>NC_136059.1:239771765-242171765 GCF_964261635.1 Lissotriton helveticus | reverse complement strand
GTACGTGAGTGGAGAAGCAGGAACTGGGAAAAGTTTTCTGATTAAAGCAATTGCAACTTATCTGCAGAAAAGAACGGAGTCATCGCTGTCTTGTGTTGTTACCGCTCTGTAAGGATTTTCAGGCAGGTTCCGCAGGAGCGTCAAGAATCCGAAGATAATTCCACAGCCTTCCCCTGCGGCCTTCCGACTCTATCAAACACTAGAGTATCGAGAGGCTCGCCAAGGGAAAACAGGGAGACAAAACAAGGAAAGGTTGGGAAGGTACAAAGAAAGCTTGACTGTAATCTTCAGTTTGGTTCCGCCACACACTGTATCGAACGTCTGGTGGTTGAAGAGCTGAAATAAATGTACACGTTATGTAACACAAGCGTCTATACTCATGTGTCTCTAATTTCCCTCTGTACCAATAGTACATACCATCAATGTTTTGTCTATGCTCCAGAACAGAGGGATGAGAGATGTGGAAGTCTTCATGAACTATATGTGGATTGACAGAACAAAGTTATAGACATCTCTGTTCGAGTAAATACTGGTGATGCAAGCACCTAAACACAATATCCTTACTTGGATTGACGTATAAGACTATCCAATGAATGTAGTAATCCAACCATATACTTGACAGTATTCCAATGCCACTCCAATACTGTGAGCTAACATCTACAATATGAAAACACATAAATTAGATCCTACACTTCTCCAATACTGTAAATAATCAAGTGGGCAGCGCACAGCGCTGTTACCGTATTTCTTCTATATGAAGTATCCGGAATCCTGCACCTCGGTTGGAGTCCACACAAGTATCCCGAAACACTGAAGAATGTTGGTACCGGAAAATGGAAGGTGAAAGGACCAACCAATATACAGCCAAGTGGGAAGGGAATAATTGGGCTGAGCAAGAAGGCGGAGCACAAGCCCAACCAAAGGAAGTGTGTCAGTATGCACAAAAATAAACCTAAATACCTAATTAAGAAGGGGAAAACACACACCACCCGGCCCAATGGCGGAGAACCAATCCCGGCCGTTAGGCGGAGCAGGGGACAGGAACGAGGGCAGGGAAAACACAATGCCCGGCCGGACGACGGAGAAACAATCCCGGTCGTCGGGCGGAGCAGAGGATTGTGAGGGAGAGGGCAGGTATGTAAATCCCGGCCGGACGGCGGAGAAGCAATCCCGGCCGTCGGGCAGAGCAAGGGATAGGAGCGGGAGAAAGGACAAAAGTTTCCGGCCGGTCAGCGGAGAAACAATCCCGGCTGACAGGCAGAGCAGAGGAAGGAAGAACAATTATCTGCACCGAAACGTTTAAGCAAAAGACGAGGGTGCAATGGATGTTTGAAAAGGACAGAGAAATCCGCTCTGTCGCCGAACAGACAAACGAGATCAGAAAGTCAGGAGCCAAGAACAGGGCGGAACTCGGAGAAACGGAGCTTGACGCAAGAACGTAATGCGCCGCTCCCAGGGTTCCGTGAAGATTTGTAGAGTGACCCTTAAAGGGGCAGTACATCTATAAACTCGGGGCATGACACGCTCCAACTGGGTTGGCAGCACATGACATTAAAGGGATTACTTTACATCATTTATTAATGCTGCCAGTAGAGCATGATTATAAATTACAATACCACAAGCTATCTGGAGAAGCTTGTTGTGAAGTTTCTCGAGTCCTGAAGAAAATGAAACTTCTTATCATTGATGAGGTAAGCATGGTATCAAATGTAATGCTTGCTTTTGTGCATTTAAGAATGCAAGAAATTCTTAAAACAGAGTATGATGTGCTGTTTGGAGGCAAACACATCATTGTTTTTGGAGATCTACTGCAGCTAACTCCAGTGAAAGGACAACCAGTGTTTAAAATGCTTACGCATGAAGATACCAGGAAGTGCCTAGGAAGCATTGGAAATGTTAATATATGGTTATATTTCAAATATGCAGAACTGCTTCAAAATATCGACAGTCAAAGGATGAAGATTATAAAAATATTCTACAAGTTGTTAGAATTGGAAAAGTAAGTGAGCATGGCAAAGAAGCTTCACATGCACGATTCATTTCAAATTTGTTTCCAAACGTAAATATTCTCCCAGAGAATATTTTTAAGAAAATTCCTGAAAACAAATCTATGATATGCTTGATGCCAACTCTGTAAGAATGTTTAATCTTCAACAACAAAATGTTAAAGTTAGAAAATCAAGAGATTGTGAAACTGGAAGCTATTGATAAAATAGAGCATGAAGGACCAACTATTATTTTGTCAGAAAAGTTGAAATCAAAATTGGATTCTTTAGAGAAGACAATATCTAAAACTGCTGGTTTTGAAAAGACTCTGTATGCATGTTTAAATTGTCGTATAATGTTACGACGGAATTTACATGTGGAAAGAGGTTTAGTAAATGGAGCAATTGGTCATGTTGTTGATTTTGTGAATTACCGAAATAGAGATGGAATTGAATTTTTAAAAATTAAATTTGATGGAATTGAAGAAGTACAACAAATCAGTCGTTGTTCTGCTCGATTTTTGCTTGTGAAAGATTTATATGTCTGCCGAAAACAGTTTCCTGTTTCTTTGGCATATGCAGTGACTATTCATAAATCTCAAGGTTTAAGTGTAGGGAATGCTAAAACTGCTCTTCATGAAAGAACTAGAACGAATTGTTAAACTTTATGAAGCTTACAGACAAACTCTCCACGTTGAGCTTGAGAATAGTAAACAAAGACAACAGTGGTATGCACAGCATGGCAAGAATTTTTAAGCTAATATTGGGTTCCTATATTCCCAATAGGCTCTGCGCATTGTAATAATATAAACAGCAGTGTAGACGTAGGACTGAGGTCGACTAGGTCTCTACTGACTATATTAGACTTAATTAGTTTTGCCAGCTAGCTCAGAGGTCACTAGAAACTTTCTCGAGTAAACAAGGAGGAGTTTAACTTCCCTGGATAGACAAGAAGGGATTAGCTTTTGACAACCATAAACATGACAACTTTGCTCCCTCAGAATAAGAGTGTATCTCTAGAGTTGTGTGAAAACAATAGACAGCTATTTTACTCAGTCAGTCGTGCATACTTAGTTTCACCAGAGTGCAGAGAATAGAGAGACGGGCGTGTTCAATAAAAGGTGTTATTTATTGAGCAGTCTTCTTTCTCATGCAAGAGAAATGAATTGCCACAATTGCAATACTTAACATGAAGTAAAGTGCGTACAGTAAAAGGAGTATTATAAAATAATACTGTAAAAGCATTGATATGGTTTCTTAGCCATATGATACTTTAAAATTGATAAAATATATACATACATAAATACATTGACTAATGTACTCAACTGGTGCTTCTAGATACGCCTACCCCGGTGTACCTGACCTAAGCCTAATACGTGGGAAGGAGTAAGTAAGTAGCAGTTTAAGTTAAGTTGTTTTTTGCCAAGAATCTGAGTCAAGAATTCTCTTAAGGGTTTAGTCAGCTCCGTACCTTGGTAATAGAATGCAGGAGGTCTGGTATCTCTCTCTGGACTCGATATCCCAGCAACCCGCGAGGGCGGCTGGAAACACCGGAGCTGGATTTTCTCGGCTGGAGAAAAAGACAGCGTCTTTCTCAGTGCATCAAAAAGGAGGGGCGGCGTCCGTGGGCTCTTGCATCAGCTGGGCTCTCTGGCAAGTAGATAGCCGCTCTGCTCCAAACCACTGTGTGTTTGCTTAAGGCAACGTTGGTATATTTATACCTGAAAGGTGCCGGGTTTGACGTAAGGTTGGACATAAGACGTCAATAAAGATGTCACTAAGAACTGGCCGTTCTTTCAGTGTTCGCAGGAGTTCTAGGACAAATCAAAACAGAAGCATGGGGATTTCCCAGGTTGCTGGAGGTTTGCTTTGTTTAAAGAACGCGCTGTACTCTCTAGGAGTCTGGGGAAGTAGCCTTGCTTAATTTGGACTGCATGGGCTACGACTAAATATGGATATGATTCTTATGCCTTTATAAGGATATTATTTATTATAACCACATAAGGGCATAAATCAGGAATATTGAATTAGGGTCCTAGATAGAAATACAACAATAGTGCTTTGGTGAATATTGGAAGTTCTGTGTTCAAGGAGGGTATGGCATATGTTGCTTTATCTCGAGTCAGAACTTTATCTGGATTGTACCTGATTGATTTTGATGAGACAAAGATTAGTGCAGATCTAAATTGTGTAAAAGAATATAATAGGTTAAGAAGAGAGTATGCTCCAAATTTACCTCAATATCCTCTATTTGAAAACCGTGTGCTAGGCCGAAAAAGAAGAAATGAGATAAATTGTAGTGAAGTTGTAGCAAAAAGAAAAAAAGTAGATAAACCAGTAATTTTAAGCAGAAAGGAAAAGCATTCAGTTAAAGATGTTGTTGCATTTCAGTTTGAAAACAGTTCTGGTGCCAACTGCTATGCTAATGTAGTAGTTAATGTTGTTTTTTGTCTCCAAACTGTACAAGAACAGATTGTTGAAAATCGTGATCAAAGATTTTGTTGTTTGTTGAATTCTGTGTTTCAGAAATATAGCAGTGATAGAACAAAAATAGAAAGTGTTTCTGAAATTCGAAATGTTTTAGACATATGTTCTGGTCTAAATCAATATTCACAGAATATTCAGCAAGATTGTCAGGAATTTCTAATGTATATGCTTGTTGTATTGCAAGATGAAGGTATAGATGTAGAAAATCTTTTTGGCCTTTCTTATAAATGGCAGCATAACTGTGACAATTGTTCCATGTTCAAGTACTACTACAATAGACACTGAAAGATTTATATATTTGACTTTACCAGACTGCAAATCATTGTCTTTTAATAATCTAGTTAGATAAGCAAATCAAAACATATTTATACAAAGATATGGACAGTATGTAATTTTAATGTTCCAACGATGTAGACCTGATGGAACTAAATTGACAACTTTAATTAAAAATTTTGTGGCTTCTCAATTATCAATTTCAGGAAGAACCTTTGCAACTGCAGCAATTATTTTCCATGATGGTTCTTCGACAACATCAGGACAATACACAGCTTATTTAAAATGTGAAAAAGGCTGGACTAATTGTAATGATACTCAATTGACTTACAAACAGCGTTTGCCTTTTGACTTACCAAATTCTTACCTAGTGTTCTTACAACCGAAATTTTAGAAAAGGTAATTGGCCTATGAAGATTGGAGCAGTTAATAAAACTTAGTCTGCTGTTCAAAATTACTTTGTGAGTGAGAGTGATCAAGATAACAAAAAACTTGTAGTTGTCATAGAGGTAGAGTAAGTGTATCACATAGTGAGTGATATCACTATTATAAGAAATGTTAATCACGAGTGAGCCAGAGGTGAAAATATAAGTTTAAGTTTACTATTGAGTTATTTCCAAAGAAAAGGACTTTCCGTATACTATTTGGTCTCGTGGAAAAGTAAGTGGATCACAAATGAGTTAAGATATGTTTTTTCTAAGTTTAACATTATTTATTGAAACGTTGTATGGGTTTTTTAAACACAATCTTTTTGATTGTGGTTTTTTTTGCCCGCTGTCATATGATGAGTACTATTTAACTCACTGTTTAAAGTGAAATTCAATATATTCTGAGAACAGCAAAAATAAACCATATAACATGTTGTACAAGTTATTTTCTATTTTGTATTGTAAAATATATATTATACTCCCCTTGTCTCACGCTCACTCACCTTTTTCCACCCTCTATCACCCCTCTTTACTCATCCTCACTGCCCTTCTCTCACTCTCCTTCACCCCCGTTCCCTTACTCCACTTCCCTCACCACCCTCTTTCCACATTCCTTTACTCCCCTTTCCCTCTCTCCTCTACACCACTTTCCATCTCTCATTCACTCTACTTCACTCCCCTTCCCTTTCTTTTCTTCCTTTGCTCCCTAAATATTTCCCCTTCCCTCACTCACCTTACTCCACTTCACTCACTCCTTCTCTCACTCCCTCTTCTGTCCTCTCACATCCTCAGTCCCCTTCCCTCACTCTCTCACTCTTACCCTCACTCCCTCCATCCCCTCACTTTGTCACTCCCCCTTCCCTCACACTCACTCCCTTTAACTCACCAACACTCCCTCATTTACCTTTCTATGCTCCCTCACTTACTCTCCTTCTCTCACTCCTTCCATCACTACCTCTATGTCCTCACTCCCTCACTCCCCTTATCTCACGCTCAATCGCCTTTATCCACCCTATATCACTCTTCTTTCCTCAACCTCACTGCCCTTCTCTCACCCTCCCTTACCCCCGTTCCCTTACTCCACTTCCCTCACTTATCCTCATTCCCCATCCTTAACTCCCCTTACCCTCACTCTTCTCTCGCAGTCACCTTTTCCCAATCCCTCTGCTTCACTCCCCTTCACCTTCTTTCCTTCCTTTGCTCCCTCAGTCATTCCCCTTCACTCACTAACCTTACTCCACTTTACTCACTCCTTCTACCCTCACACCCTCTCTGTTACCCTCACTCCCTCCATCCCCTCACTTTGTCACTCCCCCTTCCCTCACACTCACTACCTTTAACTGACCTACACTCCCTCATTTATCTTTCTATGCCCCCTCACTCAGTCCCCTTCTCTCACTCTTTCCTTCAGTCCCTCTGTCTCCTCACTCCATCACTCCCCTTATCTCACGCTCAATCACCTTTATCCACCCTCTATCTCTCTTCTTTCCTCAACCTCACTGCCCTTCTCTCACCCTTCCTCACCCCCGTTCCCTTACTCCACTTCCCTCATTTATCCTCATTCGTCATGTTCACTCTCCTTACCCTCACTCTTCTCTCGCAGTCACCTTTTCCCAGTCCCTCTGCTTCACTCCCCTTCCCCTTCTTTCCTTCCTTTGCTCACTCAGTCATTCCCCTTCACTCACTCACCTTTCTCCACTTTACTCTTTACTACTTTACTACTTGTCATGAATGCACCCTCACTCACTCCCTCTTCCCTCTCACTCACTCCCCTTTCCTTACTCCCCTTTCCTCATTTAGTTTTGCTAACTCACATTCCTTTAGTATCTTACTCACCTTCAGTTCATTTCTCTCTCCCTCTTATCCTCTCTGTCACTGAATCTATCCGCCTCATTATCCTCTTAGTAATTTGCTCTCCCTCTATTTCTTTTTCCCTCTCTTTGTCCTTCACCGTTCCTTTGTTTCCCTTTCTGTGTCCTTCACTCCTACTTTATCTCTTAGTACCCTTTTATGACTTTTAATCTCCTGCCTTGTCTCTTGTATTTTGACATATATATTATAAAAATTATAACTTATTTGTTCCCCCTTCCACAGATATTAAATTTAGTAAAAATATGTAATTAAGTTTATATTACTTATAAGGTAAGTTTGACAAACAAAATTTAGTTTCTCATCACTCTTTTCCTTAACCTCACTACTCTTCTCTCAGCCACCCTCACCCCCGTTCCCTTACTCTGCTTCCCTCACTTATTCTCATTCCCCATGTTTACTCCCCTTTCCTTCACTCCCCTCCCACACTCACCTTCTTTGAGTCCCCCTACTTTACTTCCCTTCCCCTCTCTTCCCTTCCTTCGCTCCTTCACTCATTCCCCTTCCCTTACTCACCTTACTCCATTTCACTCACTCCTTCTCTCACTCCCTCTGTCCTCTCACTTCCTCACTCCCCTTATCTCACTCCCTCTCTCTTACCTTTACTCTCTCCGTCCCTTCCCTCTCTCACTCCTCTTCCGTCACGATCACTCCCTATAACTCACCCACACTCCCTCACTTATCTTTCTTTGCTCCCTCACTCAGTCCCTTTTTGTCATTCTATCCTTCACTCCCTCTGTCCCCTCAATCCCTCACTCCCCTTGTCTTACCCTCACTCACTTTTATCCACCCTCTTTCACCCCTCTTCACTCACGCTCTCTGCCGTTCTCTCACCCTCCTTCACCCCCGTTCCCTTACTCCGGTTCATTCACTACCCCTAAATCCCATCCTTCTCTCCCCTTCCCTTTACTTTCATCCCCCACTCACCTTCTCTCAGTACCTATGCTTTAGTCCTCTTCCCCTCTATTCCCTTCCTTCACTCACTCACTTATTTCCCTTCCCTCACTCACCTTATTCCACTTCACTCACTCCTTCTCTCACTCCCTCTGTCCTGTCACATCCTCATTCTCCTTCCCTCACTCCCTCTCTCTTAGCTTCACTACCTCCGTCCCCTCACTCTCTCAGTCCTCTTCCCTCATGCTCACTACCTTTAACTCACCTACACTCCCTCATTTACCTTTCTATGCTCCCTCACTCAGTCCCCTTCTCTCACTCTTTCCTTCACTTCCTCTGTCTCCTCACTCCCTCACTCCCCTTATCTCACGTTCACTTGCCTTTATCCACCCTCTGTCACCACTCTTTCCTCAACCTCACTGCACTTCTCTCACCCTTCCTCACCCCCGTTCCTTTACTCCGCTTTCCTCACTTATCCTCATTCACCATGTTCACTCCCCTTCCCCTCACTCACTTCCCACACTCACCTTCTTTCAGTTCCCCTGCTTCACTTCCCTTCCCCTCTCTTCCCTTCCTTCGCTCCCTCACTCATTCCCCTTCCCTCACTCATCTTACTCCACTTCACTCACTCCTTCTCTCACTCCCTCTGTCCTGTCACATCCTCATTCTCCTTCATCAATTCACCCTCACTCACTCCCCTTCTGTCATTTGTTCCTTCAGTCTCTTTCTCCCCTTCACATACATTCTTTTTTTTTTAAATAACAAAAAATATAAAGAATGTAGCTCTTTTTGGAGAATTGGAGGTAGTTCTAAAAATAACTCTTTTTTTCTTCTTTTTTTGATATTATATTTTTTTTAAACTTTTTTAGAACGATTTTAAACTTTTTTTGTTTTTTGGGGGGGAAAAAAACAAAATCAGGGAATCCAAAACTGCTCAACAGGAGCAAAAAAAAAGGGAAAAATTTGTGGTGGGTGGAGCAGCGGTGGTCTTCTTTTTTACGAGCAATTAGTTCTATGCTCTGCTCCCCATAACAAAGCAGTTCATCGCAGTCCATGCAGACAATTTTGATGCCTGCAAATACCGGCTGTATATTCGGGATCAATCTTCCAACTTGACTTCCCGAAGGTGTTGCTCCACCAGTCGAGGTGCTGCCACCATCTGTTGGGGGATTGCGTGCCAGGTCCCTGTCACTCTCCCTTGCATAGTTGCTGGGGTGTCTCCTTTCAACATGCCTTAAAAAATTGAATTCCCAAAGCTGTATTTTTTATTTGGATTCGCCAGCGAAAAGATGGTACCACAGATCTTGCAGCACACCTTTTCTGCCTTTACCTTCTTTTCTCCTTCCGGGAAGGTAAAAAACTTCCAGATTAAGTGTTCCTTGTCTTTGCGCCGAGGAGGGTCCTCAGGAAAAAATTCTTCTTCTGAGTCACTGAAGGTTGGTTGTCTTCCAGCCATTGTTATGAAAAAGAAAAGATGCTGCAGAACATCCAAAGAACACCTCTTGCTCTCTCCAAGTTCAAAGTGATAGTGAGGGAAATGGGTGGGGGCTTTCAATATTTGGGAAAAAAAACTGTTATGAACCAATGAAAAGTGTTCTTTTAAGGTCACATGGCTTGACGCGCTTACGCTACGCGCTCCAGAGCGCTTCCGGGTGCGTTTACGCGGCACGTACGTAGGCGCTTACATAGGCGCTTCCGGGGGCGCTTACGCTGCGCGTCACAATGACGTTTTACTTGATTTTCATAAATGTGTTTAGATTCAAAATACGGATTTTAAAAATAAAAAACACTACTTTTATGAGTATGCTACTGAATGTCTTGCATTACTATTTACTTTAAATACATAATTATATATTTTTTTGCACGCGGAAATAGCGCTCTCGCTACGTGCACGGGTGCGTTTACTGGTGCACGTACCCTGAGCGCTCCAGGGTAAAAAGATAAAAAAAAACACAGGAAAAATTCATTGAAAAATTAATGTTAGAAAAATATACATTATTTAAATAATTTAATAAAAATTATAATAATTAATAGCTATAAAAAAATAGCTATAAAAAACGTAATAATTCACTTTAAAAACCATAGGTTACAAACTCGTTATAGTTAGGAATTAGCTTTTAAAAAACCTTTGAAATTCACTGAAAAAACCATAGGTTTAACACTCGTTATAGTTAGGAATTAGCATTTAAAAAACCTTTGATATTCACTGAAAAAACCATAGGTTTCACACCAGTTATAGTTAGCTGAACATTTTACTCATACAAAACCATTGAAATTCCCACGTTATAGTTAATTGGACTCACTATAACTCGCGCGCCCGCAATCCACTGCTGATGATGTCACATATTACATCATTCATGACATGGTCAATGACATCACTGATGACATCTCAAATGACATCACTGATGACATCACTGATGACATCTCAAATTACATCACTGATGACATCATCCATGTGATAATACGATGCACCTCCTCACACTCTAATCTAACCCTTGATACACCCAGTGCTAAATACAAACTACCATTCCTGAAATTATTAACACACCAATACCAGTAACTACATACGCACTCACTGATTCCTAGGTCTACACACACATCTACTCATTTACCCATACAATCACTCATACATACAGACACTCATCAATACAACACTATCATATGCACTCATACACCTATACAGACACTCACACACTGCCACTCATCCATGGAGTTACTCACACACCTAGTCAGTCATGCAAAGAATCAATCTCACTCCCATTTCCTCATCTATACAGTTATACAGACAACACCTCAATTATACAAACATATAGTAACACATACTTACTCTTTTATACACTCACTGATACAAGTACACATTGATCCATACAGCCACTCACACAATCAGTGGCTCTCATGTATAGTCATTTATATATGCCAACTCTCACATGCACTGTGTTTTACATATGTACTTACTTGGGCATGTAGCACTGAGATATCCATTTACTCACCAACACAGCCATGCACACAGTTAACCGCCCATACAGCTGTTTCCACATACACTCTTGAACCCATACACCTGGTGAATCAACTGCTCACACATCTATGCAGAGAGAAACACACCTCCTAGCCACCCACACACACACTCAGACTCACATACAAATACTTTGGCAACCAATCAATAACCCATATAGCCACTCATATAGCTATTGATCAACAGATGCAGCAGCTTACACAACAACAGACATACTGATGCACACATTCACACAGTTTAGTTACTAACCCATGCATTCAGTAAGACACATTTAATCACTCACTCATACAGTCAGTTCCGCACCAACTAAATCCTTCATCCAGACACTTATACACCCACTCATTCTTGAATATGTAAAACATATTTAAACTTTACAGAAACACACAGTCACTGGATGATGTCATCAGTGATGTCGTCAGTGATGTCATTTGAGATGTCATCAGTGATGTCATCAGTGATGTCATTTGAGATGTCATCAGTGATGTCATCAGTGATGTCACTGACCATGTCATGAATGATGTAATATGTGACATCATCAGCAGTGTATTGCGGGCGCGCGAGTTATAGTGAGTCCAACTAACTATAACGTGGGAATTTCAATGGTTTTGTATGAGTAAAATGTTCAGCTAACTATAACTGGTGTGAAACCTATGGTTTTTTCAGTGAATACCAAAGGTTTTTTAAATGCTAATTCCTAACTATAACGAGTGTTAAACCTATGGTTTTTTCAGTGAATATATATATATATATATATATATATATGCCATTGCGCTCATGTGTGTGTGTGTATTTATATAGATATATATATATATATATACACACACACACACACACATGAGCGCAATGACGTCCAGTGTGTCACGACTTCCACTTGTGAGCAAGGCCAGGAGGCCGAAACGTTAGGTGATTGGAAGTGTACTGCGGTGCTTTTAGCTGAAATAAACCAACCTTTTGTCAGTACTGGGCCTCTACTTCGTTGCTATTTAATTGGATGGGCTGCTCCATGCCCATGACTTTGAGGCTGCCCTGAAGGGTCAGGTGGTCCGGTAACTGGAGATGCTGTGTTTTGTATTTCAAGAGGAGCATTACTCACTCACGTGCCCAGCCTATTTAGGAGATGCCAATGGGGCGAAATCAACTGTGCACGTGTTGGAAGGGATTCAGAAATGGATTTTTTTATTTTTTGATTGTGCTGGAAAAATTGATTTTTTTCAGACTTTTGAAAAGAATGCAGCAATGTGCACTGACAAATACTCACCTGGCTGTTCAAAGTGAATCATTCCACACCAACATAAGTGCACAGCTTTCAAGGTACGAACTTAGAATGTCGATACTAATCACTATGAGGACTTCCAGTTTACGCATTTTAATATTTTTGGAGGTGCACTATGGGAGTTGTAACAGCGACATCCAGCCACATGACTCTAAAGAACTCTGAAAAGCATCACATGAGTGCGCTATGGCGGTGTGTCACGACTTCCACTTGTGAGCAAGGCCAGGCGGCCGAAACATTATATGATTGGAAGTGTGCTGCGGTGCTTTTAGCTGAAATAAACCAATGTTTTTGTCAGTATCGGGCCTCTACTTCGTTGCTAAATATATATATATATATATATATATATATATATATATATATATATATATATATATATAACAAACGAAGAAGCACCAGACTTGGAGAGCCCTACGCCAAGTGTTAATGTTCATTTCATGCCAGGCAGTCCCGCTGTCACTCACTTCAAGTTCAGAGATTAATTAGCCAGCATTTCCTAACGCGTTTCAAGCGTCCATGCGCCCTTGTTCACAGGTGTTGGCCGATGGGTGTGAGCAGCAATACGCCTTCAAACATCCCTAAATAGTCCCGCCCAGCTGGGCGTGTCAGCATAGTGCATGCTGGGATATGAAGTCTATTGACAAGGTGTGTACCTGTGGCCGCCGTCACTCCATCAAATTCAATACCACAGTGGGTTTCTGTACCTGTTACGAGTGGCTGCAGGGCTGTGATTATCCCTTCGGCAGGAAAACACAAGGCTCCATCTGCGTCTGTAATCACCACGCTGGACCCGCTAGTCAGCGGTGGGGCACCTCCGCGACCCCGGCAGGCCGCAATTATATAACAAACGAAGAAGCACCAGACTTGGAGAGCCCTACGCCAAGTGTTAATGTTCATTTCATGCCAGGCAGTCCCGCTGTCACTCACTTCAAGTTCAGAGATTAATTAGCCAGCATTTCCTAACGCGTTTCAAGCGTCCATGCGCCCTTGTTCACAGGTGTTGGCCGATGGGTGTGAGCAGCAATACGCCTTCAAACATCCCTAAATAGTCCCGCCCAGCTGGGCGTGTCAGCATAGTGCATGCTGGGATATGAAGTCTATTGACAAGGTGTGTACCTGTGGCCGCCGTCACTCCATCAAATTCAATACCACAGTGGGTTTCTGTACCTGTTACGAGTGGCTGCAGGGCTGTGATTATCCCTTCGGCAGGAAAACACAAGGCTCCATCTGCGTCTGTAATCACCACGCTGGACCCGCTAGTCAGCGGTGGGGCACCTCCGCGACCCCGGCAGGCCGCAATTATATAACAAACGAAGAAGCACCAGACTTGGAGAGCCCTACGCCAAGTGTTAATGTTCATTTCATGCCAGGCAGTCCCGCTGTCACTCACTTCAAGTTCAGAGATTAATTAGCCAGCATTTCCTAACGCGTTTCAAGCGTCCATGCGCCCTTGTTCACAGGTGTTGGCCGATGGGTGTGAGCAGCAATACGCCTTCAAACATCCCTAAATAGTCCCGCCCAGCTGGGCGTGTCAGCATAGTGCATGCTGGGATATGAAGTCTATTGACAAGGTGTGTACCTGTGGCCGCCGTCACTCCATCAAATTCAATACCACAGTGGGTTTCTGTACCTGTTACGAGTGGCTGCAGGGCTGTGATTATCCCTTCGGCAGGAAAACACAAGGCTCCATCTGCGTCTGTAATCACCACGCTGGACCCGCTAGTCAGCGGTGGGGCACCTCCGCGACCCCGGCAGGCCGCAATTATATAACAAACGAAGAAGCACCAGACTTGGAGAGCCCTACGCCAAGTGTTAATGTTCATTTCATGCCAGGCAGTCCCGCTGTCACTCACTTCAAGTTCAGAGATTAATTAGCCAGCATTTCCTAACGCGTTTCAAGCGTCCATGCGCCCTTGTTCACAGGTGTTGGCCGATGGGTGTGAGCAGCAATACGCCTTCAAACATCCCTAAATAGTCCCGCCCAGCTGGGCGTGTCAGCATAGTGCATGCTGGGATATGAAGTCTATTGACAAGGTGTGTACCTGTGGCCGCCGTCACTCCATCAAATTCAATACCACAGTGGGTTTCTGTACCTGTTACGAGTGGCTGCAGGGCTGTGATTATCCCTTCGGCAGGAAAACACAAGGCTCCATCTGCGTCTGTAATCACCACGCTGGACCCGCTAGTCAGCGGTGGGGCACATCCGCGACCCCGGCAGGCCGCAATTATATAACAAACGAAGAAGCACCAGACTTGGAGAGCCCTACGCCAAGTGTTAATGTTCATTTCATGCCAGGCAGTCCCGCTGTCACTCACTTCAAGTTCAGAGATTAATTAGCCAGCATTTCCTAACGCGTTTCAAGCGTCCATGCGCCCTTGTTCACAGGTGTTGGCCGATGGGTGTGATCAGCAATACGCCTTCAAACATCCCTAAATAGTCCCGCCCAGCTGGGCGTGTCAGCATAGTGCATGCTGGGATATGAAGTCTATTGACAAGGTGTGTACCTGTGGCCGCCGTCACTCCATCAAATTCAATACCACAGTGGGTTTCTGTACCTGTTACGAGTGGCTGCAGGGCTGTGATTATCCCTTCGGCAGGAAAACACAAGGCTCCATCTGCGTCTGTAATCACCACGCTGGACCCGCTAGTCAGCGGTGGGGCACCTCCGCGACCCCGGCAGGCCGCAATTATATAAAAAACGAAGAAGCACCAGACTTGGAGAGCCCTACGCCAAGTGTTAATGTTCATTTCATGCCAGGCAGTCCCGCTGTCACTCACTTCAAGTTCAGAGATTAATTAGCCAGCATTTCCTAACGCGTTTCAAGCGTCCATGCGCCCTTGTTCACAGGTGTTGGCCGATGGGTGTGAGCAGCAATACGCCTTCAAACATCCCTAAATAGTCCCGCCCAGCTGGGCGTGTCAGCATAGTGCATGCTGGGATATGAAGTCTATTGACAAGGTGTGAAACGCGTTAGGAAATGCTGGCTAATTAATCTCTGAACTTGAAGTGAGTGACAGCGGGACTGCCTGGCATGAAATGAACATTAACACTTGGCGTAGGGCTCTCCAAGTCTGGTGCTTCTTCGTTTGTCATATAATTGCGGCCTGCCGGGGTCGCGGAGGTGCCCCACCGCTGACTAGCGGGTCCAGCGTGGTGATCACAGACGCAGATGGAGCCTTGTGTTTTCCTGCCGAAGGGATAATCACAGCCCTGCAGCCACTCGTAACAGGTACAGAAACCCACTGTGGTATTGAATTTGATGGAGTGACGGCGGCCACAGGTACATACCTTGTCAATAGACTTCATATCCCAGCATGCACTATGCTGACACGCCCAGCTGGGCGGGACTATTTAGGGATGTTTGAAGGCGTATTGCTGCTCACACCCATCGGCCAACACCTGTGAACAAGGGCGCATGGACGCTTGAAACGCGTTAGGAAATGCTGGCTAATTAATCTCTGAACTTGAAGTGAGTGACAGCAGGACTGCCTGGCATGAAATGAACATTAACACTTGGCGTAGGGCTCTCCAAGTCTGGTGCTTCTTCGTTTGTCATATAATTGCGGCCTGCCGGGGTCGCGGAGGTGCCCCACCGCTGACTAGCGGGTCCAGCGTGGTGATCACAGACGCAGATGGAGCCTTGTGTTTTCCTGCCGAAGGGATAATCACAGCCCTGCAGCCACTCGTAACAGGTACAGAAACCCACTGTGGTATTGAATTTGATGGAGTGACGGCGGCCACAGGTACATACCTTGTCAATAGACTTCATATCCCAGCATGCACTATGCTGACACGCCCAGCTGGGCGGGACTATTTAGGGATGTTTGAAGGCGTATTGCTGCTCACACCCATCGGCCAACACCTGTGAACAAGGGCGCATGGACGCTTGAAACGCGTTAGGAAATGCTGGCTAATTAATCTCTGAACTTGAAGTGAGTGACAGCGGGACTGCCTGGCATGAAATGAACATTAACACTTGGCGTAGGGCTCTCCAAGTCTGGTGCTTCTTCGTTTGTCATATAATTGCGGCCTGCCGGGGTCGCGGAGGTGCCCCACCGCTGACTAGCGGGTCCAGCGTGGTGATCACAGACGCAGATGGAGCCTTGTGTTTTCCTGCCGAAGGGATAATCACAGCCCTGCAGCCACTCGTAACAGGTACAGAAACCCACTGTGGTATTGAATTTGATGGAGTGACGGCGGCCACAGGTACATACCTTGTCAATAGACTTCATATCCCAGCATGCACTATGCTGACACGCCCAGCTGGGCGGGACTATTTAGGGATGTTTGAAGGCGTATTGCTGCTCACACCCATCGGCCAACACCTGTGAACAAGGGCGCATGGACGCTTGAAACGCGTTAGGAAATGCTGGCTAATTAATCTCTGAACTTGAAGTGAGTGACAGCGGGACTGCCTGGCATGAAATGAACATTAACACTTGGCGTAGGGCTCTCCAAGTCTGGTGCTTCTTCGTTTGTCATATAATTGCGGCCTGCCGGGGTCGCGGAGGTGCCCCACCGCTGACTAGCGGGTCCAGCGTGGTGATCACAGACGCAGATGGAGCCTTGTGTTTTCCTGCCGAAGGGATAATCACAGCCCTGCAGCCACTCGTAACAGGTACAGAAACCCACTGTGGTATTGAATTTGATGGAGTGACGGCGGCCACAGGTACATACCTTGTCAATAGACTTCATATCCCAGCATGCACTATGCTGACACGCCCAGCTGGGCGGGACTATTTAGGGATGTTTGAAGGCGTATTGCTGCTCACACCCATCGGCCAACACCTGTGAACAAGGGCGCATGGACGCTTGAAACGCGTTAGGAAATGCTGGCTAATTAATCTCTGAACTTGAAGTGAGTGACAGCGGGACTGCCTGGCATGAAATGAACATTAACACTTGGCGTAGGGCTCTCCAAGTCTGGTGCTTCTTCGTTTGTCATATAATTGCGGCCTGCCGGGGTCGTGGAGGTGCCCCACCGCTGACTAGCGGGTCCAGCGTGGTGATCACAGACGCAGATGGAGCCTTGTGTTTTCCTGCCGAAGGGATAATCACAGCCCTGCAGCCACTCGTAACAGGTACAGAAACCCACTGTGGTATTGAATTTGATGGAGTGACGGCGGCCACAGGTACATACCTTGTCAATAGACTTCATATCCCAGGATGCACTATGCTGACACGCCCAGCTGGGCGGGACTATTTAGGGATGTTTGAAGGCGTATTGCTGCTCACACCCATCGGCCAACACCTGTGAACAAGGGCGCATGGACGCTTGAAACGCGTTAGGAAATGCTGGCTAATTAATCTCTGAACTTGAAGTGAGTGACAGCGGGACTGCCTGGCATGAAATGAACATTAACACTTGGCGTAGGGCTCTCCAAGTCTGGTGCTTCTTCGTTTGTCATATAATTGCGGCCTGCCGGGGTCGCGGAGGTGCCCCACCGCTGACTAGCGGGTCCAGCGTGGTGATCACAGACGCAGATGGAGCCTTGTGTTTTCCTGCCGAAGGGATAATCACAGCCCTGCAGCCACTCGTAACAGGTACAGAAACCCACTGTGGTATTGAATTTGATGGAGTGACGGCGGCCACAGGTACATACCTTGTCAATAGACTTCATATCCCAGCATGCACTATGCTGACACGCCCAGCTGGGCGGGACTATTTAGGGATGTTTGAAGGCGTATTGCTGCTCACACCCATCGGCCAACACCTGTGAACAAGGGCGCATGGACGCTTGAAACGCGTTAGGAAATGCTGGCTAATTAATCTCTGAACTTGAAGTGAGTGACAGCGGGACTGCCTGGCATGAAATGAACATTAACACTTGGCGTAGCGCTCTCCAAGTCTGGTGCTTCTTCGTTTGTCATATAATTGCGGCCTGCCGGGGTCGCGGAGGTGCCCCACCGCTGACTAGCGGGTCCAGCGTGGTGATCACAGACGCAGATGGAGCCTTGTGTTTTCCTGCCGAAGGGATAATCACAGCCCTGCAGCCACTCGTAACAGGTACAGAAACCCACTGTGGTATTGAATTTGATGGAGTGACGGCGGCCACAGGTACATACCTTGTCAATAGACTTCATATCCCAGCATGCACTATGCTGACACGCCCAGCTGGGCGGGACTATTTAGGGATGTTTGAAGGCGTATTGCTGCTCACACCCATCGGCCAACACCTGTGAACAAGGGCGCATGGACGCTTGAAACGCGTTAGGAAATGCTGGCTAATTAATCTCTGAACTTGAAGTGAGTGACAGCGGGACTGCCTGGCATGAAATGAACATTAACACTTGGCGTAGGGCTCTCCAAGTCTGGTGCTTCTTCGTTTGTCATATAATTGCGGCCTGCCGGGGTCACGGAGGTGCCCCACCGCTGACTAGCGGGTCCAGCGTGGTGATCACAGACGCAGATGGAGCCTTGTGTTTTCCTGCCGAAGGGATAATCACAGCCCTGCAGCCACTCGTAACAGGTACAGAAACCCACTGTGGTATTGAATTTGATGGAGTGACGGCGGCCACAGGTACATACCTTGTCAATAGACTTCATATCCCAGCATGCACTATGCTGACACGCCCAGCTGGGCGGGACTATTTAGGGATGTTTGAAGGCGTATTGCTGCTCACACCCATCGGCCAACACCTGTGAACAAGGGCGCATGGACGCTTGAAACGCGTTAGGAAATGCTGGCTAATTAATCTCTGAACTTGAAGTGAGTGACAGCGGGACTGCCTGGCATGAAATGAACATTAACACTTGGCGTAGGGCTCTCCAAGTCTGGTGCTTCTTCGTTTGTCATATAATTGCGGCCTGCCGGGGTCGCGGAGGTGCCCCACCGCTGACTAGCGGGTCCAGCGTGGTGATCACAGACGCAGATGGAGCCTTGTGTTTTCCTGCCGAAGGGATAATCACAGCCCTGCAGCCACTCGTAACAGGTACAGAAACCCACTGTGGTATTGAATTTGATGGAGTGACGGCGGCCACAGGTACATACCTTGTCAATAGACTTCATATCCCAGCATGCACTATGCTGACACGCCCAGCTGGGCGGGACTATTTAGGGATGTTTGAAGGCGTATTGCTGCTCACACCCATCGGCCAACACCTGTGAACAAGGGCGCATGGACGCTTGAAACGCGTTAGGAAATGCTGGCTAATTAATCTCTGAACTTGAAGTGAGTGACAGCGGGACTGCCTGGCATGAAATGAACATTAACACTTGGCGTAGGGCTCTCCAAGTCTGGTGCTTCTTCGTTTGTCATATAATTGCGGCCTGCCGGGGTCGCGGAGGTGCCCCACCGCTGACTAGCGGGTCCAGCGTGGTGATCACAGACGCAGATGGAGCCTTGTGTTTTCCTGCCGAAGGGATAATCACAGCCCTGCAGCCACTCGTAACAGGTACAGAAACCCACTGTGGTATTGAATTTGATGGAGTGACGGCGGCCACAGGTACATACCTTGTCAATAGACTTCATATCCCAGGATGCACTATGCTGACACGCCAAGCTGGGCGGGACTATTTAGGGATGTTTGAAGGCGTATTGCTGCTCACACCCATCGGCCAACACCTGTGAACAAGGGCGCATGGACGCTTGAAACGCGTTAGGAAATGCTGGCTAATTAATCTCTGAACTTGAAGTGAGTGACAGCGGGACTGCCTGGCATGAAATGAACATTAACACTTGGCGTAGGGCTCTCCAAGTCTGGTGCTTCTTCGTTTGTCATATAATTGCGGCCTGCCGGGGTCGCGGAGGTGCCCCACCGCTGACTAGCGGGTCCAGCGTGGTGATCACAGACGCAGATGGAGCCTTGTGTTTTCCTGCCGAAGGGATAATCACAGCCCTGCAGCCACTCGTAACAGGTACAGAAACCCACTGTGGTATTGAATTTGATGGAGTGACGGCGGCCACAGGTACATACCTTGTCAATAGACTTCATATCCCAGCATGCACTATGCTGACACGCCCAGCTGGGCGGGACTATTTAGGGATGTTTGAAGGCGTATTGCTGCTCACACCCATCGGCCAACACCTGTGAACAAGGGCGCATGGACGCTTGAAACGCGTTAGGAAATGCTGGCTAATTAATCTCTGAACTTGAAGTGAGTGACAGCGGGACTGCCTGGCATGAAATGAACATTAACACTTGGCGTAGGGCTCTCCAAGTCTGGTGCTTCTTCGTTTGTCATATATATATATATATATATATACTTCTTTTTATCCTGTATTGTATCATACATATATGTACATATATATTTATTATATTTATCATATTTAATATGTTTAAATTTAATATGTTTATATTTGTAGTCATTTGTACATAAAGATTCAATTTGGAGATATCTGGGACAAAATATGTAATTAGACCAACTGTAAACTATTAAAAATCTACTGCTGTGGGCATAAACAAATTGTAAATGGCAATGGCTCATTAGGGATCACCTTGAAAAAACTGCATACATACTGACAGATCACATGAACTATTTTAGACTGATGACGGAAAAATCTAGTATAGAAAGACCACTAAAATCTAGAAATAACTATGAAAGCAAATAATCTATATGATACAACAATATAAACTAAAAAATGACATGAGAATAATAATGTTATGCTGCTACATTTGGATATATGTTTGCACAAAAATATGACATTATGTCTTTTTTTAAATCACTAGCACTTTAAAAGCACTTTATTTTATGTCTCACTCATGTGAAAATATATTGTATTAGTAAGTTTCAAATTCAGCATTTTAGTATTTTACTATGAATGTTTTTTATATATTTATATATATAATGAGTTTTCACAAGTGTTAAGCTATGGAAGAGTTAAATCGATTGAAATTCGAACATGAGATTTTTTGACACTATTTCAGTGTAATAACCCTTCCTTACCTGGATATATATATATATTTTTTTTACAGGTTGGCTGTGTATGATCTATTTACATACATATTGAGCTATTTTAGCTCAATATGATCAAATCACAACACTTGTACATAATGTTTGCATTAAGTAATATTGAAACTACAACGTAAGTCTGTTTACCATTACCATTGAGACTATCACGTGAAGCACTGCAAAAAAATGAGCACTGTCACTTTAAAAAAGTTTCCCGCACTACAAACATTTGCCAAGTGAACAAGCGGCGAGAGGCTGCGAAACGCGTCTTTGACTTGGGGAATAAACTAAAATAATTAGCACCTTAACATGGGTCCGTGTCCTGCTTGATGTGCGCAGCGTGTGAGTGACAACGTGGCGACACTTAAAAGGACTTTTCGTGATATATATATATATATATGGATATATATATATATGCAAAAAATAAGGAGAGAACTCTGGGTAGTTCTCAAGTTTAGGTGGAAAGCAGCTCCTGTTAGAGCACTCTCAACACCAGCGACACTCTAGATCTGCTCACCTCAAATGTCTGTTTTTCTATCAAAGTCTTTAGGCATAGGATTAGCAAAGTGCCATCCACGCCGAGATAGAAAAGGACAAAGGGGCATATTATCAAGAACGGCATTAAAAATTATCGCCATTTTGCCATTTCTACAGCAAAGTCTTTAAGCATAGGACTAGCACAGTGCTGTCCTTGCCGAGCTGTAAAATGACAAAAGCCATGGCACAGTATTACAGCTTTTAATTGGTAAAATACCAACTCAAGCCAACCTGAAATGAGTAAAAGCAACCCCTGACACAGTGTTTTTCTCTAATTACAGCTCTTCGAGAGGTATAGCTTTGTCCAGACCAGCCGCGGCCGGTAGTGGGAGTACCGGCCAGGCGGTGACGTGGGGAGGGGAAGGGGCAGGGTGGGGGGCTGTAATGTATGGATTACGGACTTTAAAAGGTAAGTAAACATAAGGACAAATAAAACGAATTTCGTTGCTTGCACTGCATCGCATTTCGTGAAACGGTGTTTAATGCCACATTGGCAAATTTGCAATCGAAATGTAATACCCATCTATGGGTTTTATAGAATATATAAAGTATATTTTAACATCGTGAAAATATGTAAACATAGCCCTCTTCCTATGCACATGGTTTTTCGGAAATGAAATGACATAAAAATGGCCGTTTCTGGCGCGCCAATCTACCATCGACAAAGGCGACTGCCGAAACGCGTCTGGCCACTGTGAGTTCGGAAAATAAAGATTTGAACTCGCCCCTGAGAGTGCTTTCTCTTTCTTCTGTATGAGGCAAGTTTGGAGCATTGACATATATATATATATACATATATATATATATATATATATTCACTGAAAAAACCATAGGTTATAGACCATATATAGTTAGGAATTAGCATTTACAAAACCTTGAAAATTCACTGAAAAAACCATAGGTTATAGACCATATATCGTTAGGAATTAGCATTTAAAAAACCTTATTTTACCCACACAAAACCATTGAAATTCCATATATAGTTAGTTGCACTAACTATATATCGCGCACCCGCAATCCACTGCTGATGATGTCACATATTACATCATTCATGACATGGTCAGTGACATCACTGATGACATCACTGATGACATCTCAAATGACATCACTGATGACATCACTGATGACAACATCCAGTGACTGTATGTTTCTGTAAAGTTAAAATATGTCTTACATATTGAAGAATGAGTGGATGTATAAGTGTCTGGATGAAGGATTTAGTAGGTGCATGACTGACTGTATAAGTGAGTGATTAAATGTGTCTCACTGAGTGCATGGGTTAGTGACTAAACTGTTTTAAATTGTGCATCATTGTGTCTGTTGTTCTGTAATCTGATGCATGTGTTGATCATTAGCTATATGACTAACTATATGGGTTATTGATTGGTTGCCCAAGTATTTGTATGGGAGACTGAGTGTGTGTGTGGGTGTCTGGGAGGTGTATGACTCTGTGCATAGATGTGTGAGCAGTTGATTCACTAGATGTATGGGTTCAAAAGTGCATGTGGAAACAGCTGTATGGGCGGTTGACTGTGTGCATGAGTGTATTGGTGAGTGAATGGATATCTCAGTGCTACATGTCAAAGTAAGTACATATGTAAAACACAGTACATGTGAGAGTTGACATATATAAATAACTGTGCATAAGAGCCAGTGAATGTGTGAGTGTGTGAGTAGCTGTATGGATCATTGTGAACTTGTATCAGGGATTGTATAACAGAGTAAATATGTTTCAATAAGTAAGGTGTGTATAACTATATAGTTGATGAAATGGAGGTGTGATTGATTCTTTGCATGACTGACTAGGTGTGTGAGTAACTCCATGGATGAGTGACAGTCTGTGAGTGTCTGTTTACACTGAGTGTATCTAAGGTTATATTAGAGTCTGAAGAGGTTCATCGTATCATCACATGAATGATGTTATCAGTGATGTGATCAGTAATGTCAAATGAGATGTCATCAGTGATGTCATCAGTGATGTCATTTGAGATGTCATCAGTGATGTCATCAGTGATGTCACTGACCATGTCATGAATGATGTAATATGTGACATCATCAGCAGTGGATTGCGGGTGCGCGATATATAGTTAGTGCAACTAACTATATATGGAATTTCAATGGTTTTGTGTGGGTAAAATAAGGTTTTTTAAATGCTAATTCCTAACGATATATGGTCTATAACCTATGGTTTTTTCAGTGAATTTTCAAGGTTTTGTAAATGCTAATTCCTAACTATATATGGTCTATAAACTATGGTTTTTTCAGTGAATTTTCAAGGTTTTGTAAATGCTAATTCCTAACTATATATGGTCTATAACCTATGGTTTTTTCAGTGAATTTCAATGGTTTTTTAATAGCAAATATCATAAGCTGTCGAATGTCAAGTACGTGGTAAGTAAAAACATTTTCGTGTTTATGCACACTGATCTGCTTTGAATGCTGCCCCCCCCCCCTCATTTCTATTAGGAGTACTCTCTCTTTGCAGATAGTGAAAGGTAGTTAACGCAGGCCTTTGCCCCCGTTGTAATACGTCGTGCCTGCTTCTCTCTCCATTTGATTGATTGTTATCCAAGCATTTACTGTTTTAGAATTGGTTCTCTTTGGTTCATTCTCTATTTACAAACAAACACAGAGTCGCAATACTCTGTTTAGTCTTTGCAGATAACGAAAAATCGTGTAAAAAAACAAAAGGAATCGAGCAAAATCAGTAGGCCACTAATGGGATCTCTTTTTGACCTCGCTAAAATAGAAACATTAAGAACAACCCCTCATGACAAATACGAAACTAGTGAGATGAACTGAACTCCACACCATGATGGCTGCAATACCGCCACCCACCCCGCCCAAAATAACGATAAAGAGCGGCTGCCATGATTGCTTGCGGAATGGCCACGACGGAGCTACGAAATGGTGGTGCTCTCATGCTAACGCCAGCTTCAGTCTGAAACATCCAGAAACACTGTAGACTACCAATTTGATCAGTTCCGGTAGCGCCCCAATGTAACCCGGTAGAGAAGAACTAGCCCTCCCCTCTTTGACTGATGGTTCTTGTTGCCTGTCGCTTCTGTTGTCATTTAACAGAACTATTTAGCCTGCTGAAAGGGGTTGTGTTCCGACCGCTGGTTGGTGGAGACATTTTGACTATATTCTGGACCTGCGTTGTCGCGTAATGCGTCATATGACGCGCCGCGTTAGCGCATCCGGAAGTCATCCGGGGCGCGACGCGCAGCGCGTAACGTAAGCATAACAGGTCATGTGACTTGTTAATAAAACTTTTCATTGGTTCATTTTACTTTTCTTATTCTAATGATGAAAGGCTTGGTCATATGACCTAAAAATTACGCTTTTTATTACTTCCGAACATTATTTTTTCTTAAATATATGTTATAATGTTCCAGGCTAATGTACTTTCCCGGAAAATTTACATCTGTCCTGCAAGTAAAATATATTCTTTTTTAGAGAAAAAGGGCGTTTCTTCGGCCCATGACGGAGCCGTTGAGCAAAAGAGGGTCGACCTGCTGTCTTAGTCGCCGATACGCCTGAATATGAGATTCTTATCGATCACTTTATGTTGCAGGAGTAGAAAACACAACAGCCCTTGACCATTTATCTTTACTGCGTTCCTGCGTATTATACCTTTTACCCTTCATGTAATTGGTCTGCTTTATTTCACTTGCCTTTTAATGATTCTAAAACAGTGACTATTATTAAAAACTTTACCAATGTATATACTACTACCATGTTTTCTTTTAAAAACCTTTATTGTGAAAATTTCATTATACAAATACGAGCCTATAACCACGTGGGCCGGCCACGGAGCAAACTGTAATCGTATATGATGAGTAGACATTTACACTGTAGAGGAACGTAACGGGCGGGCCATTAGGTTGCAAGAACTAAGGTGTCTAACAGTTGCGGAATCGGTGGACGTACATTTTATAATTAAAATACGACAGGGCCACTTACAATAAAATTATCTAGATATACATTTGCGGGCAAGTACCATGCGTGACGTTAATTCGAACTTTCAATAGTACAGTAATCAATAACACATCAGAACTTAATATCAATAGGGATGTCGAAATACTCAATCAATTCTCGTCCCCGCCCGCCATGTGCTTCAAAACTGCATACGTATCTCGTGATTTCAAGGTTCTGCAACCAGTACACAACAAGGAGTTACGAGTCCCATTTATTCCGGCGCCATTTTGGGCGAGGACGGGCAGGTCCAGGATATAGTCAAAATGTCTCTACCAACCATCGACTATGATGATGTTCATATGCTGTATTTATAGAGTAACACTCATCTGTCCACATGAAATTAATTTGCCACAATCTAAACATGTCATTTTAATCTTTCCAAAGTTCTTCTAAATATTTGGGACCGTTTCCCTTGCCTCTGATGCTGTCAGTGCCACTTCTTTGATGAATGTACTGGCAGGTCGGGGGTTCTCCTCCAAATCTCTCTTTTATGCAGCACTATAATTAATTGGTGCCACCTCTCCATATGACGAAGCATGGTATAGTTACCATAACTATATTTTTTTTCGGTTCCTCTGGAGAGTACATCGTGGCAGATGAAGCGTATAACGTACCGGGCATTTACCTTTTTTTGCATGTAGAGGAAAGGAAAAAAAAATCGAGCGTCCGAGTTCTAAGGTGTCCCAGGGCCATTTTAGTGGACCAGGCCCAAATCCAAAGAACAGGCCGCCATTTTGAGAGTCCTGTTGCAGCCGCCTGTCGCTGTAGCATCAAGAGCGGCCAAAACTCAGCTGAATGGCAACTGAAACGGTAAAGGGGCGCCCCACTACAGCAGACGAGCCTCCACCTAGGAAGGCCCGTTCACGCCGCCTCCCCCCCCCCCTTCGGGCACCCCACGCCGTTATTCGGAGCAGTATTGTAGGATGGCCACACCAGTGCAGCAACTTGCTAGACACCACCTCGGTGGTAACCGAATCTCAGCGCCTTGTGGTGTCTTCTATTCAGAAAACATTGTTGTGCTGCCTTCGACCTATTCGCCGCAAGTGCGCACGCAACTCAGCTGCATAGCTTGCTAGACACCACCTCGGTGCTAACCGAATCTCAGCGCCTTGTGGTGTCTTCTATTCCAAAAATATTGTTGCGCTGCCTTTGGCCCCATTCGCACATCGGTCCGCTACTGCCGCCATCTCACAGGCCAACGGGGCGCCCCACGCCGACTTTCAGCATTGTAGGATGGCCACACCAGTGCACCTTACTAGACACCACCTCGGTGCCATCCGGATCTTGGCATCTCAGCGCCTTGTGGTGTCTTCTATTCAGAAAATATTGTTGCGCTGCCTTTGGCCCCATTCGCACATCGGTCCGCTACTGACGCCATCTCACAGGCTAATGGGGCGCCCCACGCCGAGTTTCAGCATTGTAGGATGGCCACACCAGTACAGCAACTTGCTAGACATCACCTCGGTGCCATCCGGATCTTGGCATCTCAGCGCCTTGTGGTGTCTTCTAGTCAGAAAATATTGTTGCGCTGCCTTTGGCCCCATTCGCACATCGGTCCGCTACTGACACCATCTCACAGGCCAACAGGGCGCCCCACGCCGACTTTTACCATTGTAGGATGGCCACACCAGTGCCACAACTTGCTAGACACCACCTCGGTGCCATCCGGATGTTGGCATCTCAGCGCCTTGTGGTGTCTTCTATTCCGAAAATATTGTTGCGCTGCCTTTGGCCCCATTCGCACATCGGTCCGCTACTGACGCCATCTCACAGGCCACCGGGGCGCCCCACGCCGACTTTCAACATTGTAGGATGGCCACACCAGTGCGGCAACTTACTAGACACCACCTCGGTGCCATCCGGATCTTGGCGCGTTGTGCTGCCTTCGGCCTATTCGCACATCGGTCCGCTACTGACGCGAACTCACAGGCCAACGGGGCGCCCCACGCCGACTTTCAGCATTGTAGGATGGCCACACCAGTGCTGCAACTTGCTGGACACCACCTCGGTGCCATCCGGATCTTGGCGCGTTGTGTTGCCTTCGGCCTATTCGCACATCGGTCCGCTACTGACGCCGCCTCACGTGCCAACGTATTTTCTCCGCATTTTATACCCTATGCCGCATAACAGGTCATGTGACTTGTTTATAAAACTTTTCATTGGTTCATTTTACTTTTGGTTCCCTAATGATGGAAGGCTTGATCATATGACCTAACAATAACACTTTTCATTGGATGAAAACTTTTTTTTTTCCCAAACGATGAAAGCCCCACCTTGTTTCTGGATGTTTCAGACTGAAGCTGGCGTCAGCATGAAAGCACCACCATCTCGTGGCTCCGTCGTGGTCATTCCGCGAGCAATCATGGCAGCCGCTCCCCACCAGAAGCCTGCAGGAGTCGGGGGCCCCCAAAACTTTTGTTGAATCCTCAAGGCGGAGGGGACGCTTTCGAGAATGGGGTCCAAGACCTAGCAGACAGTCGTCCGATTTCCAAGGTGTCCCAGGGCCATTTCAGTGGACCAGGCCCAAAAAGAAAAGAGCCTGCCGCCATTTTGAGAGTCCTGTGGCAGCCGCCTATCGCTGCACCGCAAGAGTGGGCGCAACTCAGCTGAATTGCGGCTTTTGACACAGTGGACCAAAAGCGGACGGAATGGCAACTGAAACGGTAAAGGGGCGCCCCACTACAACAGACGAGACTCCACCTGGAGAGGCCCGTTCACGCCGCCTCCCCCCCCCCCCGGGGTGCCCCACGCCGTTATTCGGAGCAGCATTGTAGGATACCAAAACCAGTGCGGCAACTTACTGGACATCACCTTGGTGCCATCGTTCTGCTGCCTTGGAACTATTCGCACAACAGTTTGCTACTGATGACCCACCCCCCGCGACGCCCCACGCCGGATGCCGAAATCAGTGCGGCACCCAGGCAACATCACCTGGGTGCCGTCCAGAAATCTGGACGTTGTGCTGCGTTGGGACTATTCGCACAGCCGACCGCTACTTCGTTGTTTTTCCCTAAAAATGTTTATATGTTTTTACTGTTTTTGTTTTGTTGTATATATTTATAAGTTATTAAAGTTTTATAATCTTACTACTTTGTTGGAGTGCTATATATTTTTAATGTGACACATAATTGTAAAAACTTTGATGTACAAAGAGTCATCCCTGGAATCTTCCGCTTCAGGCTCGGTCCCCTCCCCAATCACAATACAGGATGGTTTTCAGATAGTAGGAACGCGTGTGCTGTGACGGATCTCATCGAGTGTGGGCCTTGATCTACTATAACTCCTTTGAAGAGGGGTGATTCTTTACAGCTGGGGCCATAAACTACATCTGCAGGGCTAGCTGATAGCCTAGGACCGGCCTGGACAATCGGACACAGAGGAAAAGGAGTGTCAGAGGGTGCGGTAGTGAATAGGGCGAAAGGGAGGTGTCGGGCGGGCACAGGGTGTGATTCTCAGGGAAGAGCAGCGCAGATGGGGGGAGGTTTATTACCCATGCATAAGACAGAGAGCGGGGGTGACCAGTGCCTGGGGGAGATGCTTGCGAGGGTGGGGAGCCATGCTAAGGATCGACAGCGTGCAGAGAGTGGGTCTGGTCAAGGCATCTAAAATGACTGCCGTGCACGACAAAAGTGTGGCATTTGAAAAAAGGCAAGATGGCGCAGACAATGTTTTTCAACACTTCCTGATTTCCTTCGAATCGAACGTTAACAGACGTTGGGGCATATTACCAAAGTTAAGCGATATTTATCCCTAACGATGCTTAGCAACAAATTTTTTACCGCTAAGCATCGTCAGAAATTATCGCAGATAAACCTTGCTATTATCAAGGTTTATCGCAAATGCCATAAAAAACGACCGCAATGCATTAATATCGCTGAAAACTCAGCGATATTCATGCATTACCGAGCGAATGCTCTTAGCCATGTTATCCACCTCCCATTGGATAACATGGCTAAGAACTGCTCAGGGCAGGTGGTAGCTTTTGGAGATATTCGCGCTTAGCGCGAATATCTCCAAAAGTTGGTAATAGGAGATAGCGATGTTAGCGACTGTTTCAAGTCGCTAACATCTTGGCATGCCCACTTTGCATGTCATTAGTGATAAATATCACTGACATGCAAAATGGGGCCCAAGATGGTCGCTATCTCCTACTAGCGGTCGCTAACTGGTGTTAGCAACAGCTAGGTAATACAGAGATAATTTTATCTCCGCGAAGCGGAGCGCTGTTACAGATATATATCTTTTTTTGAACGTTAATTTCTCAAAATCCACTGAAGCACATATATTGAGACCTAGCAAAGGCACATCGGGCTACCAGTCCCTACAATTTTGCCAAGTTTCGTGCAAATCCATTCAGCCGTTCGATTATTATTATTTTATTTTTTTTTGCCCCGCAGGGCCCTTTTAAAACCTCCACATCAAACCTAGGGGGTCAGGGAGTATCTACTATGCCCCCTTATGGTCATTTGCCCCTTCGCTTTGGCCTCCTCTTGTCTCTCGATCCTACCGAGAGACAAGATGGCGGCCGCTACGGACTGTTTGGAATGTTTACAGACGCCGTAGAACCAATCAGCTTCGCAAAGCTCCGTTATGCGAAAAGTACGCGAAGTGGAGCGCTGTTACAGATATATATCTTTTTTTGAACGTTAATTTCTCAAAATCCACTGGAGCACATATATTGAGACCTAGCAAAGGCACATCGGGCTACCAGTCCCTACAATATTGCCAAGTTTCGTGCAAATCCATTCAGCCGTTCGATTATTATTATTTTATTTTTTTTTGCCCCGCGGGGCCCTTTTAAAACCTCCACATCAAACCTAGAGGGTCAGGGAGGATCTACTATGCCCCCTTATGGTCATTTGCCCCTTCGCTTTGGCCTCCTCTTGTCTCTCGATCCTACCGAGAGACAAGATGGCGGCCGCTACGGACTGTTTGGAATGTTTACAGACGCCGGAGAACCAATCAGCTTCGCTTCACAAAGCTCCGTAACGCGTAAAGTCCGCGAACCGGAGCGCTGCCTGGTCCGCTGTTACAGATATATATCTTTTTTTGAACGTTAATTTCTCAAAATCCACTGGAGCACATATATTGAGACCTAGCAAAGGCACATCGGGCTACCAGTCCCTACAATTTTGCCAAGTTTCGTGCAAATCCATTCAGCCGTTCGGGCTAAAAGTGAGGCCAACCGCCCTATGGAAAACTCAATGTTAAAAACACGTTTTGGGACCCCCCTTTTTACTCGGCCCCCACTGGACGAACCCCCCCCAAATTTTCAGGGGCTGCTCAGAAACAAAATGTTCCATTTTCCTGAAAATGTCAGCCAATTCCGTCCACAAACGCCAAAGTTATTAGACATAGAATTTTCAAAAAACCCATAGAGAAAAAATCCTAACTATATATACCTACTGGCGACTGCCAGTAGGTAATATATATATATATATATATATATATATATATATATATATTACCTACTGGCGACCGCCAGTAGGTAATATATATATATATATATATATATATATTACCTACTGGCAGTCGCCAGTAGGTATATATAGTTAGGATTTTTTCTCTATGGGTTTTTTGAAAATTCTATGTCTAATAACTTTGGCGTTTGTGGACGGAATTGGCTGAAATTTTCAGGAAAATGGAACATTTTGTTTCTGAGCAGCCCCTGAAAATTTGGGGGGGGTTCGTCCAGTGGGGGCCGAGAAAAAAGGGGGGTCCCAAAATGTGTTTTTAACATTGAGTTTTCCATAGGGCGGTTGGCCTCACTTTTAGCCCGAACGGCTGAATGGATTTGCACGAAACTTGGCAAAATTGTAGGGACTGGTAGCCCGATGTGCCTTTTGTAGGTCTCAATATATGTGCTCCAGTGGATTTTGAGAAATTAACGTTTAAAAAAAGATATATATCTGTAACAGCGGACCGGGCAGCGGCCCAGGACGCGTACTTTTCGCGCAACGGAGCTTTGTGAAGCGAAGCTGATTGGTTCTCTGGCGTCTGTCAACATTCCAAACAGTCCGTAGCGGCCGCCATCTTGTCTCTCGGTAGGATCGAGAGACAAGAGGAGGCCAAAGCGAAGGGGCAAATGACCATAAGGGGGAATAGTAGATCCTCGCTGACCCCCTAGGTTTGATGTGGAGGTTTTAAAAGGGCCCCGCGGGGCAAAAAAAAAAAATAATAATAATAATCGAACGGCTGAATGGATTTGCACGAAACTTGGCAAAATTGTAGGGACTGGTAGCCCGATGTGCCTTTGCTAGGTCTCAATATATGTGCTCCAGTGGATTTTGAGAAATTAACGTTCAAAAAAAGATATATATCTGTAACAGCGCTCCGCCTCGCGTAACGGAGGTTTGCGAAGCGGATTGGTCCTTCTGTCACTGGGCTATAGTTGGGCTACATCTGGCTGATATTTGGGCTACATTTGTTTTTTTGTGTGTCTGGCGGCCATCTTTGGGCTACATTGGGCTACATTGGGCTTCATTGGGCTACATTGGGCTACATTTGGGCTCCAACATATATATAGGCCAATGTAGCCCAATATATATTTTTCAAAGTTAATTTTCGTAAAAACCACTGGAGCATATATCTTGAGACATAGCAAAGGCACATCGGGCTACCAGTCCCTACAATTTTGCCAAGTTTCGTGCAAATCCATTCAGCCGTTCGAGCTAAAAGTGAGTCCAACCGCCCTATGGAAATGAAGGAAATGAATGGGTAATTTGTAATTAGCAAATAGCTAATCGCAAACTAGGAATGGTAAAGAATCGCTATTTATTCCTTAAAGTTCGCTATTTAGGAAATGCAAAAAACTTTGATGATACATATGGCGGTTCATCTCTAACAAGATAAGAAGCATAGGGATACATTTATGATGACTGGCGCATCACCAGGGATGTGTTAGTCATTCTGTGCGGCTGTTCCGTCACCTATGGTGTGCTGCATTTACAATGCGGCGCATCATGGGGCAAAAACAGCACAGATGCGTGATGTATCTGTGCCGTAAAGGTGGCGCATTGCTGGAGTTGTATCGCAAGTGTGATGAAGCTCCAGCAAGGGTCGGGGGTGCCCCTGTCGCAGGGTTTCTGTTCTCACACAGAACTGTGGACAGAGGATTGGAACCTCGGCGAATTAGGGTGTCCCAAAACTCACGTTAGTAATCAAAAACTCCTTAGCAAGCTAGGTACAGTGTCACATTGGATATAACAAACTCTCAATGTTTAGACAATCCAGAATATGAACTTATAGTACCTCAGGATACGTGGAACTCATGAACAGTCGGTCGTTATATATTTCTTAGAAACCAGAACATGGAGTTAAGAAGAACACATGTGTACTTGAAATGTTTATTTACTAATGCCGTCTTCTGAGGCGTAGTATCTTAGATTATACAAGTACACATATTATCAGTAGCAAAATTACCAGCATAGTCAGTAGTACATAAAAAGCGAATGGTGACAGTATGTTAACATGCTGTAAATGAATAAGAGTTAGCAACACTTATAAGCAGCCGCGGGCCGTGGAGGGAGGTACGGTGAGGCAGGGAGGCGGGGAGGGGGAGAAGCAGGGTGGAGAATACAAGTACACATATTATCAGTAGCAAAATTACCAGTATAGTTACTAGTACATAAAAAGCGAATGGTGACAGTATGTTAACATGCTGTAAATGAATAAGAGTTAGCAACACTTATAAGCAGCCGCGGGCCGTGGAGGGAGTTACGGTGGGGTAGGGAGGCGGGGAGGGGGAGGGGCAAGGTAGAGAGGGCTCCACCCTGCTTCTCCCCCTCCCCGCCTCCCTGCCTCACCGTAACTCCCTCCACGGCCCGCGGCTGCTTATATCTCACCCTCCCTAATACACATATTATATTATTTGCTAAGAAGGTCTCTTTGTGTTGGTTTAGGGCGTGCCCATACTTTAGTGTCTTAGATTTGAAGGAATCACATCAGCATACACCAGCTCTCTCTTCATGTGAACCGCATCAACTGTTGTGTATGTGTGTTCGGCAAAGCAATATAAAACCCGCCTCATGCCCAGAATTGGCAGAAGTTGCACTTATGTTATGAGTATGAAGTCGTGGAGATCAGACCTCATAACAATTCTGTATCGTGTTGTTCTTGAAACTTTAGCACTCGCTGTACAGATATAGTTTAACAAGCAAAGCAGATAGTAGAGCAATAACATATTATTCTCATGTAAACCACGATGAACTACTAGGTGGAAAGCTAAAGCAACAACTAAGTGTCGTGTGCAGAAGTTGCAAAAAAGGAAAAATGGCGTTTAAACCGGTAATGAGCCCATGCTAACTTAACACGGTGTAAAGATATCCAGGACCTAGATGACACCTCCCCATGATCCGGAAACGAACTGAATAAGATAATAGAAGTGCCATCTCATGAGAGTAGATTGCAAGTTTATATGTGGACGGTCCGCAAGGTAAAGCATTAAAAACTAGGAAAATTTAATGCTAAAGAAAAATAAAACAGCCAAGTACTTTATCGAGTCTTAAGCCAATAGGCAAGGTAAATAATAAAAACTTGACAAATAAGTCAATGAATTGTCAATGAAATGCTAGTACTCAGCATATCAAACATGAAAAAGGTCTATGACATAACTGTGTATGCAAAATAAGCTGCAACAGCCTCCAATAGGAAGTCACCGTCTTCATCCGAAAACAGTTCAGCCATCCAATTTAAAAGCGGAAAAGAACATACGTGCTCTCCCAGCACCGGATCCTCTATCACCATCAGAGGACAGCTCGGTGGGTTTTCAAGAAAGCTCTGTTCCAAGAAAGACTGTGCTGCCGCCAGTAAATTCCAGGGACCAAGTAGTGCATGCATCAATGCCACAGCCATAATCCTTTCGCCAGGACAAACCAACTCGTGAGTAATGATAGGAGTCATCAGCTGATTAAAGTCGACGTCAGGAGAAACCGGTCCGCAGAGACACAAATCAATGGCCCAATCGAAATCACAGGTCAGGCAGTGAAATACAGGCTGGACACAGGTGAAGTAGGAGAATCGAAAAGATAATCCATATGCCGTGCTTAATATCGCCAACGGCATTGTGCCATAATATTCTAGCATGCGATTGCGGAACAGTGTCAGCAGCTGCAGGGTGGGAGGTTGCATAGGAGGGACATCCATATTTAAAAATGTAAAAAAGCACAAGAGCGTCCGCTGGTAATGCAAGTAAAAATGCCAATCCACGAACCAGAGTGGAGAAAATAGAATGAAAGGAAGCAGGGATGACTCCAAAGATTTTCTCAAATGAAGTCACGAGACCACTGGTAACAACTTTAAAAAAGTGCGCCAGGGTCTTTGTGGAGGATGCGTTAAAGATAGTCGGAACCATCTTGCTGAAATTGAAAGGCAAATCTGAATTAAAAGTATTCCTTTTATCGTAACAGTAAGTGAACGGGTTATTTGCTGCAGAAATGTTCTATTTCCTCCCACACATGAACATAGGGAGTTTTCAATCTGGCCACAAATACCAACCTTGGGACAGATTTCAACGGCATGGCAAGAATAAGAGCTCTTTTGTCTCAGAGAGAGGTGGCCTTGAGTTCGGCCCGTGAAACTTTCGTGCTTCACATAGCGAACACCCGTACAGAGGTGCAGACCCTTTTCAATTAACTCAGAACAATCTTCATTATTGAGCATCAAATAACTACCATTTTCCAACAACTTGAACGTGGGGATGATAGCAGGAACTGGCGTGCCTTGCAACACGCAAGCCATATTTGGTCGGTGTTTGTTGCATGAACCGTGTAACTGTATGTGCCTACACATTAGTGAATGATCTGGCGTCTCAGTGCATTCCTCTCCATTCAGATAAACTTCTTGATCATCTTTGAAACATCTGTATGTGTATGGAAGCGACCAGACCTCATGAAGAAAAGCACTACCTAAAGGTTCATAACGACCTATTGGTATATATTTCATACAATTTGAAAACTTATATAAAGCAAAAGGCAGCGTTATTAAACCGTGGATAAGGCACGTTGCCAAAAAACCCGCAATCCTCTGCTGATGATGTCACTGAGCATGTCATGAATGATGTAATATGTGACATCATCAGCAGTGGATTACGGGTAATAGTATCTCTAGTTTACTCCCCTATAGCTGTCTTTCTTTTAACATAAGTGTCTGTTTCCTTCCCTTATACTTACTGTTTTTGGTTCGCTTCTAGTTCGCGTACCGGCGAGCGAACTGGGAAGCGAACTAAGAGAAATAGAGGTTGGCACAGTTCCAAATATTGTACCAATTTTTTAATAACGGGGAGGTAGTTCTGAAAAGAACTTTTTTTTTTATTGTTTTTGTTGTTTTATATTTTTTTTATTATTTTTCGGAACATTTTTTTACTTTTTTTGAATTTTTCTGAGGTTTTATATTTTTTTTGGTTTTTCTTGGAGGGGGCAATGAAAACGATTCATTGTAAAGGGCTCAACAGGAGCAACAAAACAAAAAAAGAAGTATTTATTATTTTGGGCGTTTCGTACAAACTTGCATATGATAGTCAATAGCTCTGTTGATCAGAGTGATGCTTTTTTCTCCGTAGGAAATGAATCCATCGCAAAATACGCAGGTGTGTTTTACTTCACCAAATTTCATTTGTATATTTGGCACCATCTCCCTGCCCTCTGGTCCCGTTACTTCCGGTACAACAGATCTTCTGGCCATAATAGGGAGATTATCTAGGTCGTTCCGAAACTGTGCAGCACTGTAGTTGTTAGGATGCCACCTAGTCATATGGCGATGCATTGTGTAGTTTCCGAAACTGTATTTTTTCTCGGTTCCTCTGGACAGTCTATCTTGACATATAAGGCAAGTTACGTATCTTGCATTTACTTTTTTCTGACCTTTGGGAATTTTAAAAAATTGCCAAATGAAGTTTTCTTTCCGGTGAGACGTCTTGGGCTGCTCAGGCAAAAACTGCCTCTCTTCGTGCTCGTCGTCCTGTTCCTCTTCTTCCTCTTCTTGTTGAATTATAACTTGAGCAGGTGGTCCACTCTTCCTTGGATGTGGTGGAGGTGGTGGGGAAGCACCAGCTGAAGCTACTAAAGAAGCCATTGCTCAGTGATCACAAAGGGTCTTTCTCTCACAATGATGAAAGTCAGAGTGAGGAAAGAAGGAGGGATTTTCATCATTTGGGAAAAACAAGAGTTCTCAACCAATCAAAAGTGTTCATTTTAGATTATATGACCTAGTCTTACATCATTAGGAAACCAAAAGTGAAATGAACCAATGAAAAGTGTTATTACCAAGTCACATGACTTGCTGTGTTTACGTTAAGCGCTTTGCAGGGCCTCACGGTTTGCTTCCAGAAACCTGCGCTTTGCGACTCGCTTCGCGTACCAGTTCGCTAACGTAGCACGTCATATGACGTATCACGCGACAACGTGGAACGTCATGCGGACGGGAGGCGTCACGATGTTGTTTTCTAACGCGGCACTTGTGGTAAAGAAACGTTTACCGGCTCGCGGTCTATTTCGCGGCATCAAGGTCAGCTAACGGGAAGCTTCCCGATTCGCGAAGCGGGAACGTAGAAAAAAAAATATTAAAAAAAAAAATTATTCATAAACATATAAAATATATTTTTGGATTTAAAGAAGAATACATTTTACAGCTACAGATATTAGCTGTTAAAAAACCAATGAAATTCACAGAAAAAACCATAGGTTATAGACCATATATAGTTAGGAATTAGCATTTACAAAACCTTGAAAATTCACTGAAAAAACCATAGGTTATAGACCATATATAGTTAGGAATTAGCATTTAGAAAACCTTATTTTACTCACACAAAACCATTGAAATTCCATATATAGTTAGTTGCACTAACTATATATCGCGCACCCGCAATCCACTGCTGATGATGTCACATATTACATCATTCATGACATGGTCAGTGACATCACTGATGATATCTCATTTGACATCAATGGTCACATCAATGATGATATCATTAATGTGACAATACAATGCATCTCCTCACACTTTAATATAACCTCTGTTACACCCAGTGTTAAATACAGAGTATAATTTTTGAAACCATTGACACACCAATACTAGTTACTACATACGCACTCACTGATTCCTACGTCTACACACACATTCACTCATTCACCCATACAATCATTCATACATACAATCACTCATCTTTACAACACTATCATATGCACTCATACACCTATACAGACACTCACACTCTGCCACTCATCCATGGAGTTACTCACACACCTAGTCAGTCCTGTAAAGAATCAATCACAGTTCCATTTTCTAATCTACACAGTTAAACATAGAGTACCTTACATTTTCAAACATATACTAACACATACTTACTCTCTTATAGAATCACTGATACAAGTACACATTGATCTGCACAGAGTCACACACCTCCCAGCCAGCCATACACACACTCAGTCTCCCATACAAATACTTGTGCAACCAATCAATAACCCATATAGCTACTTATATAGCTACTGATCAACACATGCAGCAGCTTGCACAACAACAGACATGCTGATGCACACTTTCAGACAGTTTAGTCACTAACCCGTGCATTTAGTAAGACGCATTTAATCACTCACTCATACAGTCAATCACGCACCTACTAAAACCTTCATTCAGACACTTATACATCCACTCATTCTTCAATATGTAAAACATATTTAAACTTTACAGAAACACATAATCACTGGATGTTGTCATCAGTGATGTCATTTGAGATGTCATCAGTGATGTCATCAGTGATGTCATCAGTGATGTCACTGACCATGTCATGAATGATGTAATATGTGACATCATCAGCAGTGGATTGCGGGTGCGCGATATATAGTTAGTGCAACTAACTATATATGGAATTTCAATGGTTTTGTGTGAGTAAAATAAGGTTTTCTAAATGCTAATTCCTAACTATATATGGTCTATAACCTATGGTTTTTTCAGTGAATATATATATATATATATATATCAAACGATGTAGGTTCACCTTGGGAATGCCAGTTGTTGTTCTGTCCCAGGAAAAAACCAACGAATCCCAAATTGCTGGCAAGAGGTACTTCATTCAAGTGAAGGTCACAGCAGCACTAACAGATGACGCGTTTCGGGCGGTGAATATATATATATTCACTGAAAAAACAATAGGTTTCACACCACTTATAGTTAGCTGGAAATTTTACTCGCATAAAACCATTGAAATTCCCACGTTATAGTTAGTTGGACTCACTATAACTTGCGCGTGCAATGCACTGCTGATGACGTCACATATTACATCACTCATGACATGGTCAGTGACATCCCTCATGACATCACTGATGACACCATCCAGTGAATGTGTGTCTTTCTGAAAAATAAATATGTGTTATATATGTGTATGTAAAAGTTGATGGAAGAATAAATGTTTAAATAAGTGTTTACATGGATTTTTTTTCTTTAAATTGATTGGTTAACTGGCTTATTAAGTGTATCTTAGTGAATACATATATTAGTGAGTAATGTTTAAATATTTAAATATATGTGTTAGTGTTTCACTTTGTGTATAAGTGGCTGCATGGGTTGGTGAGTAGATACATGTGTATGTATATGGGTATTAGATGTTTTTCTTAGTATCAGTATGAGTGTTTGTGTGGTTTGGTGGGGGTATTACCTAGCATATAGATGCATGAATGACTGACTCTCTCTTTGTATGTGTTTTAAAGACAGCATATGTGCAGGACTGTATGGGTGGATGAGTGTGTATATGTGTGTGTTCGTGAGTGAATGACTGTCTCACTAGTGTCTTTATCAGTAACTACATATGTTTTAATCTAGTATATGTGAATATTGATGTATATAAGTGAGTATATGTGAGAGTAAGAGATTGTAAGAGTTCCTGTTTAAATTAGTATGTGTTTCTATAAGTGATTGTTTGAGAGAGTAAGTATGTGTAAGTTTCTTTAGAAGTAAAGTGGTAGTGTGTGTATAGCTGTATATGCAAATAAATGGATGTTTAATAGTTTATTTGCATGTGTGAGTATGTGTCAGAGTATCTTTTAGATGACTGTCGGTGTGTAACAGGATGTATAGGTGTATCACTACATATGATGAGTGAGTATATGTATGAGTGACTATATAGAACTGTTGGTGAATGAGTGGATGTGTATATAGATGGTGGAATTATTGAATTGGTTGTTGTAACTGGTATGGGTATCTCATTTTTTTGAAAATTTTAGTTTCTATTATTGAATATGTGTTTCAAGGGTTACATCACAGTGAAAGGAGGTCTGTCACTCTGTCACAAGGATGGTGTCATCAGTGATGTCATGAGTGATGTCACTGACCATGTCATGAGTGAGGTAATATGTGACGTCATCAGCAGTGCATTGCACGCGCAAGTTATAGTGAGTCCAACTAACTATAACGTGGGAATTTCAATGGTTTTATGCGAGTAAAATTTCCAGCTAACTATAACTGGTGTGAAACCTATGTTTTTTTCTGTGAATTTAATAGGTTTTTTAAATGCTAATTCCTAACTATAACTGGTGTGAAACCTATGTTTTTTTCAGTGAATATCATAGTTTTTTTTAATAGCAAATCTCTATAGGTATGAAATGTAATATTTTTGATAATGAATTTTATATTGTATAATTATGTAATACTATTTTTTATGTTTATTTTATTTATTATTTATTTTTTTTGCCCCGTAGCGCTCCCGGGGCGCGTACCGATGAGCGTCCCGTTAGCGCTATTGCCGCGAACCAAAACATCATCGTGACGTATCGCGTAGCCGCGTGATGCGTCTTATGACGCACGGCGTAAACGCACCCGGAAGCGCCCGAACGTATATGATCGTGCAACGTAAGTGCCGCCGGGCGCGTCCTGACGCGCTTACGATACGCGCCCCCGGACGCGCCCCGGGACGCGTAGCGTAAGCGCCTCGGGTCATGTGACCTGAAAATAACACTTATCATTGGTTCAGATCAGTTTTGGTTTCCAAATGATGAAGGCCCGAGTCATGTGTCCTGAAAGTAACACTTTTTATTGGTTCAGGACAGTTTTGTTTTCCAAATGATGAAAGCCCCCACCTATTTTCCTCATTCTCACTTTGTACTTTGAGTGAGGAAGACCTGTTGAAAGACCTCTCTGTACCTATTTGTCTGAAAAATGGCTACAGTAGCAGCAGCTGCAGGAGCATCTGCACCACCACCACCACCACCACCTCAAGGACCACCACAACACCACAGTGGTGGAGAACAAGAAGAGGAGGAGGAGGAGGAGGAGGAGGGGAGGTTCCTACCAGAAGATACTACCCCATATAAGCCAAAGGAGCACTTTATCTGGGAGTTTTTTTCCATCCCAAAGGACAAGAAGAAAGTTAATGCGCCAAAGGCGACTTGTTTAATCTGTGACTTTCAACTTTCAAGGGGGAACCCTAACAAAAAATACTCTTTTGGCAACAACACCATGATTCGGCACATGCAACGCCGGCACCCTAATAACTATGCTAGGGCAGAGGTCAGGGAACTGGCCAGAAACCCTGCCCAATCTTCTGCCAGCACCTCCCAAAGTAAACAACCCACCCCATCGGATCCAGAGGCAAGGGAGATGATCCCAAGCATTCAATCCAAGTTTTCCAATTTTAGAATCGTTTGCATATTTTGTGGAGGGACAATATGCTATGGTGAGCAAAGCATTACACTTATCATCCGTGCTTGGGATCACCACAAGTGCCCGAAGAAACATTAATTTTTTCCTGTTTTTTTTTTGCTGGAGTTGAGCCATTTACAATTCCCTGTTTTTTGTTTCTCCCCATAAAAAATACAACAAAAATATAAAACTGTTCAGAAAAGCCAAAAAAAGTAAAAAATGTTCAAATAAACAATAAAAAAATATAAAATAACAAAAAGAATAAAAAAACAGTTCTTTTTAGAACTACCTCTAATTTATTAAAAAATGCAACATTTTTGGGAAACTCTGTCATTCCTTTTTCTCCATGGTATGCTCCCCGGTACGCTCCGCGGTGCGCGTACCGGGCGCTCCCCCTGCGAAAATCGAAAAAAAAAATACCCTGCCCCCTTTTAGTCATTTCCCCCTTTGTTTTTGCCACTTCTTGTGTCTCGATCCTACCGACACACAAGATGGCGGCCGCTCCGGACTGTTTAGAATGTTGACAAACACCCGAGAGCCAATCAGCTTTCCACTCGCGACCTCGCGTTACGCGCCGGGTGCGCTCCCCGGTGCGCGTACCAGGGCGCGCTCATAGATATATATATATTGTTTGAACCTAAATTACTCAAAATCCACTGGAGCACATATCTTGAGACATAGCAAAGGCACATCGAGCTACCAGTCCCTACAATTTTGCCAAGTTTGGTGGAAATCCATTCAGCCATTCGGGCTAAAAGTGAGTCCAACCGCCCTATGGAAATTAACATGGGGAAAACACGTTTTGGGGCCCCCCTTTTATCTCGGCCCCCACTTCACGAATCCCCCCCAAATGTTCAGGGAAGGAGCGGAGCGGAGCGGGCCATCTTCTTTGAGAAATGCGCGAAAATTCGTCCACCGGCGCCAAAGTTATTCCCAATAGAATGTTGCGGATTTCCTATGGAAAACAATCCTAACTATAACTACCTACTGGCGACCGCCAGTAGGTAATATATATATATATATAGATATATATATATATATATAGTGTGAAAAGCTGTTAGCTTTGTTTTTCATAAAAATACACTTTTCATGGCAATTTGGTTTATTTTTTCAGAAATAAAAAGCTTGCATTTGACAGCAACATGGGAGAGTTTTCATAGAAGCAGGTGTTAGGAACATAAATATGACATTTTAAAATATATATTTTGACTAGCTTTTGCGCAATGGCCACTACTGAAAAAATTCCAGCTTTGTAAAAGTAGTGTCATTTGTCTGCTGCTATGACCCTGTGGGGTGCACATATACCGAGTAATGGCAAAGCTGTAGGAGCATGTAAAACGTCTGCCTGGGACTGCATGGCTTTAGATATGTATTAGCATGCATTTTTTCGTACTTGCATACAATCTGTCATTTCCCATGAGATTTATTTACAACATTAAGAATCTACATTAAAGGGGTGAATGGAAAGATGAAAGAAGTGCAGAGGTATGGATAGAGGCTACCAAAAACTGATGGCTATTGTGAAAGTCAATTTTTTTCTATTTTTTAACAACTGCAATACTAATGCTTTAGGGCATTTTGGGTAAATTGTGTTGAAAAGTAGTGTACTCAATTTTCTTTGTGCAGGCAAACCTACCAAAATACAGGAGAGAATCAGAAATGTCGGTCTATTAACGAGTTATCCATAAGAACCACTGGCTTCTCAAACAACATTAATTGTGACTTGTATTGTAAAATACACCAGCAGCTTGAGGTTATGCTTGGCCACGTTGCACGCCCACCAAAGTTGGATGCAGGTGTTAAATCCCACCACGTCCAGCCATGGGCTTCATGGAGTCCCCGCTTTAGCTGCTACAGCGGGGGTCGGGTTCTTCATGGGCCTCTTTTGTCTGCAACTCAGCAGAGAGAAATTCATTATTGAAGCTGGAATACAGCATCAATACAAGATGATCAGCAGAAACAAGGAAAAACAAAAGATGGGTAAATAGAACAGGGAAACAAAGAAGGAATATTGGAAGGAAGGATGAAAAGAAAGAAGTATGGATGAATGAGTGGGTGGATGAATGAGTGAATGATAGGATGAGTGAATGATAGGTGGATGAAAAGGTTGAAGGATGGGAAAGTATAGAGATGGGTGGATGGATGAGTCCATGGACAGGTGGGAGGATGACAGAGTCAACTGATGGATGGGTGAGTGAATGTGTAGGTGGGTGAACAGGTGGATGGCCAGACGGCAGAGTGGATGGATGGCAGAGGTGACAAATGGTAGATTGATGCATGGCAGAATAGATGCATGGCAGAGTGGATGGATTGAAGAATGAATTGCAGAGTGAGTGGATGGGTGGCTGAATGGCAGGGTGAATGAGTGGATGGATTGCAGCATAGTTGAATGACAGAATGGATGGCCTGTTGGCAGAGTGAATGTATAAATGACAGAGAGGACAAAAACTTCCAAATTGACAGAGTGGATGAATGGCAGGATAGCGAATGGAAGGATGGCAGAGTGGATGATGGCTGGTTGGAAGAATGGATGGCAGAGTAAATGGATGCACGGCAGAGTGAATGAATGGGTGGATACATGGCAGAGTGGATGGATGAATGGTAGAGTGGATGGATGGAATGCAGAATGGATGAGTGGCAGAGTGGATAGGTGGGTGGATGAATGGATGATGAGTGGATGGCAGAGTAAATGGATGGATTGAAGAGTAAATGAATAAATGGCGAGTGAGCTAATGGATAGCTGAGTGAATGGATGGCAGCGTGAATGAATGGATGAATGGTAGAGTGGACAGGTGAATGGAGTGTAGAATGGGTGGGTGGATGAATAAAAAGGATACACCACTTGTGTTGCTGGACCTTCCCCCTGGAACCAATAAGTCCTACAATGCAATATGGAGACGTAAACTTTTGACCATGAAAATGAACCCATTTTGGTGATGAGGCTAGCTGTGGTACTTGGGCCCGTCCTGCACGGTCACTACTTCTAAACTAGATGTGGTGAAATGTCACACCTAAGTAAGGGTGCCAAACATGGGGACTGGATTATTCTAAATAAACATTTTCAAAACAGTGTTCCTGTTGTGCCTGGGTCAAAGTTTCCAGGCCAAGTAAAATCCTACAGATTGGTCAGAAAGCGAGAAGGAATGAAAGGCCAGAGCCAAGGCAGCAGATGTCCACTTAGCCATAGGGAACAATGTTGGGACGTTAACCTGTTGTAATGACACCTTGGGTCACTCGTGCTGTCCATCGACCCCCACTCAACATGCAAATATCATGTGCACTCTCAGGGGTGCATCTATAGGGAGGGTGGACTAGCAGCATGTGAGTGAGCGATGAGAGCCAAGCATGAATGAACAGGTGTGTAAGGAGGGGCACATATCAAAGCATACAGACTAAGTAGGTGGCTGGCTCTATTTTTGTTCATAGAGCATTTTTGTAGAATATCTAGCCAAGTTACTGTAACCCACCAGTTCTCGTGTATTATTCAGCAGATCTCAGTTTCTTAGACTGGTTCTTGAGCCTTTTAAAAAAAGTTTGACAAGTTCTCGAGACTTAAAAGAAGTAGATCATTGTAATACTGAGCTTAGCTCGCGCCTGACTCGCCTCGCCACTTTGACATGGGTTTGGCTCGTGAACATGACTCGCGTCTACATCACGAGCCAAAGCCTACAACTAATATTGTTACCTTTCAAAATGTATATACACGAGCCACGGCCCGTGCTTACTATGTAATGATTCAAATTACTTCCCTCGCGCATGGACGCCTAAGTCTTTCCGTTTGCCATTGTAACCACCGGCTTCACGGAGACCAGACGTTCATGACGGGTGGAGTTACCTTTAAGAAGAATAAACTTCACTTACTGGATTACGGCTTCTTCTTCATTTATAACATAATTTGGCGACGAGGATGGGATAAAGCCTACAACTAATATTGTTACCTTTCAAAATGTATATACACGAGCCACGGCCCGTGCTTACTATGTAATGATTCAAATTACTTCCCTCGCGCATGGACGCCTAAGTCTTTCCGTTTGCCATTGTAACCACCGGCTTCACGGAGACCAGACGTTCATGACGGGTGGAGTTACCTTTAAGAAGAATAAACTTCACTTACTGGATTACGGCTTCTTCTTCATTTATAACAATCATTTACACTGAATGCCTTGACATATCACACTTTCGCACACCAGCTCCATGCCTTTGGCACACGTACTCACATGCCACATACATAGGCTTTTAATCATATTTAGAGTCCTACTAGGGTTAATATTCTCTGCCCCTAACAGGCACACATTTGTTCTCTTACTTGCTCTTTCTCAACACTACCTTTTGAGTGTTTTCGTCCCCAGCCGCCTTACCATCCACTTTCACCTGTATTTTGACTATGGGACAGAGCGTGCCCTAAGCTCCATGCCAGGGTCCCTCGAGCTTAAGCAAAACACCAGACGATTGTGGGCCAAGCTGTTGTACCATGCATGAACGCCATGCTTAACCGTATAATGTACACAGGGCCGGCACTAGGCATGGGTAGTGTGGCCAGCTGCCCAGGGCCTAGCACTCAGCCCACCAGGGCCCCACACTGGTGGTGTGCCTGTTGTTTCCCATGCGATCCATTTTAAAGAAAGGTGTCACCTTGCAATTAGGGTTCATGGGAGGACCCCACCTCCCTGGGCCTCTCAGGGATGGTGTCTGGAGGCCTAGGGGAGGGAGACGCTTCCTCTTGTCCCAATTGCAAGGAGACTATTCAGAGACACTGTGGGACGCCCATTGTCAAGCATTTTAGTGCCCCAGCAATTTTAACTATTAGTCCACAAGCAATTCTCACACCTATACTGCTGAAGGTGTAAGAATTGCTTGGGGCTGAAAGTTAAAACTGTGGGGGCGCAAACATGCTGGATAATAGGCCTCCCGCAGTGTCTGTGAATGGTCTCCTTGCAAGGGGCCACTTATCTAAATTAGAGGGGCCTCCCACATTCCCTTTTTAGCCCAGGGCCTCGCAAATCCTAGGACCGGCCCTGAATGTACATATTATCATGGTGATCAATATTCACCTTGCTCCAGGTGAATATTCTAGGATCACAATGTCTTTCAACTTTACACACATTGAAGTGTTTAATACGCAGCACAAATGTGGGTACTTGATGGCATGACGCAACAGATTACACGTTTTGTCACGAATCGTAACATAGCTGTTTTTGTATTCCTCCACAGGTGAAGTGACAGTAGACCCGCTTTGCACCTTTCAACTGGCCACTGAGTAGTTTTGTATTTCCCTTCTATACATACGTTTGTAGAGCAGAAGCAATTATCACAGTTCCTTATGAAGGCCCATACACCGCTTCTGATAGAGAAAATAGGCAGAAACATGTTGACTTATTCCAGTGACACACCTACACACCTCTGCAATGTCTTTTCACCCACTACCCCCCCCCCCCCACCAAGCCATGCATACCTCGCCACCCTTTAGTTCATCTCAGGGTTTCTACAAACTCCCTGAAAACATCCAAAGAACTCCTAAGTGAGGGAGTTTTAGCCTACACCAGGATCAGCAGTCACAGTGCGAGGAGTTTCCCAATGATGAAGCATAAAACCTCTGGTGGAAGAGGAATTTATCCTTAGCCTCTTCGCCGTGGGGGTAATTCCCCCGCGGCGCGGAGGGAAGGGGGCTGCGTGCAGTGACGCAGTGCTCCTGATGAGCTAAGCTCATCATGACTCCGCCCACTCAATGGAACGCCCGCACAGGAGGGGAATTAGCCCCTCGTGGGCATTCCACAGCCGTTATGACTGAGCTCGTCATGAGCATCGAAGAGGAAAGGAACATCCCCATTCAGGTAGGCTACTCTCTCTCTTTACCTCTGTAAGACCCAGGTCTTTTCTGAGTGCTAGTGATAATAATTGGGAGGGAGCACCTGCAGGTCTATACACCTCCCCTGGCCCTCCTTGTTGTGCTGACAAGACCTCCTTGCCACCAACATCACCAAAGATGCTCTGCCATTTAAAATGAAACACACATGAGAAATTATTTATGAAAATGAAATTCTTGCCTGCTGGTAAATTGACCGCTTGCAGCTGGGCTCTTGCTGGTGGCATCACACAAAGTGATAGGGGAACAACCCCGGAAAATGTGATGAGGGGTCCCGTCATCTCTCGGGTAGCACCGATATTAATTGGTTTTGGGCTCAATGGGGTCCTACTGAAGGGTTACCCCCTCCAGCTGCAGGTGTCCTGATTGGAACAGCAGAGTGACTTTCCCGAAAGTTTATCTATTTCTTAGTCGATGCCTTCGCACGCATTCTGCAAGGCATGGCTTTGGGAGAGGAGGGTTCCCCTTCAAAGGAACCCCGCTTTCCCCCGATTGGGGGGAGGAGAAGGGGAGGGGGATTCTTTGAGCCCCTGGCTCTTGCAAGTCTTTGTTAGGCGATTTAATGCCAGGCACTGCGTTGCTAAAATGTCAATTTCAAGTGAGCCCGATTTATTCGCACCACGTCACAGACAGACGGACTTCCCTTGCCCACAGGATGCTGAACAGCACTGGGGCTGAGTTGCGTGCTGAAGCAGCCCAGAACTCCTGTCCAGACTGCGCCGAATATTTAAAAAAAACAGCCTGGTTCTACAACGGGCTACACAACCCCATGGTTAATGCACCTGCTGCTGTGTGACATTACATGTCTATTACAGCATTCCGCCTCGAGGAGCTGCGCGAGGGATAGCAGGCACGTGGAGCCTTTCCTGCGTCTGGGCGCCTTCTGACCTAAAACATACGAGTCACGCTTTATGCTGATAAACACTGTGGTGAATGAATACCCACCAAGTTTGGTGATAAATCTTCTTTATTCCTCAAGATATGCAGTACAGATAAAAAGGTGCTGCCAGCTTGTAAACGAACTCCAGACTGACCAGCACTCCACACACAAGCATAGTGACATACACACATTCTATGCATGACCTACAACAGTTCTATCATTGCTAAATAAGCACTTCTAAAAATAACATTATAAACATTACTACACATCCTCCTCCTAAAATAATAAAAAACAAAATCAACTTAAAGAATTATTTACAGACAAAATCATTTAAAAATCTTGGAGTAACAACACTTCTACCACTTCTGGTAAGAACAAGAGGTTGCAAACTCTCAGCGACAGGAGGATTGTGATCACATTGAATTAGAGAAGAAGATGGCACAGAACTAGGCTCTTTACCAACGTTCTGAGGTTCTTCGACCAAAGACTCAGATCCGGGAAATGGAGTTGAAGACTGACTAACAATATTGTCACCGTCAGAGGGAGTTGAAGACTGACTAACAATATTGTCTCCGTCAGAAGAATCTGTGCTGGAATCCAAGGACACAACTGGAGTCAACCACCAAAAGTCACCACACACATCCCCCTTCTTGTTTTTACAAGGATCAGACCCTCTGGCAAAAGCAATCTTACTCATGTGATGAATGGAACCATCATCTAACAAGACGGTATTACGCATTACTTTAGTGATTGTCTTGGGATCAGAAAATCTAGGTTGTAACTTCCCAATTTTCTTGGAAGATTTAACTCTAACCAATTGGCCAACTTCAACGTGAGTATCTTTAGTACCATGTTTTCTATCATAATACAATTTGCTTTTATCCTGAGATTTGCAAATATTCTCTGTGACCTTGTCAGAATTCCAAGCATACTCTTTGCTTCTCCCCATCCACACAGGATTTAATTTGGAATACGGAAATCTGCCTCTCATTAAACCAAATGGACTTTCACCACACGTTTCATGAATAGTGATTCTATAAGACCATAACATTTTGTCAAGTTCGCCATACCAATTTTTTCTGTTCTTGTTGGCTAATTGCAAGGTTCCTTTAATAACCCTGTTGACCCTTTCTACAACAGAATTGCCTTGGGGATGATAAACAGCAGAAAATCTTTGCTTGATACCAGATGATTCCATAAATACCCTCATGGTATCAGATTTGAACTGAACGCCGTTGTCAGTTAGAATAGAAGCAGGAAGACCTTCTCTGATAAAACACTCATCCAAAAATGATATAACAGTTTCAGTGTTGACTCTGTTAACTACTTTCAATTCGATCCATCTGGAGAATAGATCTACTAAGACTAAGATGAACTTGATAGAATCATCTTGCCACACAATAGGTCCCATAATATCTAATGCTAATTCCTCCCAGGGTAATTTGGGACACCTAAGTGAGGACATTGGGGGATTAAGCGTTTTTTGACTTTTGTCAGAACACTCACATTGCACACAGTCTCGAACAGACCTTTCGATCTCCAAGTCAATGCCTGGCCACCAGTACAAGGCTTTTATAATTCTTTTTGTTCTGGATATTCCAGGATGTCCCTCATGGCCCAAAGAGATAATTTTTTGGCGTACTCCTAACGGTGGTATGAGTTTGTCACCACGACATAAGAAATCACCGTCAAGACTGAGTTCATCTTTGACCTCCCAGAATGGCTTCAATTGACTGTCAGTTTTAGTTAAGACAACCCAACCTTGGTTGACTTTTATTTTAACTGTTTCAAGAACATTATCCTTGCCAGAAGCTGAATTCCACTCATCCTTTGATAAGCCATGAGGATCAGAAAAAATTCCAGCAACACAACAATCATTCCAAGAGTTCAAATCAATTTCCTTCATTGGTAAGGGTAATCTACTTAAGAAGTCAGCGACCACATTCTTTGCACCAGGTACATACTGAATAGTGTAAATGAAATCTTGGAGTCTCATGGATAAACGAGCAATCCTGGCTGAAGCTCTGGACAAACCTTCCGTAGTGAGGAGCTTGGTCAGAGGTTTATGGTCTGAACGTAAAATAAACTGTTTACCCCAAATAAATTTACGAAAATGCTCCATTGCCCATACCACAGCAAGCGTCTCACGCTCGATCACAGAGTACTTTTCCTCACAAGGTGACAATGATCGTGAAGCGAAGGCTATGACAACTTCATCACCTTGTTGAGAAATCTGTGAGAGAACACTCCCCAAACCAACTCCACTAGCGTCAGTGGTCAAATAAGTTTTGGCGCACGGGTCAAAACCTTGTAGCATAGGCGCATTCACTATGGCATATTTGATTTCTTTAAATGCAGCACTACATTTCTCATCCCAAACAAAAGGTGATTTGTTCTTCATGAGAACACGCATGTGAAATGTTTTCTGTGAAAACTGATTAACAAATTTAGAGTAAAATTCAGCTAAACCAAGAAATGATCTGAGTTCATCCTTGGACTTAGGTTCAGGTGAATTCACTATTGCTTCAACTAATTTTGTTTTAGGTCTTATCCCTTCATCACAAATTTCATGACCTAAATACGTAACAGAGCTCTTTGAAAACTTGCACTTGCTGAGCTCCCCAACCAAACCATTATCAGCTAAAACCTTAAGAACTTTTCTCAGGAGATTGTCATGGTGATCTTTATCCTTTCCCATAATTAAAATATCATCCTGGAAAAAGATTACCCCTTTGATGTTTCCAAAAAGGTTGGTCATTAGCCTCTGAAATACTGCCGCAGCAGAGGCTAAGCCAAACGGCATTCTTTTAAATCGAAAACATCCAAATGGAGTAGCAAATGATGTAAGATGTCTACTTTCTGGATCAAGAACAACCTGATGATAAGCTGCTGATAGGTCCAAAGTGGAAAAAACTTTTGCATCTTTGGTTAAGGACAACATTTCATCAATGCGTGGAAGTGGATATTGATCAACCAAAATTTGACTGTTCAAATATCTCAAATCCACACATAAACGGGCCTTTCCATTGGCCTTGCGTGCGACGACTAATGGCGAAACCCATTCAGCTGCTTCAACAGTCTCAATAATATTAGCATTTAACAATTTATCAAGTTCGGATTTAACCTCATCCCTAATGATGAGAGGAATATTCCTGGCTTTGTGAATTTTAGAAATAGCATTGTCTTTAAGTCTGATTTGATGTGTAAAACCTTTCAGCTTGCCAATAGTGCCAGTAAATACAGAAGGAAACTCATCAATCACCCATTTCTTGGTGTCTTCACTTATGCAGGAAACCAACACTTGTTCCTTGCTATTGGGATCCAAAATTATGTGTAGACTTTTTTGATCCCTCCAACCCAACACTGAAGGACCATCCTTCGACACATACAACTTGCAAGTGGCATGCATACCTTTAAACTTGAAAATTAGTAGTCTGAACCCTAAAATCTCTATTGTGTTGTCGGTATAACTAACAGGTGAGATATCAGAAGGTTCCAACCAACTTCCAATTTGGTTAACAAATTTCTGATCCCAAACATTCTTGTTCACAATAGTATAGGGTGACCCAGAATCTGCAGCAAGTTGCGTCATGACTCCACCTAATGAGACTTGGCATAAGGGTTTACTAGAATCAATATCAGAAATGTTCAATACTACCTTTTTTTTAACTGCATTTTGTACAAGTAGAACTTCTTCATCAGAAGATGAGGTACAATCCTGTGCTACCTCTTGAATGCAAGCAATCTTACCTTTTGAATTTTTAAAGACTTTTCTTTTACAGACCTTAGCAAAATGCCCCATAACCCCACAGTTCAGACATTTAGTGTTCTTAGCAGGACACTTAGGATAATGAGCAAGGTGAGAATGACTACCACATCTATAACACACAGGTTCAGAGGTTTTCTTATAGTCAAAATTTTCTTTTTTAGCATTAGTAGACCTGAAATCTTTGTTACTTCTAATAAAAGATTTCCCTTCAGAAATTTTGTTTACGATTTCAGTTTCCTTTTTCTCACTGGAAAGAGAAGCCTTTGCGCAACGTTCTGAGAGTTCAGCTTTTTTAACCATGGCGATAATTTCTTTCAAAGTTCCATCACCTTCAACCCATAGCTTATTCTGAATGGTTTTAGTTTTAGTGTACATGACAACTTGATCTCGAATAAGATCATCATGAAGTTGAGCAAATTTGCACTTAACAGCTAATTTTCTAAGTGCGGAAACGTAATCCTCAACTGATTCGGATTTATTTTGCTTGCGTTGAAAGAAGGAATGTCTGGTGACAGCAATGCAAACACAAGGAGAGAAATAATCATCGATATCCAAAAGTGCTGAATTGAAAACATCAATGTCACCAGCAGATCTATCAGTCTTGTCCAACTGATTGTAGATTCTTAATCCTTCAGGGCCAAGACCTAATAATAAAATCCTTTTTTTTCTTTCAGGAGTGAAAGGTCCACTAACATCTTCAAGATTTGCAACATAGTTCAAGAAATATTCTTTCCAATCTAACCAAGCAACAGGAGGATCACCAGGAACAACTAAAAATTCTCTTGGAGCATTTAGGTTCAGGCCATGTACAGGCTTTTCACCAGAAGAAATGGCACTGTTAGTGTCAGGCATAATGACACAAACCCAGAAAAAAAATAATATATGTAAATATCAATGTATATCTGTTTTATCTTATTGAGGAAAGATACAAAAATTATTGCAGGCAGCACCTTACTTGAATTTGATATTGTCAAAATAAATAATACTGATAAACGTTTATAAATACCAGAAAACAGCAATTGCCAGCGTCCAGAATCAAATCGGTGTGAAACGCGATGAAAATGAAGAAAAATCGGCATAAAACCAATCTAAAATGGCCGCCGACGTGACCTTACGTGGGGTCGTACCCACAATTCAATGCGCGAGTACCCACAATTCCATGCGCATGTAGTAGTGATGAGCAGTGCACTGACGCGCGATGACAAAGGAAGGTTCTGCAAGATGCCGCGACGTTCAAACTCACTGGAGCGGGAGCTAACACGCTGTAGCGGTTTGTGAAACGGTGGCGTTTGAAAGATGCAGAGTGGGTAGGAAGCTAAAATAAAGTGGTTTTCTTCATTTTTTTTTTTGAAAAGATAAATGAAAGTCTCACCGCACTAAGGCACAGCTGTTTTGAAGAGAAACGAATAGTTTTCTTTGAAACGAAGAGTTTTCTTGAATCCAGGATAACAAATGTAGAGTTGTATGAAGCAGGATATCAATTTCATTAGAAAATTGCCAGTTTCCCTCGTCGCCAAATTTGTGGTGAATGAATACCCACCAAGTTTGGTGATAAATCTTCTTTATTCCTCAAGATATGCAGTACAGATAAAAAGGTGCTGCCAGCTTGTAAACGAACTCCAGACTGACCAGCACTCCACACACAAGCATAGTGACATACACACATTCTATGCATGACCTACAACAGTTCTATCATTGCTAAATAAGCACTTCTAAAAATAACATTATAAACATTACTACAAACACGCTGCGTTTATCTTTCTGGGACACCGCGCTCCGTTCTCGAACTGCCAGCTTTATGTCGTCAGACACCTCCCCTGCCAGGCTGCACAGCAGGCCCGTTTCCCACATCACTGTAAACAGTGCAAAGTGGCACATGCCTCGCGTTACTGCAGGCGTCACATGCAGAAAAGCTAAAATGCGGGGTCTATTCCCACCAGAGAAACACTGGGCGGTGGGTGATGGACGTGGACTAAACAAGCAGAACCGTGCAAAACTGCAGACACGCAGGACAACCATTAAGCAGAACAAAATGCATGTGGCTTTGTGGATGGGGGCGGCTTCACCTGTAAACACAAAAAAGCTAGAATAATGACTTTATATATATATATATATATATATATATATATATATATATATATATATATATATATATATATATATATATATATATATATATATTGGCACAATTTACAATACATTTTAAAGTACATGACTTATCTAAAATTGATGACAAAAACAAAATAGTTAAAAATAGCCAAGTTGTAAAAAGAGATTAGATCTTACCATTGGGGCTCAATACGACTCCTGTCAACTAGTGGTTACTTGCACTGGCGCAGCAAAGCACAAATAGTGCTAACGGTAAACCGTGTGGCTCTGTAATAGGTTTATAGCCAGGCTGTAACCTTGTGTGAGTCCTGCGGCCCCACCCCTCCGCCACCGAGCCAGGGCTCAGAGAGGGTGCCCAAACTGCCCATGAGTCGCCTCTGCTCACCCCCTGTCCTTGACTACCTGCCATGTTTCTCTGAGTTATCATGTTTTTCCAGCAGCCTCGGGAGCCGCTACTGTGCTGCTGCTTGTTGAAGAATGAGTACTCAGAAACTCATGCAAGCTTAAAGAGAAGTTTTATTGAGGAATAACCGGACACCCACGACTAAGGCTCCCAATGCCTGCGAAGACCTCTGGAAACTGAATTAACATTTTCAGAGTTCCTGCACCCATCGTTCCAGCATCAGTCATGGAACGACAATTGAACAATGCAGGGGGCTTACGGCAGGAGGCATCCACCTGCCGGGAGGGCACGAGAGGCCCCATACCACAACTTTTCCCTCCTTTACAAAGTGGAAAACACGAATAACAAAATGAGGAAACACAAAGCATACACATGAAATGACCAAAGGGTTAAAACATTTTTTTTTAACCTAGGACATAATCATTACACTTGGATGGCATTCTTCTAAGGCGACTGCATACACCATCATTATTTGAATAAACACTTCTAGGAGATGTGTAAGCCTTTTGAACAGATCCCTCAACAACAGGAAAGGAAACAAGTTGCCTAGGAGAAGTTTCGCACTGAGAAGCTGTAATCACTGTATTGCTATTTCTACTCAAGGGCTGAGAAACAACTGAGTTTGTATCCTGCAACCAACTGGACCAGTCACATGGATCAATCTCTCCTTTGTTGAGTTTCATCAAAGAGCAAGCTTGAGTATCTGAGAGGCGATCCAACGACTTCTTGTTCCACCAACCCCTATCATGTCATATGTCATTGGTTTTTGTATAGCGCACTTTCACCGTGAGGTCTGAAGGCGCTTGCAGCAAAAACGGTAGACCACATTAGTAGCTGTTGAAGAACATGGCGGGGTTGTTTGGGAACAACCAAGTTTTGAGCATTTCACGGAATTGTTTATGTTCAGTGATAGATATCAAGTGCGGGGGCAGTTTGTTCCAAAGTGAAGGATCAAGATAGGAAAAGGCACGCTGGCCATATCGGGAGGTACGGACTCGTGGTTGAATCAGGAGTAGCTTATTGCTGGACCTTAAAGGTCTTGTGGGTAAATACCAGTTGAGTTTTTTTTTTTAAAGCTATTCAGGTCCGGTGTTGTACAGAGTCTTATGTGTTGTACTCAGATTCTTAAAATGGCTTCTCTGACGCACTGGGAGCCAATGGAGTTTTTTTAGGCATGGAGCAGAGGCAGTTCTGGGCGGGAGATTCAAAACCAATCTGGCCGCAGTATTCTGAAGAGTCTGCAGCTTTGAGAGCAGATCCTCATTGATAGCGGCATGCAGAGCATTCCCATAATCCAGATGGCTGATGATCAAGCCCTGTACCATGGGTTTTCTGGCTTCGATAGGAAGCCAATATCACTATCACTAAGAAGGGCGAAGTCTTTGCTTACATTTATTACTTGAACTGGTGAGGAAAACTTTGACAGTCCTTAAGGGACCTTCCTGTTTTTTTTAATTAGGACCCAGTCATTTAAATTCAGATATGTATTTTTAAATCTTTTCCCATCATCATGCCTAAACTTCATGGTCTGCTGCTTTTGTTCAACCTGAGCCTTCAGACCATTACTTTCATTACCTGCTTTTTCCACACACTGTTTGTTCAGAAGCCATAGAGGACACTAATCTTTATGCACTTTTCTTCCTCTTAAGAGAGAAAAAGTTGACACACCTATAGTACTCTGAGGTGAAATGTTATATGACCACACTTTGGTGTCAACAAAATCCTGAACATCCTGGCAAGATGAGAGAGCTGCTTGAATACCTTCCTTCTGTTTGCCCTCTCGTCTAATCCATTAGAAGAAGGAGAATATAAAACAACTTTGAAATGTGTCACGTCATTGCTTGCCAGGAATGTGCGCATTTTGTCAGACACAAAATGTATGCCATTATCAGTAACAATAATGGAGGGTGATCCTTCAATCGCGAAAACCCTCTTCATAAATTTGATTGCATTATCCGTACTTGGTGAGTCACAAAATGTGTGATATATCCATTTTGAATGATAATCAAATCATCACAATTAGGAACCTGATATTGCTAGGCAAAACATCATAGGGCCTGGAAAATCCAGACGAACCTTGACTCAAGGTTTGACTGGAAAAGGAACAGGATGCAAGGGTGTATCCATCAGTTTCCACTTTTTATCAGAAAGAAGTCATTCTGCATAGGAATAAAAACAAAATGTGACTTGAGCGTCTAAAGAGGGCCACCAATAATAAGATTTGATAAGCTGGGACGTTTTAGAAATACCTAGATGGCCACAATATGCTGACTTGATAATGTGTCTCCTAAGACTTTCTGGAGGGATAAACAAGTCATGACGCATGACCATGTCTTTGACAAGTGACAACTCTGAGGCAACCATAGCAAAAGCTTTTAATCATCCAGTCAGCTTCCTACTTTCTGGCCAACCCTTTATGATGAACTCCTTGACTTGTTTTAACTTGTTGTCTTTGTCAGTCAAGGCAGCTCTGATATAAGAGAACCCTCTTTGACCGCATACAAAGCTGCAACAACACATTCATTATCCATACCAACAGGAAGGTCTGATTCATCGTGCAAGGCCATGCATGATAAGCAGTTGGCCCTAAAATGTTTCCCTCCTGGAATGTGCCTTATAGGAAAATGAAGTTCTTGTAATCTGGACAGCAACCTCACCAACCTAGCAGAAGCTCTACCTAATCCAGCACCATTCAATATGTGCATTAGAGGTTTGCGATCTGTGAATATTTAAAATTCACGTTCCAAATGTACTTTTTGAATTTTTGAATTGCCCACAAGCAAGCCAGGACTTCGCAATGAATTGTACTATAATGCTTTTCAGATAATTTCTGCATTCCTGAGGCAAAAGCTATTGTGTGTTCCTTGCTAGCAACCCACTGCCCCAGTATTGCACCCAGCCTAGTTAGACTTGCGTCTACCTTGAGGAAACATTTAATGTTGCCTTGAAAAACATGTAGCACAGGTGCTCAATGACCAATCCTTTAACTTGGTCAAACGTTTCAGAAATTTGATCTGTCCAGACAAACTTTGAACACTTTCGTAAAGGGGAATGCAAAGGCTCAACCATCTGAGCATAACCTTTTACAAATCGTGCATAGTACTCTTCCAATCCTAAAAAGGATTGCAGGGCATCTTTATCCTTAGGACAATCAGCATCACTAATTGCTTTGACTGAGGACAACTTGGCTTCTATGCCCTCTGACGATACTGTGTGACCCAAATGGTCAAATTCTTGAGTACCAAACTTACACTTGTCAATTCTGATGGTCATACCTGTTTTGGCCAGCTCACCCAAAACGTTGCTCAGAATAACTAGATGTGATTCTCAATCATTCGCAAAAACCAAGATGTTATCTTAGTAGGCTAGTTCCCCTGGCATGTCTCCAAAAAAAATTTCCATTAACTTCTGGAAGACACTGGCCGCGGAGGACAGGCCAAAAGGTAATCTGAGATATTTGTACACTCCAAAGGGAGTGACAAATGTGGTGAGATCCTGAGAGTCAGCTGAAAAGAATATTTGATAATATGCTGACTGTTAGTCAATTACAGAAAATAATTTCACACCCCCAAGACTGGCAAGGAGCTCCTGTATTTTGGGAAGAGGGTGACAGTCAATGAGGATGTTACTAGTAAGTGAGCACAAATCAGCACATAATCTGACCTCTCCTGACTGTTTCCTGATAATTACAATAGGGGAAACCCACTCAAGGAGTCACATGGTGCAGTAACACCATCCTCACACAAAGACTTAAGGACTGTCTTAAGTTCACTCCTGGCACTTAGGGAAAGATGACATACCTTATGAACAATGGGTTGAGCAGCAGTTTTGAGTTTAATATGATGTTGGAAACCTTTAACGGTTCCAAGCTTGTTAGAGAACAATCTAGGAAAACAGTCCAAGACCCTCTTCACATCCACAGTGCGCACTTCCACTCCTAAACAACTCACTTTGGTTTCTTCATCATCAAATCCAACATCAGCATAACCTTCAGGCAACTCTCCTGACACAATGGGGTTGTCTTATCCCGAATTAAGTGTAAACCCATTCTAGCTAGATCTTGCCAGCTAATTATATTGCACCCTTTGACTGCAACATAAACCTTAGTGCAAATCGACCTTCCCAAACATTTCACCCTGGACATGAAGTAACCTAACATGTCTAAATCGAATTCGCCAAAGGCTTTGGGGTTTACATCAGTGTTAATTAAAGTGACAGAACCCTTCCACTTAATTAAAAATACAATTTCTGATAAAATAGTGATGGGTGATCCTGAATCTGCCATAATGGGAACGTCAAATAATGCATTACACCAAGGCCCTTTGGCCTTTTTGCTTTCGAGAATCATATTGCATTCTACTGTTAATAAAACATCATGCAGTTGTTCTGTGCACCTATCAACCGCTTCAGCAACTTCACCACTCTTTACTCTTTTAGTGAATGTTTCTGACCTGCAGACCCCTTGAAAGTGGCCTATTGTTTTGCAAATCATGCACTTCATGTCTAGGGCAGGGCAAGTGGGGTTATTGCTTAGATGAGACCTTGACCCACACATGAAAACAACTGGTATTATTTCTTCTAGGAGGTTGCTTGACTTGCCTAGGTGCCGTTCACAACATTTACAGCATCTGTTACTTCATTAACATTCACTGCATTTACAAATGTTGTTCATTGTGAAATGCTTTTGAGGTGATCATGGAATGTTCAATGCTCTTTGCAATGTCAATTGTTTCCAGGAGAGAAGGTTTCCTACAACTAAGTAACAGTTCTTGAATTTTCTTTGAGGTACAAGCAAAGACAAATTGATCATGAATATAACTGCCAGTGTGAGCCTCAAATTTGCAAGTAAATGCCAGAACAAGCTAGGCTGAAATATAATCATCTACACTTTCATCAGCACGCTGTCTTCACCTAAAAAAAATTGTCTCTCAATCATTATGCTTGGCTTCTAGTCGTATCATTTAACAAAGCGAGCCAAGACCTCTTTGTAGGCATCCCATTGCTCACTATCGCCAGAACTTCCTTGAGGAGGAGGAATGGAAGGCAAGTTTTCTGAAGCCTGTTGTGCTGCTAGGCCAAGACAACCATACAAAACTGCAACTTTGTGAGCAGGAGGAAATTTAACGGCATCAATAGCAACCAAGTAGTTTTCAAAATTTTGTATCCATTGACACCATCCAATATTTGGTTTCCCAGGATGTTGTAAGAATGGAGGAGGTTGGGCAAACTGTTGCGAAGTACCATGACTAGGTGGTTAGAAGGTAATAGTTTAATATATTTGTTTTATTTGTTTTTTTAACAGTTAAAATGGTTGGGCAAAATAATATGGCATTTTTGAGGCAAAATAATGTAAAATAAGTAGGGGTGGGCGGAATTTACGTAATCGCGTTACTCAAATCTCCGCGAAACGGTAAAGAATCTCAGCGAACACGCAGAAATTCCGCGAACACGCAGAATTGCTTGTTCGCGATGCTTTTTTGCTGTTCACAATTGCTGTTTGCGTGCTCGGGGGAAATATCTCGCTAACACGCATTTTAGAACGCGAACAAGCAAAAAATTTCGCGAAGTCGCGGGAACGCAGAATCTTTGGGCAATTTCGCATTCTCCGCGGAACGCGAAATTACCCAAATTCCGCAAGTTCCACGAGCGGAACGGAATTTCTCGCCCAGGCCTAAAAATAAGTTGTTTATTGCTTTACGTACTGTTAGGTGAGCCTATCACAGAGAGTGAAGGCTCCAAACATGCATGCCTTGAAGTTTTACCTTAAGTACATTTATAATGTATTTAAGAAGTAAGGTGCGCCTGTCACCGCAGTTTCTGGCTCAAACAGGAAAGATGTAGTTAGAAAGTGAGTGAAATTTAAAGATATGCCTGTCACCTTGGGTGCAGACAGATAAAATCCTACCTGAGGTCTGTGCAACACCGAAGCAGCAAAACAGTGGGGCTCTGTTGAGGCCTACAATGCCCACCCAATCAAAGGTGGCCACACATACAAAACGCTGACATCACTCACGTGTATGTGGGCCTACGGTCTGAGACCAATCCAATATAGTGGCACATCAAGCGTGGTGACATCAGGCCTGCTGCCCCGCTTTTGAAGAATCCGTAGGTGTGATGGGATGGCCAAAGAGCAGACGCTGAAGCAGAGGAGGCAGAGCAGCCGGATGCAGACGACTGGGATGGCGAGCCAAAGAATTGCAAGCAGGGATGTCGTCGGTCCGCGAGGAGCAGCAAAGCGAGGAAAACACGGGTCAGTGGGTGTCCGGTGAGCGTGGAGATCGGGTCGTCATCAAGTTGTTGAAGAATGAGTCGTCGGAGCCTCAAGTAAGCTTAAAGAGAAGTTTTATTGAGGAATAACCAGACATCCATGATTGAGGTTCCCAATGCCTGCAAAGACCCCTGGAAACTGAATTAACGTTTCCAGAGTTCCCGCACACTTCGTTCCAGCATCAGTCGTGAAACGACAATTAAACAATGCAGGGGCTCCCGGCAGGAAGCGTCCACATGCCGGAATGGCACAAGATGCCCCATACCACACTGCCCATGTGAGCACCGGGTAGGGCCAAGCTGCTGTCTCTTCTTATCGCCGAAAAACCACATAGCGCTCACCGGACCAAACACCACTCTAGGCTCCACCTCTACATCAAACTGTCCTCTTGCGCCCCTTCATCAGCCAAAGCGTGCACGAGTAAAACCCATACAAAGTTAGCAGACAACTCAAATCAGCTGGATAAGTAAAGGAAGGAACAACTGCTCAGCCAAAGACAGGGATTACTGTCTCCAGCAGCCGCGGCGCATGACCCGTGGTGCACCAGGTCAGTGGCGAGACTTTTATCCAGCCGTGTTCGGAACTTCTGATTATGTTTCAGGCATGCATTTCAAGTTAACACCATAACATTTTCTGGGAGTTGTGGTCCTGAATAGCCCCAGTTGAACCAATTGGAACAAAGTCCGAGATGACATTTCTCGTTTAAGGGAAAACTGGACTTTAGTGCAGTGGTGCAAGTGAAGCTACAAGCATGCGGCTTTCTGCAATCCCACTGCCAGGGTCGTCATTAGCTGCCACCAGCTGATGCAAGGGGTCAACCTGGGGTTAACGTTTGACACAAGGGTGCCAACTATTGGCACTACTATTCAATTTTCAATGTGCCGTTGTTGATTGCATTTCACTGTACAGTGCTTAATTTGTATCAAAATAAGTACCAGGGCTCTCGCCAAGAGGCCACTGTGGCTTGCAACAGGAATTGCACCTCCCAGAGTTGCCAATGACAGCAAAAACACAACTGCTAACCGGGAAACATCGTTTACTAAGAAGTCTTTTCCACGCGACATTTACTACGGTTCACTTACCACGCAAACGTCTTTTCAACGCGGGTGCATTCCACGACCGTCTTTACCACGCAACGTTCTTTCCTTCCAGTCTTCGTTCTTTCGTCCTGCGTGTTCATCATTAAGAAAAAGGAACTATAAAAAAAAGGGGGCTGGGGGGCTGGGGGGGTTTCCCCCCCAAAAAAACCAAGCGGATTGAAAAAAAAAGAAGAAAAATGAAAAAAAAACTGATATTAAGTGCCTCTGACGATCAAGAAAAGAGCCCCCCCAGCGACGTGGCGTGTACGTCATTATAGTAGTCCTATCTCTATTTTTCAAAACGTGTTTTGGCGCTCGTTTCTGTGAAGGGCAGCTGGCGAAAGGCGTGGAGAGGTGAGATAAGGATCCAATGTTTATACATAAAAAAATATAATTAAAGCGCATTGTAAATTAAAAATTTAAAAAAGAAAGGTAATCGGTAGTATTGGTTTGTTATAAACATCGATATTTTGCTTTGTTCGGCAGTTTGGAAATAATTTTTTTAGCCTATCAGTGTCATTATGTACAGGACGTAAGAGGTTAAGTAACGTAAATTTTGCGGTGTATAATGGTGCGTTGGAAAATGCTGCGTGGTAAAGACGCATGCGAAGTAAAATTCGCGTGGTAATGCCATGCGTGGAAAACGTTAGCGTTGTATTATCATATATTCCTGCTAACCATCTCACTCCTACAGGTACGACAATTCAGACTATTTCAGTCCCTCAAAGCTATAAGAATGGCTTGGGCGGTAGGTATTAGTCAAATCAAATCAAATCAAAATCTTTATTCAGTCCAGTTAGAAAAAGACCATAAAAGTACATAAAATACAGTATGAATTGATCATGAATAAAAGTAACAACTATTAAATGAATGTCAAAATTTCGGTGAATAATCAGGTTAATGGAATAGGGGAGAGAATGTGGCCTAAAGCCTAGGGCGGTTGAGCTGGGGAACCAGGTTTGAGTCTGGGCAGGGATGCTAAACATTTTGTGATTCTGGGCAAATCACTTAATCTCACCGTACCTCACAAAAATGAATGTGTCCATCCATAAGGTAACTGGTGCTCATGTAAAGCGCTCTGATCCCTTCGGGTCAAGTTTGCGCTATATAAAACTCCACCAAAAAAAATTAACATTCAGGGATACAGTTTCAAATCGAGTGTTCGAGGGGCCCAGACAGTCGGGAACCATTCAATCCAAGCCAGAAAAAATAGGGAACAAAAACCTCAAAAAAGGGTCTGCTAGGTATTCCTCCTCTTGGCGCGAAAGTCAAAGGGACACCTCCACCTTCAATTAAGAATAAGTTCAATATGACTTGTGTCTACCTGGGCATCGGCAGACACTGAGAGCTACTCTTCTCTTATACATACTAGTCTGCGTTCAGTCGTTGGTAGATATTAGTCATTGTTAATGTGCGTTGAATTAATAAACCACTGGTGTGGTGCTTATCTCTAAATAAGACAAATAGCCCTCTAATGGTACTGGTGTTGACAATTAAGTGCCGGTACCAGCACCAAAAATCACTGGCTCAAATTAAGCTCTGATTTCACTACAGTTTGTTTTCTACTCATTAATTTCAGTTTTTTTCTATACAAATTCTTAAAGCCTGGAAAAAACATTGCACCTGTCACGAAATGAAGAGAGACATCAATCCTGATTTTCACTGAAAGAAAGACTTCTATCTATAAAAGCATTATAAATCAAATTTCTATGAAGTCACAGTTAACTAAATTCTTTTCACAATTACATTCGGAAAAAATATTCACCCACAGTCCTTGTCTTCATACACACCGTTCACACATTATTCACACCATATATTTAGCTCACATCTGAATACCATTGGCCAAAATATTTTTCTTCACTCATGACAACAATACTATGATGAGGTAGCCTTTAGAAATATCGATGCAGCGTTTCGGTGGGAAAGAGGTTATGTATATTCACCTTCCTCAGGACCTATACAGGCCATTCTCTTGTTCAAGGTCCAAACAGATTCCATATACATAGGATGACCAGATTCTCAAAACAAAAAACGGGGACAGGTCATAGACATAGAAGTAGGACTACGGTTTGCGGTAACCATCGACATAAAAGTAGGACTATTTGACAGCTGTCATAGACATAGAAAAGGGACTACAATGACAGCTCCCTCCACAGACCGAGATGAAGCATTACAGACAACAAGTCCGAGATCTTTCATTGCCACCCCTCTCCTTTACCCAGCAGCATTAGTACTTTTTATTAACTTTACACTTTTAAGGACTATAGCATATGTTTGTCAAAAATCAATAAAACATCACAGGCAAGCAAACGCCAGATTTACTAGCTTTATCAATGCTCGTTTCTTTAGCTGCGCATCAGCACCACGTAAAGTACAACTCACTAATGTTGCTTAGTTGCTCATGACAGAAAAGCATGGAAGGTAAACTGCGGAATGCTAAATTGCCAAAAGGCAGCCATGAACCAATGTAAGAAAAACACTTCTCTCCAGGTATTACTGCATTAGGGTCTTAAGGGTCCCAAAGGCTGGCCAACCACACAGTCCTCCCACATTTGTGTGTCATGTTACCTTACTGGGGTATGTATAGTGCACTCTAGCCATTGGTATCATCTCATAGCGCAATAGTGTGAAGACCTAAGCAAAAAGCTCGAGCAGCGCTGCTTGCCTCTTCCACAGGCGTTAATACTGCTCCTTTAAGTCCTTTCCAGCTAAACAGTTTGCCGCGATCTGAGAGATCAGTCAAAAGGTCAAGTCATAGCTTTGATATGGAGAACACTGAATTTCTGTTCTGATCTTGGAACTGGTAGAAATGAATGGTTGGAGCATGAGAAGGACATTGGGGACGTCATCACCACATGTGTTATCGGACATTCATCCTAACATTCAAAAATACTTTAAAGTTTCTGTTTCGTGTACTTCTAGGTGGGACATCTGGGGGATCAGCAAACACACAGCATCAACAGATCACAGAAGTTCAGAAAGTTCATATACTGGGGTTGCACCTTAATATCACTATTTCCTCCTCTAGTGAAGATTCAGTTTTGATGATATGCAATTGTTCAAATATGGCTGGCACGATGACGTAGGTGGCGCTGCGTGTGAAAAGAAAAGGGAAATCTCGCGAGAAAATGTCTCTCTTCAAAGGATTTCCCTTCCTGTCACAGCGCTCACCTCAGTGACGACACACGCCGTAAACAGTGCAAAGAGAGCATGTGCACGCATGCTGAACCGAAACAACGAAAAACAGGGACATTTCTGTGTTTAACACGGACACTGTTTGAAAACAGGGACATTTGAGTCGCTTGGCGAAAAGGGTCGGGACACGGGACACTTCTCCAAAAGCTGGGACCGTCCTGGGAAAACGGGGACGTCTGGTCACCCTACATATTTATTTCTTTTTATTTATTAATTAAATTTATTGAGCGCGACAGCTACCCATAAGGGTTTCCCGGCGCTGAAAGACAAATACAACAAGACACCAGGCAGAAAAGTTAGAGATCAAAAAGCCAGGTTTTCACCGCTCTGCGAAATCGCATATGACAGTTTTCCATCCGAATGACCAAGGGAAGTGAGTTCCACAATCTGGGTCCTAAGTTCGCAAAGGAACCACAGCCCATTCTGGTAAGTCTAAACTTCGGTACATTGAAGAGATGGTGGGATGAGGAGCTAAGTGAGCAAGCAGGAATGTAAGGGCTGACAAGGGCCTGAAGGTAAAGGGGAGCTAATCCAATTTTAATCTTGTGCATAAAGCTCAATGATTTAAACTTTATCCGATTTTCAACACGGAGCCAATGCAGCTCCCTCAGGCGTTCTGTAATATGGTCACGTTTCCGACAGCCACAAAGAAGCCGAGCCGCAGCATTTTGTACCAGTTGAAGGTGCCGTGTGACGGCCTTGGCAGACCCCAGGTAGAGCACGTTGCCGTAATCTAACCTAGAGGTTACTAAGGCATTCACAACGGATCTCTGGGTGTTATCGGGGAGCATCCAAAAGATTTTACGCAGCCATCGTGAGATGGAAAAACAGGTGGCTGCGACTTTGTTAACCTGATCTTTCATGGATAGTCCCTAGTCGACAATTACTCCCAGATTTCGCACTTGTTCAGACGGAGTTGGTAAGGGACCCATGGCAGTAGGAATAATGTCTTAGGTTCCAAAGGTCGGGTTTATTTCCAAGGACCAAAACCTCAGTCTTTCCACCATTTAACTTAAGCAGGTTGCGATTCATCCAGCCGGATACTTCGATAAGGCCAGCTTGCAAAGAGGAGAAGGAGCAGTGGGATCTATTTGAGATAGTGAAAAAACAATTTGTGAATCATCAGCGTAGGTGTAAAGGTTTAGTCCGGAAGGTTGTGCAACGTAAGCCAAAGGTGTAAAATATACATTAAAAAGAAGAGGACTAAGGATTGATCCCTGGGGCACACCGTGAGGGGAGGAATAGCTTTTAGAAGAGGATGACTTAGAAAAGATTTGGAAAGTGCGATCAGACAAAAATGACGCAAGCCAGTCCAAGGCTTTATTGCCAATGCCGATGGAAGCCAGGGATTTGAGAAGGATACCGTGTGATACAGTATCAAAGGCTGCGCTGAGATCAAGTAAAATCAACGCAACCGTTTCTCCTCGATCCAAGAGCAAGCGCAGATTGTCTGTGACGCCCAAAAGGGTCGTCTCCGTAGAGAAGCCAGGGTGGAATCCGGACTGGGATGGATGTAAAAGGCTGTTGTCTGTTACAAATTTTTAAAAATGTACGTGGATATGTCGTTCCAAAATTTTCGAGAATGCCGGTAACAGAGAAATGGGGCGATAATTAGCGGCCACCTTGGGATCTGCTAACGGCTTCTTCAAGAGCGGGGTAACCATAGCGTGCTTCCAACAACTGGGGACAGTTGCAGTGTCCAGCGAATGGTTTAACATTTTACAAATTGTGGAAAGATGTGAGGAATCCAAGGAGCGTAGTATCGGGGCGGGCAGAGGGTCCAGCGGTGAGCCCGACTTGACTTTGCTCAATTTTTCCAGAAGAGTTACGGGGCAAAGATCCGGCCAGGACAGCAATTGAGGCGAGGATGTCACCAATAAGTTGGCATCCTCCTCCCTAACCTGAGGAGAAATCGTAGAATTATTTGTATTGCCTTGAGCAAGAATGTCCTGATGTATATTTACGATTTTGGAAATAAAATACTGGGCAAGCTCATCGCATTTAGTGCTAGATAGCGGAAGAGGTACCGCCGTGGTCTATGAACCAGCAAGCTCCCTCACCACATTAAACAGAGTTTTTGATTTGTTCATTGCTTCATTAATAGTTCTATTGACGTGAATAGCCCTTGTTATGGCACACGCCTTATGGTAGCATTTCAACTCTGTTTTATAAGCAGTACCAGATATAAGAGAATAATCTTTTCTCCATACACGTTCTAATTTCTTACATTTGGATTTGTATTTGTCTTTGTATTTAATTATACTTATAGAGCGCCTATCACCCAAGGACTCTAAGCACTAAGATGTTGACACTGTTTGAAATACAAATGCACTACAGTATCTGGCAGAAAAGAAAGATACTCACAACTAAAGGGGCAAGCAGCAACCTCATATTGACCTAACCATAGGCTTCTCGAAAAAGCACTGTTTTCAAGCACTTTCTGAACGGTAAGAGCCTGGTTTCTTTACGAAGAATGTCTGGTAGTTCATTCCAGAGTTTCGGAGCCACTACGGAGAAGGTTCGGCCACCCAGTCTAGCTCCTTTAAACCGTGGGCAGACCAAGAGATTTGAGTCTGATGACCGGAGCAGACGACTGGGTGCGTAAACCTTCAGACGGTCTCTGATATATTCTGGGACTATGCCATATTGTGATTTATGTACAATACATAAAACCTTGAATTCAATGCGCTGTTTCATTGGGAGCCAATGCAGCTGCTTTAATACTGGGGTTGCGTGGGCGCTTCTGGGTAGCATGTAGATTAACCTAGCAGCATCATTCATGACAACCTGTAGGTTTTTTTGGAGTGCCTCAGGTAGCCCAAGATACACTGCATTCCCATAGTCTAGACGGGAAAGAATGAGCGCAGTCACCACAGTCTGTCTAGTTGATACTGACAGCAGGTGAACCAACTTCCAGAGTTACTGCATTAAGCCAACACAGCTCCCAACTACTGCTGAAACTTTGTGCATGCGGAGTGTCTCATTATACCATGGAGCGGGGGCTTTATGATTAATCCCTTTCTTATGGATAGTGGGAAGACAAGTATTTATGGCTTCAAGGAGCCAACCATTCACAGAACTGGCCATCACTTCCATATCATCAGAGACAAATATATTATCAGGCTTAAGATCAGTTAAGACTTTATTAAAAGCAACAGAATCAAATTTTTTCCAGTCCCTTTTCCGTATGTTCATGTCAGGTTTATGTTTAGATATAATCTCATTATTAGTGACGGTAAACTTAATTAATAAATGATCGGACCAGATAACTGGCACCGCCAGAGAACACTTCACATGGACACTATTGAAAAGATCGGATCTAAAAGGTGTCCACCCCTATGGGTAGGACCCTTATTATGTAGAATAAGATTCATTGAGGCAAGGTCCGCAATAAGATTGCAGGCCAAACTGTCCTTAGGATCATCCAAATGTACATTCAGGTCGCCAACAATAAAAAAGTTACTAGGCGCTGACAGAGCCGATGCTATGAGTTCAGAGAGTTGTAACTGCCATGCGTTAGCAAGACCTGGGGGGCGATATACTAATAGACCCGAAAGGGTGGTTTTAGGGTGGAGAGCCAGTTTAAAATAAGCTGCCTCGCAGTCACCTAAAGAAGCTGGGTCAAATTGGCATTGATAAATATTTTTAAATATTATTGCCACACCGCCTCCTATTTTCCTGGGGCGATCGTTCCTTACAATTGCATATTCAATAGGAAGGGCTTCTGCAATATCAGGTCCGGAACTATCGTGAAGCCACGTTTCCGTAATAAAAAGTGCGTCAGGAGCTTCATCCGTAAGGAGGTCAAAAATCTCACATTTGTGTTTGGGCAAGGAACGACAATTCAGGCTGAGGAAGATGTAATTCGGAGGGGAATGAGTTACTACTCGGGATACTAAGCTACAACATCGTTGTGGAATATCCAGATGAAAGGAGCAATGAGGGCAGCATTGTGGGAACTGATCTAACATGTTAAGCGTAGCCGACGTATGATCCCTCGTAGGCCTAAGGGCAAGGATCTGATCAGCGTCATAGCATATTCGAGGGCGCAAATTTTGTCCAGGGGATATGGCCCCTGGGCCCGTAAGGGCGCGGACGGGCGAAGACGGGCATGCCTTTGGCACGCCTTTGGCGCGCATTCGGCGCGCCCGCCCGCTGCGCGGACAGGAGATGATGCACATTTATACAGGAAGAGGGCAGGAGGGTCGGAAAGACTGGACCGCGACCCCTGCACCTCCTTCCAAGATGGCGGCTCACCCCCGGATCAGGCCGTGACAGCGCTCAATCGGCTGCGCGATCTGAATAATGTACAGAGAGGTGGCCGTGTGCAAATAACAAGTAAGCGCCAAACAAGTTAAGAATAAAAACAATTTAGAATCACATATAAAAATGCTTTAAAATCATAGATAGGAAATGCTGCCACGCTTCCCCGGCTTTCCGCCTCAGGGAAGTAAAGTGCAAATGCCAATCAATGAGCGTCTGAAACCGCACTGTTTAAATACATGAGAGGGCGGGAGGGTCGGAAAGACTAGACCGCGACCCCTGCACCTCCTTCCAAGATGGCGGCTCACCCCCGGATCAGGCCGCGACAGCGCCCAATCGGCTGCGCGGTCTGAATATTGTACAGAGAGGTACAACAGTGGATTCAATGGTCCTTGTGGCGATAAGACATTTCCATTAGTCTGTATAGTTTAATTGAAATCATCCTTGCAAAGCTTTAATTGTTATATATGATACCTTCTCTCCAATCCATCTTTTAAATGGGGTCATGGATCATCTAAAATTGTTTTTGCTATAGCTCTGTGATTGTTAACATTTTGACCTCCACTGAATCGTTATTGGAATCCGAAAACCCCCACTGAGTCATTATTGGAAGCCGGGAAACCCCAGGCTAAGCATTTTTGTTGATAAGAACCGCTAAATAATACACAAAAAATATTGAAGCATTCATCAAACAAATACAAAAACATTGGCAGATTTTATTTAATTCACCAATAAATACAAAAAAAAACTATATTTTTAAGGGAAGGTTGGAGCTTTTCTAAATTCAATTAAGGCCACTCATCGTCCAAACTATGTTCTGTGTGATTCACTTGCACTGCTCACACAAATCAATCTGAGGACTCTAACATAATTTTTAGCCTTTAATTTCAAATTCATTCCCATTTACACAATGTTGTAAAATTTCCAATTTTATTCTTTAGATCTATACATTTTATGAATCTGTTAATATTATTTAATTTTCTAAGCAGTCGTGGACCCCCTGAATAGGCTTTGCGGACCCTCAGGAGTCCCCTAACCACAGGCTAAGACCCACTGCTATAAATACATAGCACTATTTCCTTTATTTTTCCCATGTAGGATGGCAAGGTAACCAGGTGTGCCATCTGCTCGTACTCAAACTGCATCAAATGTCCATTTCTAGGCTTAGCTTTAGAAATTCAAGGTTAGTCCATTTAGTTAAAAGGAAGCAAAACAAGACTACAGTGATAGCATGTGCTGCTTACATAAAAGAACAGTACTGAAAATATAAAGTTCCAGACAGACGAACCAGAGAAGCTTTTAGTGTTTTTCCAAACGTTTTCTTTAATTTTTGCCGCGTCTCTCCCAAATGCAGACTGTTACTGTGTTTTTAATTTTTTTAAATCTTTTCAAATAATTAAGTTATTTTAAAATCGTGTTTTTACATGTAATGTGTGATATTATGTATTTCTTTAGTTGTGGTCTTGAATAAAAAAAAGTTAAACTTCACTGGAAGCATGTTAACATGAACCCTGTTTCAAGTCCTGGACGTTCATGGGACAACCTCGTGCATTCTGGGTACTGTAGTCTTGGATCTGCTATCACAGATCTAATTCATATAATGCAGCGCATAACAATGACCCGCACTTTAGAAGCTCTGGATAGGAAACAGTGTATGTCATGGGTACTCATAGTACGGCCCGCGGGCCAGGGGTGGCCCGGCAAGCCTTCCCTGGTGGCCCGCGGACCTTGCAGACATCCTACCAATGTATTATTTTTTCTTTTAAAGATTGTCTGCTGCAGCGCGACTCTGAGAGTCTCTGCTGCTCTGTGGGGGCCAGGGGCGGGCGATTCTCACTTAGCCAGAGTGGAGCTGCAGGGGCCTAAGAAGAGGTGGAATACAACAAAGCCTCATTAGCATGCAAATGGCCTTTAACGACCTGTGAAGTGCTTGGGTGCGGCTGTGTGTGTCAGGAAGCTGTCTCACCTGGGGCTGACACACAGGCAGGGTGAGATGACAGAGGGTGACAGAGGGAGGTCGAGGGACAGAGACAGAGGGAGGGATGGAAAGAGAGGGAGACAGAGGGAGAGGGGGAAAGGGAGGGAGAGAGAGAGAGGGGAGAGGGAAAGGGAGGGAGAGGGAGACAGAGGGAGAGCGGCGACAGAGGAGGACGATGGAGGGAGTGAGGGTGACGGAGGGAGTGAGGGTAACAGAGGTAGTGAGGGTGACGGAGGGAGTGAGGGCGACGGAGGGAGTGAGGGCGATGGAGGGAGTAAGGGTGACGGAGGGAGTGTGGGCGAGGGAGTGTGGGCAAGGGAATGTGGGCAGGGGAATGTGGGCGAGGGAGTGAGGGCGAGGGAGTGAGGGTGGGGTAGTGAGGGCGGGGGAGTGAGGGATGGGAGTGAGGGTGGGAGTGAGAGGGGGAGGGAGTGGGAGGGAGTGAGAGAGAGAGAGAGACAGACAGACAGAGGGAGGGAGACAGAGGGAGGGAGAGAGGGAGGGAGGGAGTGAGAGAGAGAGAGAGGGAGAGAGAGGGAGCGAGGGAGGGAGTGAGGGAGAGAGGGAGTGAGGGAGAGAGGGAGTGAGGGAGAGAGGGAGTGAGAGGGAGAGAGGGAGTGAGAGAGCGAGGGAGTGAGAGAGAGGGAGTGAGAGAGAGGGAGTGAGAGAGACAGACAGGCAGACAGGGAGGGAGGGAGCGAGGGAGGGAGAGGGAGAGGGATCAAGGGAGGGAGAGAGGCAGCGAGAGAGACAGCGAGAGAGGGAGCGAGAGATGGAGGGAGAGAGGGATGGAGGGAGAGAGCGAGAGAGGGAGGGAGGGAGAGAGGGAGGGAGCGAGGGATGGAGAGAGCGAGGTAGCAAGGGATGGAGAGAAAGAGGGAACGAGGGAGGGAGAGAGAGAGAGCGAGAGAGGGAGGGAGGGAGGGAGAGAGGGAGCGAGGAAGGGAGATAGATGTGTGTATGCCAGGTGTGGTGGCGCAGTCGAAGAAGGCATCCTCTACAGGGACCTGTGATCAACCTCATGGTCATAGTTTTTTTTTTTTTGATCTAGCCTCGACCCCTCCCCCACTGACCCCGCCCCCACCGGTGCGGCCTCGGAAACAAACCACAATTTGGCCCCCGAGAGAAAGTTTGTGAGTACCCATGGTGTATGTGATAACATGAGGCAAGGAGGCCGCCCGGGCCTGGGGCAGAAAAACTACAAGTTATGGAATGCATAATGTTATTGGCTAAAACGCAAACCTCGGCTAAACTTTTCAGGCATAGGATGGCTAAAGGGATAGTTTCTGGCCGCTTTGATATTGTGTTTCCCAAGACCTTAAAATCACAGGATGCTCTTGTTTGTTTTAGGAACGCGCAGGAAAGGAATCATGGTGTATTTTAGGTCCGTGGTGGAAGTTATGGATTACAAAGAATTTTACTGCCGCTGCTTTTAAAAGCCCTGGCACAAATTCCATTTGACAAGTTCCAAATGTTTTTTTGTTTTTCTTTTATAGGCCCTGTTTCTACCATATGATTATTTGAAACATATTGTCCTTCAAAGAAGTAAACTGATTCTGATGGCATGTTGAAAATGTTTATTCTCAATTAAGGACGCTGTTACATTTCGGGGTGTCATCTTCATTTTCAAACCATCAGCTGTTCTGCCCATTGCGTCATCATCTGGATTTCAGAACATTTTTTCCCCGTAAATTTCATGTCATCAGGGGATCTGTCCAACCTCAAAAACATATTGTCTGGCAGGGTTGGATTGGGATTAGAAATCGGCCCGGGCACGCAAAAAAAAGTGGCCCACATTTGCATATTGCCTTTCCTCAAAACACTGCTTCAGTGAAGTTTTATAAATACCTGAAAACAAGTGAGGCCACTTCTGCTCAGGCTCCCTGCCCCCGCTCAGTATGCACACATTAATTGGCCGGCCCAGCGAGAAAAAGGGAGTGGCACTTCTGCCCCTTGATAAAAGGGAGGTAATAAACTCTCATCTGCCTCCAGAAAGGCCACTCAGGGCCCCACTGGGCTGCTGGCCACATCTGAACACACCAGACACAGCCCAAATATAGGCCCTCCCAGGCTGCCAAAAAAGCAGCACACAGCAGGAACTTCGATACCAGCCCTTCGGCCATTGCCTGAGTGCCTGCTTTACCAATCTGACCCTGCCTGCGAGGGAGAGTAGGGAAGTTTTTATAAATGTGTAGTTTGTAGTACTTGCTACTTTTAATGCTTGTCTTATCTTTCAAAGGAGGCGAAATAACACATTTAAACAAAATAATTTCACACCACTATTTAATCCCTCCCAGATAGTCCTGGGGCTTTTTTCTCCACTCCTGGTCCAGAGGTAGCAACCAGTTCCTATAGGGTAGCCGCCAGGTTACATCACTACCGTCAAGTGACCAGCGCTCAGGCAGCTGGCTCGGAGAGTTTCCCGCTGGATCCAGAGGAGCCAGCCGGTAAGCTGGCAGCAGAGGGGCGCTCGTAAGGAGAAACACCTAAGTCTTTGATGGGCTTACTGTTGGCGTGCAGCTTGTGAGCGGGCTACAGTTTGGCCAGGACACAAGTCCTAAAAAAAAGAAGTGGGGGACTAACCAAGTTAAGCAGTATGCAAGTGGCATCATAGTGCAGGCCATAACAGCATGTGACGTCACAACGTTTGACATCGCACCTGCCATCATTGGAAGTGATATCACAAGAAGTGACACCAGATGTTAAGACCTCACGCATATGTTTATCAGGTATATCATGAGCACATTTAAGCACATTATGAGATTTAACAAATTAGATTTCGCATCGGGGCACTACCCCAATACAAAATCTAGGCCTCAACTAATACATTTATGTTTTTTAAAACACAGCACAAAGAAATGGCAACAACGAGAAGCATATTAGTAAATCTGTTCTGCTTAATTGGTTGCAAAGTCTACATTTTAAAATATTTTATGGGGTTAAGGCACCTGCTACAGAGATCTTTGTGTGCCCAGTAAATGTCATGGAGTAGTAATAATGGTAAAATAACTCTGGAGATTAACGCTTTAGCTGAAGAGATCTGTGTTTTGTATAATCTAAGATTTTAATCAAAGTAGTATTGCAGTAACTCCTGCAAAGCATATCATGTAACATGCAAACAACATATTTTAATTTTATGTAGACAGGTAAGTGGTTTACTGCTTTCAATACAGAGTTCCTTTAGTTACTTGCAGTTCAAAAACTGTAATTCTGCTAATATAGCACCGTGAGATTGGGCATGTGACTCATTGTAACCCTCACTGTCTTATATAACACATCTTGTACATTGATTTATACACTTACATGATTTATTGTCAATGTATATGTTATTTAAAGCACTCTGACACCCTGCATTGGGATGAGTAGCACTGTAAAAGAAATAAAATAGTGATATTTAAATTATTTCTGTAAATACTGGAACAGACCAACACATCTGACGTTCTTACAGTGCATGCACATGCATACAGGGACTAAACGAAGTCAAAAGAATGCCTCTCTTAACTTCCCGTGAAGTGATAAGAAGCAGTGTGCTTTTGATTCCCATCCATTGCATTTGCATTTAAGTATGAGGTTCTAGACCACGTCCAGTGGCGGCTCCTCTGCTAAGGCGTAGGAGCTTTGCATCACTGCTTTGCAGCAGTGAAAGAAAAGGAAAATAAAATGATAATAACTTGATGTTATTATCATTTGTTCCCTCTACAGTAGCATGGGGTTATGGTGGGGGCACTGGACTACTTCCTCTCAACATATCTTTTGGAGCTGCCATTAAAATTCTGAAAAATCAGCACACCCTCACAGGTGTGTCGCTTTGCTACTCATCCACAGATGGGACTCGCTTTTTGACGACCGATGTGGACGCATTCACTGCATGGCTACCTTTCCTAAATGGACGCGTTACGATCTCCGAACTACTTCGAACATTAAACTCTGCATAAGACCGTAATTGCCAGCTGGCTATCACTGCTGCCAAACTCTATCGCATAGAGCTCAATATTCCTACCAGGAAACCACTGGTGCATCCCACTGCATCCATGACTAGACAATAAATACTCTCAGGCATAATCTAAGTCCTGATGAATTTCTCTATATCTTGTAATGGGATTGCAACATCGTTGACACACAGTACTATGACTATTGCACAATATTGATTTCTAAATAGTGCTGTGCTTGCATCTCTGGACTCCATGGGCTGACTTGGCCCATCCACGCAGGTGGTGCAAGTCCCATCAGAAAGACCTGCAGGCCATGCTAGCAGAGAGCTTCAGGCTTGTTCCCAGACAGGAAGAAACAGTCATACTCTACATTTTAACAGAACCTCAGAAGCAGGGCCCGGGTCCAATGGTGTTTAATAAGTTAAAGGGAAGCCTTCACTCATAGGTCCATGGTCCAGCCAATATAACAGGGCCGTAGATCTCTCCTTTGGAGGGGAACTAAGAAGTTTCTCTCCCAGCATGCAATGCAGTGGTCACGGCCTACACTCCCTATTGGGGGAGCTTTGATGGGAAGCCTTGTATATTCCCCACCCCCGTAAAGGCCTAGAATATAGTACATCAAAAGGAGAAAATGTGAATAAAGGGAGTTCTTCTCTGTCCAACCATAATAAGAGTGTGCTACTACCTTCCCTATCCCCTAATAGGTGGAAATTGGAAGACCCTTGTTAGAAATGGGGGTCTCTAGTTGGCGCTGGCTGGCGTCACTGTCCAAATAGGGACCCTTCTTCCTAAGTCAGGGCAGGTGGGTCACCCCTTTTGATAACCCCTGTTCAACCCTGTGGTAACGTAGCATGAGCGGTTAGACCTATCTCAGAGGCAGTGTGTGAAGCGTTTATGACCATGTACAATAAGGCAGTAATGACACCACAAAAGGACACAACTCAGGTAGCAATAGAAAAATAATATCTTTATCTAACAGTTTAACTCAACTCTCAAATCGCTTCAACAATGACAAATCACGCCAACCCGTAGGGACTCAAAGGGATAACAACATATCCACCAAAGCGTATCACTGATGGAGTTCAGAGCTGGGGCCTACGCGACCTGTTGCGCACCAAGTACCCGTCGTCGAAAGGGGGGACAGCACGCAGCTTCTCGAAGAAGCGGAGACAGCGACAGGCGGACTCCCAGTGACCACAATACGGGGTGGCAGAGGTCCGCAGCGTGCACCCACACTGACTCAGGCACTTAGGGACAGGCGGGCTTTCAGCAGCAGCAGCACGCGGCTGTGGCGCTCCGGGTTGGGGGAGGCGATGACTCTCGTTGTGCAGCTCTGTGGTGGGCGCACATCGGCAGCAGCTCTCGCTTAGCTGCGGGGGCCCATAGGACAATTCCAAAGGGGGATGCAAAGCTGTCAAGGATGCGGGCGCTCAGCGGCTACAGCTCTTCCTCAGCTGCGGCGGCCCACAGGACAATTCAAAAGGGGGATGCAAAGTTGTCAAGGATGCGGGCACTCAGCGGCTACAGCTCTCTCTCAGCTGCAGCGGCCCACAGAACAATTCCAAAGGGGGATGCAAAGTTGTCGAGGGTGCGGGCACTCAGCGGCTACAGCTCTCTCTCAGCTGTGGCGGCCCACAGGGCAATTCCAAAGGAGGATGCAAAGTTGTCACGTGTGCGGGCGCTAAGCGGCTACAGCTCTCTCTCAGCTGCAGTGACCCGCGAGACAAATCCTGGTGAGGCAACGTAGTCAAGGGCGTGGGCGCTCAGTGGCTACAGCTCTCTCTTAGCTGTGGCAGCCCACACAACAAAGCACGATGATGCACAGTAACAAAGGTTGGTGGCAGCTCAGCGGCTGCAGCTCTTTCCTGGCTGCGGCAGCCCAGGGGACAGCTCACGGAGGTGCACAGTAGCAAAGGGTGTGGACACTCAGCGGCTATAGCTCTCTCTCGGCTGCGGCGGCCCACGGGACATATCACAATGGTGCACAGTAGCAAAGGGTGTGGGCACTCAGTGGCTACAACTCTCTCTCGGCTGCAGCGGCCCATGGGACAAATCACGATGGTGCACAGTAGCATAGGGTGTGGGCACTCAGCGGCTACAGCTCTCTCGGCTGTGGCGGCCCACGGGACAAAAATCTAGTCCTGGGCGGTAAATTCCGTTCCGCTCGCGGAATTTGGGTAATTTCGCGTTCCGCGGAGAACGCGAAATTGCCCAAAATTCTGCGTTCCGCAACTTCCCAAAATATTTTGCTTTTTCGTGTTCTCAAAATGCGTGTTCGTGAGATATTTCCCCCCGAGCAGGCAAACAGCAATTGCGAACAGGAAAAAAGCATCACAAACGAGCAATTTCGCGTGTTCGCAGAATTTCTGCGTGTTCGCGGAGATTTTTTACCGTTTCGCGGAGATTTGCGTAACAAATCACGATGGTGCACAGTAGCAAAGGGTGTGAGCACTCAGCGGCTACAGCTCTCTCTTGGCTGTGGCTGCCCACGGGACAAATCATGATGGTGCACAGTAGAAAAGGGTGTGGGCACTCAGCGGCTACAGCTGTCTCTTGGCTGCAGCGGCCCACGGGATAAATCACGATGGTGCAGGTTCTGGTGGCTCTCAGCGGCGGCAGCTCTCCTTCAGCTGCAGCAGCCCCACGGATCCTGCGGAATGTTGAAGGGTACAGATTTAAGCGGACTCCCAGCGGCGGCATCTCTCGTCTTAGCTGCAGCGGCCCACACAGATTCAGCAAAGAAAGGTTCAAAGGTTCAGAGTCAGGTGGGCGCTCAGCGGTGGCAGTTCTCTCTGAGCTGCAGCGTCCCGCACAGGTTTAGCAAAAGTTCACAAGATGCCCAGTCTGCAGCCCTTACAGTAGAACTAGAGGTTCCGGATTACTCGACAGGGGCCTCACCTGCAAGCAGAACTACTCGCATGGGAATTACGACGGCTGACTAGGTGAAGTTTAATTTCCCTGAGACTTCGGCAGGAGGCTCCCTTGATTTGGGCCCTCACGTAGTTCCTTCGGCAAGATTGGTCAAAGTTGCAAAGTCCTTTCCTCTGTTCACTCGGACAGAGTTTCGTCTTGACATCCAGAAGAAATACACTTGGCCAAAGTTCCACTGCCGCATTTTATACCTAAAAAGTCATTGTTCTCTAAGGTTGCAAATCACTGACTTCAGTCAGAACCAGTTCGGTGGGGTCAGGGAGCACTTGGTTTATGAGGCGACATCCTGCCCTTTCAGCATGAGGGGGTCTGCTATCAGTCACCCAGTGGGAGGTGGAGCCATCATTCACCTTGCCAGGCACAACCCTGCTTGGAACAAAGAGTCACCCCTCCCCACGCTTGGAATACCGATCTCTCTCTCCAGCCAGGTCTGACCCAGCTGGCCCTGCTGCTCCAAAACTAGACAGCCAATAAGCATACTCGCAACAGTTTGCAGTAAAGCTTTAAACAAGAAAGTACAGCATTTTCAGGAAAGGCATTTCACAACATATAATACCTAAACGGTCCTTACTAAAAGGTGTCCCTCCCTGGCCTGAGCATAAACATATCAAACTCGTAGTTCCTATCGGGTTCCTAGGCCCGGATAGGGTTCCTAGGCCCGGACAGGGTGATAGAAAGTAATCCTTAACAAAACAGACTATACAAATGTAAGCATCAGAGTTATCCTTATTCACACAGTCATTTATATACATTGAGCATTCGTGCTGTGGCACCGATTAGCAGTGGCACGGTGCCCAGAACATCTACATCCAGCCAACATACAAGTCAGGAAGAGTCGCAGGGGAAGGGAGACCTACGCCAATGATGCCAGGTATAGCAGCCCTCAAAATCTCTTAGGTTATTTTTTAGGATCCTCACCCACAGGTACCGTGCTTTGCATGCCTCATCATCAGATCCTCACACACTGCACTTAGTGTGAGTGGATGGGCTCCCATTATAAAATGGTTAAAATTGCCTGCCGGTTCTACTCTCTCTTTTTAACTCTGAGTACCTTTGGCAAGAATAAAAGCAAGGAAAATGGTGGCTTCTTGGGGGTATATTATGTCTCCTAAACCACTGGTCAACATGTTTCAGTCCCACTTTCAGTCTCTCTGTGTCAATGGGCTTTCTTCAGTACCTCTCCTATCTCAATCCCCTTTGACAAATGGTAAATAATACCATCTATTAGCAACTGTAGAGTGAACTGTTCACACTCATGCAAGCATGCATCTCCAAACCATAAGCAGGGTATAGTCTGCAACTGCACTCTTAGTGCTTCAGGGACACAGGAAGTAGGGCTCTGTAGTCACACATTATTCAAGAGTCCACTCTCTACTCCGTACCTAGTTCCTGTCTTTTGTGTCCTGTATATATGCTTGGGGGACATAATATACCCTCACAAAGCCACCATTTTCCATGCTTTTAATCATGCCAAAGGTACTCAGAATTAAAAAGGAGAGCGAGAGGTTCCAGCAGGTAATTTTAACCATTTCTCATAAAATCCGTTAGAACATAAGTGCTCCACTAATAAATTACGTGAGCTCACCTACTCAGACTAGGTGCAGTGGGTGAGGATCCGATGATGAAGCATGCCCCAAGTGGTACATGTGGGTGAAGATCCTATAAAATAATCTAAGAGATTTTAGAGGGTCTTCCAATTTCCACCAATTAGGAGATAAAGAAGGCAGTAGCACCCTTTTAATATAGTTAGACTAGTCACGGCGAAGCTGAGGGCAGGCTAAGGAAGGTGCTTCTCCCTCTCTTTTGAGTGTATAGATTTTTCTCTGTCTACAATCTTGGAACCAAATATTGGTGAACAGCTACTGGGAATCCTACTGACAGGTGATCTGGTAGTGTTTATAAAGCATTTATCCTTCACACATTTCTGTTGATCACAATCAGTAACTGTAAAACATTTTCTCACAATGTTCATGAACATCCCCAAAGGAAAAAAAAAACTAGGAGTCTAATTTTGCCCCAATACTCTGCACTTAATTTACCAAGGAAGGTCAAGTGGCAGCTCCCTTGAGTGGGCCTCAGCAGTACAAAAGTCAGACATTATACTACCACCAGCATTGTCTTGCATAGGACCTATCCATGAGACGATAGGGGTGGGGATTCAGTACATCTTCCCAACCTAAGGGGTTACCCTCAGGATCAGCAATGTGTAGTTTGTGGTCCCACAAGGTGTTATCAAAAATACAGGGAACGTTTAATACCAAAGCTAAAAGAGATCAGTAGCCCCTTTAGTGTACCTGAGTTGGGTAGCAGTAAACATTTGTTATTCAGAGAAACGTTGCCCAATGGTGAAAATGAGCTTTACAAATACACACAATATTTTATGTTAATTAACATTTTAGCTAAGGATAATTGTGACAATATAGCCATGTGTAAATGGTGGCAACAACAATTTATGTATAATCGTTTCTTTTATGAAACATTAACAATATAATAATTGAAATGTAAACAAATTCAGTTGAGAGAGCCACATCTATTTCATGCTGGAATCACGAATATAAGTGTTTCATGCAGTTTTATAACGGTTACACTCTGTGCTATCTCGCAGCAAATCAACGTTCATGTAAAAAAGAATGGTACTCCATGCCTACAATATAAAACCCACATAACATGAAAAACCAACTGTTTATTCCCAACCACCAAAGCTATAGACCAGACCACCAGGCAATAAGGCTTTGTGCTTCTGGTTCCTTGCTCTGTTGGAGCTGCTCTCCCGTTTCTCATATTAAATGCAATATAAACTGAGCTTACGCTAACCTAAAGTGTGTTTACACTGTCCTCAACCTTACATTGATGTCACAGTACATCACATGTATATTGCTTTTTGTACTAAATAATTAATTGCGAGTCTTACACAAATAAATAGAAAACATTTCCAACCTATGTCATCTCATCCTGACTGTTTCAAACTATTGATGTACAATGCATCAACTAGCATGCTCGAATAAACTGTGAAAAAGAACGAAATCCTAATACTACCATGAGAGAATCTCCAAATGTATTCTGTAGCAAAATGTTTCTTCTTGCTTGTCTCTTATTGGTGCATATCCTGAGAACCATGTACTTCTGTGGAATGTATGAAAGTCTTTTTTTAATTCCCTATACAAGGACTTGTAATATTCTGCACCCCGGGGCCGATTGTGGCCCCAGGCACCCCATCTCCTGGGACCAGGCCTTTTGATTTATGTTTTTTTTTAAATATTGGAAGCCTCCCCTCCCCCCCCAGCCTCCCTCTCAGGCTGATTTGGGCCCAGGGACCCCATCCCCTGATGTCTGTCCTGCAATTTGGGTGCCCTGGTCCCACCCAGGGCTCCCACTTTGTAAAGGTTGGAGACCGCGGCGAAGCATGAAGGCCCCCACAGTCCCTGCCGGCTCCCACAGCCTGCTGTAGCTGAAACTGGAGAGAGGCAGATGCAGAGAGGGAGCTGCTGCACATGCAGCTCCCTCTCTCCAAAAGCAATTATTCTATGCTTCTAGCAAGTGACAACATTTTTCTGCTCTTGCTTACTACAAGCGGAGGAACGTTTGCTATGGCGTGGCAGGAGTAGTGCTCCTGTTAAGCCATAGCAAACAGCAGTGTCCTGCGTGTTGGCACCCCAGGACATTGCAGGAGCCAGCCCTGGGGTGGGTCAGTCCCCAGGGCCATCTATGGCTCCAGGAGCGGGCTGCAAATCTACTCATTTGCCCTGAGGAGGTGGTGTTCCCCAAGCTTTGCAAGTGACCACGGGCCCAACATTACTTTTGATCAAAGCCCTGGGGAGATGCCGGTCCCAGGGCTGTGGGAGGGGTCAATGCGGCCTGCATCATTTTAAGATTAAGCCCCAGGTGGTCCCTGGGGAGGTCCAAGAGGCCCCCATCCAAAAAATAATTAATCTCCGGGCAGGTGGCGGTCCCTGGGGCAGCGAGGGAGGTCGTACAGGCCTCCCCCACATTTTTTTTAAATAAGCCCCACGGAAGTGGTAGTCCCTGGGCCACCAATGTGCCCCCCTCCTTTATTACGATGCGCCCGGGACCTGGCCCCCCCTGGGGCCAATTAGAAATGAGCACGGGAGATCGCGCTTTGTTTTGTTTCTTTGGCAGGTCAGGGTGTTTCTATCCTGTCCCCTTTTCTTTTAAGAAATGTTTTTTCCTTTGACTCGGTTCAACAGAGTCACAAGATGACTATCAACACTTCCTGATTTGTAGTGTTGCCAACCAATCAGATCTTAGTACGAGATCGGAAGGGGTCACGGATCCTGAGTGTCTCTATACACATATATACAACTGAACATTTCTTAAAATAACTCCAAAACTACTGAACGGATTTGCACTTTTTAAAAACAAGGACTCTTTCTGGACCACAAGCCTCCTTCCTGCCAAATGTGGTGTAATTCCATTCTGCAGTTTAGGCTGTGGCTGTGTCTAAAGTTTTGTATGGAAATTAACATGAGGAAAACATGCTTTGGGACCCCCGTTTCTCTCAGTCCCCATTTAACGGATCACCCCAAAACTTTCAACACAGCAGTTGAAGTGAGTGGCAAATTAGTTTTGAAAATTTCATGAGGATCCATCAAATGACGCCAAAGTTATTGGCAAATGAAAAAACGCTCTTCCTATTAACCCTGGGCGAAGTACTACGCTAAGCTCGCGTAGTTTGCGAAGGTTGTGCTACTTTGCACGAAGCACAGTGCAAACACGCGCAGCGTTGCGGTCATTTTTTGCTTGCTCGCGGTCCTCAAAGTCCAGGTAGCGACCGCGAGCGAGCAAAATGACATCCCGGTGAGACTTTTTCCTCGTTCGTGATCAGCAACATCAAGTTGCCGCTCGCGAGCGTGGAAAATAAACCTCCCGGCGAGATTCTCAAAGCGGGGAGGTCAGGTTTCTCATTGCGAGTAGTCACGTATGCTCACGATCGCTCGTGATGAGAAACTACCAGTCCGTGTTGAGAAAGCTGCCGCTCGAGTAGAGTACAGATGGGGAGTGTACCCCAAAGTTTAAGGTTAGGCGTGGGATAAGACAAGGATGTGTACTTGCCCCCCTGCTTTTCTCCCTTTTTATTAACGAGGTAGATGCAGTTTTAAAAACAATTAGTGCAGATGCCCCAAAGGTTAATGGCCTAGACATACCGGTATTGTTATATGCGGACGATGCTGTGTTACTGTCAAGGACCCCAATTTGGCTTCAACGTCTGATAGATAGGTTCTTCATTTTCATTAAGGACAGGAAACTACTTTTAAATAAAACTAAAACCTATACCATGACCTGTGGGGTTGGTCGCAGGAGACCCCATACTTATTTTATTGATGGGCACAAGGTTCACCAAGTTGACAAATTTTGTTACTTGGGAATTACATTTGCAGAGGATTGTACATGGACACATGAAATTATCAATGTACGGGCTAAGATGGCAAAAAGTGCCCATGGGGTATTCAAATTTGCGACTAAAATAGGGGATAGACGCATTAGGGATATGCTACAGATTTATCAATCGCGATGCGTGTCTATTGCCCTTTATGGGGCTGGTGCGTGGGGACAAGTCTCCAACAGTAGCTTGCAAGTTGAGGAAAATCTTTTTCTCAAAAAACTTTTGTGACTACCCAACTCTGCCCCAAATGATTTAACCCACAGAGAGCTAGGGAACAATTATCTGTCAGACTTGAAATCTTTAAGGCCGCTAATGTTATGGCATTCGATCTAGCAGAAGGATGAGACAGCCTTGAACAGAGCAGTTATTAATGACTGTCTCTCTGTTGACAATCACCTTAAGATCCCTTGGTTAAAATATACTATCTGTAGTTTCCAGGAAATTTTTGGTATTAACATTGTTGCTGATCGCTATGCTGCTACAGCATTGTCAAAACAGGAAATGAAGAATACATTCATGAATTACAGGGAAGAGAGACGGAAGAGTAGTACTGGCCAACTATCGACCTGTATGTTTTACAATAAATTCAGGGGTAACGAAGGCTATCAAATTTATTTAAGCCAAGTGACCAGAGCCACTCATTGGTTTATTCTAACCAGGTTGAGGCTCGGGATTGTACACCAGTTGGTGGCCTTTCCGTCTCCTAAAAAACATCCAGTTGGCCCTTGCACGTGTGATGACACTTCAGTACAATGCATCTTGCACTTTCTTTTGATATGCAACTTGTACAGAAATTTACGCAAAACCTTTCTAAAACCAATCTTTGTAAAATATGGAGTCCGCACTGTTCCTGATTCTATGAAACTGATTTTTAATATGCATCACCCCGATGTGTGTTTTTATACTGCCACCTATCTATACAAATCAATTCATGCAAGGAAAAGTATGATGTTTTAAAAATTACCCCCGTAACTTTGATATCTGTCAATATTAGTACGATATTATCATGTGCTTTTATGGTCATTGTTTGATATGTACAGAATAAAGCTTTATGAAATGAATGAATGAATTCCAAAGTCAAAAATTGCCTGGCATCATGCAAACTTCGCATAATCGACCCATGTGATGTCCACACAGCCAAATAGCTTGCGTGTGCCTCCATGTTACCAGACATACAGATCTCTCTGAGCATACCTAGGTCTCCGGGGCTGAAAAAGATGTACCTCCCAACATTTTGTCACAGTCACATATGGAGTCACCATAAGGTGACAACACAGACACAAACTCCTAAATAAAAGTTTGCAATGGCCATGAGCTCATGCCATCCACCATGTTGCACTTTGGGCCACAACTACATTGGTGTCGGATGTGTATTTCTCACAATTTTGAGGTCAGGCACTGCACATATTGATTGTGAGGAAAATTCAGTGACACTGGGTTATGTACCACTATCTCTCAGTACAGGAGCATGCACTAACTAAGCATTACTTCACAGATATGTTTAGCAGAGACAATACAGCATGACACGTAGTACATAAGCATGGGATAATCATCCCAAAATGCATGCAAGAATGAGGATGGACACAGTACCTGCCCATCTCATACAAATGCAGAATGCAAGCACAGAAAGCAATGTGAAGGATGCCCCCATCTGCTATCCAGTTTGTTAGTGAGAAAGACATACATTACATTGGAAATGATGTGTCAGGACAGACTCACAGTCTCCAACACTGCACACCCCTCAATGTCCTTGCTATGTGAATGGCTCACTGTGTCATGGAGGTCACATTTAGGGACATGAACATACATTCTCACATCCTTCGAGCAAGGTCTATTCTAGTAATAAATCACTACTAGATGAGGGTTCAAATCTTACGTTTATTAGATATAGATACAACAGGTGCTCCCAGCTTGGCGGCTTCAACTATCACTGAACATTCTAACCCGCACTCCCGGAAGGAGCGCGGTTCATACCAAGAGAGCAGGGAGAGGAAGGGGGGGAAAAGGGTAAGATTACAACACACCTCCCTCCCTAGGGAAATGTGGGAAAGGGGAAGCTGAGGGACTCCAAGCAATGGGTGCGGAGCGGAAAGGAGGGAAAAGTGTGGGGGGGGGGTGGATAAATACAGCACAGCAAAATTGGGGTCGAAGGCAGAGAACCCCATGCTATAGTCTGAATAGAAGAACAGTAAAGACTGCATACTAACTGTGGTACAATAACTCTGAACAGTTTGTTTTCCAAAAGACGTGACAGGGGAAAATGCTATTTGATCCCAAAGCATGTCCGGTAAGGATTTCATGAATGGCCCTAGTCACATATTTATCTGCAAGAAGCAAGATAATGCTCTTTAAAATTCAGAATGTATTAGGTAAAATTATCAGGTTACATCAACCAACGTTAAACAACTGTAACTGTCTGGTGCAACAAGGGTGTGCACCGTTATGGTGTGGGCAATACAATTCAATGGATGCACGGGGTAGTGCTTAAGGCATCCTGACATTGGTGGAACACAGGTATATATATCACCACCTTTCCACCCTTGGCTCCCCTATGTCTGAGCTTGCCACACCGTCTATTTCTCCCTTGGATTCCGAACTCCTCATGCTGGAATTACCATCCCCTTCCGGAAGATTGAGAATGGCTGTACTGTTCTTTTCCCTAGGCAGTAGCTTGGGCCAGGACACACCCCGAAGACTACCTCTGATGAAGTGAGCCTCTCTTTCCATGTCCTTATCCATGCCTGGACTAGGCCTTCTTCTGCTCTCATTTCCTTGGCCATGACCAGTATTACAACCTTTGTAGCATTTTGTTTTCAACAGCCCTCGATCATTTGCATGAGCCTCATCAGCCATAAGTATGTCCTCCTGTTCCCTCTTGGGCTTGCCATAATAGAACTTATCTGTGTTTTCTGGACCATCACACTTCGGCTTCCTCCAATGACCATAGACTGGACCCATCTTCCCTTCCATGACTTTTAGTGGAGAGCCTTTAAGGTTTCTCTGCGTTTTCTCACTCTCCCTCTCCATCATACCATAATCAAACCCTTGTATGTATACATCTTTGTTCTCTCCTTTTGACTCAAAGTAACTCGCACCCCTCTCTCTTTCCAGATCAAAATTGTCCACATACTCCTCTGACCTCTTGGTCCTGAACCCAGCCAACTTAATTCTTTGCCGCATCTCATTGCAATTGGACTGGTTGCTTTTATTCATCTGCCCTCCTCGTTCTTTGGCTGTGGTATTTACACACTCCACCTCGCTTTCAAATTTTCCATCTGTCTCAACTTTTTGTTTCCTCCTGTCCATCCTCTCTAGTTTCTTACGTATTTCTCTTTCCTCCACCTGACTTTGATATGTGTTTTTTTTCTTGTTGTGTTCGTCCCTAATAGCTTCTTTTCCCCACTCTTTTTTACTTGCAGCTCTTTCAATTGCTGTATTACTCTTGGATGGCTGCAAGCGAATATTGACAGTTTCACCTCTGGTATCTTGTTTACTTGGACTCCGTGCCTGCTCATCCCTGTGTCCTTTTATTTTTTCCTCCAATAAAATCCTTAACTTCTGTTGATCTCTCCACCCTAGCATGTTGATACCACCTTCCGTTATGTATATAGTACTCCTCGTATTGTTTTCTTTATAAACTACGTCCATGACTTTGTAGCCAATAGCCTGTATATCCTTCCCTGCATACGTTTTCAGGACTGTGTTGGCCTCTTTCAATTCATTACCATATTTTTTTGCAAATTTTCTGTCCCAATCACTTTTGCTTACCACACTATATCTCGAACCAGAGTCTGTAATCATTTCTGTCTCAATTTCACCTATAATAACGGTACATCTCTGAGATATCTTCCTGTCATTAACATCCTCTTTGCAATCCATTCTTCCTTTGAACCCTTCATCCCTTTGCGCCTTTCCACTTGTGGCTTGTATATAATATTCATCCCACACGTTCAAAATGTTCTCATAAATATTTCTATCAGTTCCTTTCATGAATACCTTCTCCATGTTGTGATACATTTTCCTTCCTCCTGTACCTAAGCTGTGGAGTAGAATTTCCACCTTTACTTCCGGTGAAAGAGATGCTACCTCTTCCTCCAAGACGGACAAATAGTTTTCAAAATACACTTTCCACTCCCCCCACTCTGCAATGTTATTATTAGCTTCCTCCATGAACGGCACAGGTGGAGGGAGATTATACATTCGGCCCCACTCCATGTTTAGTGTGCTGCAATACACCCGAATTACACAGGAAGATGCCACCACCCCAGAAATACAGCGCCACGGTACCCCAACTGGACACTGCGGAGCACTGCTAATAGATTAACCACGTTGCCCACTTGTACACTTAGGGATTTTAAGCACTTGCGTTTGATAGATCTGAGGATTCCGACAAGGCTTCTAGAAAGACTGCTAGGATATCCCTTCAGAAAAATGACATGAAAAAGTAAACCCTGGCTGGTTTGCTGGTGTGGGATGGTCTGGTTGGTGGCAATTAAGGACAGAGGAGTGAATAGTGCTATGGCGTACCCTTTTTCTCATCGACTCAACTGTCATGCGCTGAACAGGGATTTACCTCCCACTTTAATGCTTAAAATGTCCACACGGTGGCAGTGTCTTCCCTGTAATGGTTATTATCGGCGGAACTTGAGGAGAATGTTAATAAACGTGACTGAACTTGGCTGCACACAGAAAGGCTGGGAAGGGTTTATCTCCTAACGCTAATAATGCTGATTCTCCTCAATATCACTTTCGGAAACAGAGTACGCAGGGCACTCCTGCCTCGACCACTTTCTCACTCGTCCCCTTTTCATGCGGACTTTTGCTCATTTATCAACTTTGTTACCACGGCTCTTATTTTCAACTTCAAGACGCGGAGAGACCAATTAGCACCAATGTCGTCCTCGCACCGCCCAGCTCTTCTCAAACGCTTCAGCTGCTCACCTCACGAACTTTCGCCATGTATTTGGGTCTCACTCCTTCCCATTTCACCCGGACTTCCACCTTTTCCAGAGCTCCGCTCAGCTCTTTTCATTGGTTTCAACTGCTCACCTCACGAGCTTTCACCTATTTCAATGCTTTTCAACTCGGGTCTTACTTCTCTTCACAAACTCAATTTCATAAGATCGCCCGAAGTAGGTCATCTCTTCATATGCTTCAGTTGCGTCTTTCACGGACTTTCTCCTACAGAGCCCATTCCACAACTTCATCATCAAGGTTTTTAATTTCACTTCAAAACGCGGTGGGAACGATTAACTGCAATGTCGTCTCCCGCTCCGCTCAGCTTCCTCATTAGCCTCAGCTGCTCACCTGACGAACTTTCGCTTCGTTCAAAGTTCATCCACTATGTCACTCAAAGTACTGCCACGGTTAATTATCAGTCACTGGAACTAAAGCTCGCTAAACTTTCTGTCCCTCAAATATTTTCCATACTGCTACCATGCACTGCCACCGTACAGTTTCATAAGTTTTCATCACAATATGTTCCGTTCAGCACTCCTCTTAGTGTTTTGATGGCTCAACGCAATTATGCAGTTCAGCTTGGTCCCCTACGGTTAATCTTCCTCCCAAAATTCATGTAAGAATACCTCCAGATTCTCTGAGGCTTTTAATTACTCGCCTCCCTTATTTCTGGGAGTTAGGGGTTAGTAACTCCCCGATGCTGTCACTCACTCATGCCTCGAACACTTGGCGCTCACCTCAAAACAGTTTCTTTCACGTATTCATGAAAGTGACTCCGTTCCTTGCTCCGCTCCCTTCTCCTCACGCAGCTTCAAGGGCTCACCTCACAGACTTGTGCGACTCGCTCGGGAACCACATGGAGGACTTCCACCTTCCTTTATTTTCTCCAAACTTCACACCGGAAGAGTTTAGGCTACGAGGTCTTCCTTCTACTGCACGTTTACCGGACCGGAACTTCCCGTCGACAACTCTGCGTTTAATCGGAACAAGACCTGCTCCGTCTTCTTCTCACGAGAGTTCCCAGCTTTTCGCAGACAGCATGACAGTCCTCACAAACCACGGAGGGGACTAAGCATGTTGCCAAGGGACGCCCCCTCAAAACCAGGAACGGAACACTGCTGCCATGAGTCGTCCGCTTCACATCGACTTCGACCGTTTCACTCCTTGTCTCCCGCTCTCAACCGGCAACTCGTTGGACCGAATTTTCATTCATCAACTGGGTGAGACTTCCTTGTTACTTTACTCCGCTCAAGCATCAAATATATCCAGGGGGGAGGCACCACACTGACCCTGGCTCAGCATCCCGTCCTCGTCGCCAAAATGTAGTAATAAATCACTACTAGATGAGGGTTCAAATCTGACGTTTATTAGATATAGATACAACAGGTGCTCCCAGCTTGGCGGCTTCAACTATCACTGAACATTCTAACCCGCACTCCCGGAAGGAGCGCGGTTCATACCAAGAGAGCAGGGAGAGGAAGGGGGGGAAAAGGGTAAGATTACAACATCTATCTTGTGCAAGCCAAAGCCTGAGATAGCTCTTTGATGGATAGGGTAGCAGACAACTCATATGTCTCACTCTGTCCATTCAGTGATGTGTCCTTGTCAAATTGGGCAGTGACTGTGTAGGCCAAGGGGGCTCACACTGAGGTTCAACGTGGAGCATCAGAAATGTCACATGCAGGGACAATATGAGAGGGCAAACAGTACCTACACATGCAAGTCAGTACATATTATGATGAAAATGGAAGGGGTCGTTTCTAAAGTACACCAATCTGCTGTGTCATTGGTGGATTTCCACCAAGAGTGTCACCCTCTGGCATTTCACTCTTGTGCATAATGCCAACATATCCATGGTGGCAATATTAAGTCAGACACACTTCCATCAGTACCCTCTGGATGTAAACTCTTGGTAATGTCACAGGTGAGACTGTGAAGAACCTCATGGACCCAAACATCCATTAGCACAGGCAATTTATGTCCTGACTCCAGCTTACCAAACATGCAGTGTCACTGTATGGCTGCAAAAACACTGCCTGTCCCTTCCATCCTGATATGCAGCCACGGAAATGTGTAAAATAGGCTCCCCTGAAGTCTGCATGCTAGGCAGTGTATCACGCAAAGCCACACTCTCAGGCACATACTGCAGCAGATCAACTTCATGTGTGCACTCCCTGCACTCTCACTTCCAATCTGAAACACTTACCATGACATCTGGAGCACCATATAGCCTCCCATACTGTGTGGGTACCTCGTCCACCAGGACCTTCAGCTCCTCTGTGGTGAAGGGATGGACCCTGATGTTCTCAGTCCTTGCCATCACTGGGTCCATGAGACAAGGGCAGCAGCAGTTGGTGGTGAAGAGTGTCAGGCAGCAGTGTCTGAGTCCAGGAGCAGCAGCAGTTGGTGGCGAGGAGTGTCAGGCAGCAGTTTCTGGGTCCAGGAGACAGGAGTAGCAGCAGTTGGTGGTGAGGAGTGTCAGGCAGCAGAATCTGGGTCCAGGAGACAGGAGCAGCAGCAGTTGATGGTGAGGAGTGTCAGGCAGCAGTGTGTGGGTCCAGGAGACAGGAGAAGCAGCAGTTGATGGTGGGGAGTGTCAGGCAGCAGTGTCTGGAAGTAGTGGAAATGTGAGGCGCTCTCCCACACATATATAGCCCCCGGGGTAGTTTCAGTGGCTCTAAGCTGCTTCTGGTCCGCTTTTTTCAAATGCATTCAATGACCGACATTGCATTAGACAACTGCAATTGCGGTTCCCATTGGCTGTACGGGCTTGGGTATTGGCGGTGTCACACTGCAGGGGCCAGGTGGTTGCTACCACAATCGTGCATCTTTCAATTGCATCCAATGACCAGCCCAGCGGTGGCGAAGGACACCTACCCCGATTCTCAAAATTGCATTAGGCTTCCAAAGTTTGCAGTTCCCATTGGCTGTAAGGGCTTGGGCATTGGCGGTGACACACCGCAGGCACCAGGCGGTCGCTACTCCGACTGTTTATCTTTCAATTGCATCCAATGACCAACCCGCGGTGGCGAAGCACGCCTATCGTAATTTTCAAAATTGAATTAGGCTTCCAAAAATTGAGTTTTCCATTGGCTGTAAGGGCATGGGCATTGGCTGTGATACAAAGCAGGGACCAGGCGGTCTCTACCGCGATATGGCTGCTATCTATTCGTGCCAATGACCATGATTTGGCTGGCGGAGCATGCCAACCGCCATTTCCCAATGTGTGAATCACTACAGTGATTGCATTTCCCATTGGCTGTAAGGGCATGGACATTGGAGGTGACACACCGCATGGGCCAGGCGGTCGCTACCGCGATATGGCTGCTATCCATTCATGCCAATTACCATGATTTGGCTGGCGACCGCCATATCCCAATGTGTGAATCACTACCGCAATTGCGTTTCCCATTGACTGTAAGGACATGGGTAAGGGCATGGGCATTGGCAGTGACACACCGCAGGGGCCAGGCGGTCGCAACAGCGATATGACTGCTATCCATTCGTGCCAATGACCGTGATTTGTCTGGCGGAGCATGCCAACCGCCATTTCCCAATGTGTGAATCACTACCGCGATTGAGTTTCCCATTGACTGTAAGGGCATGAGTAAGGGCATGGGCATTGGCAGTGACACACCGCAGGGGCAGGCGGTCGCTACCACGATATGGCTGCTATCCATTGGTGCCAAAGACCGTGATTTGGGTGGCGGAGCACGCTGACAGCACCTATGGACACTTCATGCTGTTTCAATGTCAATGGCCAGTTCTCAACAGTGCACAGTCGACACCTGATTCATGGCACAAGATATTGCACAAAATGCCAATGTTACATTTAGCCCACTGCTGACTACACATGCCATGTTGGTGCACATGATTGAAAACATAGGCATGTACTCCTTCACATGTCACTTGTGATATTGCTGGGCATGTACACAGTTCAGTGTTGTGATGGACTCCCCAATATGTACACATGTCAATGTGTGATATGGCTAAGCAACACACAGTGATGAATGTCTGACTACACAATGTGCTTATTTCACTGTGTAGTTTGCTTTGCTCATGTAGATACTTGATCTTGATGCACAGACTGAGCTCATTGTGTTGTGGATGTGTGCCCTGTTCGACTTACGCAAGAAGGTGTGGCAGGTACAGGAGCTAGGTAGGAGCCAGTAGTGTTGCTGTTTCACACATTTCCTGTATGAACTACTGTCAGGGCTGGTTATGCAAGATGAAGACATATACCTTTGGGCATTCACATAGTCATATTTTGTTTTGGACGTACTCACTGAGTGAAAAGTGGACAAGTGTACGACTAGTATAGCTGAAGGTGTCCCTACATGTACGTTGTGCTGTAAGCTGAACTGTGATGTCAGTCATTGTTGGCGTTGTGTCAATCAAAACTTAAGATGTTGGACACATCTCATGGTGCATTGTAATGACATGTGTCCCATTTCCTCTGACCTGGGAGGCAACCAAATGTGCATCGTCCCTTCACAGTGTTGCCGGACATGGAGGATGACGTCATACGGAAATTCCGTCTGGATCGACCCACCCTACAAGACCTATGTGTTCTATTGGAGCCCCGTCTGTGGCCTCACAGAACTTATCCAGCTGCTTTCACACCAACATCTAAGGTGATGGCACTCCTGCATTTTTTTGCTGCTGGATCTTTCCAGTACACGGTGTCCAGCGCAGGTGGGATGTTGCAACTTATGTTCTGTATGGTGCTGCGTGATGTCCTGTCTTCTATGATGCCCTATAAGGACAGATACATCCTTTCCCCAGGAGGCATGAATTGGCGGCTGTAAAGGGTGATTTTTATGCCCTTGGGCACATCCCTAATGTTGTTGGTACCATTGACTGCACACGTGTTGGCCTGGTTCCATCACAGGCACGTGAGCACATCTACAGGAATAGGAAACATTTCCATTCCATCAATTATATCACAAAATCAGTATGTGCATCTCACACCTAGGTGACTCTGCATATCCCAACCGGCCTTGGTTGCTGAGCCCACAGTGGAATCCCAGGACCCGGCGGGATGTCCGTTGCAATGATGCCCATGGGAGGTCATGTTGTTTGGTGGAGCGTATTTTTGGTCTCCTGAAGTCATGATTTCGCTGCATGGACAAGAACAGAGGTGCACTGATGTACTCCCCAAAAAGGTGTGTCAACCTGGCCTTAAGCAAGGAGATCCCCCTGCTCCTGCACGCTGATGAGCAGCCGAGGGCCCCGCCTGCAAATCCACACATGTCCAGTGACGAGGGTAATGGAGAGGAGGAAGGTGTCGACCTGCATCAACAGCTCATCAACCGCTACTTCCCTTGAAGGTGAGTGAAAATGTACAACAGTGCCATTATCTGCTGATGTTGTTGGTGAAAAGGCCTAGGAGAGCTTTGTGACTGCTGCCTGTTGTTGCCTCTGTGCTAGCTGCTAATGTTTCTGGGACAGGGTAGTTATGAACAGATACAGGATGTCTATGTAAGTATTGTTGCTCATTGTAATGTGTGCAGATTGGAGTACCTTGATGATAAGTGTTGTGTAATGGCTGTGATGCCACTGCCTGAAAAGTAAATCTTGTTCTCTTGTGTTTTCCTAGGTCCCTTCTGCCTCTCATTGCCTACAAACAATCCGTGTTCCTGGTACATTGTAATCATGGTCAACATTGTACATCCTGTGATAAACATGGAGCAGACATGAAGACATAGGTGTGTAAGGAGTGTTTATTTGCAATGGCTATATGTGAAAGGGAAGTGAATATTTATGAAAAGGTGAATAGGGAATCAATGAGTTGTCAGTGATGGGAGATGAGACAATTGAGTAGTCACCACATGGTGACCCAATCCAACAGACGGATGCCATTAACCTGGCAAGGTGGGGTAGGACAGTTAACAAAGTCAATCCAATAGTGAAGAGGGGTGTCATCTTGGCTGGCACCTTGACCTGCATTTGGCTGGTGCTTTGCCACGGGAACCTTCCTGGGATTTCTTAGGACGGCCGCTTGATCATTTGGCGGGGGCCTCTGCTGCGGGCTCAGTGGGGTCTGAGGACTCCCCCCTCTCTGTGGCTGCGGGGGAGATTGGGGAACTGTCATCCTGTGGACCACTGGAGGGAGGTAGAGCTGTTGTTTGGGCTGCAGGCCTGTCTCTCAGAACCGCCACAAGCTGGCCCAAGAGGTCCACGATTTGCCCATCTGGGTGTCTATGGACTTCAGCAGCAGGCAAAGCTCACAGGAATCTTCCAGAGCCTGGCTCGTGTGTCCCTGGGCTCGTTCATAGGTCCCAAGGACTCTGGCGATGTTGGCCAGGAATTCTGTTTGTGTCCGGTTGTGTTTGACTCCCACTTGCCCTCCCACCTGTCCTGCTGTCATGTACCTTTGGCGTCACCACTCTCCATACCCGCCTGCTCTCCTTGTCCTCCTCAGTTGATGGGGTGGGGTGGTCATCCTCTGAGGCAGGGAGAGTGTTGTAGGCAGCACTGGTGGTGGTGGTGGTGGAGGCAGCACAGGTCGTTACAGCAGGGATCAGCGTTGTTGTTGTTGCTGATGTGGTGGCGGGGGGACAGTGGGGCCGGCTTCTTGCTCCGCATCCTCGAAATCCAGGGAGTCATCCTCACAGAGTCCATGTTCCGGGGTTGGAGACTGGCTCCCGCAGGTTTGTGTCATCATCCTCTGCTATCAGTTCTTGGTCACCTGTGAGACAGAGTGGAAATGGTCATTGACGTGCACCCCTCAAGCTTGGTGTTAGATGCATCTTATCTACAGGTTATGCACCACACAGTTTAGTGATTATCACATTGTATGTCTGCACAGTACTGTGCATCATGACATGATGTGGAGGTACATACATTACTTGTCCATGGTGTGACAACCGATACCATGCACCACGTTCAGCTTTTGTGATTTCATCTGAGCATGAACTAGCCATTGTTATCTCATGCATACCTTTGTGATGTCCATTGCTTTATTTGTACTACAGACAATGCTTGCTTTGTTTTCACATGGTCCTTAAAGTTCTGCCCCCATGGAGCTTAAAGACAGCATTCAGTGTTGTGCATGATTGTGCCCTGAATCTCTTCAACGTGTGATTTGGTGAGTCACACTTTGGTTGCTGTGACAGTTACATACGCTTAGCTGTCTGCACACTGTAAGTGGCTATTGGATTTGTATACATTTTGGTGTATTGTGAGGGCTGTGGTTGTCCTATTGCTGCATGATTTTTGAGAGGAATGGTGGGGTGCATGCACAGTCTACTTACCTGTGCTGTTGTCACATTATGGTGGAATTTATGACACATCTCTGGGTGTGTGGTGGGGTGCTACATCCTGCTCGTGTTTTGGACAAGGGGGCCTGTTGGGAGTTTTAGTGCAGGCCTCCCACCCCCAAACACCATTACCTGGGACGATGGCAACCTACCTGTTAGGTGAAGGTGAACAATGCAGTGCCTGCTACATGCTTCTGGGGGGGGGAGTGTTCCATCATGCTGAGCTGTGGAACAAGGGTGCCTGGTGGGAGTTATAGTTCAGGCCTCCCACCCCCAAACACCCCTCCCTGCGAAGATGGCTACCTACCTGTTAGGTGAAGGTGAACAATACAATGGCTGCCACATGCTTCTGGGTGGAGGGGGAGTGCTCCATCTTGCTGAACTGTGGGACACGGGGGCCTGCTGGGAATTATAGTGCAGGCCTCCCACCCCCAAACACCCCTCCCTGGTAAGATGGCTACCTACCTGTTAATTAAAGGTGAACAATACAATGGCTGCCTCATGCTTCTGGGTGGGAGGAGTGCTTCATCTTACTAAGCTGTGGTACAATGGTGCCTCTTGGGGGGGGGTTTAGTGCTGGCCTCCTACCCACAAACACCCCTCATTGAGAAGATGGCTATCTACCTGTGAGTTTAGTTGTTGTAATACAATGGCTGCTACATGCTTTTGGGTGGGGGGACTGCTACATCTTGCTCAGGGACGGGACAGGTGGGCTCGATGGGAGTTGTGTTGCAGGCCTCCCATCTCTCCTCCCTGGGAAGATGACTACCTACGTGTTAGGTGAAGGTGAACAATGCAGTGCCTGCCACATGCTTCTGGGCAGGGGGAGTGCTCCATCTTGCTGAGCTGTGGAACAAGGGTGCCTGGTGGGAGTTGTAGTGCAGGCCTCCCACCCACAAACACCACTCACTAGTAAGATGGCTTCCTACCTGTGAGGTGAAGGTGAACAATACAATGGCTGCCACTTGCTTCTGGGTGGGGGGTAGTGTTCCATCCTGCTCAGCTGTGGGACAGGGGGCCTGGTGGTAGTAGTAGTGTTGGCTGCCTATACACATGCAACCCAGGGAATGTTGCCAGCTACCTTTGGGGTGATTCAGAGGGAGTGAATATTACATCTGTGAGACATGTGTTGGGGAGTGTGTGGTGTAGATGAATGCATTTGGGCCTAGGAGGTGTAGCTTTGTAGTTGTGCAAGACAGTACATAGCAGTGTGATGGTGGACATTTGTTTGTACTTACCATCCTCCACTCCCCTGGCTATTCCTGTGAGACTCTCAGGATAAACTATTCCACGCACAGGTACTGTCATATTGTCACAAAAATGAGCATTGAGGTCACCCAGTCACAACATATAAATACACATTTGGTGTGCTTTACTAATGGTGGTCATTTTCCTGTCCAAATAACCTACCATTGAAACCTTTTCCCTCCAAAATGATTATTTTAGTAGCTAATCAACAGCCAGGCTCAGTCACCTAAACCTTTGCATAATAAAATGTGCAAATGGAGAGGACTAAAAAAACGTTATAACATTTGGCCCTTGTGTATGCTATTAGGGTCACAATTCCACCCTTCGCTTTACCCATCAAGGAAGAAACTGCTGCTGTTTGAAATGATCTATATCCATCTAAGAATATCTGACCTGTTTCTCAGGTTTCCTGGAGACACAAGGTATCATGTTTTACTACAAAACCTTTCCAATCTAAGTTTCCCATTGTATATTTTTAACTAGCTACATTCCAGGTAACTATTTGTAACTTGTGATTGACTGTCTCCCTACAATCAGCCCCTGGCTGGGCTATATTGTTAAAAAGAATGCCTGTGGAGGGGAGGGGGCAGGGGGGCAAACAGGCTTTATTCAGTCAGTCACAGGACTCTAGATCTGGAAGAGGGGTAAAGCGATTGACAACCCTTACTTCATATCTGGCTAAATCTGTAACATGGGAGAGGATAGCGGGATAAGTTTTGATACTATTCCTCATAGTCTCAGAGGGCACTAGTTTGATGGGTCTGTAAATGCCCTAAAAGGAGGTCAAAAATCTGTGACCCTCGTAATCCCCCCACCACCATTCTGCCATTAAAATTAAGGACTCTGCAATTGCCTGCTTAGGTTTTGGGGACAGACCCACCCACTCCACTCACCTTGCCATAATGATATGCCTGGCAAAGTCTCCGACCCCCCTCATTGATCTCTTCAGACAATGCCAATCTTTGGTCATGAGTTGCTTTGTTGTCTTCTGCTGAGCTTCTCTCAATTCTGGAGTATCTGCCAGGATTAGCACGAAAGGGCAAACAGTGGGTGGGAGATCCAATGTGAGTGTTTTCCTCCTCCTACAATCCTCCCCTTTTTTTCTTGTCCACTCAGTGGACTCAGTTGGAAAGGTAGGTCCTAAATTCTGTGTTGACCGCTTTTTTTGTTGACCTTGCTTAGCCCAGGGATTGCCCGGGCACACCCACACATGACCCACGCTAGGGGACCAAGTCCCACCCCCACCAGAGAAGAGCAGCAGAGAATCAGGTGGGGAATGCGGCAGAAAATAGGCCTTGGATCGCCCAGTGCTGGATACCCGTGTTACGGGAGTAGCATGGTGCCTTTACGGCAACAGGAGGGCTGTCTCTGCCTGCCGTGCTGTGTGGAATGCTGGGGAACTGTGTCCAACCCCAGCCTGCCACCAAAGAAGAGCCGCAGAGAAGCAGGTGAGGAATGCAGCAGGTAATGGGCCTCAAACGGCACGGTGCGGGAGCTGTATTTTACCAAAAGTCCAGCTCTTCATCTTCATAAACCAAATAATAAGTTATTAAGAGATAGTCATTCTGAACTGTCGTCTGTTATAAATGATATTCAGAATTCAGAGGACATATCATGGACCTGAAAGGTGAAATGAAGAGAATTAGGTGATTGTGGAGATGAACAGTGAAATTACCAATTCAAACATAGTTTCAGAAAAATGTAAAAAGGAAATCTGTGCATTTGTAACAACAACTGCAGAAATTACTGAGAAAGTCTGTGTTTGTTGTAGGCAAACCCAATGCAGATCACAAACCCCAAAATGTATACTTGTAAAAAATCAGAAAAGTGAGATCTATTACAGTGGTTTAGACTGTCTATTTACTTATCAGCTGCAGATTGGTTAGACTTGTACATAAGCCAGATTATCTGTAACTATTGTATTGACAAACTGAATGATAAAAAATGCCTGTACGAGGTGTTCATTACAAATTGGAAATGTTGTTAATTCCCTTTGAGCTTCACTGGCTTAATGTCAATGAATGAATGAAAACTGTATTGTTCAGTTAATAAAAACTTACAATAAGACACATTTTTACAAATTTCATACATAACATATCCATTATTGAAGCAGTTTTTAAAAACCAGCATGAATAAAATAAAATTCGTCTCACAATAAGAACACTTAATTCATAAAGGTAAAACTTATAAAAAAAACTATACTTAAAGTGTGTTTACTGGTAACATCGTCTACCTACTGTTTCTTCTTATCTAGAGTACCCCATTTAATCTTTTAACTATTAACATGCTGCGCAATATGAGTAGAACTAACCATTCCTGATGTATGGCATGCAGAGGGTCCTAGTTGTTTTTCTTCTTCTCATAAATCAATGGAATAAAAACAATAAGACCTGTCTACTGGGCACTATTAGACAATTTCCTCTCTACTATATCTACGAACTTCAAGAACCTGCCAGTAAATTGTGAAGATTCCTCCTGCAAGCAGGCTATAACTGCTTGCCGACGTGTTCGTATAGTTTGACGATTAAAAACCTGCCTTAACAGACTCCTGCGTTCAGCTGTTAGAGCTGGGCAACTACAAACTATATGGCAAATGTCTTCTCTCGTTTTCCAAGCTGGTACGCCACTGCAAAACTGAAAACTGCCAAGCCGGAGTCTCAAGAACTTCAGTTTAGCATTTAGACCATTCTGGTCCCCTAGATAATTCTGAGGATATAGCTTGCCATATGATGCAATTACTACCCATGATTGGGATCTTTTTGCCAATGCCTCTCTGTACAATAGTGAAGAATTATTTTACTACACCCATTGATGACTCTGTTAAATGCCACCTGAGAGAGGTGTAAGGCCCATAGTTGTGCTGCCTTGAATGTAAATGAAGCCAATTTGAATCTTCATGACCTTATCTGGCTAGCTAATGCAAACATTGAGGGCTTTAATTTTAAAACATCTGATGAATTGTGTTCCATTGAGAATGCAAATATTTGTGTATACTTTAAGCACAGATTTGAAGCCATGTTTCATTTTATCTGTAACAAAAAGGATCCACCACTTGGTTGAGGTTGTGGTCTTTCTTTGGAAGAAAAAAATATCAAGCTTGATGTGCACTACAGATGCATGTTTTTGTGGATGAAAGATGCACCAATATCTTTGTCCAGATACTGATACATCAGTGTTATCATTCATTGAGCAGAATGCAACTTGTACGATCCCAGAGGAGCCTCACAACAGAACTCCTAGGCAACACGTCTTACAGTTCCAAGCCTATAAATGCAATACATATTTTAGATGGAGATACAGTGCAAAAGGGAGATACTACACTAAGTGCTGTTTTGGATTTCCTAGACTTGTAATCTCCAAAGGAAGAGTAAACAGTTTAATGTCTACAGTCAGACACACTGTTACTGGAAAAACCCCTAAAACACATACCACATGTAGCGAAGGGAGGCTTCAAAACTGATCAATTATTATGATCCTGTAATCCTTTCAATGTGGAATGCCAACATGGATATTCAGTTTGTTGCAGACAATTCTATTGCTGTTGCTCAATACATTATTTTATACATAACAAAGTCTGAAAAGAAGGAAATAAAGGACATGTGGGAAGAGACAGTAGCAGAGACATCTTATGGTGTAAGGCTTCAAAAGTTTCAAATCTAAGTAAAGTATCTACAAAGACTTCCGAAAAGATGAAAAGAGTTCAGGAGTTTCATGTTACTCTAATGTAGTAGTTAATGGTTTATTCCACCTACAACCAGTGGTTGAAATCATTCAACAAATCAATGGCAGTCCTTTAAGTCAAGCTTTCATATCTCTGCCTAGTTTAGTACGGACTGTAAAACGTGTTCTTAAACTGTATTTATATTGTTGATCACTGTAGTGGTGGTTCACAGTTCACTTTGAATGTGCAACAGTATGAACAGGAATTTTTAATGGTAGTGTTAAATGTGCTAGAAAATGAGGAAATTGCGATATTTTTTTTTTTTAGAACAAGCTATTCATGGAATCATTAGTGTGTTAATTGCTCCTTTTCAGGTACAACACACATTGATTCAGAGTGATTTGTGTACCTCACAGTATCAGATTACAAGTCAGTTGTTTTTAAAAAACTTTTCATTAAAGCTGCGCAGAATAACTCTTGTCCAGACTGCAGATCAGAACTGCGGTCTGCATTAGTTGTGATATACAGTTCAAAATATCTTATTTCCATTCTACAGAGGTGTAAAGCAGATGGCCATAAATGAAACATTGATTTCACCAACTTTAACACTGGTCAGATATCAATTTCCTGGATAACATGCACTGCTGTTATTATTTTCCACCACAGACAGCCGATCAACTCTGGGCACTACGCTGTGTTGCATTTTAAAGATGTAGTTTTTTTTTAACAAATCTTAATGATTTATCTTTCCCCATAGGTCAAAGATAGATGGCATTATTGTTAATTATTCACAGTATGCAAACAGTTTGTATTTTGATATAGATATATGTGATATAATAAATCAGGATATTTTCAGTGAGAATGCAATTTCTAAGAATATATATATATATATATTTTTTTTTTAAATATTAATTAATAAGTTTACTTATCATATAGTAATAAATATAAGTTAATATATTCTCTTTTTTCTATCAGTATAGGAAGTGTCATGAAGGAGATCAGCCCCTTAACACACCCTACTACAAAACATAATTACCCTGGGGACAAGTCTCAAGAGAGAGGCCAGTTCTTCCACACCCTCTACTACACACGTGTGATCCAAGCGAAGGTGTAGGGAGATAGTCCAGTCCTTTATTACACTCTATTACATATGCTTGTCATCAAAACACTTCTTATTCCAGAGTTAATTAACTTATATTCTGTTTTCACTGTAAATAGTACAATGGTATGCATGTGTTTCAGCCTGGGAAGAGGTCTCAGTGGAGATATTACTCCCTCTTCACTCTCTACTATGGGCACCCATCACCTTGCAAGAAAGTCTCACCAAGAGTGTAATCTCTCTCTACAACAGAGGTCTTCAATCTGTGGGGCACGACCCCTAGGGGGGCCCTGGAGTACTGGGAAGGGGGTCACCCATTTCCAGGCCTAATTTCTGCCTGGAATACCAAACATGCCTTTTCTTTTAGACAAACAGAACCGTGATCGTTAAAATGCTTCAGCTGGCATTAATTGAGTGTCATGTGCTGAAAACTAGGAGGCCCAGCAGACAGGTAAAACAATCCTTCAACTAAGCCTTCATACCAGTGTTCCTGCTTGCCTGAATAAAATGCAAATATGCGCTAGGAGTTAATCTGCAAATGTAAAGGATACATGGGAGTGGTTCTGGCTTTAATTGCTCGAATCACTTCAAGCATTGTGATGGCAAAGATGTATTTATTGTGTGGTGGTTAGAAACTGGGCTGTGAAGTGCATGCTTTTAATGATAACTGTATTTACACAGCACTTAGTACCCCATAAAAGGTGTTGAAGGGACTGGTATGCAAATGCGTTACTTGTGGTCTGATATTACACAAATCTATATTTTGGAAGCTCCATTTTATCCTAAACTCTCCGCACATTTTGTAGCAGTCTATCTTGTAATGTGTGTAATGCAAGTATAAAATAATGACTTACACATTCACAGTGCTTTCTGTCACAGGCTGTGACCTCATAGCACTAAAAATACACAAGTCACTATTTTCCACTGCACCAAACCAATTTTAATTCTGTGGCTCTCTAGTTACACACAGACCTATGCAGTGCATTAAATAATAGAGGTTTTATAATGTACTATATAGTGCATTTCCCAATGAGTAACTACTTTTTAAATATCTTTTTCATATAAGCTACCCATTATTTTATATGTAGCTACCTGATGGTAAAAGACCTAAAAATTAACAAAATATTTTAAGACTGATTTATGAGATGCTTGCGCCACTGAAGCGTTATTTTTATTTAAGCTTCGGCGGCACAAGCATCTCAATCATATCTGTGTGGCGAAGCAAAGTCACCCTGCGTGGCTTTGCATGGCCTCATATATATATGGAGTAAAACTAACCAGCGCAAGTTGCTGCGTTGCCTTACTCTATGTCAAGTAGGTGTTTCATAGGCATTGCAGTGGGTGTTCCCACACAACGCTCATGGATTTTGATGCTGCCCCAGATTTACAAAACCATGTAAACCTAGGGCAGTGCCAAACCTTCCACCTCCCCACAGCAGGCGTTTTTTTCTCTTTCCAACTGTGCTGCATTCTGCAGCACACAAGGAAAGCGGAAAAACCCTCTCAGGATTGTTTTTGTACAGGAAGGTGCCCCGTCCTGCACAAAAACCATCCAGCCGATGTTTGTGATAGGCAGCAATTTGTGTGCCAACATAGGGAGAAATGTAATAAATAAGGTGCATTCCTGCGCTTTGACATTGGCGTAGCGCAGCACAGCAAGAAGACTTGTGGCGCTGCCCTACGCCATTGCCTCATAGTTGAGACCTTTTGTTTTTAGCCACACTTTTGACCACACCATCAACCACTGACCTTTTGTTTGCTAAACACGGTTTAATTTATTTTCCCAATGTATAAATGATTTTCTGTGGGAATTGGGGGCATTCATGGTTGTCAATAGTTGGCAATGATAAGGAGGCTCAAGTACTAGAAATTTTTGTCAGGGGTGGGTCCTTACGCCTAAACGTTTTTGACAGGGGGGTCTCGGCATCAAAAAGTTTGAAGAACTCTGCTCTACAACCTACTACCTATAAGTGTAATACTGGGGAGAGCTCTTACCGAGGCAAGTCTCTATCTTCATCGTTTTGTGTACATCCATCATCAAACAGTCATTTTTCAACAGACTTGCAAGTTGCTAATTAAAGTGTACTACAGACAATCATCACCCTGGGGAGAAATATGTGTGGGACAGTCACCACTTCTCCATATTCTGTGCATGTTGTGCAGCAAGAAAGAGACACAGTACCTTTTAAGGGCAGAAACCTTCTTTATTATTTATGGGAGCCCTTGCCAGCAGGTTGCTTGCATGCACTTCTGCTGCACTAAATCTGGCTCCATTTCAAACTCCTCCTCTCCGTGTCCCACTGTCTGTGTCATCACAGCTTCAGCCTTTAGCCCCATTTAAACATGAACCCCAGTTTTCTTCCTAAGTTTTGCTGTCTTCGATAAGCCATCGGGCCTGGTTATTAGTAGAGGCGCAATAACTAGCAATAACTAGCAATAACAGAGCATGAGAATATTTCTAGGTGGGCTTGCAGCGGTGAGGGCAGTAACTTAGTCTGGATTGTGCTTCATCCCTTCTCCCGAAAATATGTGCCCGTAGAATTTCAATATAGTTTTATGAAATTTACATTTGTCGGCATTGAGAGTGAGACCAACCACACAATTGTCGTAACATTATTGTATATATTGTAAATTGTACTGGCACCAATTACACTGAACACCAATTGTCACAAATGTCACTACTTGCTCACTATTGTACAACACCTTCAGCCTTGGTACTTCATGTACGTTTATAAATGAATGAATTTATAGATGATCATAACTTTTAAAATATCATTATAACTCGTGAATTGTTTGGATTCCCAGTTTTCAGTTATTCTCAAATAACCATGTTCTGAATTTTCCAGCTGTTAATTAATGAATAATAGAGTGTGCCAACATGGGATGAGTAAAGAAATTTGTTTTACCCGAATGAACCAATTGTTGATAATAAGCAGCTTCACATAGCAGGCAGCAGATCTTGTTAAATGTTGCATCATGCACTTTATGTGTGGGCCTAAAGACTAGGATGTCGCCTCTGAAGTGGAACACATTAAGTACTGGTTGAATGACACAGTGAATGAACTCCTGAAGATTTCAGCAGCTGATGAGATACTGAAGTTATCTCCTGTAATGTAAGAGTCCCAGGTGTGTGGCAAAGGTCGTGATATAGCAGCTATCTTCCTTCAGTTTGATCCAATAGTAGCCCTTGTTGAGGTCGAGCTTGGAGAAGAGTTTTGCTCCATTGAACTGGATGCTCATGTCCATGATGTTCAAATTCTATTGCCTTGTTGGATTGACCATATCAGAACAGATTTAGACCTCTCCTTTCCTGTCCTGTTTGGGAACCACAACAATGGAAAACACCCAGGGAGTGGGGCCTTTGAATGGTTCAATAATGTGAAGGCTGCGGAGATTCCTGATCACTTTCTCCACTGCCTATTGCAAGTAGTACGCAAAAATTCTGTGTCTCTGCACCACCAGGAAAACACTCTCATCGATGTGAAGTTGGACACAGACATCCTTCAGTTTACCAAAGCCACTGAAGAGGGCTGGGAAGTGCTGAGTGATGCCTTGGGCCGCATCAAATTGATAGTTGATGGAAATAACACCTATTTCTGCTGTTGGGTGAAACTGTGGAGGAAGGCCCTCAATGTCTTTCCTCTTGCCTTGCAGCACATGTATGTGAGCAGTAATGGAGTTTGTGCCATGTGGTACGGTAGCATTGAATAAGCTGTGAAACGGCTTGGATGCAGCCTATGTATATACTATGGTGGATGACTGAGAGAGATTCAGGACTGGGTCAAGTTCAGTGAAGTCATCAAACTATATCACATTGATGGATGCTCCACTGTCAGTGATGAATGGTATGGACTATCTGTTGAACTGCAGGTGAACAACTTGACAGGTGCGTTGGGTTTCAGCAAGTGCACATGGTGGATGATTTCAGTCTCTGAAAGTGCAGTCCCAAACTAATGACAATGGGTAGGCAGAGGACACTAGGGACTAGTGCTCAACAGTCTGGAATGTAGAATGTGGTGGTGGCACTGTGCCACCTGTAAGTGAGGGATGCTGTGAACATCCCTGTGCAATATATTGGTGTGTCCATGGCCCACACATAGATTTTTTGTTGAGTGTCAGCGAGTTGCATGCAAACTTGGAGGTCAGCTAGGTCTCACCTGCCAATGACATTGACCAAAGCACCACTGTTGATAATGAAGTTCGTGGCACAAGCTTTCAGTGCGAGGGTGATGGTGGGCCACAGGGCCGGATGTATGACGTTACAACGCATACTTTAACAACGCATACCGTTACAACGAATTTTTTACAACGCAAAAACTTTTACAACGCATACCATTACAACGCATGTTTTTACAACGCAAGTACTTTTACAACGCATGCCATTACAACGTAAGTATTGGTAAGTATATAATATATTTTTTTTAAATTAATTGTAATTAATATAATTTAATTTAATTTAATTTAATTAATTTAATTTTTTTTACCCTGTACCCCTGTACCCCAAAAACCCAAATTAACCCAGAACCCTAAAAATACCCCTGTACCCCAAAAACCCAAAACTGTCCCTGAACCCTAAAAATACCCCTGTACCCCAAAAACTGAGAACTGTCCCTGAACCCTAAAAATACCCCTGTACCCCAAAAACTGAAAACTGACCCTGAACCCTAAAAATACCCCTGTACCCAAAAACTGAAAACTGACCCTGAACCCTAAAAATACCCCTTTACCCAAAAATTGAAAACTGACCCTGAACCCTAAAAATACCCCTTTACCCAAAAACTGAAAACTGACCCTGAACCCTAAAAATACCCCTTTACCCAAAAACTGAAAACTGACCCTAAACCCTAAAAATACCCCTTTACCCAAAAACTGAAAACTGACCCTGAACCCTAAAAATACCCCTTTACCCAAAAACTGAAAACTGACCCTGAACCCTAAAAATACCCCTTTACCCAAAAACTGAAAACTGACCCTAAACCCTAAAAATACCCCTGTACCCCAAAAACTGAAAACTGACCCTGAACCCTAAAAATACCCCTGTACCCAAAAACTGAAAACTGACCCTGAACCCTAAAAATACCCCTTTACCCAAAAACTGAAAACTGACCCTGAACCCTAAAAATACCCCTTTACCCAAAAACTGAAAACTGACCCTAAACCCTAAAAATACCCCTTTACCCAAAAACTGAAAACGTAAAAAAAAAAAAAAAACATATAAAATATTAAATATAATTATATACTTACCAATACTTACGTTGTAATGGCATGCGTTGTAAAAGTACTTGCGTTGTAAAAACATGCGTTGTAATGGTATGCGTTGTAAACGTTTTTGCGTTGTAAAAGTTTCGTTGTAATGGTAGTGCGTTGTAAAAGTTGCGTTGTAAAGGTTGTTTCCCGCAGGGCCACGTGTCTGCATGTAGACAACATCATGAGATGACCACCTTCCGCACTATCACTGACTTGGGACGCTGTGAATTGAGAGGAAGGCGAGGTGGGTGGCAGGCCTCTGGGCGCTGAGGTGATGTTCCGCAAATGATGTCTGGGTCTTTCACCTGATATGTGGCGGCGACTGCTCTCGCTGCTTGTTTTATCTCTACGTCTGCTGTGGTTGGCAGTCTGATGCTTCCCTTGTACACAGCAGATAGATTTGAAGTGGTTTTCCTTACCACAGCTTCTGCACACTTGTCAGGTTGCTGGGCATTTCCCATCATGAGGGTAGGCCAGGCCACATCTTTAGCATATTCTTTCAGTTTCCGTGGATATGGCTTGCGTTTGTCTATGCATGGCCGGTGGCAGTCCCTATGGCCAGAAACGTCTCTTTGCAGGTTGCGCCCGCTTCCTTGGCAGCCCCTTGCTTGTCAACGTGTTCTTCCCTGCTGGCGGCTGCCAGCTTCTTATAGAGAGAGTGTGTTTCTCTGTACATGCGTCTTCTGAAGGATTCCAATTGACAGCCATTTTTAATCCTGAGGCGAGGATGGTACACTCTGCCAGTACACTTTAGAACCCTCTGAGGAACAGCCTTCAAGTACACACTATAGAACTTTCAGAATTGCGCAACCTGACAGCGCCTGATACAACTGTATGAAGAGAGAGTGCCTTTAAAAGTTTGGCATGACCATCCTTGTAATAAATGTTTCTAAAGGGTATATGCTGCAAAACCGCTGTAAGTTGGTTCTCCTTTCCAATATCCTGCCAGCCTGCTCCTTAGCTACAGCCTTTGTGAAATGGTGCCCCTTATAAATCACAGCAAGGTAGTCTCCGGCCTTGGAGCACCACCAAGAGTGGCACAAAGGGGTGGAGTGATGTTTCGGGAACTTTTATTTCTTCAACCAAACTCAACGTGTGGTCAAGAAAGACAAAAGACTGGGTCTTACTTAAAGGAACACCTTGCACAACAAAATCTGCAGTCCAGCCCACACCTCTACCATCCATCAAAGGCCTGTTTCAGAAGAAAGCCTAACCAGCAGCCTGTGCCCACAAAGTCGTCATTTATTTTTTAAAGGAGCCCCTCACCTCAATGTTTGGATTGTTACCCACAGGGAAGTAGGCAATATACATCCACTGTCTGGGGAAGCTGCCCTTGCCCTCCATCTGGTGCCATGTCACATGGAGGCATTGTAAATGGTTCCCACTAGGCATAATAATTATTACTGTGAGCCAAATGTGAGGTTGAACATCAGTAGCATTCGCTCCACCATTTAGAGAATGTCCTTTCAAAGTTTACATACTGGCATGACTTTACACTTATACTGCCTGAGCTGATCCGCTCTCTTTGCTGAAGAGATGGTGTAGTTTCCTAATGTATTATGTTTATTATTTGTATTATGTCTTATAGTGTACAAATGCTTAGTGGGTAGAATATAACTGGAGGGGTTGAAATGTAAAACCCAGGTTGAGGTTGGAATGTAGAAGAGTCAGTTTACCTCCTGCGTTTTAGGTAGCTGGGGAATTTCCCTGAATGTCTTGTATTTGAATTAAAATACCTTTTGGATCAGCTCCCTGTGTGGCCAACCATCATTTACTATAAGTGATCTATTAGTCACCCTACAGTGGCTAGACTATTTGCCTTACTCTACAACCTATAAAAGCACCTAAAATAGCACTAGCTTCACATGAAAATTATGTTCTTTCTTTCTACATTCGTGCGTCCTCAAATGCCATGCTGTCTTAAAAAACATCCTCTATATGCCTAAAACCCAACATGGATAAACAAAAAACATCTTTACGCAAAACATCTGATGGTCACCTCTTCTTTTTTCCTTTTAAATTGCTCTCTTCTTCCTTTCCGTCCTCTGCATGCCTCTTCTCTCTGAGAAAAACCTTCTCTAAGTCACATGAATGTTTGTCTTTATCTTTATTAATGACTAATTCCAAGAACAAACGATAATCAGTAACACTCACCAAACTACAAACCTTGGATTCCAATGCAGCGTGCTGCCCATTGTAAATGCTCCGTTAGGTAGCAAAGCGCTATAAAATGTGAATACAAGTATAATAATTGGTAACAGCACAGGCTGATCCTCATTAGGGTCCTTCCAGAGATCTATCTCTGGGCTAGTCAGTTTCTTACAGCCTGGATCTGCACCTGCTTCCAACACATCGGGGACATGGAATGATTGGAGGTAAACTAGAGCAAGATACTTATTTGTGGGATAACAAAGTAAAAAGAGGAGCTTGTGAAATGTTTTGCCTCTCCCATTCATCCAAAAGAGGATGCCAACGTTTTCTCTAAATCTTGGACAGCATGGCCCAGTCTCCGAAAGACATCCCTCTCCTCAGTACCGCAAATGCTGTTTAAAGACTTACTACATAGTCCTCATCCAAAAACAGAAAAAAGGATACATCAAATTACAACCAGAGCTTTGTCACGTCTTTTACTCAGCCCTCTAAACTCCAGGTGTGCAGAACCAGGCCCAAAAACTGAACTTCCTTTACCAAGAGCGTGGAACCCTGAATAGATGGTTTGACTTCCTGCACCGACATCCCTGAACCCTGCACAATTATGCAGCTTTCTGTAAAGGAACCACGAAACCCAGATATAGATACACAATCCCCAGATATTCCCCAACTCATCTCTTATTTTCCCTGACACTGTCCGGTATCCCATCTTTACCCATGTCACACAGAATGAATGTCTCAGTTATGTATGTTCAATGTGTCTGGTGTGAGCTACTACCCTCTGCCTCACAAGGACATTTCAGGATGGGCATCACTAGACTAGCCACTTATCACTAATGTGCCAATAATAAGATGGCTAACAATGTCTAATTATTGTTACTTCATCCGGTCATAAGATACCAATCACGCCTGATAAACATTTCAAGACAGTCATCAAGCAGGTACCAACAGCAAGAGTGGTGAAAAAATCAGGTCCTTGTATTCCAGGTTTGCGGACACGTTTATACGCAGCTTTTGTCTGGTTCGGGGTTATTTCCTTGATCCTGGCCTTGCTCATAACTGTGAAGTAGGACACTTTTCTGCCTGCCAGTGTTCTAAAAAGACAGCCTTCATACCCATACCCCCACAATTATCATCAGCATGAGGATTTTCGTGAGGGGGTTAGAGGACGGTGTTAGGCTGTAGATATCCCCTGATATCTGGCTAGTACCCTACACACTCCTCCCTTGTGATCCCAAAAGCTTCTCTCAAACTGAGCTCTTACCATTGGTGAACATGCCTCACTGACTATATATGCTTCATCTGAGTATATCTGCCTTCTCTCGTACCAGGTATGTTCGGTTCGTAGATGGCCAGGTTATTTTCCAAGTTAACACCCTGCATTGATCTCTTGCTGCTTAGACTGAAAGGACCAGTAACAGTGAGAACTTTCTGTCAAACATTTTACTTCTACAATCCTCTCACTAAGGCACAGAATGATCTTTGTCTTAAGCCTACAAAGCAATCAAAGGTATTTGCCATATCCAGTAAAAGGTAATGGCTATGAGGGACATTCGGACGCTCCTTCAATACAATGTTGAAGAACCTATTTCAAGGGGGAAATATCTTTCACAGTTCTGTATGGATGACTGTACAGTGCATCCCAGACCACAAGACGGTACTGCTAGTTCCATGTCAGTGGTCAGGTATTGGTCTTTCTATTTAGAAGGACCAAATAACTGTTGTCATTTTAGTAACAGTCCAGTAGGAGGAGTCTTAAGCAACTTGCCACACTGAGTCTAGCAACTAGGGGCCAGATGTAGGAAGGCCTTTACCGGTCGGTAACGGACGAAAATTGGTATTTGCGGCCGTTACCGACCGGTATTTAGCTTTCGGCATGTAGGAGACCGAAAATCATCCGAATCGGTAAATTTACCGATTCGGTAAAGTTACCGAATCGGTAAAATACCGAATCGGAAATATTACCGAATCGGTAAATTTACCAAATCGCAAAGGTTTGCGATTCGGTAAATTTACCGAATCGGTAATATTTACCGAATCGGTAAATTTACCGAATCGGTAAATTACCGAATCGGTAAATAAGAAGTGGTAAAAATGGATATTAAGATGTAGGGAAGCTCTGAAATACCAAATTTGCTTGAAATTCAGTATTTAAGAGTCGGTATTTACCATGGATTGGAATCAGGTGGTAAACAGGTGCAACCTATAAAAATTGACCCAAAATGCAATTCTCCTTGCACAATGGCGGCATTTTATGTGATTGCAAGACGGCTAAGGCTACAGGAGGAAGGGGAGAGAGAATGGCAAAGTGAGGAGCAGGTCTACAGACAGAGGATAACCCTGTTCATGCTCACAGAGGCAGAGATACTCCAGAGGTACAGGTTGGCCCCAGACACCATCACTGACCTCATCAAGGACCTCCACCCACTGTTGGAGCACACTAGCCCAAGGGCACACGCTATTCCTCCCCATGTGCAGGTGCTGTGCAGCCTACACCTGCTTGCCTCTGGGAGCTACCAGAGTGTGGTTGCTGCGGTAGGTGGGGTGACCCAGAGCAGCCTGTCAAGGTTTTTCCACAAATTCCTTGACGCAATGTTACAGAGGATGGAGCATTACATATCATTTCCTGCAACCCATGCTGAACTGGTCCAAACAAAATCAGACTTCTACCAGATGGCACGTTTCCCCAATATCATTGGCTGCATTGATGGCACGCACATTCCCATTTGTCCCCCTGCTGCCACAGAATACATCTACAGGAATAGGAAGTCCACCCACACCATCAATGTGTAGGTGATCTGCAATGCAAAGTTCGCCATTACTGACCTTGTGGCAAAATTCCCTGGGAGTACCCATGACTCCTATATATTTCAAAACTGGCATCTATGCACGGCTGACTGCAGGTGAATTTGGTGAAGGATACCTCCTAGGTAAGACACAGTTGTGTGACCCCTATAAGACCTATTGCAGTAAGCAGTACAAGTATGCATGTGATTAAATCATACCAATTTTCTTTTAGGAGACAGTGCATATGCCCTCCGCTCCTTCATACTCACCCCCTACCTCAACCCCTCAACACCCAGCCAAAGGAGATATAACCGGGCACACAAGAGCACACGCAATGTTGTTGAGAGAACATTTGGCATCTGGAAAAGCAGGTTCAGATGCTTGCACAAGAGCGGAGGTGCAAGGCAGTATACCCCATCACCTGCTGTAAGATCATTGCTGCCTGTGCCATGTTGCACAATCTTGCTGTGAAGAGGGGGACTGAGGTGGAGTTGTCAGACTATGAGGATCATGACGACGACATTGCCGTGCCTGAAACACAACCTGCTGGAGTGTCAACACCAAGTGATGGCAGATACAGACGTGAGGAAATAACACGCAACTATTTCTGAGTGAGTGATGACACTGAAACCTATATTGAAAGCACAAGCTTTTGTTTAATTTAGTATATTTCCAGGTATGTTAAAGAACAAAAGTGCAACAGTAAGCATTTCACAGCAATGCTCACAGTGAGCAAACACACACACAAAGGTGTTGAATCCACCCACCATAGTTGTATATTGTCACTAGGCAGGTTTAAATGGCACAAATGTGCAACTTTAACTTTTTGAACCATGATTAGAATGTCCAATGGCAGTAGGCCATATTATCAACTGTTCATTTACGGCCACGCTTTGCACTAGCAGGTGTTTGTGGCTCAACCTGTTCACTGGGCGTTTGGCCTGTAGCCTCACCCTGTCGCCTGCTGCTCCTCCTTGTCTCTACGACATGGGGGCTTGCCGTGCTGCTCCTACTGGTGCTACCTTCAGTGTCCGGCACGTCAATGGCAGCAGTTTGTGCACTCTGGGCATTGAGTAGAGCCTCCAGCGCACCGGTCATTCCGGCTATGCCCCTTGTGAGCTGATTGCTGTTATTAGTCAGGACTTCCTGACTATTCATGCTACGTCTGCATAGCAGGGATGTGGCTGTTGCCAGGCGGTGTATAGATTTCTCAGTTCTCTCTGCACGCTGCTTCTCCCTGCGCCTTGAAGTAATTTCAGAGTCCAGTTTTGTGCACAGTTGCTGTATGCCTGTTGCCATGCTCTTGTTCACTTCCACCAGCTCCCTGATGCCCTTGCCAATTTCCTGCATGTTGATGTTGAGGTTTCGCATTTGTCTTTGACAGGCCATGATGCCTTTGCCCTGCATCCTCTGAATCCTGACCATGGATCCCTCCAGGCCTTGGAAGACACTGGACCCCTCCCCGCGTGCACCTACACTCCTTCCTTGTACTGTGCGCCGTCTAGTGGTACTTGGTACAGGCTCTGTGCTGGGCTGCAGTGTGACAGAGATGGCAGCTTCAGCCAAGTTGTGTGAGTCTTCACCCACCATTTCACCAGCAGCTGTCTCCATTTCCAGCAGTGGGGAAACAACATGCCTCCTGCTAGGGTGTGCAGCAGGTGTTTCTACCTCCAGGGATGCTGGCAATTCAGGTGATGAAAGCAATAGTGGGGACTGTGTTGGTATTGGGGAGGCCGGCATTTCCTCACTGACGTCAGGTTCTTGGGAAGGTGCCTGCCCACTCGGAACACCCGTGTCCTGTGATGCACTGGGACCTGGCTCATGACTGTCATCCCTCTCGGGTGCCGTGCCTTCTGCCTCCTCAGACTGCCTTCTGGATGTGTGACCTGTGGACATATGAGCACATATCAGCTAGGTGCAAATGTCTCACTGCCACTACAATTAAACATATGTAATTGCACTTAGTACATGCTGCCTGCCCTTCATTACGTATGCATTCATTTGAATAACTTGGTGGTTACAGTGCTGTGTGACATGCTCTTTCATTAACTGACTACGTGTACCATGATGCATTGCTACAGTTTGGATGAGGGTATGAGGGGGATTGCTGTGCATGCATCTTACCTTTTTTTGATGCAGCTTTCGCCGAACTGTCCACTTCTCCCAGTCCATGGACACTTTCAGGCTCCAGGGTTGTGGCTACCATCTCCTCAAGGTCGGTGAGGGGGGGTGCAGTGTTCTTTCCACCACCTGTTTGGGAGGCCTGTTTGTGGTGGTCAGCCAATTTCTTTTTTGTGAGGCTCCTTAGGTCATAGAATCTCATTTTTAAATCTTCAGTGACTCTGGTGGTCACTCCCACTGCATTTACTTTCTCCAGGATTTCCAGCAAAATCTTCCTTTTTGCTGATTCTGGAACTGTAAGGGACTGCTTCCCAAAAGGTCTGTGGTGAACCTTAACCACCTCCTCAACAAGGACCTGTCGCTCCATGCTGCTGAATTTGAGCTCTCTTTTCCTTTCAGCCTGCTCTGTGTCCTTGCTGCTTGCCATGTTTTAATTTGAAAGTGCACAAACTCTGTCTGCTGCTGCTCCCAGTCTCTCTGCTCCAACTGCCTCTCCAGAACCTTCTAATTACTTGCAGCTGCCTGTGTAGCCCCTTCCTGGTAGGAAGGGGGAGGGTGGTTGCACCTGATTGGCTGTTGTGTTAAGTTTCACTTTTGCTTGCTGTCCGATTCGGTATTTACCGAATCGGTATTTCCAATGCATTCCTATGAATGCATTGGGAATACCGATTCGGTAAATACCGATTCGGTAATTTCCGATTTTCCGATACCGAATTTTACCGATTTGGTAAAAAATACCGATTTTTCCCCTACATCTCATTTACCGATTTTTGAATACCGAATCGGTAAAATTCGGTATTTAAGAATCAGTAAAATCAGATTACCTACATCTAGCCCTAGGTAGGCAAAACAGAATGGATCTTTTGTGTGACGTGTCTACAGAAATGGTATATGACCGACATCCTAACTTGTGATGGGGTTAAGGGAGCCTAATTTGCTTAACCCTTTGGGTACTAAAATTTCTTAATTTTATTGCTGAATAACCTGGCTATACCTAAGGAATTTGAAGCCCTATCCAAAAAATAAATAGAAGTTTGAGCGATGGAGGCCAGCGGGAAGTAGACCAAATGCTAATGCTGCTGACCATCAAAGATTCTTCCAGTGAGTGAAACCATTATGTCACGAGTTCATGATAAAGTGGAATGTCACAATATGATATTTCAGTCAACAGTGGATCATTTACAATTGGAATGGATCTTTGGACACAAGGACATTAATGCTAAGGCTCTCGTCTGTATTTTTCTTTACGACTAGAGCCCATCTTCTTTTCTGTCTTTACTAGGAAAGGCTTTTAAAAACTTGTGTGGACCTTCTTTTATGTGCTTGAGTGACTGATGCTTTTGCTGCACCAAATAAAGATGAGGGTGATGGTGCATTGTGGGATTCCAGTCCAGTCCTTTGTTGTGCTCTCTCCATTTGGCCTTTGTGCTTCTGCTTGGCTTGGGTGCTTTCTGTCCTGAAACCACTTTCACAGCTTTTATTGTGTGTGGCCCAATCACCCTCCAAGTCGGTCTATCCCACTGTGTTCTCAAAGAAAACCTTGGGTGCTTCTCTCTCAGTGGCCTAACCACTGCAGCTGTGATTTATGGCCATACTATGGCCAGTGGGTTAAATACATTGTTGCTGCTTTGGAGGCCTGCTATATTTTCCCTTGTCCTTTCATGCCTCTTCATTCAAGCAACAAGGTGCAGTCCCTAGATAGGTATTGTCTCAAGCTCCATACTCATTTGACCCATGCTAGATCTAAACTGATACTTTTGCTTAGCTCTACAGCATCCTCATAATAGGGATAGACAGAGGGGGAAAAGGGAGGGGCAAAAGAAGAAACCCGTCAACAGGAGTGGCAAGTACACCTTCATGTGGATAGATTATGGGATAACAGTCTCAAGAATCAATATGTCACAATTCAACTTAATGATTTATTTGTTAGCAATAGTTTGTAGTACAGACAAGACCCCAATGAGTGTGTAAGTGCCTTATGAAGGAATGGTTTTGTACAATCAGTAGAAGCCCTTGTCCTATTAGACCTTTCAGCTTCCTTCAATACAGGCAACCATGCACTGTTAGTTGACTGTATATGGAGGCTGGGGATTATGGGCCCAGCACTTACCCTTCTACAGTCTAGCCTTTCAGATTGGCGACAAGTGGTGGCGATGGGAGAATTCCCCTTTAGACCCTTTCTCAGTGCCCTGCGAAGTCTGGCAGGGATCCTCTTTGAGCCCCAACATGTTCAACTGTCACAACAACGTTGGCCATGTTAAAAAAATCTCTCAGTCTATCTCCGGCATCCTACGCTGATGACACACAAATCATTGTGTCAATTTCAAAAGACGTGATCAACTCTGTTGACACATTTAGGAACTGTATGAGTGATGTAGGGAAATGGATGGATTGCAGCTGCCTAAAACTAAACTTATCCAAGAATGAGGTCATTTTATTTGGGAATAAACCATTTATCTGTTGCCCAGCTTGCTGGCCACCCGAGTTAGGATCACTCCCCACCCCAGTATCAAAGGTAAAAAGCCTTAGGGAGTTGCTGGACAATGACTTATAAGGAACAAGTCAATACGGTCACCTCACCTCCATCCACGCCCTCAGCTTGATTAAAAAAATGGAAACATTTCCCATTACATCTTTTAAAGACAATGGTAATTGCCTGTGTATTGACAAGACTGCACTATTGCAAAAGCCTCTCCCTAAATCTTTCAATCTGTCCAACTAAGAAGCTCCAAGCTCTTCAAAACTCTGTGGCATGCTTCCTCCTAAAGATCCCTAAAGTTCAGTCAGCATAAGTGGCAATCAGCAAACTCCACTGGCTGCCTGTTAGGCAGTGTATTGTTTCTAAAGCTCTTTGCGGGGCCTATAAGAACCTTCAGGGGCATGGTCCCTCCTAGTTCAAGAATAACCTGAAGTAAAATGCACTCAGCAGGACGATTTGGTCCAGCTCTGCTAAAAATGTGGTGGTCCCAGCTTTCAGACATACCTTCTGGGTGGCATAAACTTCTTCAGATCCACCGCCCTACTCTGGGTCAGCCTGCACTGAAAACAGCTGCTTCTCTCTCTGGTTTTAGAAAGTCATTTAAAACCTGGCTTTTTCCTCAGAAATAGAAGACTAGTGCAGGCCTTCTTTTTTTCGCTTAGCGCCAACACGCCTCCGGGCATTTGTTTGTGCTTCAGAAATCTCTTCATTAATTCAAGATATTATAAAAATTATAACATTTATTCTGTATTCTAATATACAAAGTAGCTTTATATAGTGTAAAATAATATAAAGCAGATACTTTGGATATGTTACTGAGTGCTGACCTATTATTAGTGACGGTCTCTTGTGCTTAGAGTTTGAATGGAGATTTGTAGGAAAGAACTCCTTTTTACATGAGCCCTCCCCATTTTAGGCCAAGCCTAGGCAGCGCATGCATTGTCTGCAAGACTGTTGTATCTCTCCTCTGTGGGCTTTTGCAATGCCATCTATGACGTTTGTTATATGTACATGTATTTATATAGCGCAAATCGAAGACACGGTATCTAAGCGCTTGCTTAGGGAACCCGTCCTGGTATTCCCCTGTGAGATACCCCAGCAGGGTGTCCACAAGGTGAAAGCCAGGCATCCTGCCGCGAGGGGCCGTAGTGGAGATTAAGCAAGCTATTGCCCAGAGTGTGACCCCGTGAGTCGAGTAGGCACCGGAGCGAGAATTATCGAGTCCGTGGAATTTTAGAGCCCGAGACCCGCCGAGGCAGGGAAACAAACCCTGGTCCACGGCCGATCTCAGCTTCCGGGTCTGCCGCTTCTAACCACTGAGCCACACTTCTCCACCTATATGATGTGCCATTCAGAAATAGTGCCTTGTTATGAGTGCATTCACTGTAATTGCTCCTCCTTTGGGGGCTTTGGTTCCCTCCCAGGCAATTTCACTAAGTGAATCTTTTTCTTGGCCATCAACCTGTGTTTACCTTTCCTCCGTTTACAGTGCATGATGTCTCTCCTCCCATCTGGGCATCTGCAGCCTCAGTCAAAACACAGTGTTCGGAAAGCACTGAAGGTTCCATTTGTTCTTGTGCCTCTGCTCGGGTATTCTTAATTGATGTTTTGTAAGCCACCTTTCACTCCACGGATCGTGTTTCACCGCTGCTGTTATTCGTTACGGTTTAAAAAAATTATTAAAAAAACACACCACTTCTCCTATTATCAGTTATGGCTTTAAAATAAAAGGCACACTTCTCTGTGGAATTACAACAAGAACGTGCATGTTTTTGAGGTTATGTTCGTTAGAAAACAAAATATATTTCCAATGTTGAGGTTTTAGGGGTCGAGCACATTACATTTGAAAGGGGACTTCACAGTTTTGTATTAGCAAATAAGAAAACAAACATTTATTGGCTTGAATTTTGTTTTATGGGTCGTGATGTAGGCGTATAATGCCGGGCCCCGGGGAAGCAAAGTCGCAGACTAGTCTTCCCCCGGGGACATTCACACGAGGGAGGACCAGGTAGGGGGAAGGGAAGGAGTTAGGGGGTGGGTATAAGAGCACAGGAGAGGAAGGCAACTTCCTCTTCCTGCGCTCGGCACCATCGGGAGGGAAGTTAGTGAAAAGGGATTCGTTTGTGGTTTTTGTAGTGTATAATATAGGTAGCGAGCGAGTTTGAGGCCTGGTTAGTGCACATTGTAGTGTTCTTGTAGCGCACGGGCTCGTTGCGGTGGAGTGCTCGGCGGCCACTGGTCGGTGGCTTTGGCTGAAGGTTGCGGCAGCGAGGCAGCGTCACGGAGATGTCGGACGTGTCTCCTGAAGAAGTAAGGAATGTGCTCATCCTGCTGGGGCGCACGGGCGGGAGGATTTGCTCCAGCCCAGCGTCCTTGGCGAGGCCTGGGTTGGCTTCGCGAGGGCACCGCACGCGGCCTCAGCGGGAGTTGCGGCGGCAGTCCTGGCTTGTCAGGAGGATCCGCCGCCGCTAGATGAGGGTGTATTAGGGCGAGGGCGGGGCGCGGTGAATAAGGAGCCTGCCCGTGGGGGCAGGCGGAAAAGCGCGCCGCCGCGGGTCCAATTCCCCGAGTTAGAGTTCCTCCAGGACAGGGCGGGCGGGCCTACAGGCCCTCGGCCGGCCACAGGGGATCTCCAGTTAAGCTTGGAGGATCGGGAAGGAGCGGGTGTGGAGAGGGGGATGGCGCCAGTGCTCAGTGAGGCGCGGGTGACTCCTGGGGTGGGGAGCTTGGGGCCGGAGGGGGAGGGTGGGTGGCGACCCTGAGCCGGCACTAGTGGTGGGTGAGGTGGAGGTTTTGGGGCAATGGGAGGATGCTCCCATTGACCTGTCTGTAGGGTCAAGGATCCAGTCCCCGGCTCCAACAGGGGGCACAGCGGAGGTGGTGCAGATGGGGGCCCAGGTGGGGGTGCTCACCAAGGAGCCCGGTGCGATGGGGGGCGGCCCTGCGTTGGGGGGGCCCACATGGCTGGTTATTGGCGCCTGGAGTGGGGTTCCTGGGCTATTGCCCGCCCCCTCCCCTCTCGAGTTGGGGGTCCCTGGCGTGGGAGGACAGGCTTCTTGTGCAGTTGAACGAGGCTAGATGGGCGGAGCAGACTGTGGCCCGGGTTGGCACGGTATGGGGGGATAAGGTTGAGGGGCACCCCACTCCTGCGTCTGAGGAGGAGCGGTGGGCGGAGCAGGAAGAGGCGGCAAGGTCAGCGCAGGTCAAGAAGGGGAGCGCTAGGGTGCCTAAGGGCCACCAGGCCAAGTCAGGGATGGCCGGGACGGCTTTGAGGCCCGATGGTGCCTGGGCCCACTCAGGCTGGAGTGACCTGTGGGGCTGGTGGGGTTCCAAGCCGGCGGCTGTCGGCAGAGGTCGGGGTGGCCCGGCAGGGTGCAAAACGGCCCGAGACGCAGGTTTGAAGCAGCAGGGCGGTCCGCGGCGGCCATCCCTCGGGCACGGGACTGGGCAACGGTGACGTGTGTGTCTGGGGGGTGGGGAGCGCCTGCTGTGAAGAGCAAGGCTGTGAAGAGGGCAGTGAAGGAGGTGTTGTGTGCGCCTGTGGATGTGGATCTGGTTGGGAAGTTGGATTATGATGATGAGACTGAGGAGATTGAGGACGGGGAATTAAGGGATGACGATGACTGGACAGGGGGGGGGGCGAAGGACAACAGTGGCATTGGTGTCTTACAGGTTCCTAAGATATCGAAAGGCAAGGAGAAGGCGGCGGCGGCCAAAGTTTCTACCCCCAGAGGACGACCAGGAGAACTGCACGCATTCATTTCAGGTGAGGGGACTTGGTGGGTAGACTGAGAAGGTGGACGGGAAGGATGATAAGGGGGACAAGGGTGATGACAAACATCAGAAGAAGCTCCCCTACATGGGATAGCTATGCCCCTGGGGTCTCACCTCTCGGACAAGATTAAGGGTAGGATATGGAAACACAAATATGTGGACGTGTTTAAATTGTTGCACAGGGAGGTGCAGGCGAAGGAGGCGTCTAAGGAGGAGGAGTGGGAGTTGACTAGGTGGCCCAGGGTTCCAGTGACAATGGAAAATTGGACTTCGGCATTTCTGATCTACGCTAGCATTTACTGCGAGAAGTACTTGGATAGGGCCATAGCCTTGATGAAGTACATGGACATCATAAGGAAGGCACAAATACAGTTTGGTGGGTGTGCATGGCTGAGCTATGACAAGGAGCTCAGGGCAAGGGTTAGTGCGAACCCGGACAAGCATTGGGGGAGGTGGATGCGGAATTGTGGATGCAGTGGATTGCATCGACGCACTCGTCAGCGTCCACGCATAAGGCCAGCGGTTTGCTGGTGGTTTATCGGTATTTTCAGCCGCGTCCCTCCCAAGGTGGGGTGGGGGGGGAGCTGCCGCCGGCGCAGTCACCACTGATCAGGTCTCCAAACCGGGCAGTTACAGCACTGTGGCCTGTTGGAGCTACAACAGGGGTTATTTCCCGCGCTATCCCTGTAAATTTAAACATGAGTGCTCCAAGTGCGGAGGGAAACATGCCCTTTCTCAGTGCCTTACCCTGGTCCCCCCTCTGAGCAGTGGCGGAACGCGAAAGGTAGGGGACAGTCTGGACAGAAAGGCGCCTACACCAGTTAGGGTGGAGGTGATGGCCCAGTGGATCTCGTGTTATCCGGATCGGGAGGCGGCGTTGAGAATGCATTGGGGTTTCACAGAGGGATTTTGGGTGGGCTATCAAGGTCCCAGGGAGATGAGGTGGGCTGAGAATTTGAAGTCAGCGAAAGAATTGCCAGGAGTGGTGGCTGCCAAATTGAAGAAAGAGGTTGAAGAAGGGAGAATAGCTGGTCCTTTTCACGTCTGGCCACTGCCTGATCTGATCATCTCTCCGTTGGGGCTGGTGCCCAAGAAGGAGGAGGGGGAGTTTCGCATGATTCATCATCTCTCGTGGCCTGAAGGTCAATCTGTGAACGATTTCATCGCGGAGGAGGACTCGAGGGTGCTGTATGCGTCCCTGGACAATGCGATCCACCTAGTGCGGGTGCGTGGGCAGGGGGTGGAACTGGCGAAATGTGATGTTAAGTCTGCTTTCCTCCTGCTGCCTATACACTCCGAGGATTTCTTGCTCCTGGGGTTGCAATTCGGAGGGCCATCTACGTGGACAAGGTTTTGCCCATGGGATGTGCTATTTCATGCACGCTTTTTGAACTCTTTAGCAACTACCTGCAGTGGCCTTTCACACGTTTCAGTGGACATGGGGACGTCACGCACTATCTAGACGATTTCCTCTTCTTAGGGAAGGTGCACTCAGGGGACTGTGGCAGGACTCTGTCGCGTTTTCAGGAGTTGGCAAGGCAATTTGGCGTTCCCCTGGCCCCGGAAAAGACGGCTGACCCCAGTTGCAGCCTGACGTTCCTTGGGATTGAGCTAGATTCCATAAATTGGCTGGCTCGGCTGCCTGCGACGAAAGTGGCGGAAATTCAGACGTGCCTACTGTGGGCGATCGGTGAGAAGAGGATTGCTTTGAGGGCGGTGCAACGGTTGTTGGGTTTTCTGAATTTCGCAAAGTAGTCAGGGCGGGACAGCCATTCTGCCGGCGGCTCGGCATGGCCATGTTGGGGGCAGTGCTTACACACTACAGAGTCCGGATCTCCATGGGGGTCCGGGCTGACTTGAGGACTTGGCTGACGTTCTTGGAGGATTTCAATGGTGTATCCCCGGACGGTTTGGCAATGTCAAATTAGATGCAGCAGGGGCGGCTGGTTTTGGAATTTTCTGGGATGGCAGATGGTGCGCGGAGAGCTGGCCGGCTCATTGGATGAAACAAGGGAGGAACATTGCCTTCCTGGAATTCTTTCCTTTGTTGGTGGCGCTAGAGGTTTGGGGTCCTGAATTTCGGAACAGAACTGTGCTTTTCCATGTGGATAACATGACTGTGGTGGAGCTGGTTAATCGCCAGAGGGCCAGGGATCTGAGAGTGTTGACGTATGCTGAAATGCTTATGCTTGAATGTGGCTTTTAGAGCCAAGCATGTCCCTGGAGCGAATAATGACATTGCGGTGCGTTGTCTCATTCGCAGTGGCAGCGGTTCCGGCATTTGGCACCAGGAGCGGATCAGTGCAAGACAGGGCTTCCGGACGGCATCTGGGCCTTGGGGGAGTGAGAGTGATGGGTCTGGTTGAACATTCTATTGCTGATTCCACAGGAAGGACTTACCGGCTGGCCTGGGTGGAGTTTGGCTCTTTCATGGGTTGGCAATGGCATGAGGATTCTGTCCTGGGTGACCGTGTGGCAGTTGAGCATGGCGTCCGGCAGTTTGTGTTGCGTTGCATTGATAGAGGACTGACGGCTGCAACTATTTCTGGAAAGTTGGCTGGAGTGGCTGGAGTGGCTTTTTATTGTAGCTTGTTTTTTGGGTTTGATCCTACGAAAGATGTGATTTTGAGTAGGATGCTCAGGGGTTGGGGCAGGGAAAGACAAGGGGGAGGCAGGGTGTTGCGTGAGGCAGTTACTTTTGAATTGCTGGTTCGGCTGGGTTGAGGTGTTGCCGGTGTGTTGTTATGATTCGTTTGAGGTGCAAATTTTTCGGCTGTGCATGGTTTGGATGTTTTTGGGGGCTTTTCGGGTCTCTGAATTATTGGGCACGAGGTCTGATGAGGAGGTATGATGAGGTCAGATTGGATGGTGGGCGCTTGGGGATTTGGTTGGGCCATTCAAAGACGGATCAGCTCTGCCGGGGCAAATGGGTTTATTTGTGCGAGACGGGTGAGGGTGGTGTGTGTCCAGTTTCTGAGTGGAGGATGTTTTTGGCAGCATCGCAGGGTGCGGCTGGCGAGAATTTCTGTCACAAGTCTGGGTTGAGGGTGACGTTGGGGCAGCTGTTGGCAGTGTTGCGCATGGCTTTGCGGTGTTTGGGGCTGGAGCCAGCTGGTTTTGGGACCCACTCCTTTCGCATTGGGGCTGCTACAGCGGCGGCCCGTTTGAGGCGGCCTTGGGATAGGATTCGGCAGATTGGGAGGTGGAATGCTCGGTGTTGTGAGCGGTATGTGCGGAAGTGAGGAGTGTGTGGAATCAACTGATCAATTTGAAGTTATGTGTTGTTTGGCTTTCTGTTAACATATGTCTTTTTCGTAGGTTGCATGGGTGGACCAGGGGCCAGGGCGGTCACTTGGATCGTGGGGCATTCCTTCGTTCACTGGGCATCCAAGTATGCGGAGCAACAGGTGTATGCCGTAACCTGGGACTCAAAGGACAACAGCATGAGGTGCACTGGTGGGGTAAAGGGGTATGCAATGGGGGGCACTATTGCCTTGGCTCGCAGAGATGGTCCCCCAGAAGGGATGCCCGGATTTTCTAATAGTACACTTGGGGGAGAATGATTTGGTGAAGCTGTCGGGTTTGGCGCTCTTGCAGTTGATGCAGAGGGATTTGGAGGTGATGAAAGCCAGGCTTGCAGGGACTTGCGTTGCCTGGACTGAGTTTGTCCCCAGGAAAGTCTGGAGGGGGGAAATGAAACATGAGGCTATTGAGAAGGCCCGGAGGAAGCTCAACAGAGCAATGAGACTGTTTTGCGGAGACAAGGACATTAAGGTGATCTCTCACACTGGACTGCGACTTGAGGAGCCATTACTGTTCAGGGACGACGGTGTGCATCTTTCACGTTTAGGGAATGCTTATTATTTGAGGCATGTGGTCAGTAAGCTGTGGAACAAGGCGATTTGGTGTCGCAGGGATGTGTGAAGGGAGTGGTGGTTGAAAGATGCACTATGGCCGGGGGGGCTGGTAACCGCCCTACAGGGGGTTCCCTGGTTGGCGATACTTTGGAGGGGTAGGGGGGTCGAGCGGGTGCACCCATCCCTCGGGGGGGAGATTGATTGGGGGGGGGAGCTGGAGGCATGACTGGAATGCCAGAGGATATCAGGGTAGGATGCTAGGTGATTTGTGGATATGGATGAGATACGGAAGGGACGAATGGTGTGGGGGTTTGCTGTTATTGATGTTGATGTTATTTGTTATTGTTTAGTTGTGCAGCCTGATCCTAATAAATGGCCTTTTATGCTTAACACCTGCATGGTCTGTTTACTGCACGACAATTTTCTTTTACATAGCGCAAACTCAACTCCAAGGTATAAGAGGCTTCACATGAGCATCAGTTGAGCTACAGATGGACATATTCAGTAGGTCGAGTTTGGGCAGCGCATGCGCTGCTATGCAGCATGCTGTATCGAAGCATGGAATAGACGCCCTGCCCCCTCCCAGCCCATATTTGTTATTGGCTTGTGTCAGTGTTCTTTTAAAATGCTGGCTTCTGATTCATTAATAGGCTCGTTAGTGCCTCCTTAGTACCGCCTTGTCTTCATTTGTAACTTCCCTTGAGGACTGGTTCTTTTACTTCGGTTGTTTTGGGGGCTAGGGTTGCTTGTAATGCAGAAGCAGAAGCTTCTCAATACCTGTTTCTGCAGCTGGAAGACCACTACACAAGGGGATTTGAGGGGGGAGGCGGGCAGAAGCAGTGGGTGGGTGAGGGTATCAGTGATGCTTTGAAGAGACGCCCAAGCCCTTAGACTTTCCATACAAATAACGTCACTGACAAGCGGGTCTTTCCCATGTGTGAGAACTAAGCAATTCATGGAACACCAGGAGGCAGCGATTTGCATTCTGGGACTTTAGTTTAGTTGTCCTGGGTTATTAATTCCATCACAAGTGTTTGTTTACAAACAAGGACTGCAGGCGAGTAACATGGGGCCAGCTTTGAAGTGAGTGGCTCGTGTCCCCTAAAGGCAGCTGGTAGGAGCAGGCCAGGTTACCAGATCCTGAATTTTACCAGGACTCCGTGTTTCACAGGCTGTCCTTGTCATTTAAACAATCTTGGGTTCATAACTTCCGGGTGAATCTCCCCCCCGCCAGTACTCTACATTTTGTGACTTGTATCAGGATTTTAACATCTCAAGTATACTTTTACATTCACAAACCCTAGCATCCAATGTATTGTTGACCACAAAGCCCGGCCTGGCTGGAGCCGTCCAGATGTAAATGGAGCCCCGTGACAGCTGTGAATATTGTCCAAGTCTGATCCCAGGTGCTTAAGTCCCAAAATGCCTCTGTGTAGAACAGCACTGGATGCCAACGTGGCACAGGGTCAGCAGGAGCTTTGATGCTGCAGCGCTGTCAAGCGTTACCCTGAATCCACAACCACCTCAAGGCCTTTCAGCAAATGCTGGTTGAACGCTGCACTTGTAGTTTATGTCATGCAATTGGTTGTTGACCAAAAGGCATGTTGTAGGTCTGTCATATGACATGGAGACCCCAGCAAGCCAAGATGGTGGGGTCAAGGAGGTATTTAGGGAAAGTTTGTTTTCTGTGTAATGGCCACTTGCTCAATGACAGAAGGGAACTGAGAGAGGGTGGAGGGCTTTATTTGCAATGTGTGTGTGACTGTAGTGAACTCGAGCCCTGTATGTTTGTAGGCACCTGGCACTGACGTCACACTGAACTCAGCACCTACCCGCTCTGCATTAGTGTTATACTGAATTTTAACTATTTGTAGTGACCGTACATGGGTGTGATGTTGTGCACTCAGTTTGGAATGACCTGAACAGGATCCATACTCACCTCTCTTTTGGAGAGATCCTGCACTGGTGTTACATTGTGTAGCCATTGTTGTTACATTGTGCTTGGTTTGTGCTGACTCTGCACTGGTGTTACATTGTGTTGTGTTTGTGGTAATCACTGTTGTTACATTTTTTTATACATTTTTAAAGCACGAGAGATGAGGTGATTTGCCCAGATCAAAGGGCGTTGGTCCTACGCCGTGATTCAAACCTTGTTTCGTGAGGCCACATCTCCTCATACACATGCTGGTAAACAGTGTCGCGGGGGTCGAACTTCCAGGTGCACTACACATAAGCTGCTTCCTGCCTGGATCTGCATATTCTGCCCTCAAAGACCACCAGGCTTTAGGGAACTGGCCAATCCCAGGATGAGAAGTTGCCTGGTTCCGTCATTTTCTCACATCCTCTGCCGACTTCATGCTGATGTTCAGTGATGCTTGCCTGCACCATATCTGAAGCACTACTTTGACCCTCAAGTGCCTCATCCTACACCCTGTCAATGAAGCACCCAAAAAGGGCGCTAAGAATATGATGCAAACAGGAGCACTTCACTTCCTCATCATTGCAAGAAGCGATACATAAATGTTTCAGTAGGTTATGTTAGTCAAACTTTTACAGTGCAGGTACACCAGAAGGTTTCTTGGCGCTAGTTAGGTGAAGTAGATGAGATTCCTGGCTAGATAGTTAAACACTTAAAGAAACAGATGGGTCTTGAGGGAACATCTGAAGTTAGAAAGGGAGTCACTGAGCAAACATTACCTACGGCCGCACTATAGGGCTTTGTAGCGCGCACTGATGAATAGCGCCTACTAGGGAGAATTTTGTTCATTTAGACTCTTCAGTAGGTTGTCTGCGGAACATCTTCAGGTCCTCAACGGTTCATATCTTTCAGCCAGGAAACCTGATTCTATAATTTGTATTTGGTGCAATTGAAGCCTGGAATACCCTTCTCTTTTATATTAAAGCCATGCCCCATCTACTTGCCTTCAGGAAATCTCTTAAAACTTGGCTGTTTACTTCCTAATTATCTTTTCTTCCATTGCCTCCTTTTACATCTTTCAGCTAGCGCAAGATGCCCCATGGGTATCCAAGTGCTCTACAAGATTCGTTAACATAACCCAAGACCCTGTGAATGATGGTCAGGGCTTTAAACTGAGCACCTGCTTTCGTGGGGGCCAGGGTAGCTTTTTAGGTCGGACCTGGGCAGCACATGCCTGCTCTGCGAGGCATGCTGTATTTGAGTATGGACTTGAAGCTACGCCCACTCTCCCCCCATATTTTTCATTGGCTTGTGTCACTGTCCTTTGTTAATGCTGGCTTCTGATTCGCAAATAGGCTAGTTAGTCGCTGCTTAGTACCGCCTTGTCTTCATTTGTAACCTCCCATGAGGATTTGCCCTTTTACTCCTGTGGTTACACAGTATGTCCTATTTAGTCTGTAAGCACTATTTTCTATAATGAGTTTCTAATACTGCAGGCACAACATGCTTTCCTGCAACTTTCAGGATGCCATACACGCTTTCACTTTCCAAGCAGCCCAGGACAATGGCAGCTGTTCTTTAAAGTGAAATGGGGCTCGCATTTCCAAGAGTTTGAGCTATTGGCATTGAAAATGACAATGCCTTTCTTTTTATGTGTTAATTATCAAAACAGATAAATAAAAGGCATTGTCATTTACATTGCAAATAGCTTAAGCTCTCACAAATGCGAGACCTATTGCACTGCAAATGCTTGTTTTGCTAGGCACTGAGAAATTAGGTGATTTGCCCAGAATCATAGGATTTTCACCATCCCTGCTGAGACTCCAACCTGGTTCCCCAGCTTCTAGAACAACCGCTTTAGCCGTTAAGTCAAATCCTATCTAGTAACAACAATAGGACACTTATCTTGTGAGCGTTAAGGGTTACAAACATATGCCTCTAAGGAAACAGTGTTTAGAAAGGCACAGGATGTTTTGTTGCTTTTTGTACCCATGCTCTGGTATACTTATTTCATGTTTCACAAGCCACCGTTCACATCAGGGATCGGGTTCCCCACTGCTGGTATTAGTTAAGGTTTTATTTAAACAACACTCTTATGTGATTTGCAACTAGAATGCCTTCTCTCTCCCTCATAACCCTCCATGTGTTTTTTAAAAACACAAAGGACTAATCTGGTTTACTGGCTTAAAACTGCTCGTTTCAGTCCCCATTGTTACATCGTGTACTTTTCTATAAATGCCTTTTGTGTCGCTGAGCATGACCCCTCACAGTTGTAACTCTTGTGCAATGTTACTTTTAGAAACACACTGAATACTTCTAGCAGTTAAGGGATCTGGACAGGTTCTTTCACTTCCTTCCTACCTCACTCTATCTCCTTCACTCTCTCTCTATCTCAGTCTCACTCTTGCTCTGTAGCTCTCTCTGTTCTCTCAGTGACTTTTCTCTCTATGTTCACTCTGCTTTTCCCTTATCTCTCCAAGTATCTTTCCCTATCTCTTTATCTCATCACTCTCTTTCTCTCAATGCCTCACTGTTTTCCTCCCTTCTCTCTCTCTATTCGCTATCCCGCTCAGTTCTCTAACGGGCTTGCTTATTCTGCTCTCTCTCGCTCTTTCCTTATCTTTATAATTTGTGTCTTTTTCTTCACTTTACCTTTAAAATAGTAATTATCAGACACATGCATCAAGCTAAAAAGTGCTTGCAAAAATAGTGAATAGCTATTTGCGAGTGCTTTTTAGCTTTTTCCAATGCATCAACCAAAAATTCCCAAATCGCAAAATACAGTCACTAAAATAGGGAAACAAGACACTGCGATTCCTTAATAGCGATAAGCCAAACATGCGATAGCAAATAAGGAATCGCTAAAATAGATCGCAATACTATGCATGAAAAATCGCAAATAGCGATTTCCTTGAAAATCGCTATTTAGCAAGTGCACATTAAGGGGAATCACAATCAGGTGGTAAAAAAAAAAAAATCCTCAGCTGCAAATCATCAGAAGGCTATTTAAATTGACACATGAGGCCATAGAGGCCTTTCACAATGGCAGCACTCTACGTGTTTGCGAGGAGGATGAGGATCCATGCAGCAGGCCAGAAGATGAATACAGGAGAAGATCTTCCGACTGCAAATCACTTTGTTGGGACAAACAGCAGAGCCAATATATGATAAGTACAGGCTGAATGCTTCAATGATTCATTACTTAATTGGAACCACTAATGCAGCGCCAGACACTTAGGACCCATGCCATCCCAACTCATGTCCAGGCACCTAATTGCGTCAGGCAGTTTTCAGAGGGTAGTGGCAGTAGCTGGAGGGGTATCACAAGGCTCCCTTTCGCGGTTCTTCAAATCCTTCCTGGCCGCCATGATGGCTATGATCCACAACCACATCACCTTCTCCACAACCCAACAGGAATTGACCCAAACTACACTCGACTTCTACCAAGTAGCACAGTTTCCACACGCGATTGGATGCATAGATTGCACCCACTTAGCCATGTGTCCCCCAGCAGACAATGAGTATATCTTCCGGAACAGGAAATCGTATCACTCCATCAATGTTCAAGCAGTGTGCAATGCGAAAAACATCATAACCGACATTGCAGCGCAATACCCTGGGAGCACCCATAATTCATACATCTTTCGACATAGTGGCATTCACACAAGTCGGCTCAGGGGAGAATTTGGCGAAGAACACCTGCTAGGTAAAATTAAATTCATATTCTCATTACTGAAGTATGAAATGGCAATGCATACCTGACACTAACACTTTGCTTAATACCCCGTAGGTGACAGTGCATACGCCGTGAGGAACTATATCATGACTACATACTTGAACCCAGCCAACCCACAAGAACAGAGGTACAACGCAGCACACGTAATGTGATCAAATGGACATTTGGATTGCTCAAAAGATGCTTCCGCATCCTGCATAAAACTGGAGGAGCAATGCTGTACCAGCCGGACACCTTCTGTAGGACAGTGGCTGCATGTGCAATGTTGCACAATATAGCAACAAGGAGAGGTACCCCATAGAGGCGTCCGAGGACAACCAGCCCCCAGCACACCCACGACGGGCCCATTTGTCAAGTTCAGTGGAGGGGCAAAGGAAACGTGCAGACATCACCCAACATTATTTCTGAGGTATGTAATGATGAGACACAACACTTAATTTCAGGAAAGGAAAAGTGTTTACTAGCAAGTGAACCGGTAGTGGTGTTTAGATAAACATAGCTGGTGGCTATTAGCACATTAACTGCATGCACTAAAGGACAAATTAGACACACAATGGACTTGATACTCTGTCACTATGAATGTCTTGGACATGGTTACTTCACCATGGAAAAATCCAGAAGTCTAATTCTGTATAGCGCTTCCTCCCTCGCACACCCAAACATCTTTCGCCTGCATCTGCATCATCATTCATGGATGCAGCGGTAGGTGTTGCACTACGGGTACTGCACCTCCTGCCAGTGCTGACTTGCACAGACATGCTGCTAAGGCTGGATGCCTCACTACCCTCTTCCCCTGTAACATTGCTGTGCTCACCAATACCAGCCTGCATCTGTTCAACGGGCAGTGGTTATTTGGCCAAGTGCTTTGGGCACATCCCCACAACAATGGCCCATATCTATTTGAATTGCCACCGACCTACGTGACAGCAGTGCAGTGCTGTAGCATAACTTGTTGTTAGACCTGGTATAGCCAGCCAAGCACATCATGAACTGGCGATGCCTCCTGCTCTGTGTGTTGTGTCCCACCTGCATCATACAACCCAGCTCCTGCAGTGTTTTGTTTGTCTGTTTCATTCCACAACTGCTGTAGCCAGTTTCCTCACACACTCAGCCATGATTGATATGTTTTTATTCATTTTTGTCATTTGCAGATTAATGACTCCCATATGCCTCGCTTGCAGGCGCTGCACCCTCATCATCTAGGACTCCATACCACAACACACATTGGGAGTTTCTGCCTCCTGTGCCCCGATGCGGGCCCTTGACCTGCGTCTTCGACTCATCCGAACATCTGCCTGAGTAGTTGTGGGGCTCACACTAGGCTGGCTTGTCTCAGGAGCTGTTTCATGATCCTGCTCGGTCTCCATTGGCTGCAGAGGTTTGACTGTGGCCCTGCGTCTTGGCGGTGCCTGGGGTATGGTTGGTGGTGTCACAGGTGTCGACACAGCAGCCTCTATAGTAGCCTGTGTGCTGTCTCAACATTCACTGTCATCAGTGTCTACTTCTGCAGCATCTGTGATGTTAAACAGTGCAAAATTATTTTTTGTTGGTGCTAATGTTGTGCAGCATTAAATTACTTTACATTTAGGTTCTCACTGTCTCTAATCACTGACTGTAATGCATTTTTGTGTCATTTAGGCTTACAATGTTGAATTTTGACTACCAATTTGGTTCTGCAGCCCACAAGTCCCATAATGCAATTGGGTCCCTATGTAAAATGTGGACTGGACTTTATTACTGTAATTTAGGTGGTTACTTACAGATTGGGCATAATTAGCATGCACATTGATATGTATATTTTTATGCATCTTGCCTTGTGTACTACTGACCGCCCCGTTTGTATCCAGCTGCGTTACTCCCACCACTGCTTCTGGCTGGATAGGGCCCTCAACCAGGTCCTCCAGGGCTGTGTTGTCTGGGACTGTTGAAGTTCCTCCTCCGGTCCCCATAGCCTCCTTCAGCCTTTGTGCAATCTGCTCCTTGGCACGGCTACGCAGGTCGTACCATCTTTTCTTTAAGTCTTCTATGCATGCTGTGTGTCACCCCCACAGCATAAACTTTGTTCTGGATCCTGTTCCATATTCTTCGTTTTTCTGCTTCAGGTACTTTTAGTGAGAGCTTCCCAAAGAGTTTATTATGGCTCTTTGTCACCTCCTCAATGAGGTATTCGAGTTCCCTCTCACTAAACTTTAACTTTCTCTTCCTGGCCACTGAACCCTCTTCTCTTGTTGTTTGGGACATATTTGCTCTCTTCAGCTGTCAGCAAACCACAGATTGTATTTTTAACTCTCTCCCCCAGCACTCTGCTTCTGGCTCTCACTTCCTCTGTGCACAGAAAGCAGCATGGGCTGATTGACTTCCTGGTTGTGAGGTCATCAGCCTGCTCACAATGCAACTCAATTCAATTCAATTCAAAGATAGCTTTATTCGGTATTTAACAAACACCATATAAGCAAGCATTACAAAATACAATAAAACACCAACATTAAACATTTAAGTACAAAAATTCCTATTCATTGCACTGGTCATTCAATTTAGTCTAGTATTAAAAGTTATAAAAGTTTTCTAAAAACATTTGATACAAAAATTAATTCATTAACTTGATAGGAGGTTGAGGTAAATATGACATATTTATGTATTATGTGGTGTTATTAGGCACAGAATAATACTCCTACAAACCCTCAGCCTTCTACTCACTTCTCATAGACCCTCTACATCTTATAATGAACGACAAGAATTTTATCATCACTATAATAGTAAGCTCATCTTGGAGCAAATACAATCTATGGAGGGCTGCTTTGCAACTTCTCACACCCCACAGCTTTAGTAGTGGCAACAGGTGTTTTTTTCTCCCCCAGTGATAATACTTGCAGAATAGGATGCAATGTATGTTAGTCTGGGTAGCTACTCCATCACACGGGCATTTTATCAATTTCATAGACCAATCATTTGGGACAGGGAACGTTATTAATCTGAAGAAAGAATCTGTCCTCAAACGTGCTAAAAGCATTCTGTGATAACAGGAGAAATTTGGGTCCAAGTAAGGATGAAGACCATGATCATGGAGTATCTGACGATGGGCTATAATAGTGGACTTATTCCCATCCAGATAATATCTCCTCTCCTCCAGTAGACCAAGACATGTCTCTTTTAATGCTTTTTTTGAGATTTGGGCACATGAGGTTGGGTCTAAAAAGAATTCTGGTTGGCCGATGGAGTTCAGAAATTTTTTGACATATGCCAGCCATGGCTGTTTAACGCCATTCACTTGCTGTAGGCAATCTTGAATTATTTCCCTATTGAAGGTCGTGTCCTCGCATGTCCAGATCTTGTGCCACAACATGACTGGGGCTATCTTTATCAGATCGCTAATATGTAATCTGTCCAGTTCGTTGTGGCAGATTGTAATAGATGTGGAACGCGGGACTCCTAGGAGATACCTCAGAAAAGCATTCTCCACCCTTTGGATTTCAGAGCTATCTGCAAGTCCCCAGATCCCCGCCCCATAGACAGCTGTAGATACACATTTTGCTGCGTAAATCTTAAGTAGTGTGTCTACCGGTTTCCCGCCAAGTTTTTTGGCAAATTGCTTAAGCGCCCCTATTGCGCGGGAAAAAGCCAGATTTCGGGAGGTAATCGCTGCAGACCATGTCCCTCTATTGCTAAAAATAATCCCCAAATAAGAAAAAGTTTTGGTCATTGCTATCTTTGAATCGTTAACATAGGTTTTGCAGTCAGGTACTTTTTTTCTGGTGGTGCATGACATCGTAAAAGTTTTCCCCCCATTTATTATTAGGCCTCTAGAGCTCATAAAGGTTGCGAATCCCGTTAGTGCCTTTTGGAGACCCCTCTGAGTGCGGGCCATAATCACCGCATCATCAGCGTATAACAGTAGTGGGACTACGAGTCCATTTATCTTTGGGTAATCAACCTCCAGATTGTTCATAGAAACTGCTACCTCGTTTATGTACAAATTAAATAAAAACGGTGCGAGAATGCAACCCTGGCGGACACCCTTTGCTATTGGAAATTTTCTGGTTTGCTCGCCATTTTTGCCAAATCTCACCGTAGCACCTGCGTCTCTATACAATTCCTGGATGAAACTTAAAATGTTTTTATCTATCCCCATTTTGGTCAGGGTTTTCCACAAGATTCCATGGTCCAAACAATCGAATGCCGAGGTTAAGTCGACGAATGTTAGGAACAGGTTCCCTTTTTTTGATCCAATGTATTTATTTATTATGAGGGACAGGTTTAAACCCTGCTCTATAGTTCCCACGCCCGACTTAAAACCGTATTGGAATTTTGATAGTATCCCATTGCTCTTGGACCAGGTTTGTAGTTTGGTTAACAACACCCTGCCTGCTACCTTCATTAAATTATCTAACAGGGAAATGGGGCGATAACATTTTGGGTCTTGTCTATCCCCTTTTTTAAATATTGGGATGACTATCGCTTCTTTCCATGTGTTGGGGAAGCCTAGTTTGGTGTAAGCATTGAGGACATTTGCTAGTAAGGGGGCCCAGAGGTCTACGTTCCCTTTAAACAGATCGATGGGCACTCCATCAGGCCCCGGGGCCTTTAAACTTGCGCTCTGGGCGATCGCTTGTTCCAGGTCTGTAGGGGTGAACATTACATTTAGTGGAAAATGTCCCTGTGACTGAGAGGGAAGCTCTCTCCCCGCGTCCATCTCCTCTTGTGGGATCAAATCAAGTGATTCTTTCTTATAGAGGGAGGTAAAATGATTGACCCAAACGTCTTCCGATATGCCTATTTCCATAGAGTCTACCTTCCTATCCTGAAAGAAAGGGGCATTAATTTCTTTCCAGAAAGACGTATTGTCCCTTAATGCGCTTGCCTTTATCAACGCTTCCCAAGCTGCGTTTTTAAGTTCTTTCTTCCTAGTTAGGAGGATCAGCTTATAAGCTTTTCTGGCCTCCTTGACTTGTCCGCTATCCCTAGGTACTGTTTTTAGGGCCTGTAAGAGTGCTTTGTGTGCATTAGTACAGGCTTGATTAAACCAGCCATGTATTCTCGTTTCATCCCCTGCCTTTATTTTTTTAGTTAGCTTCGTATTTATTGTAGCTTTAATCTCATCATATGCCTGTACAATTTGCTCGGGGTTAGTACTTAGTTCCAAACAGGTAGTAAATTGTCTAGAATCTTTCTGTAGTAAATCTTTTAAAAAATTTGTGGGTTCAATTTTTGCCCATTTTATGGCATAGCCATTTTTCCTGGCCAACGCCACTGAACGACCATGCAGTGTATTCGTGGTACTTATTTTTTGGGTATCAGGTTTCCCTAATTTGAGGGAAGTACTGATGGGAAAATGGTCGCTTATTGCTAAGCCCTCAGTGTCAAAACCCCCCACCCAGCCTTGATTCCTGTTTGAGACTAGGATAAAGTCGATTATAGTGCCTGCCCCATGACCAAAAAAAGTTGTTTGAAACGCTACGGGTGGCTGACAGAGTTCATTTATAAAGGCCAAATCCCATTCATGCATGAATTGGTTCAACAAATTTCCCCCTAAGGAATGGTCAAAATGCGTAGTGGGGTCCCCTTTTAAATCAAAGATGCCACAGTTTTTTGTCTGACTATAGGGACATAGGTGGCAGTTAAAATCCCCTGCTATGAGTAAGCAGTCTGCCGCCTGACCGCCTCTCTTTAGCAGTGAATCCAGTTCCGCTATTAAAATTTTAACCTCAACTTTTGGCACGTTATTATAGAGGTTTATCAGAAAAAAGGATCGCCCATTTGATTTGATGAACAGGCCTTGTAGTGAGCTCCCTACTCCTGTTTTTGGCCCACTTGCCTCATATATATTCTGTTCTAAGTTACAGAGGTTAGAAGCAAAGATGCACAGTCCCCCAGAGCCTCTGCCTCGGTTACCCTGGATCGAAGGAACGTAGAAAGTGCTAAAACCCTCAATATGGGTCTCAACTGGGTCCCAGCACTCCTGTAGGCAGATTATGTCCTGCCTCTCCATAAAAGTTAGGAATGTCTGGTCCCGCGCTTTTTTCACGAGCCCCGCAATGTTCCATGATGTTATTCTTAGCGAACATTTCCCCTCATCGGTTAGACGGGGTTCTTCCTGCCTAATTAGTGAGACAATGCCCACGGACGGGGCTTCAATCTCGTTATCAATTTGGGTCTTGGTCCTGTCTACTTTGCTCAAGTATGGGATTGTGCTGCTAATTTCAGTTGTGGGCCCTAGACCTCTCTCCCTCCGTGGGATACTGGGTTTTTCTATTAACTGCTGTCCTGACCAGTTTCCACCCCCCGTGTCTTCCACTGATGTAATCTCTGTTGTCGCGGGATTTGTATTTTTTACCTGGGGAGGGACATCATAAGTCTTTAATTGGGCGACATTGGCTTCTAATACCCCTGTGATGACCTTTATTGGTCAATCGACCATGTCTAAGCAGTCGTATCTGTTCCTTGTGGGAAACCCCCCCCAATAGTCAAAATTTGGGTTGCCTCTACTATGGTGCCAGGGGCGGGAATCCCAGCCTCTGTTCCAGCATTTATTGGTGTTCCTATTTCTGCTTCTATTGGTGTACCCCACCTGTGTCCAGGGCCAGTCTTGGACGCCATCCCAACCAGTTGTATTCTCGTAGTTGGGAGTATTTAACGGTGGGTAGAAGAAGGAAAGACGCTGTACGTCCACCCCCCCCCCTTTTTTCAAGCGCTGGCCAAGTAGAAATATAGTCAACCATGGCAGGGTCGTCACAATTGACTATAACACAATCACCCTGTAGGCTTTTTTTCGTGTCCCCAATCCAAAACACTCTTTTAACTGAGTTAATTCTGCTAAGGTGCGATGGCTGTATAGGTCTATTTTGGCTAAGCCATTGCAGAACTTTATTTCTCAGTGACCACGGGGGCTCATCCGAGCCCTCTGGCAGTTCTGAGACCCCTGTTAAGACAACAGTGAACGGGGTAGCCTCAGGTGGAAGGTGGTACGGCCGCCTGAATCTAGAACCCGACCTCTGTTTCCCCTGAGTTTGAAGAGGCTGGGTTTTTTGTGATTTATGTAAGGTCTCCTTTAGATTGGCTAACTGAGTATTTAAGGCCACTAGGGCTGGGGTGGGTTGTACGTTATCACTGGTGGTAGCGGGTTGGCCCTTCCCCTCTACAGTTTGGGGTTTAGGGGTGTTTTGTGGGTTTTGTTTGACGCTTTTAGTAGTCTGGGTGTTTCCTTCTTTGTCTAGCCCACGGGGCTTTGGGCACACAGCTGGTAAGGTTGGTGGTTGAGTTGGTTTAGCCGGTTCAGCCGGTTTACTTGGCTGTTTATTTTTCCCCTCCCCCATATCTTGGGTACTCAGTGACTTCTGGGTGAATACAGGAGTATTTAGTTTAGCAAGTTGTTTTTCAATTATCCTTATACTTTTCTCCAGGGGTTTCAGATGGTATTTTAACAATTCCCCCATGCTATTAGTAAGAAAGTCATGTAGTGTCACACATGTGGTGCATGGTTTTTGTATACCACCTACTGCACCTAGTGTATCTAGGTTCCCCATTAGCATGCTATTCTGTGGGGGCGTGTTAGTAATCACACTATTGGTTTGTGGTGGGGTTTGCAGGATTACGATGTTGTTACTATACTTATTCAGGTTACAGGGGTTCACACCATTTGGTGGAGCTGATGGAAGCTCATGTGGATTCAACCCCTTATTTAACTTCTTTGGTATGGCACCCTCCCTATCCCCCATGGAGTTGGGTTCTGAAACCATTTCGTGATTGTGTAGGAGTTGTAAATCTGGTGTTTTTTCCAGATCCTCCACAGAATCAGAATCTGAACCTAGTGATAACTGTGTTGCTGACAAGTCCACAGTATTTGGAACTGTGTGAACTAATACACTTGCTTGATTCAACAGGGGTATCATCGGGCCCTTTTGCATTGGGGTTTGTGCTGAGGCCAGCGGGCCCATTGATGATCTTTTCCTGGCCATCTCCAGTTCATGAGACACCCGTCGATCTATTATTTGAATGGTATTATCAATGACGGCATTGGCCTTATTTAGGAATAGGTCAATGGGTCCAGTTATATCATTAATTTTATCTACCTTTTTACTTCTGGTGACTCTAGTCATGATCGTACGCTAAACTTCTCGTTCTTAAGGGACAAGAAGATAAGGCACGAACAGACAGGACTCACTGTAGGCTTTTAACTGTGATAATAATAAAACCCCACAATTTTTTAACAGAAAAAGTCTACAGATGACTCGGGGAAAAAATGCAAATACCGTGGCCCAGTCCAGTCTCTCACAGTCTGGAACGGGCTGAAACGGGCCCGCCCTTGGCCCGGGCTTCGCCTCGCGCTTCTCCTCGCGCGCGTCCCGCGTTGCGTGTAATGCGCTCCAATTTATGGGGAGGTTGGTACAAGGGGGCGTTACCGCCGGGGGAAGAGGCACCAGGTGTTGGAAGCAAAGGCTTCTGGGCCTCGCAGTCCCCCGGTGCAGGCAGCCAATGGAGATGGGGTCAAGCGCTTGCTGGGAGCTGACAGCCTCCGTCGAGCACAGGAGAGCTCCCACCAGCAGCGCGACCTCGATGGAAACAGGACACAGGCAAAGAGAGTCCACACGAAAAGCGCTCCTCGCTTCTGGTGCTGCAAACGCTCCCTCGCAGGCAGTAGTGAGTTTGTGAGTGGCACCCGCGAAGCGGGTGTCACGAAAAGTTAAAGGCCGCAGGTAGGGGGCGTTACCGCTGGGGGAAGAGGCACCAGGTGTTGGAAGCAAAGGCTTCTGGGCCTCGCAGTCCCCCGGTGCAGGCAGCCAATGGAGATGGGGTCAAGCGCTTGCTGGGAGCTGACAGCCTCCGTCGAGCACAGGAGAGCTCCCACCAGCAGCGCGACCTCGATGGAAACAGGACACAGGCAAAGAGAGTCCACACGAAAAGCGCTCCTCGCTTCTGGTGCTGCAGACGCTCCCTCGCAGGCAGTAGTGAGTTTGTGAGTGGCACCCGCGAAGCGGGTGTCACGAAAAGTTAAAGGCCGCAGGTAGGGGGCGTTACCGCCGGGGGAAGAGGCACCAGGTGTTGGAAGCAAAGGCTTCTGGGCCTCGCAGTCCCCCGGTGCAGGCAGCCAATGGAGATGGGGTCAAGCGCTTGCTGGGAGCTGACAGCCTCCGTCGAGCACAGGAGAGCTCCCACCAGCAGCGCGACCTCGATGGAAACAGGACACAGGCAAAGAGAGTCCACACGAAAAGCGCTCCTCGCTTCTGGTGCTGCAGACGCTCCCTCGCAGGCAGTAGTGAGTTTGTGAGTGGCACCCGCGAAGCGGGTGTCACGAAAAGTTAAAGGCCGCAGGTAGGGGGCGTTACCGCCGGGGGAAGAGGCACCAGGTGTTGGAAGCAAAGGTTTCTGGGCCTCGCAGTCCCCCGGTGCAGGCAGCCAATGGAGATGGGGTCAAGCGCTTGCTGGGAGCTGACAGCCTCCGTCGAGCACAGGAGAGCTCCCACCAGCAGCGCGACCTCGATGGAAACAGGACACAGGCAAAGAGAGTCCACACGAAAAGCGCTCCTCGCTTCTGGTGCTGCAGACGCTCCCTCGCAGGCAGTAGTGAGTTTGTGAGTGGCACCCGCGAAGCGGGTGTCACGAAAAGTTAAAGGCCGCAGGTAGGGGGCGTTACCGCCGGGGGAAGAGGCACCAGGTGTTGGAAGCAAAGGCTTCTGGGCCTCGCAGTCCCCCGGTGCAGGCAGCCAATGGAGATGGGGTCAAGCGCTTGCTGGGAGCTGACAGCCTCCGTCGAGCACAGGAGAGCTCCCACCAGCAGCGCGACCTCGATGGAAACAGGACACAGGCAAAGAGAGTCCACACGAAAAGCGCTCCTCGCTTCTGGTGCTGCAGACGCTCCCTCGCAGGCAGTAGTGAGTTTGTGAGTGGCACCCGCGAAGCGGGTGTCACGAAAAGTTAAAGGCCGCAGGTAGGGGGCGTTACCGCCGGGGGAAGAGGCACCAGGTGTTGGAAGCAAAGGCTTCTGGGCCTCGCAGTCCCCCGGTGCAGGCAGCCAATGGAGATGGGGTCAAGCGCTTGCTGGGAGCTGACAGCCTCCGTCGAGCACAGGAGAGCTCCCACCAGCAGCGCGACCTCGATGGAAACAGGACACAGGCAAAGAGAGTCCACACGAAAAGCGCTCCTCGCTTCTGGTGCTGCAGACGCTCCCTCGCAGGCAGTAGTGAGTTTGTGAGTGGCAGGTCGTACCATCTTTTCTTTAAGTCTTCTATGCATGCTGTATGTCACCCCCACAGCATAAACTTTGTTCTGGATCCTGTTCCATATTCTTCGTTTTTCTGCTTCAGGTACTTTTAGTGAGAGCTTCCCAAAGAGTTTATTATGGCTCTTTGTCACCTCCTCAATGAGGTATTCGAGTTCCCTCTCACTAAACTTTAACTTTCTCTTCCTGGCCACTGCACCCTCTTCTCTTGTTGTTTGGGACATATTTGCTCTCTTCAGCTGTCAGCAAACCACAGATTGTATTTTTAACTCTCTCCCCCAGCACTCTGCTTCTGGCTCTCACTTCCTCTGTGCACAGAAAGCAGCATGGGCTGATTGACTTCCTGGTTGTGAGGTCATCAGCCTGCTCACAATGCAACTCTGTAGTTTTGCGATCTCGCAATTAGAGATCTCGCAATTTGCGAACTCGCTAATTGAGATAATATAGGTTTTCTACATTTGCAAATCTTTCTTTTGAAATCGCTAATGTATTTAGCGATTTTTACTGATTCTTTATTTTTTCGCACTCTGCATCATGCATAGGTAATGGAGAGTCCTTACTTGCGATTGCTTAAAAATCGCAAATAAGGATTCTCCATTTCATTGCTTGATGCATATGACTGTTAATTTCCAATTATTTTTCACTCTTTATCCCATCTTGCTCTATATATCCTCTAGCGATACTACACACCCTTCCGTTCACTTTATATTTCTGTTCACTAGTCTCTGTTTGTCTTTAGCATCCTTCTATGCATTTTTTTCGGCATCCGTTATCTCAAACTATACTACTTTATGCTTGCTGTCCCTTAGCTCTTCGGAGCTATGTCTCTTTCTCACTATAACCCCACACCTATGTCTCTATGCATCAAGGCTGTGTCTTTCTACATTTTAGGTATGCGTTATTTGCGTCATATATACTGCATACTGACTTTTAAACTTTAGGCCAATCATCATAAAAATTTGAAGTACAATCATGTAATTGGTGCTATTCCTTCAGGAAGGCTGATGTGCAACATGCACAGAGAATAAGATACTATGGTCTTGGGGTTGTGGGAAACATTTACACAAGCAAAAAAAAGGAACCTCGTGGGAAATCCTTTATTCATTATCTATGTTCCGATCTTTTGAAAAACTGAACTAGGCACCCCCAAACAAAAGATAAATTAGATTTAAACACTTGCTCATACATTTTACAATTATTAGGGAAAAATCCACGCATAGGTCTGCATTATTTTATACATTTTTTGGGAAAGCATTCTTTTGCTTGTAAAAACAGAACTGATACAATGGCTTTATCTTTAAAATAAATGGACATTGGTTGCCTTGAAAAACTACTACACACATTCGCTTTAAGCTCTGGTTTAAATATTTTTCGTATACAAAACAAGAAGCTTAGCTTATGCTTTTTGCACATCAAAAACACACTGTATGATTTTGCGTAGTGTGGTTGGATTACTCAATACTGTATTTAGTTTGCGCTTTTGGGCTCCGGTGCTGGCATTTCAATTTTTGCAAACATGATACGTTTATTTACTTTCAGTACCCCAGAGAGTGTGGGACAGGTTGCTGTTTTTTGGCTTTTCCAATTAGATCCTCTTTAAGGAGAAAAACATTTATTGACAAAATGAAAATACAACATGCTTATATTGTGCCATTTGCACATTTTAAACATGCTTTAAAAGTATTAAGAAGGCTTTATTTCCTTTGCTTACTCTGGATTTACTTTAGTCTTTTGCACTTTGGTGGAACAATTGTCAATGTTTTTGGCCACATGTTTACACTCTACTCCATACCACATACACTCCACATAAATACATTCCATGAAGCAACACTCCACATAACTACACACCCCACCCAGCCACATTATTTCACCCCACACAGATTCACGCCACACAATTCAATACCACACAATTCCATTCCACACTACATAATTCCACACCAAAACAATAATTACACAACACATAATTCCACCACAGACCACATACATCAAATCTACACCAGAAACATCCACATCATGCCACACAATTCAGTACCACAACATATAATTTCACTTCATGCCACTCATGACAGTTCAGGGTGGTAAGAGGACAGAAAAAAACAACATTGGTTCATCTCCCATTAGGGCTGCTCCCACAGCACTGCGGTACATAGACAAGAAGCATTCAACTCCATATAATTCAACACAACACCACATAATTCCACAACACACAATTCAGAGCCATGCAATTCCATACCACACAACACAATTACACTCAATATAATGCCACTCAACACAACATAATTCAACTCAACCTAATTACACACTACTCAATACAGCATAAATACATCTCATATAAATCCACTCTAAGCCTTATAACAATCCATATAAATACACTACACACCAATGTCACATAATTCAATTCAACATAATTTCACTCAATGCTACACTATTCCATGCCACACTCTTTAACTCCACTCAAATCCATTCCACACCAAGTAATTCAACACCAGACCACATAATTCCACTCCACAACACAATTCCACTGCATACTACATATTACCAATTCACAACACATAATTCAACTTCATATCACAACATTCAACAGCACACCACATAATAAAACTCCACTACATAACATTCCACAACACAAAATACTACTCCACTTAATTACACTCCATGACACATAATACTCATATACCCTCAATAACTCATAGGTAAAAGAAATTGTCAAATACAATTCCAATAGCTCTAACAAACAAATGAGACACCTATTGCATTTGTAATGCTTTTTTTGGTGGACAAATACTGCTGTTTTATTCACGCTGTACACTGGGACTCTGCAAACAGGACCCAGTGTATGTGCTCTGACCTCTTAAACATGTTGAAGTTGTCTATCACCCAAATTCATATATATTTAGTTTGCCTATATGTCCCTACTATATGGTACAGAGTATACCCAGGACCTGTAAGTTACATTTCACTAATAGACTGCAGCACCTATTGTGCGAACCACTACAGTGATAGTATAAAAATGGCTTTAGGCCTACCATTGTAGCCTGACTGTGACAGATAAAAACTTGCAATTCAACCTGTCAAAATAAACCTTTAAATATTAATAAGTCATCCATAATTAGTCGTATAACCCCTATGGGAGGGCATGTGGTATTTGAAATTAGGAAGTGTTTAACATTAAAATTAAACATGTCCTCACAGGGACTAGTACCTAAAAGCTATTTATACTGTAGAAAGGTTGGTTGTTCCACAGAAGAATACTGGGATGTGCTATTAATTTTTATTAAAGCCATGTTCAACAAGGAAGATCGAATTCCTTCTTAGACTCTTTGTGCTTTATAAAAGGCCCAATTCATTGGTAAAGTCAAATATTTAATACATATGAAGGAACCAGTACGTTTAGAAAGCTACCTTTTCCACTGCCTAAAGCCTCTGGAGGGTAATTTGCATTTTCTCTAGCTACAACTCTCCCAAGTCTCTACAGTAGCTCTCCCTAGAGAGGTTATTGGGGCTGCGAGCTGCAGTAGGAACAAGAGATCGTGCTAACCTTTGCGCACTGTTTACAGGCTGTGTAAAAAAATTATTTAGAGCGTTTTTAGCGTTTTTAGCATCATACCGCTTTTTATTCTGGGGGCTGTTTTTTAGAAGGGGGAATTGATATAGCAGGCACACTGACACTCTACACACCCTTGCCTCTTAATATTGTACTCAAATCCGCTTTGTTCGAGATTTTACTCGGCGGTGGGCGCCATCTTGGGTGAGGAAGGCGAGGTCAGCGCTCAAGTCGGGCCGGCCTCCCGCCCTCCCACAGTATTTAGGCGCGCCCTACCCAGTGCTCTCTGCCCTACAGTAGCTCTCCCTAGAGAGGTTATTGGGGCTGCGAGCTGCAGTAGGAACAAGAGATCGTGCTAACCTTTGCGCACTGTTTACAGGCTGTGTAAAAAAATTATTTAGAGCGTTTTTAGCGTTTTTAGCATCATACCGCTTTTTATTCTGGGGGCTGTTTTTTTAGAAGGGGGAATTGATATAGCAGGCACACTGACACTCTACACACCCTTGCCTCTTAATATTGTACTCAAATCCGCTTTGTTCGAGATTTTACTCGGCGGTGGGCGCCATCTTGGGTGAGGAAGGCGAGGTCAGCGCTCAAGTCGGGCCGGCCTCCCGCCCTCCCACAGTATTTAGGCGCGCCCTACCCAGTGCTCTCTGCCCTACAGTAGCTCTCCCTAGAGAGGTTATTGGGGCTGCGAGCTGCAGTAGGAACAAGAGATCGTGCTAACCTTTGCGCACTGTTTACAGGCTGTGTAAAAAAATTATTTAGAGCGTTTTTAGCGTTTTTAGCATCATACCGCTTTTTATTCTGGGGGCTGTTTTTTAGAAGGGGGAATTGATATAGCAGGCACACTGACACTCTACACACCCTTGCCTCTTAATATTGTACTCAAATCCGCTTTGTTCGAGATTTTACTCGGCGGTGGGCGCCATCTTGGGTGAGGAAGGCGAGGTCAGCGCTCAAGTCGGGCCGGCCTCCCGCCCTCCCACAGTATTTAGGCGCGCCCTACCCAGTGCTCTCTGCCCTACAGTAGCTCTCCCTAGAGAGGTTATTGGGGCTGCGAGCTGCAGTAGGAACAAGAGATCGTGCTAACCTTTGCGCACTGTTTACAGGCTGTGTAAAAAAATTATTTAGAGCGTTTTTAGCGTTTTTAGCATCATACCGCTTTTTATTCTGGGGGCTGTTTTTTAGAAGGGGGAATTGATATAGCAGGCACACTGACACTCTACACACCCTTGCCTCTTAATATTGTACTCAAATCCGCTTTGTTCGAGATTTTACTCGGCGGTGGGCGCCATCTTGGGTGAGGAAGGCGAGGTCAGCGCTCAAGTCGGGCCGGCCTCCCACCCTCCTACTCCCCATATTATGTGTCGCCCAACCAGACGGCGCAGCGGGCTGGCGCAGCGGGCGCGCCGGAAGCGCGCCGAAGTCGAGCCAAAGTCCAGCCCGTCTGCGCCCGTCCGCGGCAGTCCGTGGCTCGGGGCCACATCCCCTGGCAGTTCTACTCAAATTACCATAAGGTATGGCAGACACGCACTACTTGCTCTAAAACCAGTCACACCTATCGATTGCATACACGCAATGTCTGCCCAGTCACTTACAGAATGCACAAGGTGCCGCTTTGTACCCCTTCCTCAAATCCCTCACACTTCCTCGGGCCCTATCATCAAAGCTGCACTATTGAATTGTAGATCCCTACGGAAGCATGCTTTAGAAATCTATCATCTACTAGAAGACCTAAATCTTCAGATCCTCTTTTTAACTGAAACCTGGCTAGATGATCACTCGGATCCGGACATCATCCAGGCCATGCCCGACGGCTATTCCCTAGCCAGATTGGACAGACAGAACGGCAGAGGAGGCGGCATCGCCATAGCCACGAAAGCTCCGCTAGTCTGTTCCCTAGTACACACTCAGGTTGATCACAGTGAAGCCGGCACCTTCACAATTAACACTGGCCCCAATCATTCGATCTCTGGAATTTTGATATACCGACCGCCAGGTACACTACATGAGTTTACATCAACCCTAATGGAAGCGGTCACTCATCTAGCACTGAGGAAATCCAGACTGTTAGTGCTGGGGGATCTCAATGCTCATTTCGAGGATCATCTAGATAAAAACGCTGATGATATCCGGATGGAATTGCAATCTATTCAGCTTGATCTAATAAATAATGAGCCTTCCCATCAACTAGGACACCTTCTAGACCCCGTTTTTAGCAATTGGCAGGGAGTGCATACCTCTGATCCTATACCCATACCCTGGTCGGACCACTACATTATTCCCTTCACATTGCAGCTTGACAAAACGGAAATTGTTAGGCATCAATCCCTACGATACAAACGAAGGAAATGGAAGAACTTCTCCCTTGATTCATTTAAGCAAATCGTACAGGACGAAGGCCCTCCCAAAGGGATCGACTGTGAGGCAGCTAATGACAATTTAAACAACATTGTCATTAAGGCCCTAGACATCACAGCCCCAAGTCGTACCCTGTCCAATGCCAGGAGATCTAAAAAAACTGCTCCTTGGTTCAGCCAAGAACTGCAAGTCATGAAGACGGCTTGTAAGAAACTCGAGAGAGCTTGGCGACAGAATCTCTGTGCTGATATTAAAATACAATATAAAACAACACAGAGAGAATATTACAAATCAGTTCGGGTGGCCAAAGCAGAGCATTATCACACCCGCATAATGGAAGCAGGCAATTCCTCCAAGGAACTGTTTCTTATATATAAAGAGATATCCATAGTGGACGTGACCTCCCCCGCGCACAATGACTCGGTGGAAGTGTGCAACAATATTGCTCAATATTTTGCAGGCAAAATACATAAAATCTACTCTAGCTTCTCTAACCAGACTGATCCGGCCACGAATTTCATCGAAAATGACAAACTTGTAAATACACCTGTTTGTTTAAACTCTTTTACAGTCCCTTCCTATGAAATCCTATACAAAATGTGCAAAAAAATTAAATCAGGATCCCCTAGGGATCCAGCACCCCCGAAAATTTTAGCCGAAGCCTTTCCTGTACTAGAGCCTCATTTCAGGCACCTATTACATGCTTCCTTTACTACCTCCTGCCTTCCGGAGGAGTGGAAACAGGCAATAGTATTACCCATTAAGAAAAAATCAAACATCAGCCTGGACATAATGGACAACCTGCGACCCATATCCCTGCTACCCTACGTGGCCAAGTTAGCAGAGAAAATCGCTAACAGTCAACTTATGGAACACCTTGAGAACCATAATGTTTTCCACAATTCTCAGTCGGGTTTCAGAACTGGCTTCTCTACGGAGACAGCTCTCCTGAGGGCCACTGAAACCCTACGTGAAGGTGCAGATAAGGGAAAGACAATGGCCCTTATCATGCTGGATCTCAGTGCCGCTTTTGACACTGTAGCACACACCATCTTGCTACAGTGTCTAAATAAAGCGGGCGTCACCAACAAGGCACTGGGTTGGCTGAAATCTTTCCTGATTAACAGGACCTTCCAGGTTCAAAGAGGGACTTTCCTCTCCGACAGGGTGATGCTAGAACAGGGGGTTCCTCAGGGCTCTGCCCTGAGCCCTACCCTGTTCAATCTCTACATGGCCCCGTTGGCGGAAGTGGTGCAATCGTTCGGCGTAGAGCTTGTCTCTTACGCCGACGACACTCAACTTCTCATATCCCTGACCCATGCCCCTTCTAAGGAAGCTGATAACTTCAACGCCTGCATGTCCAAACTAGCTATGTGGATGAATGAACACTGTTTGAAATTAAATGGGACAAAAACAGAGGTCCTCTTTATGGGAGGAAATGAGGTCAAATGGACGAAAGAATGGTGGCCCAGTTGTCTGGGTCCCCTGCCCACGCCCGCACAAGAAGCGAAGAACTTAGGTGTATGGGTGGACAATAAACTGTCCTTTGACAGCCACGTAAAGAGGACTGTTGGCAAATGTTTCGGGGTGATGAAAACCCTCAACCGCACCCTCGACCTGTTACCCACCAACTCCAGGCGCACCATGACACAGGCATTAATAACGTCCCGCATTGATTACGGGAATGTACTACTCATGGGTACTTCAGTAAAAAACATAAACAAACTACAGGTTCTACAAAACTCGGCAGCTCGCCTGGTGCTAAGGCTTCCCCGCCGTGCCCCCTCACGTCCTTCTCTAGCAGCCCTCCACTGGTTACCAATCAGTAAGAGGATTGCTTTTAAAGCAATGCTATGGTGCCATAAAATAATTCATCACAGAGCGCCGGCATATATGTCTGATCTGGTGTCTGTGTACGAACCCAACAGATCTCTCAGATCCAAAGGAATGGGTCTACTGAAAACTACCTGCCCCAAAAAAGCGAAAATGGGTGGCAGATCATTCCGCACCTTAGCCGCCAGGCAATGGAACCTCCTGCCTCTAGAGATTAGGTTGGAGAGTAATGAATTAGTATTTAGGAAGAAGCTGAAAACTTGCCTCTTTGCTGTGTGAAATGGCTCTCTCTTTCCTTCCTCTGCTGCTGCTGTCTTTCTCTATAGCGCGGGGACACGCCGGGAGGTGTTACCATGCGCTCTACAAACTCCTTTAAACTAAACTAAACTAAATGAGGTGTGAAACTGCTCCCAGAGCAGAGACAAAGGTGTAGCTGTGGGGGGGTGTTTATGTTCCACTGCCAGGATGTCCATTTGAGCAGAGCAGTGCTCAGGAACTTAATTAACATCAAAGAGGCCTCCCCATTAGAGGCATATGGCAGGTGATGCCTGGACAGCCCTTTCTTTGCTCACCCAGTAAGGCACAGCAAACACAAGGAGATGAAGGACGGAGTGCTGAAACGTTTAAGATACCTGCCCCCAGTCACAGATCTGGGTTGAATCCATCATCGTTCTTTAGCTCACTTCTCTACCCCATTTCAGACACAGCTATATGCAAATCAGTCTTGACCCTGTGCCTCATGGAAACAGTCCAGCCCAACTGCCAAGCCATGTCTTCCCTGGACTAGAAATAAGCATCCTGGACTGGTTTCAGGCTAACAGCCATCATCAGCCAGGCTAACTTCCAGTGGCAAAGTCAGCAAGGGACCCATGTCTGGGCATACCCTGCCAACTTAGCGTGAACAAAGCAAACACAAGGACATGATGGATGGAGAGCTGAAACTTTTCAAACACTCACCCGATGCGGCGTGCGGCTATTTCTTGAGGTGTGGACAGGTTCTGCGCCGTTTTCTTCTGCAATGCGTCGGAAACATGTATGATGCGTCACGCTTCTCGTCGTTGCCTTGCTTTTCCAGCTCCCACAGCCAGCATTGTCTGTGGCAAACCAGGCCAATTCAGGTGTGAAAGAAATCTCCTTCCGCTTTTGTGAATGAAGCCCAGGTCTATCCAGCCTAGCCATGGCTCACCCTGGAAAGGCAGGCCACACCTCAACACCCAAGTAGCTGTTTGAACAGAACGCACATCCCCAGCCCCTGTCACTCCAAAGCCAGACAGTCAATATACAACCTAGCAGAGGCACACTGGATGGTTAGGCAAGAAAATACCTACTTTCTAAAAGTGGATTTTCAAACCCAGAATGTAAAAATCACCCCCACTAAAAGAGGCACCTTAACATTTTGAGTTCAGGCGTATCAAACTTTATTTTCTTATCTTGTTCCCATGGGCAGAGATGCTCATAAGATGTTATGAGCAAACTCTCAATTCTATCATATGGGGACAGATAGCCGTACAATAGTGAAAACCGAAATTGGCAGTATTTCACTATCAAGACATGCCACACACACCAGAGAATGTCCTACCTTTCACATACACTGCACCCTGCCCACAAGGGTTCCTTGGGCCTGCCTTAGAGGTTGCTAACATGTAAGAAAAGGAAAGTTTAGGGCCTGCCAAGTTAACATGGCAGTACCAGGCTGCACAAAGGCTCTGCAGTGGGAGGCCTGAGATACATTTACAGGCTGCTTATGTGAGTGACACAATCAGTGCTGCAGGGCCACTAGCAGGATTTGATTTACAGTCCCTGGGCACACACAGTGCATTGTACTTGGGACTGACTAGAAAATCAAATATTCCAATTATAGAAACACCAATCCATAACAACAATTTACAGGGAGCACTTGCACTTTGGCACTGAGCAGCAGTGGCAAGTACCGAAAAACATCTAGACCAGCAAAACTGAGTCCAACACATAGCAAAATCAAAGGAGGCAAAGGCACAAATACAGGGAAAACCATGCCAATGATGCCAGGTCTAACAGGCCCCTTTGTTCCCCCACTGCAGGCTCACCTCCATGAAAAGACTGGCGGTGGAGGAACCGCCATGCATATTGATTTCAGAGATCGCCATGCCACATCCAGGGATTTCTGATCCCTGGCGGTTGCGGCAGTCCTAAAATGCTCTGACCGCCGTACTCGTAATACAACAGTCTCTGTACTGGTGCAGCAGTCCCCAACCAGCACCGCACCTCCACCTCCGATGGACCGACAAACTCGTAATCTGCCCCTAGGTCAAATGGTAAAAATCTTGACTTCCAGAAGGTAGACTCAGTGCCAAGGTAAAATCTCCACACAGGTCAAACCTGGTTAGGGTATCTGACCCACGTTCAATCGTGTTCATCCTGAAATTGCACCTAGTTCCTGGTACACCGCGACCAGTGACTACATTTGGGGCTTTGCTCTTTTTTGGGGGTATTTTTATTTAAATCTTTAAAAATTAATTTCTGCTTTTTTTGTATCATTTTGGTCATTACATTATTCTCTATATAAATTAGAGTGGGATTTTAGGAGCTACTTTGGCAGAATAGCAAACTGGTTTGCTAGTTGCTTCTGAATACCAGAAGAACAATGTCTGCATCTCACCTTGAATAAGTTATACTTTAGCCAGTAAAGCACAGAGAGAATCAATTACCCACTCAAACAGCATTCCCAAAAATATCAATAAACTAGACACATTAATATGACCTTAGAAACCTATCACTGTTTGAGAGTTCCTTTGAATGGCCCGAAACTGCTACTTTTCCTACTCATAACCTTTAATTTTAGGCAAGAATTAGACAGTTGTATCACACCAGAGTTGGCATTAATGGCCATGGTCTAATTGTGATTACTTGTTTAGTGTATTTTCTTGCCGCTTTCTTCTAATCGCTACTCTTCTGGTTTGCTAATATTCCACATAACTTAAAGGTGTGACTGTGACTTCGATATCATTCTAATCCCTCTTCTGACTTAGTTTTTTGTCTCCTGAATCCTGAAATTCCAGTACACTGTTTAAAATACCTTGCATGTGCTAGAATTTGTCAACCGCATAACAGATAGCTGCAGTCCAGATTAATGAATTATGCATTACATCTAAAAAATAAGCATTGGCAATGGCAATTGGAACTTGCTTGTTTGTAAAGACATGCGAGTTTAATTGCATTTCCAGTACTTGCTCTTTAATAATTCTGTAAAAAACTGAGATTTTCTTAGGTTTAGAGATAGAAAGTCTTGAAATTATTAAAGACACAGATGCAAGCATTATGCTTTCTTTTCTTATATTTATTTGAACAGCAAGGAAGATAAACTACAGGTCCCATCATGCTTAGGTAAAAGAACTGCAGAATGTATTCACAAAGTCCTTAACCAACCAAGTAAAAGCAACCCTATAAATAAATATAAATATAAAAAAATCTCTTGACTGGGAGCTGCAAGCACTCTTTTCTTGCAGGAGCAGATCAAGAACTTTGAAACATAGGAACAGTAATTATAGCAATTTCTAAAGCCATTAGTAGAGTAAAACGGCCTCTAAAGAAATCCACAATAGACTACACAGAGGGTGAGCACAAGAGTCACCAGAATCATCAGAGTCATCCTGATCGTAGAAGAATTGGTTAAGGGTAGAACCATGGTGTTCTACAAGGGTGTCCATAGATTGGATGGAAAACAGCCTTAATAACATGGGCATTACAATGTAATGCCTTTACTACACATCCATTACCACACAACGCCTTTGCCACGCATTGCCTTTACACTGCAAGCCTTTACCATGCATGCCTTTACATCGCAAGGTAAGTATATATAAGTTAAGTGTGTGTATGTACATATGGGTGTCTTTAGGGTTTAAGTGTGGGTAGGGGTAGAGGGTGGTAGGGGTTTAGGCTGGTAAGGGTGTTTTTAGGGTTGGGTTGGGGTATTATGTGGTAAGGGTGTTTTTAGGGTTTAGGAGTTGAGAGGTAAAAGTGTTTCTTAGGGTTTGGGGTGGGTAGAAGTATGGGATGTTAAAGGTAATTACAAAGATTGAGGTGTTGGGGTTTCCCTCAATTAAATAAAGTAATATATATATATATGAACTCCAAAGGAACGCTGTACTTAGCAGTTCCCCTTCCCATAGTGTTGGTGCCAGCTAACAGCGACAGCAGCCGTTAAATTTCTTTTACACAGTTTCCAAAACAACATGCTCCAAAATTAGGAAAGTAAGGAAGCGGCACACCAGGAGACTGCACAATACCCTAATTCTACACAAATATGATGCGTTTCGGCATGTAGCTTTTTTCGAGTGATTTGTGCCAACAATTTCCTTTCAAAATAAGGGGAATGGTTCATAGACATAAAAGAAATACATCATGTGATATATCCCTGTAAGCTTTCAAAATTAAGAAATCACTTTAGCAAATTAATCAAGTTAGATATAATTGATTAATATGATCATCTGAAAATGCTTACATTTCAAAATTCTAAATGCAGAATTAAAAGAATATTGTTGAATTTTGTACATCGACCGCGTCTCAATAAAGTTAATTCGAAACAATCCATTGCCAATGTTCGGCCTGAAACCACTGTGACCACTGAGAATTAGGATGACAATATGTGATTTGTACATCCTAATTCTCTTGGAATATTCTCCATATCAATAATTAATCATGCATTCAATTTGTAGGAAATAGCGGTATTGCATATTTGTATGAAATTATTTCAAAAACAATTCATTCTGCTATACAAACAAATTGCCTATTCAATTTCATAATTGATTATTCAACAGGTGGGCTGAGATTGTATATGCACATGATCATATAGCCAATCTTGCTAAATAATATACTTGTTACTTGTTACTGTAACCTTCATTCCATTAACCGTTTGAACCGTTCGTTCAATCATGAGTCATGTACTCAAATTTTACACACATATATCAGATACTGTATCTAACTTCAGCCAGTAAGGTTTAGTCCAATCCTGAGTCATGTACTCATATTGGAATATATTACATGAGTATACTCGATGCTATATTGGGGCAAAACATCTTTACCTTAAAGGTGAAGTACAACCCACCCCTGAGTCATGTACTCATGTTATGACAGCCTATACTAATTATATCCTCCCCTCCAAAAGGAAAAAAGTTGTTTAGTGATATTCTTGCTGTGTGAAAGTGAATGGGAACCCAGCACCCATGTTTTACCAATGTTACATTTATCGTGACTATATATTGAGAACAGACCGGACCTACCCAAACATCCTCTGTAGGTAACAAAGATATTGTACCTACCAGAAATTGACTTTCACATCTACCCAGGCCTGTAATATTACAATAACCTCTATATCATCAGCCCTGAGTGACGTAGGATAATATGGGGTTGGCCTTCAGTTCTACTTAAAAACATGTAATGATAAGAAAAGATTTAAATTAAAATCTTAATAGTAATGAAGGAAAGGCTGCTACTAAGTCATGTTGAATCTGGATTCAGTGTCCTATGTAGGTTTCCAATTCTTCTACACTATTAAGCCCATTGGGAGTTTTAGTATGGAGATCGATTATGTATCTGGACTCTAGTGTGCGGAGATGCTTCTCCCTATCGCCTCCTCAGATTTGAGGTAGACCCTGTCTATTCCCTGTCTATTCCATAATATTGTAATAGATTGCTGTTACTTTGATGTTTATCAGTGTAATGTCTCGCTATTGGGTATCTTACTTTTCTTGCACGCCTTATAGGAATTGCAAGTCTTGAAACCCTTTGTCGGTGTAAGCCATTGTGTTTTGCTAATTTCTGGTGGGTAACTCTGGACCAGCGAGTCCTTCAGTGATTTTTCCTAGGTTACTCACACCTCTGATGTAAGTTGTAATCATTTTGGATGCCTTTAGCATCATTCCTAGAGCTAGGATCTACCCTTGGTGGCTGATTGAACAATTAATCCCTCTGTATTTTATCTTTTACTTTGGTTTTAGCTTTCTGTAGTACTTTCTCACTATACCCTCTCTCTTTGAACCTTTGTTCCATTTTTATTTGTTCCAGGGCAAAAGCTTAGTTGGTGCTGCAATTACGGCGTGCCTGCAGCATTTCCCCATGGGTGATACTATGTACTAGGGGAGTGGGATGATTGCTGGTCGCATGCAGCGCAGTATTGCCTGCCGTATCTTTTCTGAATAGGCTAGTTGTCATTTTGCCCCCCACTATTTCTATACTCACATCCAAAAATTCACAGTAATTGCAGCTTATTTTGTGGGTAAAGTAAACATTTAAATCATTGTTGCCCAATTCCTGAATGAATTCCAATGCTATTGACTGTGGTCCATCCCAGAACAGTAAAGATCATCAATATACCTTATCCAGATTGGTATATGATCGGTATATTTTTAATTGGCTTCAGTACAAACTATTTGTTCATCCCACCTGCCTAGGAACAAGTTTGTGAGGCTGGGGGCGAAACAAGTACCCATCGCGCTACGTGACTTCTGGTGGTACACTGTTTTTTCGAAGAGAAAGATATTTTGCTCCAGACAGTATAACATCATATCATTCAGCATTTCCACTGGTTAATGGACGGAAGGTTACAGTAACAAGTGAGTATAATATTTAGCAAGATTGGCTATATAATCATGTGCATGTACGGTCTCAGCCCACCTGTTGTATAATCAATTATGAAATTGCTTAGGTAATTTGTTTTTATAGCAGAATGAATTGATTTTGAAACAATTTAGTACAAATATGCAATACCGCTATTTTCCTGCAAATTGAATGTGTCATTAATTATTGATATGGAGGATATTCTATGAGAATTAGGATGTAAAAATCACATGTTGTCATCCTAATTCTCAGTGGTCACAGTGATTTCAGGTTGAACATTGGCAATGTTTTTTTTTTAATTAACTTTATTGCGACGCGGTCGATGTATAAAATTTAACAATATCTTATAAATCCTTTAAATCTGTATTTTGAATTTTGAAATGAATGCATTTTCAGATGATCATATTAATCAATTGTATCTAACTTGATTTCTTTGCTAAAGTGACTTCTTCATTTTGAATGCTTACGGAGATATATCACGTGATGTAGTTCTTTTATGTCTATGAACTATTGCCCTTATTTGAAAGGAAATTGCTAGCACAAATCGGGTAGGTCGTTTTGTTTGTTCCTGATGCACTGGATATCTTGCATTTTTTGGAAAACCAAAAATGAAGAAATATTTGAAAAAATAAAAATGGCAAATGCCAAAATGCCAAAATGCCACAACAACTTAAACTTGCCTTAAACTCTTTGCTGAGGACGAGTACTGACTTGCCTGTGATCCTTTGGAACTGTATGGTAGTATGGACTGAGGAGTAAAACACAGCAAATCCCTTCTATATATATATATATATATATATATATATATATATATATATATATATATATATATTACCTACTGGCGGTCGCCAGTAGGTATATATAGTTAGGATTTTTTCTCTATGGGATTTTTGAAAATTCTATGTCTAATAACTTTGGCGTTTGTGGACGGAATTGGCTGAAATTTTCAGGAAAATGGAACATTTTGTTTCTGAGCAGCAACTGAAAATTTGGGGGGGGGGTTTGTCAAGGGGGGGCTGAGAAAAAAGGGGGGTCCCAAAACGTGTTTTTCCCATGTTAATTTCCATAGGGCGGTTGGCCTCACTTTTAGCCCGAACGGCTGAATGGATTTCCACGAAACTTGGCAAAATTGTAGATATTGTTTGCCCGATGTGCCTTTGTTAGGTCTCAAGATATGTGCTCCTGTGAATTTTGAGTAAATTAGGTTTAAAAAAAGATATATATCTAGAGCCGCGCCCCGGTGCGCGTACCGGGGAGCGCTCCAGGCGCGCCACGCGACTTGCGCACGGCAAGCTGATTGGTTCTCGGGTGTCTGTAAACATTTGAAACAGTCCGCAGCGGCCGCCATCTTGTGTCTCGGTAGGGTTGAGACACAAGAGGTGGCAAAAATCAAAGGGGGAAATGAGCAAAAGGGGGCAGGGTACACCCCCCTGACCCCCTAGTTTTGATGTGGGGGCCATAAAAGGGTCCCGCGGGTAAAAAAAAAAAATTTAAAAAATTCGATTTTCGCGGGGGGAGCGCCAGGTACGCGCACCGGGGAGCGTACGGGGGAGCGTACCATGGAGATAAAAAATGACACTTTAAAAAAAAAAAAAAATAGCATTTTTTTATAAATTGGAGGTATTTCTGAAAAGAACTTTTTTTTGTTTTTGTTGTTTTATATTTTTTTAGACTTTTTAAAACGATTTTATATTTTTTTGGGATTTTTGTCAGGGGAAAAACAAAAACAGGGATTCCAAAACTGGAACAGGAGCAAAAAAATGTGAAAATTTAGGGACTGGCAGGGCAGCTGTGTTGCTGTTTCTTTATGGCAATGAGTTCAACACTCTGCTCCCCATAGCAGAGCAGTTCATCACACTCCGTGCACAGAAATTTGATGCCTGCAAACACCGGCTGAATGTTAGGGACCATTCTTCCACGGGGTGGTCCCGAAGGTGTTGCTCCACCAGTGGAGGTGCTGCCGCCATCTGTGGGTAAATTCCGTGCCAGCTCTCGGACACTCTCCCTGGCAAAGTTGTTAGGGTGTCTTCTTTTCACATGCCTGATTAAATTAGCATTTCCAAAACTATATTTTTTCAGAGGATTGCCTCTGGATAAAGTACTACCACATATTTTGCAGGTTACTTTTGGAGCGTTGACTTTTTTTTGTCCTTCAGGGATGTCATAGAATTTCCAGAATGAATGTTTTTTTTTCTTCTGCTGAGGAGGGTCCTCATCTAAAAATCCGTCGGAATCACTGCTGGATGACTCTCTTGCAGCCATTGCTGTAGATCAGAAAAGTAGGAAATGAACACAGTACACAGAACAGCTCTTGCTCTCTCCAAGTACAAAGCAATAGTGAGAGAAATGGGTGGGTTTCACACAATTTGGGAAAAAAAAAGTTATGAACCAATGAAAAGTGTTATTTTAAAGTCACATGGTTTGACGCGCTTACGCTACGCGCCCCGGGGCGCGTCCCGGGGCGTGTTTCGTAAGCGCATCAGGGCGTTTACATTGTGCGATCGTATGCGCTTCCGGGTGCGCTTACGCGGTGCGTCATAAGACGCATCTCGCGGCTACGCGATACGTGTCTTATGACGCAAGGCGTGGCGGCTACGCAATACGTCACCATGTTGTTTTCGTTCGCGGCAATAGCGCTATCGGGACGCTCATCAGTACGCGCCCCGGGGCGCGCCGTAAGATTGCGCTTACCCATGCGTTCACTGGTCCGCGCCCCGGGAGCGCACCAAAAAGAATAAAAAAAAAAAAATGACATAATTATACAATATAAAATTCAATTTAAAATTTATTATTTTTAAAAACTATAAAAATTTGCTATTAAAAAACCTATGAAATTCACTGAAAAAACCATAGGTTATAGACCATATATAGTTAGGAATTAGCATTTACAAAACCTTGAAAATTCACTGAAAAAACCATAGGTTATAGACCATATATAGTTAGGAATTAGCATTTACAAAACCTTATTTTACTCACACAAAACCATTGAAATTCCATATATAGTTAGTTGCACTAACTATATATCGCGCACCCGCAATCCACTGCTGATGATGTCACATATTACATCATTCATGACATGGTCAGTGACATCACTGATGACATCACTGATGACATCTCAAATGACATCACTGATGACATCACTGATGACAACATCCAGTGACTGTATGTTTCTGTAAAGTTAAAATATGTCTTACATATTGAAGAATGAGTGGATGTATAAGTGTCTGGATGAAGGATTTAGTAGGTGCATGACTGACTGTATAAGTGAGCCATTTTAAAACCACCATCACAGCATTCAAGAAAAAATTTGATGACCAAAACAGAGACATTAATGAGTACAAAGAATACCTAACTCAAGCCAAGATCAAAAAATTCGACAAAGACTTGAAAAAATTTAACTATGCCAAGGTTTACCCATACTCAGAAGAGGATTACACACCCCAAACTAACAATTCCAAGATGTCAAACTCCTCAGGGGACGACAGTTCTGTCTCAAGTAATTCCAGCAATGGCTCACAAAAGAGAGGAGGACGAGGAAGAGGGCGAAGAGGGCAACAGTGGCCAAACAACTGGCCAGGAGGGCAACAAAGCAATTTCTATGGCTTTCCACCAAACCTTGGGCAAATGCCGAATCCCTACTATGGCTTCCCACCCATGTACCCACTAGGACCCATGCCCCTCTTTCCGGGTAACCAAGGTCCACACATTCCTTTTTTAGGACAGGGCCGAAGAGCTCGGGGACGACGAAGATCATTCCAACAACAACCACAGGTCCATTGGGCCAACGAGGAGAACCCAGTGAGCGCGAACACACGCCAGAAGGCGAAGGAAGCAACCCCGGGAACGAGCAAAACCTAAGCCATACCAATCAACCCTCACTGGTATTCAACTTATCCAGCACCTCGTTATCGCAAACAGAAAAATCAGTCCTAGAGAAGGGACTGTCTTTTGTGCCGACAACAAGATTAGACAAATTCCAGCTACACGTTGAATTGGCACAGTTCTTCCGAAAGCTCAAATTGAAGTCTTTCTTCGAAAAATCAAACACAGAGAATGAACAACCCCAAGAAAACCCAAACATCACCGGCCTCCGGCCCAAATCCACATTTGTACCTCCTCCATCCGCTATCCCCCCAGAAATCACAACATTCGAGCAAGCTGTGTATCATGACATTGAGCACCTAAGCCCCTCCAACCATTTCAACAACTTGTCATGGAATGACCGACAAACAATACAACGCCTACAAAACATCTCTACCCTTGTCATTAAACCTGCAGACAAAGGGGGAGGCATTGTCCTACAGGACAAGACGGATTATGACACCGAATGTCGGAGACTCCTTAGCGATAAGAGGAATTATCGCAGGTTGGAACAGGACCCATCCAATGAACTACGGACTAGTATCCACAATCTGGTCAAAAGGGCAGCAGACGTGGAACATATTTCAAAACAGGAAGCCGAATACCTATGCCCTGAACACACAAAGACACCCTACTTTTACATAGTACCCAAGGTACACAAGGGTCAACTGCCACCCCCTGGTAGACCCATCGTGTCAGGCATAAATTCCCTCCTGGAACCATTGTCACGTTATTGTGACTTCTTCCTTAACCCCTTGGTGCAACGAACCCCAACGTATATAAAGGACACCAAGCACCTGTTACAAGTCATTGACAAAATGGACTTCAACCCCGACACCCAACTCCTGGTGGGACTAGACGTGGAGAGCCTATATACCAGCCTGCCTCAGGACGCCACCCTGAAAGTCCTCCATGATGTCTTAATGGCATCTCCCTGGCCCTACCACACCCCCAGGGACTTCATATTGGCATGTGCCACCCTGGCCCTCAAGCAAAACTTTTTCGAGTACGAAGGCGACTTCTACCTGCAAACAAATGGCACGTCCATGGGCAGCGTCTTTGCCCCTAGTGTAGCAGGATTATATGTACACCACTTTGAGTGCTCTCACATTGCCACGACCAGTAACCCGTTCAGCCACCACATCCTGAAATGGCACAGATACATTGACGATATCCTGGTCATCTGGCAAGGCTCACAGATTGAACTGGACAACTTCATGACATGGCTCAACACCAGGGATCAATACTTGAAGTTCACTAGCACTGCTAGTAACGAAGCATTGCCCTTCCTGGACCTAGACATCAGGGCAAAAGATGGAACTCTAACCACGACGACTTACTATAAACCGACGGCTAGGAACTCCCTACTGCACTACAACAGCTTTCACCCCCGGCCCCTGAGAGAAAACCTACCATTCGGACAGTTCCTTCGCATCCGAAGGAACTGCACCAATGTGAATGACTACAAAGCACAATCTGCTGAATTAGCCACCAAACTTGAAAACCGTGGATATCCCAAAACCATTGTCCGCAAAACCCAGAAAAGGGCGAGAAACCAGAACCGGGATGCCCTCTTGGAGACCCACGTGAAAGAGGACCAGGAGCAACCAGTCACTTGCGTCACTACCTACAACACGGCTTCAAATGAAGTGACCAAAATCATAAAAAAACATTGGAGGATCATTAACTCTGGACAAAGGAATTGGGAAACCCCAAGATTCGCTTACAAAAGGAACAAAAACCTCAAGGACCAGCTGGTGAGTACCAGACCCAGACCACCACATAAACAACCAGCAAATACCATCCTGAACGCCTGGGGACTTCCGAAGGTCGTTGGACACTACCCCTGCAATGATTGCAGTGTGTGTCATCTGACCACACACACCAGAACACTGAATCTGGAGCCTAACAAAATATGGACGCAGCAAAGTCACACCAACTGCAACTCACGCAATGTGGTATACCTTTTGACGTGCACATGTGGCCTCCGATATGTGGGGATGACCACCCGAAAGATCAAGACCAGAATCACTGAGCATCGAAGCACGATACGATGCAAGAAAAACGTAAGCAAGCTGACAAACCATTTCATTACCCACTGTCATACACCCAATGACTTTAATTGGACAATAATTGAACAAATCCCTGAAAGTGCCATTGAGAATGACAAAAGACTCCTAGGTAAAGAACAAAGATGGATATACCGTCTTTCAACATCGACCAATGGGCTCAACGATGCCATTCCGTGGAATTCTTTGTCCTACACGTGATTAGTACATGAACCCTCCAACAGTGCCACCCTTCCACAGACCAGCGTCTGGTTATAATGAGGCATGCCCTCCAACAGTGCCACCCTTCCAAAGACCATCGTCTGGTTATAATGAGGCATGCATCAATTTCAACAATCGCAACCCATTGCCTCTGTTTATCCCCTAGCTTTCGCTATACCATCTATACCAGATGGCCTTCTTTATGGCTTTCAATCGCGCCGCTTTGTCCGCGCATGCGCAAGCGAGTAGCGCTGACACCATTACAGTCGCGCATGCGCAGAACAAGCACTCCAATGCGCATGCGCGGTAAAAGCGCACTACAACGCGCATGCGCGGACCTACACCATGATCATGACCAGCGCTCGCGAGCGCACTGACCCGATAGTTCGAGTCTTTTCACCCTTTCCTCTAAAATGCAGGTGCAAACAATTTAGCAATCAACTAAAAGTATAAAAAGCTCACTCCCAGGGCCATTCCTTACCGGTGCAGCGAAGGAGGCAGTACAGGTCTACGGCAGGCTCTGACCAAGAATTCTGTGAGTACTTTGACGGTTCAACATCTCTGGTAAGCGTTTTCTCCCCCACAGGTCTCTCTCTCTCTCTCTAAAACTTTGTGGCAAAACCCATGTTTTTATTCCACAGGGTCAACCCATGCCACTTCTCAAACCATGAAGTAGCACTCTTGACAAACTAGCGTAAGAATGAACTCTTATGTTTCCTCTTGTACCACTGTGCACTATTCTTGTACAATTCGTGTTTTAGCCACCCCACTACCGAAATCAAGTGCGAACCCCACCCTAATGGTACCACCAATACCATTACACCATAGCCGCTCATAGCCAGCACCTACACCGCTATAGAGCAGGCAACCAACTGTATATAAACCATACAGCCAAGTGACTCTAACTTTTTTCCATGTATGTTTTGTCCTTGTCCTATATGTTCCATGTACAGGTGTTTTCTCGAGATGGGAATCCCCCACTCACACATAGAAAAACACTTTAGGGCGTGTATACACATAGTCTGAATATACACCCACTAGTTTTAACTGCACACACCCTTTTTATCCGTCCTGAAGAAAGCCAGCTTAGTCATAAGGCACTGGCTGAAACATGTTGACACATCCCAGGATGTGGGAGGTCGTAACTCGCCTCTAACATCCAACAGCCTTATTTTTAACCGCTGACGGTGACCCAGCCAATAAAGTGTGTTTGCCCTCGGGCACTGGGATCCCCGCCAAGCCGTTTTAAACTCACGATCCATAACAGTCTTCACCGCACACACAGCGACATACCTGCTCCGCTGTCATCAGGCGTCGAAGCACACCCGGGACACGCTAGGTGTCACTGGGTGGGCCCGATGATGAAGCATGCCACCAACTAGGTTGGTGGGTGAGGGCTTTATGAGCACACCTACCAGGTGCCACTAACCGGTGACGAAACATACTTGAGTCCTTGATAAATTAAAACAATTTATTTTTTTGTTTCTCTTGAATAATTAAGCTAGTCTATTTTTGATTTACAAACATATAATCCGGGGGATAAGGACTAGCTTTCTGGTCCTCTCTCTCCTTCTTGATACACGCAAAAAAGAACCAATACCAGTGTTTAAATACAGTGAAAAAACAGGTTGACGTCACCATAGCAATACTCAACATAGAAAACATACTATCCATTGTTGCCTGGAAGAAATACTAATTAGCCAAATGGAACTATACATACAAAAACAGGCTATTTCATGATTCATATATTTACATCTCGAAAATTACAAACCATTATTGATACTCCCAAGGCGACAATTAAAGAATCCTATACACTTAATTGAAAGGATTGTAAAAATCTATAGTTGGTCTTAGCAGTCATTGGTGGCTCAATCCAGAAAAAAGTGCAAGTGCAAACCTATATACAGTGCAAAACACATTTCATTACCATAGTGCAAATCCTAATTAATACAAAAAGGACTATTCAATACACTTTTTAAAAAAGCAAGTTGGACGGCAAATTCAACCCTTAATTATGAGGGTTATATGACTATTGCCTTTATATAAGCAAAGAAAGGCTAAACCACAAGTTCAATCAGGGGAAGTGATAATTCTTACAGAAAAAGTTATATACATACATCTTTTAAACAGTTTCCAAAATGACATGCCCCAAAATGAGAAAAGTAAGGACGTGCACACCAGGAGCCTGCACAATACCTTTATTGTGCACAAATACAACACGTTTCGGCTTGTATCTAATGTGTATATGTATGTCTGTGTGTGTGTATATATCTATAAATACACGTGTGCTTGTGTTTATATGTATGTATATGTGCATGTATATGTGTATGTGTGTCTATATATATATATATATATATATATATATATATATATATATGCATATGAGTGGTACAGGTTATGTGTTGTAAAGTCAATGCATTATAAAGGCATTGTGTGGTAATGAATGCATGGTACAGAAAGCATCTGCTCTAAATGCATGCATTGTTAAGTCATACTACCAGATTAGAGGTCCTTTTTAAGCTGTGTGGCTTATAGTTGAGACAGACACTATAAGAAAGAAAGGGAAGGTGAAATATGCAACTGCAATGGAATAGTAATACTCACCTCCATCTCTTTAATTAAACCAAGACTTTCTTTCACTAAATCTCAGAAAATCCCCATTTTATTACAAGACTGGAGGATCCTAATATGCTGGTTTGAGGCATAGCCACCTCTGTATTAGTAACACGAGAAACATGCTTGCAATAAAAAGTTATACATTTATTGACACTTGCCTAATAAGCCGATTTGAGAGTGTCATTGGTAGACCTGTCAGCCTTAGGGTAGGCTTCCCCTGAACCTTTTGCCTTTACCTTCCTATTTTTCTTAATCTGCTTTTTCTGGCATTAGGACTGTGTGCTCTTTATCACTGCTAACCAGTGCTAAAGTGCTTGTGCTCACACTATATAAAGTAGTATACTATATACCCACAGCATTTAAATTAAATGCTACTAGTGGGCCTGCAGCACTTATTGTACCACCCACTTAAGTAGCCCCTTAAAACATCTCCCAGCTCTGCCATTTCAGCATGAGCATAGTTTTAAACTGACAATTAGAATTGGCAAAATAACTCTATAGCCAATCCCTAAACTCCCTTTTATTACATACAGACAGGACTCGAAAAATCACAAAAATGTCACTAGACCTGGAGGTCTAGTAACTTGAATAATCTACTCGACCTAACTGTAATGTGCTTTACCCATTTCTTTTTTGTAGCCACCTTTTTTCTCATTATCACATATGAGACCACCTTCAAATATTCAAGTTTGTCATTTCTGCTGTACGTCATTGTTTGGGGATTTGATTGACTAAGCCTTTGCTCCATGAATAATACAAATCTGGCACACGTGTTGGGTACACATGATGCCTGACTTGCCTCTTAATTCACTAATAGCATTGTAATCAGGCCGGGGGAAGGAATATTTCTCGGTTCTTGTTTAAAAACTCACTTTTTATAAACATATTATGAAATCATTATGTGGTAGCACACTGTCATTTACAGACAGCACATTTGTCATTGAAATGGCCACAAACATTCCTACTAACATGCAGTTTTACTGACAGAACTAGATAGCGCATAGGCATTGTTTGGAAAAGGGTTTCCGCAAAAATCTATATAATTTGCCCATCATCACGTGAAGCATTCTGGTTTGTTTTCATCCAATGAAAATCTTTTTTTTTTACAACATAGAATTACAAAAATGGGCTTTCATAACTACTGAAATATATTTTTTAATGTCTGTGCGGTTCATTTATTAGCTATTTTAGGGCCAGATGTAGGTGTTTAAATACCAGCTGGTAACGGCGAAATTCTGTAAATTTCAGCGATACCGACTGGTATTTAGCCATTCCTAATGTAGGTAAGGAATAAGTAAATAAGGAATCGGTAAATAAGGAATCAGTAAATACCGATTCTTAATTGCTCTTGCATTTAAGGAATCAGTAATACCTATTCCTTAAATGCAATGTAGGAAGAGTGCTTTTGAGCCTTAAGAAATCGGTAATTACCACCAACTTCAAGTTAGTGGTAATTACCGATTTCCTTTAAAAAAATCACTTTTCTGTTTTTTTCTAGGTGCCATGTGGCACACATTCATTCATTAGGGCATGTATGTGCGCCACAAGTGCACACATGCACATTTCAGGGGTGCAACAGGGTGTATTCTTGACACCCTGGCACCCTTGAAAGTGCTCCCACTATTAGCGATTCGGTAATACTGAATCGCTAATATTGAATGTCTTCACATTCATTCCTATGGGCCTCCAATCCCATAGAAATTAATGGGTAGGTATTCCTTATTAACGAATCTCAATTACCGATTCGATAATAAGGAATATTAAGGATTCAGTATTTTTTACCGAATCTTTGCCTACATAGGAAATACCAATTTCTTAATAGTGAATCAGTAAAATTCGCTATTAACGAAGCGGAGTCAGGAGAACAGGGCGGCTGCATGCTGAGTAGCCGCAGCGCCGGATATTTCTACCTGTTCCCTAACGCTGTCTAAATGGAGTGCTATGGAAAACGGAAAACGGACGGTCGCTAAAGTAATCTACCTGTCATCGATGTTTCCCTGAATGTTTAGAGCGATCCTGGGTCTGCTCTCTTATTCCCCCGGGTGTTCCCCGATGTGCGGCACATATGGCGGTGAGGTGGTGAGACTGCGGGACTCAGCGGCTGCAGGGAGCGGCGAGGCTGTGAGAGGACGGGGCAGCGGAGGCAGTGCGGTGCGGAGACGGGGCAGCAGGGCAGAGGGGCAGCGGGGGCTGCAGAGGTTGTGCGGCCCTTGGAATAGGCTGCGAGCTCCAGTCCGGGACTTGGAGGCATACCCTTTTGTTTTCAGCAATAGATAAATAATACATTGCACAAGTAGTACATTGTATAATACATTCTACAAATAAGGCTACCTAGGGTGAACTCAGGAAAAACAAGGCGACAATTGGAAAACATTTTGCTCAAAGGCTGCTATAACAGACAAAGAAAAACGCAGGTTTTAAGTATAAAATACATTTTTTCAGAGAAAGGCGCCGGAAAGGGGGAAGTTTGGACGTTTCTTTGCAAATCAAATTGGATAATCTGGTAAAAACCTCTGGCTGTCTTAGGGAGACATTCACCTGCGGCAGAGGGGTTTAGGGTGACGACCGCATTTGGTGCTTGTAAATTAGGCTGAGTAATCAGTGGGCTGGTCTTTTTTTTAGCGCGAGTGTGTTGGGGTCAGCTTTGGCCTTCAACTCTTATCTGATTTTCTTTATTTCGGTTTGGTTTTCTGTATAACCAGACAGGCCTACCCAACATGGATGTGCATTGGAGGGGAAGAGAGCGACAGGGACAGCTTCCCCAGCTCCCCTAGCTTTGCTTGTGTAGACTCCAGGGATTGTTCTTCCTTTTCCCTGCTTGGCTCCACGCGCTGGGGGACTGCAGCACTGGAGTTGAAGAGGAGTCGCAGAGTGGTGGCTCGCGACCTCCTTAGGGGGGCATTAAAGGAGTAGCGGTAAAAATAGTAGAGGTCAACCTGGAGAGGTCCAAGTTTCTGGCGGTACGAAACTCAGGTGATGCAGAGCTGGGGCTAGTAAAGACGCAAGTTCAACTTAATCAAGATACCCAGTATTACGAAGGATTGCAGGTCAAAGAGGTTGGAACAGCTGGGGGGCCTATTTTGGTCCCCGCTCCTGTCCCTGTCCCTTCTTCTATCTCTTCTGTAAATAATAGTAGGACTCACGGGAGGGACAGGAAGAACAGGTCTAAGTCTGCTAATAAGGCAACTGACAAGGGGGAATTGATCAATCCAAGTGGGGATTTAGCTATTAGTTCAGGTGTTAGACCAGATACCAACAGCCTTACTTCTGGAGACACTGAGTGTGGTAGTGATTGTGAGAAGTTGGGTAGGGCTGGCATAGGAGCCGGTTGGATGGTGGTGAAGGCTAAGACCAGGAAAGATGGGAAGGTTAGTAAAAAGTGTATCTCTACCTTCCTATCAGGAGAGGTTCAAAAGAAGAACCAGAAACTTTCTAAAGCCAAGGCTAAGGGTCCCTTCTCAGATTTAAAGCCTAAGATTACACCCTCCCTCAGGTCTTATTTTAAGGTTTTGCCGGAAGTATTGTGCTTGGGGGAAGCCGGGAAAGGGATAGGAGAAGTCAGACTTCAGTCAACACTAGATTCAAGTGAGACAGCTACCCCCACTCTCTCCCTAGCAAATTTAGGTACTTATAGGCTGATGGGAGATCGTGCCACTGTAAGCTGTGAGTCAGCGGCAGGAGCTGAGAAGATGGAGATGGGAAAAGAGGAGGAAGAGGAAGTTATAAGTCAGACCCCTTGTGAAGTCCCCACAGGGAACCTTCAGGAAACACTTAAGGGTTGTAGTCCCACTGTTAACGGTGTGGGAGGAGGGGAAATGACTAAAAATTCAGAGGTACATACTCCGGCTTTGGCTCAGGACTCGGCCCCGGCTCTGGTTTTAGCTTCAGCTTCAGGTATGGCTCCAGTTATGGCCTCGACTCTGGTTCAAGTTTCCGCTTCTGCTACACAGGCTCATTCAATCGCCTCCTTGGAACTACTCATGGCCTCATTGGCGGTGGATGTAAAGAAGAGCTTTGAGGTTTCAGCTTCGAATCAAGAGGAGATCAGAAGCTTCTGTGAGTCATTGGATAAAAAAGTGGCTCTTCTGAATGCGAGGACAGAAACGTTGGAATCTGAAGTAGGGACATTAACTGGTAAGCTGAATGTTGTGAAAGGGGACTTTACAGCCTTGAAGAAAGAGGAGAGAGCATTGAGAGACAGGTTGGAAACTCCCGCAAGAATAACTTACGGATACTGAATGTCTCAGAGGGTAGTGAGGGGAGTGATCTAAAATCTTTTATGATAAACCTTCTAAAAGAATCACTGGATTCTGAGATCACTGCCGAGGAGCTGGACAGATATATCCAAGGAATTCACCAGGACCCCTTTAGACGCAATCCGAACCATCCTAAACCAAGGAAAATCCTTATTAACTTCCAAACCTACTCCGTAAAAGAGAAGATTTTGAACCTCTCTCTTAAACTTAAATCGCTAAGAGGTAAGGATTTTCCTTTCCAGATAAGTTTGGATTTGGCTAGAACCACTCTTGACTGACAGTAGGAAATGGGGAGGAAGTTAGAGGAATTATAAAAATTGGGAGCAGTGGCCCAACTTAAATTTCCTGCCTCCCTTAGGATTATGTTTAAAAATAAAATGTACAATGTAAAATCAGTATAGAAGGCTGAGGATTTACTAGCAAACTTTCAGTCGTCTTAATACATACATCGACCGTCTGTGATATTATTTTTAGATCAACCCCCAGATTTGCGATGATTTATATATATATAATCAGTGTAGGTGCTCGTCGATCTGGGAAAGAGTCGGGGGAGGGTAGGAAGGGGTTGCTCAGAAAATGGGGGGAGCAAGGGGGAGGATGAAGAGATAAGAGAGATCGGGATAGTCTAGACCAGGAGTCTAGACCAGTAGTCCCTTTCCTTTACCTTGCTCCTATATATTTTCGGTTTAAATTTTTCAGTCCCCCCTCCCTCCCTTCCTCCCTTTCTTTTAGGGAATGATAAGCTTTCAATCATAGTACAATTCAGGGTGAGGGGATTAAGAGGCACACTATGGATAGGTGAGGGGAGGCGGATTGCCTAGGTGGAGGTTTTATGTTTTGCACTCTAGGTTGGGGTTTTTTTTCTCTCTTAAGTGGGGATTCTGGGTGGAAATCTCATGGTGCTTAATCTGGACTAGATTGTCCGGATGATTGGGGGTAGGGTTCTCCATGGGTGGGGGTATAGGGGGAGGAGGGAGGAGGGGGTAGGGACAAAATTCTTAATAAAATCCTCATTTCTGCTATCTTAGATTGGTCCAGACTTGGAATTAAAATTATAAGTATAGGTAAGGAGCTGAGGGTGGTACTAATTAACATTCGACAGTTGGGCGGGGTAGAGAAGTGGAAGCCACCATGATTTCCTCGGCAGATTCTTTCCCGGAACGTTAATGGCCTGCGCACAAGGCCAAGGAGGGACAAGATCTCACAATATCTATGAAACTCCACGGCACAGGTCATTGTCCTCCAGGAAACTTATCTTATTGAAGAGGAGATGACTGCCCTGTTAAAACTCCATTCTTGGGTGGGCTCTCATGGTAGTACAAATCGAACAGCAAATATCTGGGGGGTTTCAATTATTTTTAAGAAGTCAGCTATGGCCTAAGTTTTCTTCCATTGGAAAGATCCAAATGGTAGGTGGGTGATTGTTAAAACCTTAGTTATGGATACCCTTCTAATTTTAACCGGATATAATGGCCCTAACCAAGATGACCCTTCTAGTTTAAAGACCATATTTTCACATCTACTGGACTTTCCAGAACCAATGGTACTCGCAGATGACTTTAATATAGTTTTAGATCCTGTATTGGATAAATCGCCATCTAACAGGGCAATGGCCCTGTCTAAGTCTCGGGAGTACCTTTTGGGGGCTATGAAACAGTACACTTTAGTGGATATCTGGAGGGACAGATCTGGGGAGCAGCAGTGGGTGTCGTATCGGAACTTTAAATATAGACATCAGTCACGTAGTGACTTTGTGCTGGTAAGCTACTCATTAAGAAGTTTGGTTAAGAGCGTAGCATATTTGGCACCCCATCTCTCAGATCATTCCGGAGTTCTTTTGACTCTTAAAAGCCAAACACCTGGCCCAAATAGGACTTGGTCTTTTAGTCGTGCTATACTAAGGGAGAAGGAAGAAGAACTCTACCTCTCACAAGAAGTGTCTTGGTTTCTAGAGGTGAATGAGGGCACAGCCCGAATCACTTCAGTCTGGGATTCTTTGAAAGCCTTCTTACGGGGACCAATTACTAACAGGTCCTGTTATAAGAACAGAATATATAAGGAAGAGATCTCAGACATTGAGCATAGGTTAAAAGACGTAGAGGTAGATCTGTCTGCTCCAATGCCCCCAAAATCCTACAGGAGAAGCTGAATAAGATCAGGGATATGAAATCGCAACTGGATAGCATTCTAAACATCAGGCTTCTCCAAAGGTGGGAAGCCAGCAACATTTCACATTTTGAATATGGTGAAGGAGCTGGTAAGCTCCTCGCTTGGGATAGTAAATCTGACCGAGCGAGGAGCTACATCCGAGAGATCAGGAATGAAAGGGGTATTTCCGCAACGGATGAGGAAATCCGTGATGCTTTTCACTCCTTCTTTCAGAACATTTACCGTGAGGATTGTAAAGCTGATAGTCAGAGCGCTCAGAGGTGGCTTGAGAGCATGTCGCTTCCTTCTCTCAGCCTTGAGCAACAAAGATTTCTGGATAGGGAGATTTCATGTCTGGAAGTAAAGGAGGCAATAGCTGAAACCAAGAGGGGTAAGGCCACTGGGCCAGATGGCTTACCTTCTGAGATATACAAGGTATTAGGGGATGAGCTTATCCCTGCAATGACTTAACTTTTTTATCAGATTTTGCAGGAAGGCCTGATCCCACCAGATTATTGGAATGAGGCCATTATAGTATTAATACTGAAACCAGGGAAGGCGGCATCTAATTGTGGGTCGTATAGACCCATATCGCTGTTAAATGCTGATTATAAAATCTTTACATCTATTATGGCAGCACGACTGGGTACAGAGGTGGGGGATGTCTAGCATCTTGACCAGAAGGGCTTTGTGAAGGATCGCCAGCTATCACACCTAACTTATCACCTTATTGGGGCAATAGATCTGGCATCCACATACGCCCTACCATTGGCAGCGATGACTCTAGATGCAACCAAGGCCTTTGACAGGGTAAATTGGTTCTACCTGTCAGAGGCCTTGAAAAAATTCAATCTAGTTGAGAAGTTTTGTCGCATAATACAATCTATTTACAGTAGCCCTTCAGCTAGGCTGTTGGTAAACGGTAGTCTTACGGCACCCTTTGATATATCTAGGGGCACTAGACAGGGTTGCCCACTCTCCCCTCTCCTTTTCGATTTCTATATCGAACCCTTTGCTCAACGATTAAGGGAGGATATTAATATACAGCCCTTTAGATATGGAGAGCGGGAGAGGAAGGTAGCCCTGTATGCCGATGATGTTTTAATATTCGCAGCCGACCTTGATAGGGCCTTCCCAGCTGTCATCAGTCAAGTTCAAAACTTTGGTTTAGTCTCGGGGTATGAAATCAATGCGGCAAAAACGGAGGTAATGGTTTGGAACCAGGGGGCTACACAATATTAGTATCAAATAAGCCCCACTATGAGATATTTGGGGGTAAAGATAGTTCATGACCCAGCCAAATTTGCGGAAATCAATTTGACGGCGGTTGCAAGAGAGTGTGTGAAGTTGATGAAGACCTTGACTTCGTTCCCTCTCTCGATATAGGCAGGGCAAACTTGGCTAAAATGTCAATACTTCCTAAATTCTCTTTTCTTTTCAATTGCATCCCACTTTACTTTGAAAAAACACAAATTGATAAAATTCCGAGGGAAATCAATTCATTTGTTCTGGGGTACAAATATGCGCGTCTAGCCTGGAAAAAGCTGAGACGACGCAGGGAGAAAGGGGGCCTGGCTCTGCCTGATATTCAACTTTATGCCTGGGACTTCCAACTATCTCACGCCCGCATATTTCTAAAAATGCCGGATAATACTGGGATAGGAGGGATGTTTTAAGCAATGCTTCAGGGTGCACACTTACCGGTGGTGGGCTTTTTGTTTAAGTTTGGTGATGTTAAGTTTTTTAAGAAAGTTAGGTTGAAGGTGTTACAGGGCCTGGCCAGAACATGGGTTGATCTGAGGAGGTCGGTATCTCTGGGTTACTTTTCCAGCTTGGCTCCGTTATCGGATTCGCCTGGGAGTCCAGAATGCCTGAGGGACAGTTTGGCAGTTCCATTAAGGGAATCAGGCCTGAAAGTCTGGGGGGACCTGATCGTAGATGGAACACTATTAACTTGGGAGTATCTGAGTGACAGGGTAGGGTTAGGTCTCTCTAGGTTTAAGTACCGCTAGCTGGGTTCAGGCTCAGCTACATTATACTAAGGGTGGGCTATTAGGGGAAGGCACCAAATTAGAGCTTAATCTAGTGACCAAACCACGAAGTAAGAAAGAAGTCTCCTTTTGGTATCAGTCAGTGTTGCAGGCAGTGGATGGAGAGTTTATTCTAGCTCAAGATCTATGGGGGAATGTTTTGCCAGGCGGAGAGTGTGATACTTTGTATCAAGACTCGTGTAATTTATTATATTATTAGTAAAGCCCGCATGGCTGAAAAGGAACCATCTATATACGATACATAGGGCTTACTTCACTCCGTTGAAGCTTTCCAAAATTAATAAAGATCTACCCGTATGTTGCAAGAAATGCAGTTTGGCCTCAGCTTTGGATTTACATATGTTTAAAGACTGTCCAGCGCTGGCTCTTTTTTGGGATAGTTTTGGCAACTACATAACAGACCTCATTGGAACTCAGATTATTATAGACTTTCCTCTGGTCTTTTTTGGCCTTCAGGAGAACGTCAGAGGCCATGAAAGATCTTTACTTTTTTATGTTGTGCTCCTGCCTAGAAGACAAATCTGTATAAAATGGACAGATCCTATCCCTCCTTCCTTTTTTTGAATGGCATTCATCGGTCCTTGCGATCTCTAAATTGGATCTTTAAAGAACTAGCAGCCAAAAGAAGAGAAAATTCTGGAATATCTTGAAATCATGAGGAGACCTGGATAGGGTTTTTTTCCCTCTTCGGTCCGATGATTCTGCTGCCTGAAACACTCTAAGGCCATGGTCAGGAACATCCCCAGTATAATCGGGGAGTCTTTTTGACAAGGCCATCTAGCTTTGGAAGCTTGTAAAAAAGAGTCATCTCGGCTGACCACTGAGTGCGCATATTAGCTTGTCTTAGTGCCGTTATGTGGGCAAAGGTAAAATCCTTAGCCGCCTATGCCTCTCAGTTTGCTGAGTGTGGGTACGGATGATCAGAAAGTACACTCAAGGTTAGATGGGCGGTAAATGAGGACAAAAAAAAAAAGAAATAGGTAATTCAGATTTACCTACATCTGGCCCTAAATCTTGTCATAGAAAAAGAGCCTGACATCTGACAGACTATCCTTTTACATGCTTTGTATAGCAAGACTGTTACACAGTTCACTTTACAAAATCCTCTATCTTCACAGTCAGAAAAAGAAACGGGAATGTAAGAAAACAAACTGACTTTTTACCTCTGTTTCTGGATGCAGAGCAAATGTGACAAGATAAAAACAATATTTAAAGGTATCTTTATTGCTCAATCACTTTGTAAGTTAACAAAACCTTTATTATTTGTCAGCTTCCAAGAATGGTCCAGCAGGCCCTTAAAATAGCTTGCCCTGATAAAATCTTGCCCACTTATTTGGGCAAGTAGATTTCTCAAGGTCTCATAAGGCACCTTTAAGGAACGCCGTAGGTATCACAAATGGCAGGGTACATTGTAATTAAAAGATTGGGCATGTACTTTTAGATTTTACATGTCCTTGTAGTGAAAAACTCCTACATTTATTTTTTTACTACTGTGAGGCCTTCCTTTCCCATAGGATACAATTGTGTGGCCTTATTGCATTTAATAAGTGATAACATTTCATTGGGAACAGGTGAACATTTCAGTGTTAGTGTCCGATAAATTGTAATTTAAATCCCTCTTTAATGGTAAAGTCGGTTTCTACATTACAATTTTGAAAAAACTACTTTTCAAATGAAAATATTTTAATCATGCTTAATTACCTAAAACCTACTGTGTTCTAAATACAAACATTAAAAGAAGGTGTAAAATGACAGTGCTTGATTACATACGTTAAATTTGTTAGAAAAAACATATATGCTCAGTAGTTTCCATAAGTGAAAATAATTCCTCAGGTGCTACTTTTAGAAGTTGGCATTTTACTGTCCTAACTAATTGGCACCTGAAACCTGTTCCTGGGTCACATGAGTGGGTGTAGTTGGAAGCTGGACTTTGCTTATTCCTCCCAGACAGCCACACAATTGACAAATTATGTGTGCCTGCATGGGCCATCACTGGCATTATGAGGGGCTAAGCAGCGCACACCCTCACTTGCAAATGATGAGCCTGTGCCCTGCCTTCATGCAAAGGACTTGCCACCACTGCATGTACATATAGCAAGCTTGGAGTCGGTGCAGGAGAGGCAGGAAACCTCAAGCACTTCAAAGGGAATTCTCTAGAAACTGCTCCTACTTCAAAGAAGGCACCAGGCATAAAATTAGGATCTTCAGAACCACTGTTCAGTTCACTTTCTGGACCTACCGAAGGACTCTCCGAGAACTGCCTGCTACTGTGATCTGCTGTGTACTTCAGAAGACTTTGCTGCACTTGGAAGGACTGATTTGTTTTCAGAAGCCTACCTTGAACCCTCAGAGGCCTGCCCTGCTGTTAGAGCCCTGCACCACTGCTGAATTTAGGACTACCAGAGTGACTCCAAGGGAGAGTAGGCTGCCCCCCTGATCAGAGCCTCACGGACAGAAATGGCTCCAACCATTTGAACCTTTCCCTCAACCCAAATGGTGCCGATCTAGTCCTGGACCCTTGGTACGGGGTGCTAAATGTGTCTGGATATCCCCAAAAACTAAACCTGGGACTTTAAAAAATTTTGGTGAAAAACTTCTCTGAGATCTGAAAGGAGACCGGGACTAATCTGCTTAGGTTGCATCGCCAGTTAGCCTTACTTTACAGCAGCTTCCACTACGTTCTTCACAGCAGCAAATGCTGTTCAGCGGCCCTTCATCAAAGGGGTATCAGGCCTTGTGGAACTTTGAGGGGGCTACAGACTCCAGCTTCATCCCACTGGAGATTTTCAACTTCTAAAAAAGAGTCTGAATGTAGAAATCATCGCTGCAACTTTGCCCAGTGGTTCTGCAATGATGCCTCCTCCTCAGAAATCGCCTACAGCCTTGCCCCGTCGAACTTTCCCTTCTAAGAACATTTTTCCTGAAAATTCTTCTAAGTTCAAAGGTAAGTCCCTACTCGACTCAATCCACTCCTTGTCTCCAACCTGAGCTCTGTCATGGTCATCCATATCTTTCAACTTTACCTGGTTTCACATGACTAGATGTCCGCAGTTGGCACTTTGGTTTATCATTTACTCTTTTATGTTCTGCTGATAATGCTGTCCTGTGTGTATTGACTGTTCTGTAAGCCTTTCCTTGGGAGGCTAAAAAGCTAAGAAATGAACTAATAATATTATATCTGCTGAAAAGTTTCTGCACCCTGTCCATGCAGCAGCTATTCGAAACTATCCAGGCTGAAATGTATGAAATTCATGAGGGTCTCCAGGTTGACCCAAAAACTTATATGCTATCAAAGCAAGGAAATGATTTAGAATTAGCTTGAGTAGTAACCCTTGTGGGTTAAGTAGTAAAGTTGGACTGAATGGAAGTAGAGCCAGCAATCATCTGATCGTTCTAGGGCAGTATGAAAACAGGGTTGAGCCTGCTAGAATGGAATGACCGATAGTAACAACAAGTCAACAAGTCAAATTTGCTTTATTCGTGATAAACACATAAAAGCATTTACATACATAGAAATCCATTAAAAAACTTGATTTGTGTTTCATAAAAATAGAACAATAGACATTTAAAAATACATCAATTGAATCATAAGTAAAAAATGTTAAAATATAAAAAGCTTAAAAATTACAGATGTTTTATAGCACGTTATTTACAATAGTCTGCTTATGAGTTTTTGTCTAATGGACCATGACCACCCCAGGTATTTGGCAGTGGCTATTAATATAGGCAATGATGAATTAGTGCGAATAATTCTTAAAGCTACCGCACTACTTGTTGTTCCTACATTTTTACACATAGGAGTTAGCCAAATACGTCTGGGTTCCACATATAATTTACATGCAAATAAAAAGTGCCCAATGGTTTCATTGTGCACTCCACAAGATGGAGAGATTTTAGTTGATAAGCCGCCCCACCTGCCAGTCAAAGATCTCAATGGGATGGCACCAGCTCTGATCTGGAAGAGCAACCTCCTGTCCCTTGGGTTGGTGATAACATCCCAATACGGTTCAAAATTGGGGAGGGACTTTGCTTCCAAGAATCTTCCAGCCATAGACTCTGGGTTGGTTAGTAACGATAGTAACGTATCTCTTTGGCTATCAAAAAATGGTTTGCTAATGGTTTTTATCTTGTACCTCACAGGTGGTTTGTATACCGAACCTTGGAGAGATTGTCCATACAAAGAAGTAAGGAGCAGCATCTTTTGTGTTTTGGAAAAGACTGTATCGCAAAGAAATCTGTAAGCATCTCTAAATAGTTGCTATACAATGATGACCCCTCTTGGGGCCATGTGCTGCCAGTCAAGAACTGACCACATCTTGCACCCCAATCAGCTTAAATGACAGGTGTACCATATTGGAGGATGACGTATCCATGCAGATGGTGCAGCTGATGGCACTGTTGTGGATAAAGGCGAATCTGCCTCCGTGAAGTCCATCTTGCCTGACGATATTGAACAGGGGTAGATGGTTTTACTGATGCCAAGAGCCAGTGTGGGAGTCAGTGATTAGTCTATCTGAACCCGTGATTAGTGATCTTCTGAGAACAAATTGCATCTCCTACTTCCTCTACTCTAAATTTGTCATCTGACTCCAATTTCAGGAGATAACATTTTCCAAGTTGGACATTGAATTTACTTTCCGATTCATTACAGTCATCATAAAAAAGCCTGAAAAGTGTTTTTATATTCTTCTAAAATTGATTCAGTGACAGCTCTTAACCAAGATAAGATATGATTACTCAACAATTACAAAGATTCAAATTGTGGGCTTAATTTCTTTTTGAATCAGTGACCACTTCCTCTATTCTGCTATCTGTTGTCTTTAAATAGGAGACCATGTCCTTTAAAGACAGTGTTTTGGCACCCATTTGTTTTGACTGATTGCTAAAGCCTAGGTGATTGCATCCAAAGTTCCAGACTTTCTTCTCATAAGAGTGAAAACTGTCTGGGTTAGACATGCCGCCGCCATTCTAACCCCTTGAATATTAGAATCCTGAATTTCTTCCTTAGTGTTGGTATTAGCATTGGAATTTATAACGTTATCTATTGGATGGGAATGGGAAAGAGAGGTGCAGGTAAACATTAGTGCCTCTACATCCACAACATTTTCTTCTGAACAATGGTGTTCGAAATAGTTCTTCAGACAATAAAGTCCTGTAAAACTAATATGTGATAAGAAAATGGGCATTGGACCACAACTAGATGCCTCGCCCTCGCTGTTATCTCTCCAAATAGAATTTGTCAACAAAAGCATCTATTTTGGAAATGTGTGCACTCTCTGTAGACACCCTTTGCCCAAGGGGTGCCAACCTAGATTAGGAAAAACATATAAATATAGAAAATAGGCGTGGACCACGTTTGTAATGACTCTGTTAACACAATGTATATCCGCAAAGAGGTTATTAGAAAATCCTCTCTTTATTGTTGCTTCATAAATATGTGCCAAGGAAAACCAGCCAATGCATTTTGTCTACATGGAGGCGGACTTCTTTGGGGCACAAAATATTTGAGTATATGTTCGTCATCCAAAGGTAATGGTCCTAGGTTTATCCAATATTAGTATCAATATTGGAGATTTAGAACTCCTATGATGGTCCATTCAATTGGAGGAACACTTGGAGAAAGACAGTTAAAGAATATCTAATCTATTGTCCGTGGCATAAGTCATCAGACCTGTGTGGTCTACAGTTTGATAAGTGTATGAAGTGATCAAGGGGCAAATCTGCCCTTTATCCAGCACTTCGATCGGTGCAGATATACGGGACAGGTGACAATCCTCGCAGTCCTGGATGAAGCACAAGCGTGATAGTTGGCTGAGGCTAGAATCCAAATCATGGAGTCCGGAGCAAAAATTATTATTTGGCGAGGTGATAGAGTGATGAAAATTTAATGGCGCCTTGTGGATTTCAGGTACAGTGGTCAGACATGGTTGGGTGGTTTGTAAAATAGCAATTGTAGATGTACTAAAATTGATCTTATGGATTGTAGCTTGTACAGATTTCTTGGTTTGTGTGTAGCCAGAGAAGACCCTTTATTGTCGTTGATTGAGACATGTAATAAGTCCTCGCCCCAATTTTTCTTATTTTTTCTCTTATGACAATAAGTAAACTTAACACTTAAACGTGACACTGATGCAATAGAGTAGAGAGGAGTGTTTAACTGATACCATAACTTTGCTCCTCCGATTAACAAGCAGAAAGTGTAACAGAAGAAGGATCCAGATGAATTGTAAAAGGAGGTATTAAGCCTTGAGGCTGGTTTACTAGGCTAGATGGATTTAGTTTGTAGAGTACTCTGCAGCATATACTATAGGAATAATAGAACTTAAATTAGAGTTTAAATCTAGGGAAGCAGGTAAGTATAAAAAATGATAAGTCAAGCAATGCCAATGCCAATATTAATGGCCATGAATAGAGGGGCCCATTGCTAGAAATAAAGGCGTTAGTGTGTGTAAACAAGGTTAATCTTGCTCAGTTGACTTTATTGATTTCCCAATATAACACGCACCATCAAGCTTAAGCAGAGACCCCCCACACCCCTGCCGAACTTTGACTTAGGGCAATTTACAAGCTAACTAGGCTCACTATTAAATTATTGGGTTTTTGACTAAAGTTGTTCTAATACCAATGCTGTCAAACTGCCGCCAGCTCAGCGAATCCCCCTTGGTCGGGCTTGGTCCCCGATACCCCCTTGAGCTCCTCAATGTACAACAAGTGGGTAGAAACCTGTCTAGAATGTGGCATCTCAGAATGACAGAAACTTGAAAGCTTGGAGGTATCACAAGCACCGATATCCAGTGTCCAGCCAACGTTCAACACTTGCTACTTACATAGAGCTGTAAGCTGCATTGAGCCTTTGTGTCCCTACCTACACCTCAATGACACTGATATCCTGACTACCCCACTTGCCTACATCACTCCATCTGGTAACACCCTGTCGGAGACTAGTGGGCTAACGAAGAATATCAGAGCTTTACAGAATGACAACCACCACAGTCGAGAGCTTGTAATTTAGGACCCTGATGGGGCAAGAGCACAACAGTCGCTTCTGTGGTCCTCACCAATGATGGCTAATGCTGGTGCTGTTGTTGGCATCTGCACACTATGCTGAGTCAGAGGGAGACACTGTTTGCATCAGTGGTCATTATGGATGTGATATGTTCATTAAACTCATACAAAAGATAAGTAATGTTTTGATTTGGTCACTTTTCTGGTAGAAGATGGTGTGTGCTGTGGTGTTTGACCAATTTCGACATCTGCTCAAAGGATTGAAAGAATATCTGTTACTTACAGTTCCATAATTTACATCTTGGGGACAGTCAGGACTCCTTAATATTTGTTAATATATTTCTGTGAAACAAGGCATGTTTCATAGTTATTAGTTTAGCAAATTCTAAAGAGTGTTTTAGTGAGCATTTTTCACTTGTGCACTGGGAAACAGTGTGACTTCGGAGTGGCTTTGATTTGAATTAGATCTCCCATATGAAAGCCTTGCTTGACTGTAGATTGGGTGTGTGTTTGGTAGTGGTGACTACGGAAATTGTTCCTCTCTAGATTTGGAAGGGTATATTCTGAGAGGATGTGTTTCAACCTGTAACATGTTGGCTCATTAAGCCATTCCACTACTCCTGTGAGAAGAGATCATTTTTAATACTGTCATATTGTGAATAATTATCTAATACTCTAGCCTTTAAAAATCCCCAGGTCTGCAAGCCATTGAAGGGAATAACACATGTTGTCTGTCACACCTCTGCTGTTTGCTGGAAGTAAAGGTGTGAACTAAAGAGCAAAGAGACAAGAAAAATTAAATGCTTTAAAAGTCATAAGAGAAGCTTTGTAATTTATGACCTAGGTACACTTGTTTGTTATTTTGGATCTGATACTCATTACAATAATATTTTATTGGGAGCATATTTATGAGAGGCTTGCATCACTCTTGCACCAAGGAAAGTAGTTCATCAGTGACAAACGCCTCTAAGTCAGATTTATAAAACCACGCAAAGTCACTTTGCATGGTTTGAAATGGCTTTAAAAATTTAGAGTAAAGTAACGCAGTGCAAATTGATGTTCTGCCTTACTTTACGCAAGCGAGGTGGTCCAAGGACGTTGCGGAGGCTGTTTCCATGCAACTCCTATGGTTCCTGATGCATTCCCAGATTTACAAGGATTTGCAAATCTGGGAAAGCACAAGAATATTATGCTTCCCCAGATGAGGTGTAACAGGGAGAAATATCTTCAATTTGCCAACTTTTTTTCACTCTTTCTATGTGTGCTGCATCTTGGGGAGAGGATGTAACCTTTAGTCTAGAGTGGTGGACCTCGAAGCTAGGGAACCGGATGCGAGTCCTGGTAAAGATGCTCAACATCCTGTGATTCTGGGCAAATCACTTAATCTTCCTGTACCTAACAAAAAAAAAGTGTCATTCTGACATGAAACTGGTGCTCATGTTCAGCGCTCTGATACCCGATGTCTCAGGTCTAGTTCACGCTATATAAAACTCTAAAAAACATCGAAAGAGGAAAATGTCTGTCAGGATTGTTTTTGTGGAAGAAGGTGCCGCTTCCTGCAGAAAAACAATCCTGCATCCAATGGAAGCACCCTTGCACCATAGTGCAAGGGTGCCTGTGTTGTCACTAGGCTGTCAAATGGCGCAAGCACAAGGGGAAAGGACATGTATACACTATATTGGATAAATACGATGCATCTGCCCTTGCCTTGTGAGGCAGGGCAGTCAGCAAGGTGACTTGCTGCGCTGGCTTGTGCCACTAAGCTCGTATATAAGTCGCCTGGTGTCTAGATTCTCTGATTTTGCTTAATATAAAAACAGTAGGTACCTCCGTCGTGAAAGAGCAATGCCAGTGGTTACATTGAGTGCATATATAGCCATGGATGTGTGGGAAGGGTTGGGAAAGGGGGTTTGATATCTTTCATGTACAGATTGTGTTTGTAGAACAGGCGACTGGTTTTATTGTTTGCTGTGGAGATGAAAATAAAAATGTTTCTATTAAAAAAAAGAAAAAGAGGAAAGTCAGGCAAGACAGTACAAAGAGCACTTTGCTATCAACATTATTTGAATGAGGGGTTTAATCCATGCTAATCACTGGGACTATATGCTACAGCCTCGCTGAATACAACATGCTCTTCTAAAGGCATGTAAGGTGGAAGCGAGAAAAGTATTTCTTATACTCCTTCACCCTATAACTGCATATGTGGCAGTTTAACGCAACAATGCCTGTCAGAGAATATATGCCCATGGACTTATTAGCAGACTTACATATAAAGCAGGGTTCAAAACACCAGTTATCCACGGTGGCGAAATAGGGAGCTTAAATCAGTGTGGCAAACCAGAACCCCAAGGCTCATTTCTAAATATGTAAAAGGGCAAATTATCGGGTCCCTATACCACTGATTTTCTGCATCTTACAATCAGTGTCACTAACCAAAACACCCATTATTCTTTTCACTTGTAGACCTTATCACTTCCTTCCACTTCTCATGTATGCTCGTTTTCAGTTTAACCAAAATGTTGAACTTTACATTTTCCTAGGATTGACATCCTTACCTAATCAATCCACATTTGATTGCACCCAGTCTTTCATACAAAGTGTGCAAGTAGTGCCTTCATACCATTTCAAGCTCACACTCATACTGTTAGCTACTTACTTCCATGCCACACACTCTTGGACTATCAGCATAAACTCATGCATTAACATTATATATTTCAAAATGTAAATATTCTGCTGCGAAAACGGCTAGACACTAGTAATGTTTACCACTCGAGATTCAACTTGTTTCAGTTTATTGCAAAGTTTTATATTATCATGGGTTCAAAGTACCTCCTAAACATACTTTTTAGGTTTTGCCACTATAAGGCTTGCGCTGTGCTTGAGAAATCTGTTGTTTTTAATATAAACTTAAAATGGACTTCCATACCGCCTACTCTATTTCATGCCTTCTCATTGGTTCCTATGCATGCAACTTACCTTTTCTTAATTTCTATTGACTGTATCATGTTTTCCTGCATTTACCAATGCTTGTTCCTCGTCTGCTTCTCTTATCATTTTCCCGCTGCCGAAATACTGTTAACACCCACTTTGGTGGAACTATATGTTCATAAAGTATTGCCTTTTACTCTTGTACCATCTTTATATAACAGTTTATCATCGGGAGAGATTAAGGGGCAGACGTAGGTAATCCAATTTTACCAACTCTAAAATACCGAATCATACCGATTCGGTATTTTAAATTCGGAAAATGGGATGTAGGTAAAAGATCAGTAAAAAATACAGATTCGATAAAATTCAGGTATTCAGAATCGGTATTTACCAATTCTGTAAATACCGAATTGGTAAATACTGAATCGGTAACACCCATTCAACCCATAGGAATGAATGGGAATTACCGATTCGGTATTTACTGATTCGTTATTTACCGAATCGGTAAATACCGAATCGGAAATACGAAACACACCCAATTGAGCCTGTCAACCAATCAGGAACACCCACCACACCCCACAACAAAGCAACAGAGGAACCAACCAATCAAATGCAGCTACCCCACCCCACTCCCAGGAAGTGGCCACACCAACGCAGGTGCAGAGCAACTGAACAGCACTGAGAGCAGTGAGACACTGAGGAACAGGCTGCCCAGAGCTGAGCTGAGCTGCAGAATGGAGTCACAGGATGCCCAGAAGGAAAGAGCTGAGCGCAAGAGGAAAGTCAAATTCAGCACAGCTGAACTGCAGGTGTTGGTGGAGGAGGTAGTGAGACACCACACCCAGCTCTTTGGCAAGCAGTCTCTGCATGTTGCAACATCTGTTAAAAGGAACACCTGGCTGGGGATCCAGTCGAAGGTGAATGCCATTGGGGTCACAACCAGGGACATTGATGACCTGAAAAAAAGATGGTATGAACTTCGGATCGTAACAAAAAAAAAGCTTGCAGCCCAGAAAAAATAAGCTGGTGCCACAGGTGGAGGAAGGAACCGTGCACCTGCACTTACAGACCTGGAACTGATGGTGGAGTCAACCCTGCAGCCAAAGAGTGTCCATGGGATAGGGGATGCTGACAGCTCAGCCAGAGCTGCAACAAAACAAGGTAAGCTGCATGGACATAAATCCCCACCCCTTTCCCTATCCCCCTTCCCCAATCTGGTAGTGTGCATCCGACTCCAGTACAGGTTTTAGGATTTAGCGGCAATGCATCATGGGAGACGTAGTCATAGAAACATACATCAATACAGTCATCACGGAAAACAGCAAGGCATGCCACACACTACATCCAGAAGCAGTTGAGAACTATGCAATTGTGTCACATGAATGTGATTTAATAATGAAACACAGGTGTACATCACCAATGAGTCAATGTTCATATCTGTCCACAGGAGAGTCATCGCGCAGTACAGCGCAGGAAAGGGAGAAGAGGGCACCAGCAACAGAGCGGAGTGAGGACGCAGCCAAAGGTGCAGGTCAAAGCACTGTACTGCCACCCATACCCACAGCGCAGGCAGCAATAACACCTGAGCGACCCACCACAGCACAGCCTCTGTCACCACTGCTGTTTGACTCACAACAGTTTGAACTACCAGCACTGTCACCCACACCAACCTCAGAGTCATCAGTACTGGTAAGGCCAAGGAGGCATGATGTGCCCCCTCTCAGGATTCTGGAGACGTCCGATGAGGATGATGGAGAGGGTGACACACACACACAACTCCACTTGAGGCAGACAACTCAGGACAGCAGAGTGCATCTGGAGCTGTGCGTACCGGTGCAAGAGGCCGGAGGGTATGGGAGAGAGGCAATGGTGAGGATGGAGAGGGGGTTTTCTGTGGTCTTGAGGCCACCATGGTCAAAGTCCAGCGCCTGCAAGCAAAGGGCATATTAGCAGTATAAAGACAGGTGCGCAACTTGAATCACAGGATGGGCAACAGCGACCGGGGGATTGGCTCCATGGCAGAGAGCATGCAGTCCGTGGCAGAGGGAATGAGGGACATGTCACAGTGCGTGATGGCTCTCTGTGAGAGACTAGACTCTGACCACACAGAGAGGCGCCGAGATTGACAGTGCATGCGCCAACACACAAAGGCCATGAACCGGCTTGCCACAGCAACCTCCCTGCTATGTCGGCGCTCTGTCGCCATGCAAGATGGCATTGTGCACTGCTGCACGGATTTGATGAGGGGGATGGGGAGAGTTACCTCTGCCATGGAGCTACTGCTCACCAACCAGGCAGCCACGGCTGGGGACACAGGTGTTGGGGACACAGAAGACTCTACCAGCAGGAGTAGCTGTAGCACTCCTGTTCCTGACATTCGAAGGAGCAGCAGGCGCCAACCTGCTGACCCAGGCTCCACTGCCACCGTTGCCACCCAGCCTCTTGCATCCCGCACTGTTGTGCGTGGGCGCAAACAATGAGGGTGCCCACAACCCACAGGACATGTCACGGTGAGGCAACCTGTGACCACCCAGTGGGGTATTCAGACATTGAAGTACCATTGTGTGCTATCAGTAAATTGCCATAGTGCCCATTAAGCTACGTCATTCAAATACAAAGCCTAGCTGTTTCTCCTTACTTACTTAGAAATAGTTGCATGTGAACTCTGCCCGTCTCAGGTCTCCCATCTGTGGCTTGCGCTGCTCCTGCTGCAAGGGGCTCTGGCTGTTCAGTTCCATCATCAATGTCCTCATGATGTGTTATTTCCACTTCTGTGAAAACAGTTTTAAAAAGGAGGGTCTAGGGGATAATATTTAACAACCAAATAATCTCCACACCCCCAGTCAAGTACAGAAAAAAACAGAAAAGGGATTACTGGCCCATTTGTTAAAAACTAATACATAAGCTCAGGAGGATAGGGGCATCAATCACAAATGATTTGAATAACACCCGGCTATGGAACAAATCCCATCAGCCCACCACTCTGGCGGAGCATCGTCATCTGGGAGATGATGGAGTAAGAGCTGTGTCGCCAACCTGCCAATCGGATGGCTGTGCAACACTAGACCTCTGTCCAATAATTCACTTAGCCAGAGTGCTTTCAAAACAGTAGTGCTGGTGGTGTGCAGTGCAAAGTGCAGTGATAACTAAAAATGACTATGAGGGCGAACAATATGTTTATTCAGAATCGTCCAAATGCCAAGATTAAAAACAACCTGATAGTGTGAAAAAAATGACTATCTTTCAGCAATAGAAAAAACATGTTTCAGCCGTATAGGTAACAGTGACCGGCTTTCATCAGGACCTAAACAGGATAATATGCTACTGCAATAATATAAAGCAAAATTCAAAAATAATTTCTTAGGAGAATATATACATCAGTGGTAGACAACCACCCTACCAGGACCTGGTGTAGACCGTAGTGACCGGTAGGTGCGTATGTAATCTTATTTCCTAGAGTAAAAAAATGGATTTGTGTCAAAGGTAGATGAACATACATCCTCCTGAGCAAATTGACCAGTTTGACACTTGTCTTCAAAAAAGTAGACAACCAAGCCCAAAAAGTGTCCAAATTAATTTAAGTTCATGGAACTATTACTCACCCAGCTTTATGTGGGATAAAGCCTCACCTCACCCGGCAACTGCTCAGTAGATGAGGCCCGCTCTATTGTGGGTGAAACAAGAAAACACAGATGTGAGAACCAGAATGTGTTCCTTATTAAACAACTAAATCAAATATAATAAAACCTTAAAATGTTTATTGAGTTTCTGACAGTCTACTAGAGGGTTTTAGAACAGGACTGCTACAGATGTGGATGATGTAAGTTAATTTCATACATAAAATATATTAATATCACACTCATAAGTCTCTACATCATTAGGTCAACAAGTGCCCAAAAATCCATAAGAACCAGAGACCACCACCTGGACGACCAATCATTTCCGGGATTGGCTCTCTTTTGGAACCGTTATCCACTTTCGTGGACTATTTCTTGAGGCCGATGGTCAAGGAAATGCCTACCTACCTCAAAGATACCGCTGATGTTCTTAGACTTCTCCCTGGTGTTGACTTTGACGTCACGACTGACCTGTTGGCCAGTTTTGACGTTGAGTCATTATATACGTGCATTCCCGAGGAGGACACTCTCAAATCGATTAGAGGTCTCCTCGATGCCCGAACTTTGCGAACTTTGGACAGTATCACTCCAGTTAATTTCATCATGGAGTGTGCCAGATTGGCCATGATGGAAAAAAAATTCACTTTGAGGATCAGATTTTACCTGCAGATCTCAGGGACATCGATGGGCAGTGTTTTTGCGGCCAGCCTCGCCAACCTGTATGTCCATCTTTTCGAGCAAAACTATGTCCTCAACCACAGCAACCCATACTTCCATCAGGTGGTGCTGTGGAAGAGGTACATAGATGATATTCTAGTAGTTTTGCGGGGCACAACCACTGAGATCCAGGCATTCCACAGCTCGCTGAACCAACAGAACAGATTTTTGAGATTCACAATGGAATTTAGTAAGATAAAACTCCCTTTCCTCGATATCCTCATTTTTCTGGAGGAAGGCAAATTACAATCGGAGTTATTCAAAAAACCTATGGCCAGGAATTCCCTGTTAGTATTTGATAGTCACCATCCTAAAGCCCTACGTAAGAATTTGCCGGTAGGCCAGTTCTTGCGGATTCGTAGGAACTGTTCAATGAAACCTCTCTTCGATAAACATGCTAAAGAATTGTCATCACAATTACAAGATCGTGATTACCCGAAACGCCTTGTCCGTCGAGCATGGAAAAGGACCTCCAACAACAACCGTGAGGCCTTGCTTGATCACCATCTTGAGAGAACCACCGATAGAGAGACTCACCTTTGTTAACACCTTTAGCACACTATCAAACAAGGTGCAAAAGACTGTATGCAAGCATTGGAGAATTTTGAACGTGGAAACTGAGAATATTCCTCTGCCATTGTTCTCTTTCAGAAAGGGCCCTAGCCTACGAGATAGCTTGGTACACACAAGGCCCAAGTTACAGCTTCATGACAACACCAATACACTTTGGAACCTCCCTCCTGTTCGAGGTCATTATCCGTGTGGCTCGTGTAGTGTGTGCCCTCAAACATGCAAGACAGAATCTGTGGACATTGGCTCAGGAAAGCCATGGATCTTGAAGACTCATACCAATTGTAACTCGGATCGAGTTATATACATGATCACATGCCCCTGTTCACTGAGATATGTTGGCCATACCACACGTAAAATCAAACTCTGAATCAGCGAACACAAAGCACAGTTCGCTGTAACAAGCAAGCCACTTGTCTCACTAATCATTTCCTTGCACTCAAACACAAAGCAGATGATTTGCGGTGGCTTGTGTTAGAACGCCCTTTCATTCCACCGCATGTCAGTGACATCTCAAGGTTTCTTTTCATCAAAGAAAAAAAGTGGATCTTTAAATTGAAATGCAACACCAATGGTCTCAACTACAGCATTCCGTTGGTCTCCTTATGAGTTGGGTATAACCATTCGTGTATATACAGACCTCGTAGCCTGCTCATTTTTATCTAAAAGAACCTACATTATCTATCAATAGGATCGCTGTATGTGAGAAACACACTAATACACACTACCTCTTTGAAAATAGATGTATAGTGGGTAATTCAACGAATCTATCCTGAGATGGCTTGGGTTTGTTTGTTATGCATACTCTGTTTTGCTGTACCTCCTTAGGTGCAGCTTTACAAACTAAACCAAGAGCGTGCAGTGTAAGCTTTAATGCAGGAGAGGTTGAATAATAATTAGATGACACACATTCGTATATGATATTACGGCTAATACCAATTTTTTCGCATCTGTTCAATGTAGCGCATTTTTTTCAATGCATCTTTTGCTTTGTTTATACATTGATAAATATAGATTAAGATACATGATTCTTTAGCTGCCTCTGATTATCAACTGTCCCTACATAGGGCAATTGTGTAGATATGTGCAGGCTTATGAATTGTGTGAGCCTTTTTCCCACGAAGATGGAGCTGGTCTTGTTTTGGGTTAAATACTCCAAATTAACCTTTGTACAATCATGACGCCTCTATTTTTAGATGGAGAGTCTTTTCATCTGTATCTCCTTCAGGAATCTATGCAGTCTGACATTTCCAGGAGGGCGTGTAGGTTGGCTTATTCAGCTTGATGACTTGCGGTCGCGGTTTGGATACGTGTGCTGCCTCTACTTGTCATACAGCACCTATTCCGCCTTCTGCGCATGCGCACTCGAAGGTACGCTACTCTTTGAGCATGCGGGATCTTTTTAGACAATTTTGTCTGCTTTCTGCGCATGCTTAATGTCTATTCAGTGTTTGGACATACGCGCAATGGGTAAATCGAGTGATGATTCGATAACAAGCCTGTAATTTTCATTGTTAAGAGCCTCCAATCGACAAAGCTCTTTAATTACAACCAATCCAGGACGGTATATAAGGCAGGCTGACTGTCGGTATCTCCCCTTCGGCTTGGAGTTCATCCAGAGGTACCGACGGACAGGTAAGCAGCTTGCAGGGACTTCTGACATCCTTCTTCTTCTCTCTTTGACTAAGACTGTTACATTTAACAACTATGATGCCCAGAAATGTTGTATTCACCTGACAATGGGAACTAAGGGCCAGATGTAGGACGGCAAATACCGGTCGGTAACGGCCGATTTCGGCTGTTACCGACCGGTATTTGGTGTTTGACATGTAGGGGGCCTTATATTTACAGAATCTGTATATTTACCGAATCGGTAAATTTACCGATTCTGTTAAATACGGAATCTGTAAATTTACCGATTCGGTAAATACAGATGTAGGTGGCACTTGAAACAGAGCCACAGGCCCTTACCGAATCGTTATTTACCACCAAATACTATTTGGTGGTAAATAACGAATACCTGTGTACATGCACATCTGTGCATGTACACCTAAGGGCATGTATGTGTGTCACATGGCACACAAGCCAGAAACAGGGGTGCAACAGGTTGTCAAAGTGACACCCTGTCCCCCTTGGCAATTCGGTAATTTTACTGATTCGGTAATTACCGAATCGGTATTTGCCATTGATTCCTATGGGCTTCAAGGTCCATAGGAATCAATGACAAATACCGATTCGGTAATTACCGAATCGGTAAATACCGAATCCTACCGATTCGGTATTTTTTACCGAATAATTACCTATATTAGATTTACCGATTCATGAATACCGAATCGGAAAAATTCGGTATTTATGAATCAGTAAATCTAATTTACCTACATCTAGCCCCTAAGAGAGTAATCAGTCACTTAAAGTCTCTTTTTGGGCACTTGTTGACCTAATGATGTAGAGACTTATGAGTGTAATATTAATATATTTTATGTATGAAATCAACTTACATCATCCACATCTGTAGCGGTCCTGTTCTGAAACCCTCTAGTAGACTGTCAGAAACTCAATAAACATTTTAAGGTTTTATTATATTTGATTTAGTTGTTTAATAAGGGACACATTCTTGTTCTCACATCTGTGTTTTCTTGTTTCACCCACAAATAGAGCGGGGCCTCATCTATCGAGCAGTTGCCGGGTGAGGTAAGGCTTTATCCCACATAAAGCTGGGTGAGTAATATTTCCATGAACTTAAATTAATTTGTTCATTTTTTGGGCTTGGTTGTCTACTTTTTTTAAGACAAGTGTCAAACTGGTCACTTTGCTCAGGAGGATGTATGTTCATTTACCTTTGTCACGAACCCATTTTTTTGCATTATTCTAGGAAAGAAGATTACATACGCACCTACCGGTCACTACGGTCTACACCAGGTCCTGGTAGGGTGGTTGTCTACCACTGATGTATATATTCTCTTAAGAATTTTTTTTTTTAATTTAGCTTTATATTATTGCAGTAGCATATTATCCTATTTAGGTCCTGACGAAAGCCGGTCACTGTTACCTATACGGCCGAAACATGTTGACCTTTTTTCTATTGCTGAAATATAGTCATTTTTTTCACACTATCAGCTTGTTTTTAATCTTGGAATTTGGATGATTCTGAATAAACATATTTTTCGCCCTCATAGTAATTTTTAGTAATTACTACACTTTGCACTGCACACCACCAGCACTACTGTTTTGAAAGCACTCTGGCTAAGTCAATTATTGGACAGAGGTCTAGTGTTGCACAGCCATCCGATTGGCAGGTTGGCGACACAGCTCTTACTCCATCATCTCCCAGATGACGATGCTCCGCCAGAGTGGTGGGCTGATGGGATTTGTTCCATAGCCGGGTGTTATTCAAATCATTTGTGATTGATGCCCCTATCCTCCTGAGCCTATGTATTAGTTTTTAACAAATGGGCCAGTATTCCCTTTTCTGTTTTTTTCTGTACTTGACTGGGGGTGTGGAGATTATTTGGTTGTTAAATATTATCCCCTAGACCCTCCTTTTTAAAACTGTTTTCACAGAAGTGGAAATAACACATCATGAGGACATTGATGATGAAACTGAACAGCCAGAGCCCCTTGCAGCTGGAGCAGCGCAAGACGATGCTCTGCCAGAGTGGTGGGCTGATGGGATTTGTTCCATAGCCAGGTGTTATTCAAATCATTTGTGATTGATGCCCCTATCCTCCTGAGCTTATGTATTAGGTTTTTGACAAATGGATCAGTAATCCCCTTTTTTCTTATTTCCACTTCTGTGCCTTTCTTGGTAGCAAGGTTGTGCAGCATTGCACAGGTCACAATGATTTTACAGCAGATGATAGGAGTGTACTGCCGTGCTCCTCCACTCTTGTGGAGGCAGTGGAACCTGCTTTTTAGGAGTCAGAATGTGCGTTCTACAACGCTGTGTGTTGCTCTGTGTGCCACATGGTAACGCCTCTCACTCCTGATAGATGGATTAAGGTAGGGGGTGAGCATGAAGGAACGCACAGCATAAGCGCTATCGACTAGGTGGAAAAGAGAGTGCCGTTAGTTACATACTCATCATACATTCATCTTCAGTTACTATCAGGGTGCGTCACAGTTGGTTACCTAGCAGGTATCCGTCTCCAAATTCTCCAGCAGCAAGACGTGTGTAGATCCCACTGTTCTGGAATATGTAAGAGTCGTGGGTGCTCCCAGGGAATTTAGCCACTTTGTCTGTTATGATATTTCCTGAGTTGCATAACACCTGCACATTGATTGAGTGTGTTGACTTCCGGTTCCTGTATATGTATTCTGTGGCTGCAGGTGGGCAGATTGGGATGTGGGTGCCATCTATGCAGCCTATTACGTGAGGGAAGTGTGCCAGTTGATAAAAATCAGTTTTGGTCTTCACCAGTTCCGCTTGTGTGGCAGGGAAGCTAATGTAATGATGCATTCTCTGCATCATGGCCTCCAGGAACTTCCTGAAGAAATGGGATAAGCAGCTCTGGGACACCCACCCTACCGCAGCAATGACACTCTGGTAACTCCCAGAGGCCAGGAGGTGTAGGCTACACAGCACCTGCACATGGGGTGGGATGGCGTGCGCCCTTGGTGTTAGGTGCTCCAGGAGTGGGTGCAGGTCCCTGATCAAGTCCAGGATGGTTTGTGGGTCAAGCCTGTACCTCTGCAATATCTCTGGCTCAGTGAGTTGAAAGAGCGTAATCCTCTGCCTGTAGACTTGCTCCTCGCTTCTCCAGACCCTCTCTCCTGCTGCCTGTAGCCATAGCCGCCTTGCAAAGACGTAGAATGCTGCCATTCTGGTCACAGTGTTGCATTTTGGGTCCTTTTTTATAGCCTGCACCTGGTTACCACCTGCTTTCACTCCATGGTAAATACCGACTCTTAAATACCGAATTTTATGAAATTCTGTATTTTTGAGCTTTGCTACATCTCAATGGCCAGTTTTTACCATTTCTTATTTACCGATTCGGTAAATAGGGATTCGGTAAATTAGAATTCGGTAAATTAGAATTCGGTACTTTCCGATTCGGTAAATTCCGATTCGGTATGATACCAACTCGTATTTACCGAATCGGTCTATTTTTTACTCCTACATCTCAATAGCCCAATACCGGTCGGTAACGGATGAAATTCGGAATTTTCGGCCTTTACCGACCGGTATTTGGCTACCTACATATGGCCCTAAGTGATTTGTATAGAATCGTCTCCAGTGAGACTCGAATCAGAATCCCCAGCTCTTGAGTCAGCAGCTCCAGCCGCTGCACTATATCCTCTCCACACCTGTGTTATCTCTGATGGAGCGGTTTCATTTTCCCAGAGCATGATTGATGAAAACAGCTCTAGTTTATTTACTACGTAGGCGATACAGATGCATTACCAATACTTGTTTAGGTATGACACATTTGTGACCTTTTGATAGTACTAAAATTATATGTGTAATATTTTGAATTGTTGGGGCTTTCGGCCAGTCCTTTACCTATTTGTTTTTCACTGCACTATTCACATTTTTTCAACCAGTACAACAGACAGCATGGGGGCATTGGACAGCACACGTCAGCAGATGGCCAGCTTAACTGAGAGTGATGGTATTAAGTTGTTTCACAGTGAGCAGATCCACATGCAAGTAGTTTCTGTAGGATAGTGCCCCTTTTTGCATGGTTACCCCTCACTTACCTAAAGCTGATGTACTTTGACTAAGTGTGCCCTGGAGTCCTGCCAACCAGATACGCAGGGCCTATGTTCTTTCCCTAAACTGTACTATTACAAAACCCAATTGGCAACTCTCTGGCCACATCTAAGTCCCTTGTAAAAGGTACCAGAGGTACCAAGGTCTCTGTGACCAGGCAAGACCTCTAAGGGATGCAGCACTTATTGTGCCACCCTTATAGGCATTGTACCTTTACACCCACACACTGCCAATGCAGGCTGCGTATTTTCGTGCAGAACAAAGTGAAGAGTAGACATGGCACTCATCCCTGTGTGCCATGCCTACAACCCACTGCCCTGGCATACATCAGTCACCCTTCTAGCTGTGTGCACTATACCAGTGGTAAGGGTACAGGTGCAGGAGCCCTTTGCCCCTACAGTATCTAAGTAAATCCTTAGACATTGGAAGTGTAGTAATTCCATAAAGAATATATGTTATGGGAGTTTGTCATTAAGAACTACACAGCATCATAATGGCTTTACTGAGCACATTAAACCCACACTGATGCTAGTGTGGGATTTAATGAGAAATACACTCAGAGGGCATCTAAGAGATGCCCCCTGAAAAATGACGAAACTATAGTGTCCTGGCTGAGTGGCTGCTCATCAGCGCAACCACCAGACATGTTTCTGGCATCCTGGGTCACGAGCCTACCGCTTTTGGGGTCCTGAAACAAAGCACATCCTGTGCCAAGGTGCCAAGCTTCCTCCCCCAGGAATGGTATGGTCCATGAAGGGGAAGCTTCAAAGGCTTGCCGCCTTTGTGATCTACCCCAGCAATTTGCTGCTCCCAGCAACTGGCCCCCACCAGCTCGAACCACCACTTTAGGTGGGAGAAACAGCAGGAAATCCAAGTTTGGAGAAGAGGTGTCCCACCTTTGCCAACCCCACCCCTCAGGTGGGGGAGGCGAGGTGAAGCATAACTCTCAGTCCCCGCCATCTTGCAGATGGGGGGACCTAGCCAATCAGTGTGAGGCTTATGCCACCTCCCCCTGGAGGGTGACATAGTAGGGGGTGTACCCACCCCAAGAAAGGGAACCATTGATCCCGACCTGTACCTACCTGTAACGCCCCTAAAATTAGCGCCTAAAATTAGCATTTAAGGGCACCGGATTTGCTCACCCACAGCCTCTGGCTTCTCCCAAATCTACAAGTCTGCACCACTCTGCACCCAATGCCCACGGACCGTGTTTGAGATGCTCAACACTATGAGGAGATCTTCTGGCGATCCCGGCCTGGTATCTGGTGATTCCTGACCTGCCTCACGTCTCCAACCAAGCCAAAAGACACCCCTGCACCCGAGGTCCCATGGCCTTGGGCGGCCCAATCCCAAGACATCCCAACTTACCTCTCCAACTGGTAGTTGTCTCCAGAAGATCTTTGTCCCCGAGCCTGCAGTGTTTTTTGCAACCGGAGAATCCTTGTTTAAACCAATAAGGCACCCGACACCAAAACAGCACCCTGCACCTGGTTGCCCCTGTGCCACTGTGGGTGCACCTTGTGTGCTAAACTGGATCCCCCTCAGCCTAACACCAGGAGCTTTGCTCCCAAAACCTTGTGGCCTGCTTGTGAACAGCCAGCAACCGGAGGCTCCCTATTCCCTATTGGATAACATTGGGCGTCAGAACTCTGCACCCGGCCGCTCCGTTCCTTTTGGGCTCAGGCGGTCATTACGGCGCCAGCCCTCGAGGCCCCCTTTGGGGGCGGCCTCTGCAATAACAGCCTCATGTGCCCATTCCAGGAACCATACCATACCTGTGTATCCATATTACTACACACAGCCAACAGTCATTGTTATTTTGGGGTGGTTGTTGGCCGCAGTTTATTACTCATTACATACATCATATTTGTACAACTCCCCTGGACACCTTCTCGGAGCGGGGTCATAAATCATTATCATACATTATCACAATTTATCAGGCAGTGTAATTTGAACATCATAAATCATGGGTCATAAATCATCAGGTATCGTAAATCATTCTGTCATCGTTGTGTAGTCATAAATCATTCTGCCGGAGCATCATAAATCATGGTCATAAATCATAGTCGTAAATCATTGGGATGTCATAAATCATTCTGTCACACATCTGTCAACATTTTGTTATCATAAATCATTCTGCATGGGCATCATAAATCCTCAGCCATAAATCACCGGCTGGCCATAAATCACTGGTTTGTCTTTTTGCTCATTTCCATATCATTGGGTCATAAATCACCCTCGCCGCTTGTAGATTGTTCTTTGTTGTTTTCCACGCCCCTTTGCGTGTGAGGGGTAGCCTTTTCCAGGAGCCAGGCCACAACTCGCTACTTTGCTGGTCTCTCCTGCGCCCAGCTGTCTGGCGGGGGCTGGGCTGCGAGTGCCGTCTCCGTGTGCTACCCCGATTTTTTGTCAGACGTACTCACCCAGCCGTGAGGCATCCCAGAATGGGTGGTCCTCCCTCTAGGCACCGCCCTGTCCGTGTGTTTCCATAATCAAGCCAATACACCTTTTGTTTCCGCCACGCCGCCAGGGAGGCTTACGTCTTCCTGCGGCTCTCCCAACCCTGTGTCGTCTCTTCGCGCCTCCCTTGCTCTTTCTGCGGGTCTGCCCCTGCTGCTGTTCCACTCGCACGCTAGGAAACCCGCCTCTAGCTGTGTCTCCGGGAGGCTGACGTCTGGTAAGGTCTGATGTAATCTTCCCCAACACCGTAAAGGTGTGCTCTGCGCCGCCATTTCCCTTATGTAGTGGCACACTTGTGTCCTGTTCGGAGTCTTACAGCACTCTCTCCTCTCACCATGAAATCAAACAAAATTGGGAGATAGTCAGATACCGCTCGTGGAGGCATGTTATAACATACATTGCTTAATTAACATTATCTACCTCGCCCCTGCTCCTGGCAGGTTCCCCCTGTAAATACCCCTGCGAACCCAGTAACGCTGCTTGGTGTTCGCCCATCTGTACTACCACTCCACTGTACTTATTTCTTATTCCTGGAGGAAGCGAAACCTAGCTCACCCTACGGGGGGTGCAGGGTACCTATTTTTAAACGGCACGTATGCCCCAGGGAACCGACAGGTAGTGATTTTTACTCAACTGCCTTCGAAAGTATTGCTATCTCTTTCGTCCTGTGATTCAGGGGACGTGTCACCGGTCTGTCTGGGAGCCTAGGTGCCCCAGATCACACTCGCGCCCCTGTTCCCTAGGAGGCTGCCTATGACCTGCTCCATTGGATTTCCACAAAATGTCTGTTCTTCTCTTAGCAGTTACCCTGCCATTGTGTCTGTTTAATCTATGAAGTGTGCACATTCCCATCACGACTATATATATATATATATATATATATTAATATGGGAAGAGCCCCTGACCTATGCATTCATAGAGATCAATTTGCTGTAAGCCTTCCCTTTTATTAACTTTTTTGTATTGTCCATTGGTCCTCGCTGCAGTGGTTTAATCTGATGTACTATTGTGCACTCCTCTGTTCCTTAAAGCTGTATTTGCATTTACATTTAAAGGAGCGTCCATCCTATTTTCAGTGTATTGGGGGTAGATTTAATTAACGTATAATCAAATAGAGTTGCATCATGTTTCTGCATGATATTAATTTTAGATTCTTTTACATAGCTACGCTTTGTTACAAATTGCGACATTGTCTTTGTGATGCAATTATGAATCCACATACTAATTAGTTCTCCGCTCCGTAGCAGTTGTGTACTTCCTGGTACAGAAAGTATTGGAGCGCTTTACCTGAGCACAAGTTAGGTTACACGAGGACACATTCGTTATTTTGGTCGGCCCGGTGAGATTAAGTGATTTGCCCAGGATGTGGACCAATATGTGTGTGCCCATGACTGAACCCCTGAATGGTGTTGGTAGCTTAAACTACCAACCACGGGCAAGTCTTTGCTGTGCCAAGGGAATTGTGCCTGTTCGGAGTGCCTGGAAGTCAAGGAATCTCCACCCTCTAAGATTCGTCAGCTCAGATTCGGAGTGAGAGGGATAGTTGCGGTGTATTAATCCCCAGTTTGTCTTCCCTTTCGGGCATGTGTCTCCCTAGCAGGCTCACCAGCTGAAATCATCGCACAGTTACTTAGCAGTGACCTCTGACCTTCATTCTTCTGGACCCATCTGTGTGCCCTCGAGGCCACCACATGCTCGCGCACGGGCCTGTCACAATATCAGACCCAATAGGCGCTCGTTCCAAATGCGCAATCAGCCACCCTAGATAAAAGTGATCGTAGCTTGGACTGGCTTCACTGTAAATGAATTAGTAGTGAGCACGGGCTTAGGAAGTGTGGGGGACGCGGGGAATATATCCCCTAGATTTTGGAGTGGGGGGGCACGGGGGACAAGGGTGGGGGGGATGAGGGGACAAACAAATTTCCCCTCTCCCTTCTGTTATTCATAGGGCCATTAGCGCGCGAAAGCGCTACCTAATGGCCCTGTACTTGACCTGCCTGGAGTCAAAGAGGCCACCCGCCCTCTGCCCTTTGTTATGCTGCAGGAAGGCGCGTTCTGGGAATAGCAGAGAAGGAAAACAAGGCTGGCCACGATCCTTGTGCCACATCCAACCATGCACTGCCCATGCCTTCTGTGTCCTACCAGCCACACGCTCGCCTGCTGTACACCCCCCACCCACAGCTCCCAGCTGCCTTTCAGACAGAACAGACTGCGATAGTTGCGCTTTTGAGTTTGGAGAACAGAGCAAAGCCGATGGTGATCTGAAAGGGGCCGGGATCAGCAGATCAGGCTCCGAGCAGAGTCTGGCACCCCTGTCTGTCTGGAGTTTGGGGCAAGCCCCGGACAGACGACGGCAGGGCACGCAGGACTGCGAACAACGGCACTTCTGGGACAGGCGAAGGCAGCAGGTTCACTGGTGGATGTGCGGGGGTGGTGGAACGGGGTGGAAGTTGAGGAAACATGCAGAGGAGGACATGGAGAGGCATGTGGGAAGGAGGCACAAGGGTGTACAGTAGAAACTCAGGGCGGTATGACACTCCATCTTTTGCTTCTGCACAAACCTTAGAATTCTTATTATCCGGAGATAGCATGATCGTACATGGCAAAAGATCACCCTCACAACAGCAGTGAATAGAAAACAAGGACTGCACACTTCCTATGCCACCTATTAAAGATTCCAGCTGAGCGGAGACTGGAGCCACAACACCAGGCATCTAACCATGAACAGATTTTACAGCTCAAGCCTGCTGAATGAAATGCAAAAGGTCAGGGCTCTTCGGTGGAAAGAGCTGGACAAAGTGAATAGCTACATTCAGACTAGTGAAGGAATTTCAGAATTATGGTTAGGTTTGTGTTACACACTTCCAAACTTGGTCATTAATCTGCTGTTGGCCGAGAAAAGGCACAATGTGCATTGCCCTTCCTAAGTTCAGAGGTCATGCAACGCCCTAAGGAAGATACTTTGCTTTACTCAGAGCTTTCTGATACTACAGGTAAAAACAAAGGTTGTGTTCACCACACTAGTCAGACCTGTGAATTCCCAGCAGAGAGGAGTGGTGCAAAGCATCTGTCACTTAATACCCATCTCCTCTCCCAGCCTATCTCGGGTAGGAAAAAAGCTCACCCATATTACCTCAAAATGGCTGAAATGTCATCAGACTGGAGAGGTACTGTAACGTTAAGCATCAGGCTACATGTTGCCATTCCCACCATCTTCTCAAGCCTGAACCAACACAGCCACTGATAAAACATCTTTCTCATGGCGTCCTGAGATGCCCACTGTTAAAACAAGAATCATTACACGGAGTAGGACTGGGTCAGTCAGTTAGGACAGATGCGGCCTCATAAGGCTATTCACACGCTGTTACAGTTCTGACTGAAAGGTAAAACGAGCATTAACCAAAGAATCCAGCCGCAGTCCCAGCGATGCGAAGCAGGACACTTTGCAGCCCTGCCTCAAGCTCGGGAGGCAGGGAACGGCAAACACATCCAGGCAGGGAGGAGACCTGGGAGGGCGAGGGCTGCCCGCGCATGCGTGGTACATGTTACTTTCGCGTGCCCTGCAGCTCGCGCGTGCGGCCGGTGTAGGCAGCGCCTGTCCCCTTTCGGGGCTCCCGTGATGAAGAGGGTGCCCCGGCACCAAAGAGGAAGTGAAAGCGGGAGCTGAAGTCCCGGGAGAGTGGCAGATAGCAGTGCGGGGCTCCCATGCCTAAGGAGGGAGCCCCGCATCGTGCTGACAGAAATTTGGAGAAGCTGGAGTGCTCCAGTACCGCGCCACAGCCAGCCGCCACACCGGGTGAGTTTGGAGGAATCTTCATGTGTGCCTATGAAGGCACTGTGGCAATGTTTATTTACTGAGTGATCCCACAAGGGCCGCTCCTACGATGGTGCGAGTTTTCACAAAAGTGAAAGTGAAACTGCATGCTGACTTGCCTCTCAAGGAGGACAGGAGATGTGCGCCGCGTTCACATTTCCAGTCCGGCCTGCGCATGTCCATCTCTTGTCTTGGCAAGTGGACAACAATAGATCTCGCTGGCGACAGTGCTTTCGCGAGAACTAAAAAACTCTGTCCCTTTCCTTTCCTTTCGTTCCCAGAGAAGGCAAGGACAGTTATGAATGATGTATAAGGCTAGCTAAAGTTCCCTGTTCTTTCCTATTCACAGACCCCTGAGGAAGGGTCTCCCTTACGACCCGAAATGCATTGGGTATATGTGGAAATATGATGGCAAAATGAAACTGATGAAATATAATCAGCAAAACTACTGAATGATCAAAGAAAATATGAAATAAATAATATTTCTCAGGAAAAGCGACTCAGACTGATTTGTAAAGTAGAAAAAGTTGAAAAGACTTGAATGTCAAGTGAAGTGTGCACTCACCAACAAGGACGGAATTTTCCTATCCTCCCTAATACGTTTGAAGTAAAGTGTTTTTAGACAAAAAACTAGGTAGAAGTTGCACAACAATTACCCGGAAAAAAGAGTTTAAATAGGAAAAATTAGAGTGCACCGACGGACTCAAGAATTTAGCAAATATGATACATCCATACTTAAGGGGAAAACATTTTTCCACTTAACCTAATTTTGCCCCAACATTGTAGTTGATCAATTTGTAAGTTCCCCAAGCCCAAAAGTCGAGTTTGGGCACAATTTGCATTTTAAAAGCAGTCCTACAACACAGGGCTACTTCTAAACTGACCTCAGGCTTCAGCAGTGCACACATGCAAGCGCAGAAAGTGCTGCTGGCCTCTACGTTGCCATGCCCTATTATATGCTGGGGACTTAAAGGTAGTTCTAATACCCCTTCCCTATTATGTACTAGGGCCTAATAGGATAGGTCCTGCCAATGATAGGGGTAGCCTAACCCATAGTGCACCCTAGTGTATGTAGGTGTTTTCACTGTATTTTTAAGTGTCTCTTTCAGAATAGCACTAGCCCTGGGCCTGTTCAGGCAGAGGCCAGGGTCAGTCAGAGTCAGGTACCACCAGTACCAGTCAGCAAAAAGTTGGGGAGTGCCCAGGGCACAGGGTGGCTTTGCAACACTAGAGAAGCACAAACTCAGAAATTAAAACATAACACCACGGTTGGGGGGTTCTCTTTAATAATCAGAATTGATTTTTATCCTAATGAACCCATTTTCCAACATTAGGATAAGGAAAGACTGGGAAAAAATCATAAGATTCTAATCTATACCTTGAAGTTTTCATGCAGCTCTTTGATGACGGTTAATAGCTCTCTGTTCAATGTTAGGATTTTAACTTATAAACTGCAAATACCAAAAGATTCTCTCAGACAAAAGCAGTAACTCACTGACCTATTTACATGATATGCAATTTGTGATCTGGGTGGTACACGTTCTTTGCAGCAGGCATGATACCCCACTGTGACTACCTTACCATGAGTCAAAACCTCCACTAGACAAACCTCCGATCTCTCTCAATAACGAACATTAATCACCAAAGTTATCTTCACATTTTTATTGTTACCTGAAAATTGCTGGAGACAAGGAATACAGCAGCAGGTACTTTTCAAACCATAATGCACTTGCAAACACGATGCCCCCACCCTAAGTCAGCGACCTTTGTTTGCTTGGTGAATGAAGATGCAAGATTCCTATACATGTTTTTTTAACATTTGGTCTGATTACTATATGAGTGTAAATAACAATAAAGCATAATGCAAACTGATTACATAACTGCTTTTCTCAATATTTCACTTCAAAAGTATGCGATTGTATTTGTTTAGCGGGCGGCGATTTGTATGGGGTCACTGGAAAGTCCACAAGGTTGTCCCTGTCCCCCCCAGAATTTTAGTGTCTCCTACGCCCCTGGTAGAGAGTTATGCAGCGGAATGTGATTAGAGCACGAGAGAAGACAAGTGGGGAGGAATATAGTTTCACAAATGATTTATCTTACAAACCGTCGAGTGTCTGACGGTCGTTCATTGCTTTGCTGTGAATAGCGTTTCCTCCATCCACCCCCAGGCCACCTATTCCCTCACTCTTGTGGCAATGAATTGCTGCCCTCCCAGCCCTCTGCTCAGTGGAATGCAGGCTATTTACGGGTAAGGGTGGAATCCAAAATGGGACTGCCAACATACATTTCTTTAACAGACCACAGACTCATTGCGACCTGTTAGCTTGAGAGATGCAATCCCTCCCCACAGCCTTTGACTGACTGACTCCACCAGCTTGTGCGCGCCCCTGACGCCTATGTGGGGAGAGGGTGTGGGGGCGAGACGCATCCTCCCTCGCACAATAACCAGTGAGCAGCTAAGTGCTGCAATACTCTCATAATGCCATAACCGCTAAACTGCTCGGGTGAGGCCTTACTCTGTCCGCTTTCTTTTCCCTTTGGGAGTTTATGTGGTGCTGCCTTGACCGGCCTGTATCCGAGTGCTGCACCGGAGCACTAGTTGCATTTAATACAGACCATCCACCCAGGTCAACCTATAGCAAGCAAACTGGCAAAATAGAGGTGTGGCTATCTTATCGCCCCAAATATTTCTTAAGCACACACAGCTCGCGCACCGCCCTATTCAGCCTTCATACAGGAATACATACGCTGCAACAGCTGGCATGGCATGTAGCCGAACAGAGACTGGTACTAGAACATTGAAACTTGTCAGCATGGCAAGCGAGTCTCATGACTTCTACTTTCACCTGCTTAACACCTCTTCCACTGGCCTGCATTTTGTGTTGATTTACAACGCTCCTACATTTTTCAGTCGCTGCTTCTATCGCATGCTGTAGCATTTATAAAGTATTCCTTTGCAGTGAAGTGTTCTTCCAACTTAGACAATGATCCTGTCCACAATTTAATACTATATATATATTTCTCAAACAAAATTTGTTAATGTCTGGAAATTACCTGGGCATCTTCATCTGCTGTCAACTCACAGCATTTTTTAACGCTAAAGTAATGTGACTAGACATGTGAAGCTGCGACCCAACGCTGCCACCATATTATTATATATTTCTATGTATTTTATTTGACAAAGGCAGAATATAATGGAAGGTCAGATGTACTCACGCATCAGCAGTTCCAAGGCTTCGCCTTAGGGCGTGATGCTGTTAATATGGTCTGGTACTTACCTAGGTCCCCTCTTCCCACTACATACTCCGGGGTTCTGGATGTCTCCTACCTCCCCCCATTCGCACAGGATTGGAAACCACACCAAGATTGTTATAAAATTTTGGATTAGGGGGGGTGTAACCCCCCGGCCGTATTTATTAACAATTAACAAAACACATTTTTTAAAACTTTCATTACAGAAATTTACGCAGAAAGTACAGTTACATTGATAGTCACATGTTGTTCCAAGGGCTAACCTTAACACAGTCTAATACTGAAGTCACTCCTACCATAAAACTAACAATGCATGACTTTACTTTCTGCGTGTCCCCTCTAGAGCATACGGCAAAGTCAACATCTGGCAGCTTCCCCCCCCCCCCAGTCCCAGGGTACTACCAATACTACTCCCGGAGCAAGGTTGCGCAGGGGGTACAGCTTATAGGATGGATACTTTCCCCCAGGCCACCCTACGCCCTGTGCCTTGAACTCCCTTAGGTGGGCTACAGACTTCTGCATATCTGCGCCTCGATGCGCGTGCGGGGGTAGCCCCAGGCCCACTGGGAAGGATGACTCCCCCGGCCCCCGCATCCCGACAGCCTACTTATCAGCTGTCACTACCCCTGGAGTTACATGGTGCTGACCGCTAAGGACCGCAAACTAGGCTTACCAATGTTGACATTACAGCCACAGGCCAGCATAGTTGACCGACTATCCGGCCTCCCCCTCACTCACTAGAAAGGTCCCGTACTGTGCTTCAAACTCTCCACCCAAGCTAAGATGTCTTCCATAAATGCCTGATTCCCCTTATGCGAGAGGTGCACCCCATCCTGTAGGAAAAACTGCTCCCCCCTGATGTACCGGTGTCCTATAATCCTTAGTCTAGGGGTCCTGAATAACTTGTCAAATTTGCTGTTGAACTACTTTACCGCGTGATTCAATGCCCTGACTGATTCACCCCTCCTCCACTGAAACCTGAAATGAAATTAAATGAAAGGAATCTTATAATGCGTGACTAAGCCCGAAGGATCATGTGGGACCAAGATATTATCGAATGAGGACACTGTTTCGCTAGCCACCCCACCTCTGTGAGCAGGTCTTCCACTAGTACCCTCCAACCCAGTCTTGCCAAGTCATTGCCCCATAGGTGCGGGATCCAGATCGCCGGTGGTCCCATCCTTGCTCTCAAGGCGTGGTTCACCAGCTCCCTGAATTGTCCAACGCAGAAATCGCCCTGTCCAAAAAATGACAACTGTGCCCCTATTTGAATTGCCCTATTCCTGACAGATCCTCTAAAGAAATTCTTCAAAAGGCGAACATATGAATGTCCTACCACCCGGCTCTCTTGCTTTCTTTGGTGTGAAAAGTGATCTTGCGCCACCACTTCTGCTATTCGTCCGGAGTCCGCTGACCCACGTTCTATTGGTCGGTCCTTTGGTTTGCGAGTGTCAATGGATGCAGGCCTCTCCCCTGAGTCACAAGATGAAGAAACTGCAAGTAACGTGGAAAAAAGAGATCCCGGGTGAATGCTTTGCCACTCCGGCATGCAACACATGACTACTACAACTGCACGAAATTACCATCCTTTAGTGCAAGACCACCCCCGTTGCTGAGTCACAGGAAGAAGGGGGACAGCAAATTGCACTCAGGAAAATGACAGTTACCCTGAGCTAGAGCATGTGCAGCCCCACATATCTCTTGTAACAGTTGGAGGACCACCTACTGATCCACTTTACACGTTTGCCACCCAGCCCCCTTGCCGCTGCTTCGGTGGCTGCCTCTATCCTGAAAGAATGAGTCCCAAAGTCTGCGGTGTCTAACCCGGCATTCTCCAATGCCAGAAGCATGACTCTCTTGAACTGGAATACTGTGAGTGGCAACCCGTCTCCATGTACCAAGAGAGGCCCCCAAGACCCGTGCCCTTTGGGCAATGAAAGCCTCCAACCTGTAGACCGGGCAGCATGTCGTGTCCCCAGCCCTATGTAGAACTACGCTGTCTCCCCTACCTTCCTGATCCATTTTCGACTTAAAGATGGAGATCAGCACCGAATCCTTCCCTACTTTCACGTGCCCTGCCTGCAAGCCACCCAGCAGATACCTCTTATTTTTTGCAACCAGCTCACCTACCCTGAAAGCGCAGTAAAATTCCAGGCAGAATGCAGCTTGAAACAGGACAGTCTCGCCGGGGGAAGTACAAACCTGTGGTAGCGCCCCCACTAGCTTCCCTTATGTCTCCAATTTTATAGGTTTCCTGACATCTGGCTGCCCTCCCTGTAGACTTTGCCATCCTTTTAGCACCTGACGTAGCACGTAGTTCTTTGTGGGATCTCCTTTTCCACTAATTTTTGCAAAACATGATATGGCTGCGATATGTCTCCTTGCCCCTGCAACTGTGTGCCCCTGCTCCCACATGAAAGCAAGAAAAGCCACCACTGACTCATGATCATGCCACTTGCGCTCCCACTGTTCCCCTAAGAAAAGACAAAAAGAACCAAACACCCCTTCGTAGGCACTCCTAGTCTTTGGCGCTAGACTCGCTGCCACAAGGTGCGATACTCTGGGGCACCAAGTTGCCAAAGCTGTTCTGGGAAAGGTGTCGGGTGGACCGCCACCTCTGGGATGTGTGACCTGAATGCCTGCATTTTGAATCGAGACAGTGCATCAGCTGCATGGTTCAGAACCCCCGGGACATGTTTGGCTCTATAAAGGACATTCAACTTCATGCATTGTAACACAATCTCTTTTAGCAGACGCAGCAACATACCGCATTTGGCAGTTTGGTTGTTTATGCATTCCACCACCGCCATGTTGTCAGACCAGAATATTACTGACTGGTTCCTCAGTGCATCTGCCCAGACGGACAGTGCTACCAGATTTAGGAAAAGCTCCAGGAAGCTTATGTTACCAGTGAGTCCAGAGCTTCTCCACCAGTCTGGCCAACGCTGCGCCACCCAGTCGCACCCCAAAATAGCCCGAAGCCTTCACTGCCTGCAGTGTCGGTCATCAGGCCCAGTTCCGGGCTGGACACTGGCGGGCTCGACCAAACCACTCTGCCAATAAAATCACGCAGGAATGCCTTTCAAATCCGCATATCCTGCCTGACTTCACTGGACAGTATGGTGTGGTGACGTTTTTCCCTAAGGCCTGACATGGAGTGTGCAATGGAGCGGGAGAAAGGGCGCGCCATTGGGATAATGCGTAATGCAAAGTTCAACTGCCCTACCACTTGCTGCAACTGGTGTAGTGTAACCTTCTCTTTGTTGAGGCAATGTTCCAAAGGGACCCCAAAGTTGCTGACCTTGTCATTCGGTAATCTAGACACCCCCTGCACAGAATCCAGCTCAATACCCAGGGATTTAATCGTGGTGCTTGGGCCCACTGTCTTACCGGGGGCCAAGGGCACCCCAAACTCTTGCATGAGGGTACAGAATCTTTCCAGTGCCGCCCCGCATTCCACAGAACCTGGAGCCCCCAGAAACAGAATGTCATCCAAGTAATGGAGCACCCACTGATGTCCCGAGTCCCTCCTGAACGCCCACTCCAGAAAAGAGCTGAACTTTTCAAAATATGCACAAGACACTGAGCAACCCATTAGCATACACATGTCTACGTAGTACTTGCCCTGAAACTGAAAGCCCAGCAGGTGGAAATCGGCAGGGTGGACTGGCAGCAGCCGAAAAGGGGACTCAATGTCGGACTTTTCTAGCAGAGCCCCCCTGACCTAATGTTCTGAGCATGTCCACAGCCTGGTCGAAAGATGCATATTTCACACTACACAGTGTGTCTGCGATGGCATCGTTCACTGAACTGCCCATCGGTGCGGATAGGTTGTGGATCAATCTGAATTCGCCTGGTGTCTTTTTTGGCATCACCCCTAGGGGTGAGCACACAAAATCCTCCATTGGGACGTCCTCAAATGGTCCTGCCACCCTCCCCAGGCTTAATTCCATTTGTATTTTTGTCATTGCTACGTCCATATTGGGCCTAACAGACAGCTGATTCTTACAGTGTTTCACCCCGCTGTGTCCCTGTGCCAGTATCCTGAAGCCCTCAACAAAACCTTCCCTGATCGTCCTGGCTGTCTCGGTGCAATTGTACCATTCTAACCAAGGGATCATGGCGCCAACGTTAACTGAGGATCTTGCCTTTCCTAATAGTACCTCGTTATTCTTGTTTCTTGCCCCCTTTGTCCCTGGATTTTTTGTTACACTTGGACTCGGGGTGGGATGCATTTCCGCAGTACCCACAGGAGTGCTTGAACTTACACGTGCCAGGTGCTCTACTGCAAGATCATTTGTTAAATTCAAAACAGACTCCTTTTCTTCTGCTGTTCCCTGTTTTGGCTGTACTCCCCCCGCATTAGCGGTGGGGCTTGGCTTAAAGGGCGGGCTGAAACTGCCCGCTGTCAGATACAGGTCCCTGCACATTATCAGGTGGGACCTGCACCAGATGTTTCAAATGAATAAACATGTCAGTTTGGTCCCATCTCAACATTGGGTCCTGAGCTTTCGCTCTCCTAAAATCTTTGTCCTAATCCTTCTACCCCTCGCGCCACCCTTTGTTGCGTGAGCGAGAGTGATCCTACTTTGATAGGTAGCCATTTCGGGCCCCATTTCTGGAAAACGTTCCAGCATAACAGCCATGTAGGTGGAAAAACCCTGAATCCAATTCGCTAGGCTCTCCTCCACCCTATATTTCAGTAGAATGTTAGCCCATTCCCTGTGATGTGTCCATTCCTTGTTTTTCCTGGCCTCCTCCCTCTCTTCCTCATCAATCAGGAGGCAAAACATGTTGACATGTTGTCCCTTCCATATTTTCTCCTTAGTCTCTGTAGACAGATGCTGCCCTAAACGTTCCCTCCCCGAGCGCATCTCGCCCACACCCAGTGGCGCTAAAGTCACATTGGTACCTGCTGGTGCTGTCGCATCAGCCTTCTTGTGCGCCTCCGGCTCCTTCACGTTGCTGTTTCGTACCAGAATGCCTTCGTCACTGGGAGCTGGTACTGTGTTGCCCCCATCGGTACGACTATGCCACTGGTAACTGGGATTGTGGGCGCGGGCGTCGTGCCTCCCACCGGTAGTGCCGGCATCGCGTTCGACCTTCCTGCACCCAATTCGGCCAACTATTTCCTCGCCCTCTCAATCGCATCGCCCCCACCGGAGGATGCCCCTGCAGCATGGGACCAGTTCCCTACCGTCTACAGCAATGGCAGTACTGCCGCCAGGTTGGCTGCTATGTCGGGCTGAGCTGGAGCTTTTTCCCCATCCCCTCCCCTTGTGGGGGCACAGGCACTATAGCCGGGCCCGCTGGAAGCTCCACAGGCCTTTCCCCCTGAGGGGGCACTGGTGGAATAGCTTGTTTCTCTAGTGGCCTCGCGAGTGGAATAACTGCTGGGGCAGGAAGTGCTTGTGGCGTCCCCCCAGTCCCTTTACTATTGGGTCTGCGCCTGTTCCGCATTGGTGGGGGTGGTGAATAATTTCTGGGTGGCACAATAAGTCGCCTGTGCCTTCCCTCTGGTGCCTCCGGTCCCTTCACCTTATCTTGCCTCCTGTTTAAGGTCTGCCCCATGGCCTGGCCTTGCTGCATTAAAGTCTCCAGCATCACCTTGGTGTGTGAGTGCTTCTCATTCTGCCGTGCCTTAGGGGCCATGGCGAATGAGGTCCTGTGTATGTGCCTGGCCGTGCGCCTCCTACCACACGCGTGTAGCCCCCAACCGGTGACCGTGCCACCTCTTACCTCCAAGCAGTAGCCGCCTCCAGCCAACCTCTGTAGTCACGCAACCAGAGCTACGACCTACTGGCTAACTCAGTAGGCTTAGGTGAGCCGCCCGCTCAAACCCTCTATGGCTTCCAGAAGGGATGAACTGCTGGCTAGCCGGGACCGCCGAGGAAATCCTTCCAATGATCGCCAACCACCTTTTCTGAGGAAGGAAGAGTGACGTTCTCCCAAGTCTGTTCGCTGTAACTGTGAGAAGAAAACACAGGTTTCACCTCGCGGTGCCCTACTGTTTTGATAAAATACACTGCTTTGGTTGACTAAATTGCACAAGCGCACCGTCTGTGAACACAGACACAGGTCTTGTCTAATAAGTCACCCTGACTCCACACTGTGTAATATCTGCCCCTAAATACTAGCGAATGCCAGTGATACGGTTCCATGTTTAAATATCGATTACAAAAATATAGTTGACAAAAATATAGATGTAAAAATATTGATTACAAAAATATCGACTCCCTATACTTAAACAGGTAAGTACAATAATATCGAATCAAAAATATAGATGTAAAAAATATAGATGTAAAAAATATCGACTTAAAAAAAATATTATAACTTAAATTAAATAATTAAATATTATTAATATTATTAAGAAAATAAATAAAATGTCATTTATATTTCAACTATTTATAACAAACAAACTTAATTTAATCATTATAAACTTAATAAATGTGTACATATATATATATATATATTTTCTTAAATAAATTTTATCATCATCTTTATTTAATTAATAAACTTTAATTATATAAAAATAAAATAACAACATATATAAAACATTTTGAATTAAATAACATTTTCTATATTTAATTAACAAATAAAAGTATTTAAAAATGATAACACATACATTTAATTACAAAATTAAAACATTAGTAGTTAAAACATTTGATAGCGAAGGGGTAAAAATGACTACTCCCACTCCAAAGGGTGCAACAGTAGGGAAAGCGCTGGATAGCGTAGGGGTAAAAATTACTATTCCAACTCCAGTGAGTGCAACAATAGGGAAAGCGCTGGATAGCGTAGAGGTAAAAATTACTATTCCCACTCCAAAGGGTGCAACAGTAGGGCAAGCGCTGGATAGCCTAGGGGTAAAAATTACTATTCCCACTCCAGAGGGTGCAACAGTAGGGAAAGCATTGGATAGCGTAGGGGTAAAAATTACTATTTCCACTCCAAAGGGTACAACAGTAGGGAAAGCGTTGGATAGCGTAGGGGTAAAAATTACTATTCCCACTCCAGAGGGTGCAACAGTAGGGAAAGCATTGGATAGCGTAGGGGTAAAAATTACTATTTCCACTCCAAAGGGTGCAACAGTAGGGAAAGAGTTGGATAGCATAGGGGTAAAAATTACTATTCCCACTCCAGAGGGTGCAACAGTAGGGAAAGCGTTGGATAGCGTAGGGGTAAAAATTACTATTTCCACTCCTAAGGGTGCAACAGTAGGGAAAGCGTTGGATAGCGTAGGGGTAAAAATTACTATTCCCACTCCAGAGGGTGCAACAGTAGGGAAAGCGTTGGATAGCGTAGGGGTAAAAATTACTATTCCAACTCCAGTGAGTGCAACAGTAGGGAAAGCGCTGGATAGCGTAGAGGTAAAAATTACTATTCCCACTCCAAAGGGTGCAACAGTAGGGAAAGCGCTGGATAGCGTAGGGGTAAAAATTACTATTCCCACTCCAGAGGGTGCAACCGTAGGGAAAGCGTTGGATAGCGTAGGAGTACAAATTACTATTCCCACTCCAGAGGGTGCAACAGTAGGGAAAGCATTGGATAGCGTAGGTGTAAAAATTACTATTTCCACTCCAAAGGGTGCAACAGTAGGGAAAGCGTTGGATAGCGTAGGGGTAAAAATTACTATTCCCACTCCAGAGGGTGCAACAGTAGGGAAAGCGTTGGATAGCGTAGGTGTAAAAATTACTCTTCCAACTCCAGTGAGTGCAACAGTAGGGAAAGTGTTGGATAGCGTAGGAGTAAAAATTACTATTCCCACTCCAGAGGGTGCAACAGTAGGGAAAGCATTGGATAGCGTAGGGGTAAAAATTACTATTTCCACTCCAAAGGGTGCAACAGTAGGGAAAGCGTTGGATAGCGTAGGGGTAAAAATTACTATTCCAACTCCAGTGAGTGCAACAGTAGGGAAAGCGTTGGATAGCGTAGGGGTAAAAATTACTATTCCAACTCCAGTGAGTGCAACAGTAGGGAAAGCGTTGGATAGCGTAGGGGTAAAAATTACTATTCCCACTCCACAGGGTACAACAGTAGGGAAAGTGCTGGAACCCAAAACAATAAAAAATAAAACTATCAAATTTTTTATTACATTTAATTTCCAATATAAACATAATTATTATGTACATTTAAATATTTTATTATTAACAAAGATAATAAAAAAATATATATTTACACATTATTTAACACTATAATATCCACCACAAACCTAAAAATAATTACACAATTACATTTAATATTTACTAATTAATTAATGATAATTAATTTTCTATTTTTAATAATTAATTAATTATTTAATTGACAGATTTCACACCATATACACTTATAAACACCACAACACAAATCTAAATTTAATTACACATTTACAATTAATAATTACTAATTAATTAATGGTAATTAATTTATAAAGTATTTAATAATCAATCAATAACAATGCAATTACTTCACACCATTTACACATATAAACTCCACTACACACACCTAAAATTAATTAAACAATTAACAAAATTAATTAATATAATTAATTAACATAATTAATAATTGACTAATTGAAATTAATTAACAAATAATTATTAAATTAACACATTAATTAATCAATTAATTTTATATATTTAAATTACTTCCCACCCTATTCCCCTATAAAACCACAACCCGCTACGGAACTAATAACACAAAATTCAACATAATATACATTAATAACTATTACAATTCAAAAACATATATTAAAATGACAAACAATTCTCATTAAAAACACTAAAATAAATGACATTATTAAAAAATCGATATTTTTGTAAACTATATTTTTGTAAACTATATTTATTACAACTATATTATTGTTATCGATATTACTTACCTGTCTGTCGATATTCTGGTCAAACTATATTTTTGTTATCGATATTTCTTCATTTCGATATTTCTGCAGGGATATTTGTGTCAGGCGATATTTCTCTGACGATATTCCTGCTCAGCCCCAGTGATACTGCCCAGGATGAAAAGCGCCCTTCAAAATTTCTTGGGCCAACCTTATTGGATGTGACGTGGGGGAGTGACGCGTCATTGCTGACGTGGCCTCCCCCCCTTCCTATTGACCAGGGACTAGGGCGCCCGCCATAGTGGCGGCGCTTCCTATTCTAGTCCGCGCTTTCCCCAGTGGGCTAGTGTCTGTAGCAGTGGCGGCTCCTCTGCTAAGGCGGTGGAGCATCGTCCCACTGAAAAAAAGGAAAAATAAAATAATATTAACTATTGTTATTATCATTTTATTTTTCTCTATATATGTCAGTGGCTCTCGGGCAGGGCAGGGCTGGTGAGTAGGGACAGGAGGTGTTTTCTCTCCTGAAGTGTGCAGGACGGCTTGGTCGGCACTCTCGGGCCACCCCAAGCAGTCCTGCACACTTTGCAGGTCCCCCACCAGGCTTCATTATTAGACAGCCTGGTGAGGAACATTCAAACCCTCCCAGTCTTCGTCTGAGCGCCGATCCATGGCGCTCAGACCAATCACAACGCTATTGCAGCGTTGTGATTGGCTATGGGGTAGCTGGGAGGGCAGGTGCTTCCTGGTGCCAGCCGGGAGAGAAGGAAGATGTCAGAGGGATGGAGGACGAAGCTCGGAGGTGGCGGCCGTTTAAGGTAAGTGGTTTTATTTATTTAGGCTTTGTTTAGGAAGTGCTTATTTTTTGTTTTGACTTTTTTTTCCTCGGCCCACCACCCAGGTCCGGTACCAGTTGCTCTGTAGCCTTCACTCCATTGTGGTGAACTGGTGTTTCCGTAGTGCAGTGTGGTGTGCCATGCCAGCGGCATTCTATGAACTGTGGGGCAAAGTATCCCTAGGATGCAGTGGAGTAGGTTAGTTAGTGTGGATACAGTGTAGTCTGGACGGCAGATCTCCTTAGAGCTCATACTGGTGGATCAGTGTTGCTAGTAAGCAGTGGCAGGTAGTGTTGTCTTCCACGGATGTTGTACAATGTGTTTGGTATCCCGTGGCCGTAGTACACTGTGGTTGGTTAGTGTGTTTGATAGAGCGCACTGTGGTGGATACGCATCCCTGGGATACAGCATGCTGTGGTGGATTTGTATTCCTAGCACGCACTTTGGTGCGTAATTGCATTTATATAGCAGTTACTACCACTGACGAGGCGTCAAAGCGCTTTCTCGGCAAGTAGCACGCTACTCCAGAACCCATAAAGGATAAGTCCTGAATTAGTAGAGTGAAATATGAAAGCAATTTTAGTGGCGGCTACGTTAGTCAGTTATTTGTATTGAGAAGGATAGTGGAGGGATAAAAGAGGTAAAAAGGTTTGCATTTATATAGCGCTTGCTATCCCTCATAAGGTGTTGGAGTGCTTTGGCACTGCATTCCATGGGCAACCAGTGGCACCTCATGGAAGCCTTGACATTTCAGTCCATTTAAATAACACTAGCCCACAACACAGCTGTTAGAATAAAGGTCCAAAGCATTCAATTAAAATTAAGATATTTATTTTAAAGTTGAAAAGATTAAGCACAGCACGACTGGCAGTATGAAGAAATCCAGTAACCTGTATTATGTGGAACCTGGAACCTGGTATGTAAGATGCATGCAAGCATCATTACATTCCACGTTCCAGCAAGCGGTGCACAGAGATTAATATTACAAAGAGAATCAATGAAAGGAAGAATGTAACAACAGCATTTAAGACGCACATGCACATCCCACTGTGGACTATTACAATACAATACAATGTGTTAATACAATGAGAGTGCAGTGTACTCTTCTGTGCTCGTGGCCCAGGGTGCAGTGCAATTAGCAGGGTTACTATTCTACCCGAGTGCCTTCTTTTAATTTCTGACTCCTAACTTGCACTGCATTGCATCTCCTGCAAGAGTATGCTGTTTCCTTATATTTAATGGGGTATCTCCGTGTGCCCTGGTGTACATTTTGATCACTCGTTTCTTTATCTGTTCACGTTATAAGTCATATTTTAGCGAAAGGGCTGCATGGTATGCCCAGATTTTGGCAAGCACAGCAAAGCTGTACACAGTGTTCCTGTCCTCTTTCAATTACTCCACCTCGGGGATAAATATGTCGGAGCACCGTTTTTTTTCTGTTCTTTTAAGCGTATAATTGGAACCTGAACTGAAATGGCACGCGCAGATGGAGAAGCCTCGGCAATTGAGCCTGCGGCGAGAGCACGCGAGGCAACAGGCAAGCCGAGGAGGAATGTCCTGACACGTGCTGTGTTTGTCACTTGGTGTCATTAATTAGTATGCAGGGGATGAGTGGTTTCTTAAGTTTGTAAGCAAAGCACAACACCGTTCGCGGCGCAGGGCCGGCAAAATCTGCTAAAATCCCAGTCACGGGTTACGAACATTCTGGAATCCTTCGGGACACAAAAGGAGGTTTGTATCTCAAAGGGACAGCGGCCAGGTTTGCCCTTTTGAGTTTACCGGTAGGCCGCACGCGTAGGTACAGCGCCACCTTGTGACCCTTTGCGAGTGTTCAAAAGGCACTAAATTGTGAGAAACATGCCACCGTTTTACTAGCTAAAACGTGTTATTTACCGTTAATTCGCAATTCCATTCCCCAATGAATTCTCCAATTTTTTTTTTTTAAACTTGAATCTCTTTAGTGCGTTCATGGTATTAAACTAAAAAAAAATGGTACAATGCACAGATGTTACTAGAAGTGGGTGAGTCATTAGATTTACAGGCATATCAGGTTCTGGCTCGAATCGTACAGCCACATGCATCAAAAGACAAGCATTAGCATAGCCAATAGTTCTCGCCTTTGGGACATTATACGTGTTTAGCCATGCAACAGTTGATGTTGCATCAAGGATATTGTGCGGCAGAATGAAATACTTATAAGGTCCCAAAGGCGAGACCTATTGGCTATGCCAGTGCTTGTTTACAATGCAGCGATGTATCTCCGCAGGGTTATTATAAATATATTAAATAGTGTACTTATTATTTGCAGCTTTAAGAGGCCCAAAGGTTTGGACGATGTCCTTTGTCAGGCACGGCAGACACGGGGGCAGAGAAAGACATTTTGAATTGGGGACAGGGAGGAGATGGAAGAGGCATGATAGAGAGAAGCCAGAGGGAAAGAGGAGCAGGGAAGTATAAAGAAGGGATGAGGTAGAGAAATGGAAAAAGAAAGTGGAGGTGGGTGGAAAAGGCACGGCAGGCAGAGCGAGAATACGGAAAGAAGAGGGAGAAACCAGGTGGAAGTAAAAAAGGGAGGAGGAGAGAAGAATGAGGCTGAGGCAGTGAGAGGGTGCGGGAGCTATCATTAGCACATACACACAGGAAGCAGTCACTCTATGGTAGCGTGCAGCGTGATCGCTATGCAGATAAACATGTAGTGTGAGCCACCACAACTGACTCTGGACAATTACAGAAAAAGTCTAGTGATGATCTGTGCAAGGAACGTGTTTGGCGCAACAACAGCAATCCACACCTTGTTATTCATAACAGAAAAGGTCACTTTATTAGGACAGGCAAACAGAATAATCCTTCTTAAAGCAACATTTTTTGTCACGAGAGAGAAATAAAACATTAGCAAAACTTCAAACGTTTTTCCTCATAAATATATAATCAAAACATTACCAACAATACTTATCACTAAACCCCACATACTGTACAATCCCAACATTTCATTTTCTTCCTCTTTAACTTTTTCCTACCCATCTTTTCCGTCTCCCCTCCCCCTACCCCAGAGGTAAAGGATAAGCCCGCTCCAGACCATCCAGACCCCCAAACAGCACCTAAAGAAAAAGAAAAAGAAAAATAATGAAAGGAAAAACTGTTACCCGTCCTAATGTAACGATATGATGTGTTTTTTTTTAAAACAAAAGAAAAACAGCAAAATGAAGGGTTGGGTGGGTGAGACAAACAACGCTGGCAGACGAATATCCTCAAGTGAGGCGTTCCCGCCGGGCAAACACCTACGCAGCCCGGGCTCCTAAATCCCGCCCACTAGCCTGCTCCCAGCCTATCGCGTTTGATGGATTGTTCCATCGCGCGAATAATCCCAGGAGGACACCCGCTCACCCCAGGTCCCCCTGGGTCCCATTGCGTATGTGCAATGCAGAGCAGCGCTACAATACAGCAGAGATAGGCTCCTTTGTCAGGCACGGCAGACACAGGGGCAGAGAAAGACATTTTGAATTGGGGACAGGGGAGGAGGTGGAAGAGGCAAGATAGAGAGAAGCCAGAGGGAAAGAGGAGCAGGAAGCGCAAAGAAAGGATGAGCAGGGGCGGCTGGTGACATTTGAAATTGGTGGGGCGTAAAAGTTGAGGATAAGTGTTATGTCGATAGTGAGTGAGCCGGCTATCATAGGAGGGACTCGAGCGGAGAGGGACTTGCAAAGTGTATACAAATGGAGCATTTTACAGAAAATTTGAGAGGGCAAGAATGTTTATGAAGCAATTCTGAACGTGTAGACTTGAAATATGCAAATGCATTACAAAATACCCCATATCTTACAGCACTAAACGAGCCTCCTCTAATCGAAGTGCCTCTTCTACGCTCCGTGCCTTCTCTGCCTTACGTGCCTCTTCTACCCTCCGTGCTTCCTCGGCCCTCCGTGCCTCCTCTGCTTTCCGTGCCTCTTCTACCCTCCGTGCTTCCTCTGCCTTACGTACCTCCTCAGTTTTAAGTACCTCCTCTTCCCTCTGATCCTCTCTTGCCTTATGCTCCTCTTCTACACTCTGATGCACCCCGTCTTCGCTCTGCCCCCTTCTGCCCTGTCATCTTCTTGTGCCCTCTTCACCTCTTCTACCCCTTTCCCATCCTCCTCTCCCTGCGTCTCTCCCATGGCCGGTTCGTCTGTCTTCTTCTCCTTCTCTTATATCCCTCACACTGACACGTGAAGCCCTGCCAGGGCTGGGAGATATCAGTTAGTGCCCAACCGCAGGCCAGGAGCTTGCTGAGATAACCACCGGCACCTGGAAAAGATTAACATTCAGCAAGATGTGGATCTTGCTGCTGGTGGAAAGTTTTTCAGCATTCACCTGTCAATCATCATTTGTTTAGCAATGATTTCAGAGACCCTAAACTGAGCAAATAATATGTGAATGAGAGGCCCGGGTGCAGCTGCATAACGAGTGAACACATTAATTGAGAACTTTCAGCTGGGATTGGGAAGAAAGTAGCAGAATTTAACACTCCAGATTATTTGACCCAGAAGCGCAGGAAACTCTGCTGTTTTATTTTAGCAACATAAATGTAGTTCCTGGCGAGAGAAGTCATGTTACCTTCCGGATTTGCACATGGCGCAGAATAGAAAGCACGGTCTACTATCTGTGGATTTCATAAAATGGCTTAAAATCCAGCATCACAGGGCGGACACTGACGGCAGCCTCGCCTCGCCCCCTCCACTTTTATTACTTGGGCCCTGGCTGGTATCCAAGAAAGCCAGCCACCCCCAGCGAGCACACCCACACTCAGGCACACAGTCACCCCCGGCCTGTGGACGACTCCCAGGGCTCGAGCCGGGATTTGCGCCCGGTCTCGGGGTGTCGGACCCCACTCCAAAAATACAAGCGTGCGTGGACTCTGTTCACCATCTCAGCCTTTTAACTTCTCTCACGGCCATATGATGGACTAATTTGTGAGCACGTCATACACTGTAATTGGCTGTACTTGTGAGCTGATTACACACGAGGGTCAGCCTGTAACAAATGTAAAAAATACTCGATCATTGAGGTGAATTAGATTGTGTATAGGGTCTCCCCAAATACCAACTGCCAAACAGTCGTGGCTCACATGCATCGCAATACTGGGGGTGGGGAGGTTGTCGCGTGGGGGTGGGGGCCTGGGAAATTCAGAATGAAATATAAACTAAAACTTACCTCACACCCAGCCGGTCCGCGCCACCTCTGCTCCTCTTGCCGCCTTCATGAACGGGCTGGAGCGGACTGGCAGCCCCTCTCAGCCAATCCTGGCGCTGCCAGCAGCGCCAGGATTAGCTTAGGGCATGACAACTACTCACCCGCAGCACGCCCATTAGGAGACCGAGGGGCTCCTAATGGGCATGCGCAAACCAGTTCAAACACAAGTGCGCATGAGTGGGCACGGTGTAAAAAGTTGCCCTCGGTCCCCACTCATGCGCACTTGTGTTGTGCTGCTGCCTGTTGCCCCCCACTGGTCTGAAAATCATGTCAGTCAACATGACGCCGGACCGCCCACCCCCTGTAGGGGTGGGCGGTCCGGCGTCATGCTAACTGACATGATTGTCAGTTCTCCCTTGGGCCTCAGCATCTGTGAAATACCGAGGGAGCTGAGGGTGGCTGCGGGCAGGGGGGCTACGCCCCCATGCCCCAATGGACGCACCGGAGAAATGGTAAAAGAAAGGTGGGTATGGGTAGAAAAGGCACGACAGGCAAAGTGAAAATACAGGAAAGAATAGGGAGAAACCAGGTGGAAGTAAAAACGGGAGAAGGAGAGAAGAAAGAGGCTGAGGCTTAGAGAGAGGTGAGGGCAACGGGCCGAGTCAGAGTGGGAGACAGAAAGTTGAGAACAGAGGCAGTGGAATTGGAGGGGGAGAAATGAAGAGAGAGCGTGAGACAAAGAGAGAGAAAGCGAATGAGAAGGGAAGATTTGTTATGGAGGGAAAGAGAGAGAGGGTGAACAAGAGAGGGATGGGGTTATCAGGGTGCTAATAGCGCGTGTGTCCCAGAAGCAGTTAGAACGCTGGGGTTCAGGTCTTCAAACCTCCAATGAGAAGGTACGGCAGGCATCATCAGCACATACACACAGGAAGCAGTCACTCTATGGTAGTGTGCAGCGTGATCGCTATGCAGATAAACATGTAGTGTGAGCCACCACAACTGACTCTGGACAATTACAAAAAAAGTCTCGTGCTGATCTATGCAAGGAACATGTTTTGCGCATATGCAGTGAAGAGCAGCGCTATGCACAAGCCTAAGGTGTGAGTTTATAAAACTTCAAAAAGTAGTTTGGTTCATTTTCCGTCTCTATATTGTTTTGCAGCTTTAAGAGGCCCAAAGGTTTGGACAATGACAGGCTCCTTTGTCAGGCACGGCAGACACGGGGACAGAGAAAGACATTTTGAATTGGGGACAGGGAGGGAGGTGTAAGAGGCAAGATAGAGAGAAGACAGAGGGAAAGAGGAGCAGGGAAGTATAAAGAAAGGATGAGGTAGAGAAATGGTAAAAGAAAGGTGGAGATGGGTGGAAAAGGCACGACAGGCAGAGCAAGAATACATCACTTGCCTCTGCAAAATGCCACATTGGAGCGTGATGAAAAGAAGGGCCTGTGTTTGAAGTAGATCAGATACATTAAATCGAGTGTTCATTCAGGCTCCCTTTTGTTGCAGCAGAGCAAACATCTCCAGTGAACAAGCATTGGCCGCGCGGCTGTGAAAGTAACTCCGCTGTGAAAGTAACGTGGCTGCGTGGCCGTGAAAGCGAAAGTGATGGCAGGGACGCGCTCTGTGGTGGGGGAGGGGCAGAGCAAGGCTCTTGAGAGAGCAAGGCTTAATGAGCCCTGAAAGCCACATGGCGGCTGCGAGCGTGCACGCGTTCGTGACCTCAAGCTTGAGGCCAGGAAAAGATTGTGGTAGCACTTTGAAAAGCCACTAACTAAATGTCTTGCAGAGCAACGCATGCACTGGGGCATGTGTGTGTGCAACATATGTGCACAGATCAATTTCAGGTGTGCAACGGGTGTCCTTTTGACACCCTTGAAATTGAATTCTCAATTTGCGATTCTCTAATTGAGAATTGCAAATTGAGAATGTTTTCCCATTCATTCCTGTGAGCCTCCAGGCCCATAGGAATCAATGAGAGGTATTCCTTAATTGCGAGTCGCAATTTGCGAGTCGCAATTTAGGAATGTTTAGAAATCGCTATTTTTTAAGCGATTTCTACATTCATAAGCTTTTGCAATTCCTTAATTGCGATTCCTTAAAAATCGCAATTAAGAAATCGCAAAAGCCAACATTGATGCATGTGCCTGTTAGAGCCCGTGCACGAACTGAGCCTTGAATAATTGCTATATAAATCACACAACAAACATCAAGTGAAGTATGAAAAAGCTGCTTCAAATTCAAGAAAGTGTATTCCCTTAACATGTGAAGCTTTGACATTAATAAATCACTTTATAGCACTTCACTGAGAAGTAAACAGTAGGTTTTTTGTACAACTGGTACGTTGAACGCAGCTATTTGAATGTGCTTTTTATACGCGATAATGAAAAAAGTAGAGCTTTGGTGAAAAAAAACAGCTTCCTAATGTCACACAATTTAAGTGGGATAAACATAATTTATACAGGTTTTTTGGTTTCACTTGGAACAAATCAGCCAGGAAATTAGTATTTTTTTGAGTTTCCTTATGTTAAGGATTTGTATTTACCTCCTTTTGCAATTTTTTCTATGAATTCAACCCAAAGATATTGGAGTGGTTTACATCAGCGTTAACTACATTAAACAAGGTCACATTCATTATTTATAGGCAGGGGGAGATTAAGTGAATTGCCCAGAACCACGGAATGTTGAGCTGACACTGAGTCTCAAACCTGGGCGACAGTTCTGACTGTAAGGCCACATTCTGGTTAGAGGGAGAGTGGCAGACCGAAGCCTCATGAAAGGTTGGCTCTTATGGATAGGAGTTCCAGCAGGACCTCCAACTTAGCTAGAGCAGGTTTCACGCTTGAGCTTTCAGTGGCTCGCCCACCTCTAGATATTACTACTGTTCACAGGCGGCCCTGGTGGACAGCACCTGCAGCCTGTGATGCACTTGATCAAGACATCTCCCATTTCTCTGGCCCACTGTATTCACAACAACCTGAAGACAGAGGAGAGTTGGCAGTACATTGTTTTTCTATCCTCAGTATCTATTCAGACCGTTACCTACTTACATTTGAAAGGCTTCTCACCCACTGGGCTATTTAGCTCTGGATTGCCTACGAGAAAAATAGGCAACATTTGAATTTTCTTAGCCCATAACAATCCCTGGCAGAAGTTTAAGAACACAATTTTATTTGAATATTTCTCTAAAAGAGAAATGTTTCGCCAGTTCAAACATTTTTAAACAAGAATTGCTAAATGAATTTTTAAGCAGAGGCAGATCTTTTGAAGAGCTTAACCAGTCACCTTTAAGTTGCTGACAGATGAATTCAGATATTAAACTGGAACTAATGTGGCACAAATGTGTGACATCCAGGGGCGGGGCACCATTAAAGCGGAGGAGCATCCCCCCATTGCTTTCTCGCAGTACGAGAAGCAGAAACATAAAATGGTATTCTAAATACCATTTTATGTTTCTGCTTCTCGCACTGCGAGAAAGCACAACGGTATGCCTGGTTGGAGGTGGGCAGGTTGGGGATGAGTGGCTTGCCCAATGTTACAGCCCTGACTGTGTGGTCGGCCCTCTGTGCCCTCACCATTCACAACGTGGCCATTGCAGCGTTGTGATTGGCTTAGCGGAGGAAGGCTGGCTTCTTAAAGTTCCGGGAAAGCAGCAGAAAAACGCCAGACCAGAACAAGAGCAAAGGCGGCGCGGGACCCAGTGATGTACGTTTTTATTTTTAAATCCTCCCCGCGTGAACTGCCACCACCAGCCCCCCCACCCTCGAGTCATGCCAGCCGCGACTGTTGACATCACAACACACTTGTTTACTACACATGCTTTCTATGCAATAACTCTTGCTCACACCCTAAATTAACTATAACTTGCACCCTCGCCATGCACTGCTTTTACCCTTGCATATTTATAACACAACCAATGATTCAAGCACCGGGGTCGAACGAGAACTGAAAGTAATCCAAGATGGCGGCGCTCCGAGGGAACTGAACGACGTAGAGAGTGCTCTGGTGGAGACTCGTGGGCGATAAAGGGTCGGAACGCCAAGAGATTGCCCAACCGGAGCCACGGACGAGCGAGGGCACTGGCACGCTCATGGGCGCGAAGTACACCCCTGGTGCGCAGATGTGCTGGGGGGCATGAATGTGGCCTGACAGGAGAGTATTCCTGTTGACCAGGACCATACGAGACGACCCAGCGGAGCCTCTTGGTGCGGTGAGCTGTGTGAGAAGCTGTGTGCCACAAGCGGAAGATCAATAGAGCCCAAGTGGGATCGGAGCTTTGTGAATCCAATACCACCCCGATCCAATAGAGCCCAGTCATGGTTACAGCAGGGGCCTTGGAGAGCAGCCGGGATAGGGAAGGTTCTAGTGAGCCCTAGGCGGTCTCTGAGGAAGACGGACTCTGTGAAAGTCAGCTTGGGAAGAAGGAGGCTGACAACAGCTACTCTGAGGTTGGGACCTGGGAAGGAGGTAATTAAATCGTGTGCATGAGAGACACAGAGCCGGTCACCCCCCTCCCCCAAATTAATAATCGCGAGTCTCTTCCAAGGTGCACGGCATCGGCGGGAAGGAGCCGTCGGTGAGACTGAAAGAGGGATCGAAGAAATACAATATCTGATGCCCGCTATCACAGCAGCCTCACCGGGATTAGAGGAGGCCAGGACTCGCCGCCCCTAGGTGCCTCGCGCTTCTGCACCAAGCGTCATTGTCTGCACCAGGAGGCGCCAGCTCAAAGGGCAGAGCGGGCTCCCGCAGCGCGGGACACGCACAGGCAGTGCCCAGGCCAAGCGGGCCTGTCCTTGCCCGTCATCGCCCAGAGTAGGCTGGGCTGGGCCACCTCCTTATAACATCACAGAGCCCCAGGTCACATCTTATTAAGGTACTGTTGTCGATCTACCCATGAAACTTTATGTTCTTCTGGACTCTAAGATTGGACTAAGAGTCTTCTCCCTATTGGATATTATAGCTCTGCTGGGGCTAGTACTGTTTGCAGCCCTCTTGTTGGGGTTTGATTGCTTAACTGGCGACATGGGGAAAAGAAAAGGGACCGAGACTGGGCTGGGAAGGTACTTGTTGAGGCTTGATTGCTTAACTGGTGACATGGCGAAAAGAAAAGGGACCGAGACTGGTCCGGGAGGTACTAGTATGAAAAGATTAAAAAACGGCTTCAGCCACTAGTAATGTATGTATACTTGTAAAGCGCACTGTTACCTCGTTACGTGGTGTCCTGGCGCTGTATAAAGGGAACTGGGTGTGATGGAGGGACAGGAGAGGATGTCTTCGGCCGCATAGAGAACATTGTTGCCAATTGTGAAGAATTGCTACTCACACCTGTGCTATTTCCTCCCCCCCCCTAACAAGGATACCACCCACACCAAGCCCTCATGTTCCTTAAGTTCTACCGGACCCACTACTGTAGGGTATGGGAACATCTCCAACCTATTTAAGAAAGCAGCAAGGAAAAGAAAAACGACCCAAAAGAAAGCGAGAACTCTGATAGCTTTTTATCTGATGAGCTTCCACTCAGTAATTGATTTGCCCTTCTTGCTGACGATCCACTTTCAACTAAAGTGCACACTAACACAAACTGCACCCACACAACTAATAAAGACTTGAGTGCAAATATCCCATAGGGAGAACGGGGAGCTAACTCTGGTCCTATAACCTCGAACCTTGGTCTCCAAAGGGAAATTATCTCTAAGAAATATTGTTGAGGCATTATCTACCTTGGTATCTAAACTCTATCTGCAACTAGATGGCCATATTAGACTACATCTGCACCAACCATCGCAATCATTACAATTGCCCTCTTCATGCACCAACGCTGGCCCAAATATGGAACTTCAAAAAACCCTCTGGGAAGCAACTTGATTGCAATGCTTTTCCCCTGTATTCCAACAATCAATCCACCCACAGCACAAAAGCGACTAAAGGAACATTTTAGAGCTATGTGAGTTAAATGTTGAGCATAGTAGGAAAACTATGGGTTTACCTGAGGTGGGCATGGGCCTACGATAGGGCTACCTGTGCCGAGTATGGCCACAAGTTGTAACAGGGTGTAACACAGCCTTCCTCACCATCACATCGTAAGCAGAGCAACCCATTATTATTGTCAATCTACATGACCAATGTTCCTAAAGTAGACCCACAACATATTATGTATGAGAATGCTGATGCCTTAAAAAACAAAACTATACATTGGTTGAGGCACATTAGGGGGTGTAGGTCAGTAATTAGAGACGATATTGTATACACCAAAAGGTACTCCTCACACCTGAGTATAGATGACGCAATTGAGCTAAGACTATCTAAGAGCGAGCATCTGGTGCACGATTTAATTGCCCTAACGACTAGATCCCATCCAAGCACTTTCACGAAAATCAGGTTGAGACTAGGCATCCCATTAATACCAGTTCAAGCTGGAAATATGCGCCAGCCTCTTGGGGATCCTCCCATCTCATCTCTATCCCAGAATGATTGACTATACCTAGTCTCTAACAAGGTTTTCCCTAGCAACCTTACTATAGATCGTACGAGCAACACCGACTGTGCATTTCCTTATCCTGATGTAACATCTAGAAAGCAGGAGAGCACGTTACACCCTACACAGTTGGCTCTAGTCCTTGTCCCACCGCTGGTGATGAGTGATTGTACCCGGGCCAGTGGTCCGGAAACGGCCATTGATTGCCAAGCATTGCCCAAATTGAATGTCCCCACAACTTTTTTGGCTCCCACTCCTAAAGTCAATGGGTAAATGTGAGAATCATGTCATGGAATATAGCGGGTATCAGGGGGAAGCTTAATCAACCGCATTGGCTCGAGCTTGTCGCATAGACTGAGATTTGTTTACTCCAAGAAACCTGGAGTTTGACCCCTACGTTCATTCCAGGCTTTATGACCTTCCACAGACCTGCAATACCATCCAAACATAGTCGGCCCTCAGGAGGGCTGCTCATACTTGTAAGTCCTACATTAAATTACGATGCCAAAGAGTTGGTTACGAACGGTCGAGATGTTCTTGGGATTAGGATAAACAATGGTAAGGGTAAAACGGCCGATGTATATAATGTATACGCTAGGAGTACCACAGATTTATTTGTGCAATTATATATAGCGCAAACTTTACCCGAAGGTGTCAGAGCGCTTTACATAGGATCCAGTTGAAAACATAAGGACTGATGGTTACATGCGTAAAAAGATTGCAAATTTTTGCATTACATAAGAACCAGTTGAAGGCATACGGATTTAGGATTACATGCGTTACAAAAAAGGTACAAACAGAAAAAATTGCAAATGTACAAGAGATAAAATCACACAAGGAGGAGATACAAATGGATATTCTCTAGGCCTATACTAGTGATATCTCTATCAACATAGGGAGGGGATACACATGGATATACTCTAAAAGTCACATAGGAGACTAGTCGTTAGAGTTATCTCTATATACATAGGGAAGGGATACACATGGATATACTCTAACAGTCACATAGGAGACTAGTCGTTAGAGTTATCTCTATATACATAGGGAAGGGATATGACTGGATATACTCTAAGAGTCACATAGGAATGGTGGAGAGCACAACGGTCTACAGCATATACTAGTGATTAGAGTTATCTCTATTTACATAGGGAAGGGAAAGGACTGGATATACTCTAAGAGTCAGAGAAGATCAGGCACGTGAGATAAACGAGAGAGGGAAGCAGATAGTGGTGAATAAGACAGTGAGGAGTGTGTCAGAGGCAACAGGAGAGACAATAGGAAAGTCGAAAGGACAGAGGGGGAGGTCAGAGATCGCTAAAATGGTGGAGGAGAAAGGTAGAAGAAGAGGCGAGTCATACAGAGAAAATGGCGGGGAGCACAAAGGTCCAAGTCCGAAAGTCCAGGAAGAGGGCTGACATAGCCAGCAGGTCCAGGGGGAGAAGGGCAGTCCGCAGCAAAGTCGCAGCCTCATCGTTCAAGAGGAGCTGGGGCAGAGGAGATCAATCCGGAGACCAGAGGGTCAGGGGAGAAAGACCACAGGCGCCCAGGTTGAGATGGGAGGCAGCAAAGTTTGAAGGGAAGGAGGGGCCTCTCACCAGAGCCCAGTTAAGCACAATGTGGTTGGTGGCGTTGAGCGTGTGGGGTGAAGGCCATGTTGTCGCTATGGATGCGGTCGCGCTGGTTCCTGGAGAGTTGTGTGTGGGTTCATCGACCCTGGCATGCGTTGATGACCCTGGAGCCTGTGGCTGCCGGTCGTCGGAAGCGTGTCCCCAAGGGCGCCATCTTGGAGTCAGGCACCGTTGGCGCGAAGCAGCGCGGCCAGCAGGTGGGGGGGGGGCACATCTCTGCCCTCGGGCCCAGGCCCGTCTGTCGCGGAGAGCGGAGGTATGGCACCCGGAGCTGGTGAGTGAAGATGGTCTCGAGGCGGCGCCGTCGTCAGCAGAGGGCGCCGCCGTCAATCACCGGCCCTTTTCTGGTGTGCCCCTGGAATACTGCAGAGTCTCAGCGGGTGGCAGCGGGGGACGCGGCTAGAGCCCTACGTACCGCTCGGGTGTCCAGCGCCTGTCAGACTCGCCTCCGGCAGGACGCCATAGGCTCCGCTCCTCGTCATTGTTGAGTCCGGGCTGGTAACGGGCGGCCGCCATGTTGGATCCGAGGCAGGGATCGGGAGCAGGGATCGGGAGCAATCAACGCCGCTCCAGTGGCACCAGCAGCGATCGGGGCAGTCCTGCAGGTGCCCCACACCTTCCGCTTCAGTTAGGGAGCGTGCACATCGCGGAGGGCTTCCTTAGGACGCAGGGCTCCAGGCCGGAGCAGCGCGCGGACCGGGAGCTGAGACGGTCCACGTCCGCCCGTCTCGGCTCCTCCTCCTTCAAGCAGATGGTAGTTCTCCAACTCTCCAGGTCTTGGACAACTTATTGGAAGCCAGGCTTGACAGTTATCCACTAATTGTTGGTGGTGACATCAATGTAACATTTGAACCACTTGATTGGGAAGAGGCCAACGACGTGAATGAGGAGGACAAATTCTGGAGGGTAGCCCTGCTGGAACTCACCCCAATCAAAAAATGGTCGCAAGCTGCACTTCAGTTAAACGCGATATCCTTAGAATATAGGTTAAGGGCCACAAATGGTCGAACTATTTCAGACAGAGGAGGAGGAATGACTTTTGCTGGACCAAATGGGTTAAGTAGGATTGACTGCTTACTAGTGGAACTGACACTCTGGCCGTTGGTACAGGATATGGCCATAATCCCACCATGTGACAGTGATCATAACCCCCTTATTCTGGCTCTTCATAATCCCTGGGGTGGTATTGGGAGAGAGCCCCCAACACCATTTAGCACAACGATTCTAACCCCCACAAGTGATAAGCGATGACTCAAATGGCCTGTGGTATTGGCGGACTAATTAAAGATAGATTTGATTAAGGATGCCCTAATTAAGCATTTAGCAACCCTAACATTAGCGACCATGGACTTACCTAAATAGAGTAGTTGTAGTACCCTCCATAGGAAATTCTTTGATCATGTGGCCCGTTTTTTTCACGCCCTGATTAATAAGACCAGGTTATCTCAGGGAAGACCTCTGGGAAGACATTCATGGTTCAATAGAGTGTAGGACCTTGAGAGGGGGACTGACTGTTGCTATTAAGAACAGAGAGCCAGCCAGTATTCGCAAAGCCAGGAAGGAATATAAACAGGCGCAGGGTAAAGCCAAAAGAGAATGGGATGAGAGGAGATGGGAAGAGCTAGGGGAGGCCATTGGGCATCCTGATAGTCTGACGTTTTAGTCCCTGGTATCTAAAAGTATTTTTGAACGTACACTTCCCTTGGCAAATAATATTCGGGCCGTTGAATGGCATAAACATTTTAGTGAGTTATATTCTAGCAGTCCCTGTATTGATAGTTCCCAGAGGCGCCATGAATATCATCTTTTGGTATGTACACTCACGTTCACTAGGGAGGAGATATTGTGCTCCCTTGATGCCATTATCCCAAAAAAAGCCCCCTGACCCGATGGCATCCTTGGAGACCATTTTCATGCTGACAGGGAACACTGGGCAACTTATTTTATGAGACTGGCCAATGGAATCACTGGCGGGAGAGCATCCTGGACACCTGGAAGGGGGCAGAAGTAATACCCATTTTTAAAAAAGGGGACAGGTCGAAGCCCGCCAACTACCTGTTCAATTAGCTTGATACATTGTGCCCAGATGGTCTTCTGCCACTCGCTCCTTGCTAAAATCCAGACCTGGATGGAGGAGAATGACATCCTCTCTCCTCTCCAGGAGGGCTTTGGCGGAAGACCGGCACCATTGACCAGGTGTTTCGCCTGGTCCTGCTGTATTGGAAGGTAGTTGTGCTGGGCAAAGGCAGTTTATATCTTGCCTTTATTGATCTTAAAACAGCTTTCGACCTAGTCCCCAGGGATTTACTTTGGCAAGTCCTTCGGGACATGGGTATGCCTTTGGAACTTCTAGAACCACTTATTAGGCTACATGAGGATAAGTTTGCCTGTGTAAGGTAGGGAAACCAGGGCCAAAACACAGAGCCATTCAAGATCAGGTGGGGGGTATGCCAAGGGTGTGTCCTGGCCCCCATCCTCTTCTCCATTTACGTAAACCAGGTAGCCGATCTTTTGTGCTCTACTCCGGCCCGACGCTCCCTTGTTGGCAAACCACAAAATAGCTACTTTGTTGTTTGCAGACGACATCCTCTTGGTGTCTAAAACCCTCATGGGCCTACAAAAACTTTTAAATTGTTTTAAGACCTTTTGTGAAGAGAGGGGTTTGGTCATCAACACCATTAAAACTAAGTTGATGCTAATAAATCATCACAAGTCTTTTAATGGGTAACCATTCCTTGATAATGTCCCGCTCGAAAGAGTGAGTTCGTTTGATTACCTGGGAATCAAGCTGTCAGAGGGAATAGCATGGAAGAAACATCTAGAGAGGGCGTCCCTGAAATTTTCCCAGTTAATCGGGGCCTTGCGATGGGAGCACTGCCTCTCTTATACCAGGCCTGTAGCCCCCGTACTTAAGCTATGTAGTTGCAAGGTAGTGAGTAGTGTGCTCTATGGGGCAGAACTGTGGGGTTCCATAAACTTTAACATTCTTTCAACAATCGAAAACAAGTTTCTTAGGAGCCTGGTATCTCTTCCACAGAGCACTCCCCTCCTTCCCTTGAAACTTGACATGTGTGTCCAGTCTATCAATGACCAGGTAAGCTTACGCCCGTTGCTCTTCTGGCATAGATTGGTCACAACCCCCGAAATGACATCCTACGCCTCTGCTTTTACTGAAGTTTCTTCCTTGAACACAAACCACAAAATTGGGTGGATTAAATACATAAATACCATCCGGGCAGACATAGGTGTGCCTAAGGAGCTAGAAGGTCTTCCGCCCACATATTCTAGGTAACTATTAAAATCACAGTTTTGGGCAGAGGAATTTCTTGAAAGTATGCAATGGCTGCTTAACTGATGTGTTCACTGATAATAAATCCAGCAGCCGGCTAGAACGTTTTCTTGATTTTATAAAAGTGCCGGCAGACAGAAAACTGTATACTGAGTTCAGATACGGCTGCCTACCCATCAATGCTTTTACTGAAACTTGGCTGACAAATACACTGCAGCCCATGTCCATGCCTAATGAAACAATAGGCCATGTATTCTTTGCCTGTGCTGCCTATGCCAGACCTAGAAGGAACTAGCTAACTCCGGTATGCAGACAACGTGGGACACAGCCATGAAGACGCCCTACGTATTTTAAAGTCAGATGTGAGACCACTCTATGCTTGTGCAACAGCAACAATTCTGGGCCAATTTTGGGCCATTAGAAGGAGGGCTTTATCTACTTCCCCGACTGGCATGAATAAAATAAACTGAAATCTAAATGATTAGACCAGTCGGGTGCTTACTCTGCATGAGCACTTTGATTTGTAAATGACTGGTTTTTATGCTACTATTTTAAACTTTTATCCTTTTGCTGATCTTAGGGACACTGGTCTTAAATGGATGTTGTTGTGTAACTGGGCTGCATACTTGCTAATTTGAGATAAAAACAAAATGTATATAGGCACTAGCACTTTAGCTCTGTTTTGATAGGACAAATCATTTAAATGTTTAAATTTGTTTCTCTTTGAACCCTTTATGTACTTGTTTTTTTGTGTCAAGTTTTTTGCCAATTTTAATTCTTTTTTCTTAAATTTCCAAGAGTCTCTATAGGGAGTATTTTATAGTACCTTTTACCAGATTCATTGTCATACAAGATTCATGTGCTTACTTCTTTATGGGGCTGTAAAACTGGAATAAAGACTTTTGATTGATTGAGCATATTAAATCACTCATGAGGTAATCATTGACTACATTTAGAACATCCTTAATCACATCTAAAATGCCATAATTGTTGATAATACTGTGCATGGTGGATGCACAAGTTGTAGTTATTTGAGATCCTAAAGCTGGTGAATTTAATTGGTTTTGTTAGTTTCAAATGATATGTTGTTTGTAACATTTTTGCCTAACTATAACATCCCTTTAACCTTTCTTTTTCAGTGAAGTCATAAGGCTATTTTTTAATGTAAAGTTGGATATTCGTACAATTCCTAACTATAGCTTCACATTAACCTTTGCTTTCTTCAGTGATAATATATCTATATATCTATATATATCTATATAGCCAGCTAAGCTAGGGCACTGAAGAATCATTTGGTGCATAGTCATCATCAAGCGAAACCCAATCTCCATTGAAACCTCTAAACGGTTTTTACCCTTGTGGCCGCTGTAAAGCCTGTAAAATCAGTAAACATACTCTAACTTACAAAGTACCAGGTCTGGCAACACCCAAAAAGATACACACATTTTTAACTTGTTCCACGCCATATGCCATCTATTGTTTGACATGCCCATGCGGGCTCAGATATATTGGGAGTACGATTAACCCAGTTAAAATGTGCATATTAGAACACATGCGCGCTATAAATAACATAGATGAGGCATATCCAGTTGCCAGACATTTTAACAAGGTACATGGACACAATAGGGATCTATTGTCATATTTTTGTTTGGACAGTATTCCAGCCAGTCCAAGAGGAGGTGATCGTTTACAAAAACTGAGACGCCTGGAATCGAGATACATTATAGATTTACAGAGTAAGAACCCCACAGGCCTGAATAGCTGTGAAGAATTAGCAGTACATTTGGGATGAAATTTCTTCTATTTATCTCGAAAAAATGCATGTAGAAATCTGCAATATCTATTGATTTAAAAGATGTAAATGTGATTAATAATAACGTCTTCCATATATATGCTTTTATATTTTAACTTAGACTTTGTGTTTCATGAATACTGTGTTTCATGAGTAGCTAGAATTTGACATGTAGAAGGTTGCCCATCCAGGGCGAGATAGATTTAATACTTCTAAAGGCCTTTGCCCATTCAGGGCGAGATGAGATATAACATACTGAATTGATGAAAAATGTAATTTGCGCATTCATTTAGGATGAGTTGATGCAAGAGTATAAACTGTATTTAGAGTAAAGGAATGAATTTCTACCTAAACTATTGGTAGATGCATGTTACAAGATGGCGGCATCTGTATCATAACATTGTATGTATTTCTTCTATGTCAATGAATTGCTAACTATGATTGAAAGCGTTTAAAAACAATGGCGGCTGCGGCGCATACCGTGTAACAATTTATGAAGGCTAAGCGCCGAAACGCGTCTTGATGTGCTGAGGTTTCCAATAAAGTTGGTTGGAAGCCACCCCTGTGAGTGCTGCTTTCTTTATCAGGAAAAATTGCCTGGTACAATTTGGTAGCTGTGAAACTAAGACGGGCACACCCCCGTCAAGCAAGTACCCGTTCAAAGAGTGCGGCAGGCTGGTGTTTCGAGGAGCTGTATATCTATATATCTATCTATCTATATATATGTGTGTGTGTGTCTTCACTAAAAACATCAAAGGTTACAGGGACGTTATAGTTATGCCAAGATTTCACCCCCCGCAGTGCACTGCTTATGCCCTCACATATTACATCACTCATTACATGGTCTATGGCATCACTGATGGCATCTCAAATGACATCACTGATGACATCATCCACAGAATCTCTGATGCACCCACTCACACCTCCATGTAACCTTTCATACACCCACTCCAACATTCCCACTACCATTCTTGAAACCATTGACACACCCATACCAGTACTTACATACCCATTCACTGAGTCATAGGTGTACACACACATCCACTCAGTCACCCATACAGCCACTCCTACACCAACTCACTCACTAATAAGGCCACTGATATATATGTACTCATAGAGCCATATAGCCACTCACAAACTGTCAGTCGCCCATAGAGTTAACCACACAGCCACTTAGTCACCTATACAGTTATACACACACTGACTCACTCATTCATATAGATATTAACACATACTTACTCATCTATACAGTCACTGACACAAGCATACACTCACCCATGCAGCCACTCTCACAATCACTCACTCACACATAGTCACTTATATACGCCAACACTCCCTATACTGCCTGACACATATGCAGTTACTCACCCATATACCACTGACACAACCATTCGCTCACCAATATAGCCATATGCACACTCACTCACTCACCCATACAGCCCCTCTCAGATGCATTCACAAACCCATACAGCCACTGATTGACCCACTCACTCATCCATTCAGGGAGTCACATACCCTCTCACCTACCCACACAGACACTCATACACCCATAAACGTACTCAGACAGCCAATCAATAACTCATACAGCCACTCATGTGCCTACTCACCAACCCATGCATCCACTTACAAATCAACTGAAAGATTGATACAGACATTCATAAATGAGTCACTCACCCATACATTCAGGGATACATGAATAATCACTCACTTATACAGACAGTCAGTCAGTCACCCACTCAATCTTCCATACAGGCACTCATACACCCACTGATTCATTAATACACATTGGTGTATATATATTTATCACTCATAAACTTTTTAGAACACTCAGAAACAGAAGATGTCATCATTGATGTCATTTGAGATGTCATCAGTGATGCCATCAGTGATGCCACTGACCATGTCTTGGGTGATATAATATGTAAGGTAATAAGCAGTGCATTGTGGGGACATGAGTTATAGTTAGCTTAGCTATCTTCATTTTTCAGGTTTTGTGTGTGTGAAATCTGAGCCTAACTATAACGTCCCTGTATCCTTTGTTTGTTTCTGTGAATTTCAAAGGTTTTTTAAATGCTAATTACTAACTATAAAGTCCCTGAAACCTGTGTTTTTTTCTGTGAATTTCTAAGGTTTTTAAAATGCTAATTCCTAACTATCAAAAGCTGTAGCGAAGTAACAGTCCTATACCTGACGCACAACTGAATCCCTGAATCATAAACAATCCCACAACTTTTTCCATGTTCAAATCAATTTTATTCCTTATTTTCCAAAATGTCATGTTTACTCATTTCATTTTGTCATGTCACATGAGAGGCACAGTGTATATTTTACTTCTAATGCAGCAGATATGCCAATCCAGGCCTTTTTCTGAAGCAAGAACTATACATCAATCATCCTAAGTAGTAGATGTTATTCCCAATGCATTTCAGGCTTTCCATAGCCCTTCATCAGAGGTACACTACAAATTAAATTAAATCATATTAACATTAAGTTATGTATGCCAATCTTAATACATATGAAGTCATCAACAATAAGTCACAAATTCCATCCCTGGTTTTAAAACTACCCCCATGAGCAACGTTTTCCCGCTAACTGCTTGACTCCACGCTACCATCGCAGTGCCCAAATCAGTTTCTATCTCACTACATAACTCTTTCATGTTTAATCCCCTCGATTCATTTAGCACCGCCTGTCACCACTCCCCCGCCACTAATGCTAAACACCTCACTAAGCTAACCCGTCCCCACGAGTGAAACAACATCAGCATTATCCCTTACCTTGATCCTCTTAGGCGTGACCTCCTGCTCAACAGGCCCTTATCTTGCGTGAAAAAACGCTTGCTTTCAACTTTCTTCCCTTTTCAAGTCTCAGCCTCTTCTAATCAACCAATCCCTTTAACCTCCACAGTCCTCATGACTGCAACTCCCATAACCCTCTACTTGAGTCACGCCATTAACCCCGTTTCCCTGTGTTTAACCCATCTTCATCACTCCGTAACAGTGAAACCTCCCCGGACAACTTGCTTAATTACCCCGCCCACACACAGATGTCATCAACACCTTCAATCATACATTGAGGCGTTTTAGTTATTTATACGGGAAACCGTTGATAAACAATGCTGTTATTCAAAGCTGTGTTATGCAATGTTTGTTTATATTAATAGTACATGACTTCTGACATTGTATATAATACACAATTTAAACCAAACAACAGTCCGTCATTTTATTTTTCGAAGCAGTTCCCAAGCTCTCGTTGTTGAGGTGAAGTGGTCTCTCATGTGACTTTTCTTTTTCATCCAATGTTTGCAGTATTCCGTGTGTGCAGCTTGTCCAAAGGACAGGCAAGTAATATATTTTAAAAAAGAGGTATCAAAGTGCACACCTTTGTTCATAATATTCGACTTGTCAAATGTAAGCAATGTAATCTTTTTTGCATGCAGCCTGGAATCGTGGACTGCCCTACAACCACGTCTTGAATGTACATCAAAAGCCGGAGCCAAGTAACACTCCAGTACAGGACGCACGGCTGAATCCCTGAATCATAAACGATCCCACAACTTTTTCCATGTTCAAATCAGTTTTATTCCTTCAATTCCGAAATGTCATGTTTACTCATTTCATTTCGTCATTTCACATGAGAGGCACAGTGTATATTTCACTTCTAATGCAGCAGATATGCCAATCCAGGCCTTTTTTCTGAAGCAAGAACTAAACATCAATCATCCTCAGTAGTATATGTCATTCCCAATGCATTTCAGGCTTTTCATAGCCCTTCGTTAGGGTTTCAATACAAATTAAATTAAATAACATTAACATTAAGTTATGTATGCCAATCTTAATACATACGAAGTAATCAACAAGTCGTCACAAATTCCATCTCTGGTTTTAAAACTACCCTCATGATCAACGTTTTCTCTCTAATTGTGTGATTCCACGCTACCAACGCAGTGCCCGAACCAGTTTCTATCCCACTACATAACTCTTCCATGTTTAATACCCTCAATTTATTTAGCACCCCCGAATCACCACTCCCCATCCACTGATGCTAAACACCTCACTAAACTAACCCGCCCCCATCAGTGAAACAACATCAGCATTATCCCATACCTTAATCCTCTTAGGCGTGAACTCCTGCCCAACATGCTCTTATCTTGCTTACAGCAAAAAAACGCTCACTTTCACCTTTCTTCCCTTTTTAAGTCTGAACAAAAAAAGCCCCATCCAATCAACCAAATATGTTAACCTCCACAGTCCTCATGACTGCATCTCCCATAACCCTCTACTTGAGACACCTTGTTAACCTCTTCGGTGCTTGTGACGGGACCAGCTCGTCATGAGTCATGGTGGAGCTTTGCTCATGACAAGTTGGTCTCGTCATAACGGCTGCGCTCCGCCCACACGCGATTAATTCCCCACCTGTGCGGGCACATTAATCAGTGGCGGGGTCGTGAGGAGGCCAGCTCATCATGAGCACAGCTCCACCATAACTCATGATGAGCTGGTCTTGTCACAAGCAACGCGTCGCCGCGCTCAATACACCGTGGGGGAATTACCCCCGCAGGGAAAGGGTTATCCCCGTTTCCCTGTGTTTAACCCATCTTCGTGCCTCCTAGCTTGCTCTTGGTTGAGTGATGGAGTCCCCTTGCCTCTTGAGGGTCCCTGGGGGCCAACTAGCTCTACTGTCACCTCTAGTCACCTCTAGTAAGCCCCTCACAGCTGGATTGCTAAGAGGTGGTCAGAGGCCATGCCCCCTTTCTCCACCACTCTGCAAATGCGCCTCCTGGTGCGCTACTGCTTGGGGGATGAAGTCTACTTTCTCCTGAGGCCCTCAAGAGGCAACCACCTCTCAGCAATCCAGCTGTGTGGGTCTTACTGGAGGTACCAGGTGGGCTAGTCGGCCCCTAAGGAACCTCAGCAACGAAGGGGACTTTTTCCACCAACCAAGAGCGCGCCAGGAGGTGCGGTTGCAGAGTAGTGCAAAAAGGGAGCAGGCCTCAGCGAGTTGCCAGCTTCTGTTTTTTTTTTATTCAGGGAAGGGGGCTGTTTGGCCCCCATACCCTTGATACTTTTGGGCCCCAGGACCCCATCCTCCAGTGCCTGACCCATTACAAACATTTTTTTTTATTAAAACAGGAGGGGGGCTGCACGGCACCTGCTCCAGAGGCTGATTGCTGCTTCGGAGACCCCAACCCCCGGGGCTGGGCATTTGCTGCTTTTTTTAAACTGGAGGGTATCATGCAGATCCCTTCCCCAGGCCGATTTTGGCCCTGGGGACCCCATCCCTGGGGCCTGGCCTTAAAACAAAAGAATTTTAAGGAAGTGGGCCGCGTGGCCATCCTTCTCTAACCATGCAGCACCCTTCCCCAGGCCGATTTTGGCCCCGAGGACACCATCCCTGGGGCCTGGCCTTTTAAAAAAAAGAGAATTTTAAGGAAGAGGGCCGCGTGGCCATCCTTCTGTGGTCCAGTTTTGGCCCCGGGGACCCCATCCCCCAGGGCCTGCCCTTTATTTATTTATTTTGTTTAATTTTGGGAGGACCGCCGCGCCCAATATAGCCCAGGGACACCATCCCCAGGGCAATGCCACATCCTTTCTTTTTAAAAAACTGGTTCGAGGGGCTTGCGCGGCACCCCTACCTGGGCCATTTTCAGCCTCAGGCAACCCATCCCTGGGGCATGGCCAGGACTTTGGGGACTGTGGGGAGAGCCTCAAGACCCCCAGGGTCCCTGCTGCCTCCCGCCTCCTGCGGGAGCCGGCAGTGCGTTTGGGCAGAGGGAGCTACTAACATGTAGCTCACTCAGCCCAAAACCAATTCTGCTCCACTTCATGGAAACGAGATCATTTTTCCTGATCCCGCTTCCATCAAGTGAACTAGAGTTTGCTATGGCATGATGGGAGCAGTGCTCTGGCTATGCCATTGCAAACTGCAATTTCCTGGGGGTGGGCACCCTAGGATATTGCTTGAGCCGGCCCAGGGGGGTGGCGGTCCCCGGGGCCATGGAGGGCTCCTGAAGGGGGGCCACGTAGTCCCCCTCGCATCTATATTGTAGTGCCGGGGAGGTGGTGGTTCCAGGGACTGGGGGTCCACAACAGACCCGTGCCTTTACTCGATTTGTGCCCTGGAAGGTGGTGGTTCCCAGGGATGCGAGGGGGTCGTGTGGCCCCAGCATAACATTAAATTAGCCCCAGGGAGGTGGCATCCCCGGGGCTCCGTAGGGGTGGTAGAGCCCCCAACACATCTTTACAATTTATGCCCCAAGGAGGTGGCGGTCCCTGGGGTTTCGTGGGGGGCAGCCTGGGTATGTGGCGGTCCCCAGGACTATGTGTGGGGGCTGTAGCCCCCCACATCTTTAGAATTCGTGCCCCAGGGAGGTGCCAGTCCCTGGGGCTTCAGCCCCATGCAATTATTTAGAAAACATAGCTTGGGGTGGTGTTGGGGCCTGAATCTATTTTAATGATTAACCCCAGGATCTGGTCCACCCGGGGGGGTAAAGAAAACATTTATTTAATTATTTTCGTCCGGATTCACCGATCCAATGCAAATTCCTCCGAATTTGTTTAAAAAATGCTTCTTTTAGCCTTGGTGGTCCCTGTGAGACCCCTGTGCGGGTCTAGGGGGGTCAGGGTATTTTTACCCTGTCCCCTTTTCTTGGTGTTTACCCTTTCTTTGACCTTTTTGCTTGTGACTCGGTTCAACCAAGTCACAAGATGGCTGCCAACACTTCCTGGTATGAAGGGTTGGCAGCCAATCAGATTTCAGGCACGAGATCGGGAGGGTTTGTGGATCCTCTGTGGCCATATTTGTATATCTGAGAAATGTTAAAATTTCACAGCTACTACTGAATGGATTTACACCATTTAAGAAAAAGAGTGGACCAAGAGCTACCTTTCTGTCAAATTTGGTGTAACTCTGTTCAGCAGTTTGGGCTGTAGCTTTGTCAACAGTTTCCTATGGAAACTAACATGGAGAAAAAACATTTTGGGTGCCCCCTTTTTCTCAGCCCCCTCTTGAAGAATCAGCCTGAAAGTTTCAACACAAGAGCTAACCTAGGTGGCCCATTTGAAAACTTTTTCGAAGATTCGTCAAACTGCGCCAAAGATATTGGCAAAAGAAAAAACTTTTAAAATAGAAACAAGGTCCTAACTATAACTACCTACTGACGACCGCCAGTAGGAAATATATATATATATATATATATATGTATATATATATTTACTGAAAAAAAACAAAGGTTACAGGGACTTTATAGTTAGGAAATAGAATACCTTACAAATTCACTGAAAAAACAATGTTTACAGAAACGTTATAACAGACTCTGGTTTCATTCGTACAAAACTAGAGAAATTTAGCAGGTATAATTATCTGAGCTCATTATAACTCACACCCCTGCAATGCACTGCTTATGACCTCACATATTACATCACTCATGACATGGTCAATGTCATCACGCTGTGTATAACTTACAGGTGGTGCCAGGAGGGCTTCTTGGTCCCCAGGGTCCCTCAGGAGTAAAGTGTACCTCATCGCCAACCAGTAGTGCACCATGAGCTGGCTTTGCAGAGTGGTGGAGAAAGGGGGGGGTGGTCTCCACAGACCTCTTAGCAATCCCACTGTGGGGACTTTCCGGTTTTTGAGCCAGCTCTTTCTCTGCTTCTTACAGTCCCAGCATTGTGATACATCAATAGATGGGAAAGCAGGTTGTTCCCCAAGACATGGGTACAGGGAGCAGGATACTGTGCACAGCATGCGTTGCAGGGTATGGAGGGTATCTCTCCTTCCAGGGTCAAGAGACTCAGGCTTGGGGGCTCCTTGAACAATGTTAATGCTTTGGTGTTCCCCACCTCCAAAATCAACATTAATGGTTCTCTTTCTTGTTTATTTATTTCTGAGCAGGTGAGCTGTACCAGGAGATAGGTGCCGCACTGAAGACACCGCCGGCTTGTGATGGGAGAAGGACGATGCCAGGAGACAGGAACTGCACCAGGAGGTAGGAGCCGCACTGAAGACACCGCCGGCTAGCGATGGGAGAACGAGGAGTCTGGAAAGCAGAAACTGCACCAGGAGACAGGAGCCGCACGGAAGACACCGCTAGCTCGCAACATGAGAATGAGGAGTCTGGAAAGCATGAACCACACCAGGAGCCACACCCAAGACACTGCTGGGCTTGTGATGTAAGAAGGAGGATGCTGAGGCCCTGTGAAGGAATAGAGCAGTTCCAGAAGAGCCTATTCAGGTAACCCAGAAGCAGAATACACCCTGAACATTAGAATGCGAAGCGCTCTAGTGCGGGAGCAGGGGAGTCTTATACTTCTCCCCTGCCGTACCCCGCCCATCACACATAGCAGGCTCAGCAGGCTTGACACAGGGAGTGTCAAACCCCACAGGATCAACTAAAAGTACCACTGGGCACTAGGTAAGCCTTGTTCATCATATGCCAACCTCTGACATACTACCTGTCTCATAGAGGTCAAGCTGGTAACCACGTAGGGCTGTTTCATGGTATGGTACTTTATAAGCATGCACTGTTGCCTTCTACCTCACTCAGCGGAAGGCTGACTGCAGCATCTAAACTGGTGCCTGGTAAATTAAAACTTCAGCGAGGGCCTTCAGCTCTGTCTCAAGGCTGGCATATCCCATGTACATGAGGCAGAAGTCTGTCAAGGCATAGCCCTCCACAGCTTGTCCTTTCAACAGGTAAGAGTACCAATGTCAAAAAAAAATCCTCCCTCTGGAGCTGGCACCACTTCGCCAACCGACTGTGCCAGTCTCCTCCCCCCACCTAGGCTTCCTTCTTCTCATGGGCCTCTGCCCTTAACCTGAGAGTTTTAGAGTTTGATACCTCAGGACCTACCTGAAGGGTCACCTGGTTAAACACCACCACAGCTGCCACTCCATGGTCTGGCAAAGCAGTTCCAAGGAGAAATCAGTAATGTTCTCAGGCAGTCGCATACACTACCCTGAGCTGCAGATTCCACCACTAACCCATCCCTGGGACCTAGGAAGTCTAGACCACCCCACATTAGTGCAGGGTCAGTTTCCAGCCCTTCTGGGGAAACTAGAACACTTAGTACCCTATCTCTTGTCACTTGAGGGCTGCTGACTACTACTCACTACACTATCTAAGTGACCAGTTCTTCCCTGGGCCTCTAACTGAAAAGTGAATTCCTGAACATCATCTCTTCCCAGTAGCTAATTGTTGGAGGCCAATGGACATGGTACTTTTTATCATGCCCTCACTGTAAAATAACTCCTCAGGGCCTACTGCACCTTTCTGGAATTATTCACTAGGCAAAGCTGTAGCCCTCTTGGTACTATCTTGTCCTACTGAGCCAGGTGACTCTGTGGCCTTGGCCTGTGCCAAAGGTGAGGTAATTTCTGAATAAACAGCGCTGTGTAAGCTCCTATACTTCCAGATTGCAATGACTATAACAAGTAGAAGAAATTCCTATAGTCTCTCAACTGTCCTCCTCAAACCAAGTAGCAGGGCGCGCCCTAGTCTCCAAACCCCGGCGCTATCTGCTTATCGATAGGGGTTAGAGAAAATCTTGTCCCAAGTGGGCTCTAGCACAATTCCATGGCTAAAGCATGTAAAGAGTACATTAATAGGGATCAACCTTGAGGGTCTATCGAATACCTCGATTCAGGCTGGGCCCAGTTCCCAATCACATTTTAAAACCTCATACTGGCGATAATAAGATAATTGTATGTTTAACCAGTCAAGCCATGGAACTTTAACCAATGACTATGTCACAGTTAGGGATTCCTTCAAGCTAGATGATTTTCTGGACAAAATAGAACCTCCTCCAGCCAAGTGTCTCTACTTCCAGCCTTGCTATTTGCACTTTTATGAATTCATAATGACTGCAAAACTGGATTTATTGTGTCGTGGAATTGGAATCTATGTAGCCTACACCACTGGAATTCAATGTGAGCAATAGGGCTGAAGTCAGTCTCAAGGCATTTAGAAGTTACAGGTCCTTAACTGTGACAACTGTGGTATTTCACGTTTGCTGCCCTAGGCTCTCTGCAGAGTGAATACCCAACTGTACCCCAAGCACCCATTTTAGCACATGACTCTCAGGGTGGCTCGTCAGAGCAGTCTAAGACTTAGTCAATGTGGTGTTGTGGGCTAGAAATAACTAAATAAACCAATGCTTAGTCAGTATATATGTTTTAAGGCAATTTATTTTAGTACTTACAAAACTAAATATTATGCTTACAAATATATACTACATGGCAAGTGGAAATGTCAGTGAAAACACCCCCTAAGGGTCCTTGTAAACGACAGAGGGCAAATGCTAAGTATTGTTTACAGTACTAAATTAACCCCCTAATTGTGCCCTAGACTTCATAGGTATGATGCACCTTTATCAGGTAGTGTACCAGCAGACCTCAACCTCCTAAAACCACAGTATCCCATGCAGACCTATACCAAACATGTTATGAAAGGTCGGGTCTACTGGCTTTGTTCATTGTGTCATACAGTCAATAACACAATAGATGTGTTTTAACATTTTAAAACCTTTGATTATAAACATATTGTATATGCACATATTGTAACTCTATCTAAAAGCCACGCCTGTAGGCTTTGACATACGTTTTATAGCAAACAAAATAAACAAAAAGAGAACAAATCAATTAAAGTCTTATTTCTGTCATTAAATCGGGTTGCTTCATAAGCACAGAAAACCTAGACATGTAATGGATTCATGCACTTTCACATAAGCCTCTCCCGGGGTCACTGATGTTACATGACACTGCCTTTTTAAAAAAATTGAATGAGGCCACGTGTGGGGCAAGTTAGGGAGATACACTATTCTTCGCTGCTCTTCGCATGTTACAAAACACTTTTGGTGTAGCCAGTGCCCATCATGGGCACCACCACACATCTATAGGTAATTATGTAATGCCCATTCCTAGTCTTCTCGGGTGTTGCCTTAAGCTAGGCTTCTGATCCAGGCAGCGCAGGCCAGACAATATGTCCTTTTTCCTGTTTTTTTATGGTTGATGTCCTCAACTTTACACTCCAGTGCCGGTACCCACCAGCAGGGGCATCACATTACCCATTAGCCAGTTCCCCCACACACCAGATACACTTTCTCCAAAGCTAGATTGTAGAACCAGCTCTTTTTCTGCTTTCCCCATGATTCAGAATTGTGCGGCAGCAGCAGGCACGGAAGCAGGCTGGTTTCTTTCTCCTGTTTCTCCCTACTGGGTCCAGAGTGTGACGGCCCGCCCCCAATCACTTTGCAGGGGGCCCCATCAGGTTTCGCCACGCCAATGTCCGGAGTGCTCAGGCAGGGGACTCCCCAGGTTAGGTGGATGTACTGACGTTCTCCCCTTCGACAGGGATATTTGAAAATGGGGCAGCACACCTGGTTCTTATAGTGCTCCAGAGAGCCCCAGCGATGATATAGGAGACCACAATAAAAATATTCAGCTATGGCAGTGCCCCCAAGTCGTCAGGACACGATGGCAGCTATCAAAGTGTAAAAACAACAATTGATGGACAGAATGCAGAACAATGTCACACATTCACCCCAGTACAGAGATCTGGGCCTAAATCCATCGATTTTTTGCTCACCATGCCATTCCAGTTTGAACCCAGCCAAATGCAAATCAGTCTTGAACCTGTGCCCAAAGGCAACAGTACAGCCCGAACTGCCAGGCCAGGTCCTCCCTGGACTGGAAACAAGCATCCTAGGACCGGTTTTGGGGTTTGATGTAGGGTGATGCCCTGAAACCGGTCCCAGTATGCTTGTTTCCGGTCCAGGGAGGACCTGGCTTTGCAGTTCGGGCTGGACTGTTCCCACAAGGAGCAGGGTCAAGACTGATTTGCATATGGCTGGGTCCAAACTGGGGTGGTGAGGTGAGCAAAAGAATGATGGATTTAACCCAGATCTTTGTGACTGGGGATGAATGTTTGCATTGTCCAACATTCTGTACAGTAAATGTTTCTATTGCATATGTCGCCCTAAGCGGGAAGTGTATGCCCAGTGGTGTGTCCCGTGCTCACTACACCATTGGATTCAAGCTAGCCTGGCTGATGAAGGGTGATGCCCTGAAACCGGTCCCAGGATGCTTGTTTCCGGTCCAGGGAGGACCTGGCTTTGCAGTTTGGGCTGGACTGTTCCCACAAAGAACAGAGTCAAGACTGATTTGCATATGGCTGGGTCCAAACTAGGGTGGTGTGGTGAGCAAAAGAATACTGGATTTAACCCAGATCCTTGTGACTGGGGGTGAATGTTTGCATTGTCCAGCATTCCGCCCATCAATTGTTTCTTTTGCATATGTCGCCCTAAGTGGGAAGGGTATGCCCAAATGTGGGTTCCATGCTCACTACATCACTGGATTCAAGCTAGCCTGGCTGATGAAGAGTGATGCCCTGAAAGCCGTCCCAGGATGCTTGTTTCTGGTCCAGGGAGGACATGGCTTGGTAGTTCGGGCTGGACTGTTCCCACAAGGAACAGGGTAAAGACTGACTTGCATTGGCTGTGTCCAAACTGGGGTGGTGTGGTGAGCAAACGAATGATGGATTTAACCCAGATCCTTGTGACTGGGGGTGAATGTTTGCATTGTCCAGCATTGCGTCCATCAATTACTGCTTTTGCAGTATCAAAGTGTGGCACATGAGGAGCAGATTCTATGCTGGAAAACTCCATCCTTGGTAGTCTTGATTGGATGTGGTTAGTTTTGTTCTACTTCTGTTGGGGATTCTCCTGGCCCTCAAGTATCCCCGGCCCTCAAATTTTACTTCTTTTTTTCTTGGTGGTCCTTGGTACTTTTTGCATCCCCTCTATACTGCTGCTTCCTCCTTTTAGCAGCAGTGGGCTGAATGAGCTTTTGGCCTGCACTCCCTTTCCAGCCCTAGGTAGTCTCTTGACCATAGTTCTTCCTGAAGCAGCTCCCAGCAGTCCTCAAGGCAGTCCACTCTCTCACTCTGCTCTGCCCAAGCACTGAAGGCCTTCTACTATTTTCACCGTATTTGCTTGTCCTGCGGATGCCTGTAGTAACCCATAGGCAAACCTGTCCCCAGAAGTCCAAGAGAACCACCTTTCTTCAGTATCCCCAACAAATTCACCCTCTACTGTGTCCAAGAGACAAGCAGGGAGCTACACTTTCTCTGGATACAGTGAAAATAAAATTCAAGAAGTGCACGTCAGAGTTGTTCTGCTCCAAACAGGGTTTCATTGACCATGTGGGTCCATCCTTCCTCCCTAGCACCTTTGATGCTCAAAGGTTCTTCCCAGTGCTGGCTCTGAAAGTGGAACTGGAGAGTTTTAAAATGTAGACCCCATGCAATTATGTTATGTTATATGTGTATTTATTACGCGCACAACTACTCCTGAGTATCCTGGTGCGGAGCAAAACCACAAAGAAATCAAGATGAAAACAGCATAACATAACATTTTTTAGTAAGCTTTATTAAAAAGGTGAGTTTTGAGGAGCTTTTTGAAGCTGCTAAGATCTCTGGTATCCCTAAGGGTAAATGGGAGGGAGTTCCAGAGGGTAGCCGCTTTGACCGAAAAAGATTGGCCTCCCAATCTGGTTCGCCGGAAGCGAGGGTTTACCAACCGGCGTTGAGAAGCCGACCTGAGGTGTCGACTAGGGACATGGAAAGTCACTCTTTTCCTGAGATAGGCGGGGCCAGTATCATGTAAGGCTCGGTACGTGAGAACCAGAGCCTTAAATTGAACTCTTTGGGCCACCGGCAACCAGTGGAGTGTGGCCATTTGTTGTCTTATGCTGCTGCGTCTGGAGATGCCTAGCAGAAGTCTCGCGGCCGCATTTTGGATGAGCTGCAACTTGTTAACCAAAAAAGAGGGTGAGCCCAGATAAAGAGCATTGGCATAATCCAGGCGGGACAATATGAGGGCTCTAGCGACCGTTTCTTTGGCCGACTGGGGCAGTAGAGGGAAGAATCTGCCCAAAGATTTAAGGGTCCCAAAGCAGGCACCCGTCAGTCTTTTAATCTGCTCTGAGAACCTCAAATCTTCATTGAACCAAATGCCTAGATTCTTGGCTGGGCCACCCTCAGAGAGGGGACGGGGGAAATCAGGAGACCAAACTAGTTCAATAAATTGGTTTGGAAATTGGCCATATAGTACGATCTCCGATTTTCTCTCGTTGCATTTAAGTTTGGTACAGGCCAACCAGGTAAATACGGCCGCCAGGCACTTTTGTGCTGCAGCTGTTTCTAGTGTCGAGTTACCCCAGGTGAACAGGAGCTGGGTGTCATCGGCGTAAGCCATAATTTTTGCACCCAGCTCCTCTGCCAGGTAGATCAGCGGGGTCATATAAATGTTGAAAAGAAGTGGGCTCAATGTTGAGCCCTGTGGGACCCCGATCTGAACAAGCCTGGCCGAAGAGGAGTACGGGGGCATCCAGACTTGCTGGTAACAGGAGTCCAGAAAAGACTCCCGCCAAGCCCACACAGCCCCGGTGAGGCCGATGTCAGTAAGGCGGGCCAAGAGGAGTTGGTGAGGAACCGTATCAAAGGCGGCAGAGAGGTCCAATAAAATTAGCGCCGCTCTGCCACCCTTGTATGTGCACTCCCTAATGGCTTCCACCACCACCACCAAGGCTGTCTCCGTACTGAAAGAGGCCCTAAAGCCCGACTGGGCTGGGTGAAGTGCCCCAGGCTCTTCCACAAAGGCGTTCAACTGCCGAAAAACAGCCTTTTCGCAGACTTTCGCCAATGCCGGGAGATGGGGCGGTAATTGGCTGCGATGAGGGGGTCTGCTGATGGCTTCTTCAGGAGAGGCAAAAGTTTAGCTTGCTTCCACTGCCAATTGCATTGACCAGTTTACCATAGCAGTGACCTCTGACCCTACGCAATCTGCTACTCCTGCCAGAACCCTTGCCGGGCAAGGGTCCGAAGGGGAACCTGATTTGAGAGATTTCAGCAGGGCAAGGATGTCCACTTGGTCAACTATAGTAAATTTGGCAAGGCAACTGCTAGAGGGGGTACCGGGTGTCTCCGCCAAAGGGTGTGAGGCAGCGTTGCTCAAAGCTAATCCCTCTTGAATACGCTTGATCTTATTAATAAAAAAGGAGGAGAGCTCCTCACACTATTCCGCAGAAACCGGGATCTTTTTTTGCTCCGCTAGAGGTAACAGAAAGCTTTGGACTATAGCGAAAATGTCCTTATCATTATTATCCACTTTTAGGATCCTAGTCACAAAGTAAGCGCCTTTTGCAGTCTTAACTGCGGTATAGTACTCTCTTTGGACTGCGCGAAGGTCGGCTTTGGTTTGCGGAGAGTATGCAACCCTCCAGAGCCGCTCAGATTTCTTGCAAGACCTTTTTAGCTCTTTAAGCGCTGGCGTGTACCAAGGTTGAGAAGGCAGCATACGTCGAGGGTTTATCGGGGCAGGTTTGGAAATGGTCTCTACTCCCAGGCTGACCCAGGCGTTAAAGAGGTCCACTTGGCCCTCTAGATTAGTAGCTCGAGCCATCTGGGAGTGCGTGAGGGCTTCAACCAACCCAGGAATGTTAATTTTCCGTACTAGGGGGCCTGACTGAGGAGGAGGGTGGCAAGATGAAAGAGCCAAGTCCCAGGAGAAGTTGATCACAGCATGGTCGGACCAGGTGACTGGCTGGGGGTCTTTAATGACCAGGGCAAAGTTGGAACAAATCAGGTCCAGCACATGTCCTCGGGAGTGTGTAGGTTTAGAGATCCACTGCGTTAAGTGCGTTATCCCCAAAAGGTCTTGGAGACCCAGTGTGTCTGGGGTACTGATGGAGTCTAAATGTATGTTAAAATCTCCAAGAAGGAGAAATTTTGGGAAATGTAACACACGATCCGCCAGTGTATCTCCTAAGGAACTAAGAAAGGAACCGATCGGCCCCGGCGGTCTATAGATCAAAGTCCCCCCTAAGGTGAAGTGATGCAATTCAGAGATGCAACAACAGTCATTAACCCCTGCCTTTCACTTTCTTGGAGAAGCCCACTTGCTATTTTACCCCTCTGTACAGGACTCTGGAAAGTTTCAAATTGCAGTTTGAAGGAACATTAGAAACATTACCTTGGTGTGAGCCAAGCTCCACCCAACCAAGTGAGGCAGAGTGAGGTTCAGAAGGTGCGTAAGAAGTAGCAGGGGCAATTACACTCCACTAAATATTTTAATTATGCCCTCAGAGTTTTAATATGGATAGCCCATCAGGTCCCTTTTCGGGTTTGGAGCTTTAAAGCAGATGTCGAGGGTAGATATCTATTGCTGAATGGCATGCTGGATAGACGAGAGGTGTGCCTACTGAATGTGTCCATGCCCAGTACAGATGACGGGCATTCTATCTTGACATAACGCAAGAGCTCCTCGCCCACGTTTTGACCCTTCTGTTATTGGCTGGGGATTTCAACTGTGTGCTTGATGGCACCTGGGATCATCACACCGTGAGACACACTACAAAACCTATTATGGTGGCCTTGCTGAGATGTGTGATGTAAATCATGGGCAACCTGAATGTCTGGCGCAATGCACACCTTCAGGCTGGGAAATACACAAGCTATGCCCCAGCTAATGACACATATAGTCACCTTAAAAGGTACTTGATGTCAGAGTACCTCGCCACTGAACTAGTGGATGTTCAAATACTGGGTAGATTCCTTTCTGAACATGGCTCACAGCTCTTGGAGTTGAGAGTTTGTGGAGATAGGCCCAGGCTTTCGATTCGGTGTCTGCACTGCAAAGCGCTTGGGGATACCCAGTTCTGTGTGGATCATCAGAACAGTGACGGTTGTTTATTTTTAAACCACTTGCTCTACAACAATGCACAGAGGTGTGGAGTGGGATGCTCTTAAAACAATGACTCGAGGGTTGTGCCTGTCCCGTATTAGCAGCACTAGATGCCACCTAAAGCCACAACTGGTTGAGGAAGAGTGGCAGTTAGCAACTCTCCAGTGCGATGCACCTACCTTAGGGGAATGGAGAGACACATAACTGACTGCGCAGAGAACGGTGGGGGAGACCTGGGATAGGCTAGACTGACTAATTAGGCATGTCTATTGCCAACTACCTCATAAGGAGGGTGACAAATCAGAATGCCTTTTGGCATGACTACCTAAAAGGGAACGACTGCCACATGGTGCTTCTCTTGCTCAAACGCCAAAATGGCCCATTGTTGGGTCACAGGGTGAAGTCAATCTCCTCCTGTGAGATCATCTCACAACTGTTTATAGGGAGATGGGGGTTAGCCAACTGGCAGGGGCCTGCAGGTTTCTGGATCACCTGACACTCACTCGACTCACAGTGGAACAGATGGAGAGTCTAGAGGAGCAGATCTTGGTGAGGAGTTGTGGGAGATGGCACGCTGCAAGGCGCAGGACCCGGACAAGCTCCCGGTGGAATACTACCAGACATATTCAGAGCTACTTCCCCCGCCTGCCCAAAACAATTCAAGAGGTATGACGATGTGGGATGCTATCCACCTCCATGCGAGAGGCCCAGATAGTTATGCTGCCCAAGCAGGGTAAGGACCCTTCAGACCCCGGCTCTTATAGTTCTGACTATGCTAGGTGGCAACACCAAAATACTTGCAAAACCCCTTGCGGACAGGTTATGTGGCGTGGTCATCACTTATTGCACTGTGATCAGTGTGGCTTTATGCCAAGTAGAGAGACACTGATGAATCTGCATTTGGTCATGGATGGGGATCTGGAGACCGCATTGATCACTTTAGACACCAAGAAGGTGTTCGATACACTCAATTCGGAATATCTCTGGGAGGATCTCTGGATAATGGGGCTGAAACCGATCTTTATGTCGTGGGTGCGGCTTCTCTATGCTGGTCCAGTCGCATGTATACGGAGTAGATGGTGGTGCCAGAGTGCTTCCTTATTAAAAGAATGGTCCTTAAAACATAAACATGAGAAAATAATGAATATAGATCAAGATTATTACTATATTCTACAGTGTCCAGCCGGACACACAATTTTAATAAATCAAATAAATGTTTTCAACAAAATGACAAGCAACCAACAATAGAGTGGGACGCAGTTCTGCATCCAGCACACAAAAACAAAAGACAAATACATACGAAACATAAAGTATTTCAGGCAAAAGAGAAAGGATGCTTGGAGTCGATCAAAATACATGACAAGCTATCTATGACAGTATTAACACTAATGTGACACAATGGTTTAAATGTGTGAATCTGTTCCATAGGTCGACAACGTTTCAATCCCTTTTAGAAAGATAATGGGATCATCATCAGGACGGTGATGTTACATGCCTGACAGAGAGAGCTCCCTGTTAGGTGAGAGAGGGGGAAGTAAAGGCAGCAAAAAATCTGTTGTAAGGATGGAGGTAACTCATAAAAGAATGTAAGAAGACATCAGGCTTGCCAGGAAAGGTCTCCACTTACATACAGAACCATGCAGAATGTATATACGGTGAAGGTGTGGCACATGATTCTATGCTGTGATCCATGTGTGGAGGCATGGAGGGGTGAAGTAGCAGAACCTGTTGGAGGTGTATACACTCCAAGGTATGATGAAAACATAAACATTAGAGGACGTCCTTGTGTCAGCTGCAACAACAGTGGCTGGACGAACAGTGAAAGTTTCAGAGTAAGCGGTGGAACGGCAGTACTATTGTGGGCTCAATTGACCTGATTTGCAGGGTTGGACTAATATTTAAACGTGACAAGCATGCCTGAAGAATCAAATGTTGTGCGAGTGTTGCATGCGCGAATAATTGTCACTAACCTTGAGGCAATTTTAAGAATTGAAGGTACAGCTCCGGTATGGGGTTATAAGAATATACTTGGTGCACAATCAACTGCGGGTAACAGAGGAGTGTTAGTGAACACTCTTCAGGTGTATAGTACGCATTACCTCCCGTCCCTCCCTCGCCTTCCTTCGGTACAAATGAGGCCCCGCCTCCCACCCAGACCCACCCCCAGCATAAAAACGCTGCCCGCCCCCACCTCCACCTGTTTTTTTCTGTCTCCCTAGTGAGACTTACCTTCAGTTCCTCCCTGTGGCTGTGCCGGGGAGTCTTCGTGTCGGTTCTCTGCGACGGCGGTGCCCTCGGCAGCGTTCTCCTGGCGATGCCTCCTCTCCTCGTCTCCCTCGTGGTTTGGGGCGGAACGGTGGCTCAGGAATCCACGGCGGTGTCCGGCTGTCCTCCTGTGGCTGGGGCTGTGTTTCCGGGTCGGGCATCGTGGCTGCCTCCTCCCGGTTTGCTGTCTTCCCGGAGGCCAAGTAGGGCGGGTTTGTGCCCGTTTTTTTCCCATTTTAGTACTGCTTGGGCGGTTCTTTTGCCCTGCGGTGCGGTGCGGACCTTGGTGCTTTGGCTTGGCGGCTGTGCTCGTGCCTTTGGTGGCACGGGCTCTTGCTGCCTGGGGTGCGGCTCCGGCCACCGCTCCATGTTTCCTTGGGTGGTGCCCTTTGGCGCTTGTCTGCCATTGGGTCGCAGGTGGTTGTTGGGGTGTGCTGGTGTCCTCTTCCTCTGCTGCTGGTTCCCCGGTCCCCCTGGGGTGCCCTGGCCGCATGGGCTCCGTGGGGGGTGTTCTGCCTCTCGTGTCTGCTTATGTTGCTTGACTTGGGTGAGGCTGCTCTGTCCGGTGTTCTGGCGTTCAGCCGGTGCCTTCTGTGCCCTCCCATCTTCGTCCTGCTGATCCTGTTAGGGGCTGGTTCCCATCTGGTTCCTGGGATTTTGGGGGTCCTTCTACAGCCTTTGGCGATGCGTGGGGCTCTGGGGTGGCAGTGGGTTCTTGTCATGGAATATTCGCTGAGCTCCTGCGCTGGTCGGGGGTTGGGGGGTCTTTCCTCTTTTCCTGCCGGGCTGGAACTGTGGGATTCTTTCTTTGCTGTTCCCGGCCCTTCTGGTTGGGCTTGCCCTTCGTGCCCGGTGTGGTGTGTGGCATGCGTTGCCCGTGCTTGGTATTTTTCCATGCTGTTTCGCTGTTGTGTGCATTGCCCTCCGTGTTCCTTCTGCGCTGTGTTGGTCCTGGAGGGTTTTCAGGTTTCTTTACACGCTCGGTTTGTGTCTGGGGTTTCGCTTCTGTGCTGCTCGTCCCTCTCTTCCTCCAGTGGCTTTGCTTCTTGGTGGGGGTCACCCCTTTCCTCCTGTTGTGCTGTCGGACTCTGTCCTGGCCGTGCTGCTTGGTGGGTCTGTTGTTCTGCTTGGCTGCTGCCGTTGCGCTGGTTGGCCTGTTCTCTGCTTCTTCTGTGCCCTCCTTGTTGCGGGGTTTCGTGGAGTTGGCGGCGGCAGTTCGTGGTGGCTGGGGGTCACCACCTAGACCCTCTGCATGCCTTGCCTTGAGTGGGGTGTCCAGCCTCTCTCTCGTGCCTTGCACTTGGCCCTCTCCGTCGTCCCTGCTGTGGGTGTCCCCTCCGTCTTTCGGGTGGGTGCAGTTTTGCCCGTTTTTTCACCCTGGCTTGCTGCCTCCTTGTCTCAATTCCCTGACTCTGGGTGGTTATCTTTGGCGTTTCCTCCTCTGTGGCGGTGGATGGTTCCTGTTGGATGTGGGGTCATGGGTACTGTGGGTCTTGAGATCTGGGTCGGCTTGGTGCGGGTTCCTCCTGGTCGGGGGTACGGCTGCCTCCGGAGCCTGTCTCTGGTTCCTGCTGGGTGGCTCTCCTGGACTGGGTGTCCTGTTTGCTTGCCTTATAGTCCATCTGCTGGGTTCCTGTCGGTGGGGCTCGGGTTTGGGGCCCGCTCCGTTTTGTTGCTGGGGCTGGGGTGTCCGGCGGCTTTGTGCCTGTTAATGTTCTCCTGGGGGACTGCTCCTGGCTTTGGCCGGTTACCTTCCGGGTGTTGGCCTTTTGGGCTGCTTTTCCGCAGGCTCTGCCTGGCGGTTTTTGGTGTGCCCTGGGTTTTTGGGGGGCGCTTCTCTCCACTTCCCTGACGCTGCTTCTTTTCTGCGTTTCCTGTGGTTCTCTGTGTGGTACGCACATTTTCTGGGTTGCGTCCTTCCCCTTCAGCCTCGGGCCTTCGCCCTGGGTCTTCCCGCATGTCCGGTTGCTCTCGTGGCTCTCCTTCATGCGGCGGGGGTATTCCCTCCTTCTTCTCTGGTCGGCTTCTTGCGGCATGCGGCTGGAGTGTCTTTTTGCTCGGTCTGTTCAGGAAGTCCTTTGTGGTTCTTCTGGTGATAGGGTTTTTGGTGGCTCGAGGTGTGTCTTCGCTGGTCCCCTCTCTGGGCCTGGAGTTTGTCGGGGCGCGTCTTCGGCCTGTGCTCAGCCCTGTTCCCTTGTCCGGGTGCCTGGTCTATCTTTCTTCGTGGGTTTGGGTCTTGTTGTCCCTGGGCTCCTCGGGCGGTCCTGTGGCTGCGGGTGCTGGGGCACCTGGCTTCTGTGGTGTTTCTAGTTCCCTGGGCTCATTTTCTTCTTCTCCGCCTGTCCGTCTGGCTCCTGTTGGGTTGGTCTCTGGGGTCTGTTGTCCCTGCTGCCCTTGTCGGTCCGTCCCCGGGGGTGCTCTCCTGGTGGCTCGGCCTCTGTTGCCTACTGGCTGGGTGTTCGCTGGCTCTTCCGGCTCCGCTTGTGGTGCCTTCGGTCGCCGGCCTGTTCTGGGCTTGGCTGGTGTCGGTTCGGATTCCAGTTCTGGTTCCTGCTGCTCTCTCGGGGGTCCTCTTGCGAAGATGCAGCTGTTGTGTCATTGGGGCTTGCCCTGGTGCCCCTTTGGGTGTCTCTGCGGTTCTGAGGGTGTTGGCTCTGTGGTTGTTCCAGTGGCTTGGTCCTCTGCCTCGATCGGATGGGTCCTGTTTCTGGTCCTTGTCCTTGGTTGCCTGGGTCCTGTTACTGTGGGCTGGGGTCTGGGTGCTGGGTCTGTCAGCTCTCTGCCTTGGTGGGTGACCTGTGTGCTGGCGGTTCTGCTTTGCTGGTTCCTTCCTTCGTCCTGGGTTTTCTCTCGACTTCCCCTTCCCGGCTTTTTCACTGCTCTGGCCTTTCCTGTGTGGGCTCTGTGGGTCTGTGCTCAGGGGTTGCTGGCTGCTCCCTGTTGGCCTTGGGCTCTTTATTTTCCTTTCCTGTCCGGGCATATTTGTGCTCAGTGGGTGTTCCTTCCGGTGGCTCCGTGCCCTTTGGGGTTTCGGGCTCTTCCCCTGGGTTCTGTGCGGGGTTTGAACCTGCTGCCTGGCGGTTGTGCGCCTGGATTCGGCTGTGTAGGGGGTTCCTGATCTGGTTGGCGGTGGCTTGCGGCTTCCCGTCGGTCCTCCTATTGGCTGTCCTGTGCTTGGTGTTTGTGGGCCTTTTGGGCCTGGTGTTCTGCTCTGGGTGTTGTTCCCGTGGTGCTGGCCTCCTTTTGGTGTGGCGGTTCCCTCCAGCTGGGGCTTTTCTGGGGTTGTCGTGGCCCCTCTGCGAGTGCGGTGGGCGTCTTTCCGGCTTCTTGGTGCACCTGCCTTCCTTGCTTGTTGCCTGGGGTCTGTTGCCTGGTTGTTTTTCTGGGTCTGCTGTGTTTGTTTCCCCGCCTTGTCCGGTCCTTCCCTTAGGGGTCTTTGCTGCTGGGGTTGGTTGTCCTCTCTGGTCCTTCCTCTGGGCCCCTTGTGGGTCTTGGGTTTCGGCTCTTGCCTTTTGGGTTTGCCACCCACGTGTGCCTGGACGGGTGGCGGCCTGGCCTGCTGCGCGCACTGTGATGGCCTGTGTTCCGGTTCTTGGTCACGGGTTCGTATCCTCTTGTGTCCTCTTGGCCTTTCTTCCTTGGTGAGTCGGTGTGGTCGGCGGCCCTGCTTGGCCTGTCGTCGCCCCTGTGGGGAGCTTGGGGGTTTTGTGGGCCCTGTATTGGTCGTTTCTCTTCTGTCTGGGCTGTTCGGATCTGTTTGTTTTGGGTCCGGTTCCGTCCTTTGTCCCTCCGGTGACTCGGCGTTTTGGCTCTGTCACGGGTTTGTTTTGCTTGTGTTTGGTCCTGCTCCTTCCTTGACTGAGGCTCGTTTGGTCGGTTTGACTGTCCGGCGCCTTTTTGTTGTGGTGCCTGCTGGTTGCTGGGTCCTTCCGGGTGGTGGTCTCTTTGTTTGTTCGCTTGGTCTGACTCAGGTGTTGTTTGCCTTCCTGGTGGTTGATTTTGTTCCACTGTTTTGGTGGCTCATGTTCTTGTGGGGGTGGTTCCTCCTGTGGGGATTCGGGCCGCGGAGTCTTGTCCTCTTTCAGAGGCCTGGGATGTTGATCTGCTGTGTTTGGGGCACTGTTTTGTGTTCTGTGTCACTCAGTTGTCCGTCTCTGTTATCCGCTGCTTGCTGTGTCCTCATTTGTACCGAAGGAAGGTGAGGCGGGGACAGGAGGTAATGCGTCCATTTCTGACGATAATGGCATTACTCCTAGTCCTACTCCCTCGCGTTCCTTCGAGGCCCCTCCCTCCCTCCCGGTGCGGTTCAACTGAGTGCTAGCTCGGCTTCTTTTTGTACAGGTGGAGGTGGGGGCGGGCAGAGTTTTTATGCAGGGGGTGGGTCTGGGTGGGAGGCGGGGCCTCATTTGTACCGAAGGAAGGCGAGGGAGTAGGACTAGGAGTAATGCCATTATCGTCAGAAATGGACGCATTAGACTCATGAAGTGAAACCAGGAAGATAATTACCTTGCGGCTCACGATGGGGCCGCTAGCAGTTGTGACAAGAGCATGGATGATGCTCTACGTGGAAGTGCTCCGGGGATTTGCGGGTACGGCAATGCGAACCTGTGATGGGGAAAGAATTTTTTAACCTCATGTGAAAGCGGTCCAAAACCGCAGAGTAGAGTGCACGATGGCTTCAGAAGGGTTCTAAGCAGTGCGCTTACGGATTTAGGCGGCCGGATCAGGGATTCTAGTTGCGCGGTGGTAGTGAAGCTACTTACCACTAGATCCAAGTGAGCATTTAAAGTCAGCCGGCAGTGCATGTGATTATGTGAAATAACCTGAGAATGCGGCGGCCATATTGGGTGAGTCATGAAGGTTTAGAATAAAAACTGCTGCCGAGAATGGTTGCAGTCAAGGAAGGATATTTAGAAAGAAGACGTAAATCAGACGAAGATAAGAGGAGGTTTAAGACTGGAAATAAAATGTCAAGCAAATAGTAAATGTTGCGCTAATACAAGAACTTTCAAATTATACATATAGTTTCGCACAGAATTGCCCGGTCTGTGGTTAGATTGTACAGTGCAAAAGAATATTAAAGTATACACATTTAAAAGAGGCACTGAGATACAACCAGTCATGGAAATTCAGAGCACAGTTTCTGCAGGGGTGCAACGTTATAGAAAGAGTACACTGTGGAGTACTTAAAGTAGTGAGGTCCAATCCTCCGTCCTGTTCAGACCATTCCTGATACTGACCATACGGATTATTATTTTCAATTCTTCCTTGTTGAGGAGTAGAGCCATATCATCTCCTTTTTGGGGGAGTTGGAGTGCATTCAACACTGTCCACTTAATGTCATCCTCATTGTGTCCCTCAAAGTAAAATGTTCAACTAGTGGTGATTTGACATGCTACATCTCACTCTGCTCCGATGCTGGTCAATCTGGGTCTTTATCTTCTGCGTTGTTTGACCAATGTAGACTTTGAGACATGGACACTGGATCAGGTAAGTGACATTACATGTGTTGCAATTTGAGAATGTGCGACTTTTCACTACAATATTGTTGAAGTTAAAAGATTTACCTTCCATTGTAAAATCACAAACATTGCAGCTACCACATTTTGAGTGACCAATCAAAGGATCCAAACCCCAATGAGAATCAAGGGTAGAGTGGGCAATAGAGTTAGGGAGTGCAGCTCTAACAAGGTGATCCATTAAGTTACGACTTTTGCAGAAGGCAAATAGTGGGCGTTCAATGTGTAAAAAAGTTGCCTGCATTCAATATAGACCAGTGTTTGAGTGTCGATTTGCAGACAGGATTTGAAATGGGGGAAAATGTTGTCACACAAACTATTCTGTTGGAATTATTTTTCACTTTGGGGCTAAGGAGGACATCCCTTGGACAGTACCAAGCCCTGTTCTGTGCATTGCGTATTTGGGATCGCTGCTGCAAAGCTCTGGAACACCTTACCTCTTGAACTGAGACAAATCAGTGATCTCCTGCCATTCAGAAGGACTCTAAAAACATGGTTATTCCCTAAGAACTAGGGCCTAGCTACAGTAAGTTCTTGCGGAGGTAGTCAGACTAAGTTATGAGCGCCAAGATGCCTGTTAGGTGATAGTGCGCTTTAGAAATGCAATAAATAAACAATATTAAATAATAAATAATCTCTTTGGATAACACGGTAGACTCAGTGAAGTGAAACCGGGAAGATAATTACCTAGGCTCAAAATGGAGCCGCTAGCAGTTGTGACAACCATCTTGACACCCTCTAACCCATTTTTTCGGCGTCACGTTATGGCGCAGGTACATAGACAATATCTTCCTTATCTGAGGTAACCATACTGACAGCTAGTAAGATGCTCGATTCAGACAGCCAGATCGAGTCAGAGAGACCGGCTCGCAATAGCTCCCGGAGTCGGACTTTGGGGGTCCACGTCGGACCCCCTCTTACCCACAGCCTTACTCCTCGGACACGGGGGAGACCCATAGGCCTCCCCAACACAGGCAAGTACGGTGCGGATGGCACCGATGCGTACCCACTGTAGGGGGTGCACTTGTCCACCACGTACCCATTCAGTCAATGGGAGCCCATGTACGCATCGTACGACTGGCTCTCATTGACTTCTATGGGAGTCTGACCGAACCGAGTCCGACGGCATATGGCCGCATCGTACTCACTCAGTCGGACTGCAGGAGTCCAGATCGGTTGGAAAACACCCCGGATCCGGCTCGGTCGGAGTGCTTTCCGACCCAGATCGGATTCGGCCCCGAGCTGGGCGGCCTGGGGCCGCTGGACCTTGAACTATACTATTTTGCGGGCCTCCCTCAGTATGTAGCTTAGTAGTGTGTGGATTGATGAGACAAGGCGAAGAACCTCCTGAGAGAGTGGGGGAGCAAATACGGATCTCCCAAATGCCTGATGCTGGGTGCAGGTATTCCAGGCGACCACCCTTTTATTGTCAGACAGGTGGCGGTGGCTTGGAAGCATACAGTCATGGGTATGCTGACAGAATATCGAGTTGGAAATGTCGACTCACACAAATACCGAGTTGGAAATATCGTGACACAGGAATATCGACACCAAAAATATCGTGGTCAAGAAAATCGACTTTAAGGTAAGAAATATCGCTTTTATAACTATCGAAGTCCTTAATATCATTTGCGGAAATATAGTTGTTTAAAATATCGATTTTTTGTAATTAGTGTTATGTATTTTAGTATGTATTTTAAATGTATGTGATCTATTTTTTTGTATTAGTATTGTTTTTGTTTTTAATATATGTGTTACATTTTTAGTAGTTATTCATTTTATTTCAATTTATTTTTTTAGTTCTGTCGTGGGTTGTGGGTTTAAAGGGGAATAGGGTGGGAAGTAATTTAATTCTAATAAATCAATGATTATTTTTTATTTCTTAATATTTATTTAAATTAGATTTTATAGTGTTAATTGTGGGAAGTAATTTATTATTAATTATTTATTAATTAGTTGTTAACTATTATTAATCAATTAATTGGTCATTAATTATGTTAATTGTGTCATTTGTTTAGGAGTGGGTGGTGGGGTTTGTAGGGGTAAAGGTGGAAAGAAATATATTTATAATTAATTAATCATTATTTATTAATTAATGCTAATTAATTAATTACATTTTGAATATGGCAATTGTGTAATTCATTTTAGATGTGAGTTTATAGTGGTAAAGGGTGGGGAGTAATTTATTTTTAATTAATTAATAAGAAGTTGTTATTGAGATTAATTAATTAATTTAAAATTAATTACGGAAATTGTGTAATGATTTTTAGGTGTGCGTTGTGAAGTTTATAGGAGTAGAGGGTGGAAAGTAATTTATGTTTAATTAATTAATAATAAGTTGATCATTAATATTAATTCATCAATTGATAATTAATAAGAATAATTGTTAATTTTTTGTGCGTGTGTTTTGATTTTATAGGGGTAACGTTTGTGGTGTAAATTGATTTTTACTTGTTTTAATTTGGTTTTTAATTAATAATATATATTTATTTATTTGATCATTAATTATGTTAATTATGGAGATTCACTTTTTGAAATTTAGATATGTGTTGTCGATTGTGTGGTGTTATAGGTTAAGAAATAAAAAAGATTACATTTATGTAATAAACAATGTTTTTGTTTATAAATAATTTCTAATTAAAAATAGTTATTTGTTTCTAAATTATTTTTTAAATGTATTTAATATAATATTTCAAGGTATTTGTTATATCTAACATCATAATATGTTTCTATCTTTTTTTATTTTTGATATTTTTATATATATTTGATATTTTATTGTTGCACTATCTGGAGTGGGAATAGTATTATTTTACCCCTCTGCTATCCAACACTTTCCCTACTGTTGCACTAACTGGAGTGGGAATAGTATTTTTTTACCTCTCCGCTATCCAACACTTTCCCTGTTGTTGCAATAACTGGAGTGTGAATAGTATTTTCTACCTCTCCGCTATCAAACACTTTCCCTACTGTTCCAACAACTGGAGTGGGAATAGGTTTTTTTACCCCTCCACCAGCCGCGGCCCGTGGAGGGATTCACGGCGGGGGAGGGGCAAGGTGGGAGGTGCTAAAAACCGGAGCATGGATAATTGGAGGTAAGTAAACAATTTAATAAATAAAACGAATTTCGTAGCGCGCCCTGCTTCGCAAAAAGCGAGGCAGTGCGCGCTACGAAATTTGTTTTATTAATTAAATTAATCAAGCGGTCAGGTGTTCTCGGGCAAACTCTATTCTGCGTACATTTTGACAAAACAAAAGTGTCTTAGTATTAAGTCTGTGCGGGACTTCTGGAGTTTCTGAGGCAATACTCTTGTGTTAGTCCTTGTAAAAACATTACGCTTTCTTTCGTCTATTAAGGTTTACTGGCTGAACATTATCCCTTATTTAAATATGCGTATCACATTAGTCATCTGATATCACTATGGGTAAAAACAGTTAATTCACTACTTCCCGAAATACAATTTTCCTAATTTCTATTCCTTTGAGCTGTAGTTTCTGTTTCGCCTTCAACACCAAACACAACATGCCAAGAGGCTCTTCCCTTACCAGTAGAAGTGTTCCATGCCTCCTACGCAGTTCTCTTCAGACATGCAGGTACCAACCTAAAAACAAAAGAAAAGTTTGTTAAAATGCTTAATTAATTGGTGAAGAAATATAATTAAAGGTATTACAAGATAACGAAAGAACATAGAAATCAGAAGAGAAGCTAAAGCCTTGTTATCAGAGGGTATGTTAAGAATGAGTTATATATATCTGTGTATATAAATATATAGATTTACATATTAAAAGTAGAGAATAGGATAGTCATGCTTAATGTTTTCTTACAGTACTCAATGAGAAGGAGAGGTATCATTACTAAAAGAAGACAGGAAGAATTCCTTCTGAATAATCTCAACCAAACCAGTCTCTTTTCTTCCACATCCCCTTCCCCTTCCCCCCGCCCCCCGGGGCTTAACTGCACCCAGGTTATTTTCTATTCTTTGTGGGCAGTGAGTTTCTGGCGGAGAGTTGGGAATATGCGTCATTCTGCTCCTGTGTAATTGCCACAGTTAATCCTGACAGGTGGCTTTAGGGTACTAGCTCAACAACTGGATCTGGATGGGTACGTGTTGCTGAGTGTGTCTTTGCGTGACACTGACGGCGCATTGGGGTCGCTAGAACTGTTCTCCCTCCTTTATCCGCCCTGGTCCTCTGTGCCACCCTTACGTCCTCTGTCCTCCCCCACCTCCCCCTTTGTGTGGTGTGTGTTGGTGGGGGGGTTCTCTAACGTTAGAGAAATATTGCTATAGTTACCTGCCTCGGCTGCTCAATTGTTGCTATTCTTTTGTTGTGTATGCTGTTTTATCATACACTGCTTATTTCAGGTAATTTTACAGTCATCACTGTTACTGCATTGATTCTAAAGCAAGAATAGGTGCTACTCCGCTTCATTGAAATCATATGTAGTCATATTATGTCTTGCTTTTGTTCCGATCACAATAAAACATGTTAAAACAAGTATTTATGCAGCACTCTAACCGTAATAATGTGAAAAAAGACACAAAAAAGTTCAAACACATTTAGAGTCCAGTTCTTGCAGTTTGCAGTTTGGAGGAGTACACACCCACATCATCTGATGGTCCAGGACCTGGGGACGCACCTCTTGGGCATCAAGACTCACTCCAGCAGAGGCCAGCAGCAAGGCTCAGGCAGTTCCAGTCTGTGCTGGCCAGCTGGGCAGTTGCAGGAAAGGCTTCTGGAAGTTTGTTGCATCCATGTAGCTCAAATAGAAAGTCAGACCAACTGACCCTTGGAGTCACTTCTGGCTTCCTGGGTACAAAGCATGTTCTTGGTTCAGTGTTCCTTCATCCTAAACCAGGGCAGTCTTTTGGAATCTTTCACAGGTTCAGAGGTTTTCTGATGTAAGATTTTAAGAGTGATACTTTTATACCCAGTGTCAGCCTGTGTGTGGGGGTCACTCTCTTTGTCAACCTATAAACTGGTTCTGGTCAGTACGTCTCTTACCCCTGGGTAGGGCCCCAAACTGTCTAGGGTAGCAAAGGACAGACAGACTTAGGTGTGGGCAATATTTGACAGTGACAGGGCGGGCGGCTTCAGAAGTCAGGAAGGGGGTGGGCTCATCCCTCTGGCTATCCTTCGAAGGTCAGGAAGGGGGCTGAGATCTACCCCCCCAGGCCATCCTACTCAGGAGAGGAACACCCTTCCAACACTCAAGGCCCGTTTGTCTCCTCCGTAGAAGAAATACATATCACACCACAGGAGAGCCATTAACAGTCATGTGACCCTGAACTCTGGCAGAAAGGCACATTTGGTTTCGTCAGGATAATGCCAACTTTCTAAAAGTAAAACAAACTGATCCCCAGTAACAATACTTTTGACGCAAAGAACAAAATGGCGAATATCATTTATTCAAAGGAGTTTAAGAAAAACAAGTTCAAGACACATAGCGACACAGTGAATATTCATGCAAATAAACATGCTTGGTGCTCTCTTTTGAGGTTATACACTCAAGAGATTAAAATGTGCGATCAACAAACACAAGAACAGCACAGCATGTTACACCAAGTTCTCAATAATCATATAGCGTACGTGTTTTTAAAACGACGGCATTTCTATCCCAATAAAAATGCCAGGATAATCACCAGGTATCGGGGGATACAATGAGCCCCAGAGGTAGATTATGAAGGGTAATAGAGTTGCTAAAGGGGGGGAGGGGCCTGGCGACGAGCTTCAAGAACAAGGTGGTTGGGAAAGGACTGAACTGGAAATATGCTGGTTATCCATGGGGGCTTCAGCTAGACCTTTGTGGGAAGCACGATCAGGGCATGGGGTCTGGGTCTCAAGGATGAGTTCTGAATTCCTTCACAGGGCTTGAATAAGACCAAAAGGGGAGATACAGAATTATTGCTCACTGACAGCATGGAGTCTTTTTTTAACAATAAGTTCTCAAAGGGCACCATTTTTATTGAGGAATTAGCCGTGCCTCCTTTAGTTGACCTGTTAGCCTCCCCTGAAGTTCGGGTCTAGCTGCTCCCTCGTCAAGCAGCAGGAGGACTCCTGCAGTCTTCTCATACCGCGCTACCTCTACGCTATTGATCTTTCCCCCTCTGCCAAATCAATGCCTCCATCAGCTTTTGCATGCCTGTAGCAGAGTTGAGGCTGGACACAGCAGCGTGCTGCTGCACATGCAGGAAATCTATAAGCAGAATTTAAGATGCTCTGCACGGAATCATCATCTGAGGAACACCTTGGCATTGAGTACCACACCAGCTACACTTGCATCAATGCTTCTTCATAATTATAACCTTTACAGTCCCCAAGTAGCATTGACCTTGTACTTCTGAAGGACCGCAAGGATGTATCTTGTAGACACTATCTTATCAGATAATCTAAGATAAAGGCTGGTGAAGAACAAGCACATAAAGTAGTAATAGTCTGAAGGGCTGCTACAGTGCTATCACACCGTGCTGCCTCCACGCTATTGCCTATCCTGTTGACGCTATTTTATCAGATAATCTAAGATAAATCGTGTAAGCAGGATTGGAGGCGTTGTTAGCCTCAAGGACACATGAGGGAATGTTCCCCAACAGATATAAGTTCTGATAGGATATAAATCAGTTCAGTCAATAATTAAGCTTGGACAAAAAAGGATGGAGCCCATTGAATTTCAAAATCATGAAGGTTTATTTTAAATAAAGATTTAATATATAAGGCAAAATGAAAGGTTAATCAGAATGCATAGTACATCAGTAAAAAGGAATTAGCATTATAACAAACAGATGTGCCAAATAGTATGACATGAAGTAAAATCTCAAGGGACAAATATTCCACTTTTTATAAATATCATCCATGTGGCAGTACAAATCTAGTTACAAAAACAATGGATGTCTCATATTCACAGTGCTATTTTGGCAGGAAGAGAACTGAATTTAGCAAAAGGCTTCCTCCAGAGTTCTTCTAGAACAGCACATCCATACAGAGTACAAGTACACATTTTGGTTACGTGTGGTGTCAGAATGACAAATGAAAACACACATCATGGCTGCATTGGAAATCAATATGGAGTTGAGGCCTAGTTTAGGGTCTTTCACAAAAAAATAGACAGTGCAATGTGCTGTGGGCTGGTCCTACCATATCATATCATGGACGATCCAACCAGCTAATTCCTTAAGTGGGCTTGGACATTAGGCCATTTGCAAAACTGGCCCGACCGAAAGCCCAATTATGCATGTACGAGCTTGTTGCATGGTGTTTGGTGTTTGTGTGTGTTGTCTTTTTTTGTGTGCTGAAAACACATGCCTAATAAATCAAAGCAGAACCATAACCTTTCTTTTTTTACTGAGAATAGAAGCCTTGGATAGGAATTCATCGAATGCCTCAGAGTCGTAAAATTGTAATAAAGATTTCATTGGTTTTACGCAAACAGTAGTCTTGTTTTTCGTCCAAATATTTTTTTTTCAGCTGGGGTCTGGTTATCTTGTTTTGTTTTATCTTCAGATGCCAGAAGTTGCATGTATTGTTGTTGAACCAGAAAGCTAGTAGAGTTTATTTTGTTACTTATTAGACCCTGTATTGTTTAGCTAATAATATTAACATGTAGTACAAACATAACCGCTAGGGCAAAGGATGCCAGTTTTTCTTTAAAGTAAAATGTGTAAACTTATTTTGTCCTGTATGAGAATATATGACCCCGTTTGAAAAAAATGGAAATATACGCGTGGCTATGGTAAGTAAATTTCTGGCTTTTTTGGAGTTGCCAGAGAAATTGGAGAGTACTCATTCTAAGTTATGAAAGTTGAAGCTTTGTGGGGCAAACATGGACGTTTTGAATAATTGCCTCAGAGATGCTTGGGGTAATGGCGGTGTAAGAACAACAAATTCTAATGGGATTTTTTTAACTGTTCCTGAAGTTTCTATGCTTTGAGAGACCCACAGTCCTGAGGGAACCCCCAAAAACTGCAGATAAATAATCCACAAAATCGCCCCCTTTTGGGCTAGCCCTGAGACCTGAGACAATAGATTCGGGTCCTTGCTTTGTTATTTCTCACTTTCCTGCTTAACAAGATGTTTTTCAACAACATTAGGCTTGATTGTTTGTGCCCTTCTGTGATTTCATATTTTAAAGACCTAAACACCAGGATTTCTGTTATTAGCTGTCTTTTAAGCCCTTTACATTTCCAATCACTTATCAGAAAGACAGTCTTACATTTTCCCCAGATTGGTCACGCGAGTCCTCTAGGCACACCAACATATGCATATAAGTATAGTTTTGAAAAGGAAGGCATCCATCCCATATGACTTACAATGGTCTGATATTAATGTTAGAAAGACAAAGAAACAGCGGTGAACCCTGGTAAACGTTTTGTGACCCCACAGTCCTATCCAGAGAAGTAGCAGGAAAGAGGTAGAAAACCTAGAATGCGAGGAAGGACTAGCACAAGTTTCATTTCTTGCCCCTGAATATATGCTATTATCATGGCGTATCAGTGATGTCCAGTAAGGCTGACCCAGTCCATTGTATTGGAGAGACATATGATTGATGGCAGGTTAACAATTGTAAACGTGAGGCCAGCACCCTGTCTGACTGGTCAAGGTAAATGAATAGAACATACACAAAGTAGGACATTTGTGGGTAAAAAAACGTAAAATAACACAACCTAAAGTAATATATTTTTACTTGAAGAACAGGAGCAAGTGTGTTTATAGGGTGGCATGTTTGATGGTTGTGTAGCAGAAGATGTTTCTTTCTCCACAGAAAAATATTTTCCCTGCAAATAAATAATCTGGGTGGCATATGTTTAGTGTGAATTGATTTAGTCATGGAATTTTGTTTGGTCATAGATTTCTAAGATCTACACCTGGGTAATAGATAGCACAAGAAAAAACAGCCAGAAAAATCAACAGAACACCCATATGTTTTGCATTGCCCACTTCCAAGCTTGCTCTGGCCATCTGTTGATTTTGAGCTCCAGAGTGGCAAAGTCCTTATAATCAGGATCGGTGAGGTTCTAGCGGGATCCACAGGTACCAGTTGGGTGCTATCGACTGGAGTCTGGTCCAGTCTCCAGACGATTGCACCCAATGGCTACCTGTGGATAGGGGCTCCGACCCAGGTTTCCTGCTAGAACGTCGCCAACGCCCTGCCCCCCTCTACTTTCAATCACCACACTCCCACCTCACCCAGTCAACACAAGCTATTGGGGGTCGCCTCTGAGTGGAATTATTCCTCCCTTATCGAGACCCTATGGGGCTCCAACAATCCTTTGAACTCCCTTATGCTGCTTGATCAACTCTCACCAACTCCTCGCAGCCTTTCGCCTCACACCCATGGCGGAATCTTCGTTGGGCACAAGCCTTGCTGGCCCACCCACACTTACATTATCAACCTTGAGACCGCCATCTCACCACGCCCAGCACCCTTCACTCCGTAGCTTGGTTCTGATGAGGATCCTAATCTACATGGATCGAAAGGTTGTCGCCATCCGAGTGCAACTTGTGGCGCAATATACTCTGATTCACTAACATGCCTAACTCTGTGTTAATCTATGTAAATACTTACCTGTGAACCTCAAGTATTCTGTATTTACTGTCGCACTTCCACTTGCGCCGTCTACTGCTGTTTACTTGTCTCCTGCGCCATCTACCTAGAGTGTCACGAGTACTTGTGTGCAGGTAGTTTGTTGGGTTACTCATGTATTTATTGCTTACAGTGCTGTAATAACTGTTTGCAATTTGTTTGAACCTTTGCAAGTTCTTGTTTCTCTTGCATTATTCAAAATATGATGCCTTTGGCACATTTAACTAAACCATGAGTCTCCCTACCTTTCTTTCATGCAATGTTTTGTGCATGCTTACCTATAAGTCTTGTAAATAATACCAGTTGAGATATTGTTGTTCATATACAATACTCCACAAAGATCTCAACTTGGTCTACGGGTTCACTCCAGTTGCTTTTACATATTTCTAAAGACATGGCACACAATGGATAGGAAATGGGTGTGTGATTCAGTTCACAATCAAGTGGGACATGTATTATCTTTAGTCCTGTGGAGAGCCTTGGCTGTTCATAAAAGGGCCCCCCCTCCCAGGGCCCATCACAGCCATGGGACTTAGAAGAGGTATGAGCGCAGGGTAGAACACCTCTGAAGCTCAGTGGCCCGAACTACCCAAGACAACGATTGAAATGGGGGCAAGGAAAGAGCTGGATTTTAGAGGCATGAGCTGTGGGATTGAATGAATCTAGTGAAATCTGGAAAGCTAGGCAATTACATTAGAATTGCCCGGGGGAGGGTCATTACCGATTACTAGTTGGTTTGTACTTCAAAAGGCCCTGTTTGACTAAGTCCGAGGAGAGAGATGACTCGAACTGAAAAGGCAGAAAGATGTCTCTGGCTGCTGCATTGAGAAACGCCTGGCTGCCTGCCAGAGCATTGAACAAAGGTGTCTTTAGCTTTACCTATGAATCCTGCTTGTTATACCTGGTATCTTTGGCATGGTTTCCCCCTATCTGTTTGCCTCTACCTCCTGTATTTTTGATGCTGTGCTGGATTTCGTTTTTGCTGGTTTAGATGCTTTGGACACTCTGCCACTGCTGATCAGAGTGTAAGTGCTCCCTATGTAAATTGTCATCATGATTGGATATACATGATTGGCATATTTGTATCACCATGAAGTTACTAGTAAAGTGCGCTGGGTGTGCCAGGGCTGGTGATGACAAATGCTACTAGTGGGCCTGCAGCACTGATTGTGCCACCCACAGGAGTAGCTCTAAAATGGTGTCTCAGGCCTGCCACTGTAGTGCCTGTGTGCAGTTTAGAAACTGCCATGTCCTCCTGGTCAGTGTCCCCACTGGCTAGGCCTAACCCTTCCCTTTTTGTGCACATTAGTCACCCCTATGGAAGGCCCAAGGTACCCCCCTGGGTAGGGTGCAGTGTATGTAAAACGTAGAGCATATACTAGTGCAGGTGACATGCTCTGATAGTGAATGGCAGCCATTTTCGTTTTTCACTATTGTAAGGCTATCTTGCTCCATAGATTAACATGGGGGATGCTGGCTACAGTGGCTTCCAGCATTTCTTCCCATAGGAACAAGATAGGACATAAGTATCTAGTATCCCTGAACTCAGAATTTAATAACACATCTTTTAGGAAAGGTTGTTTTAAAATCCTGTGCTTGAGCACAGCACTTTTAGAAAGTTGCTGTTCTCTTGTCTGACCTTTCTGTGTGCCTTGGCCTGTTTGTGGATTGACTGTCTGGTTTGAGAGTGACAGGGGCTGGGGAGGCCCTAGGCTAGGCTGAATGACTGCATTTGCAACTGGAGTGGTGGGAGGAGTTAGCAACTGGGCCTGAAAAGGGCTGTGCCTGCCTTCCACAATGCTTGCTCCACCTCCTGCTGGGCGGCTGACGACCCTGCCCCTCACTCTGAAAGGAAAGGAGAAGCCAGGAAAACAAAGTACTCAGGAAACATCCAAAACTGGTTCAGACCAGGCTCAGGGCCCACTTGCACAAAGAGAACAACGAATTTTAGGGGTATAAGTACAGGACCCCTGACAACAGAAAATTAGATCATCCTGGAATCAAGAAGGAACCTCTGCCAAGGAGAAAGGTGACTCTGAAGAAGGAAGACTGTCCTGCTGTTGCTCTGCTGGACTGACCTGCTGTTGCTTTGCTGCCAAGGAGAGGGGAAGGACATTGCTAGTGTGCTGTGTCCCCTGTCTTGAAGGAATCTCCAAGGGCCTGAGAAGAGCTGGCTCCCTGTTCTGGAGTCCCAGGAGCAAAAGGACTTCACCCCCAGCTTCCCTGAACTCTGCTGAGAGAGTTCTGTCCTCCCTAGAGTGCTTGATCCAGTTGTGGGGCCTCTGGAAGTTGTACCTGTGCTGGGAAACTTGAGAGACTTTTGCATTTGAAAAGTGTCGCATCGCTCGCTTGCGGAGCGCATCCCGACAGTGTGAGAAGATTCCCGCCGCTACGAAGGTCGAGATCGTCGCAGCATCTGTTGCCGCTGCCAGAGCCGTTGCATCCTTCGTTTGCGGGACGCACCCGACCGGAATCCATACAAGTGGCCTTCCTTCCCATACAGACCGGATTCGCCGCAACACGCCCGCTGCTGCAGCAGGGTTGTCGCATCGCCTCCCCAGGGTCTCAGGAGCAATGCATCGCTTGTTTTCCACCGCACCAGCTTCTGCTTTTGGAACTTTGTCGCAACTAAAAGGTACTGTGAGTAAACGTGACGCAACTGTGAACTTTTCACGCCTCTGTGGATTATTCTATCGTACCCTAAAGAACTTTAAACGCAACCTTAAGAACTCTTTTGAAACCATATTCTTGAACTGTGTATGTTGGATTTTTGTCGTTTTGGTCTTGTGTAGTTTAGATTAAATACCTTTATTTTTCTAAACTGTTGTGCAGTCAGTTTGTGGTGTTTTCACTGTGCTACTGTGAGTGTTGGTACAAATACTTTACACATTGCCTCTGGTTAGCCTAGACTGCACGTACCAAGCTACCTAGAGGGTGAGCAGGGGTTATCTCAGAGGGTTTCCTCCTTACCCTGACGAGAAGCAAGGGTCCCTATTTGGACAGTGGTACCTACCCCTGCCAACTAGAGACCCCCAGTTCTAACATTGTTGGTCAGCGGTGCGGATTGAACTTGTATTTGTACTAGACCCACAGTAATTGGTGTACATTACTAGTGAGTGCAGACCACTACGCCACCACATACTAATGGTTTTTGATTTTTGATTCTATTTTTGAGTAACTCTTCAAAGCATCATGTCTGCGAAAGGAAAGGCACTCAGTGAGGGGGCAGAAGTAGAAATGGAATTTGCCATTGGAGATTTGTAATCATACAAAGTTGACCAACTTAGGAAATTCTGCCTTGAGTTTGAGTGCCCCCCAAAGAGCGCCTACAGAAAGGAGGAGCTGCATAGAATCTTGAAGGCCCATTGGGAGGCACAAGAGGGAAATGATGCTGTGGATGTAGAAAATAGTTTTCAAGTCACAGATCTGCCAGTGGGAAGAGTAGGCTCAGGAGCTGGCAGCAACCATTCCAGCAGGGGCCTCACCCCAGAAGAGTTACGAGAAAATCAGAGAGTAAGAGAATATGAGTTGGAAGTTCTGAAAATGAAAATGAAAATGAAGCAATTAGAAATGGATAAAGAGAGAGAAAAGGCGGCGGAGGAGAGCAAAAGTGCCCGCGCCTTGGAGGAAAAGAAATTGTTTTTGGCTCATGAGTTGAGCATGAGAGAATTGGATCTTAAAGCCAAGGAGGTGGATACCAGTTCAAATGGTGGCAGCGCACAGCCAGTGCAGGGGGTAAAGTATATATTCCCAAAGACCTGGTACAGAATCACCATAGGAGTGAGGATATTTATGCCTGGTTCACTTCATATGAGATTACATTGAGGATGAATGGTGTGCCTAAACAGCATTGGGGGTGGGCCTGTGGAAACATTTTGAGGCTTCTGGGAAGAGTGCTCTAGAGCCCTTAGAGATGGCAGGTGCCATGACCTACCCCAATATGAAGGAGGCCTTATGTCTCAGGAATGGCCTTACTCCAGAGCAGTATAGACTGCAGTTTAGAAACTCCAAGAAGAGAGAGTCTGAGACTTGGATGGAATGTGTGAATCAGTACTCACGTGCACTGGAAGGTTGGATGAAGGGCAGTAAAGTAGCTGATTTTAAGGGGTTGTTGCATTTAATCAGTTGGGAGCACTTGAGTAGTCTTTGTGTTCCAGAGCTGCGCCAGCATCTTTTAGACAGCAAGTTGACAGACCCCATTGAGCTTGCTAAGGAGTGGGACCGCTGGACCAGTACCAGGGTCCACAGAGGAATTGTGAGTACCACAGCCAAAGGTGGGCAGGGTCCCCAGCAGAAGAGTGGGTGGGACAAGGGTAACCAAAAGGAGTTCTCACAAGGACCCCAAAATAGTTCCCAGGGAAAGGAATCCCAACCCCCCAAACCTAGACAGCCATGGCCCTCTAAGGGCAGGCGGGACAATAGAGACAGAAGAGATAACCAAGGTCTGTAGTGTAGTTCCTATATTCCCAATAGGCTCTGCGCATTGGAATAATATAAACAGCAGTGTAGACGTAGGACGGAGGTCGACTAGGTCTCTACTGACTATATTAGACTTAATTAGTTTTGCCAGTTAGCTCAGAGGTAACTAGAAACTTTCTCGAGTAAACAAGGAGGAGTTTAACTTCCCTGGATAGACAAGAAGGGATTAGCTTCTGACAACCATAAACATGACAACTTTGCTCCCTCAGAATAAAGAGTGTATCTCTAGAGTCGTGTGAAAACAATAGACAATTATTTCACTCAGTCAATCGTGCGTACTTAGTTTCACCAGAGTGCATAGAAATAGAGAGACGGGCGTTTTCAATAAAAGGTGTTATGTATTGAGCAGTCTTCTTTCTCATGCAAGAGAAATGAATTGCCACAATTGCAATACTTATTATAAAGTAAAGTGCGTACAGTAAAAGGAGTATTATAAAATAATACTGTAAAAGCATTGATATGGTTTCTTAGCCATATGATACTTTAAAATGGATAAAATATATACATACATAAAAACATTGACTAACGTCCTCAACTGGTGCTTCTAATCTACGCCTACCTCGGTGTACCTGACCTAAGCCTAATACGTGGGAAGGAGTAAGTAAGTAGCAGATTAAGTTAAGTTGGTTTTGCCAAGGATCTGAATCAAGAATTCTCTTAAGGGTTTTGTCAGCTCCATGCCTTGGTAATAGAATGAAGGAGGTCTGGTATCTCTCTCTCAGGACTCGATATCCCAGCAGCCCGCAAGGGTGGCTGGAAACACCGGAGCTGGATTTTCTCGGCTGGAGAAAAAGACAGCGTCTTTCTCAGTGCGTCAAAAGGGAGGGGCGGCGTCCGTGGGCTCTCGCATCAGCTGGGCTCTTGGGCAAGTAGATAGCCGCTCTGCTCCAAACCACCGTGTGTTTGCTTAAGGCAACGTTGGTATATTTCTGACTCTAGGAGTTCTTGTGCAAATCAAAACAAGAGCAGGGGGATATCCCGGGCTGCTGGAGGTTTGGTTTGTTTAAAGAACGCGTTGTACTTTCTAGGAGTCTAGGGGAGTAGCCTTGCCGTATTTGGACTGCATGGGCTATTACTAAATATGGATATGATTCTTATGCCTTTATAAGGATATTATTTATTATAGCCATACAAGGGCATAAATCGGGAATATCGAATTAGGGTCCTAGATAGAAACACAACACCCACTCCACGAATTAATGTCCATCATTACTAAAAACTAAGCAATATTAAACATAACGATGCATGTGTGTTTTCCAAACCCACCCCAAAATACATAAATTGCATTTGAAATGGTATATGGCAAATACACGAAAATGAGTATTGGTACTGTACGCTTTTCAAGCAGTGTTATCATTCAGTTAAATGCATATGTATATATCAGCTGAATGAAATGGCTCTTAATACAGAAAAGAAGGTCGAGACCATTCCATCACATATTTATACAAATGCTGTACATGTGCTAGAGGCTGAGGTAAAATATTGTCTCTAGAGTTCCTAAATTAGAAGCTCTGTTCTCTAAGAATAGTTCTACTTTAAGCAGAGTACTTTGTGCCAGAAAAAGGGTAAATATTTTGGAAGTGAAAAAAAAATAATCGCACTCTCAAGGGAAAAAATAGTTCCAATTGTTTTCAGTAGCTGTGTTTATCAAAAACTGAAGGCCGAATTCAGAGTTCAGGGAACGCTGTGTGTTCGTTGTATTAAAAAGTTATTCTTTTTGTTCAGGGGAGAACATCATTTCAGACAGGCTTGCAAAAAATTGGTCTACGACATCAGGTGAAATTTCGACCAAGTTCGAAAATGCTGAGATTGTGCATATGTGAGAATAATTGCTATCATCGATGTCAGGATCAGCAATGCTCACAGAAGGTTGTACCTGTTTGGTGCTGCTTTCCTCTCATACTTCACCGCCACCTACTCGTAGTGGTGAAGTCTCAACGAATGCAGTCATCAGAATAGGTAGCCACTGGGGACAACACGATGCATGAGTGGTTACCGGACCTAGCAAGGTATCTGTATCCATTGGTACTGCTGATGGTAGTGTAAGACAAATGTCCAACACGTATTCTTCTCCGCATAGCAGACATCGAAGCACAGGTAAGATACAATCTTGCAAGATAGGTCTGAATGAAAGAAACCAGGTTGCGCTTAGATCTCTTAGCCGGGCTAATCCGAGGATTTTAGTGATGCGGTCCCGGTAGCGTATAGCTAGGATCGTTTCTCCCATCGTTGCTGGAGTCTTGTCTGTGGCTTGGCTTGCCATATCGGAGCAGAAGGATCAAAAATAAAATTCCTGCTACGAGTCCCAAAAGTAGAGGCAGACCACCGAAGACAGAATGGACAAAATTCGGAAAGATGCCTAGAACTGTTTCAAAGGGTGTTAACAGTCCCGAAAAAATTGTCTTAAATACATGTGCGATGCCACTTGTATCAGACATGTTTAAAATTTGGCTTAACATTTCTACAAAATGTACGGGGCAATTTTGTTGATAATAGGGAATGTATCTCTGCTGCTGTCCTTGCAACTTGCAGATCATACGTCTCTTTGGACGAGGTTAAAGGCACAGTTGTCTGTAAAAGAATAGACTTCATTCTGCTTAAAGTATCAATTCGAATAGAAGAGATATTCAAACGAGGCCATATTGCCGCCTCCATGTCTGGATTACCGTTTGGATACAATACTTGCATACAGCAAGTGACCATGGAACTAACGCTCACGAGATAGGCTTTTCCTGGCACCATGCCACAACAGCTGTGGTCACTTATTAGAACGTAGCTGCCGTTGGAAAGCTGTCAGAAAAATGGCTCTATCTGTTTTGCAGGAGTGCCGTGCAGGTGACATGAAAGGTTATTTGAAGACCCCTCGCAGGCTCCATGCAAGTTAATACCTTGACACAGGAGTGTACCACTTAGTGATTTTTTACAATTGTTACCACTAAGGAATACCTATTTTTTCTTTTCACTATAACATTTGTGTGTATAAGGTAATTTCCATGTTGACTTGATGTATCCTTTACCCAACCTTTCATACTGGCCTTCTGGTATATACTCTTGGCAATATTTAAACTGGAAAGTTGTTATCGGAATTGTAATAATTCCGTGTATTATCCATTCAATGACAGGTCTTTCTGACATTGTCAATGGTAATCTCTCAAGTTTTTCAATGCTCAGAATCGTATAGTCTGCTCCTTTTTGTGCCAAACTGATTTGTTTATCAGTAAGGTTAAAGATAGAGAATAAACGCGTTACGTTGATTAAATGCCATGGCACGTAGCCTGAACGCAGATTTTGCAACGTCCAGCCAAGCTGTACAATAGAACGTAATTGGGACTGACCATGTTGTAACATTAGTAAGTCCTGCTCTATTATATCAATAGCAGATGATACAATACTGTCTAGTGAATATATTCTGGAGGACAGAGTCGTTAACCCATTGTCCACAACAGAAAGTGATTTTTCCAAAGTCTCCCTTCCTACTCATCGAGCCGGGCACACCCTGGACGGCATCTGTACAAACTTGGCCTCTTTAGAAGTCTCTCCCCCTCTACCACAAATATGGTCAGATCACTGTCTCATCCCTTTCTCTGTCCAATTCAAAACTCTGCTTCCTCCCCCCATCAAACATCCCCATACCCCTTTCTCAGTTAACTGGAAAAAGGTAGCTGAGTGCATCAAACTCAACCCCCTACCGACTGTCCCTTCTCCTTCCATAACGGGTGATGTAGCAGTAGACTCCACAAATTTTCATCAGTGGATTGACAGAATGGTCTCTGCCAATTCTGTACCTTCCACTCAAAAACTAGCTCGTGGTAAGAAGAAGCCTAGTGCCCCCTGGTATACTCCAGCCCTCACTGACTGCCATCTTAAATGTAGGCGTATGGAGAGAAATTGGAGAAAGACCTATGATCCTACTGCCAGAACCCTATACATTCTGCAGAGAAAACAATACCTTTCGGATATAAAAAGGGCAAAAACTGCCTTTTTTACTCATGAAATAGATTCAGCCAACCAGAAACAGCATACGATCTTCAACATCGTAAAATCCTTCACTCATCCTAAGGCTTTGGCACGTGAAATTCCCCCCTCACAAACTCTCTGCGATCAAATCGCAGATTTCTTCGAGGAGAAAATTCAGAATATCCATAAGGATTTCCCCCTCCCTCTCACCTCAACCTTAGAACTCGATTCATTTATGCCCCTACTTAACCAATTCACACCAGTCTCCCCACAGCAAACGCATAAAGCCATCTTGGCGTGTAAATCAGGCGCCCCCACGGACTCCTGCCCTCCAGTCATCCTTCATCATCTCGTCGAAGTTGTCAATCCTCTAATTAATGTTATTGTGAACCAATCTCTCCACTCCGGTACTGTACCCTCTGACTGGAAGAAGGCCATAGTCAAGCCCCTTATGAAAAAGCAAAATAAATCCCCCACCGACTTGACTAATATGCGCCCAATTTCCCTTCTTCCAGTACTAGGTAAAATCACCGAGCAATTAGTCCATGAGGAACTAAAACACTTTGTGGAAAATCGACATATTTTGCATCCACAGCAATCTGGCTTCCGCTCGGGCCACTCTACAGAAACCGCCCTGATTGAGTTATCTGATACCATCAAGTTCTTGCAAGATGAGGGCAGGCAGGCTGTCCTCATCTTGCTCGACCTTACCGCGGCCTTCGACACCATCTCTCATGCGATCCTTATCAGCAGGATGCGTGGGATTGGTGTCTCGGGTTCCGCGCTTGCTTGGATAATTTCATTTCTGTCCAATCGCTCTCAAACGGTTTCCCTAGGCCCTTTCTTCTCTGGTGAACGCCCCATTATCTCAGGTGTCCCTCAGGGTTCCATCTTAAGCCCTCTCTTTTTTAATGTATACATGGCCCCCCTCCTTTCGTTGATCGAGTCACATGGGATTCTAGTGACGTCCTATGCTGACGACACTCAACTTGTCGTCACCATTGACAAAAGAATCCCTGACGCTACCATCAGACTCCAAAATTGCCTCTCAGAAGTCTTTTCCTGGCTCAACTTGAATCACCTGAAATGCAACAGCGCCAAAACCGAAATAATACCTCTCGGTAAAGGCACACTCTTTTCCCCTAAAGAGTGGTGGCCCCAAAATTCTGAAGCACCACCAAGTGCGGTTGTGTCAGCTCGCAACCTGGGAGTTCAATTCGATGCTTCCCTTAGCTTCGATGAACATGTGCGCATCACCGCAGGACGCTGTTTCAGTCTAATCAGGCAACTTAAGAAATTCTTTAATTTTTTGCCTATCTCAGCCAGGAAATCAGTCGCGGTTGCACTTATCTTATCCCGGTTGGATTATTGCAACGGTCTCCTCGCAGGCATTAAGAAGTCCTCACTAAAAAAACTACAGACCGTTCAACATGCAGCCGCCAGACTCGTCCTGAAACTCCCCCGTAGGTCCTCCGCCACTGCAGCCCTCAACGCACTCCATTGGCTGCCCCTCCATAAGAGAATCTTGTTCAAGCTTTTAATTACTGTTTTTAAAGCCAACAAGTGCATTGGCCCAGCTTACCTGACTAAACGCTTTCAGCATTATACTCCAACGCGCTGCTTGAGGTCATCAGGCGCTAATTACATCACTGAACCTCGTTTCAAATTAAAAACAAAAGGTGGAAAGACCTTTTCCTTCCTTGCTGTTAGGGCATGGAATCGCCTTCCCCCTCATCTTAGGCATGCCCCCTCAGAAAGCCTTTTCAGGAAAGCCCTGAAGACGTGGATTTATTCTCAATCTGACTCCTCAGTTCGCGCAGCCATCTGATCTGATTCATGTTATCCAAGTAGATCTGCTGTGGGCACAGCGCCAAGATGCTCCTCCCGGAGCGATAGTAGCGCTTTACAAAAAACCATAAATATCAAATATCAAATATCAAATTAATACGATCAATTTCTCGTATTTTTTCTGCTGTTTCAATTTGTGTTTCTTTCCAAGCCTCGTTGAATGCAGCATATATACCGGCCGCTATGAAACGTTTTTGACGCTGTTTGCATGGTCCCAGTATGAAATCACGCAAGTCAGCACCGTCTTTAAGTAAAGTCGAGTGTTGCTTAATTTCAGCCAGTGTGAATTTCTGTAGCCATTCAAGGCAGAGTTTCCCTACACTGTATGTTGTAACTATCCCTGGATGTTGTCTCTGGGAGTATCTAGGGTCTGGCCTGGTCTGTTTAAACCCCTGTATTTTGTTCAGGAATCTATCTTGACAGTTATTTGTGTCTGTGGGCCAGATCAACCATTTTTTCCAATCAGGATGCGTTCTGTTTTGGTGAAAAATATGGGATACGTCTATCTCCATATCTGTAGTGCTATTACTATCAGGTATGGGCTTCGGAATAGACGGTTTGTTTAAATCTTTTATCTTGGCTAACCCAAGACAGGTTGTCTGTTGAATGGTGTCATTCAAGAACATTATTTGTTCTGGGATCATGCAGGCTCTAAATAATGCTTCTAGGCCTTGGACCTGCCATTCTTTTGTACCCCAGATGTTGTTTTTCCAGAATTCAAAAACAAAGGTAGTCATTTTTTCATAAAATGTTTCAGAATAAATCAATTTAGTATTTGTCAACATTGTTTTCATTCCTGTCTTATTTAACATTCTAAAATAAAACGTTTCTGCATCACTTGTGTTAAAGCCTGAGAAGTATGGGAATTTCTCATAAAATGTTTTCGAGCTGCCTTTAGGCGGTGTTGCACAATGTTCCCATTGATTATAATTAAAAACATTTCTAGGCTGTGCAGATTTATGCAAATAGTGATGACCAAAGTGATTATAGCAGTACATTTCTTCATAATTTGATGAACCCTGTAAATAATCATGTTCTGTAAATTTTGCTGACATTACTAAATCTGACATCATATTATTAATATTTTCAAAGTCCCAATCATCAGAAAAAGTACTTGGTCTTACAAAGTTACTTAATGAAACCTTGAACTGGTGTGGATATTTCAAGAGCTCAATCGGGCCATAAATTTCATAATCAGTTTTGTTCCATGCTACCCCACCGGGTATTGGATTGGCTGTGATGTTCACTGATGACAGTTCCCTTTTCTCGATGTGAGATGACTTGGGAGGCTTTAGGACCAAGTTGATGTTCTGACTTGCTGTGTCCATTGTACTATATGTTCCATCAATGAATTTTCCCAAACAAAGAACCTTGATGAGCCAAAGCAGGAGGAAAAGTACACCTAACACAATCCAAAATTCAATCCATGGAGAAATCAGATAGGTTTCTTTGAGTTGATGAAAGAGTTCAGTTACTTTGTCTTTGAAAGTTTTTTGTTGCTGGCGTTTCTTCATGTTCACTTGGATCATCAGAAAAGTCATCGAAATTGATGAAGTAGGCAGATGCAGTTCTGTCAATTGTTGGAATCGCTTCCGGATTTTCATTTGCTTTTGGATTTTTCTTTGTTTCACTAGCATAGTCTGAGGCTACATCGTTGTAGACTGGTGTTTGTTGACAAACTGTTGCAATTTGGGTCTCAAGAGGCACAAGTTCCATGACTTTGTTGCATAGTCCTTTTTTATTCACTGCAGGTTTATCAAAAGTGATTAGTCTTTCAGTTTGAACCTCTTGGATTGTAGCAAGATTTGGTCTTCTGCTATTTCTTGGGAGTCCACTGGGCCTACTACTTATTATTGGCCACATGATTGTGGTTTTACCAGGTCGATGGATACAACTCGGTTCTCCTTTTTACCAGCAAGGGGCGGTAGTACAACTGATCTTGTTCCGCTGACAGCTAAGACAGGTACTGCTTTTCTGTAAGAAGGCCCAATTTCCTTGGAATCCAGACAGGTCTTGCTGGAACAGGTGGTTTTTCTTCAGTGGCTGTTGGTTGTTGTTTTAACTTTATGTTACTCAGGTTTCTTCTTGTTGTCCTGTAAAACAGCCAAACGGTCTTTGATATCAAAGGCTTTTTCTTCTACCACTGAAGTGTGACTATGTAAGTCCTGGATATGCATTGTAGTACCGAACCATAGTTCGTAGGGAGTGAAACCTTTTAGAGAATTTCTTGGCAGATTGTTAAGACTACGTTGGACACTTGTTAAATGTTAGACCCACCCATCACCCGAACCTAATACCCTCGCCGTTATAGATTGCTTTATGTCACGGTTTTTTCCTTCCACTACCGCATTTCCCTCGGGATGGAAGGGAGAAGAGTACCGCAATGCAATGCCCATGCTGGTCATGGCCTCTTTGTAAGCTCGAGAGCTAAACGTAGGACTCTGGTCAGAATGTAGCATGCCAATTGCGTATATGCCGATAAAGACTCTCAAATCTTTTATAACAGTTCTGGCGTCAGCTGAGCGCTGGTGTCTGCATTTTAAGTGAATCTAGTCTTAATATTTATGGGAACGCATTTCTCCTGCTGGATTTCTGCGTATAGATAGCTTGATGCTTTCTAACTAAGGGGTCCTGCCAATACTCTGGTCGGTTCATGACTGCGATCTCGGTTGCAGTGTGGACAATCCTTTGCAAATTTGTAATGTTGCAAGTTCATCCCTGCCACCAGTATTCTGATTGTAATTCTTTTACAGATTTTACGATCTCTTGGTGTCTTAGACCCAATCCCATGTGTGTGTCTGCTATTAAAAAGACTCTCCTGTTCGTGTTTGGAATTACTCTATCCCCCAGTCCAGGGATTTGAGCAAAAGGAACGGAGTTTGCATCAATTATGTATGTATAATTGAGTGGATAGTTCAGCAGTAATGCTGCATAGTCGCCTTTTAAAGAAGCTTTTACCGCCAGCATTATTTCTCCGTCTATGTAATTTTTAGAACGCTTTTTTGTGGCTACGGAAGCCGGTTGAACCGTTTCCGCTGTGGTTCTGAGAGCCAATGAATTCCCTGCAACGTGAACGCCATCACGTTGATGACTCAGTGTATGTATCACGTGAGTCTTTCGTAGTTCTTTATGTAAAAGAACTACTTGTTCCCAAAGCTTTTTATGCTTTATTGTGGCACCTGTGTCATCTTTGTAACCGTTTTGAATCCAGGTCTGCATGTCATTATTGTAAGATTTTACACAGTAATGCGAATCGCACACTATTAGTGTGGGGAATTCGGGATCGGCATTTTCAAGCGCCATCTTTAAAGATCTTATTTCAGCTCGCTGAGTTGAACAGTTTCTGAATGATTCAGTTTTGGTAATTAACGGTCTGAATTTACCAAAGCGCCAGCGACCTTTAACAATCGCGCACGCTGCGTTGTAGGATTTTTTCTCTACATCGTAGTGTTGTGCAAATCTGTCCATGTAGATTACACATGTGTACTGTTCGAGAGGCAGAATTTCGATTGGCAGAGGATATTCTTCTTCATATTCTAGATCTTCTAGTTTTTTCATTTTCGGGTCAAAATAGTATTTCACGTCTTCTGCATTAAGAGAATGTTCCCATTGTATCCATTTTGGATCTAATGCCACAGCAGTCAAATTGCGTGGGCCTGTTAATGCCTCAAGGGCTGATTCTGCTGTTAAAACAGTTATCCTTCTTCCTTGGGCGTGGGCTCTTTCTTTTGCTACAGCAGTTTGAACCGCTATTAGAATCTTTTCAGTAGAAATGAATTTCATTTCAGCTTGTGTGTACAAATGTGATTTGTAAGCAATTGGTACCGTTTCTCCCTCATTAGAGGTTAGGTATGTGAATCCGCATCTTCCTGTGATGACTCGGATTACAAGGTTGCGTATGTTTTCACGAGTTTGCAATTTTGTTTTAGCTAACATGTCTGTTTGGAATGATCTTAAAATTTCTGTGTGTTTCTGAGTCCAATTTATTGGTTTGAAATCAGGTTTTATTAATTCATAGAGAGGTTTAACCCTCTCTGCATAATTTAGAATGTATCTGCCAGATTCATGAAAGGGCCGTTTTGTGAGTCTTTAATAGCGATTCATAAGGGATCGCTATTAAGGACTTGCAAAACGGGATTCATGTAGGAATTGCAAAAAATATTGCGATTCCTACATGTTCCTTATTTGCGATTAGCAAATTGCTAATCGCAAATAAGGAATAACTCCCCATGCATTCCTATGGGCATGGGGGGCCCATAGGAATGCATGGGGAGTTATTCCTTATTTGCGAATAGCAATTTGCTAATCGCAAATAAGGATGCGATTTCAAGGGTGCAGGCGTGTCCAAACCTGTAGCACCCCTGAAATGTGAATTTACACTGATGTGGTGCACACACTTGTCCAAAGGACATGTGTGTGTGTAACATGCAACTTAGAAAAATGCATTTAAATGCATTTTACTAAGTTTTCGCTATTTACCACGAGGTTTGACTTCGTGGTAAATAGCGGTCCTAAATTGCGAATTCGCAATTTTTAAATGTTTCATGAATAGCATTTAAGGAATCTCTAATAGAGATTCCTTAAATGCTAATCCTCGCAAATTTGCGAATTCTTTATTAGCGATTTTTACATTTGGGATGATGAATCCCAAATGCAAAAATTGCACTCGCAAAGTGCCAGATTCTCAGAATCTGGCCCTTTTGCGAGCGCATTTCGCTTGATGAATCTGGCTACAAGTTCTTCCGAAATTCAGGAAACCTAGTATTGATTGTAAGTTCTTCAGCGTTTTAGGTGCTTGGAGTACAGCACCCTTCTCTAACAAGTTGTCTGCTAGGCTTTTGCCTTCACTTGATAATTCGTATCCTAAAAATAGGACAGTTAGATGGGCAATTCGTGACTTTTTAAAGTTGAATTTGTAACCCTCAGCTGCAAACCCAAGTATTATGGTGTTCAATCTTTTCAAGTGTGTCTCCAGGTCATCATCTGTGAGGTAGATGTCATCGACATAAGATAATGCCTCATCATCATATATTTGTAGTAACTCTGTTACTCTTGCTGAGAATAATCCTGGGCTATTCTTGAATCCCTGTGGGAGTCGACAGAAGTGTTTTTTCGACCCCATTATTGAGAATGCGGTCAAATACCTGCTTTCAGGTGTAATGTTTTGACAAAAGAATCCATTAGAGATATCTAATGTAGTTTTATATTTTTTGCGCACGATGTTATTCATTAGTGCTGCACTGGGTGAATTTCGTACTGCAAATGTTTTGCAACAGGAGTTTAGGTGTCTGTAGTCCAAAACGAGACGATATGTATCGTCTGGCTTGGAGACAGGAAACAAAGGATTGTTCATTTGTGAGGTGCATGTTTCAATCACCCCGTGGTATTCAAGTTGATCTAAGATCTCCCTGACTTGCTTTTTAGCTTCTTGCTTAACTGGGTACTGCCTTTGTGCAGTGGGTTGATTTTTTAACTGGATTTTGTGGTGAGGAGAATCCTCATCCCATCCTACATGATTTTTATATAATGCAGGAGCTTGGGCCACTGCCCATTTTCTTGCATATATGGATTTTTTATGAGTTGAAATATGATTTGAGAAGGCAGGCATAATCATTTCTTCGCCATGAGGGCACTCCCTGACAAACTCTGGTGGCCAGTCTTTCTCAGCTAACAGGATGTCATAGCCTTTTGAAAGGTTATCCCAAAAGAGACCCCTTACTTTCCTAGTCTTGTCCCCCTCTATACGTAATGTTATTTCGTATATTTTATGGGGTTTGCTAACTCTGGTGTCTGCAGTTTCCACTTGAATGTATTCATTCGTGTCCACTGTCTCCAGAAGATTCATCAAGATCTTGCGAGCTATGGTCACTTCTGCTGCGCTGTCTAGCATTGTCTGGGCCCACTCTCCGTTTTTCAGTTGTGTCCTCAGTATCCTCGGCATGTTTTATTATTTTAATACTAGCTACCTTCTTTCTTGGAAATTGTTGTTTTTTACTTTGATGAGCAGGTTCTTTGTCTTTGGACTTGACGTGCTCTTCTTTGTGTTCTGACCGTCCTCTTCTTTCAATATCTTGATATCTGTCAGGTTTTCTCAATTTATCCCTATCTCTAAGGTTGTATCTTTTTACTAGAGGCCTCCCTCTGGGGAGACTTGCCACCTTGTTCTAGAGATCTATCTCTCCGTTGAGGAGACCTTCCTCTGGACTGGAATCGTTTTTGTTTGGGAGTGGATTGTTTATTTCCATCCCAACTCTTTTTTGCAGTATTTAGATTATTTTTAATAAATGTTTTTTCAGGATTTTCAGTTAGTTGGGGTTTTACTGGTTTCCCACCCAAACTATCTCTTCCTAGTTCTTCATAGGATTTTTCTATGATTCTGGCAAGTTCAAATGGTTGGTCTGCTATATCTGTTTCTTTCAATCTCTGGCGGATCGCCACAGATGCTGCTTCTCCTTTTATGTTGGCTAATAATATAGCCGAGACCTGTTTGAAGTCTTTGAGTAATTTCATACCCAGAGTTAAAGCAGGTTCTGGACCGTATTCATTTTGAATCTGTCCGAGTACGTCTGGTATAACCGCCATGGACGGAACACCATGTGTTTTTGTGTATATCGAAGCAAAGACTGTGCCCCAAGTGTCACAGTCCTCCACATGTGGTGCGATCCCCATTGGAAGACAGATAGCCAGAATTCTGTGTTTCTCAGTAGGCGTAGTATCAGGAAATACTGCCTCTATTTGAGTGATTTTTTGAGCTAACCAGAATGGTATCTGTTCCCGTTTTGTAGGTACTTTGCCATTCGCTGATTGTATATTTTGTGGTGTGATTTTATTTGTGTTCCCCTGGTGAGGGGTGGTCTCTGGAATCTGTATTGCCGGTTGGACTGTTGAAGTCCTCATGACATATTGGACCAATTGTCTGTGTATTTTAATTAACAGTTTTAGTTGAGCTAAAAGCTCTCGTGCTGACATTTTTTCAATGTCGGGATGTGGTGTGTAGCTGGCTAGAACCGGCCACGTTGCTCCTGGTCTACCTAGTGGACAGAGCCTGGTGATGTGATTTTGATGTTTTAGGGCGCCATTAAACCAGAGAAGGTGCTCTTGGTAAGTTAGTGGGATTTCAACATCCTCGAAAGGAGCGTATTCATCCGGAGGTTCCCCTATTTTATAATAGTGGAATTCGTGTGTCACAGCTTGTGCTGCTGGAAAATTTATCCATGAATAGAATACCTCTGTCTGCCGATATTCATGGGCCTCTACCACGAATATGACTGTACCACCTCGTGATGATACTCCATTTTCTATAAGTTTTATAGTTATAGTTCTTCTGACATTTACCGGAATGATTATAGCCTTCGGGTCTTCATCTCGGAGACTTGTGCCGTCCGTTAGGAGTTGAGCTGCTATTCTAGCTGCCTCCCCTTCGTCTTCACTTTCCGTCATTTTTACTTAACAGAAAGTTTTTGTTGCAGATCAAGTTTCAAGGGAAACAAAGATTAGGTGCACAATATTTTGGAACACTGTGTCCTTCAACGTTGACTAAACCAAAAACTAATACATAGGATTCTCATCCTACTAAGTTCCGGCGGATATTAACCTTTTACCCCCTCCAGACGTCTTTTGGAGTATTTACGGAAAAAAGGGTCTGTGTGAAAAAGCACGACTGAGTTACTCTAATGTCTTGCGTTAGATTATCGCCTTACCAAACGTTGGGCGCCATGTAGTGTAGTTCCTATATTCCCAATAGGCTCTGCGCATTGGAATAATATAAACAGCAGTGTAGACGTAGGAAGGAGGTCGACTAGGTCTCTACTGACTATATTAGACTTAATTAGTTTTGCCAGCTAGCTCAGAGGTCACTAGAAACTTTCTTGAGTAAACAAGGAGGAGTTTAACTTCCCTGGATAGACAAGAAGGGATTAGCTTCTGACAACCATAAACATGACAACTTTGCTCCCTCAGAATAAAGAGTGTATCTCTAGAGTTGTGTGAAAACAATAGACAATTATTTCACTCAGTCAATCGTACGTACTTAGTTTCACCAGAGTGCAGAGAAATAGAGAGACAGGCGTTTTCAATAAAAGGTGTTATTTATTGAGCAGTCTTCTTTCTCATGCAAGAGAAATGAATTGCCACAATTGCAATACTTATTATAAAGTAAAGTGCGTACAGTAAAAGGAGTATTATAAAATAATACTGTAAAAGCATTGATATGGTTTCTTAGCCATATGATACTTTAAAATGGATAAAATATATACATACATATATACATTGACTAACGTCCTCAACTGGTGCTTCTAATCTACGCCTACCCCGGTGTACCTGACCTGAGCCTAATACGTGGGAAGGAGTAAGTAAGTAGCAGATTAAGTTAAGTTGGTTTTGCCAAGGATCTGAATCAAGAATTCTCTTAAGGGTTTAGTCAGCTCCGTACCTTGGTAATAGAATGAAGGAGGTCTGGTATCTCTCTCTCAGGTCTCGATATCCCAGCAACCCGCAAGGGCGGCTGGAAACACCGGCGCTGGATTTTCTCGGCTGGAGAAAAAGACAGCGTCTTTCTCAGTGCGTCAAAAGGGAGGGGCGCCGTCCGTGGGCTCTCGCATCAGCTGGGCTCTCGGGCAAGTAGATAGCCGCTCTGCTCCAAACAACCGTGTGTTTGCTTAAGGCAACGTTGGTATATTTATACCTGAAAGGTGCCGGGTTTGACGTAAGGTTGGACATAAGACGTCACCAAGAACTTACAGTTCTTTCTGACTCTAGGAGTTCTTGTGCAAATCAAAACAAGAGCAGGGGGATTTCCCGGGCTGCTGGAGGTTTGGTTTGTTTAAAGAACGCGTTGTGCTTTCTAAGAGTCTAGGGGAGTAGCCTTGCCGTATTTGGACTGCATGGGCTATTACTAAATATGGATATGATTCTTATGCCTCTATAAGTATAATATTGATTATAGCCATACAAGGGCATAAATCGGGAATATCGAATTTGGGTCCTAGATAGAAACACAACAGGTCCCCCTACCTGCTATCACTGCAAAGAGGTGGGCCACATTGCTCCAAAATGTCCCAAGAAGAAGCTAGCACCCACTGGTGCTCCCGCCCCAGAGTTAGCAAGTGTAGCCTTGGGAGGGGATTTGGTTTCTAGTGAATGGGGGGAGCTAGCAGTTATGACCCTTGTCTCTCTAGGAGACCAAGAGATGGTCCAGGAAACCTTACTGCCCTCTAACACTAAGAAATATGGGCAGAAGGTGACCATCAATGGGAGGGAGGTTGAGGCTCTGAGAGACACAGGAGCCAGCGTTACATCCGTGAGGTGTCAGTGGGTGTCTGAAGAGCAAATCATCCCTGATGTACTCCACCCTGTAGTGGCAGCTGACAGCTCAGTGCTCCTCTGCAAAGTGGCGTGTGTTCCCTTTGGATGGGGGGGAGTCTCTGGTCTTTTGGAAGTAGTTGTCAGTGATGCCTTGCCTGTAGACTGTCTGTTAGGTAACGACCTGGAGAGTTCTCCATGGAAGGATGTAGAACACAGAACTCATTTGGAGATGTTGGGTCTGCCTTCGTGGATCTGTGTGACCACGCGTGCTATGGCAGCCAGTAGGGTAACTCAGCAGAACTGGAGCCTGAAACAGTGGCCCAGAGACCTGCCAGGAGAGGAAGAGGCAAGGGGCGAGGGAAACCCGCCACAGCAGTTCCCATGGTCCAGGAAGGAGCAGAACCTGAGGGGGATGCCCTGGAACCTACAGGGGAACAGGTGGCCGAACTGGGAGACCTACCTGAGCTGACCCATTGGCAGCAAGAAGGTGGTCCCTCCAGGGAGGAATTCTGCCAGGAGCAGAAAGAATGCCCTTCCCTCGTTGGTCTGCGGCAGCAGGCTGCAGACCAGGCAGCAGGTGGAGCAGCCAGAGATCACTTTATCTACTGGGAAGATTACCTATTATATAGCGAGTCTAAGTTTGCTGAGCCCGGTGCAGCCCGTATGCTGGTGGTACCCGAGCGCTTCAGAAACTTCCTAATGGGTCTGGCTCATGACGTGCCTCTTGCAGGACATCTGGGGCAAGACAAGACCCTAAATCGGCTTGTCACCCACTTCCACTGGCCCCAGATGAGGAAGCTCGTTGGTTCCTTTTGCAGATCTTGCCAAACCTGTCAAGCCAGTGGCAAGACTGGAATGAAGTTGAAGGCACCCCAACCCTTTCCAGTGGTGAGCACCCCTTTCGAGCGGGTGGGCATAGACATTGTAGGGCCCCTGGACCCCAAGACAGCCCTAGGCAACAGGTTCATCCTGGTCTTGGAAGACCATGCCATCCGGTACCCGGAAGCAGTCCCTCTCAGGACAATCACAGCACCCGTGGTTGGCCGTGCATTGATGGGGATCTTTTCCCGTGTGGGGTTCCCCAGAGAGGTGGTCTCCGACCGGGGTACCAACTTCATCTCTAGGTACATGAAGTCTCTGTGGGAGGAGTGTGGAGTAACTTATAAGTTCACCACTCCTTACCACCCTCAAGGAAATGGGTTTGTTGAAAGGTTCAACCGGACCCTAAAAGGTATGATTATGGGCCTAGCGGAGCCCATGAGACGGAAGTGGGACGTCTTGTTACCATGTCTGTTGTTTGCCTACAGGGAGGTGCCTCAGAAGTCCTTAGGGTTCAGTCCCTTTGAACTCCTGTATGGCCACCCTGTTAGAGGACCTCTCTCACTGGTGAAGGAGGGTTGGGAAAAGTCATGTGGGAAAGCCCCCCAGGATGTGTTCAGCTATGTGCTGGCCATCCGTAACCAGACACAACGCTTCAAGAAGCTCGCTCAGGCGAACCTGGAAGCAAGCCAGGAAGAAATGAAAAGATGGTACGACCAGAATACCACTCTGGTCGAATTTCAACCTGGGCAGAAAGTGTGGGTGATGGCGCCAGTGGAGCCTTGCACGCTCCAAGACAAGTGGACTGGGCCATATGAGGTGGTGGATAACCACCTACCTGGTTAACCTGAGGACTCCCAGGAAACCCCTGAGAGTCTTGCATGTGAACCGCCTCAAACCACACTTTGAGAGGTCTGAAGTGACAATGCTCATGGCTACAGATGCAGGAAGGGAAGAGGATAGTGATCCTCTCCCTGACCTCCTGGCAGTTAAGGAGCAAGCTGAGTCAGTGGATGGTATGGTCTTCTCGCCCACCCTGACCCCAGAGCAGCAGAGTGACTGTCGCCAAGTGTTGGGTCAGTTCTCCTCCCTGTTCTCCCTGACCCCAGGAGTCACCAACTGGTGCGTCCATGATGTGGACACTAGAGACAGTCTGCCTGTGAAACAACAATTTTACAGAGTAGCTGACAAGGTCAGGGCCAGCATCAAGGAAGAGGTTTCCAAGATGTTGGCGCTATGGGTGATTGAGCCCTCCAGCAGCCCCTGGGCTAGCCCAGTAGTCTTGGTACCAAAAGCTGCTACGCCAGGTGCCACTCCAGATCTCAGGTTTTGCGTGGACTCCCGTGGGCTCAATGCGGTCACGAAGACTGATGCACGCCCCATCCCCAGAGCTGATGAGCTCGTGGATCGTTGGGAGCTGCCCAATACCTCAGTACATTTGATTTGACTTCTGGGTACTGGCAGATTGCCTTAACTGAGGGGGCCAAAGAGAGGTCAGCATTTTCAACGCCAGAGGGGCACTTCCAGTTCGAGTCATGCCCTTTGGGTTGAAGAATGCCCCTGCCACATTCCAGAGACTGGTTAACCAGGTACTGACCGGGCTGGAGGAATTCAGCGCCGCATACCTGGATGACATTGCTGTGTTCAGCTCCACGTGGGAGGAACACTTGCAACACCTCTGTGAAGTGTTGAAGGCTCTGCAAAGGGCAGGCCTCACTATCAAGGCCAGCAAGTGCCAGATAGGGCAGGGATCTGTGGTGTATTTGGGACACCAGGTAGGGAGCGGCCCGGTGGCGCCCCTACAGGCAAAGATTGGTACCTTTCTGGCTTGGCAACCCCGCAAGACCCAGACGGAGGTGAGAGCCTTTTTAGGTCTCACCGGGTATTACAGACAGTTTGACAAGGGGTATGGGACCATCGTTGCCCTCTTGACAGAGCTGACTTCTAAAAAGCAGCCCAAGAAAGTGAACTGGACCAAAGCCTGCCAGACTGCTTTTGACACCCTGAAGACCGCCATGTGCACAGCACCTGTGCTCAAGGCACCTGATTTCTCCAGTGAGTTCATAGTGCAGACAGACGCTTCAGAGCATGGTGTGGGAGCAGTACTCTCACAAATCACTGAGGAGGGAGGAGACCAGCCGGTCACTTTCATTAGTAGGAGACTACTCCCCAGGGAACAGAGGTGGAGTGCGATTGAGAGAGAAGCATTTGCTGTGGTCTGGGCTCTGAAGAAGCTGAGGCCCTACCTGTTTGGGACTCACTTTCGTGTTCAGACTGACCACAGGCCCCTCAGATGGTTAATGCAAATGAGGGGTGAGAACCCAAAACTGTTGAGGTGGTCCATATCCCTACAGGGAATGGACTTCACGGTGGAACACCGCCCTGGCACAGAACACGCCAACGCTGCTGGTCTGTCCAGGTTTTTCCGTCTTAGTGAAGAGAACTCCCAAGAGGGTGGGTAGTTCTCCCCACTTTCAGCTGGAGGGGACACGTGTTAGACCTGGCATCTTTGGCGTGGTTTCCCCCTATATTTTTGCCTCTACCTCCTGTATTTTTGATGCTGTGCTGGATTTCGTTTTTGCTGGTTTAGATGCTTTGGACACTCTGCCACTGCTGATCAGTGCCAGAGTGTAAGTGCTCCCTATGTAAATTGTTATCATGATTGGATATACATGATTGGCATATTTGTATCACCATGAAGTCCCTAGTAAAGTGCACTGGGTGTGCCAGGGCTGGTGATGAAAAATGCTACTAGTGGGCCTGCAGCACTGATTGTGCCACCCACAGGAGTAGCTCTAAAATGGTGTCTCAGGCCTGCCACTGTAGTGCCTGTGTGCAGTTTAGAAACTGCCATGTCCTCCTGGCCAGTGTCCCCACTGACCAGGCCTAACCCTTCCCTTTTTGTGCACATTAGTCACCCCTATGGAAGGCCCAAGGTACCCCCCTGGGTAGGGTGCAGTGTATGTAAAAGGTAGAGCATATACCAGTGCAGGTGACATGCTCTGATAGTGAATGGCAGCCATTTTCGTTTTTCACTATTGTAAGGCTATCTTGCTCCATAGATTAACATGGGGGATGCTGGCTACAGTGGCTTCCAGCATTTCTTCCCATAGGAACAAGATAGGACATAAGTATCTAGTATCCCTGAACTCAGAATTTAATAACACATCTTTTAGGAAAGGTTGTTTTTAAATCCTGTGTTTGAGAACAGCACTTTTAGAAAGTTGCTGTTCTCTTGTCTGACCTTTCTGTGTTCCTTGGCCTGTTTGTGGATTGACTGTCTGGTTTGAGAGTGACAGGGGCTGGGGATTCCCCAGGAGGCTGGCTGAGTCAGCCCTAGGCTGAATGACTGCATTTGCAACTGGAGTGGTGGGAGGAGTTAGCACCTGGGCCTGAATAGGGCTGTGCCTGCCTTCCACAATGCTGGCTCCACCTCCTGCTGGGCGGCTGACGACCCTGCCCCTCACTCTGAAAGGAAAGGAGAAGCCAGGAAAACAAAGTACTCAGGAAACACCCAGAACTGGTTCAGACCAGGCTTAGGGCCCACTTGCACAAAGAGAACAAAGACTTTTAGGGGTAAAAATACAGGACCCCTGACAACAGAAAATTAGATCATCCTGGAATCAAAAAGAAACCTCTGCCAAGGAGAAAGCTGACTCTGAAGAAGGAAGACTGTCCTGCTGTTGCTTTGCTGGACTGACCTGCTGTTGCTTTGCTGCCACGGAGAGGGGAAGGACTTTGCTAGTGTGCTGTGTCCCCTGTCTTGAAGGAATCTCCAAGGGCCTGAGAAGAGCTGGCTCCCTGTTCTGAAGTCCCAGGAACAAAATGACTTCACCCCCAGCTTCCCTGAACTCTGCTGAGAGAGTACTGTCCTTCCTAGAGTGCTTGATCCAGTTGTGGGGCCTCTGGAAGTTGTACCTGTGCTGGGAAACTTGAAACTAAGCTTGAGAGACTTTTGCATTTGAAAAGTGTCGCATCGCTCGCTTGCGGAGCGCATCCCCGACAGTGCTAGAAGATTCCTGCCACTATTAAGGTCGAAATCGTCGCAGCGTCTGTTGCCGCTGCCAGAGCCGTCGCATCCTTCGTTTGCGGGACGCACCAGACCGGTGTGGGAAAGTCGAACATCGCTGCGAGTGTCTCGCAGAGCCTGTCGTCGCTGGGTGAGATCGCAGCACCGCTTGCTTGCGGACCGCATCACGTCGCTGCGAGCATCGTCGCAGAGCCATCGCATCAAGGAGCTGCGAGAGAGAGGATCACCGCTGGATTGCGCATTGTCGCCCCGGAGATCGTCGCAGCCCCTACGAGATCATCGCATCGTGCCTTTGCGAGAACAAACTTCCTACGGAACCTACGCACCGGAATCCATACAAGTGGCCTTCCTCCCCATACAGACCGGATTCGCCTCAACACGCCCGCTGCTGCAGCGGGGTTGTCGCATCGCCTCCCCAGGGTCTCAGGAGCAACGCATCGCTTGTTTTCCACCGCACCAGCTTCTGCTTTTGGAACTTTGTCGCAACTAAAAGGTACTGTGAGTAAACGTGACGCAACTGTGAACTTTTCACGCATCTGTGGATTATTCTATCGCAACCTAAAGAACTTTAAACGCAACCTTAAGAACTCTTTTAAAACCATATTCTTGAACTGTCTATGTTGGATTTTTGTCGTTTTGGTCTTGTGTAGTTTAGATTAAATACCTTTATTTTTCTAAACTGTGGTGGAGTCAGTTTGTGGTGTTTTCACTGTGTTACTGTGAGTGTTGGTACAAATACTTTACACATTGCCTCTGATTAGCCTAGACTGCTCGTGCCAAGCTACCTAGAGGGTGAGCAGGGGTTATCTCAGAGGGTTTCCCCCTTACCCTGACTAGAAGCAAGGGTCACTATTTGGACAGTGGTACCTACCCCTGCCAACTAGAGACCCCCAGTGTTAACACTGCTCCCATGGCATCAGTCTACTGCTGCCCCCAAAAGCCTAAAGGTGGCCAGATTCTGCAAGATGAGCTTACTGTGCTGTGTGGCCTCCTTCCTTCAGCTGATGATGCAGAAAAAAACATTGGGCCAATTACAAATCAGCATTTTAATTGACAACACCTGTTAAACATTCCCTCCTGCACATTTGTAAAGCGCGTACAATCACCAGTAAGGGCCTCTAGGCGCTGTGGGGAAGATTAAGCAAGCTATTGCCCAGAGTCACATGGTGCTGGACTAATCTGCAACCGGCGCCGCGGATCGAAACGTGATCCCCAAATTCCAGATTCAGTCGCCCTGGCCGCAGCGCCACTCCTCGATCGAATTAGAAGAAGCTGATTTTGCTCGAGAACGTGATAGTTTGCTCTGTTTCCAGACACGAATTGTAAGGAAGCCTCCTGCAAATGGAAACCGTCGGCTGGTGCCTAAAGCACCAGTCCTGAAGTATTAGAAGTTTCTCCATGAATGCAGCATTGCTTTTGAATATTATACCAAAATTCCATCTCTTGATGAGTGAGACAAGATGTGGCTTCAGTAACATCATTTTACCTGTTTTGGCGGGATGTTTGAGGCTATTGCGAAGCCCTTCTTGACAATCATGCCCATGTTTTTGCTGCTAATGACCTTTGACCTGCAGACACGCTTAATCAGAATGAGCAGTGACATTTAACACAGTTGTAGCCACTCGAGTTGGCTGCATAGGTTGCTTAGATCCAGGGAAGTCACACCCATAGACTAAAGTTATGTTTTCATATTAATACACTTTGTAATGTAAGGGTTTTTATTGTTGCTGTCTCGTTTGATCCCTTAAAAAATAAGACGACTCCTTCAGAAACCTAAGTGCCTATGCGGAGGGGGCGTTAATATGAAGAATCTACCTCCTTTGCAATTAATGCTTTATAACTTAATACCAACAGAGAGGACCACACATAATTAACAACAATAATGTTTAGTTGGTTTCATTTCAGTTTTAAGACATACTCATAAAAAATAAACACAGGTTAACAGGAGGCTTCTATATTAAAAAGTGTAAGGTGATGGCACAGTACTCAAATGCAACCCACGCGCGAAAGAAATATAAGTGAGGTTACTCAATTGATTTTGGATACATTAAATATTGGTGCTCAGAGCCTGGGGGAGTATTATAGTATATGACTGTGTAATGCATCATCCGATAAAATATCCAAAGTCATATATTTCAATGTTTCAACACCAACAGAGTGTTTTGCTGGGATCTTCATCAGTACTTATTCAATGACAGTCAATCATTAGCCAACATCAGTCCAAAAATACATCTACACGAAGCGAGTTAGATGTGCATGTAGAAAAGGTGAACCTATCCCTTATGAGTCGAAGGGTGAGACTCATATGAAATAGGATTCAGAAACATGAGTCTGTAGCTTAGTGTGTGACTTAAACCTTAAAAGACCTAACCAGGCTGGCAACTTTGTAAAGATGTAATGTAATGTAATGACCTCAAAACATAAGTATAGTGTGAGCAGAGCATGGATTGACTTAGCCTAAGAGATGTGTCTGTTTTCCAGCAGGCTGGTGAAAGGCAGTTGAGTGAGTTAGCCTGTGTCCAAAATGTAGGAGTGGTATCAAAATGTTTGCAGAGATTCAGAGCTCACCAAAAACGATGATAAAAAACAAATTAAAGAAATAAGGAGTTAACATAATAACCTACTGCCTAGAGGTTATCAGAGCATCCATGTGAAATGTATTTACAACAAACTCGGGAGTCACTTCAATTGCCATTATTGTAGTATTTTCCTAAGAAAGTAACCCCATTCCTGACATTCATTCGAGCCCACAGCAACAGACTGGAGACAGTCTATTCATTTACATTTTCGCAGTGTAAGAAGAGATGTTATATCTCCAACTAAATTACTTGCCCGTATAGGTCATTAGCTGTATGGTTGAGTGTGTCGGTGTCTTGCAACTAATACTACTTTTGTACTTCATTATTGTTGATTTAGTTTGAACTTTTTGGGTCACTAACCTATATAGATCTTATAACAGAGACGCCAATTCACACTTTATATTTATTGCAATGTGTGTGTTGATTTTGAACTCTTATTGTGTGACTGAAAACCTTGTGCCCCACACATTCCATGTCTGTAGTGCCCATGAGAGGTTTTAGACCCAATTGTGCTGAAATAGGGGGTTTATTTTCCATTATTTAGTGTGATCACAGTATTTAGTCTCTGATGGTTTTACACCACTTAAATGAAAGTACAATTTTTACAGGAAACTGTCCAAACGTTTCAAAAGAATTTAGGGGCACATGCATCAAACTTCATGTTTGCGATTACCAAATAGCCATTTTTTTACAATCTCTATTTGGTAATCGCAAAATGCAATGCATCAACACAGGGTTCAAATAGCGATTCTCCAATTGCAATTCCTTCAGAATCGCAATTGCTATTGCAACTCCATTCTTTCCTATGGGCCTCAAAGCACATAGGTGTGAATGGCCTTGCATTGCCTAAATTGCGATTACCTAATTAGTCATATCAAATTAGTTAATACAGAGGCAAAGGTGCTTGGGGGCCTAAGGCCCCCCTGAGGCGCCCCTAACAAAAATATGTGCACATGTAAGGCACACACTTGCCCTAGGGGCTTGTGTATGCCACATGGCACTTTGGAATATGCAGTTTTGTGCATTTTTCAAAGCATGCACATGGTTAACAGCGACTTCAAATTGATGTTAAGTAGCGCTTCCTAAATGCACAGTTCATATTTAGAAAAGGCTTCTTGCATGTGCATTAGGGAATCGCAAATTGCGATTCCCTATTGGCATTCGCAATTTAGGTAATCACAAGATATTGTGATTACCTAATTTGCAAGTCCAAAAACGTTCATGCATAGCAAAAGGCCATTTTGCGATTACAAATGGCCGATTTTTGCGAATTGTACTGTTTACCATTGCAAAATTGCTTGATGCATGTGCCCCTCAGAGTCTAATTCTTATTTAATTGGATTGGCTATAGACTATATTGAAAGTAGTTCTGACAATTAATCTACCCTGTTTGCTGTTTTTTCTTTAGAGGATATGTACGAAGTGCAAAGCATGTTACCATGCATGTCTGAGTAATATCTCTGGCTACCCTCCATTCAGTTGACATTAATTCAGATGATCAATTAATTAAAGTAGTCTTTCCTGAACTTTCAGCTACTGGTAGGCTCTGTACTAGGATAACTGGTATATTATTTCATAGATCATGCAGGCCTTTGTCGTTATAGGTCAAGGGGAAATTTTAGTTATTGGGATTCCTAAATATAGGTGCTTAAAATTCACACTTTTCGACTGTGATAGATTACCCCAGAAAAGGTATTTACCTTTTGTCAGCAGTTATTGTGAATTGGATATAATGACTGGCTTCCGGTTCAGGGTCGCCTGATCTCGTGATTGCTGCCATCAGAGCTCTTGGACTTTTTGGAATTTGTAGCAGAGGGCCAAGAGCTCCACAGCATGCCTGTGGTTGTCAGCAATCCCCCTACAACTCCTGATCCTATCTGGGGAAGCTGGCGGTTGTGCGCTGGGGGTGCTGAGGTGCAGGGGACCTGCCAGAAACTAGATAGAAATGGGTGGGGAGCTGAGAGCAGAGGGGGAGACGAGAGTTGGGAGCCCACCCACCAGATCCTCTGAGACAATAGGAACCCCCTTCATCAGGCTCCCAGGACAGCCACACCCTCATCTACTACAACCACAAAACCCATGGGGCAAGGCAGGCAGAAGGAGAGGTGAGCTGGCATGGCAGTGGGGAGGGGGGCAGACATGCATTGGTGCTGGAGAACAGCAAGAGCAGGAGGGGGCTGTGTACGGGCTGTGAGGCCTGAGCACGACTGCTTTGGACCTTGTAATCTCTGAGGTGAGTGCCATTAGGGTCCTCTCATGACCCTTGGCTCCTGGACCTACTGAACCCACAAGAACTAACTAGGCAGTCACTACCTCCACTTCCCCCGAACCTAAAATCATGGTGTGGTTGATCAGATTGGATTGCCATCCTGCCTCACAGGTGTGCCTTATCACTGAGAAAAGTCTATTGCAGTCTGCACCGATCATTGTTTCTTTTATCGTCATTTCTGCAATAGCCATCATTGCTCCTGTTGTTAACCAACTAAATCAATGCAGTAGCCTCTATCTGTATCACTTACCTGCAGCTGCTTTTTTGCATTGCAACACCCCCATAACCAAAGCTAAAACTTCAAGTACTGCACAAGAGTGAGCATAAAGCACACAGCCATAAGAAAGAAGTTTAAGGGGGATAAGAGGCACCATCATGCGATCTGGAAGGCTAAGGTTTGCCCCCCCCCGCCCTCCGGCAACAGGAAGGAGGCAAAGAAAAAAACCCAGGGCAAATATCCCAAAAGTGCGACAATCCATATAAGAGCAACACAAAAGCAGATCCAGATGCTCATGCACAGCCCTTCTACTCATTTTTTGACTTTTTTAATAAACGTAAAGATGAGGGCAGTGTTATCGCAACACCTGCAACATGCAAGATCATGACAACCATTGAGGCATACTGTACTGCCAGCGTCGCCAGAAGATGCAAAGGGGATGAAGGGGGTATTAATAAACAACAGAAACCCAAGGCTACATTCAATGTCCTGATGGATTCTTCTACATCACTAGAGCCCACACCCAGACTATGACCGTGATCATGACCATCACCAAGACTGTGCAAGGGTCACTTACATCCCGATGGGGTCCATCTCCACCCCCAGCTTAACTTGATCTGACCAACTGATGTTCTACAAAGCAAAAACGAGGAAAGCTACTCCCTGAAACCATATGCTTCAACACTAGGAGTTACACAACTCTCGCCGAACCCGGGTCAATCAGGGCTTCCATTGTGAACTTCCACTTGACAAGTTTAGAGCTACAGGTTGACCTGTTATTCACAATGGGGGTATTTATATCAGGTATAGATAGCAAGCTGGAATCACTAAACTTGAATTGTAAGAGTTAAACAAGACCCAACAACTACATACACCACTTGTCATTGAGAATATTTTAAAAGTTGGCCACACTGCCACAGTTCCTAAACGGCTTGGTGGCTGAACTGAAAAAAACACAGAGAGCTTGGCGCTTCCATCAAAGAGCCAGGTAAGGCGGATCAATATAATGCACAATGAGACTCCATTACCATCAAAGGTGATGCTAGATGACAATGGTTAATGTTACTGAGCTCACAAATACATTAATTCATGCTGAACAACTATGACTGGCAATTGAATGCAGTCCAAGATAAGAGGCACCACATCGAATGAAACTTGCCCCTCAAGGCACTGCTCACATAATATTAATGTACAGGATGCACAAATGGCCGCGTTTAAACAAGAGGTCTTTCCCAGTGGTCCCTAGGCAGAAGGAAGTCCCTAATAACAGCATACAGATGGATCATAAAGTGGCGAGAGCTCAGGAAGTGAATGCAGTACTAAGTATGCCTGCCGCCATTGCACAGGGAAAAAACTCCTGTGGCTTGGATACAAGGTGAAGACACTCTTTGTACTGCCGTTAAAAGCAATGCTAGGAGACCCTCAGGTCTGATGTCCAAGAGAGAGCACAAAAGGCTCTAGAAATGGAGGAAACATGCCACCCTAATAATGTAGGTCATAAACAGGAAATTATTTCCTATTGTCACAAAAAAGCAGCCCCATCCAAAGGAACAACATCAGCCTGTGAAGATCCGTCCAGGAGCCAGGTTGAGGCAATCATTGGTGAGGATGAACATGACCCCACAAGCCCAAGTCCTGACAGAGATAGCTCACCGAGGCAAGCCACATGTCACCATCCTCGCACATGCTATCACGGGAAGGAAGGGTGCACTGCTCGAGTGAAACACAAGGACCACACACTAAGTAAATGATGAAACGGTCTCTGATGGGACAGACATTGATTGAGCGCACAACCAACAAAGTCCTTTTTCATTTCACCATATCTATCACTGGGACCCCATGATTTACTAAAGAGGGGCAACAAGATAAAAGATTTCAAAAACAAGAGGACCCTAAAAAAACATAATGGGGTGGAAATTTCTTTGCTACCGTCCATGAAATCACAAAATGCGTAAGTGACAGAACCCACCCTCATAACCTTGGAATCTCTTGAACTAACAATAAGGAGTATTGGGTGAAAAATGTTTATTTTGGAAATGGGGCATAAAGATCAAACTTTATTACTATCACAGTTAACCAACTCTTCTGGCCACTTTGCCCAGGAAACTTGAGTCAATACATCCAGAGAGAATTTCACACCTGTCTGTATCAACTATACATAAACACACTCAGGGCTTTATATAATTAAAGAGAGCAATTATGAGAGATCAGCAGATAGAAAAGAAGCAATTGATGCACAGTCCCTTTTCCATTCTTAGAATCCTATTGGTGTCGAAAATCCCAGCCAATGTGAACAAATATAGACAGATTCTAATATTGGGAAATTCTATCCCATCCTGCGGTCCAAACTCAACTCAGTGTGGCCACTGCTCCCTTCAGCCCTGGCAGGAAAAAGGGAATTATGAATGGGGAATATACTTCAATCTCCAGACTTAAGCGAGCAGAAAACTGCCATAAATGTGCCAAAGGATGCCTCAATCCACATTTGCTCAAGAAATATCTCAGGGATACATATCAAGGTTAAAGACAAAGAAGTGGTTGACTGTCTGAGGCATTTCCATCTCATATTGTTGCAGGAGACTTGAGCTGAAGAATCAGCGCCCCTTATGGGGTATATGGAAATTGACAAGAAAACAACCAGGTCAAGCACTAAAGGATGTCCAAAAGAGCGTATAGCAATATACATTTGGATGCACCTCAAATCAAAGATTGAGCAACTAAACTGCCCTGCAAAGGACTGGGCGCTAGGGAATAGTCACTTATTATTGCTACTGAATGTCTACTTAAACCCCGCTCTCAGGGCAAAATCCGCAGCCGTGCAAAATCCGCCGCTGTACCTATTTTGGCAGCAACTCTGAATAATTCATCAGCCCATAATGCACATTATATAATAATTACAGGGGACTTCAACTCCAATTTATTTAACCCACAAAAGCATGATTAAAACATCAAATGCAATGTGAAATTCCATAACAAGCAATTCCATCATCAAGATGAAGTGACACGCTGGACTCTTGCTAGTGTCACTATTAAGTGCTTTGGGGCTACGAATTCTGAACGGGGGGTTTACAGGGGATAAACCTGCTGCATTGACACATATCTCCCAAAAGACTTTCACTATATTAGCCTAAATGGCTACCTTCCTGACCCTATTTGAATTAATTGGTGACTTTATTACTGAAGTATGCACAGAATGTGATCACAACCCGCAAGTCATCACCTTGAATCTAAATCCGTACCATCAGTCTGCCGCTGTTGGGGCAGCCATGCACTATACAAATATATTTAACATTAAAAAATGCAAACAAACATGAAGTGCTGATTTTGGTTTGAAGGCTTTTTCTATGCAGAGGGTTAGGGCTGACAAGTTCGAAAGTGTGATCTGGCCTGCTCAGAATCCTGTTTGGTTTCAAGGGAAAGATGCAATGGCTACTGGATCCTCTGCTCTGCTTCACCAAACAATGTAAACTTGAAAATAACTGTAAGAAAACACAAATAGTGAAATTCGGTAAAAAATTCAAAACAGCAGGATCATGGAGCATGGGCGAGATCCAGCTAACCATCAAATGAAACTACAAATACCTGGAGATGGTTTTTGATTCAAGAGGTACCTTCAGCCCACACATGGAATTCATGAAATCCAAGGATGCCTCGGTGATCTCTTGCTTCTGTACACTTGCAAGATCACTGAAGGGCCCCATCTTAAGGCCCTTACAGAAGGTCATGGCAGCAAAACTGCTCCCCACAATCGCGTATGGCTGTGATATAACTGCTCGAAAGGCGGCAAGGTAATCAGACAGCCAAATTGCAAAAGTCTATCGATCAGTCTTCAAGCTTGCAAATTTTTCCTCAACACGCAGCTAGGCCTAAAAACCCTGTCTATGGTCTCAAAAGATTATTTTAGAAAGATGTGCTGTAGATTTAAATCAGCTGAGGAAAATACATTTGCAGCACATGTTTGGCAAACAAGCATAATTCAATCTTCTCATTTAGCCGCTTCTTAGATGACGCCTTGATGACGCTCCAAGTCACCAATCTATGACCACACAGTTAGCAGCTATGGGTTCCAAAGGATACTAAATAAGCATCAAAATCACTTTCTATGTAAGAAGATAAGTCAATACCAGTGAGGCGGGCTCACGCTTGGCAAGTGATAAATTCTTATACGCACACCCCTACTTCGATCTTAGTTACCTTTTTTAAATTAAGCTCAAGTTAATGCGTCCTCTCCTAGTAATCCAACCAACTTTTGACCGTCTCCAGGCTTGGTTAAAAAATGCTGAGCCCTCCGAATGCAGACTGTGTTGGATTGGAAATGAAACTCAGAGACTGCAAACAGGCCTCCTGTCCTTCAAATGCTGCCTCCAGCTGATTGACTGCACTAGGCTGCTGTTTACTTTAGAAAGCACTAGCATTAAAAAATATGGGAAATCGTTTATTTACAGGCTAACTGAAGTAAAGTAAAAGAAGCAAATTAGGTGTTCTGCAAACTTAACTTTAGGAACACATTAATTTTTCAATACATCTTGCAACAAATGTGTAAACATACGATAAAGTCTCTTCAAAATTCAAAAAGTGTATTTCATTAACATACAGAGGCATTACACGTTAGTACATCAGAATAGATAAGTGCATTTAGAAGTCTTTTATTGAGGTAGAGGTGTGGTGCCGCGGCCAGGGCGACTGACGCTGGAATCTGGGGATCAGGGTTCGATCTCCGGCGGCAGGTTAGCCCAGCACCATGTGACTCTGGGCAATAGCTTGCTTAATCTTCCCGACAGCGCCTAGAGACCCTTACGGGTGATTGTGCGCTTTACAAATGTGGATTATTATTATTATTATTGAAATCTGACTGTCTTAAAAAATGAGTGTAGAAATATTCATGCATTTTCACACCCTGACAACTATCTCAATTATGAGCTAAGAGGCAAGTCAGTTGCCACGTGGAGCCCTCTGGATAGTCAGGGTTGTTATTATACACGGACAACATTATAGCTTTTAAATCAAGCACTAAAGGTTTGTACAGCATATATCCTAAACTCCTGTATTTCAAAGTGCTCTTATATGTCATAATGAAGAAAAAGGAAGTGAAGTAAATTTAGGCAATTGCCTAGAGTCAAACATGTGGGTGAAGTGGGGAAGCCAGGACTTCTATTAGATTTTCTGGTTTCACGTAGTGCAATTCTATTTAACTTCAATTTAATTCAATAATCAACGTACTTCCTTTTTACACTTGTGTCTTCCAAAGTGGTGATTGCAAGCAGAAAGGCTTACCCCAACGTGCGGTAGAGGGTAGCAACACAGTCTTGTCAAATATTTGGCTCTTCCAGAGACTAGGGACTTAATCTAGAGGGCAGTATGGAAAGAAACCCTTAAAATAACTCCATGACCCACTGAACACACCTTGTATGCAATTTGCTTCCGCCATGCCCACCTTAAACCCCCCACAAACCACACTCCCATCGTTTAAAGCAAATGTGGTAACCAGTATTGTAAGGCGCTCAGCACTATCAAAGGGATATTAGTTCCTAATTGATATCTTCCTCGGTGCTACTAGGGGTGAAGAGTAGGGTTACCATGCATACTCACACAAGGCCACCTAGGTGACACTGCAACTAAATTACAAATGTTCTCCCCGAGCACTCACAACCAAATCACTAAAAAGTACACCAGTCCAGTATATTCCAATTCTCTTATCGTAGGAAGACACTCTCAATTCCAATTAATCCACTGTAATCCAGATTTCCAGTTAGACTTTGTTCATCCACTGTAATCTTGACACCGCAGCCAACACGTGTTTAGTCATGTTATAAAATACACATTGACTTCCTCAGGGCTGCAACCCAAACATATAATATACATACATATTACTAGAGGGTTATACAATATAAACCACTAACAACATAATATCGTACAAAAAAGACAATCATATCTCACTAGAATCCTGTGAAAGAGTAGAATCCTCAAGAAAAACAAACCAGGTACTAGTCACCTATTTAAGGAGTCGTGTTGTAAAGCATAGAAAGCCACCACCATAGTACAGAATATTTAATATTGGTGCTATAAATAGAAACGTGGCGACAAGAAACAGTCAAAAAAGGAAGGAATTGAATATTTGGAAGGAATATATTCACCTGTCCTACGTTCAAATTAAACTCCTCAAATATTCCTTGATAAGATAAGCAAGGTTAACAATCCTGTAATCATAATACACTCATATTACTCTGTGAGAAATCACTCCCCTCCAACTTCACTCAGTAAATGCAAATTCTTCAAGACAACAATTATGATTATAAGTAAATACCGTATACGTGTTATCCCACGTCGGTCAACTTAATCTTCAATATTTATTTGTCAGTCACGCACCAATTCTATGTATCTGCAGAAACCCAAATCATTAATGAAACCGCAATTTATCGGAAATAGAAAATCTAGCTAAAGTAACCATAATTGACCGCAACTACTCACCCCTCGTATTCAAATATCAATAGTGAGTCAAATTCCCTGACACAGGTCTATTATCCCGATCACTTGTCCCTAGGAAATAAAATATATTATTAAAGTTTTAATCCTGGTCATTAATGTAACATATACAAAACACGCTCACAAAGGCTACCATTACACCAGAAGCATATAGATTATAATTTCAAAATGCCCTGTGAGTCACTAATTCTTCGTACTAACAACATTAAATAAAACGAGAATTTAACTTATGGTCTACGATCCCACTCTATCAGACCTCTCCAAAGTACAAATTTAATTTCCTATAACCAACCCGTAAACAAAAATACCTTGTTTGTGGTACAAATCTGTCCACGGGCACATTCTCCGACTCGATAACCGGCGTGCTGCATGAGCGCCATCTTAACTATTCCTTATATTGACATCAACTACAAGTGCCATCTTGGAGTATGTTATAATATAAGAGAAACCACAAAATTACTGGTATTTGCAATATTAAACTGATCGTCACATATCGTATACAAGTCCCTATATATCTGCCATATCTCCTATAGGTGTCTACTCTGTAAGAGTACAAGATCATATCCATCAAATCATACATCTCATTAAATATTAACCAAAAAGGTCGCGTTCGTAAAAATAAATAAAGGACTCAAGCCTGTCATGTAATACGGAAAGCTACATGCTACAACTACATTATTGCGTCTATGAATCTATTTCCCATAGAGCGTAAAGGGTTAAACAGTATGAATATATAGCAAAGTATTTTAAGGAGTAAAAAAGCGAATTCTCATTACCGCTCCCTAAATCAGTCGAAATTGAATATCTACAAAATCAATTGCTAGAAACCAATAAAGTTGCATCAATTCAACCATACTCCATGTGATTGAGTATAACACATCAAAATAAACCCTAAACTTGAAAAAGAACGGATTCTCATTACCGTTCCAGAAATCAGTCGAACTTAAAAAGTCTACCAAGTCACTTAAAGGGAACTGTATTCCACGTAAGTACATTCTATGCTCTAGTCATTATATAGAATTAAAAAACGTATTCTCAATCCAAATAAAAGGGACCTGTTCCGATAGCTCAATGTCTAAATACTATTTGAATAACATGGGGTCGCAATTGTGGTCAATTGTGGGAATCACTCCCAACCAAAGTCTTTCGTAGATAAAAGGGGGGAAAGTCATGAAGGAAAAATAACAGTAAAAGTAAATGTAAGAGTAAAAATAGTAAAAATAGAGGCACGATGAAGTAATCCAAGAGGGAGAAAACATATACCCATGTATATTCACAATACATTATTCAACAATATTCGCAATAGGTATTAGAACACATCTATCCATCTAAGTTACAGATTCCACTCTGAATAACCAAATCTTCTTACCTAGGTACTATTATGTTACATCTGTGTAGAACAAGGTTATCAAAGGAATTGTGAAGGAAAAGTTCTCACAGCTAACATTTCCCATTCTAAGTCTAAATAACAGTATTATATCACAAATAGAAGTGCAAATCTCATCATCAATTTACAAAATATGGGGTTTCTAATACATCTACAACATACATAATCCATTATACTTGACAGGTACAGGTACATTTCTCTTGGTTATATATTAATCTCCCAAAAAGTATTGGAATTCATTGTCGATGTTCATACCACACTCTACCGCTCTCAATTTCATTAACCATATAACTTCCCTTCGTCTAAGCTTCAGTTGTCTGTTGCCCCCCCGTGGGTCCAGACTAACATGATCGATGCTATGCAAGCTAAATGTATGTTCATGTTGATCATCAAAATTCTGTATAGCATGCACTGCAATCGGGTATCTAGTGTCCCCATTCTTCCATGCTCTAAAGTGTTCTGTCATCCTATCCCTCAGTCTTCGAATAGTACTGCCAACATATATCTGGCCACATGAACATGCAATCACATATACCACATAGGTGGTATCACAATTGATAAACACATCGATCAAGAATTCACCTCTATTATTGTAGGTAAACAACTTCACTCCATTAAGTGCCCATCTGCATGAGCTGCAGCGGCCACACTTGTAAAACCCTTTCAGTTTATTAGTCAGCCAGTTGTCATCTTCTTTGTAGGGGTAACTGGGACTGACAGTATTAGCCAGTGTTCTCCCTAAATGTTAATCCACGTCGTTTACCAATATATGGCACTATATCCTTATCTGCTGTCAACAAATGCCAATGTTTATTCAAAATGGAATGTACCTTGTTGCTGTCAGTATTATAGTGTGTAATCAACCTAATCTTTTGTTCTTTTCCGGTTTTATCAACAGTTTCCCTGGGTAACAGTGTCTGTGCTCGGTCTAAACTGAGCACCCTCTTTCTTGCTTTGTTTATGACCGTCCGGTCATAACCCCTAGCCTGAAATCTCCTAGAAACATCCTCCACATTCCTCACAAAATCATCGTCATTAGTACAATTTCGTCTTGTTCTCACCATTTCCCCAAAAGGTATCGCATTGATCTGATTTCTCGGGTGGCAGCTTTTGGCATGAAGCAAAGCATTACAGCTTGTTTCCTATCTATATAACTTGCTACATAGCCTCAGCCAGTGATGCAGATGCATCTTCAAGCAATATCTCGAGTAGTGAGGGTGAGGAAGTTGAAGGAATCAGAATGACAACTAATATTGAGACTAATATTTTAGAGGAGGTGAAGAGGCTCGATTCCTCTCATTAAGCCATGAATGAAAGTTCCTTAGATCCTCTGCTTTCCCTCGCCAGATCACCAACACGTCATCAATGTAACGTTTCCAGAGACGCAGGCACCTCCGATAAGGGTTGGTGTGCATGATCGCCCTTCTATCTATACCAAATGCATTAGAAGTGGACTCAGCTGGTGGTGGGCCTTACCCAGCTGGCGGAACAACCTGAAGTTTTGCACGACTGCCTTGCCAATGTCCATCGCTGGATGTCTCACTCTGCCTTAAAGCTTAATGGAGAAAAAACTGAGCTGATGCTCCTGGGTAAATCCAGCCCCTCCATTATTTCTAGCTGTTGGCCCCGGTCTCTGGGTGACCCACCATCTCCCAAGAAGGAGATCAAGACCTTGGGAGTTTGGTTGGAGGAAGATCTGTCCTTTAGGACCCACGCCAGGAAGACCGCGGGGGTTTGCTTTGGTCTGCTGCGGTCAGCCCGCAAGGTGCTACCATTGCTCACCGACTCAGCAAGGAAGCTTCTGCTGCGTGGTTTAATCCTGTCGAGGCTCGACTACGGGAACGCGGTGTTTCTCGGTGCTCCCGAAGCGACTTTTAAAATCCTCCAACAGGTACAGAATGCAGCTGCTAGAGTGTTAATGGATGTTCCCAGAAGACAGTCTGCTGCCCCGGCCCTGAAAACGCTTCACTGGCTCCCTGTGAAGGAGCGGGTAAAATTTAAAGCGCTATGCACGGCCCATAAAATCCTGCATGGTAAGGGCCCCCCGATTCTTTCTACTATGGCACGCCCTTATAAGCCCCCACGTTCTTTGCGCTCAGACCAAAAACATCTTCTGCAGTCAGCTAGAGTAAGGAGAGTTCGCTCGGGGGCTAGGCGTTTCTCAGTGCAAGTGGCGACTTTATGGAACTCCTTGCCCCTTAAGATCCGTTCAGAGCCCAAGATCTTACTCTTTAGGAAACTTCTGAAGACTCATTTGTTTCCACTGTAGTGATTGAACTGAGCCTCTCCTGTGTCCTGTTTTGCGCCGGGATGCCCCTGGGTAACTGAGCGCACTATAAATTTTATATAATAATAATAATAATACTAGAATGTCAAGGGTTAAATAACCATATAATACCAAAATAACCATTTTATTCATAAACACAGTCACATTTATTGCAATGTTTGTGAATTCATCAATGTAGGAATATGCACACTCTCTTTTCTTTAAATATTACTTCATTGCATGGTCCTGCGTTGTAGACCTTCATAACACTCGACCAATAGAGTCTGTAAGTCAATAAAGTTCTTTGAAGCACAACAGTGGGCACACGCCACAGGCCTTGATAAACACACAGTTCAGCATAACTCATACTCGTCTTCTATTTTTAGCTCACTCCTGTGGCAGGAGGCAATACAAAAGGGAAAGAAGCATTTCATCGAGTATTATGCTAATATAACACACAATATAATATATATCTGGGAGATTTACGGGACCAAAAGTGAGAGAACTGCATTACCCATAAGCCCCGCAATGGCGCAGGCCAGTGTCGCATGACACGCGACCGGAACTTGGCGCCTATACCGGAGAAAGAGTTTAAAATGCCTGAATTACCACCGCGCCGGTACCTCCCCAAGACAGCCCAGAGGGACGTCTGGAGTACCGACGGGCAGGTAAGTGCGGGCGAAAGCAGAGTCGGACCTCCTGAATGACTGTGTGCCTGGGCGCTGAGTGAATCTGACAGAGTTGCATAATGGAAAAGCGTAGCGAACACTGTCATGGTTTGTTTCGGTCGGTACAACACTCAAAGATATTTGTTACAGCAGACTTATAGGCAACGAATGCGGGCCACGAGTCTTGTGAGAATAAGTGATGTTTATGGTTTTGTTTGAGTCTTCATCTCTAGAATACAGCCGTAGCCGGCCCTCCTCTCCCATTTAAAACGCACACTAATATGAGAGAGCAGTTTGCTGTTTTTTTACTATATCGGTGCCTGAAAAACTGATTTGCCTACATGTGTATTGACAAGAGGCACCCTGTTTCGTGCTGCTGTGTAATTAGTGAAATGGACATTTACATACTTCGAAAGGGGCTTGTTTGCAAATGAAAAATAGGGCAACAGGCAGCCTTTATACTAATGAAACCTATCACTTATGATCATCTTGAGTCATGGGGTGGAATATTTACGAATTGAAAAATGACGATCTAGACTAGGTCTCCACAACAATTTGGTGCCAGAGCAGTTAAGTTAATTTGACAATCCTTTGTCCCTAATCCTATCTTTTCTACATTTGTTTACTAGAGCGGTGCTCTATTTACCTGCGCTGTAGCCAGGTGAGGTGGAGCAGTCCTCTCCTACCATATAGGTGAGTGAGTTTGACCTGTGATGCAAGCTTGAGCGCATGTGTGTCCCCTGTAGGTATACACGGCTGCGATATACGCCCAAAATAGGAGCGGTGTCTCTTATGGTACATGAGGCAACACATAGATTCAGACTAATTGTCATGTGTTTCTTTTCTGTGTATCTGTCTGTGTGTCCTTGGAACTTCACGCACGATCGAACCATGAAAGTAAGGAGAAGGGTGATTCAAATCACAACCAGGTGATATCTTTTTATATTATATATAGCAGTAGCGCTAATGGTCCTGATGAAGCAGCAGGATACCTTTTGGCTCCGTTTGTCTGCAGAAACATGTTGACCTTACATACTCATTAGTAGTTATTTGTTTACACTACTATTTTCGCACTCCCTTTTAGATTTGGGACTGAAGAGGTGCATATTAAAGTTTCTCACCCCTTCACTATCCAATTTTATCCATAGATACACGTCTTATTACTTATTACTTATTTCACTATTTCTTGCACTGCTATTCAGTTGAAACCTATAACCCCTACACATTACATTAATCACTGGGACCCACAGGCTAGATTAGGCTGATACATCTGCCAATCCGCTGTGTGTATACACTCTTGCCTTCATGGAATGAAGGATCCCAGATGATGAAGGGCGGTCCAGGTCGACAACTGATGGGAACTTTTTTTCCCCAATGAATGAATACCCTAGGTGAGATTTCATAGGTTCAGCTGATGAGTTCACTCCATCTTCCTCCTACACAGATATTTAGTTTGTAGTTTCTGTTTGATTGACCCTCTGCTACTTCTTTGTTGGTATAACTGTCATAGTAGGGGTAGTAATATTTCAAAAAGGGGGTGGTGATGGACAAAGTATCTGAGTTAATCAGAACACTCCTACCCAGTCAACAGGTCAGGGCTTGATCCATCACCGTTTTTTAGCTCACTGCACCATCCCAGTTCAGAACCTGGCTATATGCAAATTACTCTGTCCCTGGCCCAGTGCATCATGGGAACAGGGCAGACCAAACTACCAAGCCAATTCTTCACTGGAAAGGAAACAAGCTTCCGGGGACCGGTTTCTGGCATTACAGCCGTCTTCGGCCCGGCTTGCTTGAATCCTGATGGTGCAGTGAGCAAGGGACTCATGTCTGAGCATACCCTTCCACACTTGTGGTGGCCAAAATATTTCAAAAAGGGGGTGGTGATGGACAAAGTATCTGAGTTAATCAGAACACTCCTACCCAGTCATAGTAGGGGTAGTAGCACTGCTTGGTCGTTAAACATCCCCTAGGACCCTCCTCGCCCTCTTTGTGTTTATGTTTCTATGCTTTACAACACGACTCCTTAAATAGGTGACTAGTACCTGGTTTGTTTTTCTTGAGGATCCTACTCTTTCACGGGATTCTGGTGAGATTTGATTGTCTTTTTTGTACGATATTATGTTGTTAGTGGTTTATATTGTATAACCCTCCAGTAATATGTATGTATATTATATGTTTGGGTTGCAGCCCTGAGGAAGTCAATGTGTATTATATAACATGACGAAACACGTGTTGGCTGTGGTGTCAAGATTACAGTGGATTAATAAAGTCTAACTGGAAATCTGGATTACAGTGGATTAATTGGAATTGAGAGTGTCTTCCTACGATAAGAGAATTGAAATATACTGGACTGGTGTACTTTTTAGTGATTTGGTTGTGAGTGCTCGGGGAGAACATTTGTAACACACTCCCATCGTGCTGCCATTAATGTGGCCCTTGTGCACACCACAGACCATAGTTTGTGGCGCCTAGGGAAATATTTGCGGGTACCCATGCACTAACACATGTATTCTGCACTTGTCTGAAAATGCTACTGATAGAGCCAATGGGGCAAATTTGGCAACAAGCCAACTAATGCTCTAAGAGGGAATCCCCCTCACACATGTAAAGCACCATAGCGAGTGCTACACATTTTTCAAAATTACACAATCACTTAAAATTAAGTAATTTGCACCTACACACTTTGGTCCTGAGGAAAGCCAGTTTTAATCATAAAGGCCTGGCTGAAACATGTAGACCACACCTAGATGTAGGAGACCCTAATTAACACTCCTATAACATCCAACAGCCTTTTTAATGCTAACAGTGACCCAGTCATTAAAATATAATTTACCTTCGGGTACTGGGACCCCTGTATAGCTTTTACATTTTCACCTTCACGTCAATACACCACACACTCAGAAACATACCTGCTCCTCTGTAATTCAGGCGTCGAAGCACACCCGGGACACACTCGGTGTCACTGGGTGGGCCCGATGATGAAGCATGCCACCAACCAGGTTGGTGGGTGAGGGCTTCATGAACAAACAAAAGGGTTTGTACCCTGTCTTAGTCTTGAGTCTATGTTACAGGACAATTGTCTCCGCTGACTAATAGCGGTGAAACGCTCTCTTCTTTTTTAGTAACCCCGCCCTACCCGCCCTGTTGACCCCGCCCACCCTGGTCACGGGTCTATTTAGATCCTGCTTTGCTCCGCCTGTCTAACTCGAGCTGTCCTGTGGCAGAGGACGGGCTCGCTGGCGGCACGCGCAATAATTTTAAAACTTACCACCCTTGGCTGACCACTAGCCTTTACAGGACAATTGTCTCCGCTGACTAATAGCGGTGAAACGCTCTCTTCTTTTTTAGTAACCCCGCCCTACCCGCCCTGTTGACCCCGCCCACCCTGGTCACGGGTCTATTTAGATCCTGCTTTGCTCCGCCTGTCTAACTCGAGCTGTCCTGTGGCAGAGGACGGGCTCGCTGGCGGCACGCGCAATAATTTTAAAACTTACCACCCTTGGCTGACCACTAGCCTTTACAGGACAATTGTCTCCGCTGACTAATAGCGGTGAAACGCTCTCTTCTTTTTTAGTAACCCCGCCCTACCCGCCCTGTTGACCCCGCCCACCCTGGTCACGGGTCTATTTAGATCCTGCTTTGCTCCGCCTGTCTAACTCGAGCTGTCCTGTGGCAGAGGACGGGCTCGCTGGCGGCACGCGCAATAATTTTAAAACTTACCACCCTTGGCTGACCACTAGCCTTTACAGGACAATTGTCTCCGCTGACTAATAGCGGTGAAACGCTCTCTTCTTTTTTAGTAACCCCGCCCTACCCGCCCTGTTGACCCCACCCACCCTGGTCACGGGTCTATTTAGATCCTGCTTTGCTCCGCCTGTCTAACTCGAGCTGTCCTGTGGCAGAGGACGGGCTCGCTGGCGGCACGCGCAATAATTTTAAAACTTACCACCCTTGGCTGACCACTAGCCTTTACAGGACAATTGTCTCCGCTGACTAATAGCGGTGAAACGCTCTCTTCTTTTTTAGTAACCCCGCCCTACCCGCCCTGATGACCCCGCCCACCCTGGTCACGGGTCTATTTATACGGACCTCATGTGTCAGCGCAGCGGACGAGCGCAGCGGGCGCGACGAAGGCGCGCCGGAGTTGCGCCTGAGTTAAGCCCGTCTGCGCCCGTCCGCGGCCGACCGGGGTCAGGGGCATGTCATTCTGGTCCTTTTATCACCTATTCCTCGGCTACTCTGAAACTTTTACGAGGTAAGTGGCCGCTTTCACCGGCTATTAGCAGTAACATCTCCGCCCTCGGCCTTGCCCTTTCTGCTCTGGGGCCTTGTTCTTCTCTCCCCTCTCCCTCTCCCTCCCTGTCTTGTATATTATTAAATACTAGGTCAGCGGTGAAACATCACCAGGACCTATTTATTTTGCTCGACTCTTTGAAGCCAGATATTTTGTGCTTGACGGAGACGTGGTTTGGCGACTCGTCATTGCCCACTCTCCTGGCGGCCCTTCCTCTCACCTATGCGGCCCTTCGGGTTGACCGCCCTGCAGGGAAGAAAGGAGGTGGTGTGGCGCTTATCGCCAAAGCCGAGTACAACTTTCAGCTTCTCCCATCTGCTTTTATTGATTCGGTCGAGTATCTTGTAGCTCGGTCGGACACTTTCTCCCCTCCTTTGATCTGTTTACTTACATATCGCCCTCCCCAGAACACTCCCCACTTTATTACGGCCTTTCAGGACCTGGTAGCCACACTGACGGTTAACCATGCCTCCATCCTCATATTGGGGGATTTCAACTACTGGCCCAACGATCCGTCTGAATGCCAGGCATCGAAACAATTTACTGACCTGCTCCAGTCGCTAAATTTTATCTCTAGTATTCACGTTCCCACACACACTGGTGGACACGTGCTCGACCAAGTTTGGTCCCTTAATTACCCTATTTCTTCTGTAGCAGTGTCCCCCTGTCCTTGGTCCGACCATGCCCTCATCTCCTTCAACCTTCATCTTATCCGATCAGCTAGGATTCCGCGGGAAAAAAACATCTGGGCCAGGAATTGGAACCGGGTCGACCTGATCTCGCTGTCATCTTCTCTCCTAGCCTCTACGCCTGACTTAACTGGCTTATCATCGTCAGCACAAGCCATTGGGATTGATACCTGGCTTACGGACGGCTGCGAGTCAGCGGCCCCCCTACGCCGGATCTCTATTAAAAGACCTAAAGAGGCGAACCGATGGTTTGATTCTAACTTAAAGGTTAAGAAATTATCCCTTCGGCGCGCCGAAAGACTTTGGAGAAGGGAATACTGCCCCCATCTGAAAACCTGCTACTTAACATTACGGCAGGAATATAAAAAAGCTATCGTAGAAACTAAAACTACCTATTTCTCTTCAAAAATCTTAACAGCGGAGAATCAACCACGAGAAATCTTCTCGATAGTTAATGAGCTAGCTTTTTCAGATAGGAGTGTATCTAAACCCCCCCCCACTCAAATCCTCTGTGACTCGTTAAATTCTTACTTTATTGATAAAGTCATTAACATCAAGAACGACATCCCCCTTCCTTCTGTCTCCTATGTTGAGCCCTGTCCGCCGACCCTGTCGCCTAGCTTAACGTCTATTCCTTCTATCACGGAAACAGGGTTCCGGGAAATTTTACTTAAAGTCAAGTCAGGTTCACCTGCTGACATCTGCCCGGCACGTATTTTACAGCAAATTTTCTCAGTCTGCACTCAGGCCCCGATCGCCTTTCTTAATAGTTCCCTCTCACAAGGAATCGTGACACCGGCCCTTAAAGTAGCTACCATTGTGCCCATTCTGAAAAAACCAGGGGCCGACCCAGCTATTCCAACTAATTACCGGCCTATATCCTTATTGCCATACTTGGGTAAGGTGCTTGAGCGCCATGTTGCCGCGGTACTTAGCACCCATGTAGAGGCCACGGGAGGCCTGGCATCCTGCCAGGCTGGTTTCCGCCCTAAACACTCCACTGAGTCTGTGGTGGTGTCGGTCCTAAACACCCTCAGGGAGGGCTTGGACCAAAATAAACATCAAGCCCTGGTGCTCCTCGATCTTTCCGCCGCATTCGATACGGTGGACCATTCCATCTTGCTTTCACGTATCGGAGCGGCGGGAATCGGGGGGTCAGCACTAGTGTGGCTCTCGTCCTTCCTGCGGGACCGCACACAGGCGGTTCGGCTGGGGGAGTTCATGGCAGATCCTTTGAAGATCACTTGTGGTGTCCCCCAAGGTTCTTCCCTATCTCCCTTATTGTTTAATCTCTATATCTATCCTCTTATCTTTGCACTTCAGCAGCTGGAGGTCGCCGTATATAATTATGCGGATGACCTCCAGCTGGTCTTTGACCTCTCTGCCTCCCCTCATGCTATCTCTAATTTTCAATCCACTATGATTTTTATCAGGGACTGGATGAGCCACAACCATCTGAAGCTCAACCCGGATAAAACCGAGTTGGTGCTTACGGGTGGCTCTTCCAGTCCCTGGAATTCTTCCTTTTGGCCCCTCACTCTTGGTTCTCCTCCCCTTCCGTCCTCTACGGTTAAGACACTGGGTATTAAGATTAACAACCAGCTCACTCTTCACTCACAGGTTGGTGCTGTTGTTTCTTCCTGTTTTCTGATGCTTCGAACTATTCGCTCTGTCTCCCGCTTCTTTTCCCCTTTGGCACTTAAACTTATTATGTCTGCCTTGGTCATCTCCCGGCTAGACTATGCCAATGCCCTGTACAACGGCATTCCGGCATATAGTCTACGCAAACTTCAGCTTGTGCAGAACCAAGCAGCCCGGTTGGTGTATGGTCTTCCCCGGTGCCACCATTCCACACCATTATTGAAGGAACTGCATTGGTTGCCTGTTCGGCAAAGATCGCTTTTTAAGACTGGATGCATGGTCTTTCAGGCACGACAGGGAACGGCCCCAGCATTTATCTCTTCCCTTTTAACTAACTATGTCCCCGCCAGACATCTTCGTTCATCCGATCGATCCCTCTTGCAGGTTCCTCGGTTCACTAGGAAAAAATGGGGAGGTTCCAACTTCTCCATTTTGGCTCCTGTATTTTGGAACTCCCTGCCTGATCATCTCAGGGCCTCAAAACAATACTCCCTCTTCCGTAAGGGACTGAAAACTTTTTTGTTTGCTCAGGCCTTTCCACTCTAATGATCCTTCCTTTTCTGCCTGCATGCCGTCAAAAGCGCCAAGAAACCGTAATGGTGTAAGATGCGCTATATAAACTTTTTAAATTCAAATTCAAATTCAAATTCTATGTAAATTCACAAATAGGCTAGTCCTTTTTGATCTCACACTGATAGAGCGCTTACAGCACTCTAAATTGTACGGGTGCACTATACTCATGGTCTAAACGCACTTACATGTATTTTTGTCGTTAGCAGTGTTTCATGATTATTAAGATGCATTTATTCAACGTTATATTAGCATTGAAATGTAGTGTACACATTTAAGTAGGACTTTGTATGTATTAAAAGAAACCTATAATGCCTGTATGTATAATATGCAGGATAAAATATTATTTGTGCAATGTAATTTATATTTACTTTAAGTTGCCTGCATTGTAGGCCCACACTGCAACTTGTTTTGAGTTTCATTTCTCCTTGATTGCTCAAGAATTATAATTAAATGAATCCTTTTTATGCTCGAGGACAGTGTGTTATCACCCTACTGCAGGTGCAGGAATTCAACCTAGTTATTCTTACATTTAAGGAGATACCCAAAATGTCTTTGAAGAAGGCGAAAAGGGAGGACGCCTTTCATGTCTGGCCTATCTGAAAACCAGCGCTACTGAAAGAGGAACCAATTTAATTGAAGCATCTGTGGAAACTTACTGAAGATGTTGCATTTAGAAAAGTTTACCTTGTGACGTATTGTGGGTTGAACTTTGCCTTTTTGTATGATGCGACAGATTCGTGGGACTTCTGCCTATTTTCAGAGGAGAAGGATCATCTTAGAATGAGCTCCATAGATTTAAGCTATCGGACCCATTTGACGTGAGTACTTCTTAAGAAGTCAACACGTGCTAACACCTGTGGGATAGGTTAGCGGGGAAATAGGTAGGATTTCCAAGTAGAGCAGAGTAGGGAAAGATATTTTTTCTTCTCTAATGAAAAGAGAATTGGACTCAGCTTCTATTCTTTGTTGCATTTTGATTTTAGAGTTCATCATATTATGCCTTGTTTGCCGAATGAATTATATTCGTAGACTAGGCTCTGTATTGATTTTTATGAAGATATGTACTCTGATATTGAGGTGTGTTTATATACAATTATTTTTGGCCTTTTAATAAATCCACAAAACTAAAATTCAGAGTCTGTGGTCCTTTAAAAGCATGACTAAATTGAAAGTATAACCTTGAATTCTTTTACTTCTCTAAAACACTTTTAGCAGGCTATAAAAGACCATCTGATTTGAATTTAGTAGGGAAGGCAAGGAGTGAAATTTAGCGTAATCACTACCTAAGCATAGGAAGTTACCTCATGGACCCCTTAATCAGGTTGTTGTGCGTACGTGCATGCAGGCTATCACCGCTGTCCTCAATGTGGCAAACACACGCCTAAACATTCGGCCAGTAAAGTTCATAGAAATATTTAAAGATAGAATAAAGCCCAATGTGAGGGGTGACACCCATGGTAACTGCATGGACCTATGACCCATGGTGGGATATTGGACACCATAAGAAGCACTGTAACTTTAGTAATCTTAGTATATGCACTTTTGAAATGAGAAGTAGATAATGATATTGCAGTCAGCAAAGGAAGCAGCGGAGGGCGGTGGATGTTTAGCTCTCTGTTCATGGTTTTAATATTTTATAAGTACAGTGTCATCCCTTGTAAATTTAGTGAATAGTTGTGAAGTATTTTATTTTCCTTAGTTTATTGGTCACTTTTTTTCTTATTTTCTTACTGTATAAAAGTGTGACGGTTTTAATTAACTATACACTTTAGAAATAACCTTTGAAATTTGAATATCAGGACTGAGATGGCTAAGCCAGTTGAGTAATACTACTAACTCAGGATTGTGATCTGACCACAGCAGAAAAACATCCTCCACGTAGCTACACCAGAGCATCAGCCGATGCCTCTGTGAGATGGAGGGGGTACAATGTGTCTGTTCCTATTTGGACATAAAACAGTGTGGCAAAATGTGCTTTCCTGGCAACTTCCTTGATCTGAAAGTAAACGTCCTACAGAAAAAGCAAATAGTTTTCTGTGAGTGCACTCTCTGCTACTGAAATATTAAATTCCATGGGGGCAAAACATCATTGAGGCTAGTACTCGGTTTTTCATTGGGAGTGATTAAAGCTTTCAACTGAGGTATGTCTGTATAGCCATAAGCTCAGGGATTTGTTTTGCATCATCATGTGGAAGGTCTACAATCGTACTTAGGGGCATATTCTCAAGGAACTTGTTACCTCGGGGCTAGGAATTGGTAGGAGGCGAGTTTTTGTTGTATTTTGTTTTATTTTTGCCAACAGTGTATCGGTACAGGTCTTTCTCGTAGAGCCTCTACGGGGAGATCGGCTTCTCTCCTGCCGGGTCTTCCGGAGTACTCCCTCCTCCCTTCTCCGGACGGGGCTCCTCCTTCTGCTAGGCTCCGGAGGCTCCGTTATGCCCGCTCTCGCCGAACACCGAGGGAGCAAACAGAAGAGAGGACAAGTAAGTATTCAGGTGAATAAGCCTCGGTTTACAGAGGGGGGTTAGGGATAGTGAGGGATGTGAGGGAGGCACCCGGTGCACTTTTTAACAGAAACGTGACAGTGAAAAACAAACGGGTGTTTGCTGGTGAGGGGAACCCAGACGTTTCAGGGCAACTATTTCTCTACGTCAGGCGTCTGCCTTTCTTCCTCCACCACCCCAGGAATCGCTCACGTACCTCGGCTAGCCGTCACCCCTTCTGGCGTACGTCTGGGCGGCTCGTGGGGTTGGCCTCCGGGCTTCGCTGGTCCTGCTGATCGGCTCTCCGCACTTCCAGAGGTCTCCTCTGGTCCCGCTGGGTCTTGAGACGACGGTGCCGTACTCTGTCCTCTGCTCTCTGGTCTCTCTGCTTCCGCTACGCTCTCCTCGCTTATCCACCTCGCTCCTCTTCTCCACTCCTCCTCGCTGCTTCCCGCCTCTCCGCTCTCCTTCACGCTGTCCGCTCCTCCGGTGTAGTAACACACCTGTGGACTGTCGACGCTGCCTTTAATCAGAGTGCGTGGCTCCTCCTCCTCCATCAGACTTCCAGTCCATTTAAAGGGCCCCCAGTCCTCTTCTTCATCACAACTGTATCTCTCCAGTCCCGACCATCCGGGGGGCTGCGGGGGCTGTGGAGAAAAGAGGGGGGGTCGCACAAGATTAATTGGGGCCCCTCTTCGGGGCGTGACGGCGGGCCCAGGTTACAGAACTATTGCAGAGTTATCAGCAGTTTATCACAATGAATGTATCACCCCATTCACAAGCAGGTGTTAACAGCCAACATCACCAGTTTACCTGCAATAGCAGCCACAAAAAATATCGCCACAGACGACACCAGCAACTATCGCGAATGAGATGCAGAGTAGGCGCTCACGTGCCAAAAGCCGCAATAACACCACTGCCCAACATTCTCAATGACCAGCCAGATCAGCGAAAAGACCACAAAACATGCAATAAGGCATATTAGCAGCAGAAAACTAACACCTGCTCTGACCTGGTGCAAAGTCGGACGACAGCCTGCACCACAAAAGGGAGACCATCCCACAGCCAGACCTGAAGAACAACAGATGCCAAGGATCCACTGAACATGCAGGCCAGACACCCAAGAGGGCCACAGCACCCACCGCGACCACCCCCAGGACCACGCAACCCATTCCCCTCCCGGGCCCCACCCCGGGCACACCCCACCTCCCCGGACCAAGACACTGCACATCAACAGCTCAAAAACAAGAACAAAAGCACCCGCCTGATGTTGCACAATTGCAACAATCAACATACATGTGAAATCCTGATTCATTCATTCAACATTGAAAGCCCAAACAAAATGTCACATTCCAATTTGTCTTCAAACAACTATGGTGAAGAGACAGGGTGGGGCATCCCTAGACAATCTGTGACTCACAGCCTGCAAGACAATATCCAAGATAAGAAGGTGTGTCAGGCACTCATCAAGGGACAGGGAGAGAGAGAGAAAGAGAGAGAGAGAGAAAGAAAGAGAGAGACTGAACAAGGAGCGCAAGGCCAATTGGGCCCTTGGCTCATGCAAACATGCCAACAGCTGGGTGCGTCTTAAAATTGGTGCACCCCAAAGCACAGGCCTGGCATCAAAGTCAGCGCGAAGGTCACATCACATTTCAGAAATGCAAGCAGTAGTCAGACTAAAGTTAGGTATGAAAGCTCCTTTGTCTCAACAAACAAGGAGGAAGGCCAACTGAACTCCCGACCTTGGTACTGAATGCGGCTGGCACACCCTGCGTGAGATACCATACCAGCCTCTGACGGCTCCCACACCACGAACTGCGCTAACGAAAAACCAACATGCCTGCAACCCACACACACTTGTCCCTGCACGACCTACACCTGCAAGGGATGCCCATGACACATTGGTTAAAAACTACCCATATGTCCAAACGTTGCATACACATACGACTCATTGCCCAGAGCTGTGGCATATCGTCCACAGAACTGCCGCCGGTCTGAGGATTGCTGGTGCTACGAGACCAACAAACGCAATGGCAGGCATTCCCGGGCACATGCACAACCCCTGTCACATGGAACTGTACCGTGCAAGAATGCTGCATCTGTTGGGATTCCTGCTAATGGCAGTGCTGCAAATCAGTTTCCGTCTTGCCGACGTCACCTGCGTCCATCCCTGGTTCCACTGTCGATCATGCACATTTGAGTGGCCCATGGAGGTCTACCTATTCAATGCAACAGTAGCTGAATTGGATTATGACCTGACAATGCGCCCCCTATTGGCCCACGAACAGGAGTGTCACCGCGATAGCCGGGCATGGGATGCTCTGATCTTTTGCGTATGTGCTGGCAATTGTACATGGGAGATTGCACAACTCCTTGTGTGCAGTGACCACATCGAGGTGCTCCCCTATTGAGCTATGTTGCGGATTGGGGAAACTGCATGGACTGAGCACATCTGCTCGAACCAGTTAATGGATTGGCTCACCCTGGTGTTCCTTGAACCCGACAACAACGTACTATTGGAAAACATTTCCCATGAACCTGTGCTGGCATTCATGGATGAGTAACTATGGGCCATATGTATCAAAAAGTCATTTTGCGATTCTCATATAGCGATTTTTTGCTATTAGAGAATCGCAAAATGCTATGTATGTAGGATTTGCAATACATTTTGCGAATCCTACATATTCCTTAATTGCGAATCTCAAATTGAGATTTGCAATTAAGGAATACCTCCCCATTCATTCCTATGTGCCTAGAGGCCCATAGGAATGAATGGGAAAACATTCTCAATTTGCGATTAGCAATTAGCGAATCGCAAATTGAGAATGCAATTTCAAGGGTGCAAGGGTGTCAAAAGAACACCCTGTTGCACCCCTGAAATAAGCATGGGTGCACATGTGGGCACATGCATGTATGTGCTCCACATTGCACTTTGAAAAATGCAAAAAAGTGCATTTTTTACAGAAATCGCAAATTACCACCAACTTGAAGTTGGTGGTAATTTGCGATTTCTTAAGGCCAAATTGCACTTTTTTGCTGCTTCTTACATTGCATTTAAGGAATCGCAAAATTTGCTATTCCTTAAATGCAATTACAAAATTAGGAATCGCAAATTTTGCGATTCCTGCAGACGTGCAGAGGCGTTTTGGATGCATTTAAGTCGTTTCAGGAGTTTGGCCAAAGCTCCTGTGTAGAGGGCGTTTCCGTAGTCCAACCTGCTGCTGACAAGGACCTGGGTGACCGTTCTTCTTGTTTTGGTGGGGATCCACGTGTCGATCTTGGGGAGCATGCGGAGGGTGTTCAAGCAGGAGGATGAGACGGCGTGGACCTGCTTTATCATGGAGGGAGTAGAGTCGAGGATGAACCCTAGATTGTGTGTGTGGTCGGTGGGTGTTGGAGCTGTCACCAGTGCGGTCGGCCACCAGGATTTGTCCCAGGCCGAGGGGGCCGAGCCGAGGATGAGGACTTTTGTCTTGTCGGAGTTTAGCTTAAGTTGACTGTTCTTTATCCACTCGCTGATGGCTTTCATTCCTTCATGGAGGTTGGTTTTGGCAGTGAGGGGGTCCTTGGTGAGGGAGAGGATCAGCTGGGTGTCGTCGGAGTAGGAGATGATGTTGAGGTCATGCAGTCGGGCGACGTGGGCGAGCGGTGCCATGTAGATGTTGAACAATGTCGGGCTGAGTAATGAGCCCTGGGGTACGCCGCAGATGATCTTGGTGGCTTCGGAGTGGAAAGGGGAAATCGGATACTCTGGGTTCTGCCAGAGAGGAAGTAGGTGGTCCAGTCCAGAGCCTTTTCTTGGATCCCAGCGTCGTGGAGGCGTGTGCGTTGGGTGTGGTGGCAGACAGTGTCGAAGGCGGCAGATAGGTCCAGGAGGATGAGGGCCGCGGTTTCCCCGTCGTTCAGCAGGGCCCTGATCTCATCGGTGGCAGCGATGAGGAAAGTTTCGGTGCTGTGGTTGCTGCGGAACCAGGACTGGGATGGGTCCAGGATGCAGTTCTCCTCAAGTTAGCGGGTCAGTTGTCTGCTGACGTTCTACTCGATGACCTTCGCCGGGAACGGGAGCAGGGAGATGGGCCGGAAGTTCTTGAGGTCCATGGGTCAGCCTTGGGTTTTTTGAGTAAGGCTTTGATCTCGGCGTGCTTCCAGCTCACAGGGACACCGAACAATGGCAGGCGCCGGAGAAATTGTGCACAGGACTAATAATTTTATGAAACCAAGCATGAGGGGCAGACTGGGAGGTCCGCCGTTGTGTTAGTCTACATGGGTATTGTTTATAGAGGAGATTGTGTGTTTTTCACTCAATACCACATAGCTAAGTGCCACATTGGTCTCAGTTATATGATTACATGTTTCAGTATGCGGTTTCCTGCGGAAGTTTGATGTAATGTTCTTGCCTCACTAGTATCTTATTATTTTACTTCTGTAATACTATATTAGCCCCTCATTAGCTGGTTTTATAGTCTAGATCTTACTTGGGCATAGTGCTGAGGGCAACGAAGATTCTTCTTTGGTAATGTCATGGCAGACATAGTTTCTTTTAGAGCCAGTAGTCCTAAATTCTCTGACTTTTATTCTCTTAAAGGCTATAATTTTCCTTTGGGGTGCCTTTGGTGAGGACAGAAAAGAGAAGAGGGGTGTTATTTTGGAAGTAATGATTCAGATTTAATTTTTATAAAGAGTTAGTGTAATTCCACTTTGATGGAGAAAAGACCTAGAACAAGGTTGTTTTTAGACCAATTAGAGACAGAATATTCTGTGAAGGTGATCTCATGTTAATTTTAAGGACAGTTCCTATATTCCCCTTGGGATGTGTGCTGATAATATTTATCATACAAATATGGATAAGTTACCTTTCTATAGTTTTTATGCACTTGTTAAATGTATCTACTTTCATATTTAGGGTTTATGGTTTGATCATCTAAGCTCTGTTGTTCAAGGCTGGTAGAAGAAATATGTTTGAGGGGGTAATCTAAAGTTACTGGGTTCCAATTGTATCAGTTGTATCCCTTTACCTCTTGTGTTCTGGGCCTCCACACTGTAGACCCTCAAACTGGTGACCAAGTATCCCTTTGAGCACATGACACTCAGGATAGTGACAGATAGACAGACAATCCACTTATTCGATTAATTAAAATCATAAAAGTACACTCAAAATTTAAACAAAATTAAACTAATCCATAATAATTTAAAAACATTTTCATAAAATCAGTGTGCATAATTTTATAGTGATAAGATAACTTATATATATATATATATATAAAAACAATAAAAAAACATTTAAGATATGCCGAATAATTGCAATATTGTTAGTCTGGCGCTTCTTCTTTTTTTTTTTTTATACGAACAGCAGCTACAAGAAAACTAGAGATGGCAAACATATCCTGGGGCTACTCAACATTTGAAGATAGAGCAGGGCCGGTCTAACTTGCAAAAAGCCCTTGCCCCTCAGTATAGAGATTAAAAACTTCCTTCGAATTTCAATAAAAAGGTCACAGAACATCATAAAGTGCATATAGTTCTTGTACGGAATAACTGTCACATTGACAGGGGACTGCATCTTCTGGTTTAGACCACACAGGGAATTCACCCAAAGTCAACTCAGGATAGTGAAAAGAGCTACCAGGATAAATCAGGTTGTAAGTGCAACTCACTTTACTGCAAATACAAGTAAAACACAATACCATCTGTAAAGGAGAGAGAAAAAGGACTCAGCAGAAAACCTGGATGGTGTATTCACGTATAATATTAAACTCAATACATTGCACATGTTAATATATTTATTTTTACAGGGTGCTCTAATGGTGAACACATGATAACAGTACGGTGCTTATGATAATCGCGCGTGGGGCAAACTGAAGCACATATATACAAAATGAATTCTAAGTTTCTTATGAATGAATAACAAGAGGGATGGTTCTAACAATTCCCTCTACAATAAATTAGTCAGTGGACAGTCCATAATGACCAAAATGTTGACATTTCAGTCCTAATCAACCAAAAAAATGGTATAAAGAGACAAAGAGGAGTGCAAATTTTGGGTAAAGAAATAGCTTGATAAGAAGCCCTTACATGTAGGTTGTAAGGATGAGGCAACTGAAGGGATTCATACAGCTGATGGAATCCAGGTTTAAGATGGCTTGCATCAACAACTGGATCCATTATGGTCTTGGAGCTTGCAAAGCTTGAAGCAAGTGTGTGCAGTGGTTAAAAACTCTGATCACTCAAAATCAGGGCTCTTGTCTTTTCAAGTACTCCTAGGATGACAGAGTAGCCTCCTTTGTATCTTTCTAATTTTGTGTGAACCCTACATAAGGACTTCTGTTTTTTTGGCATTCTACTCATGGATTTCGTTGTACTAGTTAAGTGTTTATTCTTTATTGGTGTGGTTGTTTGACTTCTTTGATGTTTACTCTTGGTATCTTGGTATCTTGTAACTTTAATCAAGCCATCCAGGGACAAACAGGGATTCCGCACAGAAAGCAGTTTCACCTTTGAGGATAAGATTTTTTAGGAGTATTGGGAACAAAGTCAATGAGATTGTGAAACCTCTCTCCCCCAGCCTTACATTCCGATTGATTGCTTTGTGGATCAAATGCTTCATTACTAAGCAAGGGGCAGGAATACTTACAAGCATTCACAAGCCAGGATGTGGAACTTCCACACGGATAGGGTTGCAAATAGTTGTATAATTTACAATGCAAACTAGGAACTAACAGAGTTCACTGCAAATTGTCCATTGGCAAGGGATCAGAAAACGACTTGCCTAGTAATAATATTTAGGCTTGGCACAATTGGTGACCTTCTGCCATTGGCTGTGAATGATGGCTTGGAGACCTATAAAATATATCTGTCCCTGGATTTGCATCCGAAACAGCAACATATTTTTAAAAGCTGCCCAGGTCAATTAAATGGACAGGTGCTGCTTTTAAAACATGTTTCTGTTTCTGAAGACCTCGGGAGAGCCGGCAGTGATCATCTGGATGTATCCCAATGTTATGTCTTGTCTCTGATGGAGAAGATTGAAAAGTAACTAGAACTGAATTGTAGGAGCACTCCGAGTTTAACTGGTTTTCCAATCTCGTACACTGGTGCTGTGATTGTGAAGGGTTGTCAATCCTGGTACTTAAGTAGTTATGGTGAAAATTGAATTTCCACCCAATCACGCACTGTTCACTTGGCGCTACTGCGCTTTCTGTAGTTTATTCTTTTTTAATCCAATTGAAACCACTCCTGTGTTTATTTTCATGAATTTCCCTTTTATTTGATTAGTATCCTCTTTTGTTGATAAATTGTCAATTCATTTTACAACAAACATATAACTTTTTACTTGCAAACACAGATTCGCAGTACATATTTACATTGCAATTATTCATTTTTGTTCGGCACTTGTATTACATTTCATTTAATCAACTTTTCTTGAATGAGCCCAATGCATTTCGGCACTTGTGTGTGCCTTCATCAGGGGCAATCTCTATGAAAAAAGATAAGAAACATGGTGTAAGTGTCTTTTGTTTAAGTGGGGGGTTGCCTTTCTATGAGAACTGGATATGCGCCTACCTGATTGTACTGGCTGTGTCCCTTTTATTATGTTGTATCTCGTGATAACTTTTACTCCTCTGTTGACAAACACAAATAAAAATACTGAACCACATGTAACTAAACCACTTGAACTGGTATGAATGATAATTAAAATCCACTAAATTTCCAACATACCTCCAGTACTCTCACGTGTTGCTAATGAGAAAATGTAAAAGAACAACCTTAATTTTAACTGCTGTATTCAATGCACTGATTCCTTATTCATAACTTAAGTATTGAAAACATACCTCCAGTGAAAATGCCTTGGTTCTCTGTAACACACAAATCACAACTTTGCCTTAGTCACCGCTACAAATGGCACTCAACAAAGAAAAACGGGTCGCAGTAGCTCTCCGTGTTTTTACCTTGTCTTGCTCTTTATCTTCTTTGTCTACAAGACCAAAAGGTAACGTTATCAATGGCCAACAGTGCCCGTTTTCTACCACTTATGCCACAGATTAGCCGCCAGATTAGCCGCGCTGCCTACATACCTGTGCCAACTGCTTATGCCGTGATGTACAAATTCCGATCGACAGCTACCTTGTTTGTCTATCCCGCTTCATTGAAAACGCCGCTCAAGCCCAAAACAACTGCACGGTGATAACAATCGACGACGGACTGAAACGACAGTCCTCGTCTTCAAACAGTCTTGGTAGACGCCATCTTAGCACTGTAAAGATCTACCTTGTTAACATGGCTCACTGCGCCTTCAACATTATATAATACTCCGTGTCACTGCTTTATCTTTACACTACCTATCATTTGAGTGTCCCACTGTGAGGGTGTGTCTGATATGTATTTAGAACCCTATTCGCTATGTAAAAGCTTTCGTGTTTAACTCAAGACTATCCGCCCCTCATGTCGGTAAATGCTGTGACTTCTTCCTATCTTCAACTAAGGAAATGTGGTCTGATATAAAAAATGCCTGGAACCTGTTCAATAGTATTTTCGTGGTTTATGGTACAATGTTTAAGCTACTTGTTTTGAAAACCTTATTTCAAATTTTATGTGTGCCTATACACCTCATCAATGTGTATTCTATTCGTGTGCTGGACTTACAATGAATGATATCAGGTCTCATATCACGTGGTTAGTCAGGTCATTACTCATGATTCAGGGTTCTTAATTTTAGGACTACATCTTCAGCAACAATACATTTTTTTTCCTTGCGCTTAATGACATTACTGTTAAGAAATACATTCTCCTGTGTTTTAGTGATTGTCATTCACCATTGTCTCTACAAAAAACACGCTAAGTCATATTTATCGTTAAGCCCAGTTGGCGTCATGGTCTGTAGATGTTTAATCCAGAAAAGTTCTCGTTGCAGTAATTTCTGGTGATTATTGACACCTTGTTTCAATGGGACTTGTTCCAGAATTTGAAATCTTAATTGAGAAATGCTATGTTTTTCTTGGATCCAATGTAGTACCAGTGGCGAGGTTAAGGAGTTATTACGGATTCGGCTTTTGTGTTCTGATATTCGCACTTTTATCTTGCGCTCTGTCTTGCCGATATACATGCGACCACAGGGGCACTTAATTCCGTACACGACGTTTTGCGTGTTGCAATCGCTTGTGTGTCTTAAACGTATCTGTTTGCCTGTCGTAGGATGGGTGCATATGTCTCCTGTTATTACGTTGTTGCAATTGATGCAGTTATGACACCGGATCGTTCCTTTGTCAGTGTGATCTGTCTCTGATTGTTGTTTGAGTTTCAATTTTTCTTTCAAATTTAGCCCTCTGGTATAGGCATGTAATGGTAATTCTTTGAATAATCCGTGGAAATCAGGTTCCTGAGTTAATAACTCCCACCTTTTGTTGATGATACTCTTTATTTTATTTGATTGGGTCGTGTATTTTGTTACGAATACCATTCTGTCCTTTTGTGATTTGGGTCGTGTTTGTAAAAGTGTCGATCTGTCCATAGCAGTTACCTTTTCAATCTGTTCTTGAAGTATGGTGTTGGGATATCCCCTATCCTCATATTTCTTCATTTGTCTCTTCAGGGTTTCCTCGCATGTTTGAGTGTTGGAACATATTCGTTTTATGCGAATGAATTGAGATAATGGTAAGTTTTTGATTAGACTCCTCGGGTGAAAACTTGAGTAGCTTAGAGCACTGTTTCGGTCTGTAGGCTTTGTGTATAATTGTGTTTCAAATCCATCTGTAGTCTTGATGACTCTGACATCAAGGAAGTCAATCATTTCATTGCTAATCTTATGTGTGAATTGTATTCTTGTCTCCACCTGGTTGAGGGTTCTTATGAGGTGTTCCAATTTGTCTTGAGTGTCGTCCCAAATTAAAAAAATGTCATCTATGAAACGACAGTAGAACTTTACATGTGACCATTCTTGCCAGCTCATCAGATTTTGTGACTCAAATTGGGCCATAAAGGTATTCGCGTATGCTGGGGCCCCAGCAAAGCCCATGGATGTTCCGGTCAATTGGGCAAAAAATGTGTCTTTCCATGTGAAATAACTGTTGTGGAGACTGAATTTTAATAACTGTAACAAAAAAATTTTTTTGTCTGTCGGTATGTCATCCAATCTGAGCAGTGCCCATTCCACAGCCTCTAGGCCTGCTGTATGTGGTATCGATGTATAGAGTGCCACCACGTCAATGGTGCACAGTATCCAGTGATTTTGGTAGCCTTCCTCTATCCAGGATAATTTATTCAGGAAATCTGTTGTGTCTCTGATATATGAACCCCATTGTTGAACAAATTTTTGTAAATGATGATCAATGTATTTTCCTACGGGGTCAAAGATGGATCCGCACCCCGACACTATGGGTCTAAACGGTGGATTGGTTGGGTGTTTATGTATCTTTGGAATCATGTATATGTGTGGTCTTTTTGGATTTTTGACTGTTAGAAATGCCACTGTTTGATCATCCACTATGTCATTGAGTTTGGCTGTTTGTAGTATTCCTTCCAACATTTTCTGAAGTGTTATAGTTGGATCCGAGGGCAATTGAAGGTATGTATCTTGGTGGGAAACATGTTCGTGTACTTTGTGTTCGTAATACCAGGTGTCCATTAGCACCAATGCTCCCCCCTTGTCAGCTGTTTGTATTGTAAATCTCTCATCATTGGCCAGATTATTAATTGTGTGATGTTCATTTTTCGTCATGTTACTATATCTTTTCCTCTTGTAATCAAGCGTCTTTAAATCGTTCTTCACCATGATCTCAAAGGTGTCGAGCATTTTATGCGACGTGGGAGCTTGAAAGACACTTTTTGGTCTAAATAGTTTGTCTGATGTTTCCATTTGAACATCTGTTGGTTCAACCACATTGGCAAAATAATGTCTTAGTTTAAGTGTTCTCATGAACCTGAAAAATGCACCTTCAGTTTCCAATTCATTCGCTGGAGTGGTAGGCACAAAAGATAATCCTTTGTTCAACGTTGTTATTTGTTGTGATGTTAGCGATGTTGACGAAATATTTATTATTAGACTACTGTCCGTCCGCTTCTTAAAGCCTTTCCGGCCACTTCCTCGCCTTGTTTTGCGCTTGATATGGATGATGTTATTGGTGTCGTTGGTGGTTGTCCTTGATCCTGGTCCTGTGACAAAAAAGCTGTGTGTCTACTGGTTGTTGCATGTTGACTGCTGATAGTGGATAATATCTCTCCTTCCTGTGTAGCTCTCACTGGTCCTCTCTGTATAGATGTCTCCTTATCAGTGACCAGACTCTCTTCTGATGAATGTTGGGCCGGTGTTGTTCTTTTTGATGGAACAAACTTGCGACGAGCATAGATGTCTGCCCAAGTGTACACCTCGTTGAGCTTGTAATCTATGGTGTCACGTTTGTACTTGCGCAACTTTCCCTCTTGTAGTTCCTTCTCATATGTCTCTAGTTTAAGATTAATGCCATCCAAACTGATTTTCCATGAGTCCGCTTCCATCCTAGACTCCAATTCTGTTTTCAATGTGATTATTTCCTCCTCAAGTTCCCTTATGGTTTTAGCTAGTTCCTCTATAATGAGTAATATTAAATCTAATGAGCATTTGTTGAGGATACAATACCACTTGTCCATAAACTTCGTGTTTAGATTGAATCGGAACAACATTGGTTTTATTGACAGACGTAGACCCCTAGGTATCCGTTTCGCTTTGTGATATTGGATTAAGGTTGATGCATGCATCCTCTGATTTAATTGTCTGCGTGTAATGTACTCCAGTTGTCTTAGTTGCTGACTTACGGACCCCCCATGTGCTTCCATATTTCTGACTTCCTTTATAAGAGAATAAATTTGGTCTGCTTGATCATTGGAAAAAGCCAATGTGTTGGCTCTATTGTCCGTAATTGCTGTAATTGTTTCGAATTGCATCTTGATGGTTTGGGTGCCTCCTTACTTGTGACTGAATAGTAACTAGAACTGAATTGTAGGAGCACTCCGAGTTTAACTGGTTTTCCAATCTCGTACACTGGTGCTGTGATTGTGAAGGGTTGTCAATCCTGGTACTTAAGTAGTTATGGTGAAAATTGAATTTCCACCCAATCACGCACTGTTCACTTGGCGCTACTGCGCTTTCTGTAGTTTATTCTTTTTTAATCCAATTGAAACCACTCCTGTGTTTATTTTCATGAATTTCCCTTTTATTTGATTAGTATCCTCTTTTGTTGATAAATTGTCAATTCATTTTACAACAAACATATAACTTTTTACTTGCAAACACAGATTCGCAGTAAATATTTACATTGCAATTATTCATTTTTGTTCGGCACTTGTATTACATTTCATTTAATCAACTTTTCTTGAATGAGCCCAATGCATTTCGGCACTTGTGTGTGCCTTCATCAGGGGCAATCTCTATGAAAAAAGATAAGAAACATGGTGTAAGTGTCTTTTGTTTAAGTGGGGGGTTGCCTTTCTATGAGAACTGGATATGCGCCTACCTGATTGTACTGGCTGTGTCCCTTTTATTATGTTGTATCTCGTGATAACTTTTACTCCTCTGTTGACAAACACAAATAAAAATACTGAACCACATGTAACTAAACCACTTGAACTGGTATGAATGATAATTAAAATCCACTAAATTTCCAACATACCTCCAGTACTCTCACGTGTTGCTAATGAGAAAATGTAAAAGAACAACCTTAATTTTAACTGCTGTATTCAATGCACTGATTCCTTATTCATAACTTAAGTATTGAAAACATACCTCCAGTGAAAATGCCTTGGTTCTCTGTAACACACAAATCACAACTTTGCCTTAGTCACCGCTACAAATGGCACTCAACAAAGAAAAACGGGTCGCAGTAGCTCTCCGTGTTTTTACCTTGTCTTGCTCTTTATCTTCTTTGTCTACAAGACCAAAAGGTAACGTTATCAATGGCCAACAGTGCCCGTTTTCTACCACTTATGCCACAGATTAGCCGCCAGATTAGCCGCGCTGCCTACATACCTGTGCCAACTGCTTATGCCGTGATGTACAAATTCCGACCGACAGCTACCTTGTTTGTCTATCCCGCTTCATTGAAAACGCCGCTCAAGCCCAAAACAACTGCACGGTGATAACAATCGACGACGGACTGAAACGACAGTCCTCGTCTTCAAACAGTCTTGGTAGACGCCATCTTAGCACTGTAAAGATCTACCTTGTTAACATGGCTCACTGCGCCTTCAACATTATATAATACTCCGTGTCACTGCTTTATCTTTACACTACCTATCATTTGAGTGTCCCACTGTGAGGGTGTGTCTGATATGTATTTAGAACCCTATTCGCTATGTAAAAGCTTTCGTGTTTAACTCAAGACTATCCGCCCCTCATGTCGGTAAATGCTGTGACTTCTTCCTATCTTCAACTAAGGAAATGTGGTCTGATATAAAAAATGCCTGGAACCTGTTCAATAGTATTTTCGTGGTTTATGGTACAATGTTTAAGCTACTTGTTTTGAAAACCTTATTTCAAATTTTATGTGTGCCTATACACCTCATCAATGTGTATTCTATTCGTGTGCTGGACTTACAATGAATGATATCAGGTCTCATATCACGTGGTTAGTCAGGTCATTACTCATGATTCAGGGTTCTTAATTTTAGGACTACATCTTCAGCAACAATACATTTTTTTTCCTTGCGCTTAATGACATTACTGTTAAGAAATACATTCTCCTGTGTTTTAGTGATTGTCATTCACCATTGTCTCTACAAAAAACACGCTAAGTCATATTTATCGTTAAGCCCAGTTGGGCCACATTTCCTTAGTTGAAGATAGGAAGAAGTCACAGCATTTACCGACATGAGGGGCGGATAGTCTTGAGTTAAACACGAAAGCTTTTACATAGCGAATAGGGTTCTAAATACATATCAGACACACCCTCACAGTGGGACACTCAAATGATAGGTAGTGTAAAGATAAAGCAGTGACACGGAGTATTATATAATGTTGAAGGCGCAGTGAGCCATGTTAACAAGGTAGATCTTTACAGTGCTAAGATGGCGTCTACCAAGACTGTTTGAAGACGAGGACTGTCGTTTCAGTCCGTCGTCGATTGTTATCACCGTGCAGTTGTTTTGGGCTTGAGCGGCGTTTTCAATGAAGCGGGATAGACAAACAAGGTAGCTGTCGGTCGGAATTTGTACATCACGGCATAAGCAGTTGGCACAGGTATGTAGGCAGCGCGGCTAATCTGGCGGCTAATCTGTGGCATAAGTGGTAGAAAACGGGCACTGTTGGCCATTGATAACGTTACCTTTTGGTCTTGTAGACAAAGAAGATAAAGAGCAAGACAAGGTAAAAACACGGAGAGCTACTGCGACCCGTTTTTCTTTGTTGAGTGCCATTTGTAGCGGTGACTAAGGCAAAGTTGTGATTTGTGTGTTACAGAGAACCAAGGCATTTTCACTGGAGGTATGTTTTCAATACTTAAGTTATGAATAAGGAATCAGTGCATTGAATACAGCAGTTAAAATTAAGGTTGTTCTTTTACATTTTCTCATTAGCAACACGTGAGAGTACTGGAGGTATGTTGGAAATTTAGTGGATTTTAATTATCATTCATACCAGTTCAAGTGGTTTAGTTACATGTGGTTCAGTATTTTTATTTGTGTTTGTCAACAGAGGAGTAAAAGTTATCACGAGATACAACATAATAAAAGGGACACAGCCAGTACAATCAGGTAGGCGCATATCCAGTTCTCATAGAAAGGCAACCCCCCACTTAAACAAAAGACACTTACACCATGTTTCTTATCTTTTTTCATAGAGATTGCCCCTGATGAAGGCACACACAAGTGCCGAAATGCATTGGGCTCATTCAAGAAAAGTTGATTAAATGAAATGTAATACAAGTGCCGAACAAAAATGAATAATTGCAATGTAAATATGTACTGCGAATCTGTGTTTGCAAGTAAAAAGTTATATGTTTGTTGTAAAATGAATTGACAATTTATCAACAAAAGAGGATACTAATCAAATAAAAGGGAAATTCATGAAAATAAACACAGGAGTGGTTTCAATTGGATTAAAAAAGAATAAACTACAGAAAGCGCAGTAGCGCCAAGTGAACAGTGCGTGATTGGGTGGAAATTCAATTTTCACCATAACTACTTAAGTACCAGGATTGACAACCCTTCACAATCACAGCACCAGTGTACGAGATTGGAAAACCAGTTAAACTCGGAGTGCTCCTACAATTCAGTTCTAGTTACTATTCAGTCACAAGTAAGGAGGCACCCAAACCATCAAGATGCAATTCGAAACAATTACAGCAATTACGGACAATAGAGCTAACACATTGGCTTTTTCCAATGATCAAGCAGACCAAATTTATTCTCTTATAAAGGAAGTCAGAAATATGGAAGCACATGGGGGGTCCGTAAGTCAGCAACTAAGACAACTGGAGTACATTACACGCAGACAATTAAATCAGAGGATGCATGCATCAACCTTAATCCAATATCACAAAGCGAAACGGATACCTAGGGGTCTACGTCTGTCAATAAAACCAATGTTGTTCCGATTCAATCTAAACACGAAGTTTATGGACAAGTGGTATTGTATCCTCAACAAATGCTCATTAGATTTAATATTACTCATTATAGAGGAACTAGCTAAAACCATAAGGGAACTTGAGGAGGAAATAATCACATTGAAAACAGAATTGGAGTCTAGGATGGAAGCGGACTCATGGAAAATCAGTTTGGATGGCATTAATCTTAAACTAGAGACATATGAGAAGGAACTACAAGAGGGAAAGTTGCGCAAGTACAAACGTGACACCATAGATTACAAGCTCAACGAGGTGTACACTTGGGCAGACATCTATGCTCGTCGCAAGTTTGTTCCATCAAAAAGAACAACACCGGCCCAACATTCATCAGAAGAGAGTCTGGTCACTGATAAGGAGACATCTATACAGAGAGGACCAGTGAGAGCTACACAGGAAGGAGAGATATTATCCACTATCAGCAGTCAACATGCAACAACCAGTAGACACACAGCTTTTTTGTCACAGGACCAGGATCAAGGACAACCACCAACGACACCAATAACATCATCCATATCAAGCGCAAAACAAGGCGAGGAAGTGGCCGGAAAGGCTTTAAGAAGCGGACGGACAGTAGTCTAATAATAAATATTTCGTCAACATCGCTAACATCACAACAAATAACAACGTTGAACAAAGGATTATCTTTTGTGCCTACCACTCCAGCGAATGAATTGGAAACTGAAGGTGCATTTTTCAGGTTCATGAGAACACTTAAACTAAGACATTATTTTGCCAATGTGGTTGAACCAACAGATGTTCAAATGGAAACATCAGACAAACTATTTAGACCAAAAAGTGTCTTTCAAGCTCCCACGTCGCATAAAATGCTCGACACCTTTGAGATCATGGTGAAGAACGATTTAAAGACGCTTGATTACAAGAGGAAAAGATATAGTAACATGACGAAAAATGAACATCACACAATTAATAATCTGGCCAATGATGAGAGATTTACAATACAAACAGCTGACAAGGGGGGAGCATTGGTGCTAATGGACACCTGGTATTACGAACACAAAGTACACGAACATGTTTCCCACCAAGATACATACCTTCAATTGCCCTCGGATCCAACTATAACACTTCAGAAAATGTTGGAAGGAATACTACAAACAGCCAAACTCAATGACATAGTGGATGATCAAACAGTGGCATTTCTAACAGTCAAAAATCCAAAAAGACCACACATATACATGATTCCAAAGATACATAAACACCCAACCAATCCACCGTTTAGACCCATAGTGTCGGGGTGCGGATCCATCTTTGACCCCGTAGGAAAATACATTGATCATCATTTACAAAAATTTGTTCAACAATGGGGTTCATATATCAGAGACACAACAGATTTCCTGAATAAATTATCCTGGATAGAGGAAGGCTACCAAAATCACTGGATACTGTGCACCATTGACGTGGTGGCACTCTATACATCGATACCACATACAGCAGGCCTAGAGGCTGTGGAATGGGCACTGCTCAGATTGGATGACATACCGACAGACAAAAAAATTTTTTTGTTACAGTTATTAAAATTCAGTCTCCACAACAGTTATTTCACATGGAAAGACACATTTTTTGCCCAATTGACCGGAACATCCATGGGCTTTGCTGGGGCCCCAGCATACGCGAATACCTTTATGGCCCAATTTGAGTCACAAAATCTGATGAGCTGGCAAGAATGGTCACATGTAAAGTTCTACTGTCGTTTCATAGATGACATTTTTTTAATTTGGGACGACACTCAAGACAAATTGGAACACCTCATAAGAACCCTCAACCAGGTGGAGACAAGAATACAATTCACACATAAGATTAGCAATGAAATGATTGACTTCCTTGATGTCAGAGTCATCAAGACTACAGATGGATTTGAAACACAATTATACACAAAGCCTACAGACCGAAACAGTGCTCTAAGCTACTCAAGTTTTCACCCGAGGAGTCTAATCAAAAACTTACCATTATCTCAATTCATTCGCATAAAACGAATATGTTCCAACACTCAAACATGCGAGGAAACCCTGAAGAGACAAATGAAGAAATATGAGGATAGGGGATATCCCAACACCATACTTCAAGAACAGATTGAAAAGGTAACTGCTATGGACAGATCGACACTTTTACAAACACGACCCAAATCACAAAAGGACAGAATGGTATTCGTAACAAAATACACGACCCAATCAAATAAAATAAAGAGTATCATCAACAAAAGGTGGGAGTTATTAACTCAGGAACCTGATTTCCACGGATTATTCAAAGAATTACCATTACATGCCTATACCAGAGGGCTAAATTTGAAAGAAAAATTGAAACTCAAACAACAATCAGAGACAGATCACACTGACAAAGGAACGATCCGGTGTCATAACTGCATCAATTGCAACAACGTAATAACAGGAGACATATGCACCCATCCTACGACAGGCAAACAGATACGTTTAAGACACACAAGCGATTGCAACACGCAAAACGTCGTGTACGGAATTAAGTGCCCCTGTGGTCGCATGTATATCGGCAAGACAGAGCGCAAGATAAAAGTGCGAATATCAGAACACAAAAGCCGAATCCGTAATAACTCCTTAACCTCGCCACTGGTACTACATTGGATCCAAGAAAAACATAGCATTTCTCAATTAAGATTTCAAATTCTGGAACAAGTCCCATTGAAACAAGGTGTCAATAATCACCAGAAATTACTGCAACGAGAACTTTTCTGGATTAAACATCTACAGACCATGACGCCAACTGGGCTTAACGATAAATATGACTTAGCGTGTTTTTTGTAGAGACAATGGTGAATGACAATCACTAAAACACAGGAGAATGTATTTCTTAACAGTAATGTCATTAAGCGCAAGGAAAAAAAATGTATTGTTGCTGAAGATGTAGTCCTAAAATTAAGAACCCTGAATCATGAGTAATGACCTGACTAACCACGTGATATGAGACCTGATATCATTCATTGTAAGTCCAGCACACGAATAGAATACACATTGATGAGGTGTATAGGCACACATAAAATTTGAAATAAGGTTTTCAAAACAAGTAGCTTAAACATTGTACCATAAACCACGAAAATACTATTGAACAGGTTCCAGGCATTTTTTATATCAGACCACATTTCCTTAGTTGAAGATAGGAAGAAGTCACAGCATTTACCGACATGAGGGGCGGATAGTCTTGAGTTAAACACGAAAGCTTTTACATAGCGAATAGGGTTCTAAATACATATCAGACACACCCTCACAGTGGGACACTCAAATGATAGGTAGTGTAAAGATAAAGCAGTGACACGGAGTATTATATAATGTTGAAGGCGCAGTGAGCCATGTTAACAAGGTAGATCTTTACAGTGCTAAGATGGCGTCTACCAAGACTGTTTGAAGACGAGGACTGTCGTTTCAGTCCGTCGTCGATTGTTATCACCGTGCAGTTGTTTTGGGCTTGAGCGGCGTTTTCAATGAAGCGGGATAGACAAACAAGGTAGCTGTCGGTCGGAATTTGTACATCACGGCATAAGCAGTTGGCACAGGTATGTAGGCAGCGCGGCTAATCTGGCGGCTAATCTGTGGCATAAGTGGTAGAAAACGGGCACTGTTGGCCATTGATAACGTTACCTTTTGGTCTTGTAGACAAAGAAGATAAAGAGCAAGACAAGGTAAAAACACGGAGAGCTACTGCGACCCGTTTTTCTTTGTTGAGTGCCATTTGTAGCGGTGACTAAGGCAAAGTTGTGATTTGTGTGTTACAGAGAACCAAGGCATTTTCACTGGAGGTATGTTTTCAATACTTAAGTTAGGAATAAGGAATCAGTGCATTGAATACAGCAGTTAAAATTAAGGTTGTTCTTTTACATTTTCTCATTAGCAACACGTGAGAGTACTGGAGGTATGTTGGAAATTTAGTGGATTTTAATTATCATTCATACCAGTTCAAGTGGTTTAGTTACATGTGGTTCAGTATTTTTATTTGTGTTTGTCAACAGAGGAGTAAAAGTTATCACGAGATACAACATAATAAAAGGGACACAGCCAGTACAATCAGGTAGGCGCATATCCAGTTCTCATAGAAAGGCAACCCCCCACTTAAACAAAAGACACTTACACCATGTTTCTTATCTTTTTTCATAGAGATTGCCCCTGATGAAGGCACACACAAGTGCCGAAATGCATTGGGCTCATTCAAGAAAAGTTGATTAAATGAAATGTAATACAAGTGCCGAACAAAAATGAATAATTGCAATGTAAATATGTACTGCGAATCTGTGTTTGCAAGTAAAAAGTTATATGTTTGTTGTAAAATGAATTGACAATTTATCAACAAAAGAGGATACTAATCAAATAAAAGGGAAATTCATGAAAATAAACACAGGAGTGGTTTCAATTGGATTAAAAAAGAATAAACTACAGAAAGCGCAGTAGCGCCAAGTGAAGATTGAAAAGTGGCATGGTGGCTGTTCCTCACAAAAGTCAATACACTTTGCTGAACTTTGGAAAGTATTTAGCCAATGAGCAAGGGTCAACAGGGCTATTAGCCACTGAACAACTAAGCAGGTAGCTTTTAAAAAACCTATATAATGTTACAATGCAGTGTTAGCAAAGGCTACAAAGATCAATAATTCACAAGTTGAAGTAGAGTAGACCTTCAGTGTGATGGTGAACTGTTCCGCTAGATTGAGCCATGACTTTTTTATACTGGCACTTTCATGCTTGGAACACAAGCTGCTTCAGTTTTAAAAATTCCACCAGACCACCTTAGGTCAGGGGTGGCTCAAGTGAGCTAAACATTACTTAAGCTGTACCTCTGTATAGATTTCATGCATAGTTACTACGTAGAACAGAGCACACACTAGAAAAGGAAATATACCATGGTACTGTAGAGCAGCAGAGCCAGAGCCATTGTTTTTAGGTCTGTGTTTGTATGGTGCAGATGTCAATTAGATCTTCTGTCTTCCTACCTTGGCCCTGTCTTCACTTCCTTCAACCATCTGCTTTTTCAATTACTGACTTTCTACTTAGTCAATCATGTATTGACTCAGCCCTTCGGAGTATTTCTCATCTAATGCTATTGGATGTTTGAGTGTATCCTGACTTCAATCATGTGCGTACATTGCAGAGCATGAGGAACACTATTCCATTTGAAAGAACACTCAGTATATCACTCTTTGTAACATTGTTTTTTATCCCATATCTGCATTCTAAATCCAAAGCAATGTGTGTATTGTTCTTTAGGGCAGTAGGCTTTTTTTGTGATCTCTTGTGAGCACCTAAGTTGGTGCCTGACTCTATTATGGCTACTTGTTGGCTTTTCATTTGAAGTCTTGGGATGTCTGATATCAAGATGGCCAGGCAAGCCCTTAGCACCCCTTCCTCTTGCCCCTGTGTGTCGGTTCTGCCTCCCATACCTGTTTCTCCCTCATTCCTACCTCCTGCCCTCCCTTTGTGTTTCTATTGGCATAATAGATATGTGCCCTCAATCCATGTGGCAGTCTTTAAACCCAAGGTCTCGAAAACACATAAGAAATGACAATAATACTATTTGATGGCAGCAGAAGAGATGACACTAGTACTGCAGGAGGAATTAAAACTAAGGTTAAAGCCATTGATATGATTATTGCTACCAAGGCATGATCCTGAAGCGTATAGTCCTGAACAGTGCTGCACACCTCTGGTAAGACAAAAATTATTTACAAAGTAAAAGGTTATTGGGGTTCGAGGCCTGGCAGCAATGCAAGATGGCTTCACACCCCTGTGGTATATGTAGCACTTATCCACAAATCTATACGTTGCGGAAGATGTGCAGCGATTGGAGCTCAGGAATTCTTATATGGGCCCATGCGCATTGAGGAACTTGAGATAGGTAGTACAGAGGGGAAACAGACAGGAGTACTGGTGCTGCCCATTCCCCTCATATACCTACCAATATCAGCAACTGCTGCAGTCGTTGCTACTGTCCCTTCTACATGGTGTTATGTTATGTTATGTTATATTATGTTATGTTAATAAAAGCTTGTAAAGCGCACTATTACCAAAGGTTTCATGGCGCTGGTGGGGCAGTGCGGAGGCAGTGTGGGAAAAATAAATGAAAAATAAATAAATATACACTTACCTTCTGCTCCTGTGCCTCACTGCTCCTCTGCCCCTGACACTGCAGTTCCCGTGAGTGCAGGCTCCCAGCTCACCATGCATTCCCAGCGTTTCTCTCATGCTATTACTCGCAGCATGAGAGAAGGACTGGGATTGGGTGGAGTAGGTCAGTGTCACACCCCAGCAGGGGCTGGGAGCCTTTGCTCCTGAGCCCTGCGGATATCTCCAAGGAATAGCCTGGAGATATCCAAGTGCACTTGTCGAGAAGAAGCCTGCAAAATGCACTGCACATGGCCAAGTTCCCAGTTCTTGCAGCAGGAGGATCAGAAACTGAGTACACACCAGGGTATAGAATACAGATGCCTAGGAGTCTGCGATGAGAAGTTGATGTTGGCTGAGAGAGAAGACAATGGCATCCTTGGAGGGAGAGAAGTATAAATACAGAGCACTCCACCACATTTATCTCAGTTGGTGAGATGGGCTAGGAGTGAAACTTGATGTAAGGAGCAAGAAAGAGATATTATTGCAGTAGGACTCACAAGGGAAAAGAGCTGTATCCCCCTGGCAAGTAGATGAAGCATGTCATGCAGTCCAACAAACACAGTACACGAAGAGTTGGATCCAGGCGCTTGAAAAGGCGAGTGTTAGGTGGTGTGAAATGCATAAACATATACATACCAAGGAGTTACTGACTTTGTAGGTGTCTTACTGGTACTAAAATAAAATAAAATACTGTATCTTACAGCAAAGTTTAGCCTTCTCGCTTGCTCAGATCCACAAACATTCTGTTTCACTATTCATAAATAGAATTTCAAAGCCTTGAGACAAACGCTCTTTAAGTACCTTCGGTCTGCTACCTTTACATCGTAAGCTGAGACTAATTTACAAAAATTCAGGAATCAATTGAAAAACAGGCTGTACTCCACTTTCGTCTACTGAAAGAAAGCCTCATAGCACCTAGTGACTCAATTACAAACTTAACAAATAAAATACAAATTCATGAATAAATGTTTGCCTTAAGACTTCTCCTGGACAGCAGACAAATGGATAAAGAAAGAAAAAAACTAAGAAAAACTATTTCTCCCCCAGGTAAGGGACCCAAAGTAAAGACTCCTCTGGCTCTTGCTCCCCAGGCCAGTTGCCTCATCCAAACAAGCATTTATGGAGATACTGCAAAGAACAAGAAGACAGCTTAACACATTGATTCCTCTGGGTTGAGAGCACTTTATAAATCTCATTTAATTTAATTTATCTAGCAGATACCACAATCCTTAGGTAGGCAGATAATTTTATTGTGTAAGTTAATTAAAACCAATTACAACAATAATACATTTCTCATTTAAAAGAACACAAATAAATGAAAATGATTGCTAAAAAGATCAACCGGTGCACCAGTAAGTACTTGAATATTTAACAGTTGTAAAAGGAAACTCTCAAATTCAGTAACCAAGGTGCGTTTCCAAATCTTCTTTTTTTTATTTATTATTCAGACATGACATGTGTATACAGGAAAGAACAGCCAACAGGTTTCGTCCAATACATTGGACTTCTTCAGGGCTATAAAATGACATATCTTCACATATAAACAAATAAAAATATAAATATTCATATAAAAATTACATGACTAAAAACATATAACATAACATATCGTCATGTATCATCATGACACATATATCCATGATTAGATTAAGACCATTGTTGCATATGGTGGCTCCACTTCTGAACAAGGACACACCATCAAGACAAGAAATGAAAAACACAATTTAACACATATTAAACATTTGAAAATCATTTTGTGTGTGTTAACATGCATGGTTATTATCATACTATGGTAAGAAAACATAGTGTACTTTGAAACACAATAAAAGAGGAGAAATGTGTGCTTCCAAAGTAATCCCAAAAAAGTGTGAGTTTTAAAAGTAATTATAGAAAGGTTAGCGGATTGTGGGCAGTTGATGCTCTAGAAAATAGGGCCAGAGAAAGAAAGAATAGAAAGGGGAGAAATGTCATGACACTGAAATGTAAGATTGATTATCCCAGTGCGATAAAAAACGACATCATCAGAGAGTAGATAGGGTAAATCAGAAGTGAGTGTTGACCATACCCACCATGTAAGCAGTATTTATACACATGTTTGCAAGGCTACCAATATTTCCACCAAAATACAGGGAGAGAACTGTGTTGTTTCCCATGGATTCAATTCAAGTCCTAATGGAGAATGTTAAGATGGATATCCTATTAACTCTGGCATATCCCATAAAATGGTGAGATAGATATCCCACTAGCTCAAGCATATTCTATAGAGTGTGTACGAATATCGGGAAGAAGCCTGATAATACTCACAATGAGTGGAAGAGAGTAATCCGATTAGTAGTAGAATTATTATAAAATCCATCCAGTAAGGTCAATTGTGTAGATGGGTCCCAATATGGAAGCCCAAGGGCAATTCACCCCTCGAATTGGCACCTAGGCAAAAAACATAGGTACCTATCATGTAATAATTTCCATAATGCGGGTATCAACAACATTCAGGTTCCTAAGACAAGGATAGCAAAATAAGGTAGCTAAAAACTATAACAATGTTAGATGCGTGACTACAAGGGAAAGAACGATTCATATATTTGTGAAAAAAAGGGGGGAAGGGGAAGAGACAGAGTATTCTGATTTGTCAATCCCAGAGCTAGCTATAGAGTTGTACGCACTGTCATGTGGGTCGGCGTATATATCCGTGATTTTCTATTCTGCCCATATGGTTCTTTAAAAAAATATTTTTTCAATTTTTATACCACTATCCTATCATGGCTAGATTTACTTATCATCTATTTATTATCCCACAAATATAGCTTTTTTTTACCCTTCCAATATAGCCGCTGCCCTAAGAATGCTTCTTTGGAACAAACTCCTAGCAGCACAAAGCTCTGCAAAACTTTGCCGTACAGACTCCCTAGAACCAACGCCAGTCGACACGAAGTTTCACAAAGAAACTCCATGTAAACCTCGCACCAAGGACATGTGGTACAATAATCAATAGGCCAAACTTGGTTTGGTGCCCTGCCTGCACGCCATTGTAGTTGGCCTGAACTTGCAACTTTGTCCTGGTCCAGTGCAAGTCCATACCCACAATTAGCTCTTTCTGCTTCTTGCTCTTGTTTTTACTAGAACCTTTTAAAATAAATATATCCAATTCTACTGATTGAATTTAATTTGTTTTGGTGTCATTTTATTTATTACGATGTACTCTATTTATGTAGATTGGTATGGGATTTTTCTTGTGTTGTGTTTTCACTTTATTACTGTTTATGTGCTGCATACATATTTTACACATTGCCTCTAAGTTAAGCCTTACTGCTTTTCTTTCAAGGTACCAGAGGGTTAAGCACAGGAAATTTAGTGAGTTTTGGGTTCACTCTGCGGAGGACTGTCATTGTTGCTTGAGAAGGGTTCTCACCCTCCTCAAACAATAATCCAATTTCTTTCATTGTTCTTAGGTGCTTCTTCCTATATCAATCAGAAACGGATGTAAACATTAAATATGGTCTTTTGTTTCCTCCTTAGAATAAAACAAACACAGAGCATTTCCTTCTGACCTTAGCAGTGCATATCCAGGACCCTTCAAATTGCAATATTGGGATATAGCGCACTATACATGTGAGAAATGTTCTATTATTCTGAGAATCAATATTGGAGTCCAAATAGTTTTGCCTTTTTATCTTTATGAATGTCCTGTAAGCATTGCATTTTATATTTAATTGTAGGCCCTTTCTCAATAGGATAAAAACTGATCTTATATTTTACTTAATGAAAGATTTCCAAGCCTGCTTCTTCATTGTGGTGATTGTTGATATTGTTGGAAGACTGCTGTTTTTTTGCAGACGCAAAATAGGGAACTAGCCGTTTTCCAAAATGTGGATGATCACCATTACTTTGGTTGAGAGTTCGAGTAAGATCAGCAATATACATTGAAAAAAGAAGCAGAGCCAAAATGCATTTTGTTTAGCCTGCTATTAGTAAGCATTTTTGGAGTCAATCAGTTTCCATTAGTCTCTTTTGCTTGGACCCAAGTATTTGTATGGAGATCAATGAAATAAAGCGCAAACTATTCCTCACGCAGATTTATATAAAGAACGCTTCTAACTATCTTGCCAAATGCAATAGAGTGGTCTATTAAATATATATATATATATATATATATACATACTTTATGACATTTATTTTCCATTGAACAATGAGCTAAGAATACCAATGTAACTGTATTGTCCATAGTTGAACAGTTTTCTCTAATGCCTGTCTTATAATGGAAAAATAGTGGATAATACCATCCGCCTGCTGGACTAAAAACAAAAGAAGATGTTTTGCAAAATTCTTGCTGTCTGTGTTTAGTACAATTTAGTATCTCAATTAGGCTTGTATTGCTGTATGCCATTGCGAACAATAGACCAAAATATATAAGTATCATTTTGATTAATTGCAAGTTGCAGTTTTGTCCTGCGAGAAAGCATTCGTCTGCTGAGCTGGCTATTGACATTACTGACGACCAATGGTCATACTGTTGTACCCTCATGGCTCGCATATCGGCTAGCTGCAGGCTCAAGATAATTCATTATAAATTCGTACAGCGCTTATATTACACCCCAATGAAAAAATACAGATTTCACTTGTCTGACACTGATCGTTGCGAACTCTGCCGTGCAGAGCATGCTGACTTCCTGCATCTTGCCTGGGAGTGCCCCTCTGTACAGACCTATTGGCAGCAGGTACATAGCGCCCTAGAATCCATGACGGGGACATCCATACCACCAGATCCAGTACTAATGCTATTGGGATGCACACCACACATCCCTTCACCGTGCAGGAAATTTGTAGATATTGCACTTCTTCTAGCGAAACGGCGCGTAGCGTGCAGGTGGGGTCGTGGCAGGGCCCCGAAATTCAAGGAATGGCTTGCTGATATGACATATAGTCAGGACCAACATACAATTTTTGCTGACCTGCTCCCGCTCTCTAGCAGACCGAGAGACATTTGGGGACCTTTGGTTGACTACCTTCAGGCCCAGATGGCCCGAGGTGACAGTCCGGAGAGGGACACCGTCCGAGATGATAATGTTGACCAGATATAACGTACTCATGCCCTCTAATAGACTCAAACTGATTACGCTATTACTACTATTGCTTTGCATTACACATCATTGTATCCTTCTCTTTCCCCGATGGTTCATTATTGCTCACTGTTACTCTGCTCATTCAAGACTAATGTGGACACCTGTCCTCTGCTGTGATATCTTTCAACTTATTGTTCACTTGCTATGTATTGATACTACTGCCTTGATCACTGCACAGAGTCCGCCTCATGCCGCCCTATTAATGCTCTGAACGAACTATTGTGTTATGCCATGCTATATCTGATGTTTATTTTGGATGCTATCCCACGGACCTTGCAACCCAGCCTATGTACTGTCCTTCTTTTTTTTATGTATGTTCTATGTTTTTTCTTGTTACAAAACCACCAATAAACAAAGTTTTAAAAAAAAGAAAAGTTGGAGTTTTGTCCAGGCATCTACATTAGCTTTCAATTGTTGCACAAGTCAACTTTTTCCTGTACTATTTTCTTCCAATAATTATCTGACAATCCATGTTTCATATATTTTGCACCTTTATGCAGTCGATGTTACAACAGAAGAAGTAATGTAAACATATTTCCTAACAAATTTTCTCACAGTTCATAGGCAGATTTAAAACAGAAGGAATTGAGCTCAATGTATCACGGATTAATGGTATTCTTGAACAGGAATGAAACTCACAATTCCAACTAATTCTTTTGCTTTCACTCAGAGTCCTTCACTCTGAAAATGAAGGAAATTAAATATAAAAGTTGCCCAGGTTCCCTAAAAATACACTATTTGATTTTGGATTAGAAAGTTTATCAATTCTGCTCATCTCTGTTTAATCTGCCTATCTCTATCTTCTATTTTCCAAAAACAAAAATTAAAGGAGTCCAGTGGACATGTGGTTGTAGTTGTTGCGGTATTAGGAACATTGCTAATGGTTGTGATTCCAAAATATGCTGTTTTTTCTTGCCAGTTGTCTGGCGTCTGTATTAGCCAAAGTTGAAAAGTATTCCTCCCTTTAAATTATGATCTCTAAGAACCTAGGGGGTCTATTAGGAAGGCAATCGGAAAACCACCCCGACTGCCATGTTAGCGGAAACCAACCGTCTGCTGGTAACGCTGCAAAACCAGCGGTCCGATTAGGATCAACCGCCACAAAATTCTGACCGCGGCAGAACAATTCCACGAAAGACCGCCAGTAGCTGGCGGAGCAGGTGAAAATCCAATCGCGGTGGTCGGATTCACGGCGGAAATTCACAAAACCGGCACGAGGCCAGCAGAGTAACGGCACTTAAAATTATGATACCATTGAGGTGACAGAAGAATGATCTGCTGTTTCCGACTACCGCGATCGCAAACAGTGATAAATGAGAGAGCTGGCGGAAGGACAATTGCATAGCCACTGCCGCGGAAGCGCTGTGACAAATATGGCGGTCGACCAAACAACCAGGCCACCAAGTGCACACGTCAAACTAGCTCTGCCCTAAAAAATACCTAAGACACCCCCATGACACACCCCCATGGCAACCTCAAAAATACAAATCCCAGGACAACCCACACAACACACCTGACAGCAATACTCCATTTTGACACACCTACATAGCTGAGTATAAAACCAGCTGCTTCCCTGACCAGAATCCTTTGCACTACTCCAGCCCTGAAGGAAATAAATCCTGCAGCAAATAGGATAGGCAAAACACCACACATCTCACCAGCACAACAACACACACACACCACCCCCAACACCCCCACCACCCTCACAACTGCACATTGAACCATTTGCATGTCACACACCATGCCACAAAAGAAAATGCCCAAAAATCACTGACAGTGAGTTGTCAGTCATGGTAGATGAGATAATGAGAGTAGAACCACAATTGTTTGGTACCCTGGTCCTACAGACCCCATCAGCCACCAGAGAGCAAATGTGGACAAGGATAGTCAACAAGGTAAATGCAGTAGGGACTGTGCAACAAGAAGGAGATCATGAAGAGGTGGCATGACCTCAAGAGCAAAGTGAAAGACAAGCACAACAAGAACCATCAGCTGGCTCAGATGACTGGCGGTAGCCCTCCCATTCCACCAAGAACATTTATTGCATGGGAGGAGAAGATGCTTGCCATACTGCATCCAGAGAGTCTCACGGGAATACCCGGGGGAGTGCAGGCTGGTAAGTACAGACAAATGTATACCATTACACTGCTATGTACTCTCACAACTACAAAGCTACACCTCCTAGGCCCATTCCCATCCAACTGCACCACAATACCCAACACAGGTCTCACAGATGTAACAGTCACCCCATCTGATTCACCCCAAAGTTAGCCAGCTACATTCCCAGTGTTAAATGTGTACAGACAGCCAGCACTACAACTCTCACCAGGCCCCCTTGTTCCACAGCTCAGCAAGATGGAGCACTCACCCCCACCCCCAGAAGCATGTGGCAGCCATTGTATCACAACAAACAAACTTACAGGTAGGTAACCATCTTCACAGGGAGGGCTGTTGGGGGGTGGGAGGACTGCACTAGAACTCCCACCAGGCCCCCTGTCTCATCCCTGAGTAGCATGGAGCACACACCCCCACCCAGAAGCATGTGGAAAATATTGTATCACAACAAACAAACTTACAGGTAGGTAGCCATCTTCACCGGGAGGTTTGTCGGGGGTGGGAGGCCTTCACTACTACTTCCACCAGCCCCCCTGTCCCACCCATGAGCAGGATGGAGCACACAAACACACACCCAGAGAGATGTGTCAGAAATCCCACTCCAATGTGACAACAGAACTGGTGAGTAGACAGTGCATGCACCCCACCATTCCTCTCTAAAAGCATGGAGCCATATGACAACACCAGCCCTCACATCCCACCAAACTTGACACAGGTCAAATATCCAATTACAGTGTGCAGACAGCTAAACCAGTGCCTGTCGTTAAAAGCCTGGGCATTAAGATCGACACCAACCTTTCCCTGACCAATCAAGTGGCCTCCGTAGTTGGCACTTGCCTGGGCATAATGCGACAGTTGCGGAAACTTGCCTCCCTGCTATCGCCCAGTACTCTACAGATGATTGTGTCAGCCACGATCGTGTCCAAATTTGACTATCGCAATGCCCTTTATATTGGCCTTTGCACTGCCCACAAAGCCATCTATGGAGAGGCTTGTGGATGTATTAAGGAGCGCGTGATGAAATATGCACCAGAACGCACACTTCGTTCATCCACGGCAGAACTTTTGGCCCCGTCACGAGCCAAAATGGCATCTAAAGGTGGCAGAGCTTTCTCTGTCCTAATTCTCCAACTCTGGAATGAATTACCGGCGAACCTCCGTAAGAAACCTGCCCTCCTTCCTCTTAGGAAGCGGCTTAAGACTTATCTGTTTAGGGAAACCCTGGCTATAGTCTAATACATTTGTTTGGTGCTCATCTGGGATGGTAGAAGTTACCTGAGCTTTCTCCGCAAGCACTAAGAGACCTGTAGGTGATTATGCGCTATATAAGCTGCAATTAACATAACATAACATAACTGTCACAGAAACCAAAGTGTGACTCACCAAATCACATGTTGAAGAAATTCAGGGCATAATCATGCACAGCACTAAATGCTATCCGTAAGTTCCGTGAGGGCAGAGCTTGAAGGATCATATGAAAACAAAGCAAGCATGGTCTGTAGAACAAATAAAGCTAAGCACAGGTCATGACAAAGTTATGCATGAGATAACAATGGCTAGTTCATGCACAGATGTAACACCTGCCCGGCAGAGTACTCAGCAAAGGTGCTTCACATCAAGTCGTAATGCCGCTAGTCGTTAAATGACAACATGTCCTAGTAATCACAAAATCTGCACATGGGGCATGGTATCCATTGACATGTCACACCATGGACAAGTAATTTATGTACCTCAATATCATGTCATGATGCACATCACTGTGCAGACAAACAATGTGAGAACTAGTAAACTGTGTGTTGCATAACCTGTAAATAAGATGCATCGATCACCAAGCTTGAGGGGTGCACGTCAATGACCATTTCCCCTCAGTCCCACAGGTGACCAAGAACTAACTGCAGAGGATGACAACACCAACCTGCAGAGCCAGTCTCCACCCCCGGAACGTGGACTCTCTGATGATTACTCCCTGGATTTTAAGGATGCGGAGCAAGAAGCCGGCCCATCTGGCATGCAAGGCACTACAGGTCCCAGGACCCCACGGTCCCCCCCTCCACCACATCAGCAACAACAACGAGTACGCTGACCCCTGCTGTAATTACCTGTGCGGCCTCTACCATCACCACTACCAGTGCTGCCAGCAACACTCTCCCTGCCCCAGAGGATGACCACTCCACCAACTGAGGAGGGCAGGGAGAGTAGGAGGGTGCGTATAGTGGTGAGGCAACAGGTCTGTGACAGCAGGGCAGGTGGGAGAGCAAGGGGGAGTCAAAGCCAACCAGACACTGGGACCGAAGCCCTGGACAACATCATCAGAGTCCTTGGAGCCTATGAACAGGCCCAGGTACAAACGGGCCAGGCTCAGGAAGATTCCTGTGAGCTTCGCCTGCTGCTGAGGTTCATAGACACCCGCATGGGCCAAATCATGCACCTCTTGGGCCAGCTAGTGGAGGTTCTGAGGGACAGGCCTGCATCCCAAACAACACCTCCACCTCTTTACGGTGGCCGGCAGGATGACAGTTTCACATTCTCCCCTGCGGCCAAGGGAGAATCTCGTGGCAAAGTACATGCCAAACGCCAGTCAAGGAGCCAGCCATGATGGCACACCTCTTCACCATTGCTTTGACTTTGTTGACTGTCCTTCCCCACACTGCCATGTTAATGACATCCGTCTGTTGGACTGGGTCACCAGATCAATGTGGTGACTACACGATTGTCTCAACTTACATCACTGACAACTCATTGATTCACTAATCACTGTTTTGTAAATATTCACTTCCCTGTCACATGTACCCATTGTAAATAAACACTACTTGCACAACTCTGTAGTTGTGTCTGCTCCATGTGTATCACAGAATGTACAATGTTCACCATTATTACAATGTACCAAGAGCACTGATTGTTTGTAGGTGAGGAGAGGCTGTAGGGACCTAAGAAAACACAACAGAACAATATTCACTAGTAAGGCGGTGGCATCACAGCCATCACACAACACTTGTCATAAAGGTACTTCAATCTGCACACATTACAATGAGCAACAGTACCAACATAGACATCTTGTATCTGTGCTAAACTACCCTGTCCCAGAAACATTAGCAGCCAGCACAGTGTCAACTACAGGCTGCAGCCGAAAAGCTCACCTAGACCTTTACAAGAACAACAACAACAGCAGCAGACAATGACACCGTTGTATGTTGGCACTCACCTTCAAGGGAAGTAGCGGTTGATGAGCTGTTGACGCAGGTCGACACCTTCCTCCTCTCTACTATCATCGTTACTGGACTCGGGTTGGTTAGCAGGCAGGGGCATTGGCTGCTCATCAGCATCCAGGAGCAGGGAATCTCCTTGCGCAAGGCCAGGTTGTGGCGCATGTAGCATGCAACTACAATCTGACACACCTTTTTGGGAGAGTACATCAGTGCACCTCAAGTCTTATCCAGGCAGTAAAATCGTGACTTCAAGAGACCAAAAGTACGCTCCACCACACAACGTGTCCTCCCATTGGCATCATTGTAGCAGACTTTACTTGGGGTCCTGGAATTCCGCAGTGGGCTCAGCATCCAAGGATGGTTGGGATATGCATAGTTACCTATGTGTGACATCCATAGACCAACTTTGGAATATAACTGTGGCAGAAGACAGCATGATACACACAAAGCAATCTACTTGAATCTGCGTACTCATCCACAACCCATGCATGCTCTGGAAGCATATTAGCCATCAGCTGTGGCACAACGCTGTTACGCAGGATGTACGAGTCATGGGCTGAGCCAGGAATTTTGGCACAGACGTGCGAGATGATCATATCTGCCGGGCACACCACTTGCACATCGATGGAATGGAAATGTTTCCTGTTCCTGTAGATGTGCTCACATGCCTGTGGTGGAACCAGACCCTCCACACGCCCTTAAGCTGATGAACTTTGAGCTGCAGGCATGGGAGACAAGAGGGGGACATTTCTGTGACACTGGGATATGTACACTAGCTCTCATTACAGGAGCATGATACTAACTCAGCACTACTTCACAGATATCTGAGCAGAAACAACACAGCATGACAAGTAGTACATAAGCAGGGGATAATCATACCGAAAAGCATGCAGGTATGAGTGTGGACACAGCCCGTTATCTCTTTGCCCTGTGAATGGCTCTCTGTGTCATGGAGGTCACATTTAGGGACATGATCTTACAATCTCACACTCTTATCAAAATGTATGTTGTGTGCAATCTACAGGGCTGAAATAGCTCTTTGATGTATAGGGTAGCAGACAACCCATATGTCTCACTCAGTACATTCAATGATGTGTCCGTGTCAAATTGGGCAGTGACTGTGCAGGCCAGGGGGGCTCACACTGAGATCCAACGTGGGGCATCAGAAATGTCACATGCAGGCACATAATGAAAGGGCAAACAGTACCTACACATGCGAGTCAGTACACATGATGATGAAAATGGAAGGGGGTCAGTTAAAAAGGACAACAATCTGCTGTGTCAGAGGTACATTTCACCAAGAGTGTCACCCTTTGGCATTTCATTCTTGTGCATAATGCTGACATATACATGGTGGCAATATTAAGTCAGACACACTTCCATCAGTACCCCCTGGACATAAACCCTTGGTAATGTCACAGATGAGCCTGTGAACAACATCATGGACCCACACATCCATTCACACAAGAAATTTATGTCCTGACTCCAGTTTAACAAACTTGCTATGTCACTGTGTGGCTGCAAAACCAATGTGTGTCCCTCCCATCCTGACGTGCAGCCAGGGACATGTCCAAAATAGACTTCAAACCCCTTTCCCCTGAAGTCAACATGCTAGGCAGTGTAAGACACACACCCACACTCTCAGGCACATACTTCAGCAGATAAACTCCGTTCACTCTCACTTCCACTATGAAACACTTACCATGACATCTGGAGCACCATATAGCTTGACATACTGTGTGTGCATCTCATCCACCATGACCTCCAACTCCTCTGTGTTGAAGGGATGAGCCCTGATGTTCTCTGTCCTCGCCATCACTGGGTCCATGAGACAGGAGCAGCAGCAGTTAGTGGTGAGGAGTGTCAGGCAGCAGTGTCTGGAGACAGGAGACAGGAGCAGCTGCAGTTGGTGGTGAGGAGTGTCAGGCAGCGGTGTCTGGAAGCTGTGGAAATGCGAGGCTCTCTCCCACACATATATAGCCCCCTGGGGTAGTTTCAGTGGTTCTAAGCTGCTGTAATTGGTGTTCCAGGTCTGCTCTTTTCATATGCATCCAATGACCGGCCCCGCGGTGGCAGACCACGCCTGCCGCTATTTTGAAAAATGCATTAGGCTACTGCGATTGCAGTTCCCATTGGCTGTAATGGCATGGGCCATGGCGGTGACACCCCGCAGGGGCCAGGCGGTCGCTACTGTGCATCTTTCAATTGCATCCAATGCCCCATGATAGCGGAGCACAACTACCACTATATTAAAAAATGCATTAGGCTGCCACGATTGACGTTCCCATTGGCTGTAAGAGCATGGGCCATGGGAGTGACACACCCAGGGGCTAGGCGGATCATGCCAACTGCTATTTTACCATATGTATTTCACTACCGCGAGTGTGGCCCTGGCATTGGTATGGACACACTGCTGGGGCCAGGCGGTCACTACCGCGATGTGGCTGCTAGCCATTGATGCCAATGACCGTGATTTGGGTGGCGGAGGATGTCAACCGTCATTTTACTATATGTATTTCACTACAGCGAGTGTGGCTTTGGCATTGGCATTGGCACACCGATGGGGCCAGGAGGTCGCTACCACGATGTGCTGCTAGCCATTAGTGCCAATGACCGTGATTTGGGTGGCAGAGCATGCCAACTGCCATTTTACCATATGTATTACACTACCGCAAGTGAGCTTTGGCATTGGCAGTGACACACCGCTGGGGCCAGGAGGTCGGTACTGCAATGTGGCTGCTAGCCAATGACCATGATTTGGGTGGCGGAGCACATGGATAGCACCTATGGACACATCATGCTGTGTCAATGGCCAGTTTTCAACAGTGCACAGTAGACACCTGATTCATGGCACAAGATAGTGCACACAGTGCCAATGTAACATTTAGCCCACTGCTCACTACACATACCATGTTGCTGTATATGATTGCAAACATTGTCATGTACTCCCTCACATGTCACTTGTGATATTGCTGGGCATGTACACAGAACAGTTGTGTGATGGACTCTCCAATGGGTACACATGTCAATGTGCGATAGGGCTGAGCAACTTACAGTGATGAATGTCTGACTACACAATGTGCATATTTGACTGTCTACTTTGCTTGGCTCATGCACATACTTGTTCTCATCACACAGACTGTGCTAATTGTGTTGTTGATGTGTGCCCTGTTCGACTTACGCAAGAAGGTATGGCAGATACAGCAGCTAGGTAAGAGACAGTAGTGTTGCTGTTTCACACATATGCTGTATGAACTACTGTCAGTGCTGCTTATGCAAGATGTGGTCATATACCTTTGGGCATTCACATAATCAGATATTGTTTTTGAGGTACTCATTGTGTGAACAGTGGACAAGTGTATGACTAGTGTAGCTGAAGGTGTACCGGCATGTAAGTTGTGCTGTAAGCTGAGGTTTGATGCCAGTCATTGTTGGCGTTGTGTCAGTCAAAACGTAAGATGTTGGACACATCACATAGTGGATTGCAATGACATGTGTCCCCTTTCATCTCACCTAGGAGGCGACCAAATGTGCATCGTCCCTTCACCGTGCTGGCGGACATGGAGGATGAGGACGTCTTACAGAAGTTCCATCAGGATCGACCCACCCTGCAAGACCTATGTGCTCTGTTGGAAGCCAACCTGCGGCCTCACAGAACGTATCCGACTGCTTTGACACCAATGTGTAAGGTGATGGCGGCCCTGCATTTGTTTGCTACTGGTTCATTCTAGTACACGGTGTCCAGCGCAGGTGGGATGTCACAACCTATGTTCAGCAGGGTGCTACATGATGTCCTGTCCTCTATGATGACCTACAAGGACAGATACATCCATTTCCCCAGGAGGCATGAATAGGCGGCTGTGAAGGATGATTTTTATGCCCTTGGCCACATCCCTAATGTTGTTGGTGCCATTGACTGCACTTTTGGTATTCACAGAATGGATTTACAACTACTAACTTTACGTCTGCCTTTGGGCCGGAGCATCCGGCTTGGGGGGGCGGAGCTTCCGGCCCAGACGCGGAACTTGCGGCCATGGCTAAATCTCTACCTCTGAGTCGGAAGCTCCTCCTCCAAGCCAGAAGCTCTCCCTCAGGGCCACAAGCCCCGCCTCCGGGTCACAAGCTCCACCCCTAATCCGGAAGCTCCACCTCCGTGCCGGATTTTCCGGCCCGAGTGCCGACGTAAGGTTAGTAGTGGTAAATCCATTCTGTGAATACCAAAAGTAGTAAGTGTATTCTGTGAATACCAAAAGTAGTAAGTGCATTCTGTGAATACCAAAAGTAGTAAGTTTAGAATTTTGTCTTAAGTTAATTCTGTGAATCGGGCCCCCAGAGCCCTAGGTATGCTCAGAGGGATCTGTTTGCCTGGTTACACTGTAGCACAGGCAGGCTTTTTTGCTGTGTGGGCATCACATGGGTCGGTTATGCCAAGTTTGCATGATAACATGCAGTTTTTGACTTTTGAATTGAGGATGCAGAATGTTACTGCACAGGGTGGTGTGCAACTTGAGTGCAATCATCATCTTGTTTTGTGCTTTGCCTACATATGATATTTGTGTGAATGGCACTAAACTGAACCTACATCTCTGTCGCTTGCAGCATCTACCGTGGGCACAGAAGGACAGGCGACGGACACCAGTAGTGAGGCATCAGGCATGACTGCTACACACAAGCACGCTGACACTGATGTGACCAGCACCTTGGAGAGGGACAGGAGTCTGCTTGAGAAATCACAGTCAGAGATACCAACCTCAACGTCATCTGACGCCAGCGGTGACTCATCTTTGTTGCGGGGCACAGAGAGCGGGAACTCTACCCCCTCTTCCACTACACAGCATCCAGTGCCCAATCTCCTAGCTACTTCCACTAGTGCTGCATGTGCTCGCATCAGTAAGAAGGGAAGAGTGTTCTTCATCCCAGGCATCGCTGCCCCTGTCTCCCCTGCTGCCCTCAGTGTTGAGGCTGAGGACCTTTTGCGCCAGCTGTGTGTGGGTCCGACAACTCTCCTTAATGCCTTCCTAGCCCATGACAAAAAGTTGGCACAGTTGGTTGCTTCATGAATGGGGATTAATTCAGACGTGGGTGGGCTACACAGGACTGTCCAGTCTTTGTCCTCCACAGTGACGGCAGCCATTCAGCTGTCACAGGCTCTGAGTCCAGCTCCAGTCCCTTTGGCCACCCCCCTGCCAGTGGCTACTTCTGACTAGAGTGACCACACCACAGACCTCAGGCTCAAAATACAGGACACGCAGCACACAACAGCAGCAGCCCAAGCGGGCCAGAGCACAGACACCATCACCCAAAAAAACAAAGGCCACCCCAGAGCGCCAAGAGAAACACCTTTTAGATGACACTCAGCGGCATCAAGCCAAAAAGCAAGGCATCTGGGTCACATGCATCAAAGGCATCCCCAGGCAAGGTCAATCCTGTCACAAAAGCATCTTGCAGAGAAAAGCAGTCAGTTCCCGTGCCTGCTGTGAAGCTGGTGCCTGCTAAGAGTCCACTGAAAATAGCCCTCTAAGGCAGATTCACCCACAACCTTAACTTCCATCCAGACCCCTGTGAAGGAGGTCACTGTAGGGGGTTCACCTGCTCAACAGGTGATGGAGGAAAAAGGCAAGACCAGGCCAAGCGTACCTCTGGATCCAGCAGGTTCCCAGACGGAGGACCACCGGCTGCACCTAATACAGCTTTGGTGGAGAGTGTGCCTGTTGTGCCCACACCACTTACCACTCCTCCCAAGACAGTTCTTTTCTATCGAGTCCCCAAGAATTCTCCCTCCCACACTGTGTCTCATGGCAGCATGACTCCACCTCGACTTGCCACCACACTACCCGGCCCAAGCAGCCCTCCGGCTCTCAAAGCCACTGATGCCTCTACCTCAGCTGATCCTGTCTCTCCCAGGTCCAGTCCTCCAACTGGCCCAACACTCAGCTACTTCCCAGTACGACTGACAGCCAAGCCTGAGTCAAAGTTGCCCTCACACACTGTGTCTCCCACAGCAGTGCCTGGACTGCCCCTTGTCATCCCCCTAACTGTGTTGCTGACCATGGCAGTGTACAGTCTCACACATTCCTGTGCAGCCACTCATGTACACATATGCCTACTCTGAAACTTTGGACTGGCCTTGCTGTTCAATACTGTGTTTGCCCATTCCTTGTGCAGCCTCTCATGTACCTACTCTGCACTTTGGAATGGCCACTGGCCTTGCTGTGCTTTACTGTGTTTGCCCATTCCCTTTGCAGCCTCTTATGCACACATGTGCCTACTCTGCACTTTGGATTGGCCACAGCCTTGCTGTTCTTTACTGTGTTTGCCCATTCCCTGTGCAACCTCTCATGTACCTACTTTGCACTTTGGATTGGCCACTGGTCTTGCTCTTGTTGTCTGCTTTGTCAGTGTCGTTGCTAAATAAAGTGTTTTCTGTGTGGGTATGGTTTAAGGTGGCACATGCTCTGTAGGCCACTTTATCATTGCATATGGCTTGCTTCACTTTTTCTGGGTTTTGCAGAGGTGACAGGCACCTCGGTTCTTCTTGACTCTGAGGTTTGGGGGTGCAATGATGGTTGTATGTGATGAACTACAGTTATACTAGTCATTCTATGGTCAGGTTAGCCAAATTGTACACATGTCATGTTTGGATGCACTGCTAACAATGTGTGGGATTCTATCCACTGGATTGCAGGCAGGCTGGCCAGGGTCCATCATGTCTGTTTGATCTTTCTTGATGAGTGAACAGCAGTGTTGGTGTATGGTCATCTTGTGATGGCCAGTCATCCTACCCACATGGGTAAATTGCAGTGTGTGCACTTGGGTGGTCATGAAGTGTGCAGTATGAAGGGGGTGACTTTGTCTGTAGTGTTGATGTGTGTGTGCACCCCTGCAGTGGCAGCTGCACACATGTATCACCCAGGAGTTGAGTGTCTGTTAGTTTGATTTGTAAGCCCTATGCTTGTGATTGTGTGCACGTGTGGGATTTGTAGGTTTTGCACTGTGTAGTGTGTTGGTGTGTCCTTGCATTTCTGCGGGACACCTACTTGTTGTTGGTGCCAATTGTGAGTATGCAGAGTGTGTGACTGGCAAGTCAGTGTTGTGTTATGTTTATCTGCCATGTGTCTTGATACTGTTACTGTTTGTGCTCACTGCGTAGACCTGCTCAGCCACACTGACATTGTATTCCTGTCACTTGAGGCTTTTTTGGCTCTAGTATGGCATGTGGGATGTGGGATGTGGAGTCATAACATCCCCTATCTGTGCTTCTGAGGCTTGCCCATTGTGAGTGAGCATTCCATCTATTTATGTATGGTGCACTCCTGACAGGTTCACTACAGACGTACACATCGCTTCACTCTCATGTCAGCTACCCCCTTGGGTTGGCAGTGTGTGTGCCTCCCCACCACTTCATGTGTTACACTATGCTTTGTGGTGCCGATCTGTGCACAGGAGCAATGTGCCACTTAGGACAGTTTCCAAATTGGTTATGTGGGATTTTCTTGTACTGGTTTGCAGTCAGGGTTGCTCATATGCAGTGCTGCACAGACCTCTGGTAATGTTATTTACACCTGGGTGTCCATGAGTTGTGCATCTGTCAGTGATGGGTGAGCTGTATGTGTGTTTGCTGAGGTACTGCTACCCTTCCTGAGTGTGATGTTGTCTGTGTGCTGTGGTGATTTGTGTCGTGGGGGTTCATGTTGTGGTACTCAGATATGTGTGCAAGGGGTTGTTGGTTGGTGTGCACACACTGCTTGTTGTGCATGCATTGCTGTGAGTTCATGTTGCCTTGTAATTGCCTGTTGTGCATCCCCTGATGTACAGCTGTGTTTGCAATGTGATAGATTGGCATGTGCATGTGTTGTGTGTTTGATATGGATGTGTGCATTGTTTGGCCTGTGTTGTCTCTTGCAGCTGATAAATGCTCTGTGTGTGATATTCTATTTGCATGTCATTGTGTGTGAGTTGTTTGTGCATTGTGATACATTCAGATGTGTGTTGCAAGTGTAGTGTGCATTACTTGTGTGTTTGTCACAGGCACGTATGAGTATTCTTGTTTCTGAGCTTGTTTAGAGTGCACCTTGGTGGTTCTCCTCTTATATTTAACCTGTCACTTGTCAGGATTGTGCATGTGCATGCATGTGATACACTATTGTACCATGTTGACTTGATGGGTGGTGTGGTATGTCTGTCTGTGTTTTCTGATTGGCCCATTACTCCCAGTTTGTGTCCATGATTATTTTGAGATGATGCACATCTTGTCTGTGTTGGGGTATGGTATCTGTGCATTGGTCTGGGTGATGATGTGTACTCCTGTTCTGTCTGGGCTCCCATTGCCATTCCACTGTTTGTCTGCACATGTCTGGGCTTGTTGGACTTCTTTGTATGTTGTTTGTGAGTATTGTGTTTAGCCATTGTTTTAGTGCCAGCATTGGTTAAAGCACCCCAAGTGTGTGTTTGTGATGTTTGTGGATCCCCCCCAGGGAGAGTGATTGTTTGTTAGTGTACTCCAAAGACATTATTTGCACCATTCTGTATGTTTAACACTGGTGTTCAGTGTTGCAGTTGTGAGGTGGGTGGAGGAGTGGTATGTGTGAAGGGTCCAACTTGTGTTTGACAGTCATTGAGTGTGCCAATGGGCCCTGTGTAATGTGCTGATGACATACACATGTCAGATAAGGAGAAACAGATGTGTGGCTGATCACTGTTTGACTTCAGACAGTTCCTATTATCCCTGTGCCTATGCATGGCTTGCCTTGCTGTCTCCCTGAGTTGCGGCACAGTGGTCACTGTGGTTTAATTTCACTCACTGTGCCAGCCATGTGTGATTTGTTGGCCTAAGGGTGTTGTGATATGTGTCTTTTCTCGCATGTGATGTACACATGCTTTGTGGCTATCTCCTTGTCTTCCCATCACCGTCCACATCACTTTTTTCTTGCCCATTTCTTGTCCTCCATTGCTGCTAACATCTGGTATGTGTATGTGGCTGTGTGTCAGTGTGGGGTGTGTCTGGGTGCCTTGACAGGCAGTGTGTACAGTTCGGTGATTGTTCATATTCAGTGTGATTGTTCATTTTGGGATTTACATGAGTGGAGTGTGAGTGGAGTGTGGGTGTGGGGGGAAGGGTTTCCATGGCCCTGAGCTTCTGTGCTGTGTGTTCCTCTTCAGCCACACCTGCTGCGACTGGCTCCCTGGTTGTTTTGTGTGTGTGGTGCAGGGTCTGGGTTCACCTGACTGGTTAATTGTTCAGCAGGGAGCACCAGAAGGGCAAACAGCTTGTCCCCTAATGGGTGTGGGGGACGCAGTGTGTGAAGGGTTGACGTGGGGCCCTGTTACTCTTTGTGGACTGCCCATGCCTGGAGCTGGCCCTCCCTACTACATGGTGTACATGTTTTCCCATGTCTACACTGCTGTGGTGACGTGGCCGGGAGATTGCATAGATTTCACGGTTGATGAAATGAAATGAAATTAATTTGTACTTGTAAAGCGCACTTCTGCCCCAGCAACGGTGCGTCCTGGCGCTGTACTGATACAGCTGTGGAACCCTTCCTGGCTTTTCCCTGTGAAATGTCCACTCCTGGGCACCCCCAAGGTGAAGCCAGGCATCCCAGCGCTGTTGGGGCCGTTGTGGAGATTAAGCAAGCTATTGCCCAGAGTTGCAGAGTGGAACCCATGATTAGAATAGGCACCGAGGAGAGAATGATCAAGTCCGGGGAAATTGAGCCCAAGACCCGCAGAGGCGGGAATTGAACCCTGGTCCCGGGCCAGACCTCTGCATCAGGGTCAGCCGCTCTAACCATTGAGCCACACTTCTCCACAGATGGGTGACCTGGATGCGGAGGGGTGATTGTGTGATAGGTAGGACATGTGTGGGTACATCTTTGGATGTGTTCCTGTCCCCACCAGAGTGTCTGGTGTGGACAGGAACTGTCTATCAGCCCTGGAGTTGTGTGTCGTGGTTGTGTGCAGGATTGTATCATTGCGTACCTGCAGCGTATCAGGTAAATCACCGGAAAGACGTGTAAATCTAGATCCATTGCAGTCGGGACCGGGTTGAGGGGACCGGGAGTCTGGTTTCACGCTCCGCTGTTGTGCTTCCCCTGTCTCTACTTGGGTGGTTTCTCCGCAGCAGTGTGACGGGCTGTTTGGGGCATCCTAATTTGTACGCCGGTCGGGACGTCTTTGCGCACACTGTTGGGTCTTTATTGGCTCACACCTCCGCGGTGGCGGGTTCATTTTTATGGCAGTTCACGTCGCACCACAGCGGCCAGGAAATGGGCTATAATTGCACATTGTAATATGGCGGACGGGTGGACCATTGCTGTGCGGAAAATGACATTTTCCGCCATCGGTGGTACCGCTGTGGTGCCTCTGACCGCCATCCTAATGGGCCCCATAGATTTATTGCGGACTTTATTTCTTGAGTTCAGTAGGGTTTTCTGACTTTTAATAAGCGCCAGATTCTTATTCTCATTCCCTATCAAAAGTGATTTCTCAGATGCTACTCTGAACTATTTCATCTGTCCCTTTAGCAATTTCTTTCAGTATTTTATTATCTTTTGGTTATATCACAACTTCAGAATTAGTGAATTGAATTTCGTTTTCTGTTGTATTTCTTGTTGTTAAGTTAAAGCTATTAGTATCCTGTTTTTTGTAGTATTATTTGTTCAGAATGTTTTATGTCTTCATTTGAGGTAATAGATTCTTTATAGTTGTTAACAGTTTTTTCCTCACTCAGATTTTGCTGTTCTTTAAGTTTTTTGATTTTGTCAAAGATTGGGAATAATATCAGTTTCAAATTTTTTATTTGATTCTTTTACCAGGGAAAGATTTTAATTATTTGTTTAATTTTCCAAATTTCTTGACTCTACTTTTATTTCTTAATCTTTCAAAGCTGTCACTTTCCTGTGGTTCCAAAATTCTATTCCTTGATGTTCTTTCATTGTTTGTCACTACTGACATGTAGATTATTCATTATTTAATCAGAAGAACCATGTTCTTCATGTAAAAGATTCATATAGTTTTTTTGAACATATGAACTGTGTCACGCTTTTTCATCTTTGACTATGTCTTTAAGTAAGGGTATTTGATCTGTAAGTATTATGGATTGATTTATTAAGCAATCACATATTCTCGTCAGTCACCATTCGTATCTATTGCTATTGACTAAATAAAATGACTATGTATTGTCTTTATCACTTTCTATTTCCTGGTCAGTTTTTGACTTCTAATATTCTTTTAATACCTCATTCTGCTCCATGTTTTTGTGTTCTATTTGTTGTAGGATACCAGATCTATCAAAAGAGCTATCTAATTTGAATCAAGAGTCTTGACTGAGGTCATTTTATGTATAATATAATCTGTCATAAACTGATTCAGAGTTAAAATTGGGGCTAGTTTAGTCTCAGATGAGAAGTCTATTTGATCCACTGTGGATAATGAATAGTTAGAACTGGTCAAAACACGTGCCATTGTTGAGCCAATTTTATCAACACTTGTTCCTTAGTAAAAATTTGATTTGTCATTGAATCAATATACTCAGTTGCAGCATTGGTTATAGATAAAACAGCCTTCTATTGTGCTTGGTGTCATTATTCTTGTTTCCTTGACTGCTTCATCTTTAGAAAGATCATTGGGTTGAATGTTTCTTGATAGCAAAATTAGTTTTTGATTGCACGTTCTCTCCTCTACTAAATTTGTGACAGTTTCTTTATTATAAGGAATTCTATTTCCTGTTTTTAAACCCATCTGAACTGTTTGTAATATGGTCATCATTCCTTTGATAGGCACAATGAGACTGATCTGGCTACTTTGTGTAATTAAGGATAGTTTACCATATACATGTTTGGGGGCAGATTTACAAGCCCCTTGCGACAACTTGATGCCGCCGTTGCGTCACCTCTGTGACGCAGCGGCGTAGTAAACAATGCATCACTTTGCGACATAAATCCCTGAGCTACATTATACCTGCGTCAGGTATAATGTATGCAGGTTGGGTGTTCCGACGTAAGAAAGTCTCGTTAAAAGTGACACAGTGAAATTTACAAGATTTCATGGAGTTACTTTTATGATGCCACTGTGTCAAAACATTATGCCTGCTGGAAGCAGGCGTAAGGAGAGACGCAGCATAATGGAAATGGGCATTCCGAAGCATTGCTGGAGTTGCGATGTGCTTGCGACACGACCCCAGCAATGCGTTGCCTTTACACCAATAGATGTGTCACGCATCTATCAATCCTTGCGCCACGGTGCGCCGCATTGTAAATGCGAACCTTCCATCCAGGGTTTTTTTGTAGCAAATTTAATAGCATGCGAGCCAACAAAATCCTTTCCAGCTGGCTGCACGGAATTTGATGGATTCACTCAGTGCAGGGACAATTCTGTACTCAAACCTGTGATTGTTGTAAATCAGATATACGTGGAATTCTTATCCCTCTTGAGTGTGATACTTAAGTTAGAACTTGCCTCCCAGCAAACCAGCACCTAAATAAAGAAGAAGATTGTCCAAAAGTTTCCTCATGGGGCTTGACCCCTTCAAGAGAAGGCAGTTCTATTGTCTAGCTCCCAGCTGGGGAACTTCGGTTAACAGTGCTCGTTGCACTTTGTCGATGTAGAGTACCATGGGGTCTGAATAATTCTTAGCTTGGGGAATCTGTTGTCTGCTATCGCGCTGAAAGAGTAGCACAACAGTAACAGTGACAGGAACAAAAGCAGGAGGTTCTAAGATAAAAAGGAGGGATACTCTGAGGACCTCTAAGAGACCCAGCAGCAAAGCCAAAGTCCACAGTTTGGAATCAACAAAAATTACAATGAACAACAAAAAGTTTGTCCCTCCAGATTTGCTGGCACAGCATCGCACAGGCTCGCAGGAGGATTTCCAAACTGGACTCAACAATCCCACGTGAATCCAACCTCAGAAGAGCATGAGGAGAGAGGGAGAGCAAATGCTGTTAAAGCTGAGGCAAGCACGGACACAGCCATAGGTGCAGGTACAGGTAAAAGCGTTGGTCTCAAAACCTCCAACTAGATAGACTTGCCAATGTAGTGTATGAACTAGAAAAGAGGATGGATATGCATTTTGGCTAGGGTCGTGTTGTACAGATAACTTATACATATGGGGAAGCACCACTTGAATGCAACAAATACAATTCTTACAGATGCAGAAATTAGAAAAACACAGTTGTATGAAGCCTTCGGGAAGGAGAATAAACAATTAGCAGCACATATACAAAAACTTGATACTAACTAAAAGCAGTAAGCTTAAGGATGAATTGTTTGCAGTGGAGGCTGAAGGCGACGTTCAGGAAATGTTTGTGAAACATTGGATTGATGATACGATGGATCTTGCTCTTGCAGATGCAATATTCAAGGTTTTATGGTGCCATCTTATAAAGTAGGCTGTGAGAGGCCGAGTTGAAGGGCAATCTCTGTCCAAGTGAGAGATGGAGCCACACATGATACACTACTGGTCAAAGCATTAAAAAAAGGAAAGCTCGTCTTTACCTCAGACTGGTCCTGATTTTTTACATATGTTATCCAGGTATCAATTAAGACAAGGAATGGAATGGAGCCATATTAAAAGATGTCCCTCAGATAGGTGCAAATTCAGGAATGTTCTATTCCTGAAAAATTGGGCGTTTTCCTTATTGAGGAATCATAACTTTTCTGTAATCCCACAGTACACTGGGTATTCTGGAATTTTAAATAAAAACGTCAGAAGTGGAACAAGAGGTCAAGGCAAGAGGGGAAGGGTGTAGCAAATTTGTGAGCTACTTTGACAGGCTGGTCTGCTGACCACCACTGATTTAATTAAGTTCCATAACCTTATCAAAGAACTCAGCGATTTGCTTTGTTCCACTAAATGGCCGCATAGCTCCTTGGCAACTTGCAATATCCTTATAATGTATGGCATGGGGTACTTTATATCTCATATCTCGTTTGGTATTGAGAATCAGGAGCTCACGTTGTGGTCCACATTGACAATGAGCATTCCCATTAAAATCTAAAAAAATAGAAAGAATTAATAATGACATCATTTTAGAACATGTAACCAGCTGATTGCTCTATTAAACAGAATCAGGCAGTGCTAGCTGGAGAGGCTAGGCATTGTGATAGAAGTTGCAATAATTTTTATTGTGTTTGTAAATTGTTTGTATACATATTGTTGCAGAATAAAATTTGAGAATAAAGAAATGAAAGCACAGGCATTACTGTTGCTACTGTTAAGGAAAGTAGTAGAAATAGTGGGTAGTAGTAGTAAGAACATGGTCTTATTCTTTACAACAGTACCAGTGGCATCTTCCACTGAGCACATAGGTGTTGATTACTTTTCTACAGTCCTCTTTTTATTCCCATCCAGACAGCCACACTCACCTGTCTATTACTAACTGTCATCTGCTTCCGGTTATAAAATCTGATTTGTTCTCTGATCGTATTATGCAATCTCTGATTCCCCCATGTGCTCTTCGTATGAAAGGTTTGGCAAACCAACATCATCATTCTATAATGGGGTTATAAGTGATAGATTGGAAATCTCATTTCATTTGTATGGGTAAATTATAATCATCTGGTGAGTGCACCCACATATAATTCTTTGTTGTATTAAGGTAAATTGTTGATTTGTGAAATGTGTTAACATGAATACGTGACTTTTTGTAGGCCACTGAAAAGTAGCATGGAGAATAAACGTAGAAAGTGAATGTAACTAGCAAAAAACGTTAACATGAAGAACTTGTGTTGTGCAATTGACACTGTTTATACATCAAGAGCTTAACTGAGAAACTAGGGCGGCCCACCTTATTTGATTCCCTCAATACGTTGGTAAAGCAGGACCTATTATGGGATTAAAACCATCTTGTTTGTATGAAGCAATCAGATAGAGAGGCTATAGATCATTCGAAACCCACTGTTCACATTTACATATCTTTGAAAACAGACCCTGCATTGGAACCATACCTAAATGAAATCACAAACTCTTACCACCACTTTGTTTCAACTACATTTAGATTTACCCATGTGCACTTTGTATTGTCATTCTCTTAAGGGTGGAGTATGATGAAAGATTTGGGCCTCTGCTCCTGTGATACTTTTTCTATCCAAGACATTTTATACTGTTTTGTGACCATTATCGCCACATTTGCAAACACTTTTTATTGCCCATACTGAAAGAGAACGGTTTTATGCAGGTAAGGCCTGCATTAGTATACTTACAGATGCTGAACAACCCTTAGGAATGCTGTAACTGCTATTTTTTTAGTTGCAGTGGTTAGGGAAAGAACAAAAAGGCTTATCTGATGCGGTACATATTTATTTTTATATGGTTATGTTTTAAGTATCTTTAGCATGATGTTTTTGGTGCACAAGACCAAGTTTTTAATGAAATTTGTTGCTCATTGATGTCTTCACACTGTAACAGGAATAATAAAAAAGAGGGTTTATCTAATGTAGTACATATCTGTTCATTAATACAGTTATGAAGTGATAGTTTTTAGCGTGATGTTTTTGTGGGTCAAGATCAAGTCATAAATTAATTTTGTACCTATTAGACATTTTTATAGTGTTTTGGTGGAAATTATTCTATCCTGATATTTATGTCCTAAAAGTAAGGTGTATGTGTTTTTAATGTTTTTATATGTTTTTTGTAGTGTTCTTTTATGGTTTTAATTAACCAAATAAAGTGATCTTGACTGACTGGCACTGTTTATGTATTAGATGTGCTTATTTTTTAAATAATAAAATAATCTTTTTTGTCCAATTAATACAAATCATTACAATCAAGGGATATATAAAATCATTACATTACTTTAAAAACGTTGGTTAAAAGGTAATTGGAGTAGAAACATTAATTTTGCTTCATCAACACATTTTGAACAAATACATTACTGGTATTGAGGTAATTTAGTGATAACATGCCCTACTGGATCATTGATATCACATAAACACATCACATAAGTAAAATGTTGTTTGTGTCATAGGGAACATTTTGTTTAATTTCATTATTAAACGCTGCTGATAAAACCTTCGGTGCAGACAGTCATTACTTACATTCCCTGCAGTTTTTAAAGTGCCATTGTGCATTTAGTTCAAGCCAAACTATCTTTGTTAATCACATTTCATAAGAAATACAATTTTGAACTTGATCTGCAAAGTGCCTCTGTGCCTCTTCTCAGAGCTTCTCAGACCTGAATTAACTCTATTATAATCCTGTATAATAAGACATTAGAAACAGTTTTTGATCTATCGGGTTACTCCGTGCTTACTTCACCAAAGATAGAATCTATTTCTCAATACCATATTGCTTGGGAAATTGGATACGGGGACCTTACAGGTGGTCAAATAAGTGCAACTAGAACAAGAAAGTGTCAATGAGCTTTCTTTCCAACAGTTATATTTTTTTTAAATGTTTTTAATTGTCTGTCAAGAGTCAGGTGGGTTAGATAATTCAAGTATATAACAGTGACAGTCCTTGCTAGTTACAACAGGTGATGGGTAGGTAAAATGTTTCTATACTTGACACCCATTGCAACCATCTGCATTAAATATAGATCAGTCAGCCTGATTGCTGGTCATATCTACTTTCAGTTTCTATCATGGAGACGAAAAGTCATCCTAGAATAATTTTTTCTTTCAGCTATAAGAATGAACTTTACAAATTGGGATGTCAGACAAGTAGATTTCCAAGAAAAGCAAGATATTATTGCTTGGCGACACGTTCTCAACCCAATTTCTTTAAAGATGGGTTTTAACAATTCTTGCCTCTCCTTTCGCAATTGTGGGCAGGGACATACAATGGGTATAGCGTGTCATTAATAAAACTACATAGTCTACAATAGTGTGTTATCCAATTTTGTACCCATCTTGGTGTTCCTTCCTTTGGAGGATAATGGGGAAATCTTAGCGTGAGAAATCTATCCCTTAAAAATGGTTTTAGGTAGGAGGTTAAATAAGGTTGGGGCTCAGTTTTATTAAATGAGTTAACAACTGACCAGGCACGCTTTTTTTGCAATCTCCTCCTTATCCAATTCAGATGATAAGAAATTTGCAGATTAAATTAACATCTGTTTAAAAGCTGTTTTTTTCTATCCAGATGATCAAAGGTCTGGCACTTAAAAGTACTTACACTCCCCGTTAACTAAGATCTCCAAGCACTTTTATACTCTTTTTTACTTACTTCCTGCCAGCACAGATTTGCAAGAGAGCCTTAATCAGATAAAAGTAAAGAGTATAAGCATTGTAAAAATGCAGATTGTCTCATTAGAGTTTGGATTGTCAGGTCAAATTCCAGTCTGACGTTAGTATGCCCAGTGTTTCTCGGAACCTTGAAGGTTTATTTAAAACTTTTATTTGTAATTTATCAAGGATTTTGGCACCTTTACCTTGAAAGATTACTGACCCGTAAGCTAGTGAGGGAATCAACTTTGTCTTCATTACCTTTAGTAAATGGTTATGACTCGGATATAATTGCTTATCTCGCAGCGTTCTAAAAGCAAAAGAAAGTATGGTGGCTTTGGCCTTTAAATTAACAAAATAATGTTTAAAAGACACTCTATCATCAAATGTTATTCCTAGATGCTTATACAGTCTTACTGATTGGATCGCTAACCAATTAATATTCCATATTCTCAAATCTGATTTAGTTGATCCTTTCATCATGATTTTAGTTTTTTGTATTCATTTGTAGACCATTTGCTAAAATATATTTGTTAAATAACTATCAGTTTTTGTAGACCTATGGCTGTATGACTAAGCAGTATAGTGTCATCAGCATATTGCAAATAATTTATATTGTGACCTGCAAAGTTTGGAGAGTGAGCATTACCATTTTTCAAATGGTACAGTAAGTCGGGCATAAAAAGGTTAAAAAGACATGAGGCTGGTGCACATCCCTTTTTAAGACCGCTTGAGGGCCGATTACCATGGGGCTCGGAAGGCTCCGACGGTCAAAGTCTTCCGAGCCGCATCATAATGGGCCGGTCGGATTCATTTTCGACCACCTCATTTTGTTGGAGGCAGTCGAAAAGGAATCCGATCGGTCATTCTGACTGGGTTCTGCACCTCCCATAGTACTATGGGGGCATGCATTACGGCCGGTTTATGGATGGAATGCATGCTACCATAGTAAAATATAGGAATGCAACTGAACAGTGTTCGGTCTCATCCTAATGGGGAGTCGGGACAGCTGACTGGTTGTTGGTCGGTCCAATGACTGATGAGATGTTGGGCCAGAGTATTTCTACCCAACATCGTAATGACCCCTTATGTGTTTGGATGTGGCAGGTGGTACAACTGCCATCCAGTTTGAACCGGTCTCATGTATTTGAATTTAGCAATAGGATCATATCTAGCAGTTGTTTCTGTACACCCCATGCTGATAACGTTTCCCTAGATAAGTTGCGAGGAACGGAGTCAAAAGCAGCTTTAAGGTCTACAAAACAAAAATATAGTTTTTGTTTTTTGTTCTTCACTCTCTCTGCCAACAGGATGAGTGACAACAAATTCTTGGTCATTGACTGTCCCCTGCAGAATCCAGTTTGGAAAGTTGGTATTATTTTCCATAACATGGCCCATTCTTCCAAGTCCTGAGTAGATATATAGCAACATGTCTCTACGTCTGTTAGGACTATTAGCCAATAATTAGCCAGATTATCTAATGGGCCACTTTTATATTACACTTCCTTGCCAGGATTCCGGGACCAGTTTGGTTTTGACAACATCTCGGAACAATGGTGTTAAAGTTTCTGAACACAGATCAATTTCAGCTTTAAAAAAGGGGCTGGGAATCCCATTCGAGCCTGACACCCCTTTTGATCTGATCCTACTTATAGCTGTTTTTACTACTTCCTCTTGTAATCACTCAATTACTAATTTTTGATCATCGTAGGGATAATCATTTTCTTTCTTTTCACTGCTTTAGTTGGTTAGCGGGGCTGACATATTCTGTTCGATGTTAATACCGGAGTCATTTAGTAAAGAGGCCCCGTATAGTTTGAAGATGAAGGACTCCCAACCTAATTCAGAAATATTGGCACTATTGGCTCTCCTTTTACCATATTTGAGATTGTTAATTGTTCACCACAATGCTTTCAAGTTGGTGGTTTTGCTGGAGTAATGCAGGAAAGGCATATTCCTTCATAGTATGCCCTTTTTACCTTCCAAATGTCATTTTTATAAGTTCTTCTCAAACATTTTAATGAGCACAGTTTTAAGAGTTTAACAGCACTGTTTGGTTAGTTATAAATCGCCTGTGATGCTTTGTTAAGTGCCTTTTTTTTAAGACGTAACCTGTGCGAGTACAACCTGGTTTTTGCTGGCCTAACAGGTTTTCCCCTAGGTTTTTTTTTTTTTACCAAAAAGTGATCTACTAAAGAAGAACAGAAATGGGGGCCAAATTTCCACCATTGATTTCTCATGTCGATATTCACTGAGTACTGATTCTATTGTAGGATCTAGAAAAGCCAAGAAATCCATTTCTTTTGTCGGGTGCCAAGCCAGCCTTTTCAAGTTATAGGCAATTGAGACTGATTAAGAGTTCATGACTTTGGTAGATAATCGACTGTGAGCGATAATGACATATTTTAAGGGTTATGCTCACTTTCCATTCTAGGGACCACTTGGTACCCAATTAAATTACCTGCTGAGTCCTTTGAGATGATGGTATAATCAGCAGTAGAGTGTTGCAGTAAATTTTTTATGTTTTGGAGCGCGTACGATGTTATGTCGAGTATCCTCCTGTAGGAACCTAAGCTCATATTTTTGCAATTGGGAACAGCCCTTCTGGATTGAGACTTTACTTAATTTGTCTGAAAAGTTTTTGGAAGACATATGCATGTTAAAATCACTCAAAAAAATTAGGCTAGTGGTAGGATGTTGATAAGACAGAGTTTTAATTATTTCTCATAAGACAGTAAACTGATTTCTTTGTGCTCAAAGATAAATTTATAAAAATGATCGGCATATCAAAATCTATTTTTTTGCATAATAGCCAAGTTAGTTGGAAGTCAATGTTGTGGTGCTTGGTAACTAGGCCCAATGACACATAGGTAGATAGTCTACCTTTTGCATGGCCGTAGGCAGATGAGCGGGTTGCAAAATTGGCATACTCTTAATAACCAATAATGGCCTCATTGCACATTTTCCAAGTTTCCTGAAATATTACAACTTTAAAATTCTGTATAAAAGCTATTGTGTCATGATCTTCAAGCAGTCTTGTGAGGCCATGTACATTCCATGAACAAATATTAATGAGTTTTTTGTTTTCTGACTGAAATGTTCAACCATCAATCATTCCCTTTGGGATACCCTTTAATGAGTATTTTCAGAAGCTAGACCCAGTCATCACATAAGGCTGAGTTTTTCTGTATTTCTTCACACATTCGTGTTCCCAAATTAAAGCTTTTGATTTTAATGCAAGAGGATAACACAGTATTGAAGAGAGGGCCTATTGCTCCTTTTAAAACATTAGTATACCCTCCTTGTTTTCCGCTTATCGTGGGGTTTGGTTGAAAACTTATCTTTTTCACTGATTCGGGAATCAATAGAGTTGGATAATGACTATCATTACATTTCTGTATTTCAATCCCCCACTTTCTAGTGGACTATTTTCTAGAATTATTTTGGTGGTCTCCTCACTATGCCATAGGGTACAAGTTACTGCATGTGTAGGATTAACAGGGTCCTATTTAAATTTAACTGATTGTAAGGTATCTAATGTTAGATTACTAAACTACGGGATTGAGGCTAGTAGCTTTGTGTGCCCCTTCAGATGTACTGTGGAATGAATAAGAGTTTTGCAGGAGATACAGGACAAATCTCTGCAATTGATGTTGCATTCTTCATGAGTCGGTGATTGAGAAGCGATGATGAAGTTAAAGTTGGACTTATGCTTTGTGTCTTCAGACAATTTAAGATGTCTGGAGCAGTTAGTCTAGATACGCAGTGTTTTCAGGATGTGTCTTTTTGTGATTGCACTACATTTTTACCAGATGAACAGATTGAGGATGACTTTGTATATAACGATTTGTTTTGCTGAAAGACGGATATAGTGCGTTGCCTTTTTTATCTGCCACAGATATCTGAAGATCTCTACTTACTGATAGGGGCGCCTTGACTAGAGCTCTGACCAAGCACATGGCAAGTTGTAACTTCACCACTCTGTGTTATGGTTGACTTATTGGGGACTTCTTTGAAAGAAAGTGGCACTTCTGGTCTACCTGGACACATGATAGGTCCATTTTCCCCTACTTTTTCTATGCAGTAAAGTTTTTTTAGATGGTTTAAAAATCAGATTGTTTTCCTTTGGATTGGGGATAGCTCTTGGATTGCTGAGTTTTTTTATTTTATTGGTTCAGTTGTGTGCTTTTCTTTGTCTTATCCTTGCTCTCTTAGTAAAACCAACTATTTTTTAATTAGAAGATGATTCTATATTGTTTATTACTTGATTATCGACATCAACTTGTGCTAGCATTAATTGCGTGACTTCGATCTTGTTCAGAATGACTCAGGACACTGGCTTAGCAGTTTGGTCTGGACTGTTCCCATGAGGCACAGAGTCAAGACTTATTTGCATATGGCTGGGTCTAAACTGGGGTGGCATGGTGAGCAAAATACCAATGGATTTAACCCAGATCTCTTGACTGGTGGTGAATGTATGATTTATTCAGCATTCCGTCAATCGTTTGTTTGCGTAGCACTTTTCACACTAAGTGGGATGGGTATGCCCAGAGGTGTGTCCCTTGCTCACTGTGCCACTGGATTCAAGCTAGCTTGGCTGATGAAGGGTAATACCCAGAAACCGGTCCCAGAATGCTTTTTTCCGGTCCAGGGAAGACCTAGCTTGGCAGTTTGGCCTGGACAGTTCCCATGAGGCACAAGGTCAAGACTGATTTGTATATGGCTGGGTCTAAACTGGGGTGGCATGGTGAGCAAAATAACAATAGGTTTAACTCAGATCTCTTTACTGGAGGTGAATGTATGATTTATTCAGCATTCCGTCCATCATTTGTTGGTGTGAGGACACTTGTATGGCTCATGTTATACTTCCTTGTCTTACTGTAGGTTTTTTCCATCCTTCATCTTCTTTAGTAGATTGGGTTTGCATCTGTTGCTGCTCTTTGTGCTTTTGTGGTTCATTGCTGTTCACTTCCTCATTTCCTCTCCCCATCAATAATGATTTTTTATACATGGCTTGTCCGGGTGTTTGTATTATTGATACTTTTATATTGTGGCACTGATGATGACTATGATCTGATGTATTTGCTGGCTCCTTTTTATTCTGCACCAACATTAGCTTGACTAGTTACTAGGGATCCAACAATGCTCGGTATTTCAATAAATCCATCTGTATATTCAATTTGTCTGAATTATAATTATGGGGATTAGTTATAGTTATAGTGGGTCCTCTGCTCTTTTTGTTCGTACAGAAAAGTTTTCGTCATATGTGGCTAGAATGGATAGGTCGCCCGAATCCATTCATAAAATCGGCATTTTCTTTGTAGTGGGTGCACACTCAATGTCTATTACCTCAGGAATCAAGGCTGGTTTCAGGTTAGGATTGCTTCTTGCTGCTGTTGATATTGGACTCCACAAAATTGGGAGAGGTGCCCTATTGTATGGGAAAAGGGACAGGGTTACAAATAGAATCACTAATGGAAAAAACTCCCTTTACTCCACTAGCATACTTCAACTTTTAACCATCATTCTGGCTAAATATCAATCAAGAGAGAAAATCTATATCCCTCACTGTTTTTCAAAATTCAACACTAAACACTGAAACCTGTTTTCATGTAATAAAGCCAGATATATTTATTATTTTTTCACTTAATTTGTTTTAATGTTGTAATATATAAAAGACAAATTCATAAAGGAATTTGTTATTTTGTATGGAATTTTTTGTTTTGTCATATATCAAAATTCTCTAGATTGTATTTTTCTCAAGGATATCCGTTTTTAATTTAATACACTTCTAACTCTTCATCCATAGTACAATATTAAATTACAACAGTAATCTTTTTTTTTAAACCAAAAGGAAGGAAAAATACAACTTGGTTATACAATATCAGATTAAATCCATATTCCTTACCAAATGAAAACTTGTCGACACAGTGTTTCGGTGGTATTTACTATTCACTCCACCTTCTTCAGGACAAACTGTGATATTAAGAACATGAAACAATCTAAAAGACAAGTTTAAAAATAACAGTATTTATATGTATATATTATATATAAAACATGCATCACTACATTAAATATGACCAATTTACAAATCCAGGTTCAGTGTTAAAGTGAACAAAATCCCCATTTAACACTAACTCATACACATTCATGCATTACGATTAAGATATTTTTTATCTCTGTTGGTTATAATATTAATAAACCAACCTCCATCAATGCAATCTTTTTTTGTTATTTTATTTCCGATCAAAGGGGTATTCCTTATGTGTAAGGACATTTTAAATTTCCCATAAATTTCACATATTTAGGTTTATATAATATACATTGGGAATAGACATATATGCTTGGTCATCAAGGACTGAATATGTCCTTACCCAGAATACAACTTTCTGACCAGTTTTGTCTATGGGATCCTAGAATAACTCATAATTATTTGCAAATCATATTTTTTATATATTATTATTATCTCATCCAACTCTATATTTAAACTGATTTTCCTTAATTTTCTCAGCTTTGGTTAGGTTTATTCCTCATTTAGAAATAGTCTTTCTGTCATTCGATTCTCTAACAGAAAAATAACATGCATTGTAATTTTCTAATATAAAATGCTCAAGTGTATAGGTACCTCATTTTAGCTAATTACCTTTCACTAAGGAAAGCAGCAACAATATATTTCTCCTTTCAAAATATGTTATTAGGTAATCTCTATGGTACTTCAATCAACCTGGATTTAAATATAGATAGAGATACATCTTTTTTATATCCTTTCATATTTAAAAAAAAAAAAAAGAACCAACTTTCCAATATTGTACATTCAACTAAGGCCGCTCGGAGTTCTTACCTCCATTCTATTGGACTGCATGGACCTATATCGATTCTGCTTTTGAGATTATTATTGCTTGAAAAAGTATCAGACAAAACTAATGTTGGTGATCGTATCAGGGAGGACAGAAATACCTCATCACTTATGTTGGGATCGATGCCTAATGATAGGACAATCACCATATTGTTCCTGTTTAAGCTAAGATCCAATTCAACTAGGTCTGAAATTGTATTCACATTGGGATCAGTTACTATCGTCTTCATAGACCCTTAACTGGCATTAGGGGCTATTTTCATCCCTTTCGCTGACAAACTGGTTCCACTTTTAGGGTTAGTAGCTATGCTTGAGGTAGAGGGAGCATGTACTTGTGCTTTTACTACCAGAGGATAAATGCCCATATCTTGATTAGCCATTACAGTATTGGCTTTAGATTGCTTGCTAGGGCTTGTGCCAACTATTATTTGCGTATTTACCTTTTCTTGCCCTAGAAAAATTGTACCATTGATTGTTGTAGCGTCAGATTTTTGTTTAGCTTGTTTCTATCGTTATTGTGGCTTTGGCTGTTTTTAATTGCACTCCAAGATCTATATTACTTCCCTAACCTTCCCAGTGGATTTAAAATAGTCTGTGATAGTTGGCTAAAAAGTCTCATTATGATTTTTGGGGAAATTCTCCTCTGACCCATTTGAGAGGCAAGCCAGAGCTATTTTTGAGGAGGGGCTTTTTGCCCAATCTCTTTCCGTTGCGTTGTGTGTTGTTGATGCACTATTCCACGCAAATGCCAGATATCATTGCTATTTCGCGGTATATTCACAGGGCTCGCCAAATACGTTTGTATTTCTTTTATTGTTAGAATCACATCCAAAATGTATTAGCTGTTACTAGGGAGAGCTGGCCCGGAGGGACTCGAAATGATGCTTAGCTAAAGTCAATCTACTCAAGCTGGACAGGCTGAGAAGGGAAAGAGGATTCTCTCACCACTGTATATTGGATTTCGCTGGGAGCCAGGACATAGGAGAAGCTCCTTCCACTGATAGAGCCGCCCCTAACCCCTGCACCTCTCCTCAATGAAAGCCTCGATGGGCTTGTTTATCTGGTTGTCCCAGCTGCCTCTCAATCCAGCCCGTGCTCTTCTCCTCTCCTGGGCTGTTGAGGCACTGAAGCAAGCAAGAGGCAGGCTAGGCAGGCCTCACACTAATGCTGCAGTTACTGCCATCACCGCTCAGACAGGCTAGTTTACACCTGATCTCCTCCTCTCCCGGCTGGCCCCACAGGGGAGGGGGCACGTACCTCGAGCCTAAGGCTGATGGCAGAAGTCAGGAACAGTGAGACAACAATGGAGGAAGTGGTGAAGTAAGCACCCCTTAGCCCCAAGCCTCCACAAGCTGCACCTATTCCTGTCCACACCGGGCAACCTCTGCTGGAGGATGGGGGGGCACGAACCAGAAGCCCAAAGGCTCAAGACAGCGAGACAGTAGCATGGAGCTGCGCCGCTGATGCCTTTGACAATGACACTGATGACAACACCACAAAGCTCAGGTGCACTTCAGGTAATACAGAATGCTGAAGCAGATGTTATTATGTAATTTCATATGTAGGTAAGTGCATTAGTTGAAATTGCTTAATGTTTTGTGAATTCATAAAGCTTATATGATGCTTTCTTATATTAGCTGAATTTCGTAGGCCTGAAGTGCAAGTCCCTGGACAACTCTCACTTTAGAATTTACAGCTTGGATTTCTGGAATTTGTTTGTTTTTTCTCATGTTTTTTGTTGCAGGTTAATAAGCCCTTTCTTTAGACAGAATAATGTTTTTGTTTTATTAGTCAGGGAAGGAGGGTACATTTTACTATTGTGTGGCTTGAGTCGATGAAGGAAGGTCAATGTGTTTCACACAGGAAAAGTCCTGGGAACCAAGGACAAATTGTAACAAGGAAGATACATTGTCATTACTGTGGAAAACTACCTTTAGGACTGAACCCAGAGCAGATGAGGTAATTCACACTGCACCTTGGGAATGCTAACTATGAATAACTGTTGTTAAATTCAAGGATAGTTGCCCCACTTCTTCTTTGCCTACAGAGAGAGAACATCTTAGAACAAGCTCAGTCTTGATAGCTTTATGCTACTTGACCCATTGATCATGGAGAGACTTCTTAGGAAGACTCCGCATGCTGACACCTTTTACTCATCTTCTGAAAATGCCTAAGTAGGGATGTCATCTTAGTGCTAGAATAAGGATAGATTTAAGGCTTTTCACTCACCAGCCCTCGATGCAGAGATATTTGGACTCATGCTTCCTGGTTTTCTGTATCTTACTTCTTGACCTAATTGTATTGCTTATGCTGCATCGTCTAAACAGGACACGCAGATCTGGCTTCATGCTGATTCCTATGTATTTCTACACCCTCATGTTGAGGTGTCTTTATGTTCAGTTGTTTTTGGCTTTGTAAAAAACTCTAACTGACCTTAAGTAGTTGTCCGTGGGTTACTATTTATCTGAGAGAATTATTGACTAAGTGATTGACCTTCTAATGACTTTTCTCCCCTTTACATTTTCATGCTGTGAAAAAGAACCATGGGATTGTGACTCTAGAAGAGGTCTAGAACTTATCAGCCCAGCCCCTTCAGTGGGTAGCAGAGTATGGCGGTTTACACATGAAGCAAGGGGAGAATCCCGAAATAGTCTGGAATAAGTGGAACCTAGAACCCCAATGCCCTGAAACAGAGCCCAATGATTGAGGATGGAAGTCAACAGAATCTGGCGGAGTCCAACGGAGTTCAATGGTGTAGCGAGATCAGCAGTAGAAGGAGGAGTGAGTGTCAATAGGCTGTATTCAGCATGTTAGATTGCGGGAATGGTTTGATTGTGTCATGTCTTGCAGAGTTGGATTGAGAGTCGAGTGAATGTGGTTTCGGGCAGGAAGTGGTCCAAGGATAGAGATTTGAGTTGCAGGTCCCGAAGTGGCCTAAGATCCCATAATATTTAAAAGATGTAGAAGACACCGAGATTGTGATTGTCTGACCAAAGAATTGAGGAGTTGTCTTGAGACGTCATCGATGGTTCACTAACTAAATTAAGCCTGGGCGTAGTTTGCGTAGCAGCACTACACGTAGCTTCACGTAGTATGCTTTAAACTTCGCGTAGTACACGTAGTCTGATGATACTGTGTACTTCTCTGTACTGTACAAATATTGCAAAATAATTGCAATAAGTTTTCCTGTACATGACCAGATATGATAAAATAAGTATTTCTATCTTTATATGCTTAAGTACATATAGTAATTTCACAATGGTGAAACTGAAAAAGTAGTAAGCAGTGGGAGATGTGATGATTTTGGGATCCTCCCTAACCTAGGGGGAGTACCAAACAGATGCCTTGGAAACAAAAAAGCACATCTTATTGAACGATTTAGTTGTGGTCCCATCCTCTTAGGACAAACCCAAACACAGTTATTGGCAAGAAAACATTCCCAACCAAAGGCCCTGCAAAGCATTATGGGATGAAATGAGCAGTGGGCAGTGAATATTATATAGTATACAATATCAAAAGAATTCTACAAAGAGCTGCAGTTCAACTGGTGGTTACTAGATGTCCCTCACGAGTCAAATGCAAATGCTTGATGAAAGGGTTTCAATGGTTTTGCATTTGACTCGTGAGGGACATCTAGGGACGACCAGTGGAACTGCAGCTTGATGTAAGAATAATTTCAATGCTTTACATTTGACTCGTGAGGGACATCTAGTAACAACTAGGTGAACTGCAGCTCTTTGTAGAATTATTTTGATATTGGATACTATAATATTCACTGCCCACTGCTAATCTCGTCCCATAATGCTTTGCAGGGCCTTTGGTTGGGATTGTTTTTTTGCCAATAACTGTGCTTGGGGTGGTACTAAAATGATGGGTTCACCAATGAAGTTAAAAAAAATGTGCTTTTTGTTTATGCTCTTTGTGTTCAAGGCATCTGCTTGGTGCTCACCCTAGGTTACGGGGGACCCCAAAATCATCAGCTCTCTCATTACCTAATGTTTTCATTGTAAAAGTTCATATTTGTGAATTGGTTATATGCTGTTAAGCATGTACAATTGCTTTTTCAAAGCATCTGAGAATATTGCTGATTTAGCTACTACCTAGAGCACGGTTTTGGTACTGTACTACATGCAAAGCACGTAGTTTTAAGCCCAGGGCTAAACAAAATAGCAATGATAAGAACAACAATGGTAAAAATATTGAAAAAAAATAGTAAAAATATCAACTCTCTATACTTAAACAGGTAAGTACAAAAATATTGAATACAAAATAGTTAAAAATATAAATAAAATGAAATAATATATATTAAAATATAATATATTAATATTATCTTTAACAAAAGAAATTACATTTAATATAAATTTTAAATAAATATAAAAATTGACCTTAATTTTTAAAAATATAAACACACAAACGTACTCATTTATACATATACATTTATTCACTTTAAAATAATGTATTAACTTTTATCTTTATTTAATTTTTAAACTTTGAAATTATATAACAATTAAATATATACATATATCAATAATTTAAAAATAAAAACAAAGTCTATAATTAATTAAAACATCAAACTATTAAAACAAACTTAAAAAATACATTTTGCAACACAATAAATACAACAGTAGGGAAAAAGTTGGATACCGATACAATTAAGGGGCCGATTCTGATCTTGCTGGGAGAAGGCTCTGTGCGACTCGGATCCGGAGGGCTTTCTGAGCGACTCATGCTCCGGGGTTCTGAGCACCCAAGTACGATGTGAACAAGGGCTGACGGACACGGGTCGCTTGGAGCCCCATTGAAGTCAATGGGAGCCTGCTGTACGACACGTACATAGGCTCCCATTGACGAAAAAGATATGTTGTGCACAAGGGCACCCCCTGTAGTGGGCACGCATCTGTGCCGCCTGCACCGGACATGCATGTCCCCTGCGATCGACTTGTATGACTAAGGGTGAAGGGAATCTGGTGGGGACCCCCGAAGTCCGCTTCCCAGCGTTTACGTGTTGGAGGCTCCGACTCGATCCTGCTGTTCGAATCGTGCATTGTACTGGCTCGGTCGGAAATCGCCTCCATTGCATGGCACGGTTTGCTTACGGATGAGACGTACAGAGCAGTTCAGACCAGGAACCAATTCGGTCGGTGATTTCGCGTTGCTCGCATCGTACTTGCTCTCTGGTACAGCTGTACAAGTCATTCCGAAAACACACGCACGGCTCGTACTTTTTCCAGCCGGATCGCGTTCAGGGCCCTTCCGAGCGAGATCGGAATCGGCCCTATAATGTACTATTCCAATTGTAATAAGCGCAACAGTAGGTAAAGTGTTGGATAGCGGAGGGGTACAAATTACTATTCCCACTCCAAACCGTGCAACAATAGGGAAAGCGTTGGATAGCGGAGGGGTAAAATTTACTATTCCCTCTCCTTTGACTGTAAAAGTAGGGTAAATGTTGGATAGTAGAAGAGTTACATTTACTATTCCAACTCCAGTGATTGCAACAGTAGAGAATATTTTGGCTAGCGGAGGGGTAAAAATTACTGTTCCTACTCCAGTGAGTGCAACAGTATGGAAAGTATTAGATAGCGGAGGGGTAAAAATTACTATTCCCACTCCAGTTAGTTCAATAGTAGGGAAAGTACTGGATACCGCCCTCATCGCAGCCACCGACGACATCCGGACCCTGCTCGACAAGGGGGAAACAGTGGCCCTCATCCTCCTGGACCTCTCCGCTGCGTTCGACACGGTCTGCCACCGCACCCTAGTCCAGCGCCTCAGCAACATCGGTATCCAAGAGAAGGCACTGGAGTGGATCATCTCGTTCCTCGCCGGAAGAACACAAAGAGTCCGCCTCCCCCCGTTTCGCTCCGAGGCCACCGAAGTCATCTGCGGCGTCCCGCAAGGATCTTCACTCAGCCCCACCCTCTTCAACATCTACATGAAACCTCTCGCAGCCATCGCACGCCAGCACAACCTCAACATCATCTCTTACGCCGACGACACCCAGCTGATCCTCTCCCTCACCAGAGACCCCGACACCGCCAGAACCTGCCTACACGAAGGGATGAAAGACGTCGCCGAGTGGATGAAGGACAGCCGCCTGAAACTGAACTCGGACAAGACGGAAGTCCTCATCCTGGGATCTTCGCCCTCAGCCTGGGACAACTCCTGGTGGCCCCCAGCCCTGGGCACCGCACCCAAGCCAACCGACCACGCACGCAACCTGGGCTTCATCCTGGACCCCTCCCTCTCGATGACCAGACAAGTCAACGCCGTCTCCTCATCGTGCTTCAACACCCTGCGTATGCTTCGCAAGATCTTCAGCTGGATCCCGACCGAGACCAGGAAGACTGTCACCCAGGCACTCGTCACCAGCCGACTGGACTACGGAAACGCCCTCTACGCCGGAACCACAGCCAAGCTACAGAAAAGACTCCAGCGCATCCAGAACGCCTCCGCCCGACTCATCCTGGATGTCCCCCGACGCAGCCACATCTCCAGCCACCTGAGGAACCTGCACTGGCTCCCCGTCGACAAGAGGATCACGTTCCGGCTCCTCACCCACGCACACAAGTCTCTCCACGACCTGGGCCCCAAGTACCTCAACGACCGCCTGACCTTCTACACGCCCACCCGCCAGCTACGGTCCACCAGCCTCGCCCTCGCAGCCGTACCACGCATCCGAAGAGCCACCGCCGGAGGAAGATCCTTCTCTTACCTGGCTGCCAAGACTTGGAACTCCCTCCCCATCCACCTTCGGCTGACCCAGGACCATCTCGCCTTCAGGAAACAACTCAAGACCTGGCTGTTCGAGCAGTAGCATACCCCTCCCCCCAAGCGCCTTGAGACCCTCCCGGGTGAGTAGTGCGCTATACAAATGGCATGATTGATTGATTGATTAGCGGAGGGGTAAAAATTATTATTCCCACTCCAGTTAGTGCAACAGTAGGGAAAACACTCAATAGCGGAGGGATACAAATTACTATTCCCATTCCAGTGAGTGCAACAGTAGGGAAAGTGCTGTATAGCGAAGGGATAAAAATGACTATTCCCACTCCAGTGAGTGCAACAGTAGAGAAAGTATTGGATAGCGAAGGGGTAAAACTTACTATTCCAGTGCGACAGTAGGGAAAGTATTGGATAGCAAAGGGGTAAAAATTACTATTCCCACTCCAATAAGAGCAACAGTAGGCAAAGTGCTGGATAGTGGTGGGGTAAAAATTACTATTCCCACTCCAGTGAGTGTAACAATAAGGAAAGTATTGGATAGCAGAAAATCAAAAATGACTAATAACATTTAAACAATAATATTTTTTGTTGTTTTTGTTTAAAGTAAATAAACAATATTTTAAAACTACGAAGAGAATGGGAACGAAGCCCTGCTCCACCTAAGGTAAAGTGGGAGGAGGAGTTGAATGCTCCCATTTCGGAGGAGCAATGGGCCTTTTGCTGTCGTCAAACAGGGGTCATCTCTGCAAATAGCAGGCTATGTCTGATACACTATAAATACGTTCATCGCTTATATTATACGCCTGCTAGGTTACACCTTCTAGGCTTGCGCGAAACGGACCCCTGAGACAGATGCGGGGATGTTGGCACTGACTTTGGACACCTGGCATGGGACTGCCTGCTTGCTCGGGAGTATTGGCAGGAGGTACTGCAGGCGCTGGATGTAATGACTCCAATGCATGTGCCTGATGATCCCCTTAGCGTCCTATTGGGCTATAAGGAGCAAATTCCCGCTAAGGTCCGGAGATTCGCCTCTCTAGCTCTTTTGATGGCACAACGGCGTATAGCCAATCGCTGGGGACACGGTCGAGCTCCCAAATTTAAAGAGTGGCTTAATGATCTTGCATACTGCCAGGAACAGCTGGACATTTATGCTGACCTTATGCCACCTTCCTCACACCCTAAGGATATTTGGGTCCTCTTTGGGCATATCTTCTGGAACATACTGACAATGAGGGGGCAGAACTGAGCCCGGAGCGGGTGGGGAATGGGAGGGGTGACCGGGGGGAGCTTACAGAGGCAGGAGACTCTGCAGGTGTGGGCTCATAAGATCCTAGGGTGAGGCATCGGGATGGAGGGTGGGGTACAGGGGGTAGTAATCTATGACCACACATAATTGCCTGTGACCTGAGTGGCTAACAGTGACTGTTGATCTCTGCAGGAATTCTGTTTTAGGAGGGTTCTGTTTTTTTTGTTACCTTTTAGGAGACCTAAATTGACTGCTGTCTGCTTTGATTGTCTATCTGACGCGGCCGGCCCACTTGGTTGTAGGTGACTTGCTGTGTACGCATCCCCCACTACCTTATGCACGGAATATCATATACTGCTGTGCCAGTCCGATGGGATGTAGGCACCCGGCTGTGTTGCCTCCCTGATGTCAATAAAGGCCGAGTGTAAAACCCCAAAAAAACCAATATTTTAAAAATATACAATTGAATATATTAAACATATTAAAAGAACACATATTATAATGTTAATTACATATGACAAAAACCTACAAATATGATATAAAAAATACATTTATAAACAATATTTATTTAAAAGGAACAAATATTCACAAACAAACAAATTATTTAAAACCTAAATGTATTTATTTTATTTCTTACCCTATAACACCACACCAATAAAAAATACATCAACATTTTTATTGAAATTAATTTCCATAACTAACATAATTAATAATACATTTTAAATATATTATTAGTAAAAAAAGATAAACATTTATTGAGTACACATTCGTTAACACTATAATATCCACAACACACACCTAAAATTAATTACACAATTACAATTATTAATTACAAATTAATTAATTTAAATTGATTAACACATAATGAATAATTCATCAATAAAAAAAAATACTTCCAACTCTTCCTACTACTTACACCTACAAACACCACAACACACAGCTAAAATGTATTACACAATTACCATAATTAATTACTAATTAAAATGAATTGCCAACAAATTAATGAATCATCAATAAAAAATAATTTACTTCACACCCTTCACACCACTTACACCTATAAACACCACAAAACACACCTAAACCTAAATTCACAATTACCATAATTCATTACAAGTTAATTAATTTAAATTAATGAACTAATTATTAAACAATTATTAATACATTAATTCACACATTTAACACTATAACATCACTATGAAACAAATATTAATAAATATGTATTCAATACATTTTATATAATTAAATTACTGCTCACCGTCTTCCCCTATAAACCCCCAACCTGCTATGGAACTAAAAACGCAAAATGTTATATATTTTTTTAATAAGTACTATAAATAATCAATAAAATGTATATAAATAAATAACTTCCCACCTTATTCGCCTATAGTCCCACAACCCGCTATGTAACTAAAAACGCAAAAATCTATAAAAAAGAAAATCTTAACTACTAAAATTTTAACACATATAATAAAAATACTAACATTTCTTATACAAAAAAATCAAACATCACACACACATATAAAATATACCCTAAAAAACATAATATTAATAAAAAATCAATATTTTTAATAACTATATTTTTTACAAACGATATTAAACACTTCGATATTTTTTACATCGATATTACTTACCTAAAATCAACATTCTTGACCACAAGGATTTTTCCTGTCGATATTCCTGACCCACAACATTTTTACCATGATATTTGTGCAATTCGATATTTTTACCTCGATATTCTTTCTCAGCACTGTCATCAACAGTTCCACCTAAGATAGGGAACTATGTGTGAATGGGATGCATGGGAAGATTCTAGGGGACCTTCTGTATAGGGGTGAGCTACTCTGATTCAGCTGGTCATGGGTTATCGTGTGCAAATGTTCTTGTATGATTGAATTCTACAGATCTCTTTGATGGCAGACAATTACGTATTTAAGATGACTGTGTGAGTGAAAGTACAGAGAGACATTCTGAAGGAGCATGTACTGCTGCGAGGAGTGAAGGTGACGTCTGAGAGTGTTGCGCTGTGATAGGTCAGTTGGTGTAACGCTGCGCTGGGATTGGTTGGTAGTCATCGAGAAGTGTGTGATTGAAAAAGATAGTTCCACGGAAATCTATTACAAAACAAACTTGCAATTTGAAATCATGCCATGTTTCAGGGTGGTGAGGGATATTTTCAGGGGTGATGAAGGGGTTGTTACTCAAGTCAGTGAAGAGGAGCAGACCCAGGCTACTGCTGCACATTATATGGCAACAAACGTTGGGTTCCATACTATAATTTGGCTTTAAAATTGGCACAAGATCACTGAAAAGGAGGCTGAATTGTCATTTCCAGGCTTTGGTTAATTTTGGTTGGATGTACTAAATCAGCTTAGAGGAGCAATGTTTGTGCTATGACCTCTGCCTAGATTAACACAGTTTGAAGCATTAGATGCATGGATCTGTGCAGCTCATGCTAAGCAGAGGGAGAAATACCAAGGGAGATTGAGAAAAACAGTGAGGGCGTATCAGGATACCCAGTGGGATGCACAGCTTAAGAAGTGGAGAGAGGATATCATTGAAGGAGAAAGGTTGCACCCCATGCTGGTCGGAGATGGGGGATCCCAGAAAATGAACAGGAGGCCAAATAAAAGCGACAGTAGCAATGGGAAGTGCAGCAGCTCAAGTGGGTACTAGTTCAGGAGTCTTGGGAAGGATATCTACAGTAGTAGGGGGAACAGGAGTGTCTGCCTTGAAAGGTTAGGAGCTTGTGTATGGCCTAAGCTCAGTTAGTCAGAGACAACCCATACATGCTGATGGGACTGGATTGGAAAGAATAGGGAGCATGAATGAGAATTGTCCATCTTTGGTGACTATGGAATCTAGTATCCGTTTAGTGTCTAAAGCTGTCCCTTCTTGAGTACACATTGGCTATTGTACTATGAGGCCTGTACCCATGGCAAGCACTAGTTCAGATCTATGGATGTGGGAATCTCCAGTGAGAGGACATAGTGGTGCAACTTTAGTATCAAGCACAAGTCAGGGAGCCTCTGGAAGTCAGCATGTCCTACACGTCCTGGTGAGAGACCACAATAACAGTAAAGAGAGTCAGGGTAATACCTTGAGCCAGGGTACCATCACAGCTACAATAAAGGCAAATACACTGGATGTGGTGAGGCTGAAAGCTGAGGTAGATGAGATCATTAGTAGGAATCTACCTTTGGATAGAACAGAGACCTATGAGCCAGATGGCCTGTTGTTTGTCACGAAGGATGTCACCCGAAGGGAAATACAAGCACATGAAAAGTTGTCAGTGTTAGCTCAGATGTATGGAGTAGACTTGTCTTGAAAGAAAACATTAGAGGGAAATCATAGACTTACTTACAGTGACCAGGAGCTAGAAGATAAGAGAGTGAAGAGGTTGAAGATACATATCCAAGAGTTGGTCTTATGAATAAGGGCTTGAATTATGCTGGATAGTTGGGAAGAGAGATCTTCAAAGAAGAAGAGTGCAAGAAAGTGGAGGAGGGGTACGCAGGGAGTAGAGGCATATGTGTTATGGGAAGTGCCTAGTGGGGGCTGTGAGCATGTCCCCTGGAGTCAGGGTGACCTTGCGAAGTTCACTAATGATTTTCCCAGGCTGAGGGAGAGTCAATTGGTTTGTTAATATCTCAAAAGTATTGTGTATTGATCTAAAAGCCTTGTTCAAAATTGTGGTTCCTAGTGATCTATGGTCTGATTGTAAGATAGCTATTGAATGGCCTGCTGCTGAGCCAGAGAGGGATTCAGTAGCTCATGGCCCTTTGCCAGTGGGTATGATAAAGTAAGATCAGGTGATCACATGGTTGCAGTCCAAAATAGCCCTTCAAGACATTGATTGGTTTAAGATAGATCGAACAACCCAGGAAACTGAAGAGTCAGTACATGCTTACTATGAGAGGCTGTTGCAAGCCTTTAAGCAGTGCAGTGGGCTAGATACACTGGACCCTAAAGACATGGGACAATTTGAATTCTAAATTTTTGATTGAACTGAGGCTGGAGATCAGCCTCATGATCCAACTTAACTTGCTAGCAAAACAAATTTGTAGACAAACTCTTATGGTATGCCAGATACTGCAGTGTTGCAGTGGATTCTAAACATAGGAGGATAAAGGAAAAATTGATGCTGGTTCAAATGTGGGACACCCAAAAGGGAGTGCAGGCAATAGTGGGGCACATAGCTCGAGGTCAGGGGAATGTTCAAGGAGGGGTCCAAGCAACGCCTGTCAAAGGATCAACGGGACAGGGAAGAGGAAGAGGCGTCCTCATAGATACTGAGACAGGGATAGATGTTGCAGCTCTGAAGAAGACCACTGCTTGTCATTTATGTCACAAGATTGGGTATTGGAAGAGCGAGTGCCTGCTTAATCCTGAGAATCAAGTGTAGGAGGGAGAACTCATACAGGTGACAGATGAAGTAAATCAGTTACCGACAGTGACTAGACCAAGATCTCTTAATACAGTAGGGAATCAAAATCAGTTAGTGCAAGTGCTTCAACCTCTGAGAATCTCACTAGGCAACCAAGCTTTCCATCAAATGCCATTAATTAAACCCTGGACGAATTTGACCCAGACCCGTCTCTTTGGCAGTGCCGGAAGGGAAGAAAGTCTGTACACCTGGCACAGCCTTAGCGGTATACCAGAGTGAACCTTATGGTGGAAGCAGATTTGGATGCTCATCCTATCCTATTATGTTCTTGATCAATACTGGTGATACCCATTCTACTGTAAGATCTACAGTAGCCCCAAACCTGGTCCTCTCGGGAAAATTGATCCAAGTTGTAGGAGTCTTTAACAAAAGAATGACAAACCTTTGCCAGAAAAGGTATTAGTGAAAATCGGAACTTTTGGATCACCATCAGTTCGTGGTGTGTGATTTGAGTCCAGTAAGTTTGCTAGGGAATCATCTCTTCTGCATGTTGACTTATATCTTAGACTGCACGCCGAAGGAAATTGAATTGCAGACAATGATGAGGACATTGCTTTGAAATTGGCCAATCAGAATCATTAAACAGTGGCAGACGTGCCACTGGATTTGAGAGACACAGTTTCTCAAATGGTATGGGACTTCTCTGGGGAGGAAATCAGACTGATTAGAGGAGTCGAGCAAGTCCACATACAGGTAAAGTCTAATGCAGAATTTCTGAAAACCCCATAGTACAATCTGCCACCAGAATTACACCTGTAACTGAGTCCAAGATTGTGCAGGGAATCCTAAAGGAGAACTTGGGAAGTCCGTGCAATTCACCTATCTCTGGATTGCAGAAGCCAAGTGGGAAATATCACATTGTTCCGGACCTGCAGAAGGTCAATAACATAGTGTTTCCATGTTGTTCCGTGGTACTGAATCCATCTGTGAGCCTATTTCAGATCCCTTGTAAAGTTGAATGGGTTACAGTGATTGATATCTGCCAAGTATATTTCTCCATCCCGTTGCACTAGCGAGAGTGTTGAGTCTTTTCTGTACTAACCTAGAAAATCGGAGGGTGCCCGTAGACAAGTGGCCTACTTCTCAGCTATATTAGATCATGTAGCTTCAGAATTGCCTGGATGTCTCAAATCAGTTGCTGCAACAGATGTCCATATTGAATGATGTGAAAGCACTGTATGGGTCATCCACTTACAGTTTATGTACCACATTCAGTTGAGCTCCTGATGACGAGAACCAAAACACAGCATTTTACAAATAACAGGTTGACAAGGTATGAAGAAGAGTTACACGCTGCTGAGGATGTTACCATGAAGCGTTGTTCTGTGTTAAATCCTGCTACCTTGTTACCTGTTCCAAATGCTCATGGGAAAGATTGTGAAGACCATGACTGTTTGAAGGTCACTGAGCTTTGCACAAAACCAAGACCTGACATTGTTGATGAGACATTTTCTGATCCCGATCAAGTGCTTTTTGTTGATGGTTCATGCTTCAGAGACACTAAAGGTAATTTGAGAGCAGAATTTGCTGTCTGCACCATCTCTGGAATGGTGGTAGCTGCTTGCTTGCAGGGAGTGCACTTTGCACAAGTTACTGAAATCATTGCCTTGACCTGTGCATTTCAAGTCTCTGAACAGATCCGAGTCACCATCTAAACCGATAGCCAGTACGGCTTTGGTGTGGTTCATGATTTCGGATGGCTATGGTCACAAAGAGGGTTCCTAATGTCATCAGGTTGTCCAATAAGGAATGGGGAATATGTGAGACAACTGCTGGAAGCTTTACAACTGTCAAGAGAAGTGGCTGTCGTGAAGGGTGCAGGCCGTGGAAATGGGAAATTACTTTGTTACTACAGGGAATAGGTACACAGACAAAGTTGCAAGTTTCTGGGCTATTCATGCATATGCCTTCAATGTGGAATATATTGGCGAGAGTGCAAGGAAGACCGAACTCAGCATGATGCTAGTTGTTGCTGACATGTGGGATGAAGTGAGATGTTTGCAAATGGAAGCCACAGACATTGAACAGGTGGGTTAGATCAGAGCAGGTTGTGAGAAGGGAGAAAATGACATTTGGGCGGCAGTTGATGGCAAGGCAGTATTACCATATTGTCTGTTACACCCAATGGCAAGGCAAATTCGTGGAACAGCTCATATAGGAAGGTATGCAATGGTGAGATTGCTCAGACAGACTCAGTTCAATCCGAGGTTTCATGTGATTGCAGAAGCGGTATGTCTTCGGTGTGTCTCATTCCAAGAATGAATGGTGGGAAAAAGACCGATGTTGCCTTGAGTCACATTGGCAGATCAGGGGATCCCTTCAATCGGATCCAGATGGATTTTGTTGAAATACCTGTGTGTAATGGGTTGAGATTCATCCTGGTTGTTGTGTGCATCTCGATGGGTTGAAGTTTATCCAACTAGAAGGTGCGATAGTCTCACAGTTGTGAAGTTATTGTTGAGGGAACTCATTCTTAGATTTGGAAATCCAACTACATTGGAATCAGATAAAGGGACACACTTTCATAATGAGGTCATGACATTGTTATGGATTGCCTTGAGTGTGGATCAAAGACTTCATTGTAGTTACAGGCTGGAGGCATCAGGCATGGTCGAGCAGATCAACAGTATCTTAAAGACGAGACTGGCTGAAATGTGTGCTTCGACATCCGTGAAGTGGCCTGATGGGTTGACTTTGGTGCTAATGAGTTTATGCAGAATTCCTGACAGGAGAACTAGGTTTTCACCACATGAGATACTGATGGGAAGAGCAATACGTGTGTCTGCTGTGCCTGCCACTGCATTAGTAAATATCACAGATGACTTGGTCCTTGACTACTATAAAGGATTGGCTGATGTGGTTCGTTCTGTGTCTCATCAGGTTGAAGAAGCGACTGCACAGGCTTCTTAAAAGACCTTTGCCAAGACCTGAAACCAGGTGATTGGGTGCTCATCAGGAAACACATGAGGAAAAACTGTCTTGATTTTTGGTGGGATAGACCATATCAAGTGATCTTGGTGACCAACACTGCAATGAAGTGTGGCGGAACTGGGTTCACACTTCCCATGCCCAACGAGTAACATGTCCTGCCAATATAACACCTCCTCTCCCAGAAGCATTTCTATCCATGACTGAGGGGTCACTAGAGAGGACAAGCCAAGCTGTGGAGGTTCCTGAAGAGACTGGATACAGACCAGCTCAATCTGAGGGGGTCAAGCAACACAAGAACCTTGTATAGACTCTGAGGGAGACAGTAAAGTTGCGAGGGGTATACAGTCTGACTCAGCAGAAGAGACTGGTGTGATAAATGGTCATGTGCAGTTAAGGAAGAAAGATGCTGCAGGTGAAACGTGGCCTGTGAGACAGAGGAGAAGAAACCTGAGTCTGATCTGAGTGAAACTGACCAAACAACACAGAGTGCTAGAAGTTTCAGGAGGTCATGTCAGAGATATTCATCTTCCAAGTGGGCTTATCTGGTTACAAAGGCCGGGGAAAGCGAGGTCCGAGATTTCAATCCTGATTGTCGAGATCTTGCTGAGTGTTCCTGGAAATGAAGCTAATACACAAGGTTGAGTGGCTTACGGACTCTAATTTTGGAGGATATAATGAATTCCCAAGTTTCTGAGCTCCACAGTCTCCTCAAGAGATCGCAGCATTGAGAGCTGAACTATTACAATGAGTTATTGAGGAGGTTGTCTCTGATCTCATAAGGTATGTAAATTGAACTTTTGAACTGTAAATAAATTGCTTGAAAGACGTTCACCTAGGCCCGAGTGCAGTGCTTAATTTGTAAAATAATAAGTGCCGAGGCTCCCGTCGGGTGGCCACTGCAGCTAGCACCACACATTGCCCCTGCCATCTGCCAATGACAGTAACAACACAACTACTAACCATCACGCTCTTACAAGGGCGACAGTTCATACTATTGCGGGCCCCCAAAGCTATAAGAACGGCATGCAGCAGTGTCTTGTTTATTTGCTTTATGGGAATACTGTTTCTTGCATAGTACTTAGCGACTGCATTGTGGGACTTCATAGCACGTTAATAGCTACTCGGTGGTGCACATTTAATTGACTTCAAAATTAAGACATAGAACGAAAGAATCTCATGTTGTATTCAAATCTTTGCTACTGGACACTAACCCACTGAGCTATATTATGGGGGTTCTAGCTTGAAATTTAAGGCAGTGTAGAAGTGCAAGCGTCTTAATTATTTCAGATGGGTAGCTGCCAGTGTGAGTGAAGAAGACCCCGTACTTAATAGAGTCGTGGACCTGTAGGAAGAGACTCTGGAAGGAAATGGGAGATGTCTGTGGGGTTGATTTATTGAAAAGTGGGCTTTAGCTGTGCAGGGGAGATCTGTGAGAGTAAGAGGAGTGGTGCATGTGGGGCGAAGAGGCTGTGGAGAGAAATGGCGCTGTGTCTATGGGAAGGGAAGACTGGTTAAACTTTGTTTTTATGAAGAGATGGGATCAACCATCCAAACCAAATGAAGATGTATTTGCACGATAAATGGACCAGGAGGTGAAGGGCAATGGGCTTGAGGAGGGTGCAGTGAGGCACTGAAGAGGTTAACGTACTTATTGGCCAAAGGTGCATGGAGAGGAAAGTCAGAGATTCACTACCATTCAGAGGTGTGTTCCAATGCCCATGGATAGTGGCAAGCTGTCTGAATACCAGAGCGGCCGCATGCAGTCCTTTCAAACCAAGAAGGGCTTCAATGAGGCTTCAGATTTGCCAACGAGCCCTGGCGGTGTGCAGCGTGCGCTGTGGAGATGTTGATTTTATAGCACAGCCCTGGGCCCAGAGAAATTATTGAACAAGAGGACCATGGTTATGTGGATTACATTTTTAGAACCAGAGAAGGCATGTTGGGCTAAGCTGAAGGATACCCAGGCCACGCCTACACAACCACTCAGAAGAAGAAAAATGTTTAACGACCCATGCAGACCAGAATTTAATACTAATTTTCCGATTAATTTTATTTTCCTCTGAGTGGTTGTGTAGGCGTGACCTGTGCATTTCTTTGTCCAGGGGCCTATAATGCTGTTAAAATGGCCTGCATGCTCCACTGCAGTAGGGGCACATTTTGTTTTAATCAGACTCCCAATATGGATTTTTCTCTGTAACTCATCAGGAAAATATGAGCAATAAGTAGCCATGTAGCATAATGCATTCATATCGCACCTGTTTATTTAGATATTCTCTGCAAAGAAAAATGTAGTCATTAACTATTTATGTATTCTTGTCTGTAGCACCATTTCCACCAGGCCCAGGTTTCAGAGCACTGTATATTGCATTGTGATACAAAAGGAAACATGTGATGACTGTTTGAATGTTAATATTAATATTGAGTAAAGCGATCAGGACCATAAACCAGTTCAGACTGGTCAGGAGTATGAGAAATTAGGAACAGTGACATTTAACAATAAGTTTAGATAAGTACAGCTAAAGCACGATTATTCCCTGGTTTACTGATTTTAGAGCGTCTACCGCCATGATGCCTTCGGGCAAATACTGCAATAATAATAAATAAATAAAGTTTATAGATGACATAAAAAACACGACACAAGTGATTTCTGTTGCAAAAGAGAATAAAAACACACTAGATGGGATATATAGCAAAATATATCGGTATGGTAAAGTTACATGTATAGGTTCAAGAAACGCTAGAACCTATTTTTGGCTAGTGTCAACCCCTAGTGCAAATATTTCCTGAATCTATTGTATCTAAATAAATAACTCAGGTTTACTAAGCCCTCTATGTGGCAGACAGGAGCATAGTAGTAATAATGGGGACACCAAACTAGTAATGCACCCGTTGTATGAATCTCAGGGAACCTATGATAGCCTTAACCGAGGTTTAATATTGAAAATCATTTCAACTATGCCTGATTTAGCATTTATTAAATCCTCTGATTTGGTGTCTGTCCAATTTAGACAGGTTCAGCCCAATACTCCTCGTGAGTCCACTATTACCACTTGGTCATCAAGTGATATTGTTACTAATATTCTGGGATCCAGGTTGATTTTTATGGACTGTGGAATCAAGATCGAGATTTGGAACTGTGTACAATATCCCCCGATCTTAAAGATATTGGCCATTAAGATGGATATCGGTTGTAAAATTACTGAAGGTACTTAGTTGAATCCGGTGCTCAGAGGTGCGGTAGGTTCAACAAATAACCAATCTTGCAGTTCTGGTTTGTTGATCACCAATCCTCAGTCAGGGGTTCGTCTCTGATCTAAGGTAAGTTTTACTTAACGTATATCTGAGTGCAAGTAAAAATAAGTCTGCTCAGCTGTATATCCTTCGGAACATACTGAGTGTTTTAATACTCCAATACCCGGATGCTAGCCTAATAGTATCGGGTGATTTTAATTTGCAATTATTTCGGTACTCAGAATCTAACTTTAAATCAGGAGGTTTAGCTAAGGATTGCTGTGATATTATGTCTGAGGCTGGAACTCTAAGCAATGTTCAATCATCGATTATACATTTATTTTGGACAATATGAGATCTCATGTGTCTGAATATAAGGTAATCGGCCGTCCAGAAAGTGATCACAACACCCAGGTTGTAAAATTTAATTTTTTGGTAGAAAGTCTTTTCAAATCTAAGCATCTTCCCAATTGTGCATGTTCGGCATACAACCTAAGGAGGCTGGTTTTGAATCTTGCCAAAAAGGAGGAGAGTATGCAAATAGCTGAGGCATTGATTAAGGAAAGTGATCAGGGCACCCAGGTTGATATGAATATGATTATTAAATGGAATTTTATCATAGAGTCCATCGTGGGAAACTTTCTACTGGTAAGATCGGGAAAATAAATCCCAATTTAAATATACATAAAATATGGTTTTCCCCCAAATTATTAAGGTTAAAGAAAGCATTCAATAGAGATGTTCGTGAGGCATACGCCCGTAGATTTTGTGCAACCTACTCAGTGTATATAGAAAACCTGAGGGAACTTAAGAAGGTCTATAAACAAGAAATATAGAAAGCAAATCTTAAATATCAAACAGGGATTTGGAATAGCTTATTATCCGCCACTAAGCAAGATAACGCAAAACATTTTTCAGGGGTTATTAATAACCTTGAAGGAGGTGGCTGTAAGGCTTTTTCTGTAAATATACTCGAACCCAGTTGGGTAATGTTTATAACCAATTTGTGTGGTCTATCGGCTGGGGTAGGAAAACAATCAGATAGGTTGACCTGAGGTGAGGTAAATATTATATCATTAATTTATGCGGGGAATGAAGATTGTCTCGATCGGAACTCTAACGATCATGCTATTGATTCTAGTCCTGATCCAAATCTTGATATAGAAATTCCAAGCTGTACTCAAGTATTGACCCTGCTATGAGGGCTGTGAGCAAATGGTACCCCAGGACCTAATGGGTTACCGAATGCCCTGTTTCGTGTTAGTAGTAATCTGTGGGCAGTCTTTTTGCACAATCTATTTAGGGATGTTCTGAAATTGGGGGTTGTTCCAGAGTCGAGGCAAGGTAGCATAGTGCAACCTATTTATAAAAGCGGTACGGTTTCAAACCCCGCTAATTATCGTTTAATTTCATTGACTGATGTCGATGCAAAGGTGGTTGCTTCCTGTCTTCTAATAGATCTGGAAGACTGGGCTATGAAGGAGAATATTATTCCATTTATCAGACTGGTTTTCAGAAAGGTCAATACACTATCACCAATTTGTTGGCTCTAACATTGCTTGCGGAGAGGGCTGTCTTGAATAAGCAAAATCTATATATTGCTTTTATAGATCTTAAGGCAGCCTTCGACTCTGTCTCTCCAAACCTATTATGGAAAAAACTGTTAGATCTGGGAATTCCAATGAAATTGTTGAAAGCTAATATGCTTCTGTATACTAACACTTGGGTTCAAGTTAAGATTGGGGAGGGTACCTGCTTATCACGGAGGATCAGAACATATAATGCCTTAAAGCAGGGCTGTGTTCTTGCCCCCTGCTTATTTAATTTATTCCTATCAGACCTTTCACAGCACTTGGAGGTTGTTAATGGGCATGTTCCTAGTATTGGGGGAGTGCCAATTAGCTACCTCCAGTATGCTGATGATACGATTCTTGTGAGCCATACCCCCATCGGCCTACAAAGACTTATTACTGCCTTTGATGATTATATACAGCAGAATGGCCTTGAACTGAACGTCAAAAAAACAAAAGTGTTGAAAATTGGGGTAGTTAAACAGAAGTTTAATTCCTGGAAAGCAAGAGTAGGCACAATTGATATGGTTAAGACGTTTAGATACCTTGGGGTAATATTTGATAATTATATGTCTTATTTCATTTCAAAGATCTGAGGGCCAAGACTGTGATGTTGATCCATGCTTTTAAATGTGTAAAGAAATCACTGAACTGTTAATCATATGAGTTTATTCTAAAAGTAATTAAAGCCAAGTTACAACCTAGCCTCATTTATGGTTCTCCGATTACTAGAGGAAAAGATGTGAAGTTGGTTGACTTACTGATTGTTAAGGTTTTTAAAGCAACCTTTGGAATTGCCAGGTCAGTGTGTCAAGCAGCAATTAGATTGGAATTTGGTCTCCAAAGATAGTGCCTGGTAATAAAAGGATCCTTCCTAAAATGTAAGGCTGTATTATCAGCATCAGACCCAGCATCTTTAGGAAATATCTGTTGGCAAGAAATTGATAAATCTGCTTACACTGCAAAATGAAGAGATTATATTTTAGCATCCTTATGAGATATCGGCCTGGAAATTGAACTGTCAGCTCTGAAAATGCCCAACTATAAATTAATTTTAAAAAAGCATATCAAAGCGGAATTGTTTCAATTGGATAAAATTGCTTTAGCTGAGAAAAACTATGCATGGTACGTGATCAGTTTATATAAATCCCCGTGTGTCAAGCCATATTTAAATGTCTTCTTTTCTGTAAAGTTTTAAAAAATGTTTCTAAGGCTACGTATGGGTATAAACCCAACAAAGGAGGGCACTCGTTCGTGGATCAAACAGTGGCCGCACTTTAATTGTAGATTCTGCGGATGGCCACAGGAAACTCTTTTACATATAATATGTGTATGCCCGAAGCTGACTAATCTTAGACATTTTTTTCTGAGACCTTATTTTCTGATGAGTGGTGTGAGATCTGCACAACAGGCGTTGATCATGTCATTGTCTGGTGAATTGGTTCCACTACTATGTCAACTGGTAAACATTTTATTGGCAGTTGAAAAATGTTTAATATAGGGCAGATCCCCTCCAAATTTATGACCTTGGTGCCATTGATTTTAAGGGTTTATAATTTTGACTAATTAAATATTTTTGTTACGGTGGTATTATTTTGAAATGTAATAACAGCAGGGTTACCATCGCAGCAAACTGATGCACTTTTTGCACATTAGCACTTTTGAAAGGATGGGAATTGAATGTTTATCGGTCGATAATATTTCTTTGTGATATCCATGGAAAAGTATGTAAAGCACTCTGTCACTTTAAACTGTATTATGTAATTAAAGATGTAAGGTGCCTAGATTTGGGCTTATTAATAAGGTTTTAAATTGTATTTATGGGATTGTTTTTTGTATTACGTGAAGGGAAGTTTTCTTGTTTTAAATGTAATTGTGTTTTTCTTGGTCAATTAAGATGTTGTGATTGCAATGATTTTAGTTAATCAAGCAATAAAGTTTATAAATTCACTTAAATTCACCATCCCAACACGCATCTTACTGTGGTAAATAAATAAATAATACCCTATTTTTGACTAAGCATATAGTATAACAGATAGCTCAATAAATAAGAGTCAAGATTCGAGGTAGTAGGAGTTTCTGCAGGTTTATTACAGCATAAGGACAGGATCAGGACAACCTGCATAGGAACAGAGTGACAGGGCCCAGCAGGACAACTGGGGCCCAGCAGCTGCCGGGGCTTGATCTGGGATGAGCGCGCTAACGTTTAATAACAATACATCAACTTATATACATAGCGCAAACACATAGCATTACATTGCAGTAGGCGTAGCAGTGGGTGGAGCAGAAGGTGTGACGCGTAGCAGTCGCGAGAGATAACAGTAAAAGTAGGTGTAACTGGGAGTATACATAGACATGTGGTGCAAACGTAACAGAATATGTCATGAATGGGCGGAAACATTGGAGGGGGCTACCTAAGGAGCCGGGACCTCTAACCTAATGGTGCGCGAAAACTGGCAATGACGTATTACTAGGAGAGGCTGGGGGCTATGAACTCTGTGCTAGGAGCAGAGACTAGAGTCTGGAGGGTCGGAGCGACATGTACCTAAACCCTATCTGGTATCTGATGTTTAGGGAACATGTTGATATAAACTAGAAGTCATGAGGGGAAAAGCTAACTTGATTCTAAGACTGGACCATGCATTATTCTACATGTAGTGCGTGATGAAGAATACTAAATGACCATTAAATACAGTATTTCTCTAACATGGAGACGAGAAGGCTAGACAATGACGGAAACTATTGATGCAGTTCAGTAGCTTAGGAATGCAGAGAAGAAGGACTGAACTGATAGCTGGAATCATAACATACTCTTGGCAGACTCAGAGGCAGAGCCAAGCTGCACCGGGCACTGCGAGGCAGGAAGTAAGTGAAGGGTCGAGGATACAGGTGGGGGCTGTATCGCTCCTTAGCGAGGCTTTTCAGGAGACAGGAGCTGAATCTGATGTCCGGGCCCTGTTGAGGCCTGGAAACGGGGACTTTATAATGGAATAACGTGCACACTGGGAAACGCGGCAACATAACTTTACCTAGGCCTGATATTCGTAGTATTCACGAGGACTGGAAAATGACATACCAGAGTTGGACACAACTGGAATTGCGTCATTAATCGGACATGGGGAATAACATATGCATATTGGTCATGCACACATAACATATGATGGATGAGGCGTAGGGACACAGAACATGGCAAAATTTACTTTTCCACATTCCCTCCTTGTCACTACGTTTCCATCAGGAAACATCAATTTTCATGATACCATCTATCATTTCATACAGTACCATTTGCTCGTCTCGAATTATCCTGGAACGGGACTTAGAACGGGGCTTGGGACTAGGAATACAAGAGGTAGCACACATGCTGCAAATCGCAGGGCCACATTGTATACAGAGGCAGCAGCTAAATATGATCGCTACTGCAATGCCTAAAAAGGACAGGACTTTCCATCCCCATGCGGAAATTATATTCCAGAACCAACCAGACCATGTCCAGGTGCCTGGATCTTGGTGTAACAGATGGGCAATTTTATGGAGTCTGGTTATAGCTGAATAAACAGACGGCGCGTTATTTGGAATGAAAATGCAGCAACTAGATCCGATGACTCTACAGGCCCCGCCCCTATCGGCCAGTATGACGTCAAGGACGAGACGATTTTGCAGAACGACAAATCTCATAGCAGATTGTTCTTCGGTTAGGTTACCTAGAGCAGAGGCAGTCTCATTTACTACAGCTTCAAGGGTTCTTGTTAACCTACGGATCAGTTTACTATTCTGGACAGGTCCCACAAAGAAGAAGAAACCTTTATTGAAATCTGTATACTGTTCTAGAGTAGTTTCAGTATAATCGACAATTGGGGACTCCCTTCTATGTCTAATGTGTACTAGATGTGTGTTTCTGTGATAATCAGATGGGGCTAGGAAAACAGGTGGCAGTAGGAAAGCAATGTAACAGGTTCCCTCCCAATCGAGGGGCAGACGAACATATGCAGTTTGACCACAAACAAAATAAGAATGACGTGAAGCTTTGAAAACAGATTTCCCACTGTTACTATACTTGATAACAGCAGTACATTCACTATGTCCTACGTGTACAGAACCATAATTACGGACACATAGTTTGCCTTTGACAGGTAGTACTGAAATAGCAGGTAAGTCTGGAGTAGTATTAGACTGAACATTCAGGACCATGAAATTCGACGAATAATTACCTAAATTATATACTTCGTTTTCTAGATCTAAACCTGTTCTGTGGGGAAGACCTTGCTTGTCTGGGAAACAAGTACTGTTAAGAAAAGACATATCTGTTGAGGATGACGTTAACGTGGACCATGCTCCACACGAACCATTATGTGAGAATGGATAAGGAAAGAGTGGCAGAACTCCCTTCGGTGTCTGGAAAGGGGGGAGTCGACCACACACCCAACAATTAGTGGCATTGCTGGTCTGGTGTGAATAATGTAACATACGGATGAAAGAATTGTTGCGCATAGCAAGGCGGTAAGAATATTCGTGAGGAGGCAGATCACTAAACGTGTGCTCTACTGTAGCATTAGCAGACATATTTACATGAGGAACTGGAAAATACAGATAGAATGCATAGCTGGTGCAGGAAATCATTATGCTGATGAATAATACGAAACTCAGAAAAACTATACATCGGTTTGCGTTTAGACTGACTCTCTCACTATGGGGGTCTATTTTATACATGTCAGAAACAGTCTAACCGTTTCACCTAGGGGAGGACTTATACAATCAAACTGACTGACTTATTTTACTAGACCTGAGCTTTAACTTATACTCCTGCTGCGGAGTTTTCTCTAACAAGGGAGGGGTTGTAATAATGTCTTTTGCGGGACAGTCCTTTAAAACAATGTCTTGACAGTTTTTAAAATCCTGGGAATCCTGGGAAATGTTCTTGGAGACGGGTTTCAATCCATTGAAAAGTTTTACATGAGAAAGATGGACCCACCCCTTCCTGCCTTCCAACTTGACGGCAGTACGGGTGGTCAAGAGGACCTGACGTGGCTCCTTCCAACGTGGTTCCAGCGGACTTGATCTGTCAAAATTTCTGATCATCACCAAGGAGCCTGGAACGATCTCGTGCGGTGCCACCTCGGTATTGTCTGGAAATGCGGCGGCAACCTGTGAACGACATGAGTTGAGGGCAGACATCAAGGAAGCTAGGTAATCTGTCAGCATATTACATGAAACATCGGTAATACTTCGGGGTCTAGGAGTACCCCACATGTTAGGGGGCGGCCGAATACGACCTCATACGGGGACAGACCTGATCTGGAATGTGCGACCATGCGCATATAAAATAAAGCGACTGGCAGAGCTACTAGCCAGTCCACACCTTTTTCCTTACAGACTTTTGCAATGCGGATTTTCAGAGTCTGATTATGTCTCTCGACCAGACCGGCTGCTTCAGGATGGCGTACACAATGAAACTTCCACTGGTACCCTAACAAAAGGGAAACGTGCTTCATGAGTTCAGATGAGAATGGCTGACCGTTATCAGAATATACGACTCTAGGGAGTCCGTATCTAGGGAAAAATTCACGAACCAACTGCTTGGCATTGGTCGCGGCTGTGTAATCTGGGACTGGATATGCTTCTGTCCATCTGGACAAAGCGCATACAACTACAAGGACATACTTGAAACCTCGACATCGCTCCATCTGAATATAATCCATCTGGAGGACCTCAAAAGGGTGGTCAGGGGGCTGGAAACCACCTTGTTCCACCGGGACACTTTTACCTGGATTAAACTGACAACATATCATACAGGTACGGACTTTCTGCTTGGCTGCAGCTCGTAAATGCTTGTTGAACCAAATGTTCTGGATACTGTCTAACATAGCTTTTTCTCCTAAATGTGCTGGACTATGTGCGGTATTGATAATGACTTGAACCATAGAGTCGGGGAGAAACCATGTGGCTCTACCCTTCGTTAACCATCCTTGATCTGTCTGGACCCCTCCTTGTTCAGACCATTTCTTGATTTCATCGGGGGTAGCATGTAACTGGATATCTATGACGTCTTGTGTGGGGTCCTTAACTGTCATGCATGTTATCGGATCTGGAGTATGTGTATTGTTAACTGGAATGTCTGGAGTCTGTGCTGTAAGCTTGGCTGTGCGGTCTGCTAGATCATTACCTTGGGAAATAATGTCAGTAACTTTCGTATGTGCTTTGCATTTCATGATAGCGATGGATGCCGGTAAATGTATGGCATCTAACAGGGCTTGAATAAGGAGACCATGCTGAATCTTGGTTCCATGAGAAGTCATGAAACCTCTCTCCTGCCAGAGCACTCCGAAGTCGTGTACAGCTCCGAATGCGTAACGTGAATCTGTGTAAACATTAACTTTCAGGTTCTTGGCGTGTATACAGGCTTGTGTCAGAGCAACTAGCTCTGCTGCTTGAGCGGACAGGGTATCAATACGGTGTGTTTCAATAACTTCAGTGTCAGTAGTCACTGCATACGCGGCGACTAGTTCTCCTGTACTAGTTCTCATACATGAACCATCCACATAAAGTGTCAGGTCAGGATCTGGTAACGGAATGTCTGTCAGGTCTTGTCTTGGCTTTGTCGTAATATTAACTACTTCCACACAGTCATGTGGGTCAGAATTTGAACTAACTGATGGTAACAGTGTAGCAGGATTCAGGACGTTGCAGCGTCTAATTTCTATGTGTGGCTGGAACAGTGTCAATTCATAACCCGTTAAACGTGCAATTGTCAAGTGCTGAGTTTGTGTTCGGTTTAAAAGAACTTCTACTGAATGTGGGACTTGTACTGTCAGGGAATGTCCTAAAACTATGGAATCACTTTGTCTGATAGCTAGTGCTGTGGCTGCAACTGACTTGAGGCACGCAGGCAACACCTGGGCGACTGGATCTAATGTGCTAGAAAAATAAGCACAGGGCTTGTATTGTCCTGCTTGATCTTGTGTAAGAACAGATAATGCTGTACCTTCGCGTTCAGTAACGAAAAGTGTAAAAGGCTTACTGTAGTTCGGTGTAGCTAGAACTGGAGCTTGACATAAAGCTTTCTTTAACTCGTTGAAACTAAGTGTATGGTCAGATGTCCAAGGGAGGACAGTCGATACGGCTGCCTCCTGTGTCGTTAACTGTATCAGTGGCTTGGCTAGAAATGCATACTGAGGAATCCATTGTCTACAATAAGAAGTAAGGCCGATAAAGGCACGTACCTCCTTCTGGGTTTTGGGCTGGGGAAGACTCGCTATTAACTGGATACGGTCGGGTGTCAACTGCCTACCCCTCTTGGACAGCAAGTGTCCTAAGTACACCACTTGCTGGACACAGAATTGAAGCTTCGAAGGTGACACCTTGTGCCCCATCTCGGCTAGAAAATACAGAACTGTAAGAGACGCTCGTTCGCAGTCACGTTCAGAACGGGCTGTGATCAGTAGATCATCGACATACTGGAGCAGGGCAGTGTCAGTTGGCATGTGAATGTTGTCTAGTTGTCTCTTGAGTGCTTGACTGTAAATACTAGGGCTTTCTGTGAAACCTTGAGGAGCGCGTGTGAACATATAGCTCCTTCCATTTAAACAAAATCCGAAAAGAAACTGGCTGTCTGGATGAATCGGAACACTAAAAAATGCATTCTTGAGGTCTATGACAGTGAAGAACATGGCTTCGGAATCAATAGCAGTTAGCAGGGAAGAAATATCTGGGACAACTGGGTACTGAGGAATAATACATTTGTTAAGCTCTCGTAAATCAATCACTAATCGATATACTGGGGGTGCATTTGGATCAGTACGTTTCATGACTGGAATGATCGGAGAATTGCATACATTGGAGTCAGTTTCTACAACTACTCCTTGAGCCATGAGCTCGTCAATAATTTTGGATAAGGCTGCTACAGCCTCAGGTGGCAATCTGTACTGTCTGATTCGTGGTAACACTACACCTGGTTTGAGAGTCACACGATAGGGTGTGATTTGCATGTAACCTACATCAGTTGGACCTTGCGCCCATAAGTGCTGTGGAACATTAGACAATCTTGAATCAAAATCTCGTAATACATAGTGACCCTTAAAGTCACGTAGGAACAGACGTATTCCCTCTGGGGAACAGCAAATAACTGCACCTAATTCTTTCAGTGTCTTAATGCCTAACAGGTTTTCTGGACATGACTTAGTAAGTAACAGATCAGTAGTACGGGACAATGGACCTACTTCTAGAGTGACTGGCTTTGATATCTCGTTAACGATGGGTTTTCCTGAAAATCCAAGGGAAACATTTCTTGAGCCTGAGAGCGGAGCCCCTGGAACTTCGGCATGACTAATTGTGGTCCTACTTGCCCCTGTATCGATCAAAAACTTTCTGTCTTTCCCTAATACTTGACTGTGAACATAGGGACCTTCTTGATCTACAGGTATCTCGATGAGAGGCAAACCTACCTCCCTCTCTAGGCTGTTTCATGAATATGGCTGGTACTCTGGATACTCAGACTGTGCATACTGGTACATCTGCGATGTGACATGCTGTGTTGCAGCTATAGGCTGCGGTGCGGGAACTGTCTGTTGTGCATTCTGTGACTGAGGAATCTGTGAAACTTGTTCTTGTCTAGGCGGACGTGGTCTTTCTTTAGTCTTACCAGTAGCTATGTTGTGTTTCAGGACTGCACACTCATTTATAAAATGACCTGGCTGTTTACAATAATTGCAGTTCCCTTTAACGGGAGCTGCAGGATGACTGGCTTGATTCGGACCCCTCTTCTGACTGTCTTGAGGAACAGATTGTGCAACTAGCACTTTCATTTTCGTGTCTTTCATACGTTTTCGTTCGTGTTCTTGCTCTTCTCTGATTCTATTCTGGTGGTACTGGAGCATCTGGAGCATCTGGGACGGAGTATTTGCTTGCCAGGTGCTTTCGACTTTCAAAACTCGATTTTTAATTTGTGGACTTGAATTCTCGACTAATTTAGTAACGAATAGGTGAGGGTATGACTCACTACTTGTCTTGAGACCACTATTGATACTGAAACATTTCTCAAATCTAGAATAAAAATCACTAATATCTTCATCTTGTTTCTGTTTACAGGCTGAGATTGCATCCCAGTCTTCTTTTCTCGGTGTCAATAATCTGGGTAAAACTTGAATCAATAATTCTGGTAATTCTTTACATTTATCTCCAAGACCGGTACCTGGTACTCGTGCCTTGTCTTCAGCTTCTAGAGCTGTCCAATCGATCTTTTTCTCTCCCACCTCCCATTCTTTTTCCTTTAACTTTTCATACACCCCTGCGGGCAGCAGGACTTTTAACATTTTAATGATATCTGGGTAAGTGTATTCTCCCATACGGAGCATGTCTTTTAATTCTCTATGGAACCCTGCTGGATCTTTGTCATGACAGGGAATTAATTTCTTCATTTCAAGAAGTTCCATCTTTGAAATCGGAGTGTATACAAACACTCGTTGCATTTCGCCACCCGTCCCTCTGACTGGGTGGACTTCTCGTAACGGATTCTGTCTGTCTATGTAGAATGGCTTATTTTCTGGGGGTGAGACATGAACAAAATGCGGGTTCAGGAACGTTCTATATTTGTGGCGCTGTTCTAGAATGACACTAATTAAATCGGTACCTAGACCTCTCCATTTATACTGGAGTAACTCGTTCAGGACATCATGTAACGGACCTGGATCAGAATGTTGACCCTCATACAGAGTAATGAGGTACTGGATCATATACATACCCACCAGTCGTTGCTCGGCTGGGGGCAGTTTCAGAAACATTTGTGCCACTATTTCGTCTGGAAAAGTGGTAGAATCAGTAATCCATCGGACTGCTGATCGGGCTAGTTCTTGTTCATGCATAGTACTTAATTCGCTATAACCGATTTGTGATTTCAGAATGTGATCGGTAGCTTGAAATACTTGTTCTAGAGAACCTTGTTCTGGTGCTGGATGATGAAAAATAGACTTGTGTTCTAGACGTAAATGGCGATCTGGAAATCTGGATTTTCCTACATACGCTATTCTGTCGGAATTCTCGTCTTCCTCTTCAGGATCAGAGATACTTTCTTTCTCGCTTACTTGTGCTGCTTTACGCTGTTCGTGTAACCTTATTATTTCTTTACGAATTTTCTTGTACATACTCTCCATGGCACTGACGGTCTTGTGCTTACCCTCGGCTATATTATCACTCCACCTTGTCAGGATTCTCATTTCGGCGGAATCTTTAGACGGGTAATCTTGTTCTCTTATTAGACAATTGATCAGGAACTTTAATATCATGAGCTGGATCTCGGCTTTCCTTTGAGACATAATCTCGCCAATACTTTCTGGATCATCCCCTGTACGGATGAAACGATATATTCTGTCTAGATCTTCTTTCATATTCGGTAAGGTGACTAGATACTCGGTCACCCTCCTTACACGTAAGGAATATAAAACCATATTATACTCGCCTGCGACCGGATCATAGACACATTCGTTAAGGGCTTGTCTGATTTCTGTGACAGACTTATTACTTTTAGGAGTACGCTGTGATGCTTGAGCATGTAATTCGAGTGCTGATAAACGTTTGTGTGGCGGTGGGGTTTGAGGAGTAGCTCCTCCTGCGGCCCCTAGACTGGAGTCGTCTACTGAGGCTCTACGTCCTGGCAGAGTGGGAAATGGAACTGTAAGCTGGACCGGGGGTACCGTAACAGGTACTCCGGTGTCTGGAGGAGCGGGAAGTGCCTGATTTGCAGGGACTGGCGGAGCGCGAACAGGATTTGCATATTCGGGGACTGTGTCGTCCAGATAGGACGAAATAAAAATATCAGCTGCGGTCGGTTTGTGACGTAGCTTGGTCGGAATTAATGGTGGCGGGAAATTACTAGATGCCTCTGGGGTCGCTTTTGGCAAGCCTTCGGCAAGGAGAGGATACATACCCTTAATAAGGGCATGCCTCTGTCTGTCTGACTGTTCGGCTTAGACTTGTTCACCTATCTCGATTAATTCTCTTTCTTGGGCTCGTTCTTGGGATTCTCTACTTAACTCTGACTTTCTGACTTCCTTTTCGGTTCTTTTATGAGCTTCTTTACGCCATAACTCGATGGCATCTTTCTGTGACTGTCTGGCTTTCTTTTTCCATAATGCTTCTTCTACTCGCATGATACATTCGGCATCCCATGTACCCGATACGGGCCATCTATACTTTTCTTCTAACTGTTTGGTATACTCTACCCATAAATCTAGATACAGTATGGCGCTTATGCCATGTTTCTGATACATAAAATGACCTGGACTGTCCCTAGGTGGGACAGGAACCGCTTCCTCTAACAGACCCTTTCTAGTTTTTAACTGTCGTAATCTTGAAAAGAGCGGCATTGTAAACTTGAATCGGAACACAATACAATACACGAAGAACAATAACAATTGGGAAAACAATTCAGGCATACCACGACATTGGAAATACATTAAACAATATCATAACATAACAGTTCGAACAGAATATTACCTGAAAATACTGAGAACAGAAATACAAGAATTTTCTCGAGAACGGAACAGACTAGAATTACTGGATGCACTGCTGTAACAGTACGGAACATACCGGTCCCATAAAGGGACGCATCAAGACCCGTATCCACCTAGGTGAACACTTCGTTTGTGAGTCTGGGCACCACCAACCCACGGACCAGGAGTCAATTTAGATTGGTCCTGTCTAGATACTACCCCAGCAATGGTACTCACCGGGCAGCACGGAACGGAAAGCCTCGGACGGGACTGGACTGCTACGACGACGGACTTCGGACTTCGGACTTCAGTTACGGGTGGGCCTCCGGATACCTCGGACCTTGGACTCTCGGCTTGGGCTCTGGTCGGGACTCGCCGCGTTCCTCCACCGTCTCGTTTGGATGCTGGACCGCCTCCTCCGTCTCCTCCGTGGGCCTGAGGGATACTTGAAGCAGAAATATCTGCACGTGGCCGGTATGGTTCCGTCACGGCTGCAGAGGGTCAGGGGGTCGGCGTGGCTTCACCGACGCGTGGGGAAAGGGCAAGTCCCTGTTCGGGCGCCATTATGTGGTAAATAAATAAATAATACCCTATTTTTGACTAAGCATATAGTATAACAGATAGCTCAATAAATAAGAGTCAAGATTCGAGGTAGTAGGAGTTTCTGCAGGTTTATTACAGCATAAGGACAGGATCAGGACAACCTGCATAGGAACAAAGTGACAGGGCCCAGCAGGACAACTGGGGCCCAGCAGCTGCCGGGGCTTGATCTGGGATGAGCGCGCTAACGTTTAATAACAATACATCAACTTATATACATAGCGCAAACACATAGCATTACATTGCAGTAGGCGTAGCAGTGGGTGGAGCAGAAGGTGTGACGCGTAGCAGTCGCGAGAGATAACAGTAAAAGTAGGTGTAACTGGGAGTATACATAGACATGTGGTGCAAACGTAACAGAATATGTCATGAATGGGCGGAAACATTGGAGGGGGCTACCTAAGGAGCCGGGACCTCTAACCTAATGGTGCGCGAAAACTGGCAATGACGTATTACTAGGAGAGGCTGGGGGCTATGAACTCTGTGCTAGGAGCAGAGACTAGAGTCTGGAGGGTCGGAGCGACATGTACCTAAACCCTATCTGGTATCTGATGTTTAGGGAACATGTTGATATAAACTAGAAGTCATGAGGGGAAAAGCTAACTTGATTCTAAGACTGGACCATGCATTATTCTACATGTAGTGCGTGATGAAGAATACTAAATGACCATTAAATACAGTATTTCTCTAACATGGAGACGAGAAGGCTAGACAATGACGGAAACTATTGATGCAGTTCAGTAGCTTAGGAATGCAGAGAAGAAGGACTGAACTGATAGCTGGAATCATAACATACTCTTGGCAGACTCAGAGGCAGAGCCAAGCTGCACCGGGCACTGCGAGGCAGGAAGTAAGTGAAGGGTCGAGGATACAGGTGGGGGCTGTATCGCTCCTTAGCGAGGCTTTTCAGGAGACAGGAGCTGAATCTGATGTCCGGGCCCTGTTGAGGCCTGGAAACGGGGACTTTATAATGGAATAACGTGCACACTGGGAAACGCGGCAACATAACTTTACCTAGGCCTGATATTCGTAGTATTCACGAGGACTGGAAAATGACATACCAGAGGTGGACACAACTGGAATTGCGTCATTAATCGGACATGGGGAATAACATATGCATATTGGTCATGCACACATAACATATGATGGATGAGGCGTAGGGACACAGAACATGGCAAAATTTACTTTTCCACATTACCGGAATGGCTTCTGCCTGACTGCAGCAGGGACCGGGCTGCCCCATATTAGCAAACTGAATAGAGACGCCATAATCGTAGACTACACAGTGTTGAGACTGCCTTTACGTTTGAATTTACCCGAGGCCTGCTGCGCAACACCCTGCTTCCGTCTTCTGTCTTTGGCTGGCGATTTGTGCTGAGGCTGCGCAGTATACTGGGGCGGGCCGAGGGTGAAAACAGTGATCATTGGTACGACTCTGGACGCAGACTTGATGATTTGCCAAGGAGGGACGGGGAGGATTATTAACATATTTTTCAGGCGTCATTTTGTAGCACTACTGTGATTGATTGTAGTGAGCTGTAAGCTGAGGCAAGGGACCCAGGCGCAGATTTCTGACAGTGTGTGTGTCTCTTAATAGGTGAGGCGTCCGCAGGGTCCAATTTGAAATATTGTAAGCACAGTCACGTTCAATATCAGCTCTGCTCCGCCACCGGGGATACCCATGTGAACTCAGTGAGCACTGAGCCGGCAGTAACTAACATCGCGCATAGACCCAGCCCTAACAAATGAGTGCTGGTGCTGAGCACTGGTAAGCACCGGCACAAATTAAGCACTGCCCGAGTGGAAGAAGATTTAAAATAGGGACTTTCATCTAGAAGAAGAAAGAGGGCTAGGGGTGTCTTCCAAGCTGTGTAAGTTCTGTAAAAGAGACTGTTAAAGGAATGTCTCCAATAGAAAGGGTTGCTCAAGAACTTTGTCACACATAAATAAGAGGCAGAGAAAAGAGACTCTGTGTGTGTTTATCCTCTTAAAGCTGTAATCCGAGTTGCTTCGAGAAAAGAGTCTGGAAATTTGAATCGTAGGCACAAATGTATTATAGGTACACTCCTAATAGGATTAATCATAGTAACAACTGTAGTCATTACTGAGTCCATTTGTGCACACAAGTTTGAGGAACATGGAGTGGGGCTACATGAGACATCCAAAACTATCACTGTTGCTTCAAAGTAGGGTACATTTGGATCTGACAAAAGCTTAATAAAGCAAGCTAGTCACTTCCTTCATGCAGATTTATCTAAAGGAGATTACAGACTGAATACTTATGCTAAGCTGTTGTATGAGTATGCTGATAATATGGAAGTGAGAGATTGTTATGTGTGCATGTAATTGCCTTGGCATTGGCATTAGTTATTCATAATGAGAACTACTTCTCAAATTATAATGTGGCACTCACATAAATACCATTCTATAAACATTTGAACTAATATGATTACTATAAGCAAATAGAGAGAATGAAGAATTATATTGCACATACAGTAACATTAGACACTGGTTACGCACATAGACATAACCTAACATGCATATTAACAGGCATAGTGAAGAAATGTATAACTCAAGTAGAAGATAGATGTAGGGGATTAGTTGTTTAGTCTGATAGTAAGGAGAAAAATCCTGAAAGGACCAAGGATGAGTTAGCTCACAAGATTAAAGGAAGTTCTGGTCCTATAGTCTTAAATTGGGAACAACAAGGCAAACTTTGCAAATGCCAAGTTCAAGTTGAGAGCCAGTATGATACTGTATTTGTTGTGTGTGTGACCACATCTTTATAGTCAATGGTCCTTGGAAGATTTTTCTGCAAGAGTCAGTTTGAATGGGGTTAGGAGTGTCATTTGTATGTGGGAAGAATGCAAATTTTCCACTTTTGAGCAAATGGTATGGTAGATGCTATGTGGGAGTTGTGTTTCTAATGCTATACTATGTGGAAGGTTTGGATGGATGGTAAAAGGAAATTGAACAGTAGGGAAAAGCGTGGACTGAGGGCTGGTGAGTTTGTGGGAGATATATTTGGAGTTATTTGGAATTATGATACCTAGTCTAGGAGTGGTGTTGAATAATATCAAGATCAGGAAGTTGTCTACTATTGTGGATAGGTTGTCATTAAACCCAGCCCAATCTTTGCTACTTATAGATGGGGAAATGGTTTTACAATAAGGACAATGGCAATGCAGAATCGTTTTGTATTAAACGTAGACTGGCAAAGGAAAGCTGAGTCTGTCAGATGCTGAAGGTCCAGCAGTGTTGTACTTATATCCCTGATAGAAGTAAAAATCTGAGGAGATATATAAATAATATTACTGATATACATCATGAGATACATGATCTAATAGCTGAAGAAGTTTGGAATAACATTGGAAAGGGATTTGGTGCAGTTGGAAGTTGGTTTTCAAATTTAAGAAGCTGAATATCTTGAAGCCAATAATAATTGTTGTAATCTGTGTTATTACCTTGGTAGGGATGATAAGAGCATACAAATGGCACAAGGTGAGTGTGTTGGTCTTGGCCCTTTTTGGCAGGTTAACTCCTAAACTTTTTGCCTTAAGTTCTGACATGGTGTTGGTGGTTTTAGGATTCTGGGCACTTTAGCACTGTGGTCCAGTGTAAAGTGTGTGCACTTTCTGTGTTACATTGGTACGGTTGGCCTGCTCTCCCATAGGAATGCATTGGGGATTCCATGACTATGTGTGTCAGTGGTAATTCCTGAATAGGAGGAGCAGCGTGGTCGAATTTAGTATGTATGAAATTGTGAGAATAAATGTTGGGCAATGGTGTGCGCAGATTTATTACGACTGTTGGAGAAATGCCACTTTTAGAAGTTGGCATTTCTGTATGCTATGTGTCTGCCTGCCTGATGTGAATTGCATGTCTGGCTTGTGAGTGACAGGGGCCAGGAGGTGTGTGTGGCTCCAGGAGGGGCAGGGTGAGTCAGCACTGGGCTGAATAGAGCATCTGGGCTGGGAGTAGAGGGAGGTGTAATCCCCGGACTCTGAATAGGATGGTGCCTGCCCTAGTGAATGCTGACTCTGCCCCCTGTGGTGTGTCTGATCACCTAGCCCCCACCAGACAAAGGGGAAGAGGAGCTTGTAAAACAAAGTGCTCCAAATCTGCCCTGAACCAGTTGCATCGGGTTTCCCCCATGCCCTGCACTACAGACAAAGGAAATGTTGGTATAAGTAGAGGGGCTGTGACCCCATGAAAGTTTTTCAGTTCTTGTTCTTAAACCTGCGGGGGCATGCTGCTGCTGGGGCCCAGAGGAACCGCCATGAGTGCTTGCCTCCCTGGGCATAGCATTGACCCCCGGATCCTTAAAGGAGCTTTTTGCTTGGACCTGTGCTTTCTGTCTATCCTCCAGGACTTAAAAGATTTCTATGCAGCTCCTAGCGCCCTGGCAGCGCTTTATTTTAAGTTGCCTAATGGAGAAAAAGGTGCGTGGGCTGCGCAGCGCAGCACTGGGCTGCAGCCCCTTGGAGAGGGAATCCCGACGTATGCTAATGCTTCTTATTTTTGATAGTGGGTGCCCACCCCGTGTTCTGCCTGCTTCGCGGGTGCCCACCCTGCCTCGATGTGTATTTTACCTAAAACTGGAGCCTACCCCGTATTGCCCGAGAGAAATCACTGCAGCAGCCCAAGCCACAGACAAAAGACAGGCGCGTGCACCTTACTATGGGCGGGGCCTCACGGGCGTCACTTTCGCCTTCCTCCGGCCATGGGAAGGTGACCCGGAAGACAGGCACTGCTTGGCGGGGCTCCTGTAAGTGAGAGGAAGCCCTGCGTATGCCGAGAGAAGTGTCAGTCCCAGAAAGGGGGACCGGGAGAAGAGAGAGAGCCAGAAAGAGAATCCAGGTGGGAGCCCACCCTGCGCTGGACGGTGCCACCAGGAGAAGGAGGCGAGGCCCGCGGGAGCAGCACCGGTCAAGGCACACTCCTGTTACCCTTCCCAACTGCATCAGAGGAGCCGAGTGCCCCCCATGTTGTGCTGAGTCCCGCCTGCCACGAGAAGAAGAGAGAGGGGCAGCGTGATGCAGGTCGGGCTCCCGCGTGGGTGAGCGGAGTCCCATAAAATCTCCAGTGAGTGGGGGGCTCTTTTGATTCATTGCCAGGGGCACTATTGGGGTCACGGCAGAAGGGGCTCAAAGCGGAGGCGTGTTGATGCTCCAGCAGCCCTGTGAGTGCCGTTCTTCTTTGGGGGCTCTATTTTGTGCAAGGATGGCCCCTCTTTAAGGCACATTGCTGGTGCCTATTTTCCTAGTTGCCCATCATTTCCAATGGGGTAAAATTGAATTAAGAGAGGCCCAGTGGGGCTGAAGAGGCACCGATGTGCCAGGCGCCGTTTATTTTGTAGCTGCATTGTTGCTGTGTGCGTGCACAAACGCTTGACACATTGCATCCGGGATAAGCCTGACTGCTCGTGCCAAGCTACCAAGGGGGTGAGCAGGGGTTATCTTTGGCTTGTAACTCCCTTGCCCTGACTAGAGTGCTGGTCTCTGCCTGGCTTTGGCACAAGCTTTAGCCAACCAGAGATCCAATTTCTAACAGTGAGGCAAGTGGAGAACTACTTAAGGGAAAGAGAAGAAGAATGGAAAGACTGCTGCCCAGCCATCAAGAGAATTTGAAGAGATTGGAGTACTGCAGACAGAGGAAATTAGCTACAACATCTGTTTTGGAGTGTTTTATGATGACTCAACGTCATCAGAGGGGGAACTGATAGACTGGAAATCTCATTTCATTTGTAGGGGTGCATTATAATCACGTGTAGAGTGCACCCACATATATCCTTTGTAGTATTAACATAAAGTGTTAGAATTGTGAAATATGTTAACATTAATACGTGACTGATTTTAGGCAATTGAAAAGAAAAAAGGAGAATCAATTTAGAAAGTGAATGTAACTAGCAGAAAACGTTAACATGAGGAACTGTTGTTGTGCAACTGACACTGTTTATGTATAAGATGTGCTTATTAATCATGTTATTTCATAAATAGGTAAATGCGTTAGTGGAAATTACATTAATGTTATGTGAATTCATAAAGCTTATATGAAACTTTCTTATGTTAGTTGAATTTTGTAGGCCTGAAATGCAAGTCCCTGGAAGACTCTTGCTTTAGAATTAACAGTTTGGATTTCATGTATGCTGTGGAATTTGCTGTTTCTCCCGTTTGTGTTGTAGGTGAAGAAGCGCTCTCGTTACTCAGGCAAGGAGAGAAAAAGATACAATCACGTGGCTTGAGTCGATGTAGGGTCGTTGTGTTTCACACAGGAGAGGGCCTGGGAACCAAGGACAAATTGTAACATGGAAGTTACATTGTCGTCACAGTGGAAAACAACCTACAGGACTTTACCCAGAGCAGATGGCGTGATTAACACTGCACCGTGGAAATGCTACCTATGGGTTGCAGTTGTTGAATTTAGGGATAATAGCCCCACTTCTTCTTTGCCTACAGAGCAAAAGCATCTTGGAACAAGCTCTGTCTTGGTAGCTTTATCCTACATGATACATTTGTCGTGGAGAGACTTCTTATGAAGACTTCATGTGCTGACACCATTTACTCATCTTCTGAAAATGCCAAAGTAGGGATGTTATCTTAGTGCTAGAGTAGGGATCAATGTAGTTCTTTTTACTCACAAACCCTCGATGCAGGGAAATTTGTACTCATGCTTCCTGATTTTCTGTATCTTACTTCTTGAACTTATTGTATTGCTTATGCTGCACCGTCTAAACTGGATACGCAGATTTAGTTTCATGCTGATTCCTATGCATTTCTACACCCACGCATTTAGGTTAGCTGTCTTTATGGCCAGGTGTTTTTGGCTTTGTAATAAATCTAACTAATCTTAAGTAGTTGTCTGTGGCTTAATATGTACCCGAGAGAATTATTGACTAATTGATTGGCCTCCAAAGAACTTTGTTTCTGAAGGAACAATTGAATAATTTATTGGCCTATTTACGACTTTTCTCCTTTTTAGCTGGTTGCATGGAATTGGATGGATTCACTCAGTGCACAGACATTTCTGTACTCAAATCTGTGATTGTTGTAAAGCAGGTATATGTGGAATTCTTAACTCACTCAAGTTTAATACTCAAGTTTGAACTTGCATCTCAGCAAATCCAGCACCTAAATAAAAATTAAAATTGCCCAAAAGTTTCCTGATATGGATTGATCCCTTTAACAGAAGGCGGTTCTATTGCCTTTCTCCCCGCTGGGGTACATCAGTTAACAGTACCCGCTGCACTTTGCTGATTCAGAGATCCCATGAGGTGTCAACAATTCTTAGCTTGAGGAATCTGATGTCTGCTATTGTACTGGACGCTGCCTGTCCAAGTAGCCCTCCTATCTCTCCTTATCATCTTCTCCCAGCACTGTATGGCACCACCTTCAGGCAGGCCTCAAAATAACCCACCCAGTCTCCCCAGCCTCCTCCAGCTATGAACCCCTCTCTCAATACACCCTTCTCCCCACTATCTGTCAGTCCTCTGCTGGTCATTTCTCACCTGCTCAACTACCCAGGTGGGTGAGAAAGACCAGCTCAATGGTAGCAGCGACAGGAACAAAGGAAGAGGTTCTAAGATAGAGAGGAGGGGTGCTCCGAAGATCTGTAAGCGACCCAGAGGCAAAGCCAAGGGCCTCAGCGTGGAATCAACCAAAGTTACATTGGGCAAGAAGTGTATGTCTCACCAGATTTGCTGGCACAGTAGCGCAGAGGCTCAAATGAGGATTTCCAATGAGGACTTAGCAATCCAACGGTACTCCAACCTCATAAGAGCAGGAGAAGAGGAGAGTAGGAGAGCAAATGCTGTAATAGTGGTGGATGGTGCAGTGAGCTAAAAAACGGTGATGGATCAAGCCCTGATCTTTGGACTGGGTAAGAGTGGTCTGCTTAATTCAGGCACTCTGTTCATCACCATCCCCTTTTCTGAATCATTTTGTCCACCATAAGCGTGGAAGGGTATACTCAGATGTGAGTCCCTTGCTCATTGCACCATCAGGATGCAAGCAAGCCGGGCCGACGACGCCTGAAATGGCAGAAACCGGTCCCCGGAAGCTTGTTTCCTTCCCAGTACAAGAATTGGCTTGGTAGTTTGGTTTGCCCTGTTCCCATCATGCATTGGGACAGGAACAGACTAATTTGCATATAGCCAAGTTCTGAGCTGGGATGGTGCAGTGAGCTAAAAAACGGTGATGGATCAAGCCCTGATCTTTGGACTGGGTAAGAGTGGTCTGCTTAATTCAGGCACTCTGTTCATCACCACCCCCTTTTCTGAATCGTAATAGTGGTGGCTAGCACGGACACAGCAATGGGTGCGGGTACAGGTACAAGTTTCTGTCTCAAAACCTCCAACTAGATAGACTGGAAGAGTCTTTGTTTAAACTAGAAAAGATTATGTATATGCATTTTGGCTAGGTTTGCGCTGTTCAAATAACGTATACATAAGGGAAAGCACCTCGTGAGTACAACAAATAAAAAAATGTATTTCTTTTTTTTGCCCTCAGTTGTCAGTTTATGCTAAGGTGTCAGAAAAGATCAAACCGTCTGAGGCAAGGGGAACCCGGTCTCTCCATGAGGGTGTGATGTAGAAAGCAATGCCAGGCCAACCAACAACCTACAGCCTACTCGGAAGAACTAACTCCTTTGTACAGTTGCAAATAGGTGACCACAAAACCAGTGCAATCTGTATAGCATATCGCTAATCATTGTACTGTGGGTTTTCCTACATAAACGTAGGAGGAGGGAGAGAATGAATGAATGAATGATTGAATGAATGAATGAATGAATATAAAACTTTTAAAGCGCAAACTTAGCCCGAAGGCATCAAGGCGCTGCAGACAGGGTCAGTATATCAAAGTTCACAAATTACTAAAACTCGAGGTTTAAGGGAGATGAGGACTGTAGCAAGAGAAAAGCTAGAAGAGAAGAGAAAAAGAAAGAAGAGCAGAGGAAAAAGTGTTTCATAACTTAGTGGATTGAGTTAGTAACATATGACTTAACCCAGTCATCCCAGAGTTCCCAACATTTTGTTCTATTAACTAGCTTGGTAACTCAGTCGAGAGTCGCTAGTTTTTGTACTGATTGGATCCATTCTGCCTGTATAGGAGGACAGGGAAGAATCAACTTAATACAGAACTCTCTGCGTGCAAGGAGAACTAAAACAAAAATTAGGGCTTTGTGAATCTTAAGAAGGCCCCCATTTCCCCCCCCTCCCGATGCCACCCCAAAAATTACCAAAGCTAGGCTCACCTTGATCTCTTGACCCAGGATTCCGAGATAGTCTTACCCACTTCATGCCAAAGGATCTGGATCAAAGGGCACTGCCAGAACATGTGGACATATTTCGAGTAGTCTTCTCCACACTTCCCGACTTCCCAACTTCGATAATTTCCGTGGTGTCCAGAAGACCTTATGCATAGTAAAAATATGGTTCTTCCTCAGTGGAACATATTTTACATAAGACCACAGGTGAGACATAGATAGTTGCCACAGTGATTCAAGATCTTGGTCTGGCAGTTCCCTCCTCCAGATCTCTGTTAGCACATTTTGCACTTACTTCTCTGGACTGGATTAGCATCCAGTACCATTCTGCCACTTCTTTCCGTAAGAGAGGTCGTGGGCGTATCCTAGCCTCCAATTTCGTATTCCCTTTACTGTTTTTTCCCTGGGTATTTGCCCAGCTTGCTAGTTGGTAATATTTAAATTTTGAGAGAGATCTCTCAAAGATCTCCAGCAGTCGCTGCCACAAGATTAGTTTAGTGTCTTCTATAAACTGTCCCCAAATGTGGATACTGCACTCTGGCAAAGGAGTCGCTAGAGAATCTAGAAGGCAATAGGGGGTGCCAGGGGAATCCCAGGTAGGCGCTAGGTCGCTGTAGTAAGGTATTTGTATTGAAAGTCTTACTTGGTACCAGATCTTAGATGCACCTATGAGGATTTTTCACCTTACTTTTTTTTCAAATCTGGGATGGCCAAATTTCAGGAGGAAAAAGTCTACTTGGTCTGGGGGGCCTGCCGTAAGAGCTCTAAAAAAAAGGAGACAGACAAGAACTACCCATAAGAAGCTGTTGAAAGTTCAAATAGAAGGCACGGTATTACTGATACAGATCTGAGCTAGCAATACTGCCATGTTCTTTCTTTCTTCAAGGCTTCTTCCAGGAAATTCTAGGACTTTTATGTCCCCAAATAAAGCTGGTAAACTCCCCTTGTACTTTCTTGAACCAAACCCTCTTCAATTTTAATGGGATAGCATTAAACAGAAAGGTGAACTTCAGGAGGAATGACATTTTCAAGAGATTAGATCTACCTTGAAAGGACAATGAGAGTGCTCTCCAGGCCTGTAGCTGTATTTTTAACACCGGTGACTACCTTATCAAAGTTTACCTTGGCTAGTTTCTCCAAATTGTGTAATATTTGGATCCTCATATATTTTATTTCTTGTCTTGTTAAGTCACTCATATACTGGGTGTTCCACTGCATTAACTCGTTTTTTTTGCTGATTAATGGAGTATCCAAATACCTTTCCAAAACTTTCCAAAATGTCCCAGATTGCAAAAAGAGAGTTTGGCAAGTCTCCTGTAAAGATCATCAGGTCATCTGCATACGACCCAATTTTTTTGACCAGTCATTATAAATAAAGGGGTAGATGTTCCGGCATGCCCATAGTTTACAAGCCAGTGGCTCAATGTAGATATTAAACAGAAGGGGGAAAGGGGGCGTCCCTGTCTGGTCCCCCTACCAATGTTTATTAACTTAGTGAGGTTCCCATTCACTATGATCTTCGCCAATGGTTTTTTATATAATGCCTTGATTGCTGCAAAGAAGACTTCTCCTAAATTAAAGCGTTGCATCATCTTATACAGAAACAGCCAGCTAACCTTGTCGAAAGCCTTGTCAGCATCAAAGGTCTTCACTGTTAATGGGCTCCCATATTCCCTCACCAGGTCAATTGCACCTATTAATTTGTGGGTAAATTCAGGGAGTTGCCTCCCTTTCATAAAGCCTTTTTGGTCAGTGTGGATTAAGGTTCCCACCACCTTGTCCAGTCGTTTTGTTAGAATCTGGGTATATATTTTATAATCACTGTTAAGGGAGGAGATGGGTCTATATGATTTGCACACCCTTGGATTTTTATTTTGTTTAAAGAGTATAGTTATGGTGGCAACGTCCCAGGATAACGGAAGACTCTATCTGCAAATAAAAGCATAATTAAAAAACTGTAACAATATCGAGGAAAGCTCATCCTTCAATATGACATAGATCTCATTTGGGAGAGAATAGGGCCTGCAGTATTCCCTTTTTTTAGGCAGCTAATGATTTGAAGCATTTCCTCAAGACTAATGTGACTATTTGGATTGTCTTTCTCAGTCCCCTGTAGGGAGGGAAGCTTCAAGTCTTGAAGAAAGTCCCCAATTTGTTCTACACCCACCATCACATCCTCTGTATAGATTTCTTTAAAAAACTGGGCAAATGCATTTTCAATCTCCTCCTCATCAGAGATTATATTGCCTGAGTTTTGACTCCTAAGATGTTTAATTAGATTCCTTGACCGGTTGACCTTAGCCTTCCAGCAAGCAATTTACTGCACCCCTCCCCATATTTAAGGTGCGACAGCCTGCTAGATTCCAATTTCCTCCTAACGATTGCCTCAAGGTAATCGGCAAGCTCCGATGTTGAAGATTGCAACTTTTGTTCGATTTGTACTGTGTTTAGATTGTTGTGGGTTTGATCAAATTCCAGCTTGTGGGTATGTGCTGCAGCTTCAAGTTTTTTTAATATCTTCCCTAACTTTCCTATTTTGTGCAATAGTCAGGCCGGTTAAAATACTTCTTAGGAAGACCTTGTACGTGTCCCATACAGTATGGAGGGGGGCTGAATCCAAATTAGAAAGAAAGAAATCGTTGGTGGCGGTTTTTAACCTCTCTACTACATGTGGTTCGAGAAGTAGAGAACGATTTAAAGTCCACCTACAAGAAGAAGTTTATTCTTGAGGGCAATCTCTAAGATAGCTGTGGGATGGTCAGAAAGTTGTTCTGGGACGTGGGTGACTCTGATAGCGTTCTTACTAGTGGCTGAGTCTACAAGGAAGATATCTATTTTGTATCGATGACCACATTATTTATTATGAAAGGTAAACTTTCCCCCCTGCCGTCCCTGCCTTACAACCTCCAAATATCAGTGAGGCCAAAGACAGCCATCAGTTGTTTAAGAGCAGTTCTCATATTAGGCGTTGCAGCAATTGCTCTCCTTTGTGTCTTGGACTGGATCTATAACTACATTAAAATCCCGCCAAAAATTATAGGGTCATTGATATCAATCAGTTGGAGGAGTAGAGCTCGTAGTGAAGTAGGATCGTCCAAGTTAGGACCGTAATACCCTACAAAAGTCAGCCAAGATCCGTGAATTTTAACCCTAGTTATTGCCCATCTACCAAGAGGGTCAACCATACAGTCTCCTAGTATAGTTTGGATGGATTTTTTAAAGAGAAGCGCAACTCCATTCGCTGAACATGATTGGGTGCTACACACATAATGATCAATCCACTTCTGCCCTTTCAGTATTTTTTGATTTGCTCAAACGCTCCGTCCATCATCCCCTCTTGTATCGCTTTGTTCGCCCTAAGTGTGGCAGGGTATGCTCAGACATGAGTCCCTTGCTCACTTGGCCACTGGATTCAAGATAGCCTGGCTGATGAGGATTATGAATCCGAAACCGGTCCCAGGATGCTTGTTTCCGGTCCATGGAAGACATGGCTTGGCAGTTCGGACTGGACTGTTCCCATGAGGCACAGGGTCAGACTGATTTGCATATGGCCATGTCTGAAATGGGGTGTCTGAGTGGTCTAAAGAATGGTGATGGATTAAACCCAGATCAGTTGACTGGGGGTGAGTGTTTGATTTGCTCAAACGCTCTGTCCATCATCCCCTCTTGTATCGCTTTCAGTATCTCAGCCCAGTCCTCTTTAAGCAAGTGGGACTCTTGTACAAATAAAATCTTACAGTCCGAGAGTCTCAAGTACTCTAAGATTTTTTTCTTCCAACTCTGGAGCCATTGACATTCCAGGATAAGATTTTCAATTGCACAGGCCGCACTAAATTCACCATAAAGGAAATAGGTAGATACGCAGTAACCTGGGTAACCTAGGCCATCTACACATGTTTGGGAGCCTGAAGCATTACCCCAGTCCACTTGAGCGATATTGCCAAATGAGGATTTTTTTTTTATTTCAACCCACATGCTTTCCCACCCAGTAAAGAGATAAAAAGTGCTTTTTTCGTGTTTTCCTTTTGCTAGTGACCCCACCGTCCCACCTTTCCCACCCCTGGAAACCATCCCAAAAATCAAGAGGTATTACAATGACTACCTCTAATTTGAGCTCTCTTGCTACATCGCGACAATAATGATAACGTTATTTTGAATGTGTTTTAATCTGATCAATCAGGCTACTAACTTCGTTGGGGTCTCTAATGTTGTGCATTTTAATATTCCACATCACCTTTCGAGAAGCAGAGAGCCGGAGGTGGGCAGTAGCTCCCAGCCCCCTCAGCTCTTGAATAAACTTCCATTGTCTGTCTTGTGTGGCGCGTGAAATATCTGATCTAATACGGAAAGACAACTCTCCTTTCTTGTATGATCCTGCTTTTAGGGCCCAGGCAAGGATTTTCTTCTTATTGGAGTATGACTTAAAGTTCACCAACATAAGCAGAATTCAGAGAAACACAGTTTGTATGAAACCGTCAGGAAGGAGAACTGACAATTAGCAGCACACACACACAAAAACTTGATACTAACTAAAAACGGTAAGCTTAAGGATGAATGGTTTGCAATGGAGGCTGAAGGCCAAATTCAAAAAATGTTTGTGAAACATTGGCTTGAAGATCAGGTGGATCCTGCTCATGCAGAACTAAAATTTTAGGTCATATGGTGCCATCATATGACCTCATATGAGGCTCTGTAGAATAAGGACAACCTCTGTCCGAGTGAGAGATGAAGCCATACATGATACAGTCCTGGCCACACCATCAAAAAACAGGAAAGCTCGTCTTTACCTCAGACTAGTCCTGAATTTTTACAGATGGTGGGCAGGTATCGATAAAGGCAAGGAATGGAATGGAGCCCATATAAAAAGATGTCCCTGACTTGAATGCAAATTCAGGAATGTTCTGTCCTAGAAAATCATAAGGGGAATCATAACTTTTCTGTAATCCCACGGTTGCCTTGGGCATTGTGGAAGATTTAATGAAACACGTCAGGAGCAGAACAAGTGGTCAAGGCAAGAAGTGAAGGGTGTAGCAAATTAGTGAGCCCCCTTCGATAGGCTGGTCTGATGACCACCACTAATTTTCATAAACTTATAAAAGAACTCAGCGATTGGCTTTGTCCCACTAAATAGCCACAAAACTCCTTGGCAACTTGCAATATCCTTATAATGTATGGTAGGGGGTACTTTATCTTATATATCATTTGGAATTGAGAATCAGGAGCTCTCGTTGTGGTCCACATTGACTATGAGCATTCCCATTGAAATCGAACACAATATAAAGAAATAATAATGACATAATTTCAGAGCATGTAACCAGCTGATTGGTTTATTAAATAAAATCAGGCAGTGCTAGTTGGTTGGGCTAGCCATTGTGATAGAAGTTGCAATCAATTTTGTTGTGGTTGTGAATTGTTTGTATAAATGTTGTTTTTTGCAGGGATTACTGCTGTTACTGTTAAGGAACATAGCAGAACTAGTGGGAAATAGTAGTAAGAACATTGGCTTATTTTTGCAAAGGTGCCAGTGGGATATTCAACTGAGCACCCAGGTGCTTATTACTTTTCTGCAGTCCTCTTTACATCCCCATCCAAGCAGCCACACTCATCTGTTCTATTACTAACTGTCATCTGCTTCCGGGTTATAAAATCTGATTTGTTCTCTGATCATATTATGCAACGTCTGATTGCCCCATGTGCTCCTCGCATGCAAGGTTAGGCAATTCCACATCATCATTCTTTAATGGGGTTATCAGAAACATCAGTCCTTGCATCTCTTGCCTCTGAGAGACATCAAAACAAACATGTTTTTTTTTCTTCGAGATAATATGCACAGCTCCGAGGTCAAAGATCTAATAAAACAGACTGGACGTGTTCCCAATAAACCTAATAAAATGCCCCAACATGACCTCCTTGTGAACTTTATTCAGAAACAAAATGCAGATTATGATATAATGTTTGTGGAAATGTTGGAAATACACGCTTGGTAACAGCTTTAAGAGCAGCTCCAGTTGTTACTGTGCTTGCCTTATACGATTGCAAGTGACCTTCATGAGCCCTTGAACATACAGATGGAAAATTACAATAAATGGGTCTTAACACACATTGTCAAAGCATAAGTGTGACCTTAATGTGCCAAAAGGTATAAACACAGGCATTCACAGTTTACTGCATTGCACATACACATGTTGTTTACCAAATGAAAGCTAGCTCTATTGGCTTTTCGCATGCTGAGGAAAAAGTGCATGGAGCGCTCCAATATTAAAATGCTATTTTGCCCAAAGTGCCAACATTCCTTTCACTGCTCCTGAGTGCACCCCTTGTTCAACAATTGATTTTAGAACACTAATTTGCGTTTTGGCTCCCCTGTTCCTTTAAGGAACTAAGGGCCTCATTTATAATTTGGAAGACGGACCATTTTCCACCATTGGACAGAGAAAATTACTCCATACCCCGGGTGGAGGAGCCACCCACCAAATGTATAAATAACCGACCAGAAGGTGGTCTTTTATAATGCATTAGCAGGGACCATTGTCACAGCGGTTCCTACCAATGCATTTCGCTGTTTGGTGCAGGGCTGTGGCAAACAGATGCAGCCCTGAACCAACATGCTTATTTATTTTATTTTCAAATAGAAAAATCCTGTAACATGATTTTAATTTTGAAAACAAGAACTATAAATGCCTCACTTGCTATGGGACGCATCTCTGATGACGAGGGGGGCATTATTTCTATTTTATTGTCCCTTAGCATCAGGGCTTGCTTGGCAGTGGTGGGCAGTGAAAACATGGCTTTATGTCCGCCCATCCTGATTGGGTGGGTGGACATATAGCTATTTCTCTGACGACCCTTACCCCATCAGGCCGCCGCAGACATTTGGCATGTCAGTGATGGAGTAGACACCACTGCAGCCAAACCAATGGCCGTTTGCATCAAAATAAAGTGGGCGGACCATTATATTGCTGGAATTTATACTCAGTTGTTGTTGTGACAAAGTATAGATGTCGCCAACATATACATGAGGCCCTCAGTTTAATGCAAAGCGGTGGTTGATGAAATTCCCAGTGGTCTCAGAAAGGGTCCTGTTAGGACTTGTGAGCTGAGGACACCATAGAGTGCTGTGCAGAGGTTCTAGAGTGCAGCTAGCTGTGACTCTCTCTATGGAGCTCCTAGGGATGGGTTACCCCAAAGGTATAGACAGGTAGACTCCAGTCCTGATTGCTGCCAGGTCCCCAGGAGTGTGAGTCAGGGGTCTCCAATTGGGGGAGGTGGCGGATGGTATGGGTAACTTAGTGCTAAACACGGTCCTTATCTGAGGCCAATGTCACCAAAAGCCAGGGTCAGAAAAATTGCAAAGTGAGAAAATATTTCTTACATTTTTGCTTTTGGCAGAGCGATCAAAATTGAGAAAGGTTTTTATTTTAGAGCAAGGGTGCCGTAAATCCCACAAATCACATCATTTTGGTATATTTTGGATTCATGTTCTGGATCCATAATATAAAGCACATGGAACCTCACCATAAGGCACTTTTAACAGGCAGGCAATGCCTTTTAGCTGAGTGGACAGATGGCTCCAGAACCTAGCAGTGCCGGAGTGTATATGTGCTTTTGGTCTGACGTGGTTCTTCCTCAAGACAAGGTTATCCTGCGTGTTTATGGTCTTGCTCATGGTAGTCCCTATATAGCTGGTGGATAGTAGTGAAGACGCTTGTCCCATAAACTGTTCATGGACTAGGACGGCATTAGAGAGCTGGAGTGCATGAACTAATCTGGGGGTGCTCTGTGATGGACATGGCAGCTGTGCCAAAAAGCTGTGGATGGCTTAGGATCATGGTGTCACTTCTTATAGCCACCTCACTCAGTATCACCTATAAAATGCCCCTTTCCAGAAAAAAGGGGGTAGCAGCTCTTACCAGCAGCTAAGCATAAAGAGTGTACTACCGACACACATTTCATAAAGTGCTCTGTATTCCAACGTGGCTGAACCTGCATTGTATGCTACATCTTGGACACAGCCTCTTTTTCAGGGGTAATCCTAGATCATAGTGATTGCCAAGAACAGAATTAATCAGAAACCAACATGCAAGTGATAACACAGTAGCATGCAGCATCCAAGGTAATGAATAACTACTGTTGACCGCAGGTACACCTTCCCTACCACCCTAAAATGATGCCATTAGTGAACCAAGAGGCATTTCATTTGTCATGTGCACCTTGGATGCGGCCTATGTTTGTAATATAGATGAAGCAAAATTATAGTCAAGCAAAGTGTTGTACAGTGCACATCCTAAACTGATGTATTTCAAGGTACTCTCAAATGTGATGCTGAAGGAAAAAGAGGTACAGTGGAATATGGTAATTGCCTTGAATCACAGTTTGGTCACATATGGAGGCCGGGATTCGTTCCAGTTTTCCTGACTGCACAATTTAGTCACAAGGTAGGTATCTCCCTATTCTGTTTAGATGAAAGGTTACTTTTTGTATTTCATCTTGTGAGAGCTCCATAAGTACAATGGTTTTAATTGTAATTATTTTAGCAGTGTCTTCTACCCCTGGAGAGGGGTTGAAGCACATTGTCAAATGCTGCTGAGTGCACTAAAAAGAGGACAGACCCATTTAGCGTATCACCACAGACTTTAATATCAAATGTCTACACCACGGAAGACATCAAGGCCCTTTAGGACCCAACACTCTTTCCCAAACACCATAATCTGTTGTGTCCCCCTTCTTTGACTGTTCAGGCAGCATGTGGTGTTAAGAGTCCTTCTTTCACAGCCCAAGTCTGCTTTGATCTGTAGTTCAAGTACAGATTAGCATGTGTTAGACCTCTCAGCCTTACAGTGGTCTTTCCCCAAATATTTTGCCTTTTCCTCTGCTATTTTTGGTGAATGTGTATTTATTGCCTTAGGACTGTGTGCACTTTATCACTGCTAGTCAGTTGTGCACCCCAAGACTGAAATCTTGATCTTTGAGCAGAGGATATCACTGTGGAACTTGCCCTGCTGGCCAACAGAGCTAGGACCCATCCCCACCAACCATGCCAAGAACCTCAGGATCATCATTCACAACAAACTCGACATGACCACCAAGTCAGTGATTGCACCACCTCATACTTACATACCCCAAAGATGCTGCATAAGATTTGCAAATGGCTCCCAATCAGCACCCAGAAAACCCTTACGCATGCCCTGGTCACAAGCAAGCTTGGCAACGGGAACACCCTCTATGACGCGCTCAACAAAAAACTCTCCAGAAGTACGCAGACCATTCAGAACTCTGTGGTCAGAATCACTCTCAACGTTCCATGCCACACACATCACACCACACCACACCACATTACACCTGAAGGAGCTCCACTGGCTCCCCATTCACAAATGAGTACAACTCAAACTCCTCATTCACACTTTTAAGGCCCTACATGACCCTGGCACAGTATACCTCAACAATCCCATCTGCGTCCACTAACCTTCCAGACACCTCTGCTCATCCGGACACCTACATGCACAAATCTCATGTATAGGAAAAACCAGATCTAGCGGTTGAGCCTTCTCCTACATTGCTCCAAAAGCATGGAATGAACTGCTGGCCAGAAATAACTAAATCTGCTTATGCTGCTACCTGTAGATCCCATATTTTAAATTGCCTACATGATATTGGCCTGCAAATTGGGCTTCATGATTTGAAAATGCGCAATTATAAATTGATTCTAAAAAAACAAATCAATCCCTTAATAAGGATAAAACTGATTTAGCTGAAAAAAATCATGCACGATATGTTATTAATTCACACCAGTCTTTACGCATCCAGCCATACCTCAATGCCCAATAAAAAACACTTTTTTATAAGCAAGAACAGGAATCAACCCAACTAAGGAGGTTACACCGTCTTGGATTCAGCAGTGGCCTCATATTAATTGTAGACTCTGTGAATGGCACCGTGAATCTTCATTGCCTATAGTATGCATTTGTCCCAAATTGCTTAAAATGTGGCATATCTTTTCAAATCCCCTATTTTTGAAGATGGGGTCAGATAGGCTCACCAGGCCCTTCTTCTTTGTTTATCAGGTGAATCGATTCCCTGCTTTGCCAATTGGCAACCTTTTTAGTTGTTGCCGAAAAATGTTTGGTATTGACTGTTCAAGATGTATCATAATTAAATCCCATAGCTTCAAGAGAAATCTTCAATGCATTGTTTCTGCCTATTTGCACTGTACAACCTCTTGGAGAATGTAGTGGCTATGCTGCTAGGGTAATAATTAGAAATGTAAATAATGAAGTTATTAATGCACTTTTATAACCTGTTTGCACAATGGAACTACTGTTGACTGCACATTTACACCCTAATATGTAATGATCCAGCCCATGTCTGAGAAATTCTATAGTTTATTTGTGTAATGATTGATAAAGTTAATTGGTGTTACTGTATAAATATGAATGTATTTATAAATTGTCAAGTACATTTTTGTCCTCGTTTTTAAAAGTTGCTCACAAACCATCTTATTATTGGCATGTAAGTAAATTTTTTAATGTTTTTATATAGTGGCTGATTACTAAGTTGTTTTAATTGCAATGCTTTTTGGTAATCAAGCAACAAAGACCTTATACATTTATTCTAAAACAGCCTCTACCCATAAAAGCCTCTTGGTTGTTCATTAAGGAGTCGTGGGCCAATGATGCCTCCAGTCCTGACTTAGTAGACGCTATCCTACCAGGGTATTCAATCCTTAGATTAGATAGGATAAGCAGATCGGGAAAAGGACTGGCTATTGTATACAATGTACCGTGTCAGTGTCAGTTGGAGATGAAACAATCTAGTAGTTCTTGCAAGGCACTATATTTCACGATACAAATATCACCTACCATCTCCTTTTTTGGAATGCTAGTCTACAGGCCCCCAAGACAACTTTATTGATTGAAATGGCAAACCTTATAGAACTGCACCAAGTGAAAAATTATTTCAACAATTTTCATTTGGAGGACACTTCCAATAGAGGCACCACAGCTTCCTCAGATTGTAATGGTCCATGCTCACATAGCAGGGCATACCTTTGATGGGATTTTTTTCCAATGACCTCTGACTGCCAGTATGTGAGGTGCTTCCTTTCAGCTGGTCAGACCACAGGGAGGTATCCTTTTTACTTACCCTTCCACCTTTAAAAAATAAGAACACTCTCACCAATAACTAAGACCTCCAGAAGGAAGTGGAAGGGGTTTTTAGCAGAATCCTTTGCTAGTGCTCTTAGAAACAAACCTCATAATAACCATGAAGATGTGGACAGAGGGGCGGAGGATTTCTCAGCCTGGTTGTGCTCGGTGGCTGATAAGGTAGCACCCATATGGGAAATCAACCTCCGAACAAAATTGCCTAACACCCACTCGTTCACAAAATGATTAAGGCTCATCAGACAGGCTTGTTGTTGCCCTGAATGTGCCTGGAGGAAGCACTATGAGGTGCTGTACAGGTACTTATATAAGATTACTATTAAAGATTAAAACTATATATCAGAAAGGAAAAAGTTATCTACAAACAATTCCTCAAAAGAACTTTTCAAAATCATTCATCAGGTATCCACACCTCTGGCCCTTACAGTAGAGGGTTATTAAGAGCTCTTCAAAAAGTTAGCAGATTTCTTTCAACTGAAAATTTCAAATACCTATAAAGAGTTTGAGGCCCCAAATACAGAAGTCGGACGTGGCAGCCAAACTCCTTCGTATCCATAGAGGACAAAGAAAAATATGTGATGATGCTTAGGGGTTTTCCTCTTCTTACGCCTGAACTTGTTGAGTCGCATTTCCTCAACACTAAATCAGGATCCCCTCTTGAACCATGTGCCCCAAACATTCTGCAAATGGTAGCTGGTACTGTAGGTTGACATATATCATCTATTATGTACAAAGCCACAATCTCAGGCTGCTACCCTCATTTGTGTAAGCAGGTGGTGGTGAAGCTACAATTCAAGAATCTTGACCCCAATGACCACAAGAACTATTGTACTATTTCTCTGCTTCCAGTTGCGGCTAATGTGGAAAAGTAAATTTTGCCATGTTATATGTGCCTACGTGTTCCCCATCTTATATTATATGTGCATGATCGATATGCATGTATCCCCCTATGATCGATTAAAGACGCAATTATAGTTGTGTCCAACTCTAGTATGCCAGTTTCCAGTCTTCGTGAAAACAACGAATATTAGGCCTATGTAAACCTATGTTGCCACATTTTACAGTGTGCACGTTAATTCATTGAATTGTCCCCGTTTCTAGGCCCCAAAAGGGCCCGGACACCAGATTCAGCTCCTGTCTCCTGAACCCTCTCCGAGGAGCGATACAGCCCCCACCTGCATCCCTGACCCTTCGCTTACTTCCTGCCTCACAGTGCCCGGCCCGGCCTGGCTCTGCCTGCTAGTCTGCCAAGAGTATGTTATGCTTCTAGTTATCAGTCCAGCCCTCCTTCTCTGCATTCCTAAGCTACTGAATCGCATCAATAGTTTCAGCCATAGTCTAGCCTTCCTGTCTCCATGTAAGAGAAATACTGTATTAATATTCATAGAATATTCCTCGCACACGCAATACATGTAGAATAATGCATGCACCAGTCTTAGTGTCAAGTAGCCTTTACCCTGATAACTTTTGGATTCTATCAATATGTACTCTAAACACCAGATACTAGATATGCCTTAGGTACATGTCGCTCTGACACTCCAGACTTTAGTCTCCTCTTCTAGCACAGAAGTCATAGCCCCCAGTTCTCCCTGGTAACACGTCATTGCCCGTTTGCGCGCACCACTAGGTTAAAGGTCCCAGCTGCTCAGGTAGCCCCCTCCATGTTTCCGCCCCATTTATGACACTTCTGTTACGTTTACATCACATGTCTATGTATACGCCCTGTACACGCCTTCCTGTTACATCATTTTGCCCTTATCTTTCGCGACTGCTACGAGTAACGCCTACTGCTACGCCTACTGTATTGAATGCTATTGTAAATGTAATGTATATATACCATGTACTGTTTATATGATACAGCGTTCCTGCTCATCCCATTCCGATTCCTGCCCCCGGCAGCTGCCATCCTATTCCCATGCAGGCTGTCCTGTTCCTGTCCTTTATGCCTGATTAAAGCCTGTAGACTCAAGATACCTCGAATCCTGACTCTTATTTATTGAGCTATCTGTTTATATGAGTTTCCTGAAAAATAGTACCGGTAATTAATTATTTATTTACCACATAATGGCGCCCGAACAGGGACTTGCCCTTTCCCCACGCGCCGGCGAAGCCACGCAGGCCCCCTGACCCTCTGCAGCCGTGACGGAACCATCCTGCGCACCGGCAGATATTTCTGCTTCAAGTATCCCTCAGGTCCACGGAGGAGACGGAGGTTGCGGTCCAGCATCCAGACGAGGCGGTGTGGAACGCGGCGAGTCCCGACCAGAGCCCAAGCCGAGAGTACAAGGTCCGAGGTATCCGGAGGCCCACCTGTAACTGAAGTCCGAAGTTCGTAGTCCGACGTCGTAGCAGTCCAGTCCAGTCTGAGGCCTTCCGTTCTTGCTGCCCGGTGAGTACCGTTGCTGGGGTAGTATCTAGACAGAGTCAATTCATTTGTCTCTGGTCCGTGGGTTTGGGTACACAGATCCAACACGAAGTATCCACCTAGGTGGATGCGGGTCCTGACGTGTCTCTTTATGGGACCGGTATGTTTCGTACTGTTTCAGCAGTGCATCTAGTAATTCTAGTAAGTTCCGTTCTCGAGAAATTCATGTGTTTCTGTTCTCAGTATTCCAGGTAATATTCTGTCCGAACTGTTATTTTAAATGTTATTTCAATGTGTTTTCAATGTCGTGGTATGAGTGATTTGTTCTTCCAGTTATTATTGTGTTTATCGTGTATTGTATTGTGTTCAGATTCAAGTACAGAATGCCTCTATTCTCCAAATTACGTCAGTTAAAAACCAGAAAAGGGCTGCTCGAGGAAGCAGTCCCTGTCCCTCCTAGGGACAGTCCAGGACATTTTATGTATCACAAGCATGGCTTAAGTGCCATAATATATCTAGACTTATGGTCTGATTATACCAGACATCTCGAAGAAAAATATAGATGGCCTGTATCAGGCACATGGGATGCCGAGTGCATCATGCGAGTAGAAGAAGCATTATGGAAAAAGAAAGCCAGACAGTCCCAGAAAGATGCCATCGAGTTATGGCGCAAAGAATCTCATAAAAGAACCGAAAAAGAAATCAGAAAAGCTGAATTAAGTAGAGAATCCTCAGAAAAAGCCCAAGAAAGGGAATTAATCGAAGTAGGTGAACGAGTTAAAGCAGAACAGTCAGACAGACAGAGAAATGCCCTTATTAAGGGTATGTATCCTCTTCTTGCCGAGGGCTTGCCAAAAGCAACCCCGGAAGCACCATGTAATTTTCCGCCGCCATTAGTTCCGATTAAGCTACGTCATAAACCGACCGCAGCTGATATTTTTCTCTCGTCCTATTTGGACGATACAGTCCCAGAATATGCAAATCCTGTTCCGCCAGCTCCTGTAAATAATGTAATTCCTGTTCCTCCAGCCACCGGGGCACCCGTTGCAGTACCTGTCACGGTACCCCCGGTCCAGCCTACAGTACATGTACCCGCTACATCAGTCACTCTGCCAGCATGTACAATACCCGTCAACGATTCTAGTCTAGGGGCCACGGGGGGAAGTCCTCCTGGAACCCCGCCTCAACACAGACGTATGACGATACTTGAGTTACATGAACGAGCGTTACAGCGTTCGCCAAAAATTCAGACATTTGCAGATATCAAGCGAGCTCTTACCGAATGCCGTTATGATCCAGTTTCAGGCGATGATAATATGGTCATATATTCATTACGTGTAAGACGGGTGACCGAATATTTGGACACCCTACCGAATATGAAAGGTTATCTAGACAGAATATATCGTTTTATCCGTACAGGAGTAGATCCAGAAAGTATTGGCGACGCCATGGTTCAAAGAAAAGTCGAGATTCAGCTCATGCTTTTAAAGTTTCTAATTAATTGTTTAATAAGGGAACAAGACTATCCAGATAAAGATCCGGAAGAAATGAAAGTCCTGACCAGGTGGAGTGACCACATAGCCGAGGGAAGACACAAGACACAGAACTGTATAGAGAGTATGTACAAGAAAATTCGTAGGGAAATAATAAAGTTACACGAAAAACGAGAAGCAACACAAGTAACCGAGAAAGAAGGCAACTCTTCTACTGAAGAGGTAGACGACGAGAATCCCTCCAGAATAGCGTATGTAGGTAGAACTAGACTTCCCGACCGACATTCACGCCTAGAACACAAGAAAGTTTTCCCCCCTTCAGTACCAGAACAAGGTTCTCTTGAACAAGTATTTCAAGCTACCGATCACATTCTGAAATCACGAATCGGTTATAGTGAACTTAGTACAATGCACGAACAAGAACTAGCCCGATCAGCAGTCCGATGGACTACTGATTCTACCACTTTTCCACGAAATAGTGACACAAATGTTTCTGAAACTGCCCCCAGTCGAGCAGCGACTGGTGGGTATGTATATGATCCAGCACCTCATTACACTGTATGAGGGACAGCATTCTGATCCAGGTCCGTTACATGATGTTTTGAACGAGTTACTCCAGTACAGATGGAAAGGTTTAGGTACTGATTTAATTAGTATCATTCTAGAACAGCGCCACAAATACCGAACGTTTTTGAATCCGCATTTTGTTCATGTCTCATCTCCAGAAAGTAAACCATTTTACATAGATAGACAGCATCCGTTACGAGAAGTACACCCAGTTAGGACAGCGGGTGGTGATCTAGAACGAGTATTTGTTTACACCCCTATCACAAAGATGGAACTCTTAGAAATGAAGAAATTAATTCCCTGTCATGATAAAGACCCAGCAGGGTTCCATCGAGAATTAAAAGACATGCTCCGTATGGGAGAATACACGTATCCTGATATCATTAAAATGTTAAAGGTCCTGTTGCCTGTGGGCATATATGAGAAACTCAAAGAAAAAGAATGGGAGGTGGGAGAGAAAAAGATAGATTGGACAGCTTTAGAAGCTGAAGATAATACACGAGTACCAGGTACCGGTCTTGGGGATAAAGCTAAAGAATTGCCCGAGTTATTGATACAAGTTTTGCCAAGATTACTAGCCACGAAAAAGGAAGACTGGGATGCCATCTCAGCCTGTAAACAGAAACAAGACGAAGATACCAGTGATTTTTATTCTAGATTTGAGAAATGTTTTATTATTAACAGTGGTCTGAAAACAAGTAGTGAATCATACCCTCATCTTTTTGTTACCAAACTAGTAGAGAATTCAAGTCCACAAGTTAAAAATCGAGTACTGAAAGTCGAAAGTACCTGGCAAGCTAATACTCCGTCACAGATGTTACAAATGCTCCAGTACCACCAGAACAGAATCAGGGAAGAGCAAGAACACGAAAGGAGACGTATGAAAGACACGAAAATGAAAGTATTAGTTGCACAATCTGTTCCCCAAGACAGTCAGAAGAGGGGTCCGAATGAAGCCAGTCATCCTGCAGCTCCCGTTAAAGGGACCTGCAATTACTGTAAACAGCCAGGTCATTTTATAAACGAGTGTGCAGTTCTGAAACACAACATAGCTACTGGTAAGACTAAAGAAAGACCACGTCCGCCTAGACAAGAACAAGTTTCACAGACTTCTCAGTCACCACCGAATGCACAACAGACAGTTACAGTACCGCAGCCTATCGCTGCAACACAGCATGTTACACAGCAGATGTACCAGTATGCTCAGACAGAGTATCCAGATTATCAGCCATATTCATGAAACAGCCTAGAGAGGGAGGTAGGCTTGCCTCTCATCGAGATACCTGTAGATCAAGAGGGTCCCTATGTACACAGTCAAGTATTAGGGAAAGACAGAAAGTTTTTGATTGATACAGGGGCAAGTAGGATTACAATCAGTCATGACGAGGTTCCAGGGGCTCCGCTCTCAGGCTCTAGAAACGTTTCCCTTGGATTTTCAGGAAAGCCAATTGTTAATGAAATATTGAAGCCAGTTACTCTAGAAGTTGGTCCATTGTCCCGAACTACTGATTTGTTACTTACGAAGTCATGTCCAGAAAATTTGTTAGGCATTAAGACACTGAAAGAATTAGGTGCAGTAATTTGCTGCTCCCCAGAAGGAGTCCGATTGTTCCTTAGAGACTTTAAAGGTCATTATGTATTACGCGATTTTGATCCAAGATTATTGAATGTACCACAGCATTTATGGGCGCAAGGTCCAACTGATGTAGGTTGTATGCAGATCACACCCCATCGTGTGACTCTAAAGCAAGGTATAGTTTTGCCACGAATCAGACAGTACAGATTGCCACCTGAGGCTGTAGCAGCCTTATCCAAGATTATTGACGAACTTATTGCTCAAGGAGTGGTTGTAGAAACTGACTCCAATGTATGTAATTCTCCTATCATTCCAGTCCTGAAACGTACTGATCCAAATGCACCTCCAGTATATCGATTAGTGATTGATCTCCGAGAACTTAATAAATGTATCATACCTCAGTACCCAGTAGTCCCAGATATTTCATCCCTCTTGACAGCCATTGATTCTGAAGCTACGTTCTTTACAGTCATCGATCTCAAGAACGCATTTTTCAGTGTTCCCATTCATCCAGACAGCCAGTTCCTTTTCGGTTTCTGTTTAAATGGAAGGAGCTATAAATTTACACGAGCTCCTCAAGGTTTCACAGAAAGTCCTAGTATTTACAGTCAAGCACTTAAGAGACAACTAGACAATATTCACATGCCAACTGACACTGCCCTGCTCCAGTATGTCGATGATCTACTGATCACAGCCCGTTCTGAACGTGACTGCGAACGTGCGTCACTTAAAGTCCTGTATTTTCTGGCCGAGATGGGGCACAAGGTGTCCCTTTCCAAATTACAATTCTGTGTCCAGCAAGTGGTCTACTTAGGACACTTACTGTCCAAGAGGGGTAGGCAGTTGACACCTGACCGTATCCAGTTAATAGCGAGTCTTCCACAGCCCAAGACACAGAAGGAGGTACGAGCTTTTATTGGCCTCACTTCTTACTGCAGACAATGGATTCCTCAGTATGCATTTCTAGCCAAGCCACTGATACAGCTAACGACACAGGAGGCAGCCGTATCGACTGTCCTCCCTTGGACCCAGGAACATACACTTGTTTTTAATGAGTTAAAGAAAGCCTTATGTAATGCACCTGTTCTAGCAACACCGAACTATAGTAAGCCTTTTACACTTTTTGTTACTGAACGCGAAGGTACTGCATTATCTGTTCTCACACAAGATCAAGCAGGACAATACAAGCCCTGTGCTTATTTTTCCAGCACATTAGATCCAGTAGCTCAGGCTCTGCCTGCGTGCCTCAAGTCAGTTGCAGCCACAGCTCTAGCGATCAGACAAAGTGATTCCATAGTGTTAGGACACTCCCTGACAGTACAAGTTCCACACTCCGTAGAAGTTCTTTTAAACAGAACCCAGACTCAGCATTTAACAATTGCACGTTTAACGGGTTATGAACTAACACTGTTCCAGCCACACATAGAAATCAGACGCTGCAACATTCTGAATCCTGCTACACTGTTACCCTCAGTTACTTCAAATCCCGCCACACATGACTGTGTGGAAGTTGTTAACACTATGACTAAGCCAAGACAAGACCTGACAGATATTGCATTACCTAATCCCGACCTGACACTTTATGTGGATGGTTCATGTATGAGAACAAGTACAGGAGAACTAGTAGCCGCGTATGCAGTGACTACTGAAACTGAAGTTATAGAAACACATCGTATTGACACCCTGTCTGCTCAAGCAGCAGAGCTAGTCGCTCTGACCCAAGCCTGCATACGTGCCAAGAACCTGAAAGTAAACATATACACAGATTCACGTTACGCATTCGGAGTCGTACACGACTTTGGAGTGCTCTGGCAGGAGAGAGGTTTCATGACTTCTCATGGAACCAAGATTCAGCATGGTCTCCTCATTCAAGCTTTGTTAGATGCAATACATTTACCGACAGCTATCGCTATCATGAAGTGCAAAGCACATACGAAAGTCACTGATATCATTTCCCAAGGTAACGATCTAGCCGATCGAACAGCCAAGCTTACAGCTCAGACTCCAGACGTTCCAGTTAACACAACACTGACACACACTCCAGAACAGACTACTTGTATGACAGTTAAGGACCCTACACAAGATGTAATAGATATACAGTTACATGCTACTCCCGAAGAAATCAAGAAACGGTCCGAACAAGGAGGGGTCCAGACAGATCAGGGATGGTTGACGAAGGGAAAAGCCACATGGTTTCTCCCCGACTCTATGGTTCAAGTCATTATCAATACCGCACATAGTCCAGCACATCTAGGAGAAAAAGCTATGTTAGACAGTATTCAGAACCTTTGGTTCAACAAGCATTTACGAGCTGCAGCCAAACAGAAAGTCTGTACCTGTATGATATGTTGTCAGTTCAATCCAGGTAAAAGTGTCCCGGTGGAACAAGGTGGTTTCCAACCTCCTGACCACCCTTTTGAAGTCCTCCAGATGGATTATATTCAGATGGAGCGATGTCGAGGTTTCAAGTATGTCCTCGTAGTTGTATGCGCTCTGTCCAGGTGGACAGAAGCATATCCAGTCCCAGATTACACAGCTGCGACCACTGCCAGGCAGTTGGTTCGTGAATTCTTTCCCCGCTATGGACTCCCTAGGGTCGTGTATTCAGATAACGGCCAGCCATTCTCATCCGAGCTCATGAAACATGTGTCCCTTCTGTTAGGGTACCAGTGGAAGTTCCATTGTGTACGCCATCCTGAAGCAGCCGGTCTCGTAGAGAGACATAACCAGACTCTGAAAATCCGCATTGCAAAAGTTTGTAAAGAAAAAGGTGTAGACTGGCTAGTAGCTTTGCCAGTTGCTCTATTTTATATGAGAATGGTCGCACATTCCAGATCAGGTCTGTCCCCGTATGAGGACGTATTCGGCCGCCCCCCAAACATGTGGGGTACACCTAGACCCCGCAGTATTACAGATGTTTCCAGTAATATGCTGACAGATTACCTAGCTTCCTTGATGTCTGCCCTACACTCTTGTCGTTCACAGGTTGCCGCCGCATTTCCAGACAACACCGAGGTGAAACCGCATGAAGTCGTTCCCGGTGACCTCGTATTTGTCCGGAACTTTGATCGTTCAAGTCCGCTGGAGCCCCGTTGGAAGGAGCCCCGCATGATCTTATTAACCACAAGGACCGCCGTAAAACTTGAAGGCAGGAAGGGGTGGGTCCACCTGAGCCATATAAAGAAGTTCCATGGATTACGAGAAAGGACATTTGTTAAGGACTGCCTTATTCCTAAAGACTGCCTGAAAACAGACTCTGAACTCAAGCCTCCACTATTAGAGAAAACTCCGCAGCAGGAGTATAAACAGAAACTCAGGTCTAGTAAAATAAGTCAGCCAGTTTAATTGTCTAAGTCCCTCTCGGGTGAAACGGTTAGACAGGTTCCTGACATGTATGAGATAGACCCCCACAGTGAGAGAGTTAGTCAAAACTCTAAAAGATGTATTATTGTTCTATGTTTTCTATTATTTTTGAGTCTTATGGTTACCTGCACAAGTTATGCTTTACATTTATGTTTTCCTATTTCACATGTACATATGTTTTCCAATGCTACAGTAGAGCACACATTTAGTGACCTGCCTCCTCACGAGCTATCCTATCGTCTTGCTATGCGAAATAATACATTTATCCGAATGTTGCACTATTCACACCAGACCAGCAATGCCACTAATTGTTGGGTGTGTGGTCGACTCCCCCCTTTCCAGACACCGAAGGGAGTTCTGCCACTCTTTCCTTATCCATTTTCACATAATGGTTCATGTGGAGCGTGGTCCACGTTAACGTCATCCTCAACGGATATGTCCCTTCTTAATAGAACATGTTTCCCAGACAAGCAAGGTCTTACCCATAGAACAGGGTTAGATCTAGAAAATGAAGTATATGATTTAGGTAATTATTCCTCGAATTTTATGGTTCTGAATGTTCAGTCCGATACTACTCCAGATTTGCCTGCTATTTCAGTACTACCAGTCAAAGGCGAATTATGTGTCAGAAAGAATGGTTCCGCACATGTAGGACATAGTGATTGTACTACTATGGTCGAGTATAGTGACAGTGGGAAATCTATTTTCAAAGCCTCACGTCATTCTTATTTTGGTTGTGGTCAGACCGCATATGTTCGTCTGCCCCTCGATTGGGATGGAACATGTTACATTGCCTTCCTACTGCCACCAGTTTTTCTAGCCCCATCCGATTATCATAGAAACACACATCTAGTACACATTAGACATAGAAGAGAGATCGAGTCCCCAATTGTCGATCAAACTGAAACTGCTTTAGAACAGTATACAGACTTCAATAGAGGTTTCTTCTTCTTTATAGGCCCTATCCAGAATAGTAAGTTAATACGTAGGTTAACCAGAACCCTTGAAGCAGTAGTGAATGAGACTACTTCTGCTCTAGGTAATTTAACAGAAGAACAATCTGCTATGAGATTTGTCGTGCTCCAAAATCGTCTCGTTCTTGACGTCATACTGGCCGATAGAGGAGGAGCATGTAGAGTCATCGGTTCTAGTTGCTGCATTTTCATTCCTAATAACGCGCCGTCTGTTTATTCAGCTATAACCAGACTTCATAAAATTGCCCATCAGTTACACCAGAATCCAGGCACCTGGACATGGTCCGGTTGGCTCTGGAGTATCATATCTGCCTGGGGATGGAAAGTATTGTCATTCCTAGGTATTGCAGTAATGATCATATTCAGTTGCTGCCTCTGTATACAATGTGGCCCTGCGATTTGCGGCATGTGTGCTACCTCTTGTATTCCTAGTCCTAAACCCCATTCCAAGACAATTCGAGACGAGCAAATGATGCTATATGAAATAATAGATGGTATCATGAATATTGATGTTTCCTGATGGAAACGTAGGGCACAAGGAGGGAATGTGGAAAAGTAAATTTTGCCATGTTATATGTGCCTACGTGTTCCCCATCTTATATTATATGTGCATGATCGATATGCATGTATCCCCCTATGATCGATTAAAGACGCAATTATAGTTGTGTCCAACTCTAGTATGCCAGTTTCCAGTCTTCGTGAAAACAACGAATATTAGGCCTATGTAAACCTATGTTGCCACATTTTACAGTGTGCACGTTAATTCATTGAATTGTCCCCGTTTCTAGGCCCCAAAAGGGCCCGGACACCAGATTCAGCTCCTGTCTCCTGAACCCTCTCCGAGGAGCGATACAGCCCCCACCTGCATCCCTGACCCTTCGCTTACTTCCTGCCTCACAGTGCCCGGCCCGGCCTGGCTCTGCCTGCCAGTCTGCCAAGAGTATGTTATGCTTCTAGTTATCAGTCCAGCCCTCCTTCTCTGCATTCCTAAGCTACTGAATCGCATCAATAGTTTCAGCCATAGTCTAGCCTTCCTGTCTCCATGTAAGAGAAATACTGTATTAATATTCATAGAATATTCCTCGCACACGCAATACATGTAGAATAATGCATGCACCAGTCTTAGTGTCAAGTAGCCTTTACCCTGATAACTTTTGGATTCTATCAATATGTACTCTAAACACCAGATACTAGATATGCCTTAGGTACATGTCGCTCTGACACTCCAGACTTTAGTCTCCTCTTCTAGCACAGAAGTCATAGCCCCCAGTTCTCCCTGGTAACACGTCATTGCCCGTTTGCGCGCACCACTAGGTTAAAGGTCCCAGCTGCTCAGGTAGCCCCCTCCATGTTTCCGCCCCATTTATGACACTTCTGTTACGTTTACATCACATGTCTATGTATACGCCCTGTACACGCCTTCCTGTTACATCATTTTGCCCTTATCTTTCGCGACTGCTACGAGTAACGCCTACTGCTACGCCTACTGTATTGAATGCTATTGTAAATGTAATGTATATATACCATGTACTGTTTATATGATACAGCGTTCCTGCTCATCCCATTCCGATTCCTGCCCCCGGCAGCTGCCATCCTATTCCCATGCAGGCTGTCCTGTTCCTGTCCTTTATGCCTGATTAAAGCCTGTAGACTCAAGATACCTCGAATCCTGACTCTTATTTATTGAGCTATCTGTTTATATGAGTTTCCTGAAAAATAGTACCGGTAATTAATTATTTATTTACCACACTAAGATCATAGAGAAACATGTCAATAGTCACTTGATAGCTTATGTGGAGAAATAGAGTCTGCTCGACTTATTGCTGTTCAGTTTTAGAAGAAACCACAGAACAGAAACTAGCTTGATATCAGTTATGGACAGTATCAGATGCTTAGTTGATGCAGGGCAGGCCTTGGTCTTGATCCTTTTGGATCTTTCTGCAGCCTTTGATAACATTGCCCCAACCTACTGACCGATTGCCTGCAGGATTTGGGTAATACAAATTTAAAAATAGGGCTATGAAATTGCTGACTTAATTTCTTAAAATGTATGGCCTGGTGACAAAAGTGACCAGGACTCCAGCGCGCACCAACAATAATTCAAATTCTCCAATAAATTAGTAAATCCTGTTTTTATCACAAATTTAGTCAAATGGCATCACAAATTTATATTGCATTTCTAGTAAATACCATGAGTATAATTCAACAATCGATCAGCGTGAACATATATACAAAATTATACAGTACGTAAATCAAATTTCCATCACAAATTGCATCAACCCAATGCATTTCGGGGCTCAAGCCCCTTCGTCAGGGGTCTGCTTGTAGAAAAGGAAAAGAAAGGAAAAGAAGAAGAAAACTAAGTTACTTCCAGTGCTTAGGAGAAAGTGGCATTTCAATATATTATTTGTAGAAGCCAATCTTACCGCAACTTTGAAGTTTCAAATCCAATCATGGATTGGCTAGTGACATTGCATGCAACTGCGAGGTTATCTAGGGAGTAAGTAAGTGCTTAAAGTGAACACATGGCCACTTAAACAACATAAGTGCTTGTAAATATTAAACACGTGAAGTGCTAATTACCTGAATACTTGCAATTGCATAAGCTGTAAATAAAGAAGACAAAGTGCACAACGCTTTATGTTAGGGAAAGCGTTTTAAAGAAATTTTAAAGGATTATATTTCATTGCTGAAAATACGGCGCTAAGCTCACCTGAAAGATATGGGATGAAACCCGTTTATCCTGAGAAATTAAAATAAGGGAGATTTATGTGAGCATTTAGCTGTTGCATCAACATGAATCATTATAGCTAACACTCCAAAGCATTGAGGGGGCGTGTTTACCTGTAGTAGTTCAATAGCGTTTTAACACGGCAGTTCGACGGAGTATCTCAGCTCGCTGTGAAAACAGTAAATAAATAGATACTTTCAAGACCGGCTCAAGGGCCTTAAGTGTTACATCTACGTCTAGAAAAGCTCTGCATTGTGGAGCTTACCGCGAAACTCGACCGGCTCACTCGGGGTGTAATCCGCAATAGTAGCAACGTTGAGCGCGACTTGTCCCTTTTCCCTTATTTAATCATCGAGTGCTTGGAGACTAAAAATAAAGGATGGACTACTATGTACTCAAGAAAAGCGCCATCATTGAACGTCTCATATCTCACTTAACTCAATGTTACAGAAGTCAATTCGGATGTCTGAATACGGGCTTAAAGAACCATAGTAAATGGAATAAAAGAATACAAGATGAGGTCAAAGAAAAATGAAAGGATGAACCAGAACAAATATTATTTAGGTTTACTGCCTATTTACAATCTTATATTGAATACGGGCTTAAAGAACCATAGTGAATGAATAATATATGAAATGAAAGAAAAAAAAGAAAAAAAGTTCAAGGGAAAAAATAATCAAAAACAAGTATTGTTTTCGTTTACTGCCTATTTACAATCTTATGCAGTTTAAGATAAATCACAGCAATTTATGCCCACCATTAGTGAAAAGTTCAGAGATTGTACTGAAGAGTGTTGATGTATTTGGAGAAGAGTGCATGCGAATAACATTAGTATCACCGTGAGATTGAAACCCTCAAGGATCCTACATTTAAATGTTTATAAGAAACAGATCATTTCCATTTTATCATTGAGCCCATTTGGGGCCATGGTTTGCAATTTGCGAATCCAAAAGGCTTCCCTCTGGAGGAGGGTCTTTGCATTGTCTTGACCCAAACGCTGTGGAATCAGTTCAATTATTTGAAATCTTAATTGGGCCAAAGTGTGTCCTGCATCAATCCAGTGTTTTGCCAGCGGAGAAGTACAGTTTTTATTCCGAATCCGGCTTTTGTGTTCTGACAATCGAACTTTAATTTTTCTGTCAGTTTTGCCAACATACAAAAGTCCACATGGGCAAAAGAATAAGATAGATTAAGTGATTGTGAATCATTTCCCATCAGGCCCATTTTCCATGCCATGTGGGAGGGGGGGGGCTGCAGGGTTAATTTTTGAGCCCCACATTATTAAATGTTTTACATCTCCCCACTTGCCAGGCTCATACACTATGGTATGTTGTACACCGACGACACACAGATAATCATGTTGATTACAAAAGACATGGATGCCACTGCAGCCAGTTGCAATAAATGCTTGACAGCAGTGGCCAGGTGGGTTGGCAAAAATTGTTTGGAGCTAAACGATGAGAGGACTGAGCTGCTGCTCTTTGGAAGAAATATTGCAATATTTAGAACAGGAAATGGTGTCCTGAAAAGTTGGGTGCCTTACCTATTTGAATAGATACAGCAAATAATCTAGGTGTTATCCTGGATAGAGAGCTGTCAACACGTAAACAAGTAGCCCTTGTGTTTGTCTCATCAAGTGTTGATTATTACAACGTGCTTTACCTGGAGATCAACAAGATGACTCAAGCGGAGCTGCAACTAGTGCAGAATGAGGTGACAAGGCTGACTTTGGATATTCTCGAATGTTATTTGGTGTCCAAAGGAGTACATGCACTGCACTGGCTTCCGGAACAAATTCGCATTATGTTAGAGGCACTTTGTATTGTTCATTAGGCCATTTACCATGTCAGTCTGGATGGAATGAAAACCATGTTTCATTGGTATACCCCTTTGAGAAATCTCCACTCAGCACATCATAATTGGGTAACAGTACTCAGAGTTTGGAATAGGAAATGCAGAGACAGAGGTTTCTCTGTCATGCCAGCAAAGCTCTGGAATGCTCTTCCTTGTCACCTCACATGTCTGAAGCTGCATTCTCCATTCTGAAAAAGCCTTAAAGGCCTGTTTTTTCACCTTGTAGGGAGATCTAGATTCTTTGGCATCTTTTGGAACCAGCATATCGCCGAGCGGCGTAGCAGGACTTTAGCGCCGTTACACTAAGGGCATTTGTTGCGCTTCTTATAAATCTTGTTCATTATCATATCACAGCATATCATATCCTCCTCACTTCATGACTTCCACAAGAAGCTGAAGACCTGGCTTTTCGAGTTGTTCCATTAGGCCCTTGGTGTGCCTAGACTCACACCTGCTCAGTGGCAGGATACCCTTCCACGTGATAGTGTGCTTTTCAAATCTGCATAACATAACATAAAATACTATGTGAGCCTGTAGAACTTATTTATTTTTATTTTATTTATAGAGTTTTATATAGTGCGAACGTGACCCATGGGTATCAGAGCGTTTCACAGTTACATGAGTACAGTTTAGAGTACAGCAGGTATAGCAGCATTAATATATATATAAGATTCAGGTACATGTCTTTCTTAGCAGTTTCAACACTAACAATGTTAGTATCTGTTTAGTGTACCAGGTAAAACAGTATTCCTATACAAATGGTTCTGATGTGTCATTTCCGTAAGTTCTACATCAAAACAATTCCCGAGTAGTACTGTACAGTTAAAAAAGTTTTCTCAGCTTAACTGGTGATTTTATCTTTACATTCGATGTTGGTCTGTATAGGGGACACTTATATCATCTCTGGCTGGCACCGATCTTTGGTTAGCTGTGGTGTCTTTGTGGTTAATCTATGCAGGATGTATCCATATCTGACCGGACTATGCAACGTTTGGCTATTACTCACGATGCTAATGATGAACAGTCTTGCCTAAGGAAGGAACTTGCTCATTAGGAAGATCTTCGCTTCCCTCTTGAATGTTGCTGTGTTTGGAATTATTCTAATGTTTGGAGGGAGGGAGTTCCAGATTCTGATAGCTGCTCCGGAGAAAGCTCTGTCATATGTTTTGTTCTTCCAAAAGATGGGGGGTTTCAGCAACAGTTCTCTGGTACTCTTGGCTGATCTGCTTCCCCCTGATAGCTCAATTTTTTGGGCTAAGTACCTTGGTGTTTTGTAGTGTAGCGCTTTGTGGGTACTACATGCCAGCTTACGTTGAATTCTGGCTTCGTATGGTAACCAGTTTAATGCTTTCAGGTGTGGGGAGATATGGTCGTATTTTCTAGACCCTGTAATGAGTCTTGCGGCAGCATTGAGACATGCTTTTAGTGGTGCTGTGGAAATTTTTGATAGACCTGCTAGAGTTGTACATGCATATTCAATCCTTGAAATAACTAAGGGCTTAACTGCCAATTTGAGGTCCACCGTAGTAATGAGTGGTTTCACTTTTCTTATATAGTTCAGGTGAAACCGGGCACTTTTTGCCATTGATTTGATGTGGGCTTTCATGTTAAGGTTCTTATCAAGCGTGAATCCCAGTGATTTAGTTGAGTCTACTAGAGTAGGGGTGCAGTTTAGCGCTGTGATCAGTTTGGTCCATTCCTTCACATTTGTGGGGTTCTTTGGTGGTGATATTAATAGGAATTCAATTTTTTGTGCATTTAGTTTCAGATGATTGCTAGTTAACCATTGTAATGACATTTTTAAGGCCTCATTGATGTCTTCCAGTGATGCGATATTGAAGTAGATCTGAGTATCATCTGCGTACATGTGATTGGAAATGTTTGCGTCTCAGAGAATTTCTGTAAGGGGTTTGACATATAGGTTGAATAGTGATGGAGATAGAGTTGATCCTTGAGGGACTTCAAATAAAATTCGGGCATGATGGGGATAGAGTCTGGTTGACCTAGTGTGCCCCCATTCAGATAGCCCCTTGAAACATGTCTCAGGCCTGCCATTTCAGCCTGTGTGCAGTTTTAAACTACCATTTCACCCTGGGCAAATACACATTTTGCACTTCAAAGGCACTGGCCGAGCACACTCAAAAATAACTTCACACTAGATTATTGTGCCCCCAGACATACTGTGTACCAGGTCAGGGAGGCAGAAAACTTCGAAGACTTCTGTAAGGGGAAAACTCCAGAAGCTTCTCCTACTACAAATGAGGCACCAGGTATAAAAATAGTGCCCTCAGACCCACTCCTAAGTACACTGCTGCACCTGTTGGTACTACAGAAGAAAGACTGCCCTGCCTCTTGAGGTCTACCCTGCTGTCTGATAAGGAAGACTGGAACTGCACCCTTTATCGCAGGCTTGATTTCAAAGGTCTGCTGACTGACCTCTTATTCTGAGTTAAAGGGACACAAGAAGCGCCAGATGCCTCTCTGCAACTGCCCAGTTCACATCTTGCTACTGGACTGCTAAAGTGAGTTCCTGATCCTCAAGATGTGCCTCCAAGTTCCTGGACCCTTGGTGTGGCATCAATGGGGCATAGTAAGGTGCATTGTGGGCCCGATTTACTAAATATTTTGCTTGCTTGAGTTAAATTCAAGTGCACAAACCATGCTTTGTAGAATTATGATATGTGGGCATTTAAGGTACAATTCAAGTTTACCACTTCAGAGTGTCTGCAGGTGCAACATTTTATGAACTTGAAACTTTGGAGTGTCTGGTGTGAGTTTGGGTGTTCCCAAAAAAGCACCATGAAGTGTCTGTTATGAAGATGGTACATAGGCAGACTTTGAATCTTGTTGGCATTCACCAATGTTCAAAAAGATGTTTCACCCTCAAATTAAACACCCAGACTTGGTTGCCTAACTGCTGAAAAAAGTGTAATGAATGTGCATTGCAACACAGTCTACAAACAACATCTGTGATTACTGCTCCTTATTACTTACAAATACTATCTCTGTAAATGATATCTCAGTGAATGATACCAATAGCTTCACAAAGTTCAAATGAGATAAAATATGTCATGTTACCACACATATTTGAAGGCCAAATCAACAGTGGTTTATATGTACTTGTGAGAATGCTTTGGAGCGGGCAGTACTTAGGACTGGAAAAAGAGACACAAGCTATCTGCTATATTAATAATAATAATGATTATTATAGTTAAAAAGTTGGAAAAACGCTTTGCATCTGGTCTTTTCTGCCATTGCTTTGTTGAAGTGTGGTTCGCATTCTGGTTCCGCCCACAGTTAGCTCAAATAGAGTAGGGGAATGGGTCAACCACCTTCAGCAATTGCTTTTCTTAAAGTGTTTGCCATTGGATGTTTGGAGTGTCAGCCATCATGAGTGACAGCAAACTTTTTGCTTACATGCCTTCAGAGTCCGCATTTGAAGGGCGAGCGGCATAGTACAGAGCGTCCATCTCAGCCTTTCCTGTCAGAGTTGTGCCCACAGCACTTATTAATTTGTGTGCAGTTCCTTTCTTTTAAATGCAGCTTGACCACTCTACCACCTATAAGGCTTAATCTAGTGTTGGCAATGTGGAAATACTCTTACCCTTCGAGCACCACTAATTGTCCTGTGTGTTGCTGTACTGCCTGTAGAGCTTGAGTCTGTGTCATCAGTGGTCATGCCTCCTTCTGGTTTATTGACTGTCCCATGTGGTGCTCCTGTCTTTCAAATACTGCTTTTCTGCTCGTCTGCCCATAGGTCTTCAGCTGTTGTTGGCGTTGTGGCTCCGGGACTGCTGACTGCCCTGTGTGTGGAACACGCCGCTCCAATGCAGCATGACTACTCTCCCACCCGTAAGTCTTGAGACTTTGCTCTCCTTGCATTTCTGACCCTTCCAACAGCTCTGACTGTCCCATCTGCCAATGAAATACAACTCTTACCTGTTGCTTTGTATACTGTGTCAGATTCAATAACTGAGGATTGAGATGTATGACCGAACCTTCCTTTTTCAAGAAGCTCTCAACTGGAGACCATAAACAAAGTTCTCCTCCATTGGGTTCCATGAGGAAAATTAGAAAGGAATGAGGGAGAGAGAGAGAGAGAGAGAGAGAGAGAGAGAGAGAGAGAGAGAGAGCAGCAGGGTTCGGGTCTGCTTTCTTCCTGTAACTCAGTTTGGATATTAATTGCATATACTTCTGCAGACTGTTTGTCTCTGATAATGTGCAAGCTCAATTTATGATCTTGACTACTTGCTCTCTGAAACATGTAATCATCTTGTTAGATATCTTGAACCAGTTTGCTGATTATATATCAACCTCACATACTATTATATCATCATATTTTATAGCAACACTGAAATGGCTGTGAAGGAAGTTCTGCTATGAAATCAAAAGTCACAAAATACATATACTGAAAAATAGGATATATTCGATGCTCAAGGACCATTAACTACATAGTTATTGACATCAATTGATATTCCACTTACTGTTCCTGTCAGTGCTTGAAGGGGGATCTCGTGTAATAAATGTGATGCTTATTTCGTGCACAAATGCAGAAGGAAAGAATCGAGGGGCATATTATCAAGGGGCTTTATCTCCGCTTTTTTGGCTTTAAAAGCCAAGAAAGCGGAGATAAAATTATCTCCCTATTACCAAGCTGTCGCTAACACCAGTTTGCGACAGCTAATAGGAGGTAGTGACCATCTTGGGCCCCGCTTTGCATGTCAGTGATATTTATCACTAATGGCATGCAAAGTGGGCGTGCCAAGATGTTAGCGACTGAAAACAGTCGCTAACATCGCTATCTCCTATTACCAACTTTTGGAGATATTCGTGCTTAGCGCGAATATCTCCAAAAGCTAACACTTGCCCAGGAGCAGTTCTTAGCCATGTTATCCAATGGGAGGTGGATAACATGGCTAAGAGCATTTGCTCGATAATGCATGAATATCGCTGACTTTTCAGCGATATTCATGCATTGCGGACGTTTTTTATCGCATTTGCGATAAACCTTGCTAATAGCAAAGTTTATCTGCGATAAAAAGCGCCGATTTGCGGCGATAATTTCTGTCTCTAAATAAGTTAGAGACAAAAATGATCTCTATTGGTTGGTAATATGCCCCCGAGATTCTAGAAATGTGCCTGATTCCCCGGTGTGGTCCCTGGCAGCATACAGTAAAACTGCTTCCAAAACCATCTCTACCACAAGAACCTTGGGGCATATTACCAACCAATAGAGATAATTTTTGTCTCTAACTTATTTAGAGACAGAAATTATCGCCGCAAATCGGCGATTTTTATCGCAGATAAACCTTGCTATTAGCAAGGTTTATCGCAAATGCGATAAAAAACGTCCGCAATGCATGAATATCGCTGAAAAGTCAGCGATATTCATGCATTATCGAGCAAATGCTCTTAGCCATGTTATCCACCTCCCATTGGATAACATGGCTAAGAACTGCTCCTGGGCAAGTGTTAGCTTTTGGAGATAGTCGCGCTTAGCGCGAATATCTCCAAAAGTTGGTAATAGGAGATAGCGATGTTAGCGACTGTTTTCAGTCGCTAACATCTTGGCACGCCCACTTTGCATGTCATTAGTGATAAATATCACTGACATGCAAAGCGGGGCCCAAGATGGTCACTATCTCCTATTAGCTGTCGCAAACTGGTGTTAGCGACAGCTTGGTAATAGGGAGATAATTTTATCTCCGTTTTCTTGGCTTTTAAAGTCAAAAAAGCGGAGATAAAGCCCCTTGATAATATGCCCCCTTGTTTCCAGATACCCCAATAGAATTTGAGATGCAAACAAACTCTGCACAAGGGCGCAATGAACTACAATTTAGGATGAAGACTTCACAAATAGTTCTTTCTCATTTTCACAGCTCCGTTCCAGTCCTTCCTTACGATGTCTGTGCCTCATCTGCCAGTGATTGGTTTCTGGTTTAATTTGTTCTTGGGGTACTAAGCAAATACGTACCAAACGAGCAGAGTGTACCATTATACATGCTTTTTAGGTTTCGCCTAAGAAAACACATATGCTGTAAGTTGTAGGTTGGCTTTATTGTCACTCTCATGTGCTTGCTTCTATTGTTAGTTTTGTGAGCTTTCACTCCTCTTCTTATGTTTTCCCCGCCCCTGGAACATAGATGCATCACTATGTCATTCCACTGCTTGCTTTTTCAGGTGCTATAGTTTTCTTTCGGTTTAGGCTCTCTATGAAAGTGCATGTCTTTTCCTGCTGTCTCTCATATGTGCTTCTCTTCCCCTGAGCTCTGTGTTCCTCTCTCTCACCTGTGTTCTTATCTCTTTCTCACTAGTGTTGATTTCCCATCTGTTTGCTTTCTCCCTGCCAGATTTGTGTTGCTCTTTTTTGCCCATTCGATCCCCCACCAATGCCTTTTGTGTTGCTTCCCCTCCACCTGTGCTCTTGGGTTTTTCCATCCCTCTCTCCATGTTGCTTCTGCCTGAGTTTCTTCACCCTGCTCACTTTAAAAAGGTGCCCCTCACTTGCCCCTGTGTTGCTTCTGCCCCTCGTCCCCTGTGTTTCTTCTGTTTCCGCACAGACTCCCTAATATTGCTACTGTGATGTTCCCACTACCTTTTTATAAAAAAGAAACACAGTTGCACTTTTTTGTTTCTGTAACTAAAAAGATAAGCATTTACATTGTAATTCGTCTTGCATTTGGGAACGTTAGAGCTATTGGCATTGTAAATTAGAAGTTTTTAAAATATATTTTTATCTGCAGTGGAGGGATGATTTAGAAAATGAGGGTTTTGTTGAAAATGTAAATATGTTTTACTTATGTGTTGAGGAGTTGATGTATGTGGTGTGAAGTGGGATTATGTGGATAGTAATGTGGTATTTAGTGTACTGGAATTATGTGGAGTGGGATTGTGTGTTATAGGGAGTAATTATGGGGTATGGTATTTTGTGTTGTAAAGTGTTATGTAGTGAAGTTTAATTATTTTGCATGCTGTGGAATTTTGTGGTGTGCTGTGGAATTATGTGGTGTAGATTGTGTGTATGTGGTGTGCTATATAATTGTGTTGTTTTTATAATAATAATAATGATAATAATAAATGTTTATTGTTTAGTTAATTAAAACCTATTTCGTTTTTTTTTTTAAATAAACAAAACCACAAACTTTATTGGCTTTACAATTTTCTCGAGTGTGTTGTGTGGATTGTAACTATGTGGTATAGATTGGTTTTATGTGCGATGTATTTATGTGGTAGAGATTAGAGTTTTTAAGAGGAGTTGAATTATGTTATGGTGAGTGGTATTATTGTAGTTTAATTATTTTGTGTGATTTTGAATTGTGTTCTGTTGAATTGTGTGGTGTGGAATTGTGTGGTGTTGTGTGTCACAGTGAACATCAAGTTATAATGAAGGAAGGGTTGGTTTGAAGGAAGGATAAAGGGAGGAAAAGTTGGAGAGATGTAAGCAGAGAGTAGAAGAAGGTAGGAGGTTAGCCGAGGTTTGAGGGAAGGAGGTAGGGTGGAAGAGATAGTGGAAAAGATGAAAAGGGAGGTACCGTGTGGTGATAAAATAATTTCAAGTGTAATCTCAGAAAACTCAGGGCTATAAATAAAGGTAATTAGCTGACAGAACTAGCGAGTGGTACAGACACCTGAGAGGACTTTGGGCCTCATTTGCAGCACCCCCAAAAATAATGTGTTGCACCAACAAGGGTGAAAAACTAAAGCCTATCACTAAAGTAAGTGTTATCAATCACTGCATTTATTATGATGCATCGGGGCAAACTGAGTGCTGGGATGTGAGGCAGTGTGTGCCCACCCTCCTCCTGTTAGAACTATTGGTTTGTGCCTGCCCAGTTACGTGCTACAATGTTACTTACAACGGGCCCGATTCACAGAATGAATTTAAGACTCAATCCTAAACTTACTACTATTTTGTTATTCACAGAATGCACTTGCCACTTTTGGCATTCACAGAATGAACCTACTACTTTTGGTATTCACAGGAGTTAGGATTTTGTCTTATGTTTGTCTTAAGACAAACTTAAGACAGACTTCAGACAGACTTAAGACAAAATCCTAACTTAAGTCTGTCTTAAGTTTGTCTTAAGACAAACTTAAGACAAAATCCTAACTTCTGTGAATACCAAAAGTAGTAAGTGAATTCTGTGAATACCAAAATGGTAGTAAGTTTAGGATTGAGTCTTAAGTTCATTCTGTGAATCGGGCCCTTAGTACCTAACTTGGCTAGCCTCCCCCATTTTTTTCTGTTAGGATTTGTGCCCTGTTACCAGTTTCTAAAACCCATGCACCACACATTGTGCCCGCAAAACACAATTACATAATCGTATACTTGCCACAGTACTTCAAAGAACTACTGTAAATGTAAACTGCGAAAGCAAGGGCTTCGCTCCCCTTGATCAAACTGCCCCAGATCCTTGTTCCTCAGATTCACAATGAACCAGCATTGCGTTAGGGGGTTGCAGTTTACCAAATGCCAGTTTTTAGGCGCTACATACAAGGTAGGCATTGAAAGCCAAACATTATCATGGTTTGGCAGTTATACGGGCTCTCTCTCTGTTAATTTGTTTGCAGCAGTCCTTGCGCACCGGCGTTGTGAACAAGAGGGCACAGTTTGAAAAAGTAGAGAAGCCTGATATGCAATGTTTGACAGGTTGGGACCAAGCTCTGCGTGACCGCTCTTTCTGCAAGACTAAGACAGCCTTCACAAATTGCCGAATCCATGCACTGAAAACAAGAGCATCCCCAGACAGCTCATTCATTAGTGGGTGAGAGAAAACTATAAACTCAGAAGAGAGGGGAGATTGCTCTCTAGCTGAATAGACAAGCAGACCTCTATGTGAAACGGTGACAGCTTACGATGTGACAGGGCCTTAGAAAAGCCAGCGGACTGATTGAGAAAATAAGCCCTATTACGCTCACGTTTAAAGACATATGTGTTACATGGATTAACAGTAATTAAACAATTTGATGAAAGAGCACATGCACATGAAGAAAGTAAATTTCACTGGCACCTCACCTTATTTGTCAAATAAGAAGCCAAATAAAAGAAGCAAAAGAAGTGACTAACAGCTGGTCGCTTTAAATACATCTGTCGAAACATTACTTGCTAGACGTGCAGGAGAAGAAGAGATTTCTTGCTCCTGTTGTTTATGTCCAGGAGATCAGCTGCACAGGTGGGCTGCCATGACAGACACGTTGGGGGAGAGGTTCTCCAATAGACTCAGGGTTTTGCTAATAGTAAGCCTGCCTTCTTTTTTTAAAGTTCAAGAAAAGGTTTATTGAAAAGATTCAAGTGATCATGAAAATAATACTTCGTATAAACAATCATTTTACAATGCATAAGTGCAATAAAAAGTTATAAAGAATAATAATGATGTACAATAACCGCTGAAGTGATGAAAAAAAGAACATAGAAAATGATATGCATACGATCAGAGGTTCACAGGAATGGCAAATAACACTGCATGTCAAAAATACACAATTGAGAAGATATTCTGGGGAATGATGAGATAAGCAGAGTTATATAAAAAATAATAGAACGTCAGGGAGGCTTGGTAACTTCTTGTAGTGAGGGAGCAAGTGAAAAAGTGGTCTTCACCGCAACATTTAGAAATTGTGTGAGGGGGCACCAAAGGTGTAAGCGTTTTGTAGCAAGAGAGATAGGAAGAACTAGGGCTGTATCTAAGCAACAGGGGCGTAACACAGGCCCCCCAGCCCCCACATTGCGGGGGGCCCCCGAGCTCCAGGGGCCCCCTCAGCACACAGTAGATTAGTTAAAAGCAGTGTTCGTCTGGAACCAGTGGTCGAAGTGGGGAATAAAAAGTAGGGGAACTGTGGGTGGAGAATCAGGGGGCGGGAATAACCGAAGATTGGATCAGTGGGCGGAGTCAGGGGTGTGGCTAGAAATCGCAAAACATACCAATTTTTAGTACGTTTAGCCTTTTTTACTGACCAGTTACAGCTTATAACGTTATTTAATTCAAACAATGGATAAACATGTTTATTTGAGGTTTAATTCAGGAAAAAGCAAATACTCATAGGGAATATAGGTTTATGTAAAGCGTGCGAAATATAAGCAGGAACAATGGCATGGGCGCAAATTCAGGATGGTGAGTGTAAAAATTCAGGACAAGGGGTCAAAATTCAGCGCACAAATTCGGGACAACAGGTATGCTTTGCAGACACATCAGTGAATGTCATGCAATAGTATCTAAATAAATAGGCAAGGAACATAAGTACAAGTCACTTCTACCCCGCCACCGCTCCTTCCCTGTCATTTCCCCTGCCCGGTCTCCGCTCCTTCCCGGTCACCGCTCCTGTCCAGTCAGCACTCCTGCCCCATCACCACTCCTGCCCCATCACTTCTCCTATCCCATCACTTCTCCTGCCCCTATCCGTTCACTGCCCCTATCTGTTCACTGCCTCTATCTGTTCACTGCCCCTATCCGTTCACTGTCCCTATCCGTTCACTGTCCCTATCCGTTCACTGTCCCTATCCGTTCACTGTCCCTATCCGTTCACTGCCCCTATCCATTCACTGCCCCTATCCATTCACCGCCCCTGTCCGTTCACCGCCCTTATCCGTTCACTGCCCTTATCTGTTCACTGCCCCTATCCGTTCACTGCCCCTATCCGTTCACTGTTCCTATCCGTTCACTGTTCCTATCCATTCACTGCCCTATCCATTCACTGCCCCTATCCATTCACTGCCCCTATCCATTCACTGCCCCTATCCGTTCACTGCCCCTATCCGTTCACTGCCCCTATTTATCCATTCACTGCCCCTATCCGTTCACTGCCCCTATCCATTCACTGCCCCTATCCGTTCGCTGCCCCTATCCGTTCGCTGCCCCTATCCGTTCACTGCCCCTATCCGTTCACTCCCCTATCCATTCACTGACCCTATCCATTCACTGCCCTTATCTATTCACTGCTGCCCCTATCCATTCACTGCCCCTATCCATTCACTGCCCCTATCCATTCACGGCCCTATCCATTCACTGCCCCTATCCGTTCACTGCCCCTATTCGTTCACTGCCACTATCCGTTCACTGCCCCTATCCATTCACTGCCCCTATCCGTTCACTGCCCCTATCCGTTCACTGCCCCTATCCGTTGACTGCCCCATCCGTTCACTGCCCCTATCCGTTCACTGCCCCTATCCATTCACTGCCCTATCCGTTCACTGCCCATATCTGTTCACTGCCCCTATCCATTCACTGCCCTATCCATTCACTGCCCCTATCTATCCATTCACTGTCCCTATCCATTCACTGCTCCTGTCTGTTCACCGCTCCTGCCCGGTTACCGCTCCTGCACATGCCTAATCACCGCTCCAGCGCCCCGTCACTTCTCCTGCCCCATCACTTTTCCTGCCCCGTCACCTCTCCTGCTCCGTCACCTCTCCTGCCCCGTCACCTCTCCATTTCTGTTGCCTCTCCTGCCCGGTCACCTCTCCCGCCCCATCACCTCTACTAACGGGACAGCCAGTAAACAACCTTCATGTATGTAATTAACTTGGTCAGCGCACAAATGATTCCCTTAGCACGGGTCTTTACAGGCAGGGGTTTCCACGAAAATTCATGCCTTTAGAGCACATTCACTCAAGAGAACATTCACGCAAAATCACAATCGCTTCAAACCACCACAACTTGCTGTAGAAAACTGGGAACCTCCGAGATACTCGGTCAAAACGAACTCTTGGTCGCCTTTTCTGGTTCAGAGCAATACATGTCCAGTTCATTGCAGACTAGAACATTCCCCAACACCCCAAACAATTTTGTCCTGCAAAATACGGGTATATCCACAAATGCCGCGTTCAGAGCTGTCTGTTAAAAATGACAGGCCCTGAATAAGCAAAAGTACACAAAGCATCCAAGTCGATAAGCAAGTATCACGCCAAAACACCAAGAGACTAACATCACATTACAGAACAGGCCTGGAATGTTAAATTAGCCGCTGTGCAGGAAAACCCCGAATTATTGTCGGGAAAAAACTATAGAGTATGCTGAAGCCACGGTGTGGCTGTGGATCTACAGTTTCTGGCCCTGGTTGCTTCATGACATTCGCAGGAATGGACATCTTCAAGGAGCTGGACAAAGGAGTATCAAGTTTAAACTAGATCAGTTGGCACAGACATTAAGGCCAAAAAACACAAGTCACAATTTTTCATGCGTTTGTTTTCCTCACAAACTCCTTACAAAGACATCTTACCACCTTAACCAAAAAATAATCATGCAGGTTTCGCAGAGTTGGTGGGAAGTTCCTGACAGTCCTCTGTCTAGGGAAAGCTCCTCTGTAATCACCAACTCAGCATGATATGCTAAAGGCAGAGGGCGGCGCATTGTCATTCGAAAGGGTTAATCAGCCTCAATTAGCCTCAATCGGAACGACAATGGGCCGCCCTCGGTCTGTGTGAGCTCAGGGAGGGCTGCTGCAGCCTCTCGACTTCAACTGAGGTGCGAGCAGCCCCTGAAAGATGAAAGAATAATCGTTTTGTAAGTTGGACTATTCTTGCCGTCCCGGGACTATTTTTTGAATGACAGAAGTAGGGGAACGGACTGAAAGAATTTTTAAAAATAGGGGCACGCCGTGCCCTCCCGATCCCGCCCACTTCTACCACTGTCTGGAACGTACTTTAAAAGTAACCCCCGCCGCTGCGCCTCATAAATTAAACGGTGCGTACGTACTGATGCAATTTTGCGCTGCACGCAAGTGCGTGGTTTTCAGCCTCAGGGTGAGGCATCTGATGGGGGCAGGGCTGGGTCAGTATGGTCATGCGCACTGTAAACTGCACTTGAAGCGGCCGGATCATCCCATGCATAAACCGGGAAGACCATAACTCTATAATTGCTGGCCTTGGTCTTCTGCAGCCTGCCCGTGCCAGTCACTGAAACTGCAGGCCTCCGGTGAGTGGGAGACAACTAGCAGGATTCCCTGGCAGGATAGCTGTAGTTATAGTCACAAGTTATTGTTAATGTGTGTCCTCTTTAGTTCATAGCTGCAAGGTTTCAGATTGCTATGTGTGACATTGTCTTGAATTTAGTGTAATTACGAGTGAAATCTCAAATGCTATGAGTGACGCTTTCTCTCGAGCAAAATTAAGCAATAAAGACAAGGGAAACGTATAACTATCATAAATTACATCCATCTTTGGACCCATTCTGCAACAGGGCGCAAGAGGCCCCTACACGGATCTCAGCAGTGAGCAAACTCTCGGATTCCAGTTGTCGAAGACAGTCACAGCATGGCATGATTGCGCAGCCCCTCTTAACACACTGTGCAAGGGTTAGCCAGGGAAAGGCAGCAGCATCCTCAGAGAATGATTTTATTTTGTATTGACTTCAGGATGTTTACAAAGCGTGAGGAAGTCAGGGCGCCTCATATTAAACATTTAGTATGTATTACCAGAGATGTACAAGAGGGGATACACACTGTATAATATTTCTTAGAGACCCAGACATTAATAGTGGAGTACAAAGGGGGGCGTGGCTTGGATGCCGCGCAAGATGGCCGGCTAGTTGCGGAGCTCTGCCGCATTGCAGCACCTCCGAGCAGTTTTCCGATGTGACGGGAACTGTTTTTGCTGCGACTTGCCAGCTTCTGAGAGCGGAACCTGCGGTGAGCGCCTGGGTTATATCGGCTGCTCTTCATGTGCCGTTTTTCAGGGTAATTCGCGACGCGACTGTCACGGAACCGCCATTTTAAAGTTACCTCAGCGCCACTGGTCGTCGCAGCCTCCTTGAACAGAAGAGACCCTTCTTGTTGCTGCCCCATGCATTTCGGCATCGGAACTTGCGGTGAGCATTGGGATACTGTCTACCATCCCTAATATGCCCTTTTTAATATTTCAATGCCACTAACTTGCGACGCAATTATCGCACGTCAAAGGAGCCGCCATTTTGATGAGCCGCGGCTGTTTGTTTCTTCTTTTCCTCACGGTGTTGCTGACACACCTTCCTGCAATCCTCACAAATGACTTTTTTTTTATATGGAATGTTCATAAAGCATGCTGTGTTCTGCTAACAAAAACAAGTTCTCTCATGGTGCACATATTTCCATCTACATGCTTGCTAATGTGCTCCCAACTGACTTTCTTAGACCCTTATATTGTGAATGCTCACCAAAGTATATGCAGTCTTCCTTCTACCACCTGCGGACCTCCTCAGGAACCATTGTGAAGTCTTAAACTGATTTTTCAATATTTGGAGGTTCCTCTGCGTCTCAATAGTGGCTCTTTTTACGCATACTGCTTTGTGATGTGCAATGGCTTGTCCCTCTAAGCTGTAACGCTATATAATGCAGTTTCTCTTTGGCTGGAATTCTTAAAGTCCATACATCTTTGTTTCCTGTGGTTAATACTGGATTGCTCCCTTTCTTATGGTTAACCTACGCAAGCTAAAATTTGTTTTTATCCCATCTGTGAATACTTCTGGGAACCCTCCCATTGGCTTACGCACCTCTTCACAGTCTACCAAGATGGCGACATCTTCCTCTCAACGTTCCCTTCCAACGCAGGCCTCGTCAACCAAATCTTCACCTCCTGCGACATCTATCAAACGACTAAAGCAGGATTCTCCTCCACCAGATAAATCTCCTTCTTCGTCCTCCATAGATTTATTTTTCAGGAGATCCGTGCATTGCGTCCATTCATTGAGGAAACAAGTAAGGATATGCAACTTTTAAAGGACAAGTGGGAGGTCATGGACGTCCGCATCTCCTCAATTGAGCAGCAAATTCCGGAGGTCCACTCCAACACACAACGCATTGCCTCTTTGGAAAAGACTGTTCTCTCTCTACAACATCACACGGAGGACTTGGAAAATCGCAACAGGAGGAACAACCTTCGTATTTATGGTTTACCAGAAACAATCAAAGGAGATGACCCAGTCACTTTCTTTACTTCCTTTCTTCCGAAGCTTCTAGACATGCCACCTTCTACAGCCATCAGCATCCAAAGGGCTCACAGACTGGGTTCCCGTACCACCACCTCTACAAGACCTCGTGGTGTTGTCCTTCTCTTTTTAAAATTCACGGATCTTCTTTCCATTCTTTCTGCGGCTAGAGCCAAAAGACAGGTTTCCTGGCTTGGTCAACGTGTGTACCTGGCCCAAGATGTATCTAATGCTACTGCTGCTAGACGGAAGGAATTTCTAGCTCTGCGTCCTTCTTTGCGCAATCTGGGAGCGCGTTATGGCTTGTTTCACCCCTGTACCTTCAGAGTGACCCATCAAAACAAAACTTGGACTTTTCAGGATCCTGGCGAACTGCGCAACTTTATCCTTCTGCATAACACTCCTGAAATGGATTCCTCCTCTTCTGCTAGTGGCTGATCAATATTGACGTTTTTCTGAATCTGGTCTTTAACTGTTCTTTTGTCCCCTATCCTTACTTGATATTTTTACATGTTTGCAGTATTTTTCATTGGTTCCTGTTGTTCGTATCTTCATTCATTTTTCTTTAGTATGTTATAATTGCATATTTCGAATTGGTACCCTGCATGCTTTGTACTCTGCATTGTTTGTGTCCTATATGACATGTTGTGTTTTACATGATCCTCGTGTTAATAGTTCTCTTTCTCCCCTTATACAGAATGGTTTTGGTTGTTCCCCACATCCTGTGTCACCCCTTTGTGGTTCTGTGAGGTCTAGGTGCGGTCATGCCTCTGCTCCTGGTCTGACCCGTCTTGTTACGCATCACCACTTCCCCATCTCCCTCTGTGTATCTCCCCTACAGGTATGTGTTTTGCAGTCATCCTTATGGATTTGTACTGTCTTCTCTGCCTCTTTTCTTCCTTTCCTTTTGCTAACTCTCCTTCCTTTCCTTTCTCCCCTCTCTTACCCTTTCCCCTTTTTATTCTTCCCTTTTCATTTCTTTTTTCGTTTTTTTTTTAAAGAATTGGCTTATTGCTATTACAGTATGTTTCGCACTTTTTGACTTTAACTTGTTTACTCTGTTTTAATAGTTAAAGTTGTTTCATGGAATGTGAAACGTTTTAACAACCCTGTTAAGTGGCAGAGAGTACTTTCCTATCTTGCTTCTTATAATCCCGATATTGCCCTTATTCAAGAAACCCACCTCTCTGACCTTGAATCCCTGAAGTTGAAACGGCAGTGGGTTGGTACTGTGTTATTTTCTCCAGCCTCTCATAAGAAGAATGGAGTTGCTATCTTGATTCACAAACGTCTCAAATGTAAGACTGTGTTAGAGGAACAGGATGATGAAGGTCGCTGGGTGTTAGCTAAGCTTCTTATTAATGCAATTCCAATTACTGTGTTTAACGTTTATGGTCCCACGAACTTTGATTCTTCTTTTTGGCCATCAATTACTACCAAATGCGTCCAGCATAAAGATGATTATTTCCTTTTAGGAGGCGATTGTAACCAGATTGTTGATCCCTTCTTAGATCGCGAATCCTCTGTTCGCTTTACCCCACATAAGCCCCATAAACAGTTTTTGGATACTATTACACAGGCTCACCTTGTAGATTCCTGGAGACTCAGCCATCCAGACATTTTAGACTTTTCTTTCTTCTCTCCTCCACATGCCTCTTTTTCCCGTCTAGACTACATTTTTCTTTCCTCTTCTTTATCTCAAAATATTTTGTCTTCCTCTATTGAACCTATTTTAATCTCTGACCATGCTCCTATCGTTACAGACTTTGACCTCCTCCCCCCTCTCCCTAAGTCTTCTCGCTGGCGTTTTAACTCCTCCCTACTAACTGACCCTCATTTTTCCTCATCTTTTCGCTCTTTCACCTCTGAATTCTTCCAGCTCAATTCGGATCCTCATGTCTCCTCCCATGTCCTTTGGGATTCTTTTAAAGCCACAGCCCGTGGTTTCATTATTGATTTCGTGTCCAAAAAAAGAAACAGTTTCTTCAAAAGCGTAAAGTTGCTTTATCCCATATCAAAACGTTGGAGCATCAGTTCTATACTTCTTCCCCCAATCATATGTCTTCTGAACTTCTTCAAGCCAAAATTGCTTTTAACAAACTCACCACTGATTTGGCCTCCTCCTTTCTCCTCCGGAGTAGTGCACGTTATTATGGCGGTCGCAACAAATCAGGCAAATTACTTGCTAACTACCTCAAGTCGCGTAAAGAACGTACTTTCATAGACTCTATCTATTCCCCCTCCAATGTCCTCTTGCACACAGATAAAGATATTTTAGAACAATTTCAGTTATTTTATGTACACTCCCGAGAACCCTCCTACACCAGCTCTTCTTCAGTCCTACTTTGATAATTTACCTAAGCCTGACACGTCCCAACTTCATTTTTCAGACATCGAAACGGATTTCACCCTTCATGAACTCTCCATTGCGATGTCTTCCTTTACTAAAGGCAAAACACCTGGTCCTGATGGGTTTCCGGTCGAATTTTATTTACATTTTTCCGACCTTCTTTTGCCTAAACTTCTTTCTCTCTTTCAATCGTTTTGCTCCGCTGTCCTTGCTCAGGGTTCCTTTCAAGATGCGACTATCTGCCTCATTCCCAAAGAGGGTCGCGATCCTAAGTTTTGTAAGAACTATCGACCGATTTCCTTAGTTAATGTTGATTACAAACTCTTTGCCAAATTGTTAGCCTACGTCTTGATCCTTTTATGCCACATCTCATAGGGAAAGAACAATGCGGATTTGTTAAGGGCCGCCTTACTTCAGATAATTCTAGACTTTTCCTTAATGTTTTAAATAAAGCTTCTACTCTCTCTATCCCCCTAGCAGCTATTTCTGTGGATGCTGAAAAAGCCTTTGATCGTGTCGATTGGTCTTTCCTGCTTGCTTCCTTGCGATGGCATGGTTTTGGGCCTAAGTTTATTTCTTTTATTTCTTTAATATATTCCATGCCCAAAGCTTCAGTCCTTGTAAATGGTCAACTCACCTCATCCTTCACGCTTCGACGTGGGGTTCGTCAAGGCTGTCCTCTCTCCCCTCTTCTTTTTATTTTAGCTCTTAAACCTTTTCTATCTTCTATTCGCAATAATTCCTCTATTTCTGGTTTCCCATATGGAGACCATCAGCTCAAATTGTCTGCTTATGCCGATGACATTCTTTTATTTATCTCTGACCCAGTATCCTCTGTCCCTTCTTTGTTAGCTGAATTTGAGAAGTTTTCTCTTGTCTCCGGCTATAAAATTAATTCCGATAAGACGAAGATTCTTCCATTAACTAAATTTTGTCTCCCACATTTCTTCACCTCCACTGGTTTCGCTTGGAATAGCCATAAGATAAAATATCTTGGAGTCCTCTTTTCTAAATCCATTTCATCCTCTATCAAACTTAACATGAACGCTGCTATCTCTAGAATCGGAAGTCTTTTTTCTTTCTGGAATCCTCTCTTCCTCTCCTGGTGGGGTCGTCTTGATTCTGTCAAGATGATGATTGCTCCGATCTTGATTAATTTGCTCTCCATGCTCCCTGTCCATATCCCGGCTCTTTATTTTCAACGCATTGACTCTGTTTTATCCAAATTTCTTTGGAAACAGAAAAAAGCTGGTATATCTCTTTCGGCCCTTCGTAAAGCTAAATCGAATGGAGGAGTTAATTTTCCGGATTTCCGCCTGTATCATAAATCTTTCTCTCTCCGTTAGGCTTCTCGGTGGTTATCATCAGAAATATCTCCTTTTTCCCCCCTTTGGCTTCATATTGAACGGACTTTATTATTACCCTTTTCATTTCATGATGTGCTTCGCTTCACTTCTAAATCCTCCTATACGATATCTCCACTATTCAAGCATACTTCTTCTCTCTTAAAGCCCTTATTCTCTACGTCGGTAGTTTCCCGCGAATCTTTTCTACTTTTGCCCATCTGGTATAACTCACTTGTTATGTTATGTTATGTTATGTTAAGCTTTTATTTGTATAGCGCACGGCTACTCAACAAGAGTGTCCCGGCGCTTTATGAGGGCGACTCAGCAGTTAAAAAACATAACAGTAAACAGAAAAAAAAGCAAAGGAAAAGAAACAACCTAAAGATTGAAAAGGTTCTACTACACAACAGACCTATCTCCTGGTCTTCTTGGAGGTCGAAGGGTATTATTTGGGTTCATCACCTTTTTGATGGCTTTCTCACCTTGCTCTTTCCCTCAGTTTCAATCTCAGTTTCACTGCCCTCGTTCGTTTGCACAGAAATACTACATTCTTATGGAAATTGTACTTGATCGTTATTATTCTCTCCCATCTGCTGAATTACCTCTTCCCTCTCCCCCTCTTCTTGCCATTCTTACCATTATTCCTAAAGCTTCTCTTATCTATCGCTTCTTTTCTGCTCCTAATCCTGAACGTCTCAAGTCTAAATTAGAACTCTCTTGGGAAAAAGACCTGGAATGTTCTTGGTCTGTTTCTCTCTGGGATAAGCTATGGACTAAAACATTGAAGACTTCTCGTGCTGCATCCCTCACTCAGTCCCTATTTTTCTTCTATCATAGACTCTATCTCTCTCCTCTCTCTCTCTACCCTTTTCTTTCTTCTTCCAATGCTAACTGCTGGACACTCCTGAAGCTGATCTTTTTCATCTTTTCTTTCTCTGTCCTTCAGTTCAGGTTTTTTGGACACAGGTTTGGTCTCGCATTTCCCATATTTTTACTCTTTCTGTTCCCTATTCCACTTCCCTGGTGTTTCTTGGGAGTCTTTCAGACTCTTTGAATCTTCCCGCACACTCAGTTGGTCTTCTTGACCTCATGTTGGCCCTTGCGCTCCAACACATTGCCTCCAATTGGAAGTCCCATACGAACCTCTCCATTAGTTGTTGGTGGAATCTCCTGTGTAACTCTCATAGACTTGATGTGGCCTTTGCCTCCTCATGCAAACCCTCTCGCAATGTTGAGCTTTACTGGTTGCCACTTACCCTGTACCTAGATCGATCGGCCAAAAGAAGTTGTACTCCACTTTCCTCTGACAATTTTAAACCCCCTTGAACATTTGTACTCCTGCCTGCAGTCTCATTCCTTAGATTTCACAGTTCTTAGTTCTTTCATTCCAGTTATGTATGATATTTTCTTGTTTATTTGATTATTGTGCATTTGTTTTGTTTTGCTTGCCAACAATGGTTTTTGCTCATACGTATATGATTGATATCAACTTGGTTTCTATTTCCCCCCCCTCCCTTCCCCCCCTAAAATTTAGAAAATGCTTTGATATTTTTTTTTTACTTGTGCCATCAGTAGCCTGTGTTTTCTTCTCTTTTTCCATATTTTTATCCCTCATTTTGTTCTTGCTGATGTCACCTTGTTGTTTTATGACCTTTCTTTCAATAAAGCTTTCAAACTTAAAAAAAATAGTGGAGTACAATGCCAGCTGCACAACACACAAGCGTCACCACAGCAGTCAGAAGTACCCCCAGTGGGATCTGTCGCCTCCAAGAGAGGACATGTCCTGGGTTAAAAGTCACTTTCTTGGAGACCAATAATTAAGGGGGCAGCAGCAGCAACGGAGCCAGGTACTGGGGCTAAAAGGTTTAAAATGGATCAAGCCAAATATTTGTCAGTTCCCTTATTCTGAGTGAATGAATACTTGTCTTGTGTGTAGTGCCTAGTTTGTCACACTGTATTAAAGCGCCTCCGGTCCGAGCCACAGTCCTGCATCCAGCGGCTCTTTGCAGATCAGAAGTCATGCTCATTCAGGCCCGCAGGCCTTGAATGGAACCCAAAAATGTGGGTGTGCAGTGCACGGCACTGACACACCACAAGCACAGACACCAGAAAAAAATATGTGCTTTCTCACGCCGTGAATGGAGCACAGCACGGGTGTGTGCAGGCAGTGGATGACACACCCACACTATGATGAGCGTAGACAGTGGCTGCACTCTCTCAGGTCCTGAATGGAATCTCAGTATGGGAGAGAGAGTACTGTGCACAACATTCCCGCACAAGACGGCCACCTGCACCGGGACACCATGTTGTGCAATTATGATTGATGTCTAAATTTATTTACACATATGACTAACCTCAGTGGCTAGTACAGGTCTGCACCTGAGGCTGAGACTGACTGAAACCCACAGCCCGACGAGGAGTCTCCAGCAGCCTGTCTGGTCCAGTCGTACGGCATCAAGATTAGAGGCACAGGAGGGGGTGCGAGTAAAGGCGGACTGCAATTACTTTTACAAACTTCCGCCCACTTGCGCCGCCCACTTAGTTGATTCTTAGTTGTTGTGAATGATGGCGTGGTGCTGTAGCCAATTAGAGCACAGCTGAGCTCAGCCTGGTCGGCGGGACTGGCGCCACCTCCTGGCTTGCAGATAAGAGAGATTGTGAACATATAATAGCCCAACATCGGAGCAGAGCAGTGCAGTTCCACCGTAGAGTGTAGTACAGTGTAAGCTCATGCTGCAAGAGCAGCGTGCGATCCTCGCAGCTGTGCTCAATGAATGCTAAAAGCGTGGCGCTCCATCACCGTTTGGCAGCCAACTCAGGAGGTGCCATAAATGCGTGACTTCGCATTTTGGTGCGGTGATGCAGACCACCACACCAAAATGTGTTATTTTAACGCCTGATGGGTGGTACTTGGCAGGGCTGTTAGTTTGATCCTGCTTGCACGTTTGGGCACATAATATTGGTAACCCATAGTCATCATGCGAGCTAGACATTTCACATCCCCAGTCTGCACCAAGAAAGAAAGAATAGTTACATTTATGGTGGCAAAGAACCAGTGGGTCTTGTTTATCATTGATCAGGGCTTGGCGATTTATATTGTGCTTACTACCTGGACAGCAAGCTACGCCATATAGGATGTATGGCTGAAAGGGTGTTGTCTTTGGTGCACCCCATGCCTGAAATCTTGGCGGTCTAGGTGTTGTCAGCCAAGCATGAATCCAAGTCTTATTGTGCTCATTTGCAATTGGTCAAGCCAGAGACACTGTCCCAGGAACTCTGTGAAGTTTGGGACCTGAACGTGCCTGGCTGCACAAGGTGACTGACTCATCTAGCCCCTGCACCCTGCCTGAAGGCAAGAGGTTGACTGAAGCCTGGAGTTATGCTGTGCTAATGGAGTGGGAAGAAGCCTCCGGGGCCACTTGTGAGCACTGCGCCGGAATTAATGGACTGTCCATGTGAATGGGAATGGTACTTTACACTGCTATAACTTTGCAGTGATGGATACAATGTTTGTTGTTTTGTTTCTGTTTTAATCATAACATACTTTCTGATGTTACTAAATAGTTGTGGGATAATGTACTGAGAGGTTTCTTGATTCTGCTGTTGTGCTGATACTACTAGTCCATAACAAACATTTTCCAAAGTAGCCTTCCAACTCAAATCTGCATTTAAGGTGTAGAAAAAGCTGTCTTTGAGAAGCAGTGCTTGCTAAACTATGTCAAGCATATGAGTGTGTGGCTGGAGAATTTGCCCCACCAAACGCTCAGCTTCCTAGACATCTAATACAGGGTTAAAGATCTTGGATCTGCTCTTTTTTGTCCTTCATATCATGATGAGTCCTTGGGCTAACACAGTTAACACAAAACAGCCTGTTGAAAAATAAAAACCACTGAGTCAGTAGTTGTGTTGTTTGTTTGTATAGTGAAAAGGGTTTTCCAAAGACTCAATTAAGCGCATGAAAATATAATTAACAGCGTAGCAAACTTCTCTCACATGCATAAAAGCAAAGACCTGGCACGTGAAGTGAGTACCAGGGAGCCGGAGCCATTCCCTGGTGGAAGCCCCTGGAAAAAGAAGTTCACAAAACAGCCCTTGAAGTCTTCTTGCTTCAAGAACAAAGGATCACACAGGGGCCCAAAGGGAAGAGAGAGTGGTACCGAACTTTGTGCCAAAGCAAAACATCATGAGAGATAGGACCAGAGAACAGGACATGGAAAGGTCATTACTGTAGGAATTGGAAAGCACATGAGCTTGGTTCAAGTGAAGCAATAAACCCATAGCAAAGAACAACATTATAAATAAAAGTTCTCCCTTCCACTTTCAGGTATGAGTGCTCAACTTTGCGGAAATTTGATCTTCCACTTCACAGCAACATTTCAGGGGAGGCTTCTCAGTCCAAATCAGCCATAGCTTAGAGTGTAAGAAAACAGCACTGAAGGGCCTGCATCGTGTCAGCGGAAGCATTTAGAAATGCCTGGGTTCCTGCAGGAAGTATAGTGTCACAAGAAGAGACGAGGTAATTAGGCGCTACTAGAATGAGGCCATGTCTGGCTACAAGAACAGAGACCAAGCAGCAACCGTGAAGGAGAAGGCAGCAGGAGCACCAGGCCAGTGGCGTAACATACGCACCAGTATCACCTGTGGTGTGGGGGGCAAGCTCCAAGGGCTCCTTCAGCACAACACCCTGGCTGGAGACCTCCTGATTGAGTCCGGAGGGGCCCCTTCCACTTATCTTGCAGGGGGGCCCCCTCAAGTTTCGTTACGCCACTTCTAAGCAATGATTGTGACATACTGCATAAAACCAAACCAAATAAGACAATTTAGAGGAATCTTTACAATATTTTGGGATCTGTTGAAAAGCTATAGCTAGTAACAAATCAATGAGTAATACCTGGGATTGTTCTTTTTTCTAATCCGGCGCTAAGCTGCCGAAGAAAATGTTTGAATGGGAGAGGGAAGCCAGCTTTTGAAAAATAGTGTTCATTTGGTGCAAAACATGTTCCAAAAATGTTAAAATGTGTGTACAAGTGAACAGCATGTGTTTGAGATCAACGTTATCCTTGAAGCATGTCCAACAGGCATTGGGATTTGTGCTATATATCTTATTTAGGTAGGTGTGGATAAGGAACAATCGGTTATAAATAAAGAAAAGTGTTTGTGTTGTGCTAGCTGCTCTGGAGCATTTCCTGATTTTCGTCCAAATTCCATTCCATAGAGAAATAGGTCAATTCATTTCCAGATCAGACTCCCATGAGATTTCCACTAAGCCTGCCTTCTTAAAGGGGAACTGTGTTATCATTAAGTGGCAAAACTGTGGCAAACAATTAGATGGACCCACGGAAGGGACAATACCTTTGGAAACTGAGAGTGGTATGCTCTGGCTGCTGCTGAATAAACACTTAGGCCCCCATTAGGATGGCGGGCGGACTTTGCCCGCCCGCCATCCTCCCGGTATAAGGGCGGGGGTCCCGTGGGTGGAATTAGGATGCGCCCGCCACAGTGGCGGACACATCCTGTATCTTTACCATTGCGGCGGGCAGTGCTGAAAGCACCGCCCGCCGCAATGGTAAAGATACATGTTGTGCATTTCAAAGCACAACGTGACAGGCACCCCACGGTGCCTGCCACGTTGTTCTTGGAAATGCTGGGGGGTACCATAGGTACCCCCCATGTGCACCCCCCACCCCTGGAGTCCTTGGGGGCCCACAACGGGCCCCCAAAGCAGACTCTGCATGCCTTTCCGTGTCGGCATTGCCGCCACGGAAAGGCATTGCCAAATGCCCATTGTAATATGGCTGGCGGTGTCTGATAGACACCGCCACCATATAAACCCTTTTCCGCCCCGGTCGCAAGGTGACCGGGGCAGAAAAGTGCTGGATCGTCTTTCCGTCCACCGCGGACCCCCCAGCCATGTTAATATGGCGGGGGTCATTTTTGCACGGATGGCGGGCGGATTGCTCCTGCCATGCCGGCGGTGGCGATCCGCCCGCCATCTTAATGGGCCCCTTACTGTTTATCATGATTTTAAAAAATCAAAGCCCTTATGAATGGGCTCTGGTACAGCATGTGAGCCTTCTGTAGTAAAAGAGCTGAGGGAGTGGGATGGAGGGTCTTGGGAAGAGACGTTCTTTGCAGGGACTGGGGGCACTCCATGGCTGGGTTAGCAGCACACCTGCAGAGCTGGGGAGCAGGAAACGCAGCCGTACAGAACAAAAGAAAGTTGAAGTCGCCATATTTGAAGCTATGGCTCGGCATGCCGTGCTACCCCAATTATAAAAAAGAGTTCTTGAAATAATACATAACCAATGGAAGCAAAAGGAAACTGTACTTCAGCAGTGCTCCTCTATAAAGAAATGGAAGTGACATATCACTGCATGAACCATTTAGGAAGCAGCAAATAAGATCACCACTGCATTGAGCCATTGAGGAGCTAGAAGATGGGAGATTAGTCCTTTCTCGATGACAGCAGGTCTTTCAGCACATGCGCGCTACCTAGTCACAACCTAAAAAGTGGTCACTTTTTTGGAGTGCTCATGCATTGTCTGCGTGTCTACGAACTGATGTGGACAGCTGCTTTAAAAAGGATTTGTTTCACTCTTTAGCCACGAGGAACAGCATTGGGGATGAAGCCATTGGTAAACCCAATAGGGCCCAAATGTGAGAATTAGTGATTTTGGTGATGAGTGTGTGTTTTTGTGAATGGCTTGAAGTACAGTAGACACACTAGACACAAACAATTATGTTCTTATCAGCTAAACAATTAACAATGAAAACTTCTTTATTAATCATAGTAATGAGCGAATAATTTCCCAATTATCAGAAATAAATCTAGGTCCTTAATCAGTTTTCAGATTACCTCAAATAATACTACATCTTTATTTGTATCATTAAATGGAGCCTTTGGCACATAACTGATAGAATCAATCTGCATTGAAGCCATGCTGATCATCATCTGGAAACAAGTGAAAAACAGATCAGAGGTAGGTCACCACCTGTTGCACATTACCAATCTCCCCACACTTACCTGTAGCAGATGTATGTGGGGATAGTGACCACATCCAGGAACTCCTCCCTTACCTTTGCACATCATACTCTTGGGAGAGACCAGGAGGAGGCCATAGAAGATTGGGAGCAGACTGGAAATTGTGAGGATAAGTGTGCAGGAAATGGATGTTGCTCCTGGGAAGTCTCTGATAGGTGACCCACAGCGTTGGTCAAGGAGAGTGCCAAAGCCAACAACTGTTCATTATAGAAGATGGGAGCAGAATGTCCTTTGTTTATTCCAGGAAGGTGAAGAAGTGAACAAGAAGTATGTTGTGATTCTGCATATGATTGCTTGTCGAAGATCCAAAACAAAAATTGCACTGCCTCATTTGCAAGAATTTCAAAACTCAACAGCAAATGGTGTTATGTCTATATAGATGTGTATTTAGAAGTAGAAAACTGAACATTCTGAATGTGAAACCTAGTAGAAGCTTCAAAATGTAGTAGGTGATTGTTATATTCTCTTGTGCATCTTATGTATTTCCAGTAGCCATGTGTAAGTGTAACCCAATACTCCGTACATGCGACATGTTCACTTTTACTTTGCATAATATTCTGTTTGGAGTGTTGCATAAGAGTTCTAGAGAAATCAGCACTTACTCTTGGTTAAGAAACAAGTTTATTTAGACATTTGTCCATAAAACATTCTAAAGGAATAAACACACTATACAATTAAAACATTAAAACGGTTAAAAACATTTAAAAGGATCCCCCTCCTAGCTACCCTACACCCCCCCCAGCACACTACATTTCATGATTAAGATTTTGTTTTACAGATCGTAGAAACCAGGCAATTCCAACTGTCACACCGAGATGGCGCATTTCAGACAATAACTCCACAGCTTTATCCCTATGGAGAGCATCATATAAAAAAAACAGAGGTCCTAAAAACTTGATTCTATTTGCAAACTAAAAGACACAGTCCATAAGAATATGCATAAGGGTACTTTTAACTTTCAGAGGGCAGTGACAAAGACCACTATCATTCTGTACCCTCATTTTGTGTGGGCGGGAAGAGTAGATTGGGTTATATCCCACCCTGGCCCTTAAAATGTAATTCCTCAATCCTGGGTCTGGTAGCCTTGATAGATAGGGAAAAACAGTATCCTGGCCCAATGTAGCAATCGAGAAGGTAATGGATAATATCTTCTTTACATAAAGCAGGGCGATAGATTCTGACGCCATAGAAGCTGATTCCCTCGGTGCTCGTTTGCCTGGAAATGGGAGCCAAGATGTGACTGCACCACTATTTACATGAAGGTTCTTTAGTGCAATTATTCTAATTCTTACGGCCTTTGCCCACATCCTCTCACTGCTTTGGATCTCTTCCCAACAAAATTGGGAGACTTTGACCACCTCATCATCCTCCGAAAATGTGTTAAAATATCTTAGTGCCCGGGTAGAGGCCGCCATACTCCACGAGACCAAATTGCACTCTCTCCTTATGACCTGAACCATTGTGCCTAGTGGGAGTGATAAAAGTCTTTTGAGCACTGCCCCTTCCAGTCTCTCCCATTCATAAATTGGGTTGGGTGAAAAAAACCTTTCCCCCATACAGGCCTAACGGGGGTACCTTCCCTTTATAAGCCTTCAGTAATGGGATATGAGATAGCCCTCCCAAACCTACCATTGAATCTTGACAGACAACTGGCCTGCAATATGTCCTTCTGCTTAGTGGCATCCCAATGTGCTCTCCAATCTAAATTCCTCCTAAAAATGAAACCCAGATATTTATATTGATTGGCTTGCTCCACTACCTGCGTACCTAAATGCCAAGAAAAACTCTGTACTTGTTTTCCAAAGATCATAATCTTGGTATTTTCCAGATTGATACAAAGCTGGTTCGCTTGCTATAGTTTGCAAGGACATTTCATTTCCTCTGCAAACCTATTAGGGTATAATCCAATAACACCAAATCATCTGCATAGAGCATTCAAGCAATATGCAAGTTCCCTATTTTTGGCGAAAAGGACTCAGATTGGGAAATAAAGGACGGGAGGTCGGCCAGAAATAAACTAAAAAGCAAGGGTGCTAAATCACACCCCTGGCGCAGGCCATTGTCAATAGAAATTCTTTGTGATAACCGACCTGACTTATCTAACTCCACCTGAGCCCAATTGCCAGAGTACTTACTCTTGGGAGCTGTTCACATACGGATGCACCGCTGTGCTGCAGAAAATACATTTGGATTAACACTACTTTTGTTTGGATTGATTGCAACAGTGATTCAGTAAGAACATTTCAGCTGGAAGTAGGAGTGATTGGAGGCTAGCTCAGACTTTGTGGGCTGGACGCCCATAGGGCTTCTTCCCCATCTTGAAGTAATAGGGCTGAGATCAGAAGGGCTTCAGGTGCTTTTGATTTATAATATTCAAAAAAGAGTTTCTGAGCACATCTTCATTCTAGCTTCTCAGATGAAAATGCCACTTGGTTGCGAACACCCTAACAGAAACCATGGTGGATGTCTTTGCAAAAGATAATGATGGCCTATACACCTGGGCACTAATCCATTCTCGACCTTCACACCCCTTCTTCAAAATATCCTTTTTTGAATCATTTACTGGAAGCTTTAATGCACAACTGATGGACTGAAACTGAGAAGGAGATATGCACTTTAGCTCAAGGTTATGAATTTGTAAGGACTTCTATATGTGCGCCTAAAAAGCTATCGTGAACATTTGTAATTCACTGGGATTTTAAAATATTTCTTTAAGTATTCTTACTTTTCGTTTAAATGTAGGGGACAGTTAATATTTGCATTCATTTATTGGGATATGATAGTTTCAAACTGTGTTTTTTATTGTGCTTTATGATCTTTGTGGCTGAATAAAACTTGATAATGATGATGAACTGATGGTTGTTAATAAAAAGATTTTCAAAAAAATGATGATGAACTGATGGAAACAATACCTAATGAGATCATGTTGATCTTTATCCAGGGGCAAATAAAAATTAGATGAAAGGCACTTACCCATCTGCTGCAAATTGTCTGTGTCCACATTCCTTGCCCCTCAGGGGTGGTGGTCACATCCATGAACTTGTTTCAATCTTCATCAGAAGGCACAGAAGATAGTGATGAGACTGAAAACTGTGAGGGACCTAGTGTGCAGGAGAGAGAGGCTGCGCCATGGGGACCACTGTCCTCAGGAGCAAATAGCCTCCTGCAAGGAGCGAAACAGAACCTTCAACTGTTGATGTTAGAGGACAAGTAGAAGATATTGACCATTCTGTGACGAATTGATCACTTTTGGCACTGTTCCTCCAATCATTCAATCAACCCTATTTAACATCTATGTGACCCCACTGGCCAGACTTATAAGAACTTTCGGGATGGAGGTAGTTTCCTATGCTGATGACACCCAAATACTCGTCTCTCTCGCCCATTCAGACGTGCAGACCGCCTCCAGATTTAGATCATGTATGGAGGCGGTTGGTCACTGGATGATACAGAACTCTCTTAAGCTGAATGGGGAGAAGACTGAGGTGATGGTGTTTGGTGGGAACGAAAACATCTGGTCTTCTAGTTGGTGGCCTGATTCGCTTGGAGTGTGTCCCTCCCCCACCATATCTGCAAAAAATCTTGGGGTGATGGTGGATTCTGCCCTGGACATGGGCAGACAGGTGAGTAGGACCATTTCCACCTGTTGGGGCCTTATCCATACCCTGCGAAGGATCAGGAAATATCTTTCTGTGCAGTCCAGAAAACAAATAGCTGTCGCGCTCATCGGCTCTCGCCTGGACTACTGCAATGCGCTGTATGCGGGGCTAAATAAGACCCTCCTGCAGCGCTTGCAGGTAGTCCAAAATGCCGCGGCCAGATTTGTCCTGGATGTTCTGACGCTCATCGGCCACTTTGGCCAGAAAAATGTTGCATTGGCTCCCTGTAGAGTGCCGAGTACGCTTCAAGGTCCTGTGCATGACATACAGAGCCATTGCAAGGAACTGTGACTCTGGAGTGGGTTCCATCATCTCACACTACATCCCTGGAAGGAATTTGCGTTCCACCGGGAAATTGCTTCTGTCAGTTCCTCGTGTGCGAAAAGCAAAATGGGGTGGTAGGGCTTTTTCCACTCTAGCTCCTAAATGGTGGAACGATCTTCCTTTGGACCTTAGGTCTCTACCCTCCCTGCAGACATTTCGCAGTGCCTTAAAGACCCGCCTCTTCCTGAAAGCATATGTGTAATGGTGATTGATTCAGACTTTTGATATTATTGTTAGGCGCCTTGATACCTTCGGGTTATTGTTTTCTGCGCAATATAAATTTTTATCAATCAAGCAGGGATTTGTGAAGCGCCCCACTCACCCGTGATGGTCTCAAGATGCGGGTGAGGGGGATTTGGCAAGTCTGTCTCATCCGAAGAACCAGGTCTTGAGGCTCTTCCTGAATGTTTGCAGTGAGGGGGATCATCTGATGCTGAGGGGAAGTTCAATCCTGGACTTGACCGCGATGTAGGAGAAGGCTCTTCCTCCAGTTCTGACTCAGCGGATGCGTGGGGCGTAGGATTTCTGCCATGGCAAGGTCGGCGGAGCGGAGGTTTCTCTTGGGTGCGTAGAAGGAGAGTCTTTCATTGAGGTGCTGGCGTCCAGTGTTGTGGAGGGATTTGTAGTCGTGAGTAAACAGCAGCTTGAAGGTCATTCTCTTTTCGACGGGGAGCCAGTGGAGGTTTTGTAGGTGCTGGTTGATATGGTCTTGTCATGAGATACCGAGGACGAGTCTGGCTATGGTGTTCTGGATAGTCTGGAGTTTTAGGAGTGGAGATTTGTTGATCCCAGCATAGAGGGAGTTCCCGTAGTCCAGTCCGCTGGTTATGAATGTGTGCGTGATGGTCTTTCTGGATTCGGGGGGGATCCATTTGAAGGTCTTCCAGAGAATGCTGAGGGTGTTGAAGCACATGGAGAATAGGGCGTTGACCTATCAGTTCATGGTGAAGGAGGAGTCTAGTATGATGCAGAGGGAGCAGGCAAGATCTGTGGGTGTGGAAGGTTGCTGGGGGCGGTGAGCCACCAGGTGTTGCCCCATACGGAGGGGGTGGATCCAAGGATGTTTCTGTTTCTCCGATTTGAACTTCAGGCAGGTGCTGCACATCCAGGATTCAACATCTTTCATTCTTTCCTGGAAACGGTATCTGGTGTTGTCGAGTTCCTTGCGAAGGGAGAGGATGAGCTGTGTGTCATCGGCATAGGATGCTATGCTGAGTCCATGTATTCTGATGATGGTAGCGAGGGGGGCCATGTACAGACCTGGGGCTGAGTGAGGATCCTTGGGGCACTCCGCAGCTGATCTCTGTGGGTTCGGAGTGGATGCGCATATCCAGTCGTCGGGGAGGCGCCTCTTTTGTGGGGCAGTTGATTGACTTCACTCCATAAAGAAAAGTTGAAAAAGAAGTCACAAATCTCCAGTACCTCAAGCTGTTACTAGAGCGGGCACTCTGATCAGCTGGCTACAAAATTAACAAAAATGTTGTTGTGGCCATTACAGAACTCTGGGGGCTTATTCCCCTGTCCTGACAATGTATACAACAAAACAATATAGATAGCAGGATATGGATACCCTACCCTTGCCCTTGCGGGTGGGCCAAAATATAAAACAAAATTATCTATGATTCTACGGTACTCCTGAGGGATCATAGGAAAAAAACAGCAGCTGCCATTTTTTTTTTAATAGTAAAATGACCCCCAGGGTGGGCCAGGGCTCAATTAAAATATATATTCGGATGGAAGCGTGTGTTGGGCCACCATTTCTCGAGCTGATCACAGCTCTGGGAACCCCATTCACTGGGGTACAGCATCACATTGAAAGGGGGGGAGAGCATGCAACTCTCCAGCCTCAGCTGATCATGACACCTGGGACCCATTCCCCAGGGCCAGGCATCATATTGAAAGTGAGGGGGCATGTCTGCCCTTTCCCTGAGCCTCCTAATGCCACAGGTCCCTCATCCTCTGAGCCTTGCTCCACTGCATTGTCCTGGGAAGCCCACCCCCAGCACACTGTTTCCTTACCCACAAGATTGTGGGTAGGGAACACTTGTCCGTTCCCACCCAGTGGGGGCTGCAAAAATGCTCCTGGCCGGTGGGAGCAGATGTTTAGTTCCTTGTCCATGCTCTTGCGGGCAGAAAAATAATGATTACTCCCACAAGACGGGACCATACCTCCGCACAGCTAGTATGGAACAATGCCAACTCCTACTACACCCAGCATGGGTGAATGCAGGTAGCCGGTGTGGCTGCAGGGGCCCTGGAACTACCCCTGCCATCCCCAACCTAATGCCTTGTGGGTACCCCAGGTGTGCACCTGGACACGCACATAAGACCCCAGGGATACGTTCCCCTGGCCTGTAAAAGTTTGGGAATGGGGCTGCAGGCCTCACTGCCCCTTAAAAAATAAAATTGCCACCCCGTGGGCCACAAATACAATTTTGAAAGAAAAAATCAATGAATATAAATGAGTGACCCGAGGTGCTCATTTATTATTCACTGCTCCTTGAAGGTGTGCTTCATAATGCAAGAGCTATTTTAAAAAATGTGAGCTTGGTATTGGCCCTATAAGGGGAAGGGGCACCACCAATCATTTTTTAATGCTGTGGGGGGCTGCACGGAGTGCTGCAGCCCCCAGCAATATTAGATAAGACAAAGTAAGTCTCCCAGTTCATTGAATCTATGATGCCAGCCCAAAAGTTCAACCATAAAAACTATGTTAAAAGAAAGACTCACAGACAGGTTGTATTTTTTCCAACTAAAACTTTATTAAACACCTTTTTAAAGGTTGCTGTTATTAAAAATTGCATTGTGTGATTTTCTGAAATTTGTTTAAAAATAGTGGTGATTTTTGGACAAAGATGATATATCTGCTTTATATATATTGATATGCTCAGCCCTTGATTAAGCCAGTAGGCCCACTTTCTATATTTTGGTGCTGTGACTCTTTGACAAAGTCAGTAGGTCTGCCTGAGTGAGCCCAGGACCCGGACACCAACCACACGCTATGCATGCTAGAAGGTCGCAAGCAGGGGAGAGGGAACAGGGGCCGTGTGCAGCGGGGTGTTGGCTGCTCGTGTGGCCAAATGCACACTGTGCAGGGCCGATGGGAGTGCACTACAAGGGCTTGCCCACCTGAAGGAGTTGGAGGCTCTGCCACCACTCTTATGTGGTCGAAGGCCATGCACACCATGGGTTTTGCTTTACATATGATATTAAAATATGACTTTCCATGAAAACAATCCTAGAAATTCACTGAACAAATCAAAGGTTAAGGCGATATTATAGTTAGGATTTGTAAATATATCTTATTTTACATTACAAAACACTTTGGAAACTCAAGCCCTAAAGACATTATAACTCATGCCCCAACCAGGCAGTGCTAATTGCCCTGTATATTACATCACTCATGATATGATTTATTACCTCATTAATAACATGGCTGCAACATCTGAAATGAATTCATTGATGATAAGACTGAGCATGGTTGTGTGCCATGGGTACTGCTCAATTACATGATGCTGTCTAATGAAAATGGCAATATGTACGATATATTGATTCAAGCAATAATTCATGAGTATCCTTGCTCACTTGGAGTTATGTTCAGTATTTGGTTTGCAATTGCCAATGCTTATTGCTCATGTGTCATCAGTATGTGGTTAGCAATTGCCAATGCTTGTTTTCATGTACTCACTTTGCAATTACCAATGCTTGTTGTTTATGTAATGACTAAGCACCATGTGGAACTCTTGGCAACAGTTTAAATCAACGCCCATGCAGCCAGCCTTTTAACTGTCACCGTTAGAAACATGCAATTCCTCATTAGCCTAATGATCAATGTACCAACATGTAAAGTATTGCATACATGTGTCATCTAATTTGCTGTTATAATTGCTCCTTCTCAAAGTGTGAACACATGTGTACATCTCTGTCTATTTAAAGCTGCACTGTGCTTCTAGTTACTGCTTGGCTTCATTGCAGTCCTGGGCCCCTGCAGACCAGCCTCTGCTGCTCTCTTCAGCATTTATGGAATTCGCTGTAGCTCCTGGAAAAGAGCATGACACCAGGCTTTCATTTATTTCTGGGGCTTCAGAAATCTGCAAATGACAAGGTAAATTACAATTCAAGGTAACGGCACCACCTTCTGGAAAGACTTTTAAGTACAGGCATATTAATGCTTAAAGACAATTGTGACAAACTACAAACTGTGTAAAGTACTCTCATTATTCAGTAGAGAAAGACGTATTTTTCTTAAAAAAAGACTAGAGACTCGCACTGCCAAGAAATTCTGAAGTTCAGGTGAGTGGCTCGCAACACAGAGATGCGAGTAATAGTAGTTATTTTAGGGCGCAAATTAGAGTTACTCAAGATAACTATAACTGATGAATTTCAGTGTTTTTTAAAACTTAAAACATTGTTACCATTGAAATGTTCAACTAACTATTACATTACTTCAACCTTTATATTTTTCAGTGATTCACCATTAGGTAGTTATAGTTTGGTCATAGTTTCTATCGGAAAACCGTTTTTTGACTTGCTTATAACTTTGGCTCCGTTTGACAAATCTTCACGAATGTTTCCAAAAACAAGTGCCCTACTGTTTCTCGTTGTGCATGGAAAGTTTCGACAGTGATCCATCAAGTGGGAACAGAGAAAAGGGGGGGGGGGTATGTTTCCCATGTAAACTCCAATAGAGATTTCAGACACAACTACAGCTTGACCGCTGGAAGGAATTAAATAAAATTTGGCAGAAAGGTAGCTTTTGGTCCAGAAAGCAGGCTGGTGTAAAACCATTCAGCTTTTTTCGAGATTTTAAAGAAAATGCAAATTTGCATATACCTGGACAAATCTTACAGATCTCGGGTAGAGATTTGATTGGCTGCCAACACTTCAACCAGGAAGTGTTGATAGCCGTTTTGGGATACAGCCTTAGCCGAGTTCCTAAATAAAACGTAAAAATAAAGAAAAGGGGGCAGGGTAGAAATACCCTGGCCCCCTAGCGCCTGGGGTGGGGTCCCCCAGGGACTCTGTCAGAGCCAAAAAGCATTTTTTTTTCAAAACAATTTGCCACAAAATCAGGAAGATTCATGAATTTGCAACACAATTTTTTTTAAAACAAGCACAGGCTCAGTGCTTGTATAATGATTAGTCCCCAAGTGGGCCAGTTCCAGGGCAATAATTTTTTTACCGGACTACTGTGGGTTGTCTATAGGGCCTGCTTAATATGGCTTATCAGTGGAAAATATATACCTGTCATCATCATGACTCAAAATTGCAGGTCATGCAAAGTCTATTGGAGGGTAATCCTAGTAGGGTGGATAGGTAAAGAAAACTGTTTTTGGAGGGGGTTCAAGGTTTAAAAGTGGGTGACCCCCATTAAAGTCTATAGGGGCATTTCTTTGGTTAGACAGGTATCATTAGTATAAAGAGGATGAAATCCAGAATATGAGGGTGAGTTGATAAATATGGTCTGTGTCTTGCATGTTATGTCAGTTATCTCTTGATCTAGGATACAACATTTGATACAGATGCTGCTTGCTTAATTACTTACAGTCCACAAAGCCTATAGCATACTGTCAGAATAATTGGATGATGTCTTCAGTGAGGCTATTTAAGTTTTTCATCAGTGATGCTCTCAATGATGATGTCATCTGTGTGGTAATATGTAATGCCATAATGTAGGTAGCTGGCTCTCTACATAGTGTACTATAATGAGGTACACTGTGCAGAGAGTCCAGGGGTTCCTTTATTGGTTTACAGAGGCAAAAGTAGATAATACTAACACTCTATTTGTGATAGTGTTGGCGAGCAATTAGGCTTATCAAAAGGTAGCGCTACGCATTTGTTGCACTCACATAGGCAATAAATGAGAAACACACTCAAGAATAAGTTTGAGACCAATTTGAGTAAGTAATATCGATTTTTATATAATTTTTCAGACTAAGAACTTCGTTCTACTGTAAGTACTTTTAAAGTTATGAGTTTTTAGAGTTCGCAAAATCAATCATATTTGTGCACAATTACACACCTTTGAAATCAATAGGAATAAGAACAAAAATGCATATAAAATTGTACAGTCAACTTTCAAGGTACACCTCTCGGATCATGATTGCTAGCAAGGCCAAATCTAAAGTTCCACCAGGAGATTTTCAGGAGAGTACCGCATTCGGAAAGGAGCAGGGTGGTGAGGTTGTTGGTAGCTGGTGCACTACAGGAAAGGGGTCCTTTTGAAAATGGACTACACAAGGGGACATACAAGTAATTCTGTGGGGGGCCACTTGAGAGAGCAGGTTGCAAGGGCCTCAGGACCAGAAGAGGGCAGCTTAATCATCGTTACTGGGGTCAGTCAGGTTTGGTGCAGAGCTATAGGTCAGCTGGGCAGCATGTGTCAAGATGTCCTCGTGATCAGGAGAAGGTGGCTTGGAGAGGTGATTTTGGGACAGCTGGGCCACTCACAAAGTGTGTCTCAGGGGACTTGATGTCCCTCTATGGATGGTTGCTTCTTGGACAGTTGGAGATAGGAGTAGACTATTTGTCTCAGTGCAGGTTGTACTTGTAGGGAGTCTGGTACCTCAGCAATAGGTGCAGCATGGATCCAGAAGGTCCTGGTGTTCTTCACCTTAATAGGGGGACAGATCTGACCCTTTGGAGCTGGTGTATCACTTTTGGTCTGGGTGCTGCATGAGAGTCGCCAGGGAGCAGCAAGTCAGTAAGACCAGAGTCTGCGGTTCGGTGCCCGTCCATGGGAGGTTCCATGGCAATTAGTTGAAGACTGGCGGTGTCCAGGGGTTCTTGGAGTCCTCACAGTGGTAAGGCAATGTAGCGCACCATGATGGTCGAGTTCTTAAGGCAGCAGGAAGGTTTTGGTGCTAATTTCTCTGCAGCAGGGCTTGAGTTCTCGGGCAGCTGCTCTTCATGGTCCGTTACTTCTTTGTGTCCATCGAATCTAAGGTTCAAGGTCCAGGAATGCCACCTAAATACTACATTTAGGACCATTAAAGTGTGTTGCAGTTAGTAGCCAATGAGCTACCCACCTTTAGGGTGCCTACATCCTCTAAGTGACCACCTCCTGTGGTAAGGGGAACTACCCTAGCACTGCCATCTCAAAATGGGAGATTTGGAAAAGCAGTGTCCACATCGCCTACTCCACCTTAGGGGTGGTGCTGGCTGAATGTGGGCACAACTCCTAATCTTACTAATTTTACCGCCTGCCCTCCCAAAAAATGTGGAGTAGCAAAGGGGTTTGACATCCCCCACTGTCAGGAGGAGCCCGGGTTGCACTTTAAAGACGACACTGCCATTGAAGCTTCCCGCTCTGGAAGACCCTTCCAGCATAGAGGAGGTCAGAGACCACTCCAGTGCTTGGTAGGTTTCAGGGGACCCTCTAAAGGGTCTCTTGTGTGTATTTGTTAATAAATCAAACACTGGCATCAGTGAGGATCTATTAAAACAAGATGTTTCATACTAAACATCTCAGGGTACAGTGAAGCCATTATGGAGCTAGGAAACTCGTAATGACAAATATCCAGTCCATGTGCCCTCTATGGTTTACCTGAGCACTTACAATATCCAAGAATGTCTCAGAGGATGTATGACATCACAACGCATGCTTTCACAACGCATGCCTTTACAACGCATAGTGCTTTGGGGCGCTGGATAGTGAATTGTTTAATTTACTATTCCAACTCCAGTCCCCGTGGATAGAAGGGAAGGTGTTGGATAGTAAATTAAACCTATTCCCTATCCTAGAGCGCCCCCCAGCGCAATGCGTTGTAATGGTTTGCATTGTAAAAGTTGCGTCGTAATGGCACTGCGTAGTAAAAGTTGCGTTGTAAAGGTTGTCTCCCGTCTCGGATATTGTAGGGTCATATTTGCTTATGTAGATATGTCCACACATGAGATATAGTGCACCCTGCCTTAGGGGCGTAAGACCTGCAGTAGCGGTGACTTACCTATACCTCATGCAGTCTATGGGGCCATCGCATACAGGGCTGGGTGTCATGTAAACTCTTCAAGACACACAGCCTTCAATGGCAGTTTGCCTAGTCTTAGTGAGGGGTCTCAGAGGGGGCACAATTGATGCTGCAGCCCCAGAGGACCCTCTTCATTACCAATGTCCTAGGTACCTAGTATTAGGGACTTATAGGGGTTGCTGAAGTTGTACCAAACATGATACAGTTTTGGGAAAGAAATCTGTCACGAGAACCAGATTAGAAGGGACCCAGTGCTCCTACAGTTAGAAATCACATCAGGCATCAAGCAAATGCTGGGGGCGAACCATGTCAAAAGAGGCACATTCCTACACAAAAGAAGTGCATTCAGAGGAATAACTGAAGTACTATTTCCAGCATCTATATGTTCCTACAAATGAAACATATAGAACAAAGGTTGCCTTTTCAAAATCAGACAACCAATATAGAAAAAGCATTTTCTTAACCAATGTATTCTTTGTTGTGGGTGAAAACACGTCTCTCACAGTGTCTTTTCCCTTCAAAGGAAGCCAGCGATCTGCTTCCCTGATCGTCATCCATCCACTGTTTGTGCAGTAACTGGTGAAGGATCTTAATTTATCAGAAGTGCATATCGAAATCACTGTGTCTCTCTTGGCCTCTTACCTTTTCTTATACTTAACTGAGACCCTGCTACATCTGGGCTGTAATCTTGACGACAAAGTAGTTTTAGATACAGTGATATAGAGCCTAATTAATTTCAAGGCTGTCAAGTATCATAGACACTGTCATGGGCTTTAGGGGGAGAAAGCAATGAAGCACCCAGCTGCAATCTGAATGAAAAATACAGCAATATTCGGGGTTCAGTGGGCTCCTTTGAGCCCTGGGACCACTGCACCTGCTGCACAAAAGGAAGCTACGCCCCTGAGTCTGGGATGATACCAAACATGTTTGTGATATATAGGACAATGATTTTCCTATAAGAAATATTGTACACTTTAAATTTACTCTAGTTCACCCAAATGTATTAGCGCATGACGGTGCTGCAATTAAATATTTTTACAAAGGCCTACAATCATCCCGCAGCTGTGGCCCTTTAAGGAAGAAATGTAGCAAGTGCAGGAGCCACTTGCTATGGAACACTTTAGGGTAGCCAGAAAATTACATATTTTCGCACCGCTCGCGTTTTAAAAGTGGCGGCACAAACGCTCTCCCGGGATGTGTGCACGCTTCACTCAGGACACTGTGCGCTCTGGGTCACTGAGGTGCACGGGTGCGACTACACCTTACAGGGAACACAGGTCCCAGGCACTCCTTACTTCTCACCTACTCTATGGCATATTTTACTAGTTTGACTTACCAAACTTTCTTATCAAGCATCTCCAGATCATCAAAAATACTGCAACCAAGGGGCGTGGCTAGCAGCCAGGGAAGATGGCTGCATAGTGAGAGAGCTCCGTGAGTGAGGCGGCCCCATTAATTAATCCGTACAATAATCCGCACAAACAGTAACCTCCGGCGGCTGACACCCGTGTCCGGGACCGAGCGGCATTAACTGGTGAAATTCTGGTGAGCAGAGGTGACCTAGAACTTGCAAAACGTCACGCCGGCCAGAGGCGGCCTTTCCCTCTGACGGCGCAGCGACCTGTAGTCCCCATAGGAGCCGGGCGGAAGTGAGAGCAAGACAGGATCGGCAAACAGGAAGTCCCCCCTGAGATCGCCATGTCCGCAAAATTGAAGCATAACGACACATCATCTGAAGCGGCGCGCGCTGACCTGGCGTCCGGAGCTCCACAACAGTACGCTGGTGTACGCTGGAGAAAGGAAGGTGCACTGTGCCCTGACATCATGGTCGCCGCAACCGACTTGGACACTGAGGCGCTGAGTTGTGCGCGGCCCCCCTGCGAGCCCGCAAGCTGCAAGACAGGAGAATCAGACCCGCTCACCAGAATCAGGATCAGGGTCAGTGAACGGCGAACAGAGTGCAGAGTCATGACCGCTTCGGGACTACAGGATCAACAGATGCAATGAACACTGAACTCAAGGATGCTCTTGGACACTGGACCGGGTTGGGCCAAGGAGGACAGAGGGGGCCGTTGCCTCCACAGGACCTTTAACCCCAGCAAGCAAGTACCATGGGTGGGGTTTGGAACGAGCACTCTGCTAAGTTGGGGGGGCGGGCGGTTCAATGTCCGTTAAGCAGGGAGGCAGGGAGGCGGGGGGGACGGGGAGGGTTTGTTCTTGTTAAATTGGTTTTACATATTGAGGCAGGCAGTGTTGAAACAGACTCACTGAAGACACAAATACAAAGTGCATACGATGCCCTAAGGCTCTGGACAGGATATCTCGAATGTGGACAGGTTCCTCATGACGCACAACTCACAACCTAATACTCCTGGGGAAGAGGCGCGCATGACCCCGGTCACACCTCTGCGGATCCCGACCTGGAATGTGCGAGGATTAGAGGATAAAATTAAGAGGGGACTGGGACTACAGGGTATTAAACGCCAGGGCCCTACAGTAATCCTCTTACAGGAGACACATCTCACGGGGAAGGCATACCAGGTGTTAGACAGGCGAGGATACCACATGGTAGCGCACTCCGAATTCACAACGGGTTCGAGAGGGACGGGCATTCTAGTGAAAAAGACGTCCCCTTTCATTCTCTTGCACACCAAGGTAGACGACCAGGGGCGATTCGCAGCTATCCAGGGACAGTGGGAGGGCAGGCTACTGAACATAGTGTCAGTTTATATACCTCCAGCACTACAATCCATTGCTCTGCCGGCACTGGGCGAATTTCTCATAGATTTACCAGTAGGGGAACTCATTATAGGAGGAGACTTTAATGCGACAATAGATGATACCTTAGATAGATTCCCCGGTGCGACTCCAAACGGCCGGACCCTCATGGCTCCAGAGCTTCACAGGGGCGATGGGACTGACAGACGTGTGGAGACTTATACACCCCACCGCGAAACAATACACTTTCCACTCCCCGGTCCACAATAGCTTATCGCGTATAGACTGCTTCCTGTTGCTCACTACAGGGACGCAAAACATAGACAGTATTGACATTCAACCTAGGGGGATATCGGATCACTCCCCAGTGTTACTGACTCTCTCCTGTCAGGAGAAGTCTCGCAAAAGAATATACCCTATCTACTCTGGTTATCTTAAAATCCCCACCATTACGAAAGAACTTAAAGAAAACGACAAAACATTATTTTGAGGAGAATATGGCGTCAGTAACATCTCCATCGACCCTCTGGGAAGCGTACAAAACGGTCCTACGGGGTCAGGCGATAACGTCCATTACCGGGTACAAAAGATCACAACAACAAGAACTGTCAGAATTAGAACTTGCACTACACACAGCAAACACAACACATATGTCGGACCCCACACCAGATACATTGCATGCCTTACAATTATGTCAACAGCGACATAGAGACCACCTGAAGCGAAGAACTGTAGACGATATTACTGCAACTACACATAGGATATATGATGTGGGAGACAAGGCGGGGAAAATGCTGGCCTGGCTGGACAAGAAAGGTGGAGGCACCAAAGGAATACAGCAGCTATATGCAAAGGATAACACACTCCAGACGCGCCCTGAGGACATAGTCCACACACTAGCCGACTATTTCGAATCAGTCTATACCCCAGACAGGGAAGTGACGAGAGAGGCAGCGACAGCTTCCCTCAGCCTTATAGCTACCCGGACCCTTAAGCCGGAAGCAGCAGGGGAACTGGAGGCAGACCTCACAGCTGACAAAATCCAATTAGCTATACATGCGGTACAGTTCGGGAAAGCACTGGGCACCCACGGAATCCCAATAGAGTGGTATAAACTAATGTCAGACACACTAAGGGCACCGCTCCTAGCAATGTATACCGATAGTTTGGCAAACTGTGACAATCGTGGCAATTCCGAAACCCGGAAAACCACCGGCGGACCGTACGTCCTACCGCCCGATATCTCTCATAAACGCTGAAGCGAAAATCCAGGCAAAACTACTGGCTACTAGATTAATGTCTCACCTCCCACAGCTGATCCACCCGGATCAATCAGGCTTCATGCCAAATAGGAACACTGCCCTGAACCTTAGGCGCGTTCATGGGGTGCTGGCATGGGCACAGCAGCTATCGAGCCCTGCAGTGATACTGTCACTGGATGCAAAAATGGCATTTGACATGGTAGAATGGGAGTATCTTTTCGCAGTACTATCGCATATGGGGTTCGGCCCTAGATTCATAGCGTGGATACAACTTCTGTACTCTAACCCGGTTGCCCATATCTCGACTAACGGACACATCACACGCACGATACAACTGGCGAGGGGGACACGTCAGGGATGTCCACTGTCACATTACTGTTCGCGATAGTGTTGGAGCCTCTGGCGACCCTACTCAGGACTACCCTGCTGTTGCAGGGAATCAGCTGGAGTGAGGGATGGGAAGTCCGTCTATCGCTCTATGCTGACGACATGTTGGTATATTTGACGGACCCGGAACGAAACATACCAGAGCTTCTTACACTGTGTGATGCTCACGGGGTAACATCGGGTTACACAATAAATTAGACGAAGTCGATAATATACGTCCTGCAGGGATCGGAGCCCTCCCTTGCCACTGACTGCCCATTGCGATTAGCGACAAACTCCTTTAAGTACCTTGGCATACATATAACTTAGAACCCAGAAGAGTTCTATGATAAAAATTTGAAACCACCACTAGAACGTCTGCGACGTGATGTAAAACACTGGGCAGCTCTGCCCTTGACACTACTGGGCAGAGCAGCGTTGTACAAAATGATGGCGCTGCCAAGATTTCTATATGCACTTGATAACACACCATATCCGGTACCGAAGCGCTACTTTCAACAAGTGACGGCACTGGTCTCCAACCTACTGTGGGGTAACCGCCCGCCACGGATTGCCCATGTTAAACTTAACAAAAGCTGGTATGAGGGCGGGATTGCACTGCCGAATTTGCAAATGTATTACTGGGCCGCACAACTTAAAACCATTAACCATTGGATCCATGCACCCCAAGACGATCCAGCTTACAGAGCTGATAGAGCACAGATGGGCACAAACAGCTTACTGTCGGTGCTCTACCACAAGGGTTTGGTGAAGAAATTCATAGGACCCACACAACATTCCGCGAAAATATGGTACGCAGCACAGGCAAAATTGGGATGGAGGGGAGTAATTACTAAACTCACCCCGCTATGGGACTCCAAAGCACTGGGACAGTTGAGAGGTAGTAAGGGCTTTACACAATGGGACAATATCGGAATATCTGTGGTGGGCGACTTGTGGGACAAGGGGACAGTGATCCCATTTACGCAACTCCAGCTACAATATGACCTAGGACTAAACAAGACTTATAGATATGTGCAGGTCAGACACGCCTTGTTAACAGCAATCCTGACAAACACCGAAGTCCCTGAGGCCTCCCCGCTGGAGGATCGACTACTCACAGATTACATGCAGTGCAGCGCCCCGTCCCTCACCTATCGGAAATTAATAAACATCCTACCAGACCCCACACTGAAACTGCGACAAAATGGGCAGACGAAGTGGGTGATATGGATGACTCTGAGTGTAATGAGGCGCTGGCGTCCCCGAGGGAAGTGGGAATATCAGCAAAGTTCTGATTAGTACAGCTTTAAATCCTCCATAGGATATATTACACCAGAACCACACTACACAAGCTGCAACGAGCGCAGCATCCCTACTGCCTGCGCGGGTGTGGGGAGGAGGGCACATTCCTGCACACCATTTGGGCTTGCCCGTTTATCACAGACTATTGGAAACAGATTATGCGCACCATCTCACAAACACTAAAGACTTTAATAGTACCCGAACCACGCAAATGTATCCTGAACATATGGGACCCGAATGATCTTTCTCGCGATGGTCAAACGTGGGGTACACTGGGCATTATGGTTGCTAAGAGAGATGTTGCTCAGAAATGGGGTGCAGCAGATCTACCTACGCTGGCACAATGGTGTAGAAATATGGATATGCTAATGGTTACGGAGCGCGCGGTCTACAAGGCCAGGGCCAGCCCACGTAAATGGAATAAGATCTGGGATCCATGGAATGTCTTTAGGGGGGGCTTGTGCGATCCACTGTCTGAAGATGATACTGACAGCTCTGACGAGGAGAACGATGAGGAATGATACAAGAGGACGGGGATAAATCGGTTAGTTGACAGGAGAGTAAAGCAAGCTGCAGGGGATAATGTTGTTGTGATATATGCAATGTATTTATTATGTCTAGGCCAGAGGAACTGTGTACTTGTACCATCAAGAAATAACTCATATTAAAGACTGCCAAAATATGTAACTGTTTAAGGTTTTTGATGAAGCAATAAAAATAATAAAAATAATTTGGAAAAAAAAATGTTGCAACCAGATTTCTTCTCATTATCCACCATCATCATCATTTGACCTCTGGTTACCTGGTTGATTTCCACTGGTTCCCTGTTGTGAAACTGTTGATTTTCCAGGCTCTTTGCCTGATGTAAAGATCCTTTCACAAAACAGACCCTAAGTGTATCTGTAACCAGGTTAGTCTATATAAACCTACTCGTCACCTTCGCTCCGTCCATGGTAAGCTGGTCACAATTCCACATCAGTAAGGCGAGACTCAAAGGCAGTTTTTTCAGTTTCTTGTCCCCTAGGCTCTGTGATAAGCACCCTACCCACAAATATTCGTCCCTCTTCTTCTGAATCTGTTTCCAGATATAAACTTAAACCCTGGTCCACTTTCTTTCTTTTGCTTTGAGTTGGATGCCAAACTGTGGGAAGCAGCGCGCTTCACAAAATACAATTCAATTCAATGCTATGCATCACAGGCACAACGGCTGCAAATTCTATAAAGGAATGTCCAAGATTCCCTTTTTAAATTTAAATGTGTGCAGTGACTTATTTGATTCAAGGTATACAGTATCCAATTGGTTGCCTTTTATTGAAGGATGCATCTTTGTCACTTGCTTGCTATGCCTTAACATTGGGTTCTATATGAGGTGTTCTACTTGTCACTTTCAGGTGCTCAGCAATGGGTGGATTTGGCCCCAGGGAAAAGTGGGCCGCTTCTTGCAATACAGCCTCTGTTCTTCCCATCCACAATGTTAACACACTCCTGCATTCAGTCACTGTGCTCAAAGACCAAAAGCACGATGTGTGCTTTACAATTCGTGCTTTTGAACTTGATGCATGTCTTTTCTTAATAGAGCGCGGCTGAGGACTGATTGTGGGCACTTGTGAAAGTATTCCTGTTAATTACAGCACAGTAGGGTGCTGCAATTAACAGGAATACTTTCACAATGGCCCACAATCAGCCCACAGCCGTGACCCATTAAGAAAGAAATGTAGCAAGTGCAGGAGCCACTTGCTATGGAACGCGTTCACGCAAACTGACAATCACCGTTTTTTGGGCCGCTCGCGTTTTAAAAGTGGTGGCGCAAACGCTCTACCGAGATGTGTGTGCGCTTCACTAAGGACAGTGCACGCTCGGAGTCACTGAGGTGCGCGCACCTTGCAGGGAACACTGACTCGAACTGCTTTCCAGCTAAACTTGAGAACTACCCAGAGTCCTCCACTTCTTTCTTTTTTTGCATGATCCTGTGTCACTCTATTTATTTAGAAAGGGTATAAAGCAGCTCCTGTTAGAGCACTCTCAACACCAGCGAAGCTCTAGATCTGCTCACCTCAAATGTCTGTTTTTCTATCAAAGTTTTTAAGCATAGGATTAGTACAGTGCTATCCACGCCGAGGTACAAAAGGACCTCGGCTCTTTTGCCATTTATACAGCAAAGTCTTTAAGCATAGGACTAGTACAGTGCTGTCCTTGCCGAATTGTAAAATGACAAAAGCCATATATATATAAATATATATATGTTCAAACAGGTTCCCGGGCGTCTATCGCACTCGCACTCCCGGCTGGCAAATGAAATGCTTCAGAGAAGAAGGGGGATACGGACACCAGTTTTTGTGGTATTGCAGGTCTTTATTTTTCAAAGCCTCGTCAGACGCGTTTCGGATATCGGACTATCCTTGATCATTGGTGGAAACGCAGTCCGCTTTCTGTTTTTATACCATTTTAAAGAATTGCTTTCACCCGTGTCATGTGTTAAAATAAACATGAAAAACAGACTAGTTGCACTTATTTCATTTCATTTACCGAACAGTTATTTGCACTGTGGGCTGACCCGAGGAGATATTTAGATACATATTTAAATACATATTTAAATATTTAAATAACAAGGCGGTGACTTGTGACTTTGTTTGACTGCATAAATGCGCGATCATGTAACTTGCCAAAGCGAATTTGAAAGGCATTTTGAATGAATAAAGATAAAAGCAAAACATCAAATTATGCTGATCATATGTCTTCTTTAAAACATTATATAAAATTGTGTATATAACGTTCCTTAAATAAATAAATACCATATTCACAGACAAATTGTTTCTATAAATATTAAAATTCGCAACAGTTCTTAATATGATATCTGAATCAATTCATGTGTTGTTTAAAAGCCACATCTTGGTATGTACAAGTATTACTCCAGGTTAATATGTGCAAAATCTTTTCACTGTTTGTAAACAATATATTGGTCACCATTTAACCCTATAATGTATGACCTAAAAGTGCCTGAATGTTATTGTGCAGAGAATAATTGTGCAAAATGTGCTAGTGCAGTTGTAAAGTCAAGTGTGTCAATTAAAAATTATATATAGTAAAAAAGACAATATACATATTAAAAAAACAGGACCAGGGGAAAATGTATGTTTCATCAGCTGAGGGGTGAAGACTATGTGCTATATTTTTGCTCTCATATTGCAGTAATTTGGAACTTTAGAGAAAGTTATAAAGTTCTTCTGTGTTGCTTAACCCCTTCGGATGTTTACTATCCAACTCTAAAATAATTTTGGATTCCAATTGTCTCACGGCTCTTTCTCTGTTGCCTCCTTTAGGGCAATCTGGGATTGCAGAGATAACAAAATATTGGAGACAATTGAGATCATTGCCATGCACTGCTTTAAAGTGTCTGGCAACCGGGTACGCTGTGTCATTGTTAACTATGGCTCTTAGGTCTTGTAAGATTCTGACATGCACCTGTAATTTGGTACTGCCTACATATCTGAGGCCACAGGTGCATGTCAGAACATACACAGCGTACTCGGTTTTGCATTGGTTCTTGATTTCATTGCGGCTAAATGGGGTCATATATTTTGTGGTGGGGATCCCAAATGTACACGCCCTGCATGATGAGCATTTGTGGAAACCTTGTCTGGGTTGTAACCATGTGGTCTTTTTCTTGAGGGTTTCAGGGTTTTTGTGCACTATTTGCGATCTCATAGAGGTCCCTCTACGGAATGTGATGGTAAGTTTATCGGGCATGTCAGGGGCTAGCACTGCTTCCATCAGGACTATAGGCCAATTACGATTAATAATGGATCGAATTGGGGGTTCCTGCCTGTTAAAGGTGAGGATGAGTCACGTTGTATTGGTTGCCTCTGATGGTTCTGATGTGGCATTGGTGGGTTCTAATAGTGATTCTCTTGATCTTGTGTTTACCTTGGACAGGGCTTGATTCAAGGTTGATGTACTGTAGCCTCTCTGTCTAAATCTTTTTAGTGCCGCATTTATGCATATCTGTTGTTGCTCAATGGTGCTGCATTTTCGCATAATTCTTAATAATTCACCATATGGTATGCTTTGTACGAGGTGTTTGGGTTGGGTACTCGACGCATGGAGGGTTGAATTGCCCGCTGTTGCTTTTCTATGGAAGGTGGTATTGATTTTGTCTGCCTCAACATAGACTTTTACATCAAGGAAATCAACTTCCATGTCACTAATGTGTGAGGTGAATTTTAGATTTTCCATGTTCTCATTGATGTCATGGATAAATCCATTAGCACTCTCCTTGTCACCTTGCCACACAATGAAAACGTCATCGATAAACCTGAGCCATTGTCTGACATGTCTTGTAAATTGCTCATGATGTACCTGTTTGAGGATCTGCTCCTCCCACCAGCCTACTGTTAAACAGGCATAACTGGGGGAGAAGCAGGATCCCATTGCTACTCCATGTAGTTGTTTGTACATTTGCGTGCCGAATAGGAAATAGTTGTTATTGAGACACCATTCAATACACTTTAAAATAATCTTATATATATATATATATTTATTACAATGGCCCAAGAGCTTTCAAGGAAGCACACGACAGCAAGTGAAAACCGAAGGTTTATTTCAACAAGGAACCAGCATCTGCTTTCCAGAGAATTCATAGCGCCTGATGCATTTCAAGGCTCCTGCCTTTTCTTCAGAGGCGACTTGCAGACTGTGGGTGTTACCAGAGTTACTTTTATGCCCAGCTGCATATTATTAGTCAATTGCATTGCTCAGTGCGTTTTTAATGTAATGCATGCTGGAACTAGTAGTCAAGTACAATCCCAATTAATCCCTTTAGTAGGTTTCTTTTTGAACATCCACGTTTTTTAAAAGTCAATTATTTTCCTTAGTAGGACAGAGTGCAGGGCTGATTAAATTACCTCACTTGCTGTGCTGAATCCGGCATGGACATAGTTCCCACCAGCAGCCTCTCTCTTTCGTGATGGTGCATTCCTTCACGACAGGGCTGCCGTGTTGATTTATGCATTACAATGGCCCAAGAGCTTTCAAGGAAGCACACGACAGCAAGTGAAAACCGAAGGTTTATTTCAACAAGGAACCAGCATCTGCTTTCCAGAGAATTCATAGCGCCTGATGCATTTCAAGGCTCCTGCCTTTTCTTCAGAGGCGACTTGCAGACTGTGGGTGTTACCAGAGTTACTTTTATGCCCAGCTGCATATTATTAGTCAATTGCATTGCTCAGTGCGTTTTTAATGTAATGCATGCTGGAACTAGTAGTCAAGTACAATCCCAATTAATCCCTTTAGTAGGTTTCTTTTTGAACATCCACGTTTTTTAAAAGTCAATTATTTTCCTTAGTAGGACAGAGTGCAGGGCTGATTAAATTACCTCACTTGCTGTGCTGAATCCGGCATGGACATAGTTCCCACCAGCAGCCTCTTGGGCCATTGTAATGCATATATATATATTTATATATATATTTTTTTTCAATTACGTTCTCCACTGAAGCTGCCGCTCTCAATGCAGCGGGTGCTGCACATCGCGAGGATGGACTCGCACTCACACTGAAACTCTATCAAAAGATGATGCTGCACACTCACAGGCTATTAAATCCAGTAAATATTTTATTTTGCGTGCAACCTTCAGAAAAAAACGACAAACGCGTTTCAGCCTCCTGGCCTTTGCCAATGTCAGTTTACCTTATGTGAAACATCACCTTTTAGCAATAAAACATTTAATTGGGCAGTTTGGTCAGTGTAAACATCAATGAGGGGTAGTGTGTGCAAATCATACAATTCACGTTGCTCCTGGGTGCCATTTTGTAATGTGCAAAAGCACATTGTTTTAGCTATGCATGATCTGTTAACCAAATATATTGATCCATCATCTCCACACAACTGTAATTATAATCACAATAATTTGTATTTCAATAAGGTTATAGACAAGGTTATAGACAAATCCATTTTCAAAAATTCAAAAAATGCAAAACCATGATTGTGTAAAAATCAGAAATAAATGCCGGGACCAGACAATATAGTTTTGCCTGCCAAAGGTAATACAATATTTAGACCATACATTGTTGCCCTAATGGGCTTCCAGTTCCTAATTTTCATAACATGTTTAACAATTAATATATGGAAAGGGCATTATATATCGGTCTTTGAGGGTTAATTGATTAAATGGCCAATACTAATCTTATTGATCATGTACTCTATGGGCTTACAATTTGCGAATTCATAGCCAAACAAAATTTCAGAGACCACCCTGATTGTTTGCATGAATCTTACAATCACCTTTGCTCTAACTTATAAATTCAAAAAGAATTCTCTACAACTCCCACTTGGACATGTTTCTAATTGGACCCACGACTTTCTTATATGTGTCCACTGTTCTTCCTCACTGTTCAGACCCCATGGTGTGCGGGTTCTTAACTCAACAATATATCTTGATTCTAACTGCCTCATCAGTCTCACCCTGTCCCCACTGCTTTCCTTATTTGTAATCAGATCGATGCAGAAGAAAGGTAACTTGTCACTTTTACTTTGCTGTGCATCTGTGAAATGTCTTGCACTGAGTATGCACTGTCATGATTAGTAGTTGCTCTGGCATGTTCAAGGACCCGTTTTTTGGCTTGGTGTACTCTGCTGCATATATATTGCATGCTACATGGGCATACGAGGCAGTAAATCACAAAATTAGAATTGCAATGTAATAATTTGTTTATACTTCTTTCCTTTTTTCCTGGCATCTGATAGCCTTTAACTCGTGTGCTGTTTTTATAGGCTTTTAACTGAGTGCAGAGATAAAATCCAGTAATTTCTGTCTTCCTCACAGGATTTTCCATGAAATGACTGTGGACCAGGATATCTTTTAAAGATGCACTTCTTCTATATGTGATATCTGGTCTGCATGGCAGTGTTTCCCCCATCACCACATCTGTTTGGAGAAGGCTCCAATTCTTCTGGATTATTTCCTGAATCTGTTGCGACTCGGTGGAGAAACTGAGTATCAGCCTTACTTTGGCATCTTCGTCACTCTCCCCTAAATTTTATTGTTTTTGAATTAGGAGATCCTGCTTCTCTCTCATATGTACTTTCTCAGTTGGCTCCCTCAATGTTTTCCTAGTATATCTTTTACCCCCCAAACCTACTAGGGGCCTCTTTTTCCTCTTTCGAGTAGTCCACAGTTCGCGAGCAGTTGCATTTAATTCTCAAGAATTTGCCATAAGGAATACAGATTTGCGCAGTTCCAAGGGAACGAAAGGTAAGAATTGCTGGAGGATTTTCATAGTTAGGAAGCAGAAGAATGTTATGGTATTAATTTGACCTTCCAAAGAGAGTTTATTGTCAAAATTGACTCCTATGTTTTTTACCTTCACAATAGGGGTAGGGAGTTCTCCCATCTCTGCTGGCCTCCACCTTGGTGACCCAAAAGACCTGTCGTTCCCGAACAAGGGGACCTTTGTCTCACATGTGGTCAATTTAAGACAATTTCCTGACATCCAGTTTCCCACTGTGCGCATTCAATCTTGAAATATGAGAGACATAGTTTCCAGGTCACTAGTCAGTGACACCACAATCTGTGTATCATCGGCATAGGAAATCACAAAGAAGCCAAATGTCTTAATGAGCCTGACTAATGGTGATACACAGATATTATATAGCATAGGGCTTAGGGAAGATCCCTGTGGAACTCCATATGGAAGAGAGAAAGCCTTAGACCTAAACCCATTAATCTCTACAAACAGCTCTCTTTTTGAGAGAAAAGACTATAGGAGTTTTAGGGCCCTGCCTCCAATCACTATTGCTGCAAGATGGTCAATGAGGATGGTTTAGTTTACCGTGTCAAAGACTGTGGACTGATCCAATAAAATCAACAAAGCCCTCCTACCCTTATGCATAGTAAGCCTAATTTCCTCCGCCGCCGTGACCAGAGCGGATTCAGTGCTTTGTTGACTTCTGAAGTTCTGAAGCCATATTGGGTTGAATCTAAACGATTATTGTTCGACATAAAAGAAGATAATTCTAAATTTATGGCCTTCTCTACTAGTTTTGGGGGAAACGACTGGCAAGAGATTGGCCTGTAGTTATTAGGGTCCTTCATGTCAAGGTTAGATTTCGTTAATAAATGTAGAATGGTGGCCTTTTACCGTTCCTTGGGGAAGTAGCCTTCACAGAACATCTTATTAAAGATGTCCTTAAGATAGTAAGCTATAGTTCCAGATACCGGATATAGAACTCTCAGTGGAGACTTGGTCAGATTTAACAGGGCCTGTATCGATTCTGCCTCCAAAGAGCTAAGTCTGTTTAGACTAGACAAGGCTTTGAAACAACTTCTAGGGGGTCGAAAGGATCATCTCCTCTGGGCAAATCCACCAAAAGGGGGATTGAAGGAGGATTTACTGCATCATGAGGTGTAGCAGCTATTCCTTGATGATGAATCTCAGTAGGATAACATGTAACAAATGAGTTAAAGACCAGTTCAACCTTATTCAAAAAATAGTCCACTAATGAATCACAGAACTCTTGATTTATATCAGTAGTAACATGTTCAGGCTATCTACTTAACTTACGTACTGTCCTAAAGAGTTCTTTGGGAACATTTACAGCAGCCTATATTTTAGCTGTGGAATAGTTAACTTTAGCATTAACGATTGCTATTTTATAAGTCTGGAGCCCCATTATAAAAGATGTTTTGTCAGCAGGATCGTATTAGACTCTGCATTTTCTTTCCCACTTGTGACACACTTATTTCAGCCTTCTAAGAGTATCATCAAACCATGGCTCAGACCGTGAGGACCTGTTAATCTTAGTGACCTTAGAAGGAACCAGCCTTCTACTGTCAAGTAGGTGTCAAATAGATTGAGCCGCAACAGGGATCCCCGTAGAAGGGGATACACTTTTATGTGTGCTTCTAAGATACATGACCCATGCCTACCATGTGTGATACAATACATTATTTAACATCTTCCAGTCCAAGAGAATAACTTTAATGGCCCCTGTTAGTAGAACATTTAGCAGAGCCAAGTCTTTGTCAGGTAAGTCTAATGGACGAGTTGAATCATGTGGTCCTAACAGTATAAGGGGTAGGGAAAGCACAAAGTGCACATGGAAGATAGCCTTAAGTCATTTATTGATATTGGCCCAATATGAAGTAAGCCTTTTGCATGAAATCAACATATGTTCAAAGTCCCCAGGGGCTTTATCAGAGGACTAACATGAGTCAGAGTCAATCAGTTTTAGTTTGAATAACCTGGACGGGTTCCAATATAAGAAAGTGTGCTGCAATAAATCTTGTCTGGGACAATAACTGGATCAATTTATTCTTAAAATATTTGGTAGAAATGTTGGGCCAGGTAGAGTCTGGTAAAGAGGGTGTGCTCAAATTCTGAATGGGCGGGATTGAGGTGGACTGTGAGTTGTGTATCATTTTGTACACTGGCTTGTTAGATAAATTGGTACAGAGTTGGGGGTTGGAGAGGGCCCAATTTGAAGGGCCTCATTTATGAAAAGTGAGGCATTGCTGCGTGAAAACAGCGATGCGTCACTTTTCACTGCGCACTCCTTGCGACACCAATGATGTGTCATATTTACAGTATGACGCATCATGTCGCAAGGAGTTACAGATACGTCAGTATTTCTGATGTATCTGTAAGCGCAAAAGTGACGCATTGCTGTAGTGTGTCACAAATGTGATGCAACTCTAGCAATGCTCCCTTTCACATGTGGCAAGCCCCATTTGAAAGGGCCTGCGTCAGTCTTACGCCTGCTGTGAGGCAGGCGCAAGATTTTAACGCAACGGCGTCCTAAAAGTGACGCAGTGAAATCTCATAGATTTCACTGCGTCACTTCTACGACCCCTCCTTGGTCAATACGCCCCCTTGCATACATTATACCTGGCGCAGGTATAATGTGGTGCAGGGGTTTACAAAGTGACGCATCTACCTAGATGCGTCACTTTGTAAATATGGTGCAACCAGGCACATTATTTACGCTGCTGGTGCGTCACAAAAAGTGACGCACCGGCGGCGTAAAAGTGACGCACGGCCTCATAACTGAGGCCCGAAGAGTTTAGATTTTATTTTCAGAAAATCATAAAAATCAATATTGGTAAGGGAGTACCTCTCCTGTATCAAAGCAAAAGGTGGGGGTTACTGTCATCAAATAGATCGGACACCAGGTTGATGCCTTTAGCTGTCCATACCGGAACCTATCGTAGCCGCATTTATGAAAGCTATTTTTGTATTATTCCACAATGATAGGGTCACATATTTGGTGAGATTAGATGCTGGATACTTATCTAGCAGTGACAGAGCATGGACCGTGTTCAAGAAAATATGACTAAAGTGGGTCAGACTTATAGTAGACGTTGTGAAAGTTGCCGGTAATGAGGAGGGTGAAATGAGATGCAGTTTGAGCATTTGCCATTGGACTAATTCAGAGGAATTAGTGTCTGATCAATGGGTGCAGTGTGCAGGAAGAAATGTAGTCTGATGGTTATACCAATTAGGAAGGCCACAACTCCCTTTTACATATGGTAGCCTAAGTATTTTAAGGCCTATTCTGGGTTTCTTTTTTGGCTATAGAAATTCATTGGCCATTTTATCAACATGGAATGAGAGAGACGTACTAGGAGAATATTATATAGAAAGTTAACTAGTGGTGTAATCACCATTTTCATGGTCTTCACTCTTCCCCACCATGAGATATATTTAGTGAGCCATGAGGTTAGTAGGTCTTTGATTTTGATTATTGATTTGTATTCATTATGAGGGATTGATTCTGTAGTTTGAAAACCAGATGCCTAGATAATTAATAATTTTTGGTTGCCATTGGAGACCCGAGTGCCTGATTCAGGAGGGATGGCAATGAATATTGAGCTGCAATACTTCCGTCTTCTCCCTATTCAAAGAGTAGCCAGAATATCCTGAGAAGGTCTGACTTAAAAGATAATAGATGAAATCGCAGCATCAGGAGTTTTTGAGTAAATAATTATATTGTCTCCATAGGCAGCCATTTTGAAATAAGGGAACCAAAATTAACGCCTTTAATATCTGAACTATCATGAATCATGATCAGTAGGGGGTCTCTTGCTAATAGAAATAGAAGGGGAGAGAGTGGACATCCATGGCAATTACCTTGGTGCAGAGAGAATACGAAAGTGATAGCGCCATTGATTCTGATTCTCACTCTGGGTTCGGCATATAACATCATAACCATGGACGAGAAAAGGTCACCTAGGTTATATCTGTTTAGCACCACTTCTAGGTAGGTTTGTTAGACTTTGTCGAATGCCTTTTCGGCATCTAATGCAATGTCGACTGTATCCAGGGATTGGTGAAGGGAGGCTTTCCCAATATGTGACAGAATAAGCGGTTTGTGTCGCTCACAAGCCTGCCCCGAACAAAACCCGATTGGGAAGGGTGGATACATTTTGGTATGAGCAGCTCCTAATATTAGGCCAAAACCTTTACATATATCTTTGTATCCTTGTTAAATAACAACATAGGCCCATAGTTCTTGGGATCTAACTGATCCTTCCCCTCCTTAGGTAGGACCACTACAGTAGATTCAGCTGCAGTGCCGGTGACATTGCCAGAGGTGGCAAATCGCATAACGAGCGACTCTAGGGTTGGTAGAATCATGTCCATAAAGGCTTTATACAAATTAAAGAGAAGGCCATCTGGGCCCTTGGCCTTGCCACCCCGGATAAATTTAATTTCTCTTAATATTTCATTGGTATTAATTGGTTTATTAAGTTTGTTCACTTTTGAGAGCGATTTGATGGGAATAGTTTGGAGGAAGTCAGCGTATGATTCTTTTGAGGCCGCAATAGTGGGGCACATAATGAAGTGTAACAAATTTTTTTAACTTTCAAGCTGTCAGAGGTCTCATATGTAGTAGAACGTTCTTGGTCTAATGGCTGTTATAAGTGAGTTATTATGTTTGAATTTCAAGTACGCTGCTAGAGTATGCCCAGTTTTATTTTGATAGAATATTTTTCTGCTCTTCTGTGCCCGAACTATAAGGTGCGCACTTTTGCTAACAATAGTGTTGTATTCATATTTGAGACATTTGATCCTGTCAACAGAGTAGTGACCCTGGAATGTCTATAGAGAGATGTCTGTTCTTTTATCGCTTTTTCTAGCTTAGATAGAGTCATTAATATTCTTAGACATCCAGCTGCTACAAAAGCCTCCATTCTGGAAACTTTAGAGCATTCCATAAGACTACTGGGTATGAGACAGAATGCATGTTCTCTTTTAGGAATTGAGATAATTATCTCTCTAGCCATTGCCTATCTTCATCAGATTCCAAGAGTTTGGTATTCATGTGCCATGAATTTTTCTCCATACACGTGGGGGAAGCTTAAATTGAGATCATGATTGCTGCATGATCAAAGACCAGGATAGGTTCTATTGTGGGTTCATAGGACTCTTGGCGAAGTCCTGCCTTTACTAGTAGATAGTCAATCCTAGTAAAGGTGTTGTGGGGAGGTAAACAACATGTGAAATCGCAGCCTGTGGGATTAAGGAGCCTCCAAATATCTGTGAGTTTATGGGTAGTGAAGATATTGAGCGTAGATGTGTGTGCTTTGGGGGGTCTATGCTTAATTGCCGCATGTCTATCAGGATTCACATCCATGGGCAGATTAAAGTCGCCCTCTAATACATTGCATGTAGATTGGGGTAGAGAAGCTAGTTTTGTAGTGAAAGTAGACCAAAAATCTGGATCGTCACCAATGTTCCCTCTAATGTTTTTCCTCTCTGTGCTGCACAGCAAGTTCTCTGTGGGTTGCAGCCAAGGCAGTGTGCACCAAGAACCCGATCGCGCATGTAGACCAGGGCTTTAAGTGGGATGAAAAAACTATGACGTCTCTCAAAGGGGCGTGGCCGATGCAATTAGGGGGGTGACTTAAAAGCAATTAAGCTAAAAATCTGTGCGTCGCATAATGTGCCACCCTACTTATATTTAGCTGTTTCTGTCATTGCATCCAGATATATAATACAAGTAACATTACACCTACAAGAAGTCAGGATTATTGGCTTTGTCAATGGTTGCTTGTTGCATAAAGTTGTATATATTATTGAAAATGCTTCTGCTCTTGTGGTAAAGGTTGTGGTTTAATGTCGAGCTCCTGACTTAGGAGATTGGTTTTGAGTCTCTGGTCAGCATCCCGTGATTCTGGGCAAATCAATTAATCTCCCATGCATACCAAAAAAAAAAAAAAATCATGTAAAGCACTCCAATACTTTTGGGTTGAGTTTGCACTATACAAATTTGCTGCATTTTTTTTCTAAATGCGGGGCTGATGGTTTTCCTTTTGAAAGTACCTATGTTAAATGCAGCAAGTGACGGGCTCTAAATTGTACTGTATTGTATTGTAATTGCATTTATTTACCGCTTACTACCCCTGACGAGGCATCTAAGAGCTTTTTGGGTGAGTAACATGCTACTTCCGGAACCCATAAAGGATTAGTGGTGAATTAGTATAGTGAATACAAAAGTATTTGGACCGGTGGATATTTTATTTTATTTTGAGAGTTTTATATAGCGCGAACAAGATCTTTGCAGATAACAGAGCGCTTTACAAAGGCAGGTGGAGGGTAGGGGAACAAGGGGGCATAGTAGGGAGGTAGATCAACATGATCATGTACATAGCACCAATATAGTATATAACATAGTACCAATATAACGTATAGTACAGGTATGAGGTAGCAGGCATAGTTGGAGCGTAGGTCATCAACAAGTTCATGTACATAGCACCAATATAGTATATAACATAGTACCCATATAACGTATAGTACAGGTATGAGGTAGCAGGCAAAATTGGAGCGTAGGCCATCCACACGCTGTAAATAATACAGAGTAATATTATTATACAAAATAGTATGTATAGTACGCATAGTACAGGTATGAGGTAGCAGTGCATAGTTGGAGCGACGGCCATCAAAACGCTGTAAAAATAAAGAAGGACTAAAATACGTCAAAGCACACGTGCATAGGAATATATAGGCAATATCATAACACAATACTGGTAATACTGTTCTTAATGTAAATCAAGCGAAATTGTTCAAGTGTATTTAGCCATAAGGATACTTTTGACTTCTTTCTTAAAAAGAAGGGAGGAAGAGATGAGCCTCGTTTCAGGAGGAAGTGCGTTCCAGATCCTGGGCGCCATACCAGAGAAGGAGCGTTTGTAGGTTTTTCCTTCCGGAATCTTCGCGGTTTCAGCAGAAGATTGTTCGTGCTCCTGGTAGTTCTGGACCCACCAGAGATTGTCAACTTATGAGTGAGGTAGCTGGGTGATTTCAAGTGTATAGCCTTGTGCGTCATGCAGGCAATTTTCAGCTGAATTCTGGCTTCCAGAGGCAGCCAGTTCAAGGCTTTGAAGTCAGGAGAGATATGCGAATGCTTTTTTGATCCAGTGATGAGTCTTGCTGCCGCATTTAGTGACGCTCTTAGGGGTGCAGTTGTCGTTAGGGGGAGGCCGCAGAGGGCCACGCTGCCATAGTCTATGCGAGGGATGACTAGAGCTTGTACTGCTGTTTGGAAGTCTTTTGCTGGGAGGAAGGGTTTCAGTTTTCTCAAGGTGTTTATTTGGAAGTTCGCCCCCTTAGTAGCCTTGCTGATATGCTGCTGCATGCTGAGGTTGGTGTCTAGTGTTATGCCTAGGGATTTAGCTGAGTCCACGATGGTCGGTTGGACATTGAGTGCTGTTAGGTGCTTAAGCCATGTTTGTGCGGAAGATATTTTCGTGGGAGGTGAGATTAGGAGGAACTCAGTCTTCATAGCATTGAGTTTGAGGTGGTTGTCAGCCAACCAGGATTGGGTTCTTTTGATCGTTGAATTCAGACTCAGGATGTCTTTGGGGGATTGTAACTTGAGGTATATTTGAGTGTCATCGGCGTACATGTGAAAGTGTACATTGGATGCTTGTAACAGAGTGGTGAGAGGTTCCATAACTAGGTTGAACAAAGTAGGGGATAAGCAGGATCCTTGAGGGACGCCTAACGATACCGGTACTGGGGAAGACATTAGGTTTTTGCTCTTGAATTTTTGAGACCTGTTGTGTAGAAAGGAAGTGAACCAACGAAGCACAGTCCCAGATAGGCCCATTCTTGATTTTAGGAGTTCGAGTAAGCTCTCATGTTTCACTGTGTCGAATGCCGAAGAGAGATCAAGAAGGATGAGGAGGCAGGTATTGTTTTGATCTAAGATTTGGATGGCGTCGTCAATAATGTGAGTCATAGCGGTTTCAGTACTGTGCCCTGCTCGGAAGCCTGATTGGTGTGGGTTGAGGAGATCAAACTGTTCTATGTGCTTTGTCATTTGCAGTTGGACGCATTTTTCTAGCAGCTTGGCGAGAGTGGGAATGTTGGTAATCGGAAGGTAGTTGTTTAGATCGGTGGGGGCGGCTGTTGGTTTCTTCAGTAAAGGTGTAACTTGTCCAACTTTGAGGGAGTCCGGGATGGTTCCTTTTTGTAGTGAACTATTGATAATTTTAGTCCAGAGTGGGAGTAGCAGAGGGATGAAGTCTTTTACGGCGTTAGCAGGAAGAGGGTCAGTGAGGTGATTGGATGGTTTTAGAGTGCTGAGTATTCTGCCAATTTCTCCTTCAGAGTAGGTGTCAAAGGATGACCATGTCGCATTGTTTTTTAGTTCAATGGGTGTTATGCAGTTGGGTATTGAGTACAGGCTTGCGTCATTGCGGAGGTCGCTCTTTATATTGTCAGTTTTATTGTTGAAGAAAGCTGCGAAATCTTCACAAGAAGGGGTAGTGCTGATAATGTCGACAGCTGGGGGTTGTTCCTTAGATTGAGATCGGATTAGTTCGAACAATTTACTTGGACGGTTTTTAGCTTGGTCTAGCTGGATTCTGAAGAACTCTGACTTTGAGCGTTTTATTTTCCTGAAGTATGCATTTCTCTTTTTCCTAAGAGTTTTGAGATGCAATGTCGAGGGAATTGATCTCCAGGTACGCTCTGCCGATCGCATAGCCCGTCTCTCTTCATTGAGACTCCTGTTGTACCAGGGGTTGGATATCTTCGTGGATACTCTTTTCAATTGCATTGGAGCGGCCTCATTGATTATTGTGGCCATGGAGTTGAGATAGTGGTCAGTTAGGACCAGCACGTCAGAGGTGTCGGTAGGGGGGAGTAGGAGATTGCAGCTGTTGGGGGGTAGAGAGTTTGGATTGAGTTTCCTCATGTCTCTTTTCCAGACTTTGGGCATGGCGTATTGCACCGGGATGAGTTTTACCTTTTCCTTGATGATGAATGTTATAATATGGTGGTCTGACCAGTCACAAGGTTGTATTGAGTCGAGTTGAGTGGTGCCTTCTTTGGAAATTACCAGGTCGAGGGTCGAGCCTTTGTCGTGTGTCGGAGTGTTGCAAATTTGAGTGAGGTCAGAGGCGGTAAGGAAACTTTTGAGGCTATTAACTGATATGTTAGTGTTAGTCTGGTATTACGATTGTGAAAGACAGTGGAGGGATAGAAGAGGGAAAAGGTCTGCATTTACATAGCACTTGCTACTACTGATGAGGTGCTTTTAGCAAGTAGCACTCTAGTCTGGAACCCAAACAGGATTAGTGGGGAATTAGTATAGGGAAATATGAAATTAATTTTAGTAGTGGGCATGTTAGTCCGTTATTTGGAATGGAGTAGTGGAGGGATAGAAGAGGGAAGGGTCTAGAAAGTTTTTTTTAAAGTTTATAGCAGTAGGAAGGGGTTTGGGATGAGTAAAGGGGAGTGATGTCATAATAGGCCTCGAAGCACTAGCTGCAGCTGTCACTACAAAAGGCCTGTATGCTATCCTTTATAGTAGATGATACAGGATAAAGCATGTTGTAGCTCAGGTCAAGAATGATTTATTTTGGATACATGGTTTATAGTAGGTGATGCATGGTAAAACATGTTGTAGCTCAGGTCAAAGATGTTGATTTATTTTATATATACGGAGGCGAGAATATATAGTACCCCCGGTCACACAGTATATGGATACTGCGAGTCACAGAAGATTTCCAATGCCGTATAGAGGCACAAGTACATTTATATGACTATAGAGATCTAAGGTAACTTGCAATATCCTCGTCATGTACAGCAGAGGGCAATTCATCTCTTATAATACATGGCATCACCATCACCTTTCCCACAAAAAAAAATACTTGGTGCTTAGCTCTTTCATATGAAAGAAAGAGCATGTTTGCAAATGGGAAGAATAAAGATATAATCACTTGTACAACTGAATCAAGTGTTGTGCTTCCCTTCCTTTTACTGAAATTTCACAGAAGCAATGAAAGTTTATCAGAAGAAAACTACACTTCCCCAGAACAATAATACATCATCTCAGTCCAGATGTCTTTATTCTAAGTGTCTCCCACCTCAATGGCCTCTGTACATTCCCCTATATATTTATTGAAAATCTAACCCTTTGGATTTGAAAATGTTGGCATGTATGATATATCCCCTTAAAAACGGCAAGCATTGTATTGACTGCTTCTAACTTTGTGAACAACTCAAGTCTCTTGTACACAACAGGTCAGTATCTCTGCAATCAAATGAAGAGTAACGTCCTCAGCTCATCATTCTTTAAATATCACACCAAATTGTAACAGGAAGTCTTCTGATTAACATCAATTCTTTCAAAAGGCCCACAATCAGCCTTTAAGAAAAGAAATGCAGCAAGTCTACAAACATGACGTGTGCTTCCAGGATTATCTGAAAGCAGACGTTGTACTTTTAAACTTTATGCATTTCTTTTCTTACAGCACAGCCGTGGGGCTGATTGTGGGCCTTTGAGAAAGTATTTATATTAATCACGGTGCCAGTCATAGGCTGCATTTAACACAAATACTTTTAAAAGGCCCACAATCAGCCCCACAGCCGCACTTTAGAAAAGAAATGCAACTGCAGAAGTGTTTTTTCACCGGCGCATGAATGCTCTCCTAGGCTGTGCTGCCTCGGAGCGCTTCGCACTTAGCACTGCACGCTCGGAGAGACAGAGGTACTTGTGCGTGCGCTCACTGTGAGAAGTTGGCCTGATATATAATGTTCACTATTCTAGTGAGCACTCTGTATCAGTCCAAACAACCCTTATTGATGATTGGTTGTAAGTCAACCTTATAGACCAGCTATCCTAGTAGCATGGATACGAGCAGTCTAAGGCTAAGACTCTAGAGGGCGTGTTATGCCAGCTGTTTTACCATCACATTACCCCTTGAACACCAAGTGAAAGGACACCACACAAGTTGTTATCAAAAATAAAGTGTATTTATTTATAACAAGACTACCCTGGCTCTTTATGAGACAGGGAGCTAAGCACACAACAAAACTCTTAAGAAAATACTTTAAGTCGCACAATTTACACAAATGCCCGAGGGGCACGAAAAACCATATATTACAAAAGTGGAATGCGAATTACTAGCAGGTAAGTAACTATTCTCATAGACTTTAGAAACGCTAGGCCTACAATACTAAACCCTTAGATTAGAAGCAGGAGGCCTGTGGACGTCGTGTGCAGAGTGGGAACTCTCACGCGTAAGGCGGGAAAAAGTCTATGGAGGCTAGCAAAGACAAAGTTACTGTTCTCGGGCGAACCCGACTAGGTGGGTCAAAAACAAGAGTGGATCCGAACACTTAGAGTGTTGGACTATGCTGAAGCACCGGAGTTCTTGGTTTACCTAGCCCAGGGGCTGCGGCTGCATAGGGTTCAAGTTGCGTGGGAAACCCTCGTTGAAGATCCAGGAGCCTGAAGAAAGAAGTTGCTGGCAGGCGACCAGTGAAGGAGTTCGTGGTGATCCAAGCCTAGATCAGGGAAGAAGAAACCTGTAAGCAGAGGGGACCAAGTTCTGAATCACTAGCCAGTGATTTGAGTGGGCACCAGGATGGCACCGGACGAAGTCACCTCAGCCAGGTGAGTGGGCGCTGCTGGGCTCTGCAGTCTCTCGGACCAGGAGGCGTTGTCGGCGACCAGGATGGAGGTGCGAGCTGTCCCACGAAGGTTCTTGCTGTTGACGTCGCTGGACCCAGGATTGGGCAACAAGTCTTGGCAAATGCAAGGCCCACGCGGTGGACCTAAAATGGCGTCTTGAGTCGACCAGGAGGGTCCAGGGTGCTCCTCTTTTGGAGGGGAGCAAGGGCTAGTCTGGAGCAACCAGACCAGCAGTGTTTGTCGTCGTGGAGCATCGTGAGAGGGCCACTAGCCAACGGGCAAGCGACCTGGACAACGCGGTTGGCAGCAAAGAGCAGAAGGGCCCCACGCAGATCTCGTGGATGCAGGGGGGCTGAACTTTGGTGCTGGAGCTGCTCAGGGTCGGGGCTTCTCTTACCCCAAAGCACTCGGTCGAGGGTCACTCGGTGGTCGTGCTGGACAAGCGTCGTGCAGTTCTGAAGATGGCCGGTCCCTCGAGGTCTCGTCGCACCCACGGATCACAGCTGGGCTGATGATGTAGGTTGAGGTCAGAGGTGCCAGGGAAGCCGGTTCTCGTCGTGCTGGATCAGTCTTGATCCGAAGGAGAGACTGGCAACAAACCGCGTTGCTTGGTTGGTGCCTGCTGCTGCAGGGTGACTGCTCCTTAGTCACAAGGGAGAAATCTTGAGAAGAAGTCGAGAGTTCCTTTCGTGGAAAGTAGTTTCAGGATTCAAAGATGATCTGATTTGGAAGGGGGCCAGTTCCTACCTTTATCCTGCAAAAAGGGGCTGGCACGCGACTAAGTCCTGCCCTATGGGTGGGACTAGGAGGGGGGTGGTTACACCCCTCTCCTTTGGCGGGCTTTCCCCAGATCAGGGGCTGGAGTGCCCCTGGAACTGGTTCCAGCCGGCCTATGCACAGTGAGCACCGGGGTGCCACTTGCAGTCACCTTCCTCTAAAGCCCTGCCTACCTAGGATACACAAAATCCTGTCTGGGACGGTGCTGGCACCGCCCCTGGCAGGAAACCCTTTGTCCTTGCCTCCTGGGCTGGGAGGACTCCCAGTAGCAGGAGGGCAGACTTGTGTCTCGGTGGCAGCATCCATCTTGTGGAGCTAAGGCTCTGTCTAACTTTAACCGGGGTTACAGGTTACATACATGTCGTGTCCCTCTAGAAGGGTGGAAAGCTAACCCCGTCGCCAGAATTGGCGAGGGGTTAGTATTCCAATTCGTATGACACCTTACTCGACATGTTTTGATAAAGCGATACCAGAGTTGGCATATAACCGCGAGGATTATAATGCACTTAAGAGTATATGGTATGCGATATCATGGAAACGGCTAAGGGATGGATCCCGAAAGCCGCAGACAGGCTCAGCTCATGCCAGAGCACTATCTTACACGATTCCAAGCACTCTGCCTTCAGGATTGTCAAGGCCTGCCATAGGAGTGACTGATAGGATATCTGTGTGTCCATTTTAGGGTTAGATATAGGTATACTATATCTAAAGCAAAGGGTGATTACGCCACCTTGCCCCAGCTGTCGTGCAGCCAGTTGTGTCAGATTTGGATGGCCAGCCAGGGGTGGCATAATACATGCTGCAGCCCCTGGTAGGCCCTGGGTACACCTATGCCCTGGGTACCTAAGGTACACTGTACAGGGACTGATCCAGCTCATCAGCCTCGGGGAATCACCATTACCGAGAGCACGCTAAAGGCGAAGCCACGCCCCCTGCGAGGCCACGCCCACTAACTTCCGGCACAAATGTGTCGACCCCCCCAGCGCAGCGGACGAGCGCAGCGGGAGCGCCGTTTGCGCGCCGAAGGCGCGCCTAAGGCAAGCCCGTCTGCGCCCGTCCGCGCACGACCGGGCCTAGGGCCAGACCCCCTGGCTGCCAGAGCCTCCGCCAAAATCACATATTCCCGCCGTGATCTTTTAAGCCTCAGGCCTTCCTTCGCCTCCTCATGCAGATATATACATGACATGGATGGACCCTTTGCCAGATGCACGAACTGCCAGCCTGCACAGCTTCAAATCCCGACACGAGTACTGAAGCACTCAACCCTCAAACTTGCATCACTCAACTGTCGCTCTCTCCCTAAACATGCGACACAAATCCACCATCTTATAGAAGACTGTAAGATTGACATTCTCTTCCTAACGGAAACGTGGCTCACCCCACACTCTGACTCGGACACAGTGTCAGCCACACCTCAGGGATTCCTCATCCAGTCCCTCCCTCGACCACTTGGCAGAGGGGGAGGCATCGCCATTATTTACCGTGACTTCTTCACTTGCAATGTTAGCGATGCACAAATCCCAGACTCGGAAAGTCTTCTATTCTCAATTAAACTTGACCCTACGAACTCCCTTTCAGGGATTCTAATCTATCGTCCCCCCGGCCACCCCGGCCCTTTTTCCAATGCCCTCCTAGACATAGTAGCAACACAGGCTCACTCCGCTTCGAACTTCATCTTAGTGGGAGATTTGAACATCCACTTTGAAGATACGGCAGACTCTGGAGTAGTCGACCTGATCTCCGAACTAGCGGCCTCGGACCTTCGTCTCATTAACTCAGGAGCCACTCACATCAAAGGCCACCTGCTGGACCCGGTGTTCACCAGCACCCCCGCGATGCAAGAAATAGACTCCATTCCCCTTCCCTGGACGGACCACTTCTTGGTCCTATTCCAACTCCCAGGACCCCTCAAGAAACCTCAGAAACCCCCCTCCTTCACCAAAGGCAGGACTTGGTCCAAACTACCGATTGAAGAATGGGCCAACACCCTGACATCTACCACCCCTACTCTCGACAATATCCCGGACAACGCCGATAGCAACTTCAGAAACTGGATCACGACCTCCCTTGACTCTGTGCTTCCACTCAGAATGCGCAAAGATAAGACCAACAACATCGGCTCTGCCCCGTGGTACACCCCAGAGCTCCGCCAGCTCCGCAAAAATTGTAAAAGAGCTGAACGGCTTTGGAGAAAAGACTGGCACAACGCCAGCAAAGAGGCATACCATTCCTCAGTCAAAACCTATAAAATCGCAATCAAGCTCTCCAAAGCCTCTCATTATGACACCAGGATAAAGGAATCCTCCAATTCCTCTAGGGAATCTTATCTCATTGTGAAGGAGCTTCTGAAAGTTCCCATCGCTTCCTCGCCCATCACCCCTCAGGTAGATAGAAGTAATGACCTAGCCTCATACTTCAACAACAAAATTGCCCGCATCCTCACATCCCTCCCTCCCTCCAGCTCCCCTTCCCGTAGAAACACTATTCAACCCCCCAATGAGACGGGACTACGTCCCCAACTCGAGACATTCAAGCCGACAACGCCCAATGAGGTGGAAACGATATTGAATAAAATAAAAAGTGGATCTCCTTTAGACCCTGCACCTCTGAGATTCCTTAAAAACGTGGCCCCCGCTATCACCCCTACAATCACGGAGCTTATCAACAGCTCACTTGCTCAAGGATCAGTCCCCCACAGCTGGAAAAAGGCAGTGGTGAAGGCACTCCTTAAAAAACCTCAGCTCGACCCTACTGATATGGCTAACTATCGGCCCATATCACTTCTCCCGGGGATTAGCAAGATCACCGAGAAACTGGTGAATAGTCAACTCTCCAGATTTCTCGAGACTAATAACATCCTGCGGCAATCCCAAACTGGGTTCCGTCCGGGACACGGCACAGACACCGCCCTGCTTGCCGTCATCGAGGAAGCAAGGCGCATTCTAGACTCAGGGGGATCAGTGGCAGTGATCCTCCTGGATCTGAGTGCCGCCTTTGACACGGTTAATCACCGTGTTCTTCTTCACCGACTGACTGAAGCAGGGCTCACCGGGACGGCACTCAAATGGATAGAGTCCTTTCTCACTGAACGTACATTCCAGGTTTGGGACGGCGAATTCCACTCGGCCACACTCCCACTCTCCAGCGGGGTTCCTCAGGGCTCCTCCCTGAGCCCTACACTCTTTAATGTGTACATGGCCCCCTTGGAAGATGTGGTAACACCATACGGGATAAAAATCGTGAGCTACGCCGACGACACACAATTAGTCGTCTCCCTCTCCCAACTTGACGACCACCCAGACAAATTATCAAATTGTCTTACCGAAATTCATGGGTGGATGTGTGAATCGTCATTAAAACTCAACGGTTCTAAAACCGAGGTGATGCTCATGGGCAAACAATGGGCGACCATCCCCCCGGCAATATGGCCAGACGTGTTCGGGGAAATTCCCACCCCGAAACACGAAATCAAGACCCTCGGAGTCTGGCTAGAACCCGCTCTCTCAATGAAGACCCAAGCGGCCAAAACCGCCGGAACCTGTCTGGGGCTTCTGCGAACTGTTCGCAAAATTCTCCCCCTCCTACCGCCCGTGTCCAGGAAACTAATAGTACAGGGCCTCATACTGTCACGGCTGGACTACAGCAACCTGGTCTATCTAGGTGCGCCGGAAGCCACCTTAGCGAGACTGCAAAGAACCCAGAATGCTGCAGCCCGCCTAATTATGAGCGTACCTCCTAGAGTATCCGCCAAACCCGCCATCAAGGCGCTGCACTGGTTGCCAGTCCGCCAAAGGGTGGAGTTTAAGGCCATGTGTACGGCCCATAAACTAATTAACGGATCGGGACCTGCGATCCTCAGGGGTTTGGTCACCCCCTACACTGCACCAAGGGCCCTACGGTCGGAGAACGAGCACCTGGCCAACATCCCTAAATTCAAAAGAGCACGCACTGGAGGCCGACGCTTCTCTGTTAAGGCGTCCACCGGTTGGAACTCTCTCCCACGTTCCCTCAGATTGGAACTCAACCACCTGACATTCAGGAAAAAACTTAAAACCCTTCTGTTCCCTAAATAAACCCTCTACCTCCCACCCCCTCAGCAGGACTCAATATTAACAGCGCGGGGATGCCCTCGGGTCACCAGGCGCTATACAAATTGCTAAATAAATAAAATAAGGTGACTCAGTATACCATTAGATATGTACCTAGGGTACATGGAATCCATTTTACAGAGAGAGCAGTAGGCCTGGGGTTCTGAATAGCAGGGCCCCAGGTCAACTAAGTCAGAAAACCAGCAAAACACCAGGCAAAAAGTTGGGGGCAACCATAGTCAGGGATCTACCTTCCTACATAACCCCCCCCCCAAACGAAAGGAGATAAGGCTATCCTTGACAGGTAAGCCTATATTGCCTAAGTGGCCATATAAGGAAGTACCAGCACTGGCATGGTTACCCCCTATGTCATGGTCCACTAAGCAATCCCTCACCCTAAGGGTATCTGAGAGTCTCCACCATAGGGAATCTCTACCTGTGGTGTGTTTTGGCAAAGTAAAAGGTTGGTGCTGAAATGGAGTACTGAACTGAGGCTCCACTAATTTTGGGCTCAGCTTCCTCCAATCATTTTCCACCATAGAGGCCTTTCTTTCCAAGACTGGGTTGTTTTGAGCTCTCAGGGTCAACCTCTGGCTACCTACAGCTGGAGGTTGGGTCCCTCTGTTTGGCTTACTGGAGGGACAGGTCAGGTTTGGGGCCCTTAGGTCCCAGGTTTGGCTGTGCCCAACAGTGTCCATCTGTGGGAGGTCCCTAACTAAATTTAAGGGGGATCCCTCAGGAGTTGGTTTTATTTTCACTTGGCTAGGACTACTAGCTTCAGTGCCCTTAATCTGCTGATAGGGGGTTTCTTTTGGACAGGGGGCCCTTTGGGGCCCAAAACTGGCCTCCCTGACCTCTACAGCCCTGGGCTGACTGAGGCAGGGTAGAGAGGGGCAGGTTACCTGCTCCAGACTGGGTCCCACCTTGGAAGGGTCCACTGACATCAGGGGTTCTGCCAGGCTAGGCCTGACTACCTCTGTGGCAGTTTCTTCACAAGGGGTCAGATCAGTTCCCTGAGGAGGCTGACCCTTTCCTAAAGTCTGGTGGGAGGGAGATTTCTCTTCCTCCTCAATGCTCTCTGTCTGAGTGGAGTGATCCATAGTTTCAGGCTTCACAACACTATCATCTGTCTGAGTTTGAGCTGTGGCCATCACAACTCTCCCAACCTTTTCAGGAGGGGGCTCAGTTTGGGTGTGGGCTGTGACCATCACAGCCTTTACAACCTGTTCTGGGAAGGAGGTTGTCTGAGATTGGGCTGTGACTGGCACAGCCCTCCTGACCTGTTCAGGGAGGACATCTTGGACTGGGGCTGTGGCTATCACTGCCCCACTAACCTTACCATGGAAGTTTACCATTTTAGAATGGGTTTCTTGCTCTACTTCAGCCCAGGCTGAGAGCTCTAAATCATTCCCCAGTAGGCAATCTACAGGCAAGTTTGGTGACACTGCCACTCTCTTGTGGCCAGTGACACCTCCCCAGCTGAGATTGACCACTGCCATGGGATGATCTCTCTGTACTCCATCAATATTGGTCACCTGGTATGTGGCACCAGGTAAAAGTTGCCTTGAGGGGACTAGACTCTCAGTCACCATAGTGATGCTAGCCCCTGTATCTCTATAGGCCTCAACTTTTATACCATTGATGAGGGGCTCCTGTCTGTACTTGCCCAAAGTGTTGGGACAAGTTGTGAAGTTGGCAAACCCCATGCCAGTCTCACAGACAAGAGTATCTACGTTTGGGGACCTGGTTAGGCCAGAGTCCCCAGGAACTCCCAAAGTAAATGCACCCAAATTCTTGGGGGCACTCCCACCACCTGGGGGATTACTACTAGTAGTAACAGGAGGTTTGGGAATGTTACTTGGGGGTATGTTCTCCTTATTGTTGTTCTTTGGGCAACTGCTGTCAGTTTTCAAATGACCCACCTGTTTACAGGGATAACAATAAGGTTTCTTCTGGTTATTAGAAGGATTCTGGGACCCACCCCCCTCAGAGGATTTTTGGGGCCCTGATGTGGTTTGATCTGGAGATTTATTCCCACCCTTCTCTTGAGGCTTGGTTGATTCCTTTTTCTGGTCACCACCTTGGTTCTTGGGCCTAATCCTGGTTCTGACCCATTTGTCTGCCCTCTTACCCAATTCTTGTGGAGAGGTCAGATCAGAGTCTACCAGGTGCTGGTGTAATAACTGGTTCTGACAATTATTTAAGACTTGCTCTCTCATAATAAGATTATACAATCCTGTGAAGTCAGTAACCTTGCTACCCAGTAGCCAGCCTTCCAAAGCCTTAGTGGCACAATCAACAAAGTCAGACCAGTCCTGAGACTGAGTTTTCTGGGTGTCTCTGAACAGCAACCTGTACTGCTCAGTGGTTAAGCCAAACCCATCAACCAGTGTATTTTTCAGGACTTGGTAATTGTTAGCATCCTCAACTCTAGTAGTGAGGAGCTTATCTCTACCTTTGCCATCAAAGGAGAGCCACAGTATAGCAGCCCACTGACTTTGGGGGATGCACTGTACAGTGCAGGCCCTCTCCAAAGCAGCCATCCATTTCTGGATGTCATCCCCTTGTTTAAAGGGGGCACTATCTTGGTCAGGTGTTTAGTATCTAAACCCTTCTCTTTTTCTCTTGGGAGATTGCTGCCACCAGTGGGAACTATCCCACTCATCTGCTGCTCTCTAGCAAAGGCAAGCTTTTCTTTGGCCAGGGCAAGTTCTTCCCTTTCAATCCTCAGAGTAGCCTGTCTCATCCTAGCTTCATGCTCCCTTCTCTGAGGGGAAGTCAATCTCTACTGGGGAGAGTTCCTTCTCCTCTGAGAAGAGGCATTAGAGTGCAGAGATCTATTGGAGTCCCTAGAAGGAGATCTATTTCTCCTAACTCCAAGGTTAGGCCTAATTAGGGTCAGCACTGGGGGTCCCCCAGATCCTTCCCCAAGTAGGTCTAAGTTGGCCCTAGTGAGTCTGCTGACTAACTCAGGACCCTTGTCTGCCTCATCCCCAGAGAGTTCCTCAAGATCCTCCTCCTCAAGTCCATTTTCAGTGTTAGGGAGGTCTGGATCACCAAGGTGCCCTTCTAAGGCTGGCATATTCCCATCTCCCTGAGATGCTTTCCTAGCATCATAAGTCTCTAAGAGACCTAACAGAAAGGGAGTGGTGGGGTTAGACCCCTGTTTCAATTTCCTGGAGGTACACAAGTGTCTCAACTCCTGGAAATTGAGAGCTGCATATCTTGAGCTGACCTGTGGAGGGTCAATCACCACAAGAGGGGTCCCTGAGGACTCTCCCTGGGTAGACATGCTTTTCTAGTGAGGTGTAAGTGGTGCACTTACCTACACTATATGTTTACCTACTGATCCCTTGCTAGAGTTGTAGTTTAGGGTGTGCTAAGCCCTAGGAGCTACAACAGCTGGTTCAGTAGAACTCAGAGTATTCTAAGCTAAGTTATATGTACCTTAGTACTTATGTGATCTTTCAAATGATATTCTTAGGATACGTGTGGTAAAACAACAGCAAGCTCAAATCCCAACCGCTGCCCACCAATGTGAGAAGTTAGCCTGATATATAATGTTCACTATTCTAGTGAGCACTCTGTATCAGTCCAAACAACCCTTATTGATGATTGGTTGTAAGTCAACCTTATAGACCAGCTATCCTAGTAGCATGGATACGAGCAGTCTAAGGCTAAGACTCTAGAGGGCGTGTTAAGCCAGCTGTTTTACCATCACATTACCCCTTGAACACCAAGTGAAAGGACACCACACAAGTTGTTATCAAAAATAAAGTGTATTTATTTATAACAAGACTACCCTGGCTCTTTATGAGACAGGGAGCTAAGCACACAACAAAACTCTTAAGAAAATACTTTAAGTCGCACAATTTACACAAATGCCCGAGGGGCAGGAAAAACCATATATTACAAAAGTGGAATGCGAATTACTAGCAGGTAAGTAACTATTCTCATAGACTTTAGAAACGCTAGGCCTACAATACTAAACCCTTAGATTAGAAGCAGGAGGCCTGTGGACGTCGTGTGCAGAGTGGGAACTCTCACGCGTAAGGCGGGAAAAAGTCTATGGAGGCTAGCAAAGACAAAGTTACTGTTCTCGGGCGAACCCGACTAGGTGGGTCGAAAACAAGAGTGGATCCGAACACTTAGAGTGTTGGACTATGCTGAAGCACCGGAGTACTTGGTTTACCTAGCCCAGGGGCTGCGGCTGCATAGGGTTCAAGTTGCGTCGGAAACCCTCGTTGAAGATCCAGGAGCCTGAAGAAAGAAGTTGCTGGCAGGCGACCAGTGAAGGAGTTCGTGGTGATCCAAGCCTGGATCAGGGAAGAAGAAACCTGTAAGCAGAGGGGACCAAGTTCTGAATCACTAGCCAGTGATTTGAGTGGGCACCAGGATGGCACCGGACGAAGTCACCTTAGCCAGGTGAGTGGGCGCTGCTGGGCTCTGCAGTCTCTCGGACCAGGAGGCGTTGTCGGCGACCAGGATGGAGGTGCGAGCTGTCCCACGAAGGTTCTTGCTGTCGACGTCGCTGGACCCAGGATTGGGCAACAAGTCTTGGCAAATGCAAGGCCCACGCAGTGGACCTAAAATGGCGTCTTGAGTGGACCAGGAGGGTCCAGGGTGCTCCTCTTTTGGAGGGGAGCAAGGGCTAGTCTGGAGCAACCAGACCAGCAGTGTTTGTCGTCGTGGAGCGTCGTGAGAGGGCCACTAGCCAACGGGCAAGCAACCTGGACAACGCGGTTGGCAGCAAAGAGCAGAAGGGCCCCACGCAGATCTCGTGGATGCAGGGGGGCTGAATTTCGGTGCTGGAGCTGCTCAGGGTCAGGGCTTCTCTTACCCCAAAGCACTCGGTCGAGGGTCACTCGGTGGTCGTGCTGGACAAGCGTCGTGCAGTTCTGAAGATGGCCGGTCCCTCGAGGTCTCGTCACACCCACGGATCACAGCTGGGCTGATGATGTAGGTTGAGGTCAGAGGTGCCAGGGAAGCCGGTTCTCGTCGTGCTGGAGCAGTCTTGATCCGAAGGAGAGACTGGCAACAAACCGCGATGCTTGGTTGGTGCCTGCTGCTGCAGGGTGACTACTCCTTAGTCACAAGGGAGAAATCTTGAGAAGAAGTCGAGAGTTCCTTTCGTGGAAAGTAGTTTCAGGATTCAAAGATGATCTGATTTGGAAGGGGGCCAGTTCCTACCTTTATCCTGCAAAAAGGGGCTGGCACGCGACTAAGTCCTGCCCTATGGGTGGGACTAGGAGGGGGGTGGTTACACCCCTCTCCTTTGGCGGGCTTTCCCCAGATCAGGGGCTGGAGTGCCCCTGGAACTGGTTCCAGCCGGCCTATGCACAGTGAGCACCGGGGTGCCACTTGCAGTCACCTTCCTCTAAAGCCCTGCCTACCTAGGATACACAAAATCCTGTCTGGGACGGTGCTGGCACCGCCCCTGGCAGGAAACCCTTTGTCCTTGCCTCCTGGGCTGGGAGGACTCCCAGCAGCAGGAGGGCAGACTTGTGTCTCGGTGGCAGCATCCATCTTGTAGAGCTAAGGCTCTGTCTAACTTTAACCGGGGTTACAGGTTACATACATGTCGTGTCCCTCTAGAAGGGTGGAATGCTAACCCCGTCGCCAGAATTGGCGAGGGGTTAGTATTCCAATTCGTATGACACCTTACTCGACATGTTTTGATAAAGCGATACCAGAGTTGGCATATAACCGCGAGGATTATAATGCACTTAAGAGTATATGGTATGCGATATCATGGAAACGGCTAAGGGATGGATCCCGAAAGCCGCAGACAGGCTCAGCTCATGCCAGAGCACTATCTTACACGATTCCAAGCACTCTGCCTTCAGGATTGTCAAGGCCTGCCATAGGAGTGACTGATAGGATATCTGTGTGTCCATTTTAGGGTTAGATATAGGTATACTATATCTAAAGCAAAGGGTGATTACACCACCTTGCCCCAGCTGTCGTGCAGCCAGTTGTGTCAGATTTGGATGGCCAGCCAGGGGTGGCATAATACATGCTGCAGCCCCTGGTAGGCCCTGGGTACACCTATGCCCTGGGTACCTAAGGTACACTGTACAGGGACTGATAAGGTGACTCAGTATCCAATTAGATATGTACCTAGGGTACATGGAATCCATTTTACAGAGAGAGCAGTAGGCCTGGGGTTCTGAATAGCAGGGCTCCAGGTCAACTAAGTCAGAAAACCTGCAAAACACCAGGCAAAAAGTTGGGAGCAACCATAGTCAGGGATCTACCTTCCTACACTCACCTTACAGGGAACAGTGATCATCACCATTAGGAGCATACATGTTAATCGTGTAATGTTCTTTCTATCTGTGTAATAGTCTGGCATACAGCCATCTAAAGTCATTGTCCTGCTCCACTGCAATTAAAGAAAGCCCAATTATTTTGAGATTAGGGTGGCCGTATAATTTTTCTTGGAGATTGCAAGCGCGCAGGTCAAATCGAAGATTCAACCTCTGCATATAGATAGAGCATCTTTGTACCTAATCTTAGTTCTTGAAGAAAAATGATATCACAAATAGCAATATTTACAAGGCTGCCCCAGCATTTAAGCAGACATTAGTTTTTGGAGAAAACCGCTGTTTTCTCCAAAATGGCTATCACCATTTTGCAGGGAACATCGCTGGAAAACTAGCGATGTTCCCTGCAAAACTGCGATTTTCCCGCTACCGCTGGAATTTTTATCGCCCTGGAGAAACGCGTTGTTAATAACGCGCTACCAGGGCGATAGATTCCAGCGATGGACGGCGATAAATAAAAAAGCTCTAAGCGCGCTTTGCGTTATTTATCGCCGTCCCTAGATAATATGCCCTGTAGTTCGTTTAGATCCTTACTTATTAACTGCGCCACAATCACTTTGGGCTCGTGTGCTTCCAAAATTAATGTTGCCTTTCCTCAAAAGCAAACGCCTCCCACCTCCCCACACAGCATGGCCGGATGCCTTTATTTATCAACAGCACCAATCATTTTTTAATGAAATGTAACGGACAGAGCTGAGCTTTAACACACTCAGCTTTATTCCTCCGCAGGTCCATGCTCCTTAGATGTTGTGATTGATACATTAATAACATTCAAGTGTGACGTCAACCCCGCCAGCATCCCATGCAAACAGGTTGCAGCCTGGGCCTCTGCCTCCTGCAGCTCTGTGTTCGGTGACATTGGGACTGGAGCTGGGCTGCTTCTGCCTCCCACACCTACTGGTAAATGCAGGACACCCAAGGCCTCATTTATGAGGCTGTGCGTCACTTTTACGCCGCTGGTGCGTCACTTTTTGGCGTAAAAAATGTGCCTTGTTGCGCCATATTTACAAAGTGACGCATCTAGGTAGATGCGTCACTTTGTAAACCCTTGCGCCACATTATACCTGCGCCAGGTATAATGTATGCAAGGGAGGGGCGTATTGACGCAAGAAAGGGTTGTAGAAGTGACGCAGTGAAATCTATGAGATTTCACTGCGTCACTTCTAGGACGCAAATGCGTCAATATCTTACGCCTGCCTCACAGCAGGCGTAAGACTGACGCAGGCCCTTTCACATGGGGCTTGCCCCATGTGAAAGGACACATTGCTGGAGTTGCATCACTTTTGTGACACACTCCAGAAATGCGTCACTTTTGCGCCATTCACATACGTCAGAAATACTGACATATCTGTAACTCCTTGCGACATGATGCGTCATATTAAAAATATGACGCATCAATCATGTCGCAAGGAGGGCGCACTGAGAAGTGACGCATCGCTGCTTTCACGCAGCGATGCGTCACTTCTCATAAATAAGGCCCCCAGACTTCCACGCAGCCCGCAGCCCCAGTCTGCTGCCAACATAATAACAGCTAAGTATAAATAAACGCATTTAGTACACCTTGCCTTTTTAAACGACCCACTGGCTATAACCAGATACTTCAGTCAAAGACAACAAATCTCTGATCTGTATTGTGAAGATGTTTCAGTAGTTCCAGGGTGTCTCATTAAGCAATATATAGTGCGTCGCTATTCTTGTCACACAGGGTCCAAGCTGCCGTTCATCCTTCCGATCTTCACAAAACCATTACCTTTAAGTTGGGTAACAAAACATCCTGTAGTTGCCCATACCGCCACGTGACTTCATTATAAGTTACGTGCGGTCTTCAAATTACACCTATTTCGGCGGATCAACAGTCTAGGAAGTGCACAGAGGGTTGTTAGATATTTTCCTTATAAGTACACTTGTACACCGCATAAATATAGAGGGGCAGATTTATGATAACTGGCGCATCCCCAGGGATGCGCCAGTTATTTTGCGCCGCTGCTCCGCCACCCATGGTGCGCCGCATTTACAATGCGGCACACCATGGGGCAAAAACGGCACAGATGCGTGACGCATCTGTGCCGTAAAGGTGGCGCATTGCTGGAGTTGCGTCGCAAGCGCGACGCAGCTCCAGCAAGGCTCGGGGGTGCCCCATCTTTACAATGCTGCATCAAGACCTACGCCTGCTTCAAGCAGGCGCAGGGTTTTGACGCAGCATTGGCCTGAAAGTGACTGAGTGAAATCTTATAGATTTCACTCAGCCACTTTTGCGAGGCGCACCTGCCCCGGAACGCCCACCCTGCGCCGGAACGCCCACAAGTGGCGGAGGGCTTTACAACGTGACGCATCTGCCTAGATGCGTCACGTTGTAAATGGGTCGTAGGGATGCGCCACGTTTACGCCGCAGTTGCGTGACGCAAACGTGGCACATTCCCAACATAAATCTGCCCCAGTGTATTTTGCTTGATGAAAATTGTATCCTATATTTTTGCATTCGGGCTCACTCCTGCTGACACTTATTTTTGCAACTACTTATAAATTTCGTTAGCTAAAAGATGACAATAGTGTCATCATGATTTGAATTGTGCCCGAAGCAAGCGCAATGTTTATATGATCAAAAACACACTGTTAAGTAGATCTCAACTGCAGAACCAAGACATACTCTCAATGAGGCTTTCAATTCAATTCAATGTTAAAGTCCCCTGCTCCTTCACCTATTACGGTCCTCCCCTACAAAAAACATAGCTTAAATACATTACCATTTATAATGCCAATGGCTATAACTTTCACAAATGTGAGACTGCTTGCTTTGCAAATGCTTGTTTTCACGTGTGCCATAGGACATAATGCACGTGCAATAAGTGGGGGTGGCAACTGTCAAGTTTGTGTCAAGTAAACTATTTGCCACACACTAAATCAGTCCCTAAATCAGATAAATGGGTTCCATTGAATGTATTTGTTTTTGAAATCGTATTTCTCAACTTCTAGTACATTATGAGGCATCTTAAATGTATGAGAGTAAAAAACACGGGGGCATATTATCAAGCCTGTGCGATATAATTATCGCCGCTTTATCGGCCGTTTTCGGCCGATAAAGCGGCGATAATTGTATCGCCCAGGCTTGATAATATGCCTCTAAGTTTTGTAAGTTCATGTTTATTCCTTATAATATGGTGCCATCTAGTGGCTATTTTAAAGCACGACAATACAAAATTGGAGTTCATTTGAATATTTTCCACCAAGTAACTAACTAACCTCAGAGCTGCCGCAAACTGATAACGTGTTTGTTAATTGCAAACCATTCCCTAGGAGAATTTTTTTTTTTTTTTTAAGTAACTCACTAGATGCTCCTAAACAAGACATGGATGTAGTACTATTCATTAATAGTTAATTCTCCAATTAAGAATATCTAACATGTCATTCTGTATTGCACGGGGACTAGGAGAGAATAGGGTGGGGGAAAAAAGAATAAGCCTCTCCTCTCATTTAAAGGGTCGCGCTATTGGCTTTGCCAGTGCGTGTTTGCACTGGCATTAAGTAAACAAATAATTCCAAAACGATCACTGGCCGGTTATGGCGCATATATGGACAATCATGGAAATGTTTGTCAAACAAAGAAAAAAATGTTCAAGGTGGTCTCCATTGTCCATGCCTTCGTGAGACATTGGTGTCCATTTTGGTATATTTGTGAAACTTTAGTTTATTTGTCAGAAGTTAGAAAGGTAAACACAAAGAAAGAAAGCAAAGCATGGACAATGTAGGAAAATAGGTATGCGGCAACTGGCTGTGAGCTGTCTCTTGATCCTCGCTAAAAATAATTGCAAAAATATATAAACTGGAAGTGGCAGGAAGCAACAAAAAGTGGGAAAACAATCTCAATTTCTTGTAACATTGCAGTTCCTTATTATTTCTATCAAAGTATTCAACCAGTGGTCCCCATGGTTTCAGATATTCCTTTTCATTGCCATGTGAATTCTTAGCCAGTTTTTTTCCAGATCCAACACCAACAGACACCATAGTCTATCAGTCCTCTGATTCTCAGTTGGAACTGTTGAAAGGCTCCAAAGCCCAGGTATGGTTTGTTTGGCTACCAGGAGCATGTGTGAGAAAAGTCTTTCCTTCCTCCCACTTCAGATGAGCTTCAGTCATGAACCTGTGATGTCCTCAATAGTATATAACACTCCTGACCAAAAGACCTTCACCTGAGGGCACATCAGAGAATATAGATAAGGAGCCTGCATCTCTAGAACCCTTCCAGCACAGTGTCCCTCCGGGGTAATCCATGCTCTGTCCTAACCGGCGTGTAGTGACATAGATACAGGATTTTTAATTAGGTCCCTTGCCCACTTTGGGTGAGCCACAAAGTATATAACAAAAAACATATCATTCCCCTGCTTTCTATCTAATGCAAATCCTTGGTCTTTCACTCATGTTGTTTGAAAGGGGAGCTTCAACGCTGATTGTACTTCATCGAGCTATATGTACATTTGTGAAACCGCGGGGCATATTTACAAGGGGTTTGCACCACTAAACAACACATTTTCCGACGTTCTAGTGGTGCAATGCCCTGCACCATATTTACAAAGAGGCGTTAAGTCACTCTGTGTGGCTTAACGCTTCTTTGTAAATATGGCAGCCTTTCACACAGTTTTATGAGTGAAAGGGGCGTGCAATGGGTGTTCCACTGCAACACCCATAGTTTTTTTTTGTGTCATAATTCTTTATTGGAAATTAAAGGTATACAATTTCATAAAAGTATAAAAGAACAATATAGACCAACGTGGGTCTATCAAAATACACGCATAACATAATATAGAAGAGAAAGAAGAAAGGGAAATTATATATAAGAAAAAAGAGGAAGGGGAAAATAGGAATGGAATAAATGACAGGCAGCTAGTGATGGGAATAATAGGATTGTGCATAATATACTAGGAAATTCTAAATCTGATTAATTATAATCAAGAAAAGAATTAGACAGAATAAATTATGAAACGAAAATGTGTATTTGGAACCGCTAAATGAATACATGCATGAATATGTCTTATATTGTGTTTTAGGATGATGTAAGGCAATACAGATTATTAAGGACCTATATGAATAAATAGTTAGATATATAAATAGATAGGGGAATAAGTACATAAATAAATATATAAATAAATAAACTGATAAATAATAGTGAGACTTAATGAGTAAGTTTAAGTTTATTTTATTGTACAGTTAATAAAAACTCACAATTTTTGAAAAATACAAATTTTAAAGGGTCAATATTTTCTTAAAACCAGTAAGGTGCAATAGCTCAAGTGTTAAAAGTATAAAAGTCTCAGCTTTGGTTACATAAGAATCAGTGGGGTTTTCGTGGCCTTGTTACTTTTCAAAATTCAAAGACCTTGGTAGCCAGGGGTGTTTGCTCTATTGTTGTTTTTCTTCTGCTTGACAAGACCCTCTGGATTTTTCGTTCAATCTTGTGGCCACTATATCAAAAAATTTTGTTGTTCTGCAGTTTAGCTGAGTTTCGTCAGGATTAAAACAGAGCATCACCGCCTGCCTGCAGCTCCTTATGCCCTTCTGATTCCATAGAGCCCGTAACAAGGAGCGCCTTATGTCCTGTAGGTTTGTGCAAATGCAGATGATGTGTATGAGGTCCTCTTTCGCAGAAAGACAGAGGCGGCATTGATTTGCAGGATTCTCCCTTGTCCATGGAGCCAGGTGCGGAGCTATAGGAATCCTGCCCATGCGCATATTAAGGAACTTGTTTTTTGTCTTCTGTGTGAGGCCAGTCGTTAGATACTCTTGTGGTTTTAGAGCGCTGTAGCCATTCAGCACAACCCATCCGTGAGCTCTTTTAGCTAGGGTGGCTTTGTCCTCAATTGATGAGACCATCTTGGTGACTTTTGACACCACTTTTTTGAAGGTGCCAAGGTCGGTTGCCGACTCCCATAGGTCTACAAGTCCTAAGACCTTCAATGATTCCATTAAATAGGTCCTTGCAGGTGAGTTGACTCTGATGGTTAGTTCGGTCCAAAGGTGGGCGTTTAAGGATCCTTGGTCGGCATCTCTGATTTTCCGCCAGCTTTTTAGATATGCGCCTCTTCTCTCCACCGCTTGTTTCTGGAGGCCGAATTCGAGGCGAATTTTTGCGGGTGATGAGTTGGTGGGGAGGTGAAATATTGCCCTGTATGCTCGACTGATGGTTTTATCTAGTGTTGTTGCATCTTTGCCTCTCATGGATTCGCTACCATAGGTAAGCATGGGCTGTAGGCGAGCTCTTAATACCTGTAGGAGAGGGCCCAGTGAACGTTCAGGGAGTGCTTTCTGCAGAGGCTTTACCGATAGGTAGAATGTCGTGCCCTTTCGACGAATTTCTTCTAGTTGCTGTTTGAAGGAACCATTACCATCTATTGTGACGCCTAGGTATTTATAAGAGGCTACCTGGTCTAACCTCTGTCCGTCCAGGAACCATGCGGGTTTCCGTTTTTTGTGATAGTTTATTGTCATTACTTTTGTTTTGTTTAAGTTAATTGTTAATGAGTTGGTTTTTGAAAATGCGTTGGTTTTGTCAAGGAGATGTTGGAGGCCGACGGGGGATCGACTGATGAGGACTAGGTCGTCTGCATAGAGGAGGTTTGAGAGGGAGATGTTGCCTAGTCTTGGGGCATGGGATTTAACTGTCTCCAGTTCACCAGGGAGGTCTGCAAGAAAGAGGTTGAACATCGTGGGGGCTAGCACGCAGCCCTGTTTCAGGCCTTTACTGGTCTTGATTTGTCTCGAGAGGTGCGAGCCAGAGCCCAGTTTGATCCTGACCCAGGTGTCGGTGTATAACATTACCAGCTGCTGTAAAAGTGGGCCTGGGATTCCCCATCTGTCCAACTTCCGCCAGAGTTTTTTCCGATCTACGTGGTCGAACGCAGCGCTGTAGTCAATAAAGCACATGAAGAGAGAGCTCTTGGAAGCTTTTGCTGCGTCGGACAAAAGAGTTAGCGCCATGATGTTTGTCGAGGTTCCCTGGCCGCTGCGGAATCCAGTTTGGGTTGCTGGGATGGTGTTATTTGCTGTTGCCCAAGATGTTAATTCCTCCAAGATTAGGCCTGCATAGTATTTTGCCTCTGTATCGATTAGGGCTATAAGGCGATAGCTACTTGGGTCGTTCCTGGCTCCCTTTTTGTAAATTGGGCTTATTATCGAGCCTCTCCAGGATGTTGGTATGGTTGCTGTTTCTCTTATTGCGTGGAATACTGGTGTCAGGGTGTTGCACCAGAAGGCAGTGTCTTGCTTGTATAGTATGGGCGGTATCCCGTTGGGACCGGGGGCCCCCTCGAGTTTGCCCTTTAGAATTAGTTTTCTTAATCTGTCCGGTGTGTCCTGGAATGAGTTCTCTTCTTGAGGTGCGGTTGAGTCGAATGTTGGTAGTAGGCGTTTAGCCTCAATTGGGTTTTGGTCCTTGGTTGGTTTCCGCCCGCAGGCTTGGATTTTATTGTCGGAAGATATGCCAAGGTTGTCGGGGCTCTTGTGCACTGCGTCTGACCTGTCTCCCCCTGCAGGCGCTGCCTTTGCAGGGTCGGCTTTATTGAAGTGAGCTGATAGGTAGGTAGCCCAGTCAGATTCGGAGATGTTGGAGTTAATGCCTTTGTGGCCTGGTTGTTGGAGGCTGTGAATGATCTTCCAAAAGCCGGAACTAATCTTCTGTTTGGAGTTATGAAGGATTTTTACCCAGAGGTCCTCGTTTAGTTGCCTTTTTCTTTCCCAAGTTTTCTTTTTTAACTGTGCTTTTAGCTTGCGGAGATTCTTTTGGGTGTCCTCGATGTTGGGGTGTTTTCGGAGTTCTTTGAGAGACTTTTTTATTTCTCGCTTTATATTTTTTATCTCTGCAGTTGTTATTTTGCCGTGTATGATCCTGGCGATGTTGTTGCCTTTTTGAGTTTTTGTCTCTGTTGCGTGCTTGGCTCCTAGTTCCTTTACGAAGTCTACCCAGGCGTCAAGCGGGTTATTGTTTGAGCTGGATGTCTGATGTATAAGTGTTTTAGCGCTATTTAGAAGTTTCTCAGGCTTGGTGGGCTTGCATCTTATTCTTCTGTAGTTGGTGGTGTGTTCTGTGACGATGTATCTTTTTGCAGCTGCTTCGTTCATGCAAGTCAGCCCAAGATTGATTTCTAGAGGCAGATGGTCACTTTGGGTGCTTTCTCCTATCTTGAACGAGCTTATTTTCTCATACAGTGGAAGTGATACAAGCATGAAGTCAAGGTGTGAGAAAGTGCTTGATGAGAAATATGTTGGTGCTGGAAGGATGTCCTCAATGAGTCGTCCGTTGAGCACTCTTAGGTTTAATTGCTCAAGGTCTTGTACTAACTGGGTTGAGGTTTTGGTTTGTTTGTTTCGTGGGGGGAAAGCTTGGCTTGGGATTTTCCAGATGGTGTCCATTTCTTTTGTCATTTCGTCCGAGGTTTTGTCTCCGAAGAGGTTGAGGTTGAAGTCTCCTGCCATAAGTGTGTTTTCCATATCCCCCTCGACCATGAGCCTTGTCAGTTCTTTGACAAGTTCCCTTGACCCAGATTTCTTGTGCTTCGGGTGAATGTATGTGTTTATGACGTGTAGCTGTTGGGTGGCCTGTTCGTTTTTGACTGTAAGTGATATGAGCTGTATTTCATTTGGTGGGGTGATGTTTGCCCTTTTTTCTTCCACTGCACCAATGGTAGTTGTTGAGGTGAGTATTGCAAGTCCCCCTGAGCTTCGGCCATATTGAGAGCTTCTGGTTGCCGGATGGGTCAGCGTAGTGTAGCCTTGTAGAGGAATGTCATTTAGTTCCCATGTTTCCTGGAGGAGAATCAGGTCGAAACTGTTTAAGTAATTTAATGTGTCTAGGTCCTCCAGTTTGTCTGAAAGGCCATTGATGTTCCAACTGCATATTTTGATATTAGTGGAGGGGGTCGTAGGGTCAGGTGTTGAGAATGGCGCTTTTTGTCAGTTGGGGTCATCTCCAAGTATGGTGCGAGTAATTTTTAGACTACTTGATGCTGATTGCTGGACTATGGGATTGTGAGAGAACGATGTATATTTGTCCAGCCCTGGGGAGTAGCTAAGTGCTCCTTTCAGTATTGATTTGGCCAGATGGGTGCGTTCTTGTTTCCTTTCTTCAAGGAGCAGGGTGGGGTAGGCTGGCTCTTTTTCTGCTTCGAGCTTAATTCCCCACTGTGAAAATGTTGAAGATTCGTTCATAATTAAGTTTGCTACTTCCCTTGATGACCATATGGTCTTTGTTGTTTCGTTTCCTTGTGGGTGGGGGGCTGGTTGAAATTCAAGTGATAACATATCGGTGGTTTTTATATTTTTTAATTTCTCTATTGAATTAATTAACTTTAAAATATTACCCCTGTTTAAGGTGTCCACTCTTCCTCTAGAGATAAATTCGGGAATGAATAAGATTGTGTCCGCGTCCATTTCCCCAAGGGGAGGTGTTTGCTGGTGCATTTGTTGCTTGATATGGATAATCCCATGTGGCTTGTGGATGTGCGAAGTTGTTGTTCCGCTATTGGATGATACCTCCTCCGATTTCTCCTTTGCCTGGCTGTTTTCTGAGTGGGCAACACTTGTTGATCGGCTGTTCTTTGTTGTTTCACTGGTACTGGTCTCATTTTTATTGCAGATGCATTTTTCTCGGAGGTCTTTTGGTATAACTTCAGTTTGGATTAGTTTGGGATCCTCTCGGGGCTGTCTACTTGCTTCCAAGGTTAGTTGTATTGATGCTGCTTGGCAGGCCTGTTGCCCCTTTTGTTCCTGATCTAAGGGCTTTCTGGTTGCCGGATTTAGTGGTTGGCAGGCGGGGTTCTGTTCTGTTCCTGCTTCTGTTTGCGTCTTTGTTTGCAATGGGTTTGTAGGTGATGGTGGGAGATTTGTGAGTTCCCTTTGTTGTTTTCTATCACCTGGCAGCTTCTTATCTCTCGGTGTAATGAGGTGACTGTGCTCTTCACTACTTTCCGGTTCTGTTGTTTTCTTATTCCGGCCCTTTCTTTTTTGCTTTCGTCGGGCCCGGGCATTAGGTGGGCTCTCCACTAGCTCAATTTGTCCTCTTTTGGGGATGTTCTGAGGGGGTTCTTCCGGTGGGCTTGTGGTGGATGGGGGCAGGCGCCACGGCATGCTTGTTTTTATTTTGCGTGGGTCTTTGCTGTTTCCTGGTGACCCTTTGATGTGAGGGGTGTCGGGCCTTCCCTCTGTTGATAGAAGATTTGTTGTAGTTGAATCTGTTTTAGTCTTATCGTGCTTTTCAATCATTGGGGGAGGCTTTATGATGTTTGTTTTTATATCCTCCAGAAGATTTCCCAACATCGTGGGTATAGATGATAGTTTATCGATGATTGGCGAGCAGATGCAGTTGGTTCTTTCGATTTGAATTAAATTAGCTGACTCCTGTCCTCTTTTTATTAGGCCGTTAAGGTCAGCTAGTTTTCTGTCGATCCCCATGGTGGCTTCTGCCAGGCTTTGTAGAACTATCAATTGTAAGTCAAGCTTGTCCGATTGGTACTGAAGTGCCGTTGAGGATAGCTGTATTGTGTTAAGTAGGGTTGCCCAGAAGGGATTAAGAGGATCTCCGGTCCCTTCTGTGGCCAGATGGGAGCATTCTTCGCTGATTCCGTTAGTAGGTCCTGTTACGTTGTATGCTGCCACTAGCTCACTCCATTCTTGGGATACCAGGAAGGTCATGTCCCTGTCTGGGGAGCCTTGATCCCCTCTTGCAAAGTTTGGTGACGAATTTGCAGGGTCGTGTTGTGATCCCGGAGTGTCAGGCACCACAGTGTGACCTTTAGTTTTATGTTCTAGTTTTATATGGGTATTGGGTGCTTGGGGGGATGCTGGTTCTTGATTTGTTATTACTTCTGCCACCCCTTGGTGTGTGTGTGAAGAAGGTTTAGTTGGAGATGGCTGTTTTATTTTACTATGAGGCTCCAGGGGCCATTCCAGCTCTGGAGGATGTTTCCTTGGTGTGTCCTCCTTTGGTGAGGAACTTGTTTGGTTTGTTCTCTCGTTTCGTCCATCAATGGTTCCCTCGATTGGATCCTCTGATGACGGGGCTTGGCCATTGATGCATTCTAGTGGCTCTTGCCTTCTGGTTTCTTTTGGCCCGTTGTCTCCTACGCCTGCTTCGCCTCCGGCGTGTTCCGTTCTTTCCCTTGGGGTCGGTGCCTTGTGTATTTCTGCTACTATGTGGCTTTTGGTTTGTGGCAGAGTGTTGTTTGCGTTAACGGGTTGTAGTGGAGATTGGAGGCCCTTGATGGAATCATTTGAGGAGAAGATGACATTTCCTGGATTTTTTAGGAAGGCAAATTTTGTGTAGATTTTCGGCTGAAAATTATGTTTTGTTTCCGTTTGCTGTCCCACTACGTTGATTAATTGGCGAATGTTTCTCCTTTTGTTGCTTCTAGGTTGTTCTGGAAGTTGGGTTGGGCTATGATTGATGTCCTTGTCGGATTGCAGTCCCCCAGTTTGCGAACCGTCGGTTGTGCTAGTGTTGGTTTCGTTGGGGCTGCTTTCCGGCAGGGTGATGACGCTTATTATTTTGTCTTTTTCTTTGTTGCTGTTGGTAGCTCTCTTGTTTTTTTCCGGTGACGCTGAACTCGTGGTTGTGTTGTTTCTTTTTCGTTTGGCTGGTTGCTTTGTTAGAGGTCTTCGTTCTCTACCCGACCTCATAGTGATCCAACGAGTTCCTTCCAGGGGGTCTAGAAGTCTCACAGACTCTCTGTGTCTCCGTGCCTCCGTGTCTTTTGTCTTCAAGACTGTGCTGTTGCTGCTGCTACTGAGGACCCCCGTTTAGGTGCTTATTGCTGTGGTGATTTGCGGTTAATTGCAGTGACTCGGGCGCTCCCTCCTTGCCACTCCGCAGCAGCTTCTGTGCAGAGACTTGCTTGCTATAGGTGGACTGTTAGTGGGCTGTTAGTGTGTTATAATGTGAGCAGTAGGCTGTAGTCTTACACCCTCTCCTGCAGCCACCGCACTGCTACGTTTGCTCAGCCTCGGGGGTGGGGGGGGGGGAGGTGGGCTATGCCGGGAGCCTCAAGCTCCTACCTATCGCCGCCCCGCCCCACTCTCCACTCTTCTCTCGCTGACTTCTCTCACTGGCTGGTGGATGTCTAGGCTGGCGGTGATCAAATCCCTTCAGTAATTCAGTAATTCAGTAATTCACCCGCCAGCCGTCAGAACACCAGTGGGGAATAGTTGGGAGTCAGTTATCAGTTAATTGTTTCAGACTTATGGGGCGAGTGTGGGAGAAGAGTAAGAGTAAGAGTAAGGGTAAGAGGTTTCACGTACTCACTTACTCACTCTCACCGCCGTGACCACTCTCACCACCGTCGGTAGTCGTCAAGGTCGGATCCCGATTGTTGCCAGCAGTCCCGTCGAGCGCCAAGATGTTCTCACTGCCGCCCGCCTTCTCTCGCGGGCAGGTGGGTTGTGTCCCGTGTGCCGGGACCCGGCCGGCTGGAGCGGGCGTGTAGAGCAAAGCCGTAGCCCCGCGTTTGTCTACTGTAAGTCCCACTGTTGCTCCGTGATGCCTTTGCCCCCCCTTTCCTGGTATGCTCGGCGGTCGGGCAGTCGGGTTGGCGGTTTGGCGGGTTGGCGCTTGGCGGATGAAGACCTCCGCGCTCGAAACTGGCCGCCTGGTGGATAGCGTCCTGCTCGCCCCGCACACCCAGCTCGCCCTGCTCACTGCTTCAGACTGTAAGGACTGCTCCTCTCCTCTGGCTCTCTGCTGCTCTCACTCTCTCCGTTGCTGCCTGGCTCAGCTCGCTTCTTGTGTCTCGTGACACAGCTGTGGAAGGAGACTGAAGCTGCTGAAGCTGCTGAAGTTGAAAGTGGGGCGGGCCCGCTGGGCTGCAGGGCTTTGGACTGCAGGGCTGTTGGCTATGGGCTGCGAGCTGCAGCTTTTCAGTCCCCCTGCTCGTGCCACTGCCGCCCGCTCCTCTACCGCTTGCTGCCTCTTCTGCAGGCAGCTGGACCGACCGACAGCCTGGAGATGCTCCGGTGCACGTGGTAGGGTCCCGTGTGCCTTGTTCTGAGAGTCGGGTACCGGGGGTCGTAAGATTTAGCTCCTGTGCGGCTCTGTGCGGTTCTCAGAGCTCAGGGAACGGGGATCTGATTTTCCGCCCCCCACCTCGGTCTCGGTACCGAAGCAGATTCGCCGACCGGCTCTGCACTGCCGCCGCCGCCGCCCCGAGCTCGATGCTCTCTGCTCCTGTGCTCCTGTGCTCCGTGCTGTGGTCAGCAGCGCCACCCACTGGACAACTGACAAAGTAGGGAATGAGTAAAAAAGACGAATCACAAAACGGAAGAATAAATAAATAGCGAACTGAAAAGAGAAGAAAGGAAAATCAAATCATCTCCTTACTCGGAAATAAAAAGGGTAGGATGAGAAGAAATAAAGAAGAGCAAAGACATGTGGTGGAGAGGGAAAAGAGGCGGAAGGAAAAATAAGAAGGAAAGAAAAAAGAGAGGGAAGACAGTAAGATGGAAAGATTCAGGAATCTCGAAGAAAGGGGGTCCACAGTTGTTGAACCATTTCTTCTTGGTCCTGCAATTTATATATTACACGTTTGTGTGATGCCGTCTGTATTATTACAACAATCCAATCCTCCTTGGAGGGAGGGCTAGGTGATTGCCACAATCTTAAAATACAGATTTTAGCAGTAGAAAGTGCAGTATGTAAGAGTCGACTCTGCTGAGGGCATGAGATAGTAGGAAAGCTTCTAGGATCAAGTATCAAAATAGGAGCAGGTGTAAGGGGAAGTGTAAGAGGAATAGATTTCATTAGCGTATCTCCTATTTGTGACCAAAATTGTTGTATAAGGGAACATTCACAGAGTATATGTAGAAGGTCACAATTAACTCCAGAATATCTCCAAACCCTTGAATGCAATGACAATCCAGCTCGTTGCAACTTTGATGGCGTCCAATGCCAGTCATTCATAGTTTTAAAAAGACAAAGTTTCATACGTGCCTCATGACTACCCTTTTCCAGGGCTTCCAATATGTCTGACCAGGTATCTCCGCCTCTAGTAATATATACAGGAGTACCTGCCATTTGTCGCGAAGAGCATTAAGAAGTGCTTGTGTGGGGAACATCCTTTACAACGCAACTTTTACCACGCACTACCATTACGACGCAACTTTTACAACGCAAGTTATTACAACGCATTGCGCTGGCGGGCGCTCTAGGATAGGGAATAGTTTAATTTACTATCCAACACCTTCCCTCCTATCCACGGGGACTGGAGTTGGAATAGTAAATTAAACTATTCACTATCCAGCGCCCCCCAACGCAAGTAGTTGTAACGACTTGCGTTGTAAAACCTGTGTTGTAAAGGCATGCGTGGTAAAAGCATGCGTTGTAACGTCATACATCCGCTTGTGAGTATAAATGGTTAATTAGATTGCTATATAAACCCAACATTATACACTTGTGATGTCCCCAACTATAATAAAGAAAATTCAATATCTTTGATACTTCTAATGTCCAAGGGGAAGGACCAAGACATCTCTTCAGACAATATTGGAGTTGTATTATTTGGAAGTTATTCATCCAATCACACTCCTCTCCCTCCTATGAAAGGAAACCAAACATAACTTGTATGTACAGTTCTTACATTCCCAACTCAAAGAAGAAAAGAAAATGGTGTGGCTCTTCCCAATTCCAGTGAACAGAATGTTTTGCGTTAAGATGCCAATATCCTTTATCCTTAAAGAAAGAATGTTAATACCCTGAGTCAATGTTTTAATACCAATATCCTCAATTTTTAACCTTCATGGTTATAATAAAGGATAATGCACAATTGTCTAGAAATACAGGAAAATACAACAAAGGAATACTGTGGTGCTTTCATCCAGCTGCATCCACAGTAAAAATGATACGTAGTCACGGATTTCACGGAAGACCGGTGTTCCAAACCTGATTCAGGTTAGGAGTGTTACTTGAGCCTGAGCAACTCCAAGATCATGGCCTCTGTTGGTTCATTCACTATCACTGACATTGGAGAGGCCTGCAATCCCCTCAAAAATGCTTTCTCCACGAAAGCTGACAACTCTCTAGCCAGCCCTCTCTAAAAGCTGCTGCCTCCAAATGCCAATCCGACTCCAAGCAACTTGCAATCACCAACTGCACCCAGCAGTAGGACGCAAACAGTGGTCTGTGTATGTGAAAAGCCTCTGGTTTCCGAATAACCTCACTGGCAGGAAGGGGTCGGACCAGAACAGAATTCATGGGACGGAGAAGTCCTAAGAAAGCCACAAATCAAGAAAGGAGACCCTGCAATCAGTGCCGCCGCACAGTTAAACAATCTCCATACTAGGAAAGAATTACGCACGCTGCTTAGCATGTATCTGCTTCTCAAATACTCCATAGCCCCTCCCAGAGGGAAAGAGTTTCTGAGAGTTGTAGTTGTTACTGCAGGCCTAATACGTTCGTAATCTAGGCGGGGCTGATCAGAGCCTGACATATAGTTGCTTTTGCAGCTGCCCAAACTATTCTGGAAGTGGAAACTGATGATTTGTTATTATTTAGATATACAGAAAGATGAGAGCGCAATTTGGATTTTCCCTGAGGTAAACAATACCTTTGAATGTTGGAAGTGGAGAGGTGTGGAGAGGTGTGGCTTACTAGTGGAGAGGTGTGGCTTACTGGTTAGAGGCGGCAGACTTGTAAGCAGAGAACGGCCCGGGACCAGGGTTCAATTCCCGACGCGGCAGGGTCTTGGACCAGGGTCAACGGACTCGATAATTCTCGCCTCAGTGCCTACTCTAACCAGGGAACACACTCGGTAACTCTGGGCATTAAGCTTGCCTCATCTCTACAACGGCCCCCCACAGACGCCGGGGATGCCTGGTTTCACCCTGGAGATACCCAGAAAGGGACCATCTCACAGAGAAAACCAGGACGGGTTCCCCAGCGGTCTACAGCGCCAGGACACTCGGGTAGAGTAACAGTGCGCTTTACAAGTATCCCACATTTACATTTACATTTACATGTTCATGCATCATGGATTTCATCCTGCCAAGGTTAAGCCTACCTCTAGGGAAATAAGAACTGGAGAGTGATCAGAAACGGCAGCTTCCAAAATATGGGATTCAGTAGCAAGTGCAACTATTGGGTGAGAAATAAGAAAGTAATCTATCCTGCATTGTGAGCCATGAGCAGAGGAGAGAAAGGTATATTCTTGATCTGAAGCATGACAGAGGAGCCAATGGTCAACTAGTCCATGATCCGTTGTTATATCACCCAATAAAGCTCTATCGGCAGCATTATATCTGTCTAAGGGGCCGGTTTTATCTAAATCCAAATGTAAGCTAAATTCTAGTCGCCACCAATGATATAACTGGATGCACCGATCTCTACACGTGTACGATTTAGGTTGAGAAAATAAGAGTGCTTATCACCTGTTGGGGCATAATTTTTCCTCTAATTTGACCTCAGGATCAGTCCATAATTTAACGATTGAGAAAGGTAAAGATGTGTGCAGGAGGATTGCAACACCACACTTTCGTGGTTGGTTTGTCTCAGAAGAGGTTGTGTGGTCAGTCAGCAATGAATAACTTTTCCCAACCATTCTCACTGCAACTTAGAGGACTCCAGAGCATTAGTGTGAGTCTCCTGTAAGAGAGCTATATCAGTTTTTTTCTTTTTAAGATAAGAGAGTACTTTTTTATGTTTTATAAAATGCATGAGGCCATTAACATTCCATGAAATTATGCGAAAAGGATGGGAGGACAAGAATGTGCTTGCTGCCATATGTATGTTAGGAATGTGAAGATGTTAGTTTAAGAGAGAGAATTGGCAGATAATGTGTAGTAAAAAGGATAGGATGAGCGTTGAAAAAATACCACAAGGGAGAGAATAAATAAGGAGATGAGATAGATTTAGATAAAGTAAGAAGATAAAATGGAATAAAGAAGAGACTATATAAGGGAGGGGTGAGAACAATTTGGATAGAAGATGAAGAAGATGAATTCTGAGTAAGCAGAGAATTGAAGAATTCAAGAATTATTGTTTTCCTATAAAATATAAGGAAATCCAAGGGTTATGGAAGAGTCACATAAATATTATATATATAGAAGAAATAGTAAGTAACAAAAAGAAAAAAGAATATAAAGGAAAGAAGGAAAGGTAGATGACGGGCTATTCACGCCAGGAGAGCCCTATCCGGCAACACCATCAGTGGTAAGGGGTGTATTTATAAAATAATATTTATAGCATTCAAAAAATATTATAGAATTCAGAATACAGATTGAGAATAGAAAAAGAAATGAGTATTATGAGAGTATGGTGTTGAAGGAGGTAAGATATTGGAAACAGAAAAGGTAGAAAGGAAGTAAAGTGAGTAATTAGAAATGAGAGATCAGCTCAGAATGAAATTGTCAGATATATAACACAACGAGGAAAACCATGGAAATATAATAACATTAGGTAAACATTAATATAAAGAATTGTTATCACATTTGGGCATAATCATATCATGATGATGTCATCATATATGTAAACAATGTAATAAATGAATAAATAATGAGGTAACTGTGTCAAAAAGATAATCATGCATGACATAGTTAATAATCCTAATATCTATAAAGAAGAATATAAAAATACCTATAGGAAGGAAAAAACATAAGCATATAGACTATATCGAAAATACAACAATCTGTAAAGGTATAGAAATATTATACGAAAACATAAAACAATTGAACTTACAATTGTAAGAGTAAATAAGTATTGAAACGGTAATATATATAAACCATTGTATATATAAGGGGAAAACATGAAAATTATTAAAATATGATGATGAAGAGGAAAGGATTAAAGGAGAGGTAATATAGAAAGAGTAATATATAAAATATCATATGCGGAATCTTGCAGGGTATAATAATGATATTAAATATTCAATATAATCATGTCTGAATAATATGACAATTAAGTAAAATAATGCAATAGTAATATACCTAATACAAGTAAATAGTATCATAATTAAATAAATAAATATTGATAAATCAAGATAATGTAATAGATAAATAGTGCAATGAAAAATTAATAAATAGAAAAAGAAGAACAGAACATTGGAGCTAAACATCCAGGTTACATACTTCAGTGGAGATTTTCATAGAATAAAGAGGCAGATCTATGGTAATTTAAAGTTCAACTCATATATACTAAACCTTAATACATTTCATTCATAAAAATTCATATCATTTGTATTATAACATTATAAACTAATTACACTCTGTCACGTACATATGTTATGAAATAGGAAAGGGGGAAAAAGGATTTATGAAAAAGGAATATAATATAGTATAGCATGATATAATTTAATATAATATAACTCAATATAATAAAATATAAAATATGCATACGTTCACAGATAATTTTTAATAGAATAAATGAATATTCAGAGACTCATCAAATCGTAGTTTCAATAGATAGTGGAGTACATGACTTCCGACTGTTCTTCAATATTAATCAAGATTATTAATGAATCAAAGTTCAGGAAACACCTTCTTCAAATGATGGAAAGGAATTTAAGGGAGAACGTGATTTGTCTCTATCCCTTTCCTGCATAAGAGCAGCTACTGCATGAAGGGCCTGTATTCGATCTCCAAAAGAGTATATGTGTCGGTCTGGATCTCTTCCTCTTCTTTGGGACCGATTTGGGTTGTGCTGAGATTCATCAGGAGACATCTTGGACATCAGGGAAGAAAGTGGAAATTGAAGCTCACGCATAAGCATGTTGCATTCCATGTATTGAGGAGTACAGGCATCCAAAAAGAGAATGAGATCCTCTGGATTACTGAAGTCTATGGATAAGCCATCTTTGGTGATTCTAAGATGTGCTGGCTCAAAAAGTCCATATTTTATGTCTAATAGTTGTAAGCCGGCCTGAAAGAAAAAAGGCTTTGTGGCGTTCATTTGTTTCTTTTGAAAAATCTGCTGTCATGGGGATCTCATGACCCTCAAATTGATATAGACAATGTGTACGGGCCGCAGTAATTAATTGGCAAGCTTGTTCATGTCTTAGAAAGCAAACAATAGGTGTGTGTGGATGTAAGTTTTTCCCATTTTTGAAAGGACCAATGTGATGTGCTCTCTGCATCGCTAACCAAGGGTCAAAGGTAAGAACTGTTAGTTTTGGAAGAACTGTTATGAGCAAAGATTTGACATCTTATCCTTCCACCCCTTCCGGAAAGCCAGAGAAGCGTACATTGTCACAACGATTTCTATCTTTCAAATCTACCATCTTACTTCTGCGGAATAGAAGCTCCTGATCTCAACCTGGATACTATTTATGCAGCTCTCACCTGTGACCACTCGTTCAGTAAATCCATCTAATCTACTCTGAAATCCAGCAATGTCTGTACAAATCGATTCAGTATCAGCTGTAAGAGCAGACATAGACGTCTCGATCCCCCTCCAGACATCGTCCAACATCAATGATTTTCTGGATTATCCACGCCATAGTAGGATCTGGTGTAGTTGACATCAAAAGATTAGATGATGTTTGGGCTGAGAGGGTGGTATGCCGAGCTTCAGAGGTAGAACGACCCTGGATTAGGATTATGGAGTATGAGGGTTGCTTTGTGGATTCCCAGTTGTACCTGTAATTGCTTGGTAGAAGAAAAGCATGGTTATCTGGTTATACCAGTATAATTGTCAATGAATATTAATTCTTATAGTCTAAGCAATAGAGAGAGTGTTATTTGTGATAAAATGTTTTAGCAAAACGTCTACAGGAACTTCTTAGATTAGAGGTGCTTTAATTTTATGGAGTTCTTCAGACATATAGTGCAAATAGAAGTAATCAAACTCTCTTATGTGGTTCACGTGTTTCTGATGCACAACAGGCGCCCGTCTTATTTGTAGTCAGTTCAATCTCAGGCAGTTCCAAATATTATGTATCAAATCATTGAATGAGCACACTTCTCTCATATAAGAAGACTGTGCAAAAAATTAAGCGTAATGGAGTAGTGCCGCTACAAATTATCCACCATTTCCTCTCCAAGCATGCAAGGCAATAAAAAAAAAGTCCGAAGTCACCTCAGATGTGTTCAGCATGTGACAGGAAAGCGCCAAATTCAAAGGCGGTACAGTTCCAGTCAGCACATCTTCATCACTTCAACAATGTTACAGAGGACTTGGAAAAACAAACCAAAGAAGGAGTGGATAGACTTCCAAGTACATGGTGCAATAAAAGAAAGCAAAATCTACCCAGATGTTTTGATGTAGAGCAGCAGTGCGCCCTATCTCTTCTATCAGCTGAGGCGTAAGCAGAGCAACAAAGAAAAATGCTGAGGAATGAAGTATTATAGAGGACAATGGCACTGTGAATCCGCAATCCTTGCCTCACCGAATACACAGGGCAACAGACAGAAGCACAAAACGTCTCGGGTACCTCCAATTCATAGCAGCAGACCACTGAATTCAAGAGAGGCTCACACCCGCTTAACTATGCCCTACTCAAGCAACACTGCTTCAGTTACACACATCCTCAATCTTGCCAGGAGTCACATGAAGTGAGCAGCGCGCTGAATCTAAGAGCGTTTCATGCCCAATTAGCTCCTCATTTTTCAAGCAACGTGTGCTTTCAATCCTTGGGCACATTCACTATAGTGCGATCACTCACAGATTATTAACAAAACACAACAATATAGGCTCACACGTAGCAAACAAAAAAGGCAATGTAAAAAACATATATAAAAATATGCTTCACAGTTTATTCAAAATAAGTGCAGTAAAACCAATATGGTTCATAGTAATAAGATCTTTCCACGGAGCAAAATATTAAAAACAATAAGAACTAATCAAATAGCACATATGGGGACAGACTACAGAAAGGAAAGATTAATTCCTATTCATAAAACAAGGAGATACAGAATAATGAGATCAATTCAGCTTGGCATCAGAATTAATGTCTCTCAATGCTTAAAGTATTTTTCCTTTTTCTGAGCATTGACGCATTTCGGTTGGCACTTATAATATAGACAACACCTTCTTCAGGAAAACAATACAACCATCTCATAAAATCTTAAATATCCTGCAAATCAGAAACAGCTTCACTGGTTACTTGTTACTAATCAGTGCTCCTAGCTTCATTTACAGCGTGCTTCAAAAAACGGAGCAGGCGTTTCTGATATGAGAGAACTGGCATATAGACAATAGGAATCTAGCCTCCAACTAGAATTGCTAGAGTGTTCGTCCAGCGAAACACTATCCTCTTTAAGAGTCGAAGGTAAACGACACAGCCAGTCCTGTTTCAAACTGCGGGTATTAGTTTCTTCCTGCGCAAAGAACAGCTGCGGGTCAAACGCCTCCAAATAAATAAAACCAGGTGTGAACGCCAACCGGTCACCACATGCTCGTTCTTCAGGAATACAACGAATGGCATATAATGCTCCTCGGCAGTATGCTTCCCAGTTTTTTACAGTTTTTATATGCCATTCAGTACTTACATTTATTTTTTCTTAAAATCTCCGAAAATTAGGATTTGGTGTCGGAAAAAAACAGAAAAGAGAACAAGAGAGATGATCTAGAGAAGTGCCAAAAGAGGAAGAAGATGGAGTGTTGAGGAGTTTTATGGACTGGAAGTTCTACGTTGATTATGCTATCTTTTTGGGTTCTAAGTTGGAACTTTAAAGTGTGCAGCTTGGAAGCGGTAAATAAAAGGTTATGCAAAATGCAAGCCTCCTTGTCTTTAATGAAATCATGATTCTCTATTTACCATCGCTATGAGAATTGGCATTCCTATAGAGCTAATGTCACAGCGCGCACCTCCTGCCCCGTCTGTACACCTCATTCCTACAATGACCCTCTCCCTATGGGTGATACTTAAATTGGTCACATACTTCATGACCCCCTGGGCCTCCCTCCCTCCAATACTACCCAACCATGTTTTATGATTATGTATGAGTGCATGTGTTAGATCATCCCCTAAACTCATGCCTTTCATACACTGCTATGGGTGCTTTGATTACATGGCCATGACATGCAGCTTGGCCCGCTCAAGATGAATAAATAGGAAAGATGAGTAAGCAGGAAAGATGAGTAAGTAGGAAAAAAGAGTCATTAGCACACACAGTAAACAGTATGGACTAAGCTCATCAGACATACTGAAACAGGATGAATGAGCTCCCTAGCACATATGACCTTGACCCCAGCCTTCGCCCCGCCCAGAATGAGTAAGCACAAATTTCAAAGACTATTTAAATCACCCTCACTGCCGCATTCAGTTGCTTGACTTTGAGATACCTACCTCCTGTTCGAACCCTTCTTGGATCACCGGCGGCTTCTTCAGCCATCTTCATTCGTCAGCATTTCTGGGTCCCCACCTTCCAGGCATCACTGACGGAAGCCCTCCAAAAGGAAAAAAAACAAAGATGTGTGAAAATCTTTCCTACACTCTCTCTTTGAGAGAAACTGGGTCAGTGCAAGGTCAGTGCACTGATGGTTCAGCCTTGAATCAGACTTACATAACATTTGTGACTATCCTAACATGTTTATCTGCTTGGGACAATAACGAAATTCCTACAGAAGAACTGCAAGTGCTTTAATTTTAAGAGGCACCTCTTCATTCCATTTTCAAAACACTGCCTATACTGCTAAAAGGCATCATGAGTCCAGGATGACAATGACCTTGAATTAAAGCCTTTTCAGCATCAGCTCTCATGTGGAGATTAAACAAGATAAAGACATAGGTGCAAATAATGAGAACTCAATAACTGTGGAAGCCAACAGTTATAAGATAATTATTCTGCATACGCTCATGGTGATGCCTGAACACCTGACTTTCACTTTGCCTTGTACGCAAAAGGTGACAGTAGAGTTATATTGGTAAGTGCCAAGAAAGCCATGCTCATTTACCAGTGAGTGAGGAGGATAGTTACATTGATTGGGGAAGTATGGTAAAAATGTTGTTTGTTTCTTTGTAAGGTAAACCCAAGGGCTCGTCAAACTCTACAAGTCATGATCAATCCTGTGAATCACCAGCCACCTGTATCGCCAGTCGCTGAAGCAGCTGATCAGTGTTTGTTCATCTCCTTCTACTCCCACTCCCTGTCCCCTATCCCTCTCTCCCTGGGGTTAATCGCTCACATCCTTTTCCTTCCAGGTGTGTTGAAATAGCTCACGGGGTGTGGGCATACAAGCTTCACTCCATTGGATCACTGGATTTCAGGTGAGTGGTACGGCCTGTCAGCTAAAATTGAAAAATGTTCTTCCTCTCTTTAACTTTAACTCCCTGTATGAAAGGTGGCAAATTGAAACCTAGCTAAATGCTCTAATAATATACTACATGTTGTAAATGTTCTAGAAAACGCACCATCTACAAAGGTAATTGACAGTTAACAATAACTGCAGTAACTATTGCTGACTTCATAATTCATAAGATCTTAAGTTAAGGTTTTGTTAAGCTTGATGGGATGTGAGTGTAATGCAAATAACCCAAAATGTATTTAACCACAACAAGGACAATTCTGAATTAAGTTCTATTTCTTGCCAAATATGGTGTAATTCTGTTCAACTGATTTTGCAACATAGATCGGAAATTACTATAGTATGTAAATTGCAGACTGCTTTTTATTTACCGTTCCTTTCATTTATCTCCACTTAGGCTGGATCTCTACCAAATGTCACATACCAAAACGTAGGTGTATACTTTACCTGCGTTCTTAGGTTTCATACTAATTCATCTACCAGTGCCATAATAATAAGCAAACAAAAGAAAAATGTTTGTGGTAATTGAAACAAATTTACTATTGTTGATGCTGGAATATAAGCTGAAAACAAACTTTAGTTATGGTGCAGATAAAACTGATGAGAGGTGATTAATGCCTGCAACACAGAATGTCAAAAGCAGTTAAGGTAGTATGTTATGCTTGCAAAGGTGGTTGGGGATTTAAAATTGCATTTCCCTTATATATGGTCTAATATCTAGCATAATAAATATTTACCCATGAGTATAAAAATATCAGCGATATCTCAGACTAGGCCTGGGAGGTAAATTCCGTTCCGATTGCGGAATTTGGGTAATTTGGGTAATTTCGCATCCAGCGGAGAACGCGAAATTGCCTAAAAACCTGTGTTCCGCGACTTCGTGAAATTTTTTGCTTGTTCGTGTTCTCAAATGCGTGTTCGCGAGATATCCCCCGAGCACGCAAACAGCAATTGCGAACAGTAAAAAAGCTTTGCGAACAAGCAATTCCGCGTGTTCGCAAAATTTCTGCGTGTTCGCTGAGATTATTTCCTGTTTCGCGGAGATTTGCGTAATGCGATTAAGCTAATTCCGCCCACCCCTATCTGAGACAAATCGTAATTAGCATCTTAATAACATTAACAAAAAAGCAAAAGAGGAAATGATAGGAGCTGTAATGTGTATATCAGAATGCAATCATGCTTGTAGCATTTTATATAAATTAGTTAACACATGCTGTATTAGTTTTATACACAGAGTAAAACAAATAATAGTCTGATATTGGTAAGTTTAACAATTCACTCGTCACAAAGGTATCTATAAACCAGCTTACTTGCTTAAGTCTTGAACCCAATCTTCATTGTGCAGTTTTAAACTATTTTCACGTTTTTAGCACCACCTTTTGCTGTGAACCATGCTCTCATGTGTTCCCCTGCCTTGCCCAGGTGGTGGGGGTATTTGCTTCATTAAATCCTTTCTCTGTTTACCTTTTCCCTTGTAATTCTGTCAAGGGGTCCAAAGAAATCAATTCTAATCTCCTCCCATGCATGCTTTGGAAGATCAGACATGTTTAACGGATGAAGGGTTGTCTTGGATGACAAAATGTTGTACAAATGGCATGATTTTAAATCTTTTTAATCTCTTTCATCAAGACGAGGGAACCACACTCGGTCTCGTGGAGCTCATTTAGTAGCAACAACTCCACAATGTCTCTCATGAGCCAGTTCAATGACTTTTTGTCTCAGACTCTCAGGTATAGCTATTCTTGACACTTGTAAGATGATGCTTTCTATAGTAACTGAAAGTTCTTACGGCACATTTTTTAATTTCTGGTATTCAAGGCATCATGAAGAGGTTGGTTATGTTTTCACCACAATTGGTATGTAATAATGTCTTTGAGTACTAGCAAATCCCTTAACATAAGCTTTAGCCGCTTTAGAAGTAATGCCATGAGACTGTATGGACAAACATGGGAAGTAGTCAGCAAGGTTTTGATCTTTTCCTGGATGATGCACAATCTTATAATCATACTCCTTCAATTGCAACCCAATCTCTCAATACGAGGGGGCATCTTGGCTTTAGTATTTCTGAAAATGGTGAGCAGTGTTTGGTGGTCAGTGACAACTGTGAAATGATTTCTATGTAGGAGTAGTGAAAATGTTCACATTGTCCTATGTTTATTTTATTTTGTGTTATTTATATCTTTTAAACGGTCAAGTTTTAATCTCCTTCCTAAATCTACAGTAGACAGAAATGTATATAAGCTGCAGAGGTAAAGAGTTCAATTCCTGTACATCTAGCATCGAAAAAACTCTGCCTCCCACAATTTTATGATGAATGTTAGGGATTAAAAGGAGACATTAATTCTGTGACCAAAGACATTGTAGTAGCTTATAAAGATGATATCAAACAATTAAAACAGAACTAGCTGTTGAAAAGATGACAAAACACAAAGACCTAAGCAGCATATAAGCTTTCACAGGCAACTGAAGTAACAGATAGAGCAGGAGTAATTTGATTGTTCTTTCTCAGTCTAAGAACAAGTCTGGATACAAAGTTCTGAATCAGTTGAAGTCTACAAAGCAAATAATCAAGGAGCCCAAGATAGATAAAGTTACAATAATGAAGCTGTGAGGAGATAAAAGTCATTGAATATCTGAACCTGGTGAGAAAGGGAAAACAGGCATAGGATGTGCCTCAGGGACCAAAGTTGAAACAAACAGTTCTTTGTCATTGCATTAATTTGATCCACCTAGGACAAAGCATAATTAATATTGATTCTTGTAGATAATGAGGTCTGGGGAAGATTGAGGGAGGCCTTAAAGGAAAGTCTCAAAAGGGAAAGGGGGTAATAGGACGCAAAACTTGAGTCTTATTCTTGGTAAGTTGTAACCTTTTGGTGCTCATTCAGTTCTCAACCTTCAAAAGAGAATTGTGAAATGTGGTAGTAACTTCATGAACATCATCAGAGGTCTTCAGGATGATCTTAGTATAATTGGCATACGAAAGCAAACCTTAAGCACATGAATGAATTAGCCAACGGAATCATGTAAATGTTGAACAATAAAAGGAACAAGATTGATCCCTGGGGATCAGACATCAGGGATCAACCCATAGAGGATGAAGAGGAAAGTAATATTTAAAAAAATCTATCAGATAACAATCTGTTTAGCTAGCTATGGTATGTCCCCTGATTCCAGTCATCAAAAGACACTTTACAAAATATCACTGTATCAAAAGCCTCAGATAGATACAAAAGAATGAGGGCAGCCATAAGAGTATTGTTGGTCCAGCAGCACAGATCATTAAAGCCAGTAACAGCCCATTCAGTACTAAATCCAGCGCAACAATATCATAGCATTTTTGGTTACAAATTTGGATTCAAGAAGTTTGCCTACAAATGGTAGTTGGAAAGTAGGCTAATAATTCTCCGAAGAGTCTGTATCTAAAATGTTTTTTTTAGAATAGGGGTAACTGAAGCAATCTTAAAAAACCTAGGGATTGTTCATATTGCCAAAGAGATATTAATAATAGTCAGTGGGCAGGATTACTCCTGAATGAGCCACTCTTTTTTGCATTTTCGCACGACTTACTCTTTAAAAGAGACAAGGGAAGACTGGTTCATCATCATAATTACAGAGGAGTAGTGAGACTGGGCTCCTCCACTGTCTAATGGTGACTCACAAAGTCTTGAAGCCTTTGAGAGAAGACAGTATTTTGTTCACAGAAAAATCTGGAAACACTTGGGGGCAGATTTATGCCAGACTTGCGCCACATTTACGCCGCCGTTGCGTGACGCAACGGCGCGGAAATGTGGCGCATCCCTGCGACCGATTTACAACGTGACGCATCTAGGCAGATGGGTCACGTTGTAAAGCCATGCGCCATATGAAACCTGCGTCAGGTTTTATGTGGGTGTTCTGTCGCAGGGTGGGCCCCGTAAAACTGACGCAGTGAAATCTACAAGATTTCACTGAGTCAGTTTTACGACGCTGCTGCGTCAAATCCTTACGCCTGCTTGAAGCAGGCGTAAGGAGTGACGCACCACGTTATGTATGGGTAGCCTCTGTACATTGCGACGCTACTCCAGCAATGCGCCGCCCGTACACAACAAGATGCGTCACGCATCTGCCCTTCCTTGCACCATGGTGCGCCGCATTGTATATGCGGCGCATCTGTGGGGCCGCAAGGAGGGAATTGCGTGACGCATCAGTTCTGGCGCATCCCTGCTGATTTGCAGAGATGCGCCAGAACTCATAAATATGCCCCTTTGCGCCTATCCTCAGAATCGGTTTTAACTATATTGGAATGTTGACATTTTCAGAAGAATAAAATGCCGCTGTTACACACACAGCCTTGACACATAGTTGCAGCATAGTGAATGTGCTGGAACAAGGGAGTGAATCAAGTTTAAAGTTTCAAGTTTAAAGTGTATTGCTTGATTAATTAAAATCATCACAAAATCCCCCCCGACAAAATGTAAATAAAGTGCATCTACGCAGGCAGCTAGGATTGTCATTATGCGAGCTATCATATTACATCTGTGCTCTGTCTGCCATACATTTCAAGTGTATAAAATTCTAATATTGTAAAATCATGCTAAAACTATGTTAAAATCAAGTTGCAAGAAAAATAAAATGTGTACCCCCAAATAAGGGTGTGAGGATGTGTTACAAGCCATTATAATTAGTCATCATCCGCTTGCGATAGGCAATTGTTGACAAGTTTCATATACTTGACTCCTCGGCAAGCCAGGATGCATGACGAGCCCTCCAGCCAGCTTATCACTGCTTGTCTGCTAGATCGAATGTTCAAGTTAATAAAAATCGCCTTTAGGTACCGTCTCCTTTGGCCTAATATGGCTGGACAGGCACACGACAAATGAGTCAAGGTTTCTTTTTGGAATCCGCCCAATCGACAACCTTCTGAATTAAGACCTGTTACCCATGAGGGGGATAAGCCCTTGGAGACATGCGCCACCATCCTGAACTTTAAGAAGCACATCTTTAAGTGAGAACTAAAATGGGCAGATAAATAGGCTTGTGGCTTTGATGTCCTATATGATTTTATAACTGTCCATCCATGCCACCTCTTTGTGAGCGCCAATTTATCTTCCAGTAAGGATTTCTTTTTACTTGCGACTTTCGCAAGTTTGTTAAAAGAAACTCTATCCATCGTGTTGTCCCATGCTGGTTGCAATTCCAACGTGGCCAAGGATGTGCTCAGGAAACTCCCCCAAGAGTTTGGAATTTCTTGCTCCTTCTGTGACCTTACTTCGTCCCAACAGAGTCTATTTAGTGTGTCCGCTTCGGATGACAGGAGGGTATGGCAGAATTTAATGAAGTTGCTCATTCCCCTGTATTTATGATCCTGGAGCCCAAATTCCAGTCTTACCTGGGCAGGCGAGGCGCATTTTGGCAGATCAAAAACCGATTTGTAGATTTTTTACTGCAATTCATTCTGTAAATGCGAATCTTTGCCACACCAGGGGACCAAGCCGTAGGACAAACTTGGATGGATTTGGGCGGCCATGACTTTTAGCAGATGAGAAAGATTTGGGCAGTCCAATTTTCTGCGCAGTGCTCTGTAGGCATACATCAAGGACTGTCTCTTTGCTCTAAGGGCCAGTTTGTGTTCTTTATGACTTAAGCCCTGCCCGATTATTACACCCAGATATTTGTATGAGCTGTTTTCTTCTACATGAACCCCCTTGACCATCCATTTGAACTTTAGTTTCCTACTGTCAACTAGGCGAACGACTTTTGTTTTGTCTTTATTTATCTCTAGCTGTTCCGAGTCCAAGTAGGAAGCCAGGTTATTTATTGATCTTTGTAGCCCCACTGGGGTTTGACTTAGCAAGACTATGTCGTCTGCGTATTGGAGGATTGCGACTGGCTCATTAGCTAGTTTCGGGGGTGGCAGTCTGGGTTTTCAAAGTGTCGGGCAATATCCGATAGATACAGATTAAAAAGGCTTGGGGCCAAGACACAGCCTTGCTTCAGACCGCTTTGTGTGAAAATGCTTGCGGTGGTACTCGACCCATTTCCCAACTTGACTCTTGTCCGGGTGTCAGTATACAAGGTTATGATGGCGGTGAGGAGTTCATTTGGTAGGCCCCATCCATTGAGTTTGCTCCATAAATGATTCCGGTTCACTCTGTCAAATGCGGCTTTTACGTCCACGAAACAGGCGAAGAGGCGGGCTTTCCTTCTTTGTGCCTGTTCCGTCAAGAGGGCTAGAGTTGCAATATTCGATTGGGTGCCCATGCCTTTCCTGAATCCTGTTTGAAATTTTGGGATGATTTTGCTTTCCTCCATCCAACCTTGCAGATGGTTCAGTAGGCACGAGGCGTATAATTTTGCTTCCACGTCAATCAATGAGATTAGTCTATAGTTCCCTGGTTTGCCGTGATCTCCCTTTTTATATATGGGGTGAATGACAGACCCCCTCCAGGAAACTGGGATCTTAGAATGTGCGTAAATCTCATTGAAGACTGGGGTAAGGGTTTCCGACCATAACTCTGGATTTTTCCTGAAAATTGCGTTTGGTATGCCGTTTGGCCCGACCGTTCCCTCGGACTTTAGTTTCTTTATAAGTCTGATCAGTTCTTTCGCATTTGTCAGAGAAATTTGCTCGTTGGAAAAGGAGTTAGAGTGGGCTAGATTGTCTATTGATGTAACATGACTGGGTCCGACTTGAGCCTCCTTTTGGTCATGGTGTGGCCCCTGGAATGGTTGTTCTAGATCCCTCGTTGGTTTATTGAACAGGATGTTTACATGATCTATCCAAATTTCTGCTCCAATTCCTGCCTCTTGCTGAAGTGTTGGGCCAGCTGATAATGTATTGATATTCCCCCAGAAATCGCTGCTGTTGGATTTTTTGCTAGCTGTTAATAGTTGCTGCCAAATTGATTCTTTATACACTGATTTTTCTTTCCCCAAGTTCTTTCTATAGGCACTCCTCAGTGCCTGCAGCTTTGTTTTTTCTTGTTTTAGGCCCTTTTCTCCCTCTCTGGATAGGCGACGCACTTCTCTTGCGATCTCTCTTTTGCGCATTTTGAGATCATGATTGAACCATGGGTCCCTTCTGACTTTTTTTGTAGACCTCTGTGGCTTGGAAACCGGGAAGGTTTGAAGCAAGAACTCGGCCAGTTGCTCCCAATGATTTGCAAAAGCCCGTTCTTGTACAGGGCCTTGGATTTCATTAAAGGCCTTTACTTTCTCCTCCTTGGATTGCGAGGCCACTCCTTGCCATTTTACTTTGCGCAAATTGAACGTTTCTGAATGCAGCATAATGGCGTTTCGGTTCTGAGCAATTTTAGTTCTGTTCTTCAGATTCAAGGTTAATGGCAGGTGGTCGCTTTCTGCTTGTGAAATTATACTAAAACTATTTATCTCTGAGGACAGATTTGTGCGGGTAATAATAAAATCTATTGTCGAGGCGACCTTTCCACTCAGATATGTTGCCACGGGGGCGAGTCCCATGGGGATTTGCTATTCATAATTATTAGGTCGAGTGCTGCTAATTTGCAGACAAAGTCAGATGCGCCGTGAGGAACTTTGCTGTTTCTTCCCCGTTTTGACGCTAAAAGATTGGTATTAAAGTCGCCGGGATCACCATATGAGTATTTATGTGACTTTTCTGCAATGCTTTTAGCAATTTTATAAGAGTTGTATATTTACTGTTCTGCTTCTTTCTATCTGGATGAATATAGACATTTATTAGGAGGAGTTGTATGGTTTGTTCCTTACCGGTTACCTCGATCACTTGGATCCAGTTTACCCCTGTGAATATTTCTTCTGTTTCCCAATGCAATTTTTGGGTTAAAAAAGTTGATAAGCCCCTTCTCGCATGACCATAATTTGAGTGTCTTTCTGCCAGGCAATGATGTTCAATGAAGCCAGGTATTGAGGTTGCCCCCATATTCCATGTTTCCTGAATCAAGATTATTTGTTGTTGCATTAAAAAGTTTGCGGTATCTTGATCTTGGCCCATGTCCCTGAAGCCATGCACATTCCATGAACAGAGCGAGATGTTAATTAATTTGTTGTTTTCTCTTGCTGGTCCCGGTGTTTTTATTCCATGGTTAGGAATGCTTATCGTTCAGCGTTTTTGAGATCATGGCCCAGTCCTTGATTTCCTGCAGGCTTCCCCCGATGGAGCCCGGGCTTTCGCTTTTGGGCGCCTATTGTTTTGCAGGTACGTATCGGGTGAGTTGGAACGTGCTCCGCGTAAACATGTTTACTGGTGTTTTCGTGGGCTTTTCTCTTCCTTTGGATTATTTAAAAAGGGATACGGGTACCTTGGGCGTTGCACAGCCTTTAGCCTGATTCCCCATGCTTCAAATCTTCCTCTCATTGCTGCAATGTTGTCCACCAGGTCCTTGGACGACCAAGTTGTCAGTGACTCCTCTACCCCCCTTCCAGAAGTTTCCTTGAATTCCAATGAGATTAGGTCACACAAACGGATTCCTTGTAGTTTGGGGATTTCATGGAAGAGTCTCAAGAGGTTTCCCCTGTTGAGCGTATCCTGGGTGCCTTTTGATGAGTATTCCGGAATAAAAGACAGCTTCAATTCACACGAGTCAGTTTCGACTTGTTTTATGGATGACAAAGGTGCGCTTTCATTTCTTCCCCCTGATCCTACAAGGTTTAGCGGGGGTTTTTGACTGCTTCCTTGTTCATGTACTGCTGCATTTTTGATTAATACCTCTTGCCTGGCGATTGGAGGGCCTACATTTTTTTGGGCCGACGTCCTTATTTGTGGGTCCGCTTGCTCCTGGACTGAAAGCTTGCAGTAGCGGTCCTTTCCCCTTGTTATTACAGCAATTGTTTTGCGGGGGATTTGTGGGCTGGTTGACAGTGTGACCTCCGACCTATTATCTGGGTGCTGCTTGGGCTCTGCTAAGTTGGGCCCCTCATGTGTCTCTACTTGTTGCCATGCAAGTTGTTGGCTGTTTTGTACTTTGCCGCCCCTCGTGCTAATGTGTCCCGCCAATTGCTGCTTTTTCCTATGTGCTCCTTCGCCATGTTCGCTGTCGACTAATTTTGAATTTTTCAGTTGCTGCACAGCCCGGGATTCTTTACCAATTGCTTTGTTCTCGCGGACTGGGCTTATAACTCCTTGCTTGTTTTGAGGCTCAGAATAAGATTTTAACGTGTGCCTAAGACCTTGACTGTTTGCAAAGGAGGTCTGTGAGCAGTGTGCTTGATTTCTTTCCTCACTTCCAGCCTCGGTTAAGGAGCATAATGTTGCTTTCATTTCCGTGTTTGGTTTTACTGTAAAAAGTGGGAATAATTTAACCGGGGCAAGGCTTGGTTGTTTGTTATATTTTAGCCTGGCCTTCCTCGCGCGCTTTCTTTCCCGTTTTGTGATTTTGCCTCCTGCCTTTGTTATTGGCTGTGATGCCGCTGTTTGATCATCGCGTTGGCTTTGGTTAATCTCAAATTCTAGGTTTATTTGAGCTTCGTTTATGTTTTTTGATTCCTCATTGTTGAGGGAATCATCGGAACAGACAAGTAATCTTACCAGGGTGGTTTGTCTGTTCGTCCAATTGCACAACAACTGGATTACTAGCGAAGGGTGGAATGCATGGGAATGAAAACTACATTTCCAATGATTCCTCTGTTCACTTCCACCTGGAAGAGGAACATCTTTGCGGGTTAGTGGAGCAAGGAGGAGGTATTTAACGGGCTCCTGACTTCAATGCAGGGCAGATCATTCTTGCAAAAAAAGTTCCTGGATGTGCTGCCGAGATTTTGTTGATGATCACTGATCCGTACCGTAAGGGTGCTTTCACCCCCTTGAGATTAGTTGTTTGTGCATTTAGCACTAAGGAGTGAGGATATCCTCATGCATGGCGCCTGTGTCTTGATTTGAAGTATGGATTTCTGGTCACCCATGTGGGAACTGCCACTACGTGCTTGGGCGCTTTTAGAACATTAAAGATTCTATGTATAGATATTCACTAAAAAAACATAGGTTTTACAGATGTTATAGTTAGGAAATAGCATTTAAAAACCTTAGAAATTCACTGAAAAAACCATAGGCTTTCAGGGACATTATAGTTAGCTGAAGATTTCACTCATACAAAACGATACAAATTCCCCTGTTATAGTTAGCTGAGGTAACTATAACTTGCGCCCCGCAATGCACTGCTGATGACGTCACATATTACATCATTCATGACATGGTCAGTGACATCACTGATGACATCACTGGTGACATCTCAAATGACATCACTGATGGCATCATCCACGTGAAAATCTGATGCACCTTATCAGACCCTAATATAGCACTTGATACACCCACTGTAAAATATAGATTATAATTTTCAAAACCATTAGCACACCAATACCAGTTAGGACAAATCCACTCAATAAATTGTAGGTCTACACACACATCCACTCATTCACCCATACAGTCACTCATACATATAGTCAGCCATCAATACAGCATTATCATATCCAGTCACATATCTATACAGACACAGACACACCATCTCTCATTGTTATAGTTAATTACACACCTTGTCAGTCATGGAAATAATCAGTCACACTTTCATTTACTCACCTGTACAGTTATACACCTACTACCTTACTTTTTTAAATATATACTAACACATACTTACAGTCTCATACAGTAACTAATACAAGCACCCACTGATCCATGCAGGCACTCTCACAATAACTCAGTCTAAGATATAATCGTTTATATACTCCAACACCGATATATACTGCCTTTTAAATATGCAGTTACTCACACATATACTGCTGAAGCATCCATTTACTCACCAAGATCCTCATACACACACCCACCCAGCCATAGAGCCCTTCAGAGATACAGACTTGAACACATATACACAGTGAATTATCCACTCACATACCTATGCACAAAGTCATACCCCTCACCCACCCATACAGACACTCAGGTACCCATACATAAACCCAGACAAGCCTATCAATAGCTCATATAGATCCTCATTTAGCTGCTAACCAAACCATGCTACCGCTTACACACCAACTGACAACCTAAACTGTGTGAATGTCTGAATCAGTTGGTAAACCATGTATTAAGGAAGACATAATTAATCACTCACTTGTACAGTCAGTCGCACACCTACTTAATCATGCATCCTGAGTCTTATACACCCATTCATTGTTCAATACACCTTGGCACATATATATAAAACATATTTACATTTTATAGAAACACACAGTCACTGGATGATGTCATCAGTGATGTCTTCAGTGATGTCATTTGAGATGTCATCAGTGATGTCATTAGTGATGTCACTGACCATGTCATGAATGATGTAATATATGATGTCATCAGCAGTGAATTGCGGGGGCGTGAGTTATAATTAGCTTAGCTAACTATAACAGGGGAATTTCTATTGTTTTGTATGAGTAAAATCTCCAACTAACTATAACGTCCTGGAAACCTATGATTTTTCTGTGAATTTCTGCTAATTATGCTAATTCCTAACTATAACGTCTGTAAAACCTATGGTTTTTTTCAGTGAATTTCAAAGGTTTTTCAAATGCTCATTTCTATTTATAATGTTCATTAAACATATCTTTTTTTCTCTGTTTTTTTAATTATCATCCCATTCTCAACCTGGTGAAAACTGCAAATCTCACCACTCTTCCATTGATACCTTCCGCCAATAAAATCGCCACAAACCAGAGCCAAAACTAACGCTAATGATATACAAACTAGGAGTTCCCGTGCAAAAAAAACGAAAACACCAATTCCCCATATTTTCAACAACCAAGCAAATCTCCAATGCGATCTAAAAACAGGCGATGGCCGACTTACCAGTAACAAATTAACATCAACCTTTAACTGATGTAAGGAGTTCAACTATCTACTGCGTGAATTGCACCCAACTCACAGCCAGATCTAAAGACCAACAAGTGATAGAGGTACTGATCATCCAGCTCTGACACCCAACAAGGCCAAAACACACAGCGCCACCACCACCAGAACACCCCCCCCCGGACCACCACCCCTCTACTACCACCGAGGCAATGCAAAACAGGACAACAAACCTTCCCAAAATACCATATCCCCTCAACCGCAGAATAGCTGAATGATGGGAGATGTGGCAACCAATAATGTGTGAAGGAGGCAAGTCACCCATCAATAATAATGCACACAATCCCAAGTGTACGCTGATGTGCTGCACAGACCTCACTATGCAAAGCACAAACCTCTCCATGTGGAGATATACTATTGATACTGGTAGTGTAGTGCACAGTGGATGCAACCATGTTACCTCAGACAGTGGGGAAGATCTCGGGCATGTAGCTGTTTTGTCCCCCCCCGGAAGCGGAAGCAGAGTGGGCTGGTCCAACGTACGCCAGTCTGCAGAGCAGCGGCCCTCACCCTGGCACGTGGCTGCCGCCATGACTGCGGGCCTTCTCCACACAAGCCCCTGCAAACCCAGTGCCACAGTACTGCAGACTTATGTCTGTACCGACTACTGCCTTCGATCTACATTGCGGACAGCAGGGTTCACAACTTCAAATTCAGCCTTGATTTATTAATTGCACAGAGCACTGTACTCTATGTCCTCGGATTTTGTCAAGAAGAAGTGACAAAAAGCATTCTTTGATGCCTATGCTAACTACTGCTTTCGATCTACACTGCGAACAGCAGGGTTCACAACTTGAATTCAACATTGATTTATTAATTGCGCAGAGAACTGTACTCTATGTCATCGGATTTTGTCAAGAAGCAGTGACAAAAAGAATTCCTCGAAGTCTATGCTAACTACTGCCTTCGATCTACACTGCGGACAGCAGGGCTCACAATTCAGATGCAGTGGCGATTGCAGATGACGCAGTCCAGTTTGCAAGAGACGATGCTCCCAGTGCCACCCGCCCGAACCACGCCTCCTAGCACGATGCGCACACGCTGTGTACTTCAGGTACTACTAATTCACTGCACCATAAATCATCGCCACATGGCCTTATCAAAGCAAGACATTGCTCCCAGTGCGGCCCGCCGGGACCATGTATCATCGCAGGGTGCAAACACGCCGAGTACTCCAGGTGCCACTAACTGTGCAGTTCAACTCAACGCCTCGTGGCTCTGCGCCCATCCTGACAGCTTCCTGCGCCCTACACTGGGCTTACACAGTTCACAATTCAAGATTAGTAGTGACGCAAATTGTGTAAGAGACTATAACGGGTTAAGAAGACCAAATACTCCCAATCTATGCAGCTCAAGTCAGCATCACCTGCCTGTGGGCCTTTGCTGATCACCTGCCTGTGGGCCTTTGCTAACCGCTGCCTCCACCCTACACTGTTGAGGACCCATGACACGTGGTGCCAACTAACCCTGTTCAACACAAGCTGATCCCACATGTGTGACTGTATCCTGAGTCCTCAAATGGTAGTGACCCCAACTTTGTGGCAGCGACCACAGCACCAGACTCCCTTCAATCAATGAAGTATATTTGCATATGGAAAGCCAGCGACATGTGGTTCCACTGAACCTGTACAACGCAGGCCGGTGGGGCCACCAAAGTATGCACGTAGCTGTGGGCCCTTGCTCACCGCTACCTCTGACCTACACTGTGGAAGACCGTCGACACATGGAGCCACTAACAGTCTTCAACACAAGCGTACATGTGTAACTGTGTCCTGAGTCCTAAATAGCAGTGACCTCAAGTCCGTTAGTCAACCACAGCACCAGACTCCCTTCGATCAGTGAGACATATTGCCATATGGAAGGCTGGCGACACGTGCTGCCACTAACTCTGTTCAACACAAACCAATCCCACATGTGCAACTGTGTCCTGAGTCCTGAATGTCAGCGACCCCAACTTCTTTGCAGCGACCACAGCACCAGACTCCCTTAGATCAATGAGGGATATTTGCATGTGCAACGTTGGCGACACGCGGTGCCACTAACTCTATTTAACACAACCCGATCCCACATGTGTAACTGTCCTGAGTCCTGAATCGCACTGACCCCAAGCCGGTGGCAGCGACCCCAGCACCACACTCGCTTCGGTCAGTGATGCATATTTCGATATGCAAGGCCGGCGACATGTAGTCCCTCTAATCCTCTTTAACACCAGCCGATCCCACATGTGTAACTGAGTCCTGAATGTCAGTGATCCCCAACTTCATGGCGATGACCACAGCACCTCATTCCTTCCGATTAGTGAGGAGTATTTACAGATTGAAGTCTGCCGACAAGTAGTGCCACTGAACCTGCAGTATGCAGGCCGGTGGGGCCACTAACCTATGCACAAGGCTGGAGGCCCTTCTTCATCACTACCTCTGACCTACACTACGGTCAGCAGGCCTCACAATTCAGATACAGTCCGGATACCACATGATGCAGTCCAGTAGGTAAGACACATTGCTCCCAGTGCGACCCCTCCACATCAAGCATCATCACAGGCTCATACCGTCTCAATGCTTCTGGTACCACTAACCCTATTTAATACATACAAATACCACATGTGTAACTGTGTCCTGAGTCCTAAACGGCAGTGACCCCAACATCGTGGCAGCGACCACAGCACCAGACTCCCTTCAGTCTTATTTGTTGTTCTTTCCTTTAAATAATTTTTTTCTATGTAAATCTATACATGCGTAAGATGCTTCTTTGTCCAACCGCACAGGGATACTTCTGGGCCCAAGAAGGTTGTTTCGGGTATGTTGGCAATGTTGGAAGAGGGTATGTTACCTGCTAATATGGGGAGAGGAAGCTTCAAAGGGGTATCACTCACAGAATGCCTCGGACAGATGCCAGCTGATGGACTGAATCACAAAATGATTTTTCAATACTTATGTAGTATGAGTTATCAATAGTTTGGACTCAGGCTCACAGAGGGACAGATGTGGACCGTCCGCTAGACTCCCAGACACAATACTTCGAACCGTCCGAGTCATTGCGTCTATCCCTGCCTGTTCTGTCGTACGCCACGCCACGTCACTCTGATTACGTTCCAACGTTGGCCCCACATAGCTACCTGTCGCAGGTTTACTCGCTGTTGGTGTGCAGGTCAGTGGTCTAGTTCTCAACATCTCACGGCCACCACCTTAGGGCATGTTTGCACACACACCACACTCATCCAACACATGTGGCACAGGCCATGTGACCAGGCACATATAATAGATCGACAATGTCACATTCTTTATTGGCGGTGATGACTAGCGGGAGAATGCTCCACGGGTCTCAACTATGAAAAATCCACAAAAAGTTGCACATAAGGTTAGTCGCACCCTCAGCTACATGACCCTCAAAGGCCTACCATCCCCCTTGGCACGGACTTCATACGCATAGGGTTAGTGCCACCCCAAACTCATGAAGCCATCAGGAGCCTACCTCCACATGCCACAAACTTGAGTTCCACAGGCTTAGTGGCACCAAACCTTGAGGTGCTCCTTGCCATTGACAACTCAGGACTCAGCGACATGTGTGAGATATGCGGAGCCGCGGCAAAGCTCAAGTGGTCTCCACCATTCAGGACTCAGCGACATCTGTCAGATCCACGAAGAAGATGATGTGGTCCCACCATTCAGAACTCAGCGACATCTGTAAAATCTGCACACAATGTGACGTGGTCTCCGCCATTCAAGACTCAGGACTGAGCAACACATCTGAGATCTGTGGGCTTTTGACGGGCACGTGCAGTCCGCCCACTGCTGCACACTCCCAGGCACCAGATAATTATTTGCAAATCGATGCGCAGAGGCGACAGTCTCTCTCTCTGTCTCTTTCTCTCTCTCTCTCACTTCCCTCTCCTCTCTCTCTCTCTCTCTCTCTCTCTCTCTCTCTCTCTCTTCATTCCTTTCCTACTATCTCTCTTGCCCTTCTCCCTTTCTCACTCCCTTTCTTTCCTTCCCTCTCTTTTTCCCTCTGGCTTGTTTTTCCTTCTCTGTTTCTCTCTCTCAGTCCTTTGATATGCACATTACACACGTCCTTATTTTGTGCTTTATTTTCCAAGCTCTGTCGTCGACATCTATGGTCCCCACAGGAATCTTCGACCTTGTTGTTTTCTATCATATTTCTTAAATTTGATGTATTGTTTATTTGTTATATATTTATATTAATAAAAAAATTAAATTTGAAAATAGTTTATGGTTTATATATGTTTTAAAAAAATAAAGTTTGACAAAAAAATTATAAACCTTTTCAGTTGTTTTCTTAACTGCTGTGTGACTCCTTCTTGTTGTTATTACTGTTATTTGATGGTATCCATCATTGTGTTAAATTATCCCTAGAACTTCTGGGGGATACCGAATTGGACCCCCTAGGAGCTAAAGATTTAAATACATGTTTTCATTCTGTAGGCTCTACTGTTCTCTTGTAGGACCCAGGGTGGCCCGCCTACGGACTGTGCTGTGTGTCACCTTGCGTACCTTTGGACTGTGCAAGCTTAAATAATTGAAACTTAATGGTCTCGTGGTACTTTGAGGTAACGCTTGAGCAGCGATACTGCATTATCATTAAAAAATTAAATATGAAAAATGTGGGATGAAGCCCGTGGGGGGTTATATGGATGGGGCTCAAGGCCTGGCCTGCATCCAGACCCTGTGCCATAGGGGTTTGGCTTCCAGATGTTGGCTGGGCGCCAGCCGAGGGTTGAGAACAGGGAAATGACCCAAAGCCAACCCAATAATGCACACGGCTAAAAGCTGTGCTTAGCAGGGGAATTTAGTCAATATGATTTAAAAAACTAGAAATTCAATGCAAAAAAAAAACGTTAAGGTGATATTATAGGTAGATATGGTAATGTGATCTTACTTTATGATGAAAAACACCCATGAATTCACTTTAAAAAAATCAAAGGCTAAAATGACATTATAGTTGGGCAAAGTAATATAATTTTAGCCTATGTTAAAAAAAACAGCTAAAAATTCACTGAAAAACTAAAGGTTAAAGTGACATTATTGTTCGGTTTAAAAAAAATACAAAAACTAACCTTTAACCACCTAAAAAAAAAACACCGAAATCCACCAGTTATAGTTCATTCACTGTGATATAACTTGGGCCTCTGCCATGCATTGGTTAAGACCTAACGTATTGCATCACTTATGACATATTAAATAACATAATTGGTGACAGCACTGATGACATCTCAAATGACATCATTGATGGCAATGCACATCATTTTCGATTTTCCATAACTTTTTTTTAAGGGTTGTTCTGTTTAAAACCATTTCGAAGAGATAAGGACTAATAAATATCGGAGGAAACACTTGGAAATCATACCTGCATGGTTTTTTCTCTACTGTTGCCTTTTTCTATGACTCACACAACCCGCTCTCAGGATCTGCTCTTATTTTCGGCACTGCTTTCCTGTCAAAATCTTTTTTTTGTATCTTTGATCTGTCAAAGTCACAAGATTTTAAGAGAATTTCGCTTTAGACCTTGAACAGCTTGGCGGAAGGTTTTCTGGGTCAGAGAACTGCGTGTACTTTGACTCAGGGCGGGGAGGGCGCTGCTTTTGAAGCAGCCTCAAAAGCCGCCGTTTTAGATTTTAAAATGTCGGTCAATGTTCAGAAGGCAAAGACAGGAAACAATAATTGCAACAGCCCTGTAATATCCGGCGAGGCCACAGCGCGCGGATTTCCTAGTGCAGGCAGGCATTGACTGACAATGAAATCCTATTTTTTTGGAACAGTTTGCATTTCTACAACCATTAAGTTTGACTATCTGAGAAGCGCGCGCAGCAACAGCTGAGATAGTGATTCAGTATGGTTCAGCAGGTAGCCGTGCTCAGTCCTTTTGTTGCATCCAATTACTCTGGGCTGAAGTGTTAAAAGCCTGATGCAAAACCCATTACAGCCCAGCTTTGCAGGCAGCAGCAGCCAAACATGACTGGAGATGTTATGGGCCCCGCGCAAATGGAAACAATTAAATGCAAGCCGTTTGCTCAGTGATCTATGTAAGCTGATGTGCTACTAAAACTCTCAAGCTGTTCTGGTGCTGTGGGAGCAGGTCGAGGTTCTGGTGGGATTTTGTGAGATCGACCGAGCTGTGTGTGTGTGCCATGTGTGTTCGCTGCACGGAAGTTAAAACTCATTTGCAAACTTTTAAGGTGAGTGCTGACCTGTCTTCTCTTTTTATCATGTTGTACCAAGGTATAGTGATATCTGAATAGTGAGAAAAAAGGTCAGCCCATTTGTCAAAGATATACAAAAAATCTGCTCGCATAGCTTTACACCTACGCAGTGCTGGGCAGTATTTTTTCAAATATCTGCCATTCGGCCGCTTTCCAGTGCCACTCCTGTAAAGTGGTGAAGCCATTTGCACATGCATACATATACCAACTGTTTAATTCGAAAAACTTTTATTTGTTCCTCATTTTTGCTGAATTAGGTATTACTGATTCAATTTCCCTGAGTCCAATCTCCCTCATTTCAATTGTTACATTTGAGGTGTGTCCAACTCCTCCCAGACAAGCCTTTCTCCCACACCCCTCAGTGGAACACCAAGGCGAATAATACAAATTCCTTCTGATGTGATCCAGAACTTGGCCTATTTATTTCCTCTCTTCTAACAGCAGTGGTTTCTGCACGATGGAGGGTAAGCATCACACCCCCCGCTCCCGGCTGCGGCCAGCCGTGCAGGAAAAAGAAAATGGCAATGAAAAGATTTTATCGCCATTTTATTTTTCCAACGTACGCACCGCAGCAGCTGGCCTACCCCGAACTCAGAGACATACAGGGGCTTGTCCTCTGCTGCCAACAGGAGTAGAGGCTGGCATGTATGCTTAAAAGTCTGCCTGTCACTTTGGCCGGCTGTCTTGCATGTCTTGCATCGGCCAAAGTGACATGCGCACTTTGAAGCTCTCCTCTCAGCTGTTTTAGATAGGTGGGTGGAGACCAAGCACAGGCCTACAGGGTTTGAAGGAGCATCCAGCCAGCCCGCGCCATGCAATCCATCGCTTCTCTCCTGCTGATTAACAGCATGAGAGCAGTGTCTGGTTTGGCTAAGGGAACTTGACGGCAGATTCAGCAGTGGACCACCGAGGAGGATGGAGGATGTGCCACCATGGATAATTACTAGTTATTTTATTTATTTAAAATGTTATTCTTGTGGGTTTTTTTTCAAACTTTTGTAGAGAGGGGTGCTTTATTTCAGCCTTTTGAAGGGAAGGGTTTGCTATGACTTTTGCCATCAACGTTTTGGAAATTGCTTCCTCAATATTTTTCGAATCACTGATGCAGTCAGAATCCCTTGTCCTTCAGGGACGGCAGAAGTAGAATATGTAGACACACTTCTCCTATCTCCTTCATACTCCAGTTTGAAGGTAGTAGACAAGCATGCTTTCTCTTAGAAAACATTAACCCTTCCATTGTGGAACTCTTAATGATAAAAAAACCTGTGAGGTATATTGATAAGGCCCTCCCAGCTAGATCAATTATCAAATATGACTTCTAACCAATCAAATGGAGAATTAACTTCTAATTTTTTCTTTAAACCAATAGAAATGCAAACTTCCAATCAACCCATTACCTCAGACTTCCTCAGGAAGTGTTATTTTTCTAACCAACCCTGTTAAATAACAAATCACTAGGGTGTTTTTTTTTTCTCTCACCAATTACCTTTATCCTATGGCAGCTCTGTGGTAATGTAATACCGTAAAGGTCAGCTGGTGCCCCACACATGACTGTACAGGTAAAACCCAGAAGCATATTTGCTAGTTTTTGACATCGGGCAGAGCAGTGCAGCGTCACAAGTCAATTTAGTGCACTGCTCTGCGTCAAAAGAAAAAAAGCAGGAATGAATGTGTTGTATCTATGAAATACGGCGCATTCCTGTCGTCTTCCACTGCGCTGGTGAACAATTGGCTGCCTTGCACCAACTCAGCCACCCGTGCACCATGGTGCAAGGGTGTCTGCATTGTAGGAATGATTAGTTTTTGTGCAGGAAGGTGTCCCTTCCTGCACAAAAACAATCAATGGAGGTGTTTTCCTCCTATGTGTGTTGCAAAATGCAGCACACCCAGGAAAAGAGAGGAGAATTAAAGTTGTTTCTCCTTGTTACGCCTTTCCTGGGGAGGTGCAGACTTTTAATGCATTCCCAGGTTTACAACTCCATGCAAATCTGGGAATGCGCCAAATCCATGGGTTTTGCATGGGTACACCCACTGCAGCACCTATGGAATGCCTTTTGATGCAGAGTAAGGAAACACAGCGCTTTGCACTGCTTTGCCTTACTCCATATCTACAAGGCCATGAAAAGCCACGCAAAGAGGCTTTTCATGGCCTCATAGATATGGATCTGCCTTCTACGACACCGGTGCATCAAACAAAGTGAAGCACCGGCAGCGCAATGGGCTTATAAATAAGCCCCCTAGTGTCTTCAGGATGCAGCTGAAAAGCTAGACAACAGCAAGCATTTGCAATGCAATCGGTCTCCCCTTTGGGACCTTATATGTATTTAGCTATGCAGCACATTAGCCTGGGTGCTGAAACATCCACTGTTCTTTAACATGGAGGGAAAGTAAGCACCAACTGTGTGACATGCAAGGTATGGGAACACATGAAGAGAAATATTGCCTTTCAGCGGGAAATGGTATAGTCCAAAGCTCTGTTTTTAATATAAAATTAGGACCTTCGGTGGTCATATCATTAAAAATACAAGATTTGAAAAAAAATATTATTGTCTACGGGTGCTCATGGATGACAATTTCTATGGACTGGAATCTAGAGAATACTAAAGAGATTCTGGTATTTTACTGACCTCTGCTGGTGGTTTTCTATCAAGAAAGTTCAAAAGAGGCAGTTGCCCCAAAAAATTAAACAAGGAAAGTCCCTCAGCAGAAAGTAATTCTGGTATTTTACTGACCTCTGCTGTTCGTTTTCTATCAGGACAGTTGAATAGAGGCAGTTGAACAAAAAAAAGTGCCTATGCAGATGCAGAGAAGTCCTACGGCTGATCTCAAGAGCCCACAATGTAAATACACATATAAGTATATACTAAAGTATATATAAGAGTAAACCTGAGCAGAGATCGCAGAGTTGCACTACGTGGATCTATGTGAAGTGCAAAAAAAACTCTGTTGTACTACACGGAGCACCACAAGGTAGAAAAATGCCGTTCGTGGTGATTGCACAGTGCTGGAAGCTTGTTCGCACTATGCAATCATTGCGAACAGCACCATGCACAGAGCAAGCTTACCTTTTCTGCCGCTCAAGTAGATTTTTACTCGAGTGGCAGCTTTCTCAATGCGAACAGGCAGTTTCTCAACACGAGCGGTTGCGAGCATACGAGACCACTCGCAATGAGAAACCAGCCCCACTCCCCCGCATTGAGAAATCTCGCTGGGAGGTTTATTTTCCATGCTCGCACTCGCCAACTTGATGTTGGCGATCGTGAACAAAGAAAAATCACGCCTGGAGGTGGATTTCCCTCGCTTGCCAACTTGACTTTGGTGAACGTGAGTGAGGAAAAAACTACACTCCGCTGGTCGAAGCGAGTTTTTCGGCACTCAGCGAGCTCTGCGAAACGTGTAGTGCGGGAACTCTGCAACCTCCGCGAGCGGCGTTCACCACCCACGGTTATACAAGAGGTCTCAAATGCTCGACCTAAAAATGGTAAAGTGCTTGACAGGAGGAGGCATTTTATAGAAGTGCTGTTGGTTTATAATTTGATGTTGAAGTCTTTGGGAAGAAGGCCTGTCTTAGAGGCTGTCTGAGAGTAATACATTCATGGATCAAACAAAGTAGTGGATGAAGAGGGAATGTCATTTTGGAGCTGCTAAAATGCTATTCATGCATGAGAGAAGGGTGTTACTTTTGAGCCAAGCTTCCAGGGATATGCCAAGGATTTCACTTGAAATTTACTTTTACGTTATAATCACTAGAGGCCATTACTATAACAGTGGCCACAAAAAGCAGTCACAAATTGTGTACTGACTTTGTGCACCCACTATTTGTTTTGAAAACAAACTGATGTACTAATAGTTGGTTCACAAAATAACGAATCACAGGGATTTCCAGAATGACTCATCAAATTATTATTCTTTAATCAGGTCGCAATCTGAGGCCCTCTGTTGTTAGTTACAATCACAGGTATAGTGGCCTGCAAAAGATAGCGGACCATCAGCCATGGGATTGTCTTCCAAAATGGGAAATGTCTCTTAAAAACAGTCCTGAGTTCCTTAGAAGAACTGGTGCTCTTGTAAGAAAAAGTTTCCGTATTGGAAAAAGTCAGTAAAAGCAGGTAGTAGTCCCCTTGATCACTACATACTTCCCCAAAGCTACCACCATGATTCCCAAATAGCAAGAGCTAGAAATGTCTCTTTTATTTATTTGTTAGAATTTCCAGATCTTTTCTTAACTGGACTCTCTAAATACATTTTTTTTTCTACTTGTGGATATTCACTATTTTCTTAGAAGACATGGCAACACAATTTCACCTCACTTATTTCCCTCATATTGATGTCCTTTTTCTATGTTGAAATTGTTCCCCCTTGTTGTTTGTCACCATTTTGATACACATATGTTCTATCAGCTACACTCCAGTGTGACTAAAATTCCAAGGTATAAAGAAGAATGGTTAGCGTAGTAAATCTGCCTTTTCTACATGGTCACCCTAGATTTGTCACCTTTTTCTGGACAATGTTTTAGCTGGGTTTAGGACTTAGTGCACTTTACCTCTGCTAAACAGGAGTAAAGTTTCTATGCTTTTGCTTTAAACATGGTTAAATTGTTTTTTTCCTAACTGACATATTTTTTATATGCATACAATTCGCTAGTATATGTCATAGAAAATGCATTGAGGGCCACCTGTCACCTGCCACCTGTGGACTGCCACACCTATTGTGTCATCTTCAGAATGGACCTGTAAAACATGGCTTCAGACCTATCATGTATAGCTATACCTTGTTGACTCCAAGGTAGGGTACCTCATATTTAAAAGTAGAACTTGTGGAAAATTAAAGTTGACATGTTCATCGAGTGATTAGCACCCAAAAAGCTATTTTCCTGGGCAGTGCTGTAGTGGGACCCTAAAGAGTAAAGATTATAAACTTGAGTCTGTAACTTTTGGCAGAAAATGGCTAGAATCATATTTTAAAGTGTATTTTTCATATTTATTAAAAATCCAGTTAATTGATGAAGTTAGCTTTTTAATAACTGTAGGAAGATCATTCTTTTTGCCCTGATCACCCACATTTTTTTACTAATACTGGTCGTTACTGACTCTGAAAGTGCCCTGGGCTCTGCTAACCAGGCACAGCGCCAGTGCTCTGTCCTTCAAAGGTATATGGTAATCGGTGTAATAATAACTGGCCAAGACAACCTACCTGTAATCCCTAATAAAGCTTTTCTGCTTAGTGACTAAGCTACCAGGTGGTTGAACTCAGATGAATTTACTGATTTTTGGGATTCACCTAGACAAGTTGCTGTTATTATTCCTTGAGTTGGGTGATCACCTGCCCCATGTAATCACACACTTTCTTACAGTTAGTATATTTTCATAGCACTGATATTTATATTGGACTGCAACCACAGTAATATATTATGTACATTTCTTAAATATACCAAGAGTCCTGAAAAACAAAGTTATTCATTGGATCATGGATGTTGAGAAATGTAATTCCTTCACAATGGATAACATTTCAGTGGTTACAATATAAATGTATAACCTTTGACATCTACACTATGAACAGCTAACTTTTTTTCTTTGCATTTCTTAAGCATAGATGGCATTGCCATATTACCAAGATTAGCAGAACTTAGCGGAAGCTAAACATAGCACCTTGTTATTCAACAATGCACATGAGTCTCCTAGAAGTGGTTTCCACTTCATGCCAACATCAAACATTGGAGAACCTGACCTTATGGGCCAGGCGGCGCAGGGCTCGCCTAAAATCTCCGAGTTCACCTGCCTCGACCGACAGAGACACGAGACACTCTGTTAGGCGTAGAAAAGTAGTTTTATTAGCTGCTGCTAAGCACAGTTATCTAAGAAGTACCGCACAGGTAGGTTCTCAAGAGACTGCCACTTCAATCCGTGGCGCACAGTCTTTTATACAGCACAAGTTTACAATAGCAACTCCCAATATACACAAAAACTGACAAATAGGAATAGTTTGAAAACAAGCTATCGGATGTCTAAAACACACCCTCCTTTCAGACCCCGTGTGCTCTCCTCCCCTTAGGTTAATCAACACTAGTGCCCGTAATTAAATTTGCAGGTGGCAAAACATATGTAGAATGCTTCAAAAGAAGGGCTATGTAACAAGAGAACACACGAAGAGAATAGTGAAGGCCAGTTAAATAAGATAAGGTAGAGAAGAATGGTGGGACCCAAACAGTGGAGTAAGACATGGATTAATCAGTCTAGACATGGCTTTGCGAATTCGGCCAGACCCTGACATCAGTATTGCACGCAAGGACAAAGGTTGTTAAAAACATGGAGCAGCTGCAAAAGACAGAAAGACCATTTTACCGTGTTAGCCGTGCTGCCTGAGTGAGGCAACATAAAATGGCGACTAAACAATAAATGGTAGCTGTAGCGAAGCGAGGCCGAAAACTACGTAACCTCAGACCCTCCTTTTGCCATACTCAGGCAATGCACAAAGGAACCCATGTTAGTCTGAGTCGATATCAATGGTCATGAGGTCACTGAGATGTTGTTGCACCATCATCTTAATGTGTTCTGTCTGCTGTGCTACTGGTTTGGAGACACAGATCGTGGCACAGAGTCCACAAATGGCTGGACCACACTGTAGACAAAGACAACAGGTAAAGACGAGAGCTAGCATCATTCCAAGGAAAGTTAGCACTTTCCATCCCCAAGTGGACAGTAGTCCCCAAAACCATCCCATCACAGACCAATCTCCAGTATCTTGGTGAATAGACTCAGAGATGACATGTAGCTTAGAGATGGCTTGGTATACTGTAGGGGCATTGTCAGGAATATAAATGCAACAACTAGACCCAATCAGTTTACAGACCCCACCTTTATCCACAAGAATTATGTCTAAAACCATTCTATTCTGTAAAGTCATAAGTCGATCCGCCTGAAGCTCAGCAGTCAAATTCTTTAATGCTCCAGAAGTCACATTTATTGTGGCATCAACCACACGGATCAACTGTCTGATATTTTTACTATTGGTCATCGGACCCCAAAAGGGAAGAAACCCTTTCAGAAAATCCCCTCCTTCTTGACCTGCTGTATCTTCCGAATCTACAACTTCTCTAGGGACTCTCTTTTTATGATAATTAGCAGGAGCAGTATATGTAGGGGGAAGGAGAAAAGCTATATAACACGTTCCCGAGAAGTATGTGGGAAGCCATGTATAAGCTTTGTCATGACAAATAAAATATGTACCTTGCTATGCCACCAATGGTGCAGAGGTAGAAGGAGTATAGACATAAGTATGGAGCAATTGCTCCTCTCTTGCTTAGTTTTGGTGTTCTGGCCATGTATTTGCAAGCACAAACGACCTCTTTGGGGTAGTACCCAAATTGCTGTAGAACTCTTTTGCTTAAGCTTGTCAGTGAGGCTGAGAGTATAACGAGTTATATTCCACCCATCGTATGCTCTATTCTCGTCTTTGGGAATCTTGATAATGTTAGCAATCTTTGCCATCGTTACAATACCCTTTATCAAGGAACTGTGACTGAAATCTACTCCATCATTATAGGACCCACCAGAAGGATATCGAAGTTGGTTCTGGTATGCATTGGAAAACATAGCCAGATAGGCCCAAGCAGAACCTTCGTATGAAATGGGGAGGACTAGATACGGCATTCCGCTTTGTGTATTATGTGGTATGAGACCACAAACCCAACAATCAGTAACATTTAATATCAATTGATGCTGGTGTAACAGTTGAATGAACGAATTGTTAAGATATTCAATTCTTCTCACTTGCTCGTGATCTGGGAGTGAGTAAAACTTATGCGGAGAAACAGTAGTAGAGGGATTTAGAGGGGCAGAAGCGGGAACAGGTACTAACTGCAGGACGTGAATAAGCCATCCTATGCATGCTAATAAACTACATAAACACACTAAAATACATAGTGCTACGCCACAACGACCAAATAATAATTTCTTATAATGAGCTCTCTTCATCATTTTAATATCACTTCCTTTCCCTGTACTATCCATTACTCTAAAGGCGTTGCTCACGATAATCTTCCTTAATCACTTGGCTGTGATTGTTAGCCGTCCTATGACACTGCAAGTCCTGTTGACCTAGTCACTATTCAGGTCACAGCTCAAGACTCCTACCGTGACCCTGCAACTTGATGGATAAAGGGAAAAAAAGAACGTTTCTTTATAAACAAAATTAAAGAAAACCAAAATTAATTGTCTTTAGGCAATCTCTTTCTCAGATTGTATCGTCTCTTTCCAGGCGTCGTTTGGTCCTTGAACAAATGTTCGGGATCTGTGGTGTTAAGTCTTAGATGCACAGGTACAGCTTCCTGTAAGACATCATCATCCTCCTTCTCTGAACTAGTCCAATCCAGGTGTGCACTGCTGAACGGTACGAAGCTGGGTACCTTCTCACATTCACTATCACCAACACCTTCTCGGACCCACTGGTCATAAGGTAAAGGCAATGGTACCCTTTTGCAATGCACACAGTGGATCCAGTTCTTCTTTCCTAGGACCTTGACAGCTGTACGAGTTGTGAGTAAGACTTGTCGCGGCAGCCCCCAGCGAGGTTCCAAGTTCTTTTTCCTCTGGAAGTTTTTCAGGCACACCCAGTCCCCAGGCTGGATGGAGTGTCCGTGATCTGAGGAGGCCTCCGGTAAAGCGTTTTGGACCTGTTGACGAATAACATGCAATTTAGTGGTGAGATCATGCAAATAGTCAACCAACAGCGGGTACGGAATATCTGAGTACTTTTTGGGTCTAGGGACTCCCCAGACATTAGCTGGGCGTCCAAACACAATCTCGTATGGGCTAAGCCCCAAACGAGAATGAACAGTCGTTCTAGTTGAAAGGAGTGCCAAACGCAAGGCATCAGGCCAGGAAAGGCCTGTGCTGGCCTGAATCTTTGCTAACTTAAGTTTGAGAGTGCCATTATAGCACTCTACCAGACCCGCTGACTGAGGATGGTTAGCCGCATGGAATTTCTGCCTAATGGCCAGACCTACACACACCTTTTGCATAATTTGACCTACAAATTCACTACCATTGTCACTCCAGACAATGCGCGGCAAACAAAATCTCAGGAAGAATTCTTTCAAAAGTATTTTTGCAGTGGACAAGGCAGTGTTGTCCTTTAGGAGGTAGGCCTCTATCCATCTGGAAAAGGCACAAACCACCACCAGGACGTACTTGAGATTGTTAAAGCGTTCCATATGGATATAGTCTATTTGCAGTACCTCGAATGGGTATGTAGGGGGTGCAAAGTGACCTGCTGGAGTTGGTGTACCCTTTCCTGGATTGTGCATCAAACAAACAATGCAATGTTTCACCACATTTTCTGCACATTTAGGAATACCTTCATTCTGCCATACTGGAGCTAAAAGCTTACATATACCCCTTGCATTAATATGGGCTGGTCCATGAGCCATAGTAACTACAGGCAGTACATATGCGTTTGGTAACAACCATCGTTGATGCTCTGACAATTCCGTCCAACATCCCATACTATCCAGCATTCCCGTACTTTCTCTCCACGTACTCAATTATGTCTCGGTGGCCTCCTTCTGAATCGCTTTCACACTTTCCACTGTGTCTTCACACATACCACCTTCTGGGACCCATCTTGCAGGGCCCGCAACATACATACGACTTTCAATATTCCTTGCTGTTTCCCTCGCTATCTCATCTGCAAATGCATTTCCTCGACCCACGTCAGCAGTAATCTTTTTATGTGCACTGCACTTCACAATCGCTATTTGAGTAGGCAGATCAAGTGATTCAAGAAGGTCAGTTACCAACTGACCATGCTGTATCTTGGTGCCGTGGGAGGTAAAGAATCCTCTTTCCCTCCACAAGCGACCAAAACTATGGGCAACGCCAAATGCATACTGACTGTCAGTATAAACAGTCACTCTTTTCCCTTTCGCCAACGCACATGCTCTTGTCAACGCAATCAATTCTGCAGCTTGCGCTGAATTGTGCGAAATACGTGCAGTTTCTACCACTGTGCGCAAAGTTTTTACTGCATAAGCAGCTGTGGTTTTGCCATTAGGAAGTTTGAAACAAGACCCATCTACCCAAAGGACCCCATCCGGATCCACAAGTGGTGTATCCTTCAGGTCTATTCGACCCTTCGTTTCTTCTTCAGTGCGAAGAAAACAATCATGCTGATCTTGTCCATGATTCGCATCCAGAATAGGCAACAATGTTGCTGGATTCAGAACATTACATCTTTTTATGTGTATATGACTAGATAGAAGTGTCAACTCATATCCAGACAAACGGGCACGCGTAAAGTGCTGAGTTTTCGTCCTGTTAAGAAGAGTATCTACTGCATGTGGCACCATAACATTAAGAGTATGATCTAACACTAGTCCAGCAGATTGACGAATAGAAATTGCCGCTGCTGCTGTTGCTCTAAGGCAACTAGGTAATGCCTTAGCTACTGGATCTAATGTTGCAGAAAAATAGGCACACGGCCTTTGTTTGTCGCCGAATTGTTGCGTCAGGACTGATAATGCGCAACCTTCCCTTTCATGTACATAGAGCGTGAAAGGTTTACTGTAATTTGGAGTACCCAGCACAGGAGCAGAACACAAAGCAGTACGTAAATCTGAAAAACTCTTTTGACATTCATCAGTCCAAGGAAGAGGCTGGGGCGTATCTTTAAGTGTAAGTGCCAACAGAGTTTTAGCAAGTAGGGAAAAATTTGGTATCCACTGTCTACAGTAAGAGGTAATGCCTAAGAAAGCACGCACTTCTCTCTGTGTGGATGGTACAGGCATCCGTGCAATTGCATGGATACGTTCCGGGGTCAATCGCCTTCTCTCCTTCGACAAGAGATGACCTAAATAGGTAACTTCTTGTCGACAATATTGTAACTTAGAAGATGATACTTTATGATGTAAATCAGACAAATGTTGTAAGAGCGACACCGTTGCATTTTTACAGACATTTTCCGAATCAGCAGCGACTAACAAGTCATCCACGTATTGGATAAGAGTAGCACCTGAGGGCAGAGAAAAGGTGTCAAGCTGAGATTTCAAAGCTTGACTGTATATTGAAGGACTTTCACAATAGCCTTGAGGTGCATGCTTAAAGCGGAAGCTTCGGCCTCCGAGAGAGAAGCCGAAAAGATCCCTACTTTCCTCAGCAATAGGAATGCTAAAGAAAGAATTCTTAAGATCAATCACCGAGAACCAGACCGCCGAAGCAGGAATCATAGTAAGCAAGGCTGTTATATCTGGCACAACAGGAAACTGAGGGACAACAATTTTGTTGACCTCTCGAAGATCAATCACAAAACGGTACACAGGTGGCTGAGAGGGATCAGTACGTTTAAGAATAGGCAAAACAGGACTATTACAAACATTCCCTCTAGTCTCTTCAACCACACCCTTCTGAACCAAATCATGAACAATGGCCAACAAAGCTCTCTCACCATCACTAGATATTTTATATTGAGGAACACGTGGCATCTTAACATTGTTTTTAACAGTAATCACATATGGTGGAATTTGCAATAAGCCAACATCATTCGGACCCGTTGCCCAAAGTGTAGCAGGAAGTGAACGCAATTCAGGTGGTAGCTGTTCTTTAGATACATACATCGGAGAAGTCAATTTATCACCTAAAGTGAGGTGCACACCAGAGGGTGAACAATACAGTGTAGCATGTAAACGTTTCAGTAGGTCCACACCCAATAGATTTTCTCCGCATCCCGTTGTTAAAAGGAGTGGAGCTTCCAAATCGTATGGACCAATGGAAATGGGCAAAGGGCAAGAAATAGGATTTGAAACTGGGGCGCCAGAGAATCCCACAGAAACATTTGTTAAGCCAGACAAAGGTGCCCCAGGGAGTTTAGAATGCATTATAGAACTTCTCATAGCACCAGTATCCAAGAGAAATGGTTCTGTAACACCTAAAGCCATAACATTAACATAAGGTCCTTCCTGATCTACTGGAACTGATACGACTCCCTTACTTTGCCTATGGCTGTCCTAGCTAGTATGAAAATCAACGTCCTCATTATCGAGACAATAGTCATCATTGTAATATTGTGCAGATTGAGAAGTCTGCTGGTCAAAGTAATTTGTAGAATCCTGAGGGGGAGAGGGACGTCGTTCCTGAGTCGATGCACCACAACCCCTACCTCTGGATATGGATCGAGAATCACCACGACCCCGTGGTGCTAAGGGTCCACCATACCGCTGCAATAAAATCGGACAAGTATTCTTAAAATGACCATCTTCCTTACAGTAAGCACACTGATTAGGGCCCAATGGAACTCGTGGAAATGAGGGTACCGGCTTCTGCAACAACCTCTGAAACTGCGGGGGCTGTTGATAATGGGGCTGAGCAGAACGAGGAGGATAAGCCTGTTGCAGAAGAACCTTCATTTTTAAGTCTTTAGTCTTTTTCTCCACTTTCTCCTTATCCTCCTTATCCCTATTCTCATAATATTGAGCAGTAGCCAATATTTGAGCAGTTGAAGAGACAGCCCAAGAACTCTCCGATTGTTTTAATTTATGTGATAATTCCGGAAGTAAATTAAAAACAAATTTGTCTACGAATAATCGCTGTCCACCTTCAGTGCTCATGTCTTGACCACTATGGTCAATGAAAGTCTCCTCGAAAGGAGTAAAGAAATCCGAGACACTTTCATCCGTCTTTTGCTTACACGCCGCTAACTTATCCCAATTAACACGCACCGCAGGCATCATAGTTTTCATCAAATCTATTATTCTTCCAGGCAATTCCGTGATCAAGTCATCTGGTTTGGCACCACCTACTTGTCCTGCATCCGCAGCTGTAATAGCAGCCCAATCACCACGCAAAGCTGCAGCATGATCCTGCCTACGAATCTTGGTCCATATTGCTTGTGGGACTACATTTCCCATAAGTAAGTCAATATCTGCCAAATTCATAATACAAGCGTCAACAGTCTGGGACAGCTCTTTATAGTACCCAGCAGGATTCTTACGAGGGTCCGGTAAAGACTGTTTAAGTGCCAGTACTTCTGACCTTTTCCAAGGGTCATGTACCCATATACGCCGAAAATGAGCAGGAACACCTGGATTAACACCTGCTTGAGGAACCTCATCTCTCCATATCGGAGGAACTTCTCGCATAGGATATTGTGCCGTCTTACGACGAACCGCGGGATCAGGTTCAAGAGAATTTTGAGAGAAAAAGGCAGAACAAAAAGTAACAAGCTTTTGAATAGCATGTTCTACAGCAGGACCCACAATAAGTCCCTTATCAAATTGAACCTGAATTTCAAATAAATACTGAGGCGGTGAATCTAGATCTTCATCTCCCCATCCTTTAATCAGAGTATTGCACATAACATTGAATACGTATCTCTGTGTGGGCGCATTCCATTGCAGGAAAGTATCTAAAATATCACATACACTATACTGTACACTACTCATAATCCAATTACGAGCAAGAGAATCTAATTTAGTCCGTTATTCCAAATCCGGAAACTGACTACGGGATTGTCTCCTAGACGACGCAGGAGAAAAGAAAAGAGGTCCAAGAAAAGGCGACAAAAGACCTGAAACAGTGTCGACTAAACGCCGTCGAGCTGCAGGGGAATCTGACACTAAAACAGGGGACAACGTATTCTGTAAAACAGAAGAAGAATCTGCATCAAAGGAAAGGACAGATGGAGAAGGCTGAGGAACAGGAGATTGGGGTACAGATGTCGCTGGCAAAGGGGGCAGAGCTGGAATCACAGGAATAGGCAATTGTGCAGTAACCAAAACAGCTGGATTAACAGCGGGTTGCAATGGCGGTGCATTAGCACCTAACACATAAGGTGGAGGTAATGTCAACAAATGGGACATAAAGGAATCGTCATCAGGAGGTTTACTCTTTGATACAGTAGGTAACACAGGATAACATCTATCTATTGCCATACGGTGTTGTCTTTCCGACACCTCAATTACTTGATCAGCTTCGTCATTTTTTAAATTGTTGGGCAGGCTGTAGAATTGACATACTCTGCTCTTTCTTATCTTTCTTCATTTGCTTAATTTCTTTCTGTTTGGCTTCCTTTCGCCATAGGCGAAAAGAGTCAAACATTGCCGGCCGGGCTTTTCTCTTGAATAGAATTGTTTCCAAATTATCTAATATATCAGGCTCAAAAGAACCATTTTGTGGCCACTGTAAAACACCATCCTTCTTAGTGTATCGGATCCATGTTTCATTAAAAACAATAGGACCCAGACCATGTTTTGAGTACAGCTCGTAAGTAGGAGTTCCAACTGGAGGAATCGGACAAGAATCCTCTAGCCGGGAATCCCTAGAGCAACCGAAACAACAAAATTTCTTAAACTTACTAAATCCAGGCATTTCGTAACAAACTGGACTTCCTTACAAACGTCAAGGGATTTTCAGACAATAGAATCACAGCACAAACGTACTTACCCCTTGGCTTCGGTTAGCGCGCTAATCGAATAACAAATACAAAAAACAAAAAGAGTGGGCGCTACCCATAAATACTTAACTAAATGCTTTTCTCACGCCAACAGACGTCTCGCGATACCAATCATCACAAAAGGGCCAAGGCAGGGCGACAGTCAGGGCAGCAGTCGTCAGCAGCCGTCGGGAAGGAGTAGCCACGCTTCAAAAGATCTTCGGTCCACTTCGACATGCAGGGGTCGCTCACGTGGTTCACGAAATCCTCCGGAATTTTCCTGAGAAGCTCCTCACGACTCTCGGGCAAAACTACTACCGCTGAAGTCACCCACACGTTGGGCTACCAATTGGAGAACCTGAGTTTATGGGCCAGGCGGCGCAGGGCACGCCTAAAATCTCCGAGTTCACCTGCCTCGACCGACAGAGACACGAGAAACTCTGTTAGGCGGGATGAAAAGTAGTTTTATTAGCTGCAGCTAAGCACAGTTATCTAAGAAGTACCGCACAGGTAGGTTCTCAAGAGACTGCCACTTCAATCCGTGGCGCACAGTCTTTTATACAGCACAAGTTTACAATAGCAACTCCCAATATACACAAAAACTGACAAATAGGAATAGTTTGAAAACAAGCTATCGGATGTCTAAAACACACCCTCCTTTCAGACCCCGTGTGCTCTCCTCCCCTTAGGTTAATCAACACTAGTGCCCGTAATTAAATTTGAAGGTGGCAAAACATATGTAGAATGCTTCAAAAGAAGGGCTATGTAACAAGAGAACACACGAAGAGAATAGTGAAGGCCAGTTAAATAAGATAAGGTAGAGAAGAATGGTGGGACCCAAACAGTGGAGTAAGACATGGATTAATCAGTCTAGACATGGCTTTGCGAATTCGGCCAGACCCTGACATCAGTATTGCACGCAAGGACAAAGGTTGTTAAAAACATGGAGCAGCTGCAAAAGACAGAAAGACCATTTTACAGCGTTAACCGTGCTGCCTGAGTGAGGCAACATAAAATGACGACTAAACAATAAATGGCAGCTGTAGCGAAGCGAGGCCGAAAACTACGTAACCTCAACATCATTCACAAATAAAATATACAGGGTCTTATTTACATGCCCCGTGCAGCATATTTCGCCCACCGCGACATAACTTTTGTGACGCAACGGCCCATGTCTACGAAGCTACGGAAAGCCACCCTGAGTGGCTATTCATGACATCATAGATATGGTGTGAGGCAAGGTTGTTGCGGTGGATGTTCCCACTCAACAACATGGTATTTGACATTTTCCCAGATCTACAACATAGCATAAATCTGGGAATGCGTCAAAACCGTGCACCTTCCAAGGGCAGGAGCAACAATTGTTTTTTTAAAAGGAAGGTGTTGCTTCTTACACAAAAACAACAATATTTTAATTCAGGCTCCCTTGTGCTGCAAATTCGAGTTGGCAAAATAAACACTTTAACCCCTTCGCTGCAGTGTTAATTTTGCCACGGTGCAAGGGAGGCAGGTTTGTGCGTGGCGCGCCGGTACTGATGACAGCTCCCGGCTGTCTTAAATCATGGTGGGCGTGTGCTCATGACAGCCAGGAGCCATCAGAACTCCGCCCACTGATTAATTCTTCCGCACAGGTGGGGAATTAACCGCATGTGGGCTGAGCGGCAACGTTCTAACGGCTCCGGGCCATCATGAGTACACGTCTACTGTGACTCATGACGGCCGGGAGCCGTCATGAGCATCAAAGCAGTTACATTTGATAAAATTCCCCTTAGGATCAATCTACACACTAACTTCGAGACTCAAAAGATTCCAAACTTGGCAGCCATTCATCCCACATCGAAAAGCCACTTGTTCACCATAAATAGGCACCACAAAAGATAAAATGCACGCAATTGTATTAATACACATATATCAACAATAACAATATATATTTAATCAATCAGTGTTTGTTAAGCATGACTACTCACCCATGAGGGTCTCAAGACTCTGGTGGGGGGAGGGGCTGCCGTCCTGATGTGTGCTGATGTTCTGTCCAAGAGCCAGGTCTTGAGATCCTTCCTGAATTAGATCAGCAATGGGGATAGCCTGAGGTGGGGAGGCAGGGTGTTCCAGGTTCTGACGTTGAGGTAGGAGAAGGACCTTCCTCCGGGCCTGGTCTTGCAGATCTAAGGGAAAGTGTCAAGGGGCAGTTTAGTGGATTAGAGGTTTCTATTGGGTATGTGGCATGAGGGGAGGTGGTTTAGGTATGCTGGTCTGGTGTCATGGAGGGCTTTGTAAGCATATGTGAGATGCTTGAACGTGACTCATTTGTCGACTGGGAGCCAGTGGGGATCTCTTAGGTGTCCAGAGATGTGGCTGTGGCCTGGGATGTTGAGGACCAGTCTGGCTGCGGCTTCCCTGCATTAACCCCAGGTGGGTAACTCCGCTCTGCCAGTGGAGATTCCGGAGTTTTGCCTACTCCGCGTTGTGTTGCAAAAGCGGAGCTACGGCAAGACTCTGACTTAGTGGTGGAGTGGAGTAGCCGGCTCCTCCACCCTCCCAAACTAATTATAATGGTTAAAAAAGGCACTTACCTGCCATGACTGCCTCCTCCTTGTCATGGCCGCTCTCCTTCCTCGTCCTTTCTTCCTAGATAACCCCTACGTTGTATGTCTCGCGTGTGCACAAGTGCACTTTACACATAACAGAATGCAAAACTCAAAACCATAAACATTTCAGTAGGTCTATTGTATTTCTGCAGGCCTACTAATAGTATGCAGCTCTTTACGTATATATATGAAGGATCTGCTGTACACTGGGAAACCTTACATGAGTAATCAAGAAAATTATGGCTCCACAGAACCTTCTGTCTAGCGCGACCAGAAAACCACAATTACGCTTTGTACTTTTTTGGCCCTAGAAGCATTTGGAAAATAATTTCTCTGGTTCACTTCATCTGATTTCCATAATTTTTATGTCTCTTTACTCATTACGTTTTCTCTATTTTTATAAACTGGAGTGGGATTTTTACTGTGCAATTTATTGCTAGTTTCTAACTTTTTTAGTATTGATAAATTCTTTAGACATTTCTCGTAAGTTAAGCCTGTCTGCTCTGTGCTACAGCTACTAAGGTTTTAGCTCATATTTAAATTATGATTGTTGTATTTATAAAGTGCGGGCTGTCACTCCGTAAGGCGCATCCTGGCGCTAGTCGGAGGAGGGATGAGAAGAAGCCAAGGGGGCCCTTGTATGAGGGATAGGCAGAATTCATAAGAGGATCCAAAGATCCAAGTTTTCAGTGCCTTCCTAAACTGTGTTTTTAACATTCTCAGGTGAGTTGGCAAATGGTTCTAGGCTTTTGTTCCCACAGCTGCTACTGTTTTTCCTCCAGTTTGCTGATGAAGACCTAAGGATTCTGGTCGTGGTATATGAGGTGAACCTGGCTGAGAGGTACGTTGGGCAAAGGTTTAGTCACGCTCTAAGAGTGATTAAGAGAATCTTAAAAAGGATTCTCCTATGCAGTGGGAGCCAGAGCAAGATTTTCAGAGCAGTGGATGCCGAGGACCTGTGTGGTAACTTCAGGACGCAGCGTGTTGCACCATTTGTAGTCTTTTTAGTGTTTGTCTATTGCTAACGCCAGGAGGCTGTTGCAGTTGTCTAGGCGCGAGAAGATCAGTGCTACCACAACTGTTTTTCTTGCAGTAAAGTAAAAAAAATGTTTTAAAAACTTGATGAGGTTGAAGCAGGGCCCCGCCACTGTCAATGTGTGTGGCCGGAAGGGGAGAGCAGCGTAAAATTGCACTCCTAGGTTTTCGACTACCTTAACAGTGGTGGGAGGTGGAGTTGCACCCTCCGGCCACCAAATGCTTGGTTGGAAGGGATTGTCTTTTCCTGTTAGTAGGAACTTGGTTTTGTCTGTGTTATACCTGAGGTGGTTGTCCCTCATCCACTGGATGACCTTGGTTAGGCATCATTTAAAATTGAGGTAAGTGTTGGTGGAGTCGTTGTCCAGAATCAATTGTGTATCATCTGTGTAGGATGTTACATCTATCTCAAATGAAGCTATCAGGGAAATGAGTGGGTTCATATATACGTTGAACAACAGCGGACTGAGAAATGATCCCTTTGGAACTCCGGTTACGATGTTACGTTCAGCAGGGAGGAAGGGACACAACTTGCCTGCGATTGGAGAGAAAGGACTCAATCCATGCCAAGACTGTATTAGCGACGCCATAGGATTTGAGCCTTGTCAGAAGAATACTGTGTTAGATGGTATCAAACGGGCAGACATGTCAAGCAAGATCACAACAGCCTTCCTAACTTTGTCTGCTATAGTTTTTAAAGTGTCCAATATTTCCAGGAGTGCTGATTATGTGGAGTGCTTGGGGCGGAAGCCAGATTGCTGAGGCTGAAGGATTTTGGTGGTTTCGAGGAACTTAGTTAATTCTTTGTGGACTAGTTTTTCCCTGATTTTGCCCAGCATCGGGGGAAGCGATATAGGGCGAAGGTTGGAGAGATTGGATGAGTCAATGTTTTGTTTGTTTTTTAGTGGTTTTACTAAAGCTAGCTTCCAGTCATCTGGGACTATTCCTGAGATTAATGAGGATTAATTATTGGGTTGACAATGTCTGTGATTTGGTGGAAAATCATGGGGGGGCTGGCATCCAGAGAGGAGCCTGATTTACAGGTGGCAATTACAGCCCATGTCTGCTCCAGTGAAACTAGTTCAGAGGTTTGGAGTGATTGACCAATATTGGCTGGGTCAGTTTCTACGTGCCCGTCCTGGTTTTGTACAGGGTCCTTTAAAAAACCTCTTGTATATTCAGGATTTTTTCCTCAAAGAAGATCGAGATTTGATGACATACACTCTGAGAAGGCGGGATTTCTATCTGCAATGCTTTGGGGTTGGTGAAAGACTTTATACCTGAGAAGATGATTTTTTGGTCTTGGTTGGCCTTAAGTGTTTTTTTGGAGTAGTACTCTTTTGTCGCTAATTTAATATGAGTATGGTAGTGCTTCCTGCTTATTTTAAATGCTTTTTGCTCTTCTGCATCGTAGACTCTTCTCCACTTGCGCTCTTTTTGTTTACATTCGAGATGGAGCTGAGCTAGGGCGGGCGTAAACCAGGCGACTTTATAGGTTTTTGTTTTAGCATGCTTATTGGGTCGCTCAAGTTGAATTAGTTCATTACTTATTGCGGTCATCCAGGTGTGGAAGAGTTGTGAGTCTTCCGAGGTTATGCCAGTTAGGGCCGGGACACAAGCCTGGGCAGTGGTGGTCAACTTGGGATTGATGGCTAGCTGTGCCCACTTGCGCCTTGGTTGTAAGGGGACAGTTTGCTTTGCAGGACAATTCATGATGGGACTATTTATGGTGAAGGGGATAAGGTCATGATCTGACCATATCTGTGGAATAGGGGTATCCACAGATAACAAGGTGAAATTGGAGCAGACACCATCCAATGTATGGCCTACCTGGTGCGTTGGGACATCCACCAGTTGGTGCAGCCCAAGTGATTCTAGTATTTCAAGAAAGTTGTCCACTCCCGGCTAATTTCTGATTTCTAAGTGGAGATTAAAGTCTCCTAGGAGGGTGAAGTTGGAATATCTAAGCAAAACATGGCTTAAGGTTTCTCCTAAAGAGTCAAGAAAGATGGTACTGGGTGTCGATAGATCAGGGCTCCTGAAAAGGAAAGGGAGGCGTTTATTATGGCTTTCTGCTTCCTTGAGTGTGCCAACTCAAAACCAGTACAGTGTAGCGAGTCATGTAGGGCAATGGCCAATTCCCCTCCTCGAGAATCACCTATGTCCTTGTTACAAATCGTATAGTTGGGGGGAAGTGCTGCCATGATATCTGGATTATACCAGTCTTTTAACCAGGTTTCGGTGACAAAAAGAAAGTCTAGCTTTTGCTCTATGATTGAGTCTTTGATATCGTGGGAGTGCTTGCATAATGATCGAGCATTAATTAGTCCCCAGTTGAGGCTTAACTGGACCCAGTAAGGAATAAGCTCATTATTAATTGAAGAAGACTACCATTCACTTCACCTAATAATCCACTTACTCACAGATTTCAATCATTTTTATTTGATATTTTTTTCTGATGAACAGAGATCCTGAGATTCAAGTATTTTACAAAATCATGAGGATTATAAGTTGCCAGTGTCCATTGAAAATGAATTCAGACTCTAAGATGCTATTAAAATAAACTCGAAAGTGAAACTGGAATGTAGACTATCATATTGATCTTTAAGAAATATCTGACGAGCTATCTCTAAGACAGACTACGCTCCACCTCCCTATCTCTTGCCCATAATTCCTGCATCTACCAAAGCAGAAGTGGATGACGCTCCTTCTCCTACATCGCAGCACATACCTGGATCATCCTCCCAACGCAAATCTGGACTTTCACCTAATTTCTGGAATTCTGAAAAGCCCTCAAGACCTGGTTGTTCGAATGAGACTCTGGGACTTGCAAGCGCCTTGATACTGTATCAGGTGCTTTATAAATCCTGATTGATTGATTGAGACAAAAATACGTATTTCAAATGAACTCAGTTTTAAGACTAATGCACTAACTTGCTCCATTGTTTGGGAGGAAAAAGGATCCTGAGTAATTTCTCTTTGATAATGTTGTAATATACATTCGCTACATTCACAACAGATTGGTAGGACCAAATTGTAGAAAGAACATTCCTGATCATTGGTCAGGAAAATAACAGACTCCCAATTATTGGAAATGGCAATGACGTGCTTACTGTAAAATATTGAAACCATTGAGATAATGGAATAAACAGGGATTGGCAAAAAGCCAACATGTCTGGCTTGGCTATCAGTGTTTTGGCTTTGTCAATGCTTGTTTTGATTTGTCATGGTTTGTGCAATTTATTATTTTTGGTTAAGCTGCAGGCCCTCGTAAACCTAAAAACAAATAGCAAAAAACAAAACAATGTTTACGTTCTCATATTTACGAGTTGTCATTGCAATACCTGGCAATGAATATAGTCTGTGTGGATGTGTTCCTTTTGAAAGGGCAGAATGTTGTTACTCAAAATGAAACTAGTCAATGGCTGAATTTGAAGGACACAACAACTTATCAATGGATAAAAAAGGCTTGACTGAAAGCTGCTAACAGCAAGTATATTATAGGTATAATTTTTCTCACATCAAAAAGTCTTGGCGAATGCCAGAAGTAAAACTCTTCCACCATGGAGGACCAAAACATTTTTTACAAAATAGAAATCGAATACAAAATTTAATATTGAAGAATTGTAAAGAGAATATCAAAATGGCAATTTAACACAGAGAAGTAAATATTGCAAGCATTGCCAGCACTGGTAATGTAGGGTGTATGCTGTGGGCTTACACAATGGCCATTAAAAAAACTGTTACTGCTGTAGGTATTTACATGTAACAGTGTGATGGGAATCTTTGGTTTCCAATGTTGCATGTCTAAGACACTTTCTCAATATTGTAAAAGCATACCTATATGTGCAGCACACAAGAGGACTATCTGCAGACTGGGCTTCACTCATACCACCAGTGTAGCTGTAATGTAATGAAGATCTGCATGAAACTGCTCATGTGTAAAGGACTCTCACTTCCAACTGGGTCCTGTTCGAGCTATGCAAAAGTGGAATGTAAAGAAATGTATCCATGCAACTGAAACACATGCAACTAAAGAACACATCTACAGCACTCCATTTTCAGCTCTCACATTCAGAAAAATATGCACATAAGCCACACAACAGGGGATGTAGTGGTAACGTATCAAGGACTAACTCAAAGGGAATACAATCTCCACAGTCTCTCTACCCGAGGGAAGGAAGTGCAAATAAACATTGTTGGACCTATCAACATTGGTGTGGGTTTCCCCCTAACTTTTTGCCTTCAATCCTCCTGTTTTTGCTGACTTCATTTTTACTAGCTATAGGACTCTGTAAACTTTACAACTGCTTAACAGTGGTGACGTGCGTGTTCTCCCTCCCTAAAGCATTACAGCATTGGCATTTACACAATTGGTGCATTTAATGCATTTGTAAGTCCCTAATAAAGTGGTACCATATATACCAGGGGCCTGTAAATTGAATACTACTATTGTGCCTCCAGCACTCATTGTGTCACCCACTTGCATAGGCCTTTAAACATGTTTCAGGCCAGCAATTGTTCCTGTGTATGCAGTTTAAACTGGTATTTCAACCTATAAAAAATAAACATTTTGCCAGGCCTAAACCTGCCTTTTTAATAGATATATATCCCCACTAGGGTAGGCCCTATACAGCCTACCAGGCAGGGTGCAGTGTAGTTAAAGAGCTGGACATGTGGTTTTCACTTTTACATTTCCTTGTTGTTTTTTACTACTGCAAGGCTGGCCTCTCACATAGGTTAATATTGGGTTACCTTATTACATTTATTAAGTGATAACTTTCACTTGGGAGTAGGGGGGAATGTAGAGTTTGGTCTCTAAAAATTGTAATTTAAAATCCTTTTTGAAGGTACAGTTGGATTGTAAGTCACAACTCCAAAAATTCCAGTTTAGAAAGTTGGTGTTAGCGAAAGTTGGCGTTTAGAAAGTTGTCCTGACCATCTGGTATCTGCAGTCCGTATCCTGGATCACATGACTAGGTGTAGCTGGCAATTGGTCTTTGTGTATTACTCCCAGACAGCGAGACAAAGACAGCAAGACAAACGGGGGATGGGCGCTGACAGGATGGGCCTTCTCTTACTTGATTGTGTGGGCAGGTGTCACCTACTACTCTTGCACACCACAAAGACTCTGACTCAGCACACGCACAAAAGGTTTCACATTAGTATTTTTAGCTCCCAGACAAGCTAGGGCCAGGGCAGTGAGGCAGGAATTTCCAGATACTTTTTTATGGGGATGACTCCAGAAGTTTCACCTACTTCAAAGTGGGCACCAGTTATAAATGTTGGACGCTCAGACCCAACTCTTCAGAACACTTCTGGATCTGTGAACTCTGCCAGGAAGAAGATCTGCCAAACTGTGAAGTCGACCTGCTGAATAAGCATTTCTTTGCTGTCCAAAGCCTGCTGTGAACTGCCCTGCTGAATCCAGCTTGCCTGTGTGAACCCAGAACTCCAGGAAATATCCAAGGGGCAGTTAGCTTCCCCCCTGTTCAAATAATGAACAAGAGAGAGTCAAGAGGAAAAAGGACCCAGGAAACTCCTCCTGATTACTGCATCATAACACATATGGTACTTGCATACTGGAGGAGACAAGTAAATTGTGTCCTCTACTTCGATAAATAAACCGGTCTAGACCTACAGTCTCATGTTAAGATATTTAAGTGGTCCCCTCATCCATGATGTATCATGGCATGCTTCATCCAGGACAAAACATGTTGGCATTTTAGAGTGGTTAGGTGAATCATTATATTCTACTTTTATAGCACAAAATTGATTTTAACTTATACTAGTGGTACCATTTAATAAAGGATTCCCCTTTGGCTATACCCCTAGGTCTTTTTTAACTTTTGATCTGGACCTTTTGAATTTGTCCTGTAAAAAAACCTCTAAGAACTCTCAATATTGTTTGGTTGAATCCACTAGAGTGGTACTGTCCTACTTCAGTGTGAGCCGTTGTCCATAATGAAGCATGCCATGATAAGTTATGGGTGAGGCGACCTCTCTCAAATATCTTAACATGAGCCTGTAGGTTGATGAAGGGTTACAATCATGCTCTACCATCTGATCACCAAAAAGGGCACTTCTTAGCTGCCTTGATAGCGAGAATGTCACCTAGAGGCCTATCACAGAAAACCTGAAAATATGTTTAAAACCCTCAATTTTTGCTATGCATGATCAACAAATTAGATCCCATAAAATCCCTGAATCCCGGGGTTATAGACCCAAGGCAAAGGCCAAAAAGACATGCCTTGGGCTAATAGTGTGCACTAGGCCACAACAATCTTAAAAATGCATTTCTGCTACACTGAAAAATAACGTGGTAAATTGGCCTAATACGAAGTAGTAATTTTCCACAGAATCGGCACCAACGCCCACACACACGTACACAAGGCCCAGCTGGTGCAGGTTGACACATTTTTCGGGGACTTTCCACTGAAGTCTTGTTTTGAAACTTAGCTTGCCGAAATAAGCCGCAACTTCTTGCAAAACTAGCATCTAGCGTAAGTTTCCGGTCACACATACTTTTTTAGAAATATGTACAGAACAAGATGTTCTCACACTGTTCTGCGGTCAAGCATGGCCAACCGACCATTAGGACACCCGACTGCCCCCACTGTCCTAGGACAACGTGATCAAGCCACCTGCGTCAGAAAGTACGTCAGGACTGTGTCAGTTCTGTGATTTCAGGTATAAAAGATTCACCATCACAATTAGAAGGCAGAACTTTCCAAGCTGACTCTTTGGGTTGTTCTCCGGTTGACCGGCTGTCTGATTTGGGACACGCAAACCTACTCTGCCAGGTGATGCCTTCCTGAATGAGATAGCAGCTTAAACTCTCTTAATTATCTCAACTTGATAGGTGCTTTTTCATCCATACCCAATTCCTTGCATTAGCTAAAGATATCTTTCTAGCATTAAGATCTTCTAGGGTTCTTTCCCTTAGGCAGGTGCTTTTAGGCACTAGGCCTGATAGAAATGTACTTTGTATAATCAAGCTGAAATTCTAGTATGCCTTTTTAAGAGTCTTAACCTCTGGTATTGTATTCTTGCTAGAATGTTTAAACCTGCAATGATGGTTCTCTTCGGGGACATTGTGTAAAGGCAACGTATTTCCTTGAACAGCTTTTAATGCCTTCTTAACGTTTCCTCTTTACACTGAAAGTCATCTTTTAATAGATAGCCACTTCTGTTTGCATCGCACTACTTTTAGGGACAATTGATTCCTTGCATACTTCCTGGCAGAGTGAAGCCAGAGCTTTTTAAAAGTGATCATTAGCAATATGCCTTATTGATACACATGTGTTTGTGATAATAAACGTGCCACTCCAACTTGAAAAGGCGTCATTTCACGTTATTACTCTTCCTTCTAAGGGTGCCTGATTGAGACGATTATCCAGATCACAGTGAACGTGACCACACCCTCAAAAGGGGCTCAAAAGGGCCTCTTCTCACCCTCTGTCAGCTGGCGACCACCGAAATAGATCCTGCAAAGATTTTGCCGACATTGGGTCTGGAGTACAACAGCGGATTGTGCCACGGGGTCCGGTCTCCTCTGCTGACAAAGGGGTAAGTCAGGGATATTTTTGTTTTTTCCTTGAGTTGCGCTTGGGTCTGATTGGAGGAGGCGGGCTCTCTGGGGCCTCTCTGCTGGCTATTGCCCTGCTGTCTGCACTCTGTCTGGCCAGGAGTAGTACCCTCAAGCTCTCTCTCTTTGTGTGGTCACGCCTTATCACTTTCTTGACATCTGCCCCTGTCGGCTTTTCGTGTTGGGTGGAGTTTACGGGTTTCGTTTCTAGTGTATGCTTCAAATGTATGCCTTCATGTGGTTTCACATATAGTCACTCTTGTGGTGGTGCCCGTCACACTTAAGTTAAAATACTTTTTCGCTTCCTCAGCATTACTGATCACTGCATGGGGTCGGCCTTTCAGTTTCCGACGGAATGTACAGTTTCACTTTTGGTCCTCAGCATGCATGAAGTCGAGGGTTAATTCCTCGACAAACTCTACATTCATCCTCCCTCGGCAGTTCAGGTTTTTGAGTGCGGGTTCAAGTCCCGGACAGATCCTACGACTAGCTCAGCCTCTCTTCTGGTTTATTTTTATGTCTCTTTTTTCATATTACAAACACTCCACTGTTGTGTCTCTTCTTTCGGCCACTACTGACTGCATTTCTCTATCTTTCGTTCTGCTTCCACTTAATTTCCTATTATAGTACAATGGTATTTCATGTTTTCATTATGCTGTAGTATAGACTCATTTCCTATTATAGAACAAGGGTATTTCATGTTTTCATTATGCTGTAGTATATACGGACATCATTTACTGTCTTTCTCATGCTTTACAATTGGCCCGTGGCATTTATGAGGACGCCCTTTCCCAACTTCATTTGTCCCCTTCCTTCTTCTCCTGATTTGTTTCTCCAAGGATTGGGTATTCTTGTTCATGGACTAGGTATTGTTGTATCTCTGACACTTCACATTGTCAGAAGGCAGAGAAGGCAGTACCTATCGCCTTTGTCAGCTTGCCCTCTGCGCGCACAGAAAGAGGAAGGGCTCTGTGCTCTTTGTAGACAACACCCTGCTACCGTCGCTCACTTCATCGCATGGCACTTCACACTTGACGCTCTTGAGCGCCTATCTCACGCAGCCCCCACCTCCTGACCCCCACCCCCTATCCACTCTCTTTCACCACTTCTTCATCCCTCTCTCTCTCTCTCTCTCTCTCTTCCCCCAGCCCCCCCTCTCCTCTCCACTCTGCATCGGCACACTTGCCTCACAACTTACTTCCCTTTTCAGGCTCCTACGCTGACTGCCTCATTTCGTGCCTTCACTAACGCGTCTCCTTCCTTCCCTTCATATACTACCACATTCAAAGAACTTCAATAACATCTTTCAAATACAATCTTTCAGAATGCATCCTTTTTTTCTTATCTGCATTTATTACTCCATCTAAAAATACTTTTTTCATTGTTTTTGTCTTCTGTCCCCTGTTTATGTGTCGTGCTTCATGTTTATGTGTTGTGCTTCATGTTTATGTGTCGTGCTTCAGGTCATCAGTCTCATTGCTTGTGCTCATGATAACGTTGCTGTGTATGTGCCGTGCTTCATGTCATCAGTCTCAGTGGCTGTGCTCATGATAACAGTGCTTGTGCCTCCTGTGTAATTGGCCCCATTGCCCCCCTTGCCCGCAACTCTCTCCAGCCCTCCCGGTGTCTGGGGTGCATACTCACTGACATTACCCTTATTGCACTCTCGCTAGGTAGCCTCGCCTTCTCATTTACAAATTGACTACCCGCGCCTCGCGCTTTCCCACTTCCAGTACATTCTTTTGCCTATCACTTGCGCATGCAATTGATTGTCAAAAGAGGAGGGGTAAGAACTATATTTTGTCTTGGCCCTTGCCTCCCTGTTTCTGCCCCCCACACCGGTCATGCTCCGACTCCCCTTATATCCGTGATGTCCAACACCCACCACGCATCATCCATTGTAATATCCAGTTTGTTAACGGGCTCCCTGAAGCCGTTCATAACACCACCACTGACCGCATCGCTCTCCTTAACGACGAGGGTCACGACATACTGACCGCCACCTGGGCACTCTTAGGCATCAACTTCACCCAAAACACCCAAGTTCACATTTCTGCGATTTCTTTAAACGATATATATACCGCCCTCCCAGGTATATCTCTCACCCCGCCATCTCCAGACACCACCCACCCTGACCTGCTATACGCTGAAGAAGCCTCTAACTCCTCCACCCTATATGCCCCCATCCTACCCCGTGAATATCTAGGATACTGTGGTTCCCAAAATCCGGACCCTGTGGTTTTCCCGATATCGAGGTCCAATACCCGTGTCACGAAACCTCAACGTACCGAGACGATTTTGGTGTCCACGAACCGATAATGATTAGGACATCATTCCTATGTATTTGCGTTACAATCGAGGGTTGCCAACACCCCTAAATCACAGTTTCCGTCCCATCCCTTAAACTCCATTTTGTGAACGGCATCCATCTTGCATCTTGCCCTCATGATAAGTCAATTAAAGGTCGAGCTTGATCCAAATAGACACGTCCACCTTTCGTGACTTTCCCCTGACCTGTCCCAACTGACTCCACTGTCTTCGGCCAAACCTGTTTAGGCAGCTCCTCGCCCATTGGCCGAATACGATAGCATCTACGCATAACATTCCACGAACCATTCACTACATACAGCCCATGTTTCCTTCAAACACGCACCTGTCCCCGTATCTTGTTTATGGCCCTTTTATGGCTGGGTTGTACCTTCCTTTATTGGTGGTTCATCTATATCTGATGGGAGTTCCCGATCCAACTGGGTAATCTATCAGCAAACTGGACATCTAAAATATGGGCTTGCTTACATGACTTCGCTCTTTGTATTGTTGTAGAAATATGTGTGTTGCCATACCATAAACTCAAGAATTCTTACTTGAAGCCATATATTTGATATATAGGGAGACGGCTGGTTCTGTAAAAACGAACAGTCTCCCAAGAACCTACTCTCTGTGTGGTGTACTTCTGGGACACGTGTTACTTGGTAGCTACCAATAAAACTTGATCTTTGACTGCGACTAGAAGACTACGTGTTTCTGTGGTCCGGAACAAGGGAACTCAGAGGTCTTCGGGTGTTATCCCCTGACACCAGCGGGTTCCTAAAAACCCGTTACCTCAGTTGGCGCCCAACTCGGGGCGATATCAAGCGGTGACGGTCCAAGCCAGATGTCCGTGAGGAGCTTCGTGTGAAAATTCCGGAGGACTGCCAGCCACTTCAGCGACCCCTGTATGTCGACGTGGTTCCGAAGGTCTTTGCTGCGAGGTTCCCCGCGTCCCGACGGCTACGAAGGACTGCTGCCCTGACTATCGCCTTGTTTTGGACCCAGTGATCCTTGGTAGAGCGAAACGATAGACGAGTCTTCTAGCGACGTCATCGATCTTCAAATACTTCAGTTAAGTATAAGTGGAGCGTCTCCTAGTCCTAAGTTTGTTCTTAGTTTTTGGTATCCTTGAGATACGACTTGATTTGGAACTTGCAAGCCCCAAAGCCGAAGGACTCGTGTATTCACGAGAAATACGTAACAGATAATCCTTTGAAGTTTGAAGCTAGACCAGTGAGCGAAGATGCCTGGTTTTAGCAAACTTGGAAACTTGTTTTGTCTTGGTTGTAGTAAGGACTCCCAGTTGGAAGATTCTTGTCCGGTTCCTCCAATTGGAACTCCAATGTATGAACTCTATGTGAAGCACGGCGTAGGTCCTATCACATATAACGAGGTATGGATAAAATACACCCGCAAGGATGGTGTTTTAAAATGGCCCCAATATGGTAGTTTCGACCAAGAAATATTAGATAACTTAGAGGTCAAATTGTTCAAAAAGAAAGCCCGGCCGGCAATGTTTGACTCTTTCCGCTTATGGCGCAAGGAAGCCAAACAGAAAGAAATAAGATTAGCAAAAAAGAATAAAAGAGGTATGTCAATGGTGCAAGCTGCCGTTGCATACAGAGATAACGAGGAAGAGCAGGAGAGCGAACAGATGCTTAGGAGCAAGAAACTAGCGATAGATAAATGTTACCCAATGCTGCCAAATAGAGGAAAAGGTCAACAGGAAGGATCCGAGAAAGATCCATTGATGTCCCACCTATTAAATTCTCCGCCACCCTATGCACAAAATACCACAGCACCTCCGCAACCTTTCGTTGCACCTTTGGTAGCTGTAATACAGGCTCCTTTACCGCACTCACCAGCTACTCTTCAGCTGGCTCCTGTTTCTTTGGCACAGCCTCCTCAAGGCTCACCGATCACATCTATTTCTCCTACCGTTCCTTCTAAAATTTCGCCTAGCGCACCTTCTAGTCTCTCTGATACTCGTTCTACGAACATTTCTGTTTCTGCTTTGCGTGACTCTGTTCTACTACCAGCTATTCCTCCACTTTCACCTTTCGTCTGGCATAAAATGGCCAGCATTGTTACTAACTTTCCTTCACCACTTTTTCGGTCGCCTAAAACGACCCCTAACACGGAACGAAGACAATTACGAAGCCAAATGCCTGATTATCAGAAAAGGGAAACATTGAATAAGTTAGCACGAAATTGGGCTATGGATACAGCGAGATATGATGTAGAGTCTGTCATGAACGTTTTCCGTCAATGGGATGAACCAACGCAAAGATACGTCTTTGAGCAGATGTGTGTTTTCCTGTGTGAGGATTTGGAAGATAATGGTCAGAAGAGCAACCTGCAGGAGTTGTGTAGGTTACGATTTAAATTTGGGGAGGGTATGATAGTTGGTCCCGACGTTGAAAGAGCAGTAGAGATATTATTATCACATCGAAGTACAGGTGGTAATTCTGGGTCATCCTCTGACAGTGGTACGTATAGTAGGAAAAGAGCGAGACAGTACCCTATGAGAGAGGTTCCTCCGGTTTGGAGGGAAGGTGATGCAAACGCAGTTCCACCGGTTCTGCCTCATTTCCAGCGTGTATGGGTACATGTCCCCTGGAAAAGATCCGAAGTTCTAGCACTCAAGCAGACACTACCCGATCCCCGTAAAAACCCGACTGGGTATTATAAGGAGTTGTCCCAAACTGCAAGCTCATGTATAATGAATTTAGCGGATATAGACATGTTGTTTGGGAACATTGTTCCACATCCTTTATGGAGTAAGATACGTCATACGGATCATGACCAAGAATTAGGTGACTCATGGGCAAACATTGCGACTACAGATGCTAGACAAATCGGTGGTTTCAAGCCTGAGCCGTTAATAGCTGAACTTCCTGGTAGAATTATCGCATACATGAAGACAATTATGCCTGAAGTACGTGTAAACTGGGACAAGCTATCCGCGTGCAAGCAGAAGAAAGAAGAGTTGGAAGATTCTTGTCCGGTTCCTCCAATTGGAACTCCAATGTATGAACTCTATGTGAAGCACGGCGTAGGTCCTATCACATATAACGAGGTATGGATAAAATACACCCGCAAGGATGGTGTTTTAAAATGGCCCCAATATGGTAGTTTCGACCAAGAAATATTAGATAACTTAGAGGTCAAATTGTTCAAAAAGAAAGCCCGGCCGGCAATGTTTGACTCTTTCCGCTTATGGCGCAAGGAAGCCAAACAGAAAGAAATAAGATTAGCAAAAAAGAATAAAAGAGGTATGTCAATGGTGCAAGCTGCCGTTGCATACAGAGATAACGAGGAAGAGCAGGAGAGCGAACAGATGCTTAGGAGCAAGAAACTAGCGATAGATAAATGTTACCCAATGCTGCCAAATAGAGGAAAAGGTCAACAGGAAGGATCCGAGAAAGATCCATTGATGTCCCACCTATTAAATTCTCCGCCACCCTATGCACAAAATACCACAGCACCTCCGCAACCTTTCGTTGCACCTTTGGTAGCTGTAATACAGGCTCCTTTACCGCACTCACCAGCTACTCTTCAGCTGGCTCCTGTTTCTTTGGCACAGCCTCCTCAAGGCTCACCGATCACATCTATTTCTCCTACCGTTCCTTCTAAAATTTCGCGTAGCGCACCTTCTAGTCTCTCTGATACTCGTTCTACGAACATTTCTGTTTCTGCTTTGCGTGACTCTGTTCTACTACCAGCTATTCCTCCACTTTCACCTTTCGTCTGGCATAAAATGGCCAGCATTGTTACTAACTTTCCTTCACCACTTTTTCGGTCGCCTAAAACGACCCCTAACACGGAACGAAGACAATTACGAAGCCAAATGCCTGATTATCAGGAAAGGGAAACATTGAATAAGTTAGCACGAAATTGGGCTATGGATACAGCGAGATATGATGTAGAGTCTGTCATGAACGTTTTCCGTCAATGGGATGAACCAACGCAAAGATACGTCTTTGAGCAGATGTGTGTTTTCCTGTGTGAGGATTTGGAAGATAATGGTCAGAAGAGCAACCTGCAGGAGTTGTGTAGGTTACGATTTAAATTTGGGGAGGGTATGATAGTTGGTCCCGACGTTGAAAGAGCAGTAGAGATATTATTATCACATCGAAGTACAGGTGGTAATTCTGGGTCATCCTCTGACAGTGGTACGTATAGTAGGAAAAGAGCGAGACAGTGCCCTATGAGAGAGGTTCCTCCGGTTTGGAGGGAAGGTGATGCAAACGCAGTTCCACCGGTTCTGCCTCATTTCCAGCGTGTATGGGTACATGTCCCCTGGAAAAGATCCGAAGTTCTAGCACTCAAGCAGACACTACCCGATCCCCGTAAAAACCCGACTGGGTATTATAAGGAGTTGTCCCAAACTGCAAGCTCATGTATAATGAATTTAGCGGATATAGACATGTTGTTTGGGAACATTGTTCCACATCCTTTATGGAGTAAGATACGTCATACGGATCATGACCAAGAATTAGGTGACTCATGGGCAAACATTGCGACTACAGATGCTAGACAAATCGGTGGTTTCAAGCCTGAGCCGTTAATAGCTGAACTTCCTGGTAGAATTATCGCATACATGAAGACAATTATGCCTGAAGTACGTGTAAACTGGGACAAGCTATCCGCGTGCAAGCAGAAGAAAGACGAGAATGTGTCTGACTTCTTCACGAGATTTGAGGAAACCTTCACTGACCATAGTGGTCAGTATATGGCTACCGAGGGTGGCCAAAGACTGTTTGTAGACAAGTTTGTACACAATTTGCTTCCTGAATTGTGTGCTAAACTAAAAGACTCAGAAAGTGCTTGGGCTGTCTCTACGTCAGCGCAGATTCTAGCAACAGCCCAGTACTATGAAAATAGGCGTAAAGACGAGTTAGACAAGGCAGACAAAAAGACGAAAGATTTGAAAACTAAAGTTCTTCTCCAACAGGCCTATCAGCCTCGTATGGCTAGCCAGCCTAATTATCAACAGAATCAGCAGTACTCTAGAGACGCGCAAGGAAACGAGCTTTCCCATCAGCGTCCTACGTATGGCCCGAATCAATGTGCGTATTGCAAAGAAGAGGGCCATTTTAGGAATAATTGTCCGGCTCTTGCACGACGTTTAAACGGTGCACAAGGTGTAAGGGAAAGAGGTGTTCAGCATGCCTCTAGAGGTAGAGGCCGTGGAAATTTCACTCAGACTGTGGAAAATTAGTGCGTTTTGGTGAACATTATCTGCGCCATCTTGCCTCTTCCCCTGATGCCACACTTTTGTCGTGCGCGCCCGCCATTTTAAGATGCCCCGATCAGAACAAACCCTTTTTGCATGCCGCTGGCCCCTGACATAGCCCTTTGCCTTCACTAAGCCTGCACGCTGACCACCCCCTGCTTGCACCTGCCTTGAGTCATAAACCCCTCTTCGGCGCTGCTCTGCCCCCGGCCCTCATCCTGTTCCCAGCGCGACACCTCCCTGCTTTCCTTTCATGATCTCCGGCCCTTAGATGCAAACCCCCTTTTTCCCCGTGTGCCCGTTTTGTCCTCCCCGTTCCCAAGCCGACACCCAGCTCTGCCGATACCATCCTTGCCCCTCCCCGTACAATAGAAAGCTTCCCCCATCAAAGAATCCCCGGGTTGATCAAAGCCCCCCACCCCATGAGATCCGATCAAACTCCCCACATTCCGTGAATCGGCGGATTATCCAGCTGCGCAATGCTCATCACCTGTTGTGACTAGGGTGGGGACTTTAACTGTAAATGTGTGTGGGAACGGGCCCAAAGGGGAGTTCCGAGAATGTCTTTTCCGCACATCAAAGCTTTAAACATGTATGTGTAATCTGCAATAAAGTCATAAATGTGGATATAAGAGGCCAGGCCTCAAAAATACAGTTAGAGCACCTCAGAACGATACCTTCTGTCCGTTTCGTTGTGTTCTCCTCCGGAGAGAATAAAAAAACCCTTGTTTCCTGCTTTCCAGTCTCCAGCGCCTGCCTCTTCATTGATTTAAATAACTAGAGGGTCACAGAGGCAATACCGCCGGGCAAATATCGATTGTCCCCGACCCGATTGAACTTTTTTACAATTGGCGTCCCAAGCGTGGGGCCCATCAGCGACTCGTGGATCCAGTGGGAGAGGTCCCGACGACAGAGTGAACGACTGCAACGATCGGGAGAGCTCTTGCCCAATAGACCCTCGTCTGGCAGCCGATCATCCGAACTTCACTAGTTCCGAACAGACCTCTCTCGAGTGATCTACGGTCCTGACTGGGAACCATCAGGAGTGCCGTGAGAAATACGAGAAAAAGAGGACGATCGGGCGCTGGATTCGGAAGACAAGAAACTGTCCACATGGTCCGGGTAAGGTCGTGTTGCCACGACAAGTTGCGAAAGAATTTGTTTTGATTGCTTGATTGTTCAAAAATACTAGTATTGCCTTGTTTATTTTTATTTAGAGATTCACTGTCTGCAAACGGAGAAGCAACAGGCTCTCTCTCCCTTTGCAAGCAGTGGAGGATAAGTAGGGTAGCAGCCGTGCTTGTTCTTTTTCTCCCCCACTCAATAATTGCTTGAAACTGAACTGTTGTTCACAAACTATTGTTTCCTGGAGATTCTCTGTCTGCAAGCAGGGAAGAGACCATCCTTTTTGCAGATAGTGAAAAGGGTAGGTAACGCAGATCTTTGCGGTCCTACTCATTCTCCCCATTGTTATTTTGTTGGTCTTTTGGTTTTTTTGGATCCATGAGGTATTCACTACCTGCAAACAACGTAGAATAGAAATATTCTGTCTAGTCTTTGCACCTAGTGATAAGATAGGCAGTGCTGACTTTTTAGTCCCTCGTTACGAGCCGTCATGTCTGTCTTCTCCCCATTGATAAATAGCCTGTTTAGCCCGGACCGGGTGTTAGAGGTGGACCATATGGCTCCACTAGAAGGCACCCCTAATAAGGACATGTTCATAAACTATGGGTTAGTCACCATAGCTTATAATAAATTATGGCACAGGTATACCGAAGATAGCCAAGACAAACAGTGGCCACTGGCAGGATCCTTCGACCTTGATAAAATAGAATCGTTAGAAATAGCCCTTCGAAATAATAAGACGACGCCAATTATGCTCGACAGTCTCGGTATGTGGCGCAGAGAGGCTACGAAACGACAGAGAAAAGACGAGGATAAACCAAGTAGGGAAATATACCGACAGGACAACCCCAGGACACCGCTACCCACAACTTATCCCCCGACGCTATACAAAGGACGACCAGACTTAGGGTCAGACCAATGCGCTTTTTGTAGGTATGTCGGACACTGGAAAGCCCAATGCCCGACTCTACTGAGCGTGAGTAAAGGCAAAGGGCCGACAAGAACGACAGACCGACAGTACGAGAAAAGGCGCGAGACAGAGAAGAACCCGACTTACATAGACAGACCAGACAGAACCACCACGTTTGATTATGCCCGATGGCACAGATTTCGCCAGGAAAATCTCAGCGGCATGATCAAGTTCTCCTAGGTCGGGCAATGTCAAGACGGGAACCCAGCCTCGTTTAAAATTCACAGATGACCAATAACTGTTTTTATATTTGTCTTGGGTCTTTGTATGTCGTACTTGTACTGTCCCCCGTCTGAGTTCGTGTGTATGTAATGTACAAATCTGCGTCATCCCTCTACACGTGTTTCCGTGTTACTCGACCCCTGTTAGCAGAAACTTAGCATAAAAGCAACCTGGAAAGAAAGAAATGATAAAACAAAATCCGTAGACCATTAATAAACTCGAACTTTTAATTTAACACAACAAACAAGGAATAATAACGATAAACTGTAGAAAATGAAAGTCAAACAGAACATTCGCCCCCCCCCCCCATTCTGGAACCTTCCAAAGTAGGGCAGGGTTACGGCTACGCCCAACCAACGGCAACCCATATAAGGCGAGCCCCGCCGCCAACTCTTGGTCAGGAAATCTTAACGTATGGGGGAGCCGGAGGAGAGACAGGAGCCCGCAGCCTGGGCATTTGCAGGTAGTCCCGCCACATGTCTCCTTGGCCGGCCGCAACGGGCCTGGAAAGACTAAGGTAGTCCCGCCACATGTCAAGAGGAGAGCGAGGCACCTCTTCCTTTTCTCTTCCGTCACAGCCGCAGCAGTCCTGGACGGCGGGATGTCCTGCACGTACCTCCACAACAATTTGTCCAAGTTGGGCTGGGAGGGAGAGGCGACGCGGACGAGCCTCTCCCACCTCCACCGGTAGGAGGTTTCCCAGCCCCCGGCCCGACGCCGAACACCCCCAGTCAGGCGATGGTGCCCATACTTCCACAGCACCGGACACACCATGGTGGCACCCCAGTACTTGCGCAGCACCGAACACACAATGGTGGCACCCCAGTATTTGCGCAGCACCGAACGTACAATGGTGGCACTTGGGGAACACCGGATGTGGAGAGGCCTTCATGCGGGGCGATGAAAAGGAGCGGCATGGAGTGCACCGGGACAAGCATCACAGCTGCACCCCAGCTGAACGTCCCGCTCTCACAAAACAGGGACCTCTTCCTTTCACTCCGAAGGGTCTGTTCCATTCTTGCAAACTCGACGAGAGTGGCCCCTGTAGGGCCTCAAAATGGCGTCTGGATCCGCTGGAAGGCGGGCCCCGGCCACTAGAGTAACTTTGGCCAGCCATACAACTCGAACATTTGTCCCATGGAGCACGAGCCCCCATCTCCGACAGCATCTCCGCAGCCTTGAAGATCATACAAAGGTCCCCGGCGGAGCCTTCGGCCTTTGCAGGTTTCCGGTAAGGGACGGCTGCTTCGATCGCCAACGAAACAAACATGACATTGCCACACCTTCTGTTAGCGTGAATTCTAGAACTGCCGAAAAGGACTCTGGTCCAAACTGCCAGTAATGGAAACATTTCCCCCTGATGCTGCTTCCGGACTGTGCCGGCCCCGCCCAAAATGGCGCTGGTATCAATCGGAACTTACGAACACCTCGTGGTGTTCCTTCGCACTAATATAAACTTGAAGTTCTGAGATTTTTGTGATCCTTTGTACACTTGGCTAGAAAAGACAAGGAGAGCTCACTCGACGAACAGTATGAAAAGATCCCCGTTACAAATGTTGATTACGAATATACAATGTATTATATTTTTATAACTGATGTAAACCTCATTTACGATGCATACGTACGGTATGCATATAGGAAATCTGATTACAACTGTTATGATTATGTTTCTAAATTATGAAAATATATGCCCCCGAACCCCCAGCCAATTAATAGACGTTTTAGTCTCTTACAAATGAATGAGTAAAACTTTCCGATGTTTTTACTGTTGCAAATGACACCCCCCCACTGTACGCACTTTAGCCATTGCCACGACCGACCAAATACGACCACACCCTCCTAATCCATATGCTGAAATGAATTTGCAAAATAAAGTCTTTGAAACTATGGACGGGTATTGCATGCTTTATTTTAAAACAATATGGGATGGGTAGGAAAGTTCTTTTTCTGTGCACCCTACTCTGCTCTCTCTTTAAGGTTAAAGGAAGATGGTTGCCCAGCCCTGGAGGACGGATCGGATCGACAACACGACACTCCGTCTTAAAAGTACGCGACTGACTCATGAACTCTCGCGTAGAGGAAGACCGTGACTTCCAAGGATGGGTAAAACGAATGGTGTAAATGAGGGAATGTAAAAGGAGGGTGAAATGAAATAATGTAAATATTGTAAAGTACAACGTTCCAAAGTAGCAGGGACCCAAGAACCGAAGAACTTTAGAACGCCACGGCGTTGAAAGAGGTTTAAGGATCCCGATAGTGAGATATATCCTTTGACTAGATACCTCGCACTAGGCCCCTCTGGTTTCCTTTTTTATGTTTCCCCGCACACGCCCTACATGAACACACTACCCCCCCGACTCCGAAAATCATATCCCCGGGGACCCTGCCCCAAGGAGGAAAGACGAGTAAAAGGTAAGTAAAGGACTTATGAATCCATGTATTTGAATGCGCGCGAATGCTGTCTCCCCCACCCCCCCCTTTTTTCCTCCCTCTGCAGGTTACATCAGAGATTACAGCCAAGGTGTGGCGAAGATCTGAGACCTTGCCATGTCTAAATACACGAAACGGACTAGCGCCGCAGGGTGGTGTCTAAGCACGCCTGCAAACTACTCACGTATCGAACAAACCCGAAAAATTAGCACAACCTGATAAAAAGTGATCACCCTTAAACCAGATCGGACGAATGAACCCACGTTACGTATGATGCGAAACTGTGAGGGAATGTGTGTGTGTGTGACTGAGGCGTTGACCCAACTGGTCAAAGGACCGAGAATGCGAGAAAGTGTGACAAAATGGTACCTCCTTTTTCTTCTTTCCTTTTCTCAAAGCACGTCCCCTCTACCCTGTCTAATGCTCAAACTGCATGATTACAAGATTCTAACGCGGACTCGTGAATACCCTTTACTGTGTAATGCACTAAATAGCCTTTCTTGAATGCACTGCCGCCCTCTCTGTTGCACGTGTACTATTTAGCCTGCCGTTGCACTCTTTCTTTCTCTCTCTCTCTCTCTCTCTCTCTCTCTCTCTCTCTCCTCCCTCTCTCTCTCCCTCTCTCTCTCTCTCCCTCTCTCTCTCTCTCCCTCTCTCCCTCTCTCTCTCTCTCTCTCTCTCTCTCTCTCTCTCTCTCTCTCTCTCTCTCTCTCTCTCACTCTCTCTCTCTATTTTTTGCACTACCACTCTTCCGAGTGGTTAGCCCCGAAATTGGCAGATTGCCACCCCTAGCACACCACCTAATTGGCTTCAAATACCGTCAGTATTTGCACAAACATTTGTCTTTAATACAATCACCCTGAGGCCGCGTCATTACCTCTCCTTTTCCGCTAGAAGTCAATGAACCCAGGTTGGGCCGTAAGGGAAAGGACAGGTAAGACGACAGAGGTTCCCTAATCTGGCCCGAAATAAGGGAACTACATGTCAACGGCTCCTATAGTATAAAACAAGGACCTCAGAATACGCGACCCTCCCCTCCCCGAATCGTCGCAATACCCAAACCAGAAAAACGATCACCCCCGTTACCTCCCCTGTCTATGTCCCTGGTTGTTTCCCATAAAACCCCTGTCCTTCCTAGTTAAGTAACCGGGCTGTAAAAGGTTACGTAGGACCCAGAATGATGTTTTACAAGGTTATCAGACTAGACCAAGGTAAAGAAATCGTCAAAATGAACCCCGCAGTAGTTGAAAAACAGGATGCACCGATAGAAAGGAAATGTTTAGCCATGTTCGTCTCTCAGCAAAATACCTGTGTAGTACCATGTTGACGACTCACTGTACCCTTTTGTAAATGTGAAACTCTAGAGAACGGCATATCTTTGCCAGATTTGTCTCCCGAAGGTGGGTTACCATCAGATGAACTGTCATGCCTGTAATAAATGATTATGAAAGAAAGTCATAGTAAATCCAACAGGTCCGCCACCGGTCATTCATATGCCAATTGTGAACGTTAAATATAACGGACATTTTCATTCTTTGCCTGGAGCTGGGAGAGAAATAGACTTTTTTTGATTATCTTCATCCGCAAATTTTCTAAAAGACTGTCTTTTCAAACTTGTTTAAGGGTACTGCCGTTGGAGGAGAGAAGGACCGGATGTGGGAGCACGAGGCCTGACTGCAGACTAAGGGACACCTGCGACATTAGCCAAGGCGAGACCACGACTGAAAAGAGCTGCAGGACGAGGCACTGTTTTCGACAGCATGAAAAGAAAGGGTCGACCTGATGCCCCTGCTCGACGTCCAGTGCCTGTCGACAAGTCCCCGCTCTCTGAATTCCGTCACACGCCCGCCTATTTGAAGTCTCTCGTTCCCCTAGTTTGTTCCTAATTTGGCCTTGCTCCATCCCCCTTTTTCCTCTGACCTACCCTATGGACTGTTTTGAACGCTCTTCTTCCATCGGAACTTTCTGACAATCACCTCAAAGGACACAGGGCGAAAAGGACCTTTCCGACCAGAAACGCGAGGAAAGGGTCGTGCCCTGCAACGCAGAACTTAGAACAGAGCTGGACTTGTAGCTCCACCGCCGGTGCTCAACAGCGCCAACGAAAGACCACAAAGAACAATGAGAACTCGTAAACTTCGAACATTTGACATCCTCAAACACCGTTTTTTGCCTCATTTCTCTCCCAGCCGCCATTGTATTGATCCTGCTCCAAACCGAATCTGAAATATGTATTAACCTGCCAGTTCACGTTATGATATGTACTTGCTGCTCGCCGTTTTTTTGTATTTCATTCCTATGACTTTCCTGCTGAACAAATTTATCAAAGTTTATCAAATAGGTGCACCTCCTAAAAACTAGAAACCTCAAAATGTATTGTTTACAACTCTTTTTCTAGGGTTCCTACCGGTTTCTTTCTCATGCCCACCACAATAGACCCGAGTAGAAAATGAACCAGCAAGATGTCTTGAATATGTTAAAGGGAGGACTGTGGAAAATTAGTGCGTTTTGGTGAACATTATCTGCGCCATCTTGCCTCTTCCCCTGATGCCACACTTTTGTCGTGCGCGCCCGCCATTTTAAGATGCCCCGATCAGAACAAACCCTTTTTGCATGCCGCTGGCCCCTGACATAGCCCTTTGCCTTCACTAAGCCTGCACGCTGACCACCCCCTGCTTGCACCTGCCTTGAGTCATAAACCCCTCTTCGGCGCTGCTCTGCCCCCGGCCCTCATCCTGTTCCCAGCGCGACACCTCCCTGCTTTCCTTTCATGATCTCCGGCCCTTAGATGCAAACCCCCTTTTTCCCCGTGTGCCCGTTTTGTCCTCCCCGTTCCCAAGCCGACACCCAGCTCTGCCGATACCATCCTTGCCCCTCCCCGTACAATAGAAAGCTTCCCCCATCAAAGAATCCCCGGGTTGATCAAAGCCCCCCACCCCATGAGATCCGATCAAACTCCCCACATTCCGTGAATCGGCGGATTATCCAGCTGCGCGATGCTCATCACCTGTTGTGACTAGGGTGGGGACTTTAACTGTAAATGTGTGTGGGAACGGGCCCAAAGGGGAGTTCCGAGAATGTCTTTTCCGCACATCAAAGCTTTAAACATGTATGTGTAATCTGCAATAAAGTCATAAATGTGGATATAAGAGGCCAGGCCTCAAAAATACAGTTAGAGCACCTCAGAACGATACCTTCTGTCCGTTTCGTTGTGTTCTCCTCCGGAGAGAATAAAAAAACCCTTGTTTCCTGCTTTCCAGTCTCCAGCGCCTGCCTCTTCATTGATTTAAATAACTAGAGGGTCACAGAGGCAATACCGCCGGGCAAATATCGATTGTCCCCGACCCGATTGAACTTTTTTACAAGAATATAACTTCTTTTCCACCTCAGAAATCAATGAATAGCTTTGATCAACAGGGTAATTCATCGTCCAAGTCAGCTCAGTACTATGCTGACGACTATTACACCGAACACGACAATGAGGGTAACGATCGCTAGGACAGCCATGGACAAAGAGAGGGAGTTGTTTCAGTTCCAGTAGATCAGGATGGACCTTATGTCGAGGTAATTACCTCAGGAGTGTCAGAACCATTTCTGCTGGATACTGGTGCTACAAAAAGTTCTATTATGCACTCAAAACTTCCTGGCGTACCTTTGTCTGGCGAAATGAATGTCTCAGTAGGCTTCTCTGGCGCCCCTGTTAGAAACCCGATCTCTAGTCCTGTTTCCGTTTCTGTTGGCCCCTGTGAATTAGAAGCACCCCTCATTCTTACAACAGGTTGCGGTGAAAATTTGTTAGGATTGGATTTGCTAAAGAGGTTGTACGCGACTTTGTACTGTTCTCCCTCGGGAGTACAGCTTACTTTAGGGAGAAAAGTCATTTCTCCAATGTACTTGTCAAAAGAAGGTATCCCAACCGAACTGTCATCACTTCCAGATATACTATGGGCTAATGGTTCCAACGATGTAGGTCGTTTAGAGATAGCACCGTATGTCATAACTTTGAAAGCAAACGTCAGATTGCCACGTATTCCCCAATACAAAATTTCTAACGACTGCGAACAGGCATTGTTAATGATCGTTTATGATTTGGTCGATAAAGATGTTATCGAGGAAACAACAGGAAACATTTGTAACAGTCCAGTTTTACCGGTCTTGAAACGTACTGATCCTTCACAGCCCCCTGTGTATAGGTTTGTGATTGACCTCCGAGAAGTAAACAAGGTAGTTATACCGCAGTTTCCAGTCGTCCCCGACATTACTGCTTTATTGACAATGGTTACAGCTTCAGCAGCTTGGTTCTCGGTGATTGACCTGAAGAACGCTTTCTTCAGCATCCCGATCGCCGAAGAGAGTAGAGACCTTTTCGGCTTCAATTTAGGAGGACGAAGCTTCCGCTTCAAATGCGCTCCTCAAGGCTACTGCGAAAGTCCATCAATATTCAGTCAGGCTCTGAAAACACAACTAGACACAATTGTACTGCCAGATGGGTCAACATTGATTCAGTACGTAGACGATCTACTGATCGCTGCAGACACTGAAGAGATTTGCAAGGAAGCTACGTTGTCGCTATTACGTCACCTATGTGACATGAAGCACAAAGTCTCCCTTTCAAAACTGCAATTTTGTCGACAAGAAGTAACCTACCTAGGTCACATCTTATCGAAGGAGGGAAGGAGACTGACACCAGAAAGAATACAGGCAATCACAGAACTAAGTGCCCCAAGGACACTGAGAGGTGTCCGAGCTTTTTTGGGCATTACATCGTACTGTAGACAATGGATACCGAATTTCTCACTACTAGCCAAACCCTTACTGTCACTACTCCGCAAAGACACGCCTAAACCTATGCCTTGGTCTGAAGATTGTCAGACGAGTTTCCGCGAGTTGCGCGATGCATTGTGTTCGGCTCCTGTGTTGGGAAACCCCAACTACAGTAAGCCTTTTACATTGTATGTCCACGAAAAAGAAGGTTGTGCATTATCAGTCTTAATGCAACTCTTTGGGGACAAACAGCGCCCATGCGCGTATTTTTCGGCAACTCTGGATCCAGTGGCTAAGGCACTGCCAAGTTGTCTAAGGGCAACAGCCGCAGCAGCTGTCTGCATTCGACAGTCTGCTGGATTAGTCATGAATAACACTCTGATCGTTATGGTTCCGCATGCAGTAGACATTTTACTAAATAGGACAAAGACACAACACCTTACTAGCGCTCGACTATCCAGTTACGAACTTACCCTGCTAGCAAGTCACATCCATATAAAGAGGTGTGATACACTCAATCCCGCTACGTTATTACCCATCCCGACAGAGACAGACAAGATTGACAAGCATGACTGCTGTTTCAGGACAGAGGAAGAGACAAAAGGGAGAGTAGACTTACAGGACACTCCCCTTCCCGAATGCAATGATACTCTATGGGTTGATGGTTCATGTTTCAAGTTGCCGAATGGTGATACGACTACAGCATATGCCGTAACGACGTTACACACCATTGTAGAGACTGCACGCATTCCCCACAGTTCTGCACAAGCTGCAGAGTTGATAGCGCTTACTAGAGCATGTGTGCTGGCGAAAGGAAAGCGAGTGAATGTGTACACTGACAGCCAATATGCCTTTGGTGTGACTCACAGTTTTGGGAGATTATGGCGTGAACGTGGGTTCCTTACGTCCCATGGTGCAAAGATACAACATGGCCAGCTAGGTAATGAGCTCCTTGAGTCACTCACCTTGCCCCTACAAGTCGCCATTATAAAATGTAGTGCACACAGAAAGATTCAGGATGATGTTGGCCGCGGAAATGCATTTGCAGATGAGGTTGCGAAAGGAACTGCAAGGAACACAATGAATCGGATGTATGTCATGGGTCCCGCTAGATGGATTGCTGATGTAGGAATGTGTGAGGACACCATTGAAAGCGTAAAATCAATACAAGCCGAGGCCACTGAGAACGAGATGAATGAATGGAGAGAAAGCACAGGTAGATTGGATGCGAATGGTTGTTGGGTCGAACTATCGGAACACCAGCGATGGTTACTACCTAATGCATACGTACTTGCAGTGGTAACGATGGCTCACGGAATGGCACACATCAATTCGAGAGGAATATGTAAACTATTGGCCCCAGTATGGCAGAATAGCAATATCCCAAAGTACGCAGAAAACGTGGTCAGAAAGTGTATGGTATGTTTGAAGTACAATCCCGGTAGGGGAACGCCAACTCCAGCTGGTCATTTTGCGCCTCCAACGTACCCGTTCGAGGTTTTGCAGCTAGATTTCATCCACATGGAGAGGTGCAACAACCTGAAATACGTTTTCGTTGTTGTTTGCGCCTTTTCAAGGTGGGTGGAAGCGTACCCCCTTAAGGACAACACCGCCTTATCGACTGCCAAAGCCCTTGTCAAAGAGTTCTTCCCTAGATTCGGTATGCCTAGAATTGTCTGGAGTGATAACGGAAGTGAATTCGTAGGATGCGTGATGAAGAGAGTGTGTGAGTGTCTAGGCATACACCAAAAATTCCACTCTGCGAATCACCCCCAATCGGCTGGATTAGTAGAATGCTACAATGGCACTCTGAAACTCAAACTAGCCAAAATCCAAGCCAGTACAGGTCTTAAATGGCCTGATGCCTTGCCTCTAGCACTTTTGTCAACCAGGACGACTGTCCACTCCAGGTTAGGACTTAGCCCCCATGAAATCGTGTTTGGCCGCCCAGCCAACGTCTGGGGCGTGCCAAGACCCAAGAAACTGAGCGAGATAGAGCACCCCGTACTGCTTGACTATTTGTGCGAATTGACAACTAAATTGCGTGTTTTACACCAACAGGTTCACAGTTCTTCTCCACCAGCCTCTGACGATCCAGGTCACCTCATCGAACCCGGTTCGTGGGTTTGGTTGCGGAATTTTCAGCGCACCAACAACGGACAACCGAGGTGGACCGGACCGCACCCGGTACTACTTTCAACAAGATCTGCTGTTCGGGTTGAAGGCAAGAAGAACTGGGTACATGGGACCCACTGCAAACGGGTCCCTCTACCCCTTCCATACGACCGGTGGGTCAACAAAGGACTTGCTGACTCTGAGACAGAATCCGTACCTCGCTTCATCCCTTTCAGCGATGCCCGTTTGAAAGAAACTAGCACCGAAAAGAAGAGTGATCATATTTTGCAAGGACTTGTGTCACCATCTATGCAATTGGACACTACTGACCCTGAAACGCTGTTTGAAGATCACACCGTACCTGGGAAACGACGATACAACCTGCGGTCTAGACAAAAGAACTAATAAAAGCTTGATCTAATGTAATTTCCTTTTCTCCCCTAAGAACTATTTTTGAATTTTCAGCTCTCTCGTCCCAAGGGAACTAGCTCATTTTTGATTTTTCGAACCGCCATCCGGTTCTGCTGCTAGGGTCGCGGTTGAAGTCTGGGGAGTGCAACTGGGAAGTTCTAGGTCCACGGTTCTGATTGGTCCACGGGAGTTACCCCGGACTGAGCAGAGCGCGCTCCCTGGGAGAATCAATCAACCACCGCGGGCAGCAACTAGAGGATGGAGTTTCCAAGGGTAGAGAGACCTGTCAGACTCACGAACTTCGATAAACAGTTATGCACGATACTGTCCAGAAGTAGATTCCTGATATTATGTGTTTTAATGTTATGTAGCATACTTGTGTTTTTTATTGGTTATACCTTGTTCGTATTTAAAGTTACCTTTTCGAATGACACCCAGACACCACCTCCTCCCACTATTTCTCCACACTACTTTCACCCTTTACCTGAACACGAGTCTGCCCGAAGACTCGAATTTGTAAACAACTCTTTCATCCAGCTTCTACACCAACACCAGTCCATAATGAACACGTCAAACTGTTGGATATGCGGACTTATGCCACACACAACCGATAAGGGTATCCCATACTTCATTTTGCCATTTAGCTACTATGGTTCTCTGTGGGCCTTCCAGACCATGTTCCTATTCGCCCTAGAACCATACCCGACCCGTTCCGCTGCGAGCGACTCCAGTAACAAGGCACTAATTGTAGGGATAAGGAACATGAGTAGGGATATCGACACCTATCTGACAATCCCCAAAGATGAACTGAGTCCCTACACCCGTTGGAACGTGACCAAACATGGGGTTTACCTGGTCAAGAGCCAGGCAGCACAGAAATCTCGCCCAGTTTGGATAGTTCCCCACCGAGGTCACTTATGCTTACAGGGTATTGGTAGGAACCCCACAGCACAGTTAGGAAAGAGCATTTGCACGGAAACATATGTATTTGCTTCCCGAACTTCCCCGATACTCTTGGCAGCTAAAGGCACATATTTTGTTTGCCACGACCAAGCCTACACGTGGTTGCCCCCTGATTTCTCAGGTATATGTTTTATTTCATTTCTGCTGCCTCCTACCTACACGGCCCGAGCAGATTACCACCGGACAAGGACAGCTAGAGGTGTCGTGAGTAAAGACGACACCGCGGGTCAGGAATTCGCTGACTTCGCAAAGGGTTTTCTGCCATTTTGGGGGCCTATGGTGAACAGCAGGAATATTCGCCAGTTAGCGAGGATAGTGGAATCCGCCGTGACCACAACGGCCGGAGCACTTGGCAATTTGACAACAGAGCTTCAGTCGGATCGACTTATGACCCTTCAGAACCGAATTGCCTTAGACATTATACTCGCCGATCGTGGTGGTGTGTGTAGAGTCATCCAATCCAGTTGCTGCATTTTCATCCCTGATAACGCACCAACAGTATACCAGGCCATCTCCAAACTACACGAAATATCTGGTTCCCTTCACATTGAGAAAGGGGATTGGTCCCTGCTGGGGTGGTTCTGGGAACTAATCACTGCCTGGGGATGGAAAACTTTGATTTTCATCGGGATGATCTTGGCACTTCTGTTCATGTTTTGCTTGTGTATACAGTGTGCTCCTGCACTATGTGGCCTCTGTGCTACCTCGTGTGTACGGAAGCCTGTGTCACAGGACGAGCTGAGTAACAGAATGATGCTCCAGCAACATCTCCACGAATTTCTTCATACCGATTTGGACTCAGATTAGCATGAGTTATTGCCTTATATGAGGGCAAAAGGAGGGTCTGTGGTTCCCAAAATCCGGACCCTGTGGTTTTCCCGATATCGAGGTCCAATACCCGTGTCACGAAACCTCAACGTACCGAGACGATTTTGGTGTCTACGAACCGATAATGATTAGGACATCATTCCTATGTATTTGCGTTACAATCGAGGGTTGCCAACGCCCCTAAATCACAGTTTCCGTCCCATCCCTTAAACTCCATTTTGTGAACGGCATCCATCTTGCATCTTGCCCTCATGATAAGTCAATTAAAAGTCGAGCTTGATCCAAATAGACACGTCCACCTTTCGTGACTTTCCCCTGACCTGTCCCAACTGACTCCACTGTCTTCGGCCAAACCTGTTTAGGCAGCTCCTCGCCCAGTGGCCGAATACGATAGCATCTACGCATAACATTCCACGAACCATTCACTACATACAGCCCATGTTTCCTTCAAACACGCACCTGTCCCCGTATCTTGTTTATGGCCCTTTTATGGCTGGGTTGTACCTTCCTTTATTGGTGGTTCATCTATATCTGATGGGAGTTCCCGATCCAACTGGGTAATCTATCAGCAAACTGGACATCTAAAATATGGGCTTGCTTACATGACTTCGCTCTTTGTATTGTTGTAGAAATATGTGTGTTGCCATACCATAAACTCAAGAATTCTTGCTTGAAGCCATATATTTGATATATAAGGAGACGGCTGGTTCTGTAAAAACGAACAGTCTCCCAAGAACCTACTCTCTGTGTGGTGTACTTCTGGGACACGTGTTACTTGGTAGCTACCAATAAAACTTGATCTTTGACTGCGACTAGAAGACTACGTGTTTCTGTGGTCCGGAACAAGGGAACTCAGAGGTCTTCGGGTGTTATCCCCTGACACCAGCGGGTTCCTAAAAACCCGTTACCTCAATACCCTCACCATCCTACCAACTCCCCCATCTTTATCACTGACGAAGAGTCCTCAGTAGACTCCATACAGTCAGCCGCCCCATCTGAAGCAGCATCCATCCCACCCCTGGAGGGCGAAATTCCAGACTCCCCTCCACCCTCAGCCTCAGACGCCAAATCCTTCCACTCACAGTCTGAGGACGATACAGCACCTCTGTTAAGAGCACTATTGTCCGATTATTTACAAAATCCCGCAGGCTCTGCATCTTTACCTAACTTCGATAACGTACCCCACTGTTCCCACTTTATGTAGGGGAATTAACGATAATACTCGTGATAATATCACAATATTTCTAATAAACGATAACGTTGTGGGTATTTCGGACGGACGCCCATCTTGTTTTATCCATGTGACACCACTCACTAGCACGGTTCTTCTCACAATCCTTCAAGCACTAAACATTGACTATAGCCACACCCGACAAGTTACTCTTTCCATTGCACCAGCATTCTCGTGCCCCCTTGAGGCGGCATCAAAAGCCTTCAAACACAGACGCAAATAACACACCCTCACACAGGACACAACTCATTTCATTGCAAGCTTAATGCCAGCACTTCAGGCACTATTTGACAAAAGAATAATAAGCGTATCATCACTCAAAACTCCCCGGTGGATTCACATACATGTCCGCCTAGTATCTCCAGGTTTAGAAATACCCACCACTTACACTTCTTCCTGGCCCCGAAACCCTTTACAGAGTAAAATAATTTTGTCCCTTGCCCGCTATAACTTCGAATTCCCTGACTTCTCCGGAACAGGTGTATATAGGGGACCCGAGGAATTGGACTTCAGGCTAATACTTATGTACATTGTTTTCTGTGAAATAGGAGACAAACTCATAAAAGATCAATTCCCCAACCTTCCCATCGTCTAGGGCAGAAATACATAGGTGAGACACATCCACCCTCCTGTGCACGAAACACCACATCACCAATACGCTAGTACCCCATGAATGGGAGACTGAGTTCCACTATATACCAAACACCGGTTGTCAGTACCCCCACGAACAGGGTACTGAGTTCCACTATATACCAAAAACCTGCTGGTTTCTATATATATTTCATCCTAGACCTTGTAGGGTGGGAAGGACCGACAGTCCTATCAAGCGTTTTCCCCAGACACCCACACCACTCTAAAATAGTTGACGCTTGCTTTGGAGGCCAACTTCTTTTCCCCGGGTGCACTCCCTCCCAGAATATTGAATTACAGAGCGTCATATATGACCGCATCCTTGAGGCAGTAGCAGGTGAACTTATACCTGATCTCTAGGACCGCACAGATCACACCACCCCCATTGTAGAGTCTGGGTTCCTTCCACGCAAATATCCCATCATGGCGACGCCGCTCCAACATGTCCTGAAAATGTTTAGTGGCCAGGAACAACGCATACTCAAACATTGTAGGGAGCTTCACAAGTTAACTAGAAATATGAATTATCCATGGCCCTCAGAAGGAAGTTTTGACGTAAACATCCTTGAGCACGCCACCACCTTCCTAAACACCAAATACTCTGGCACCAAATTACAAAAAAGGAAGGCCACCTTAGATCTCTGGCGTATCTTTAAAGAAGACAATACGCCAGAACACACTGCCATCTGGCTCACTGCCCCTTCGGCGCCCCCACCGTACCAGGCCAATGGCATGTATACCGCCATAGCATCCGCCGAAAATAAAGAACTGGACCTACAGTGTACAACTAACAATATGGCAACTGTTGGGTACAGTCAACTCCCAAGTGATCTCTTTGCCACACCCGAACACCCTCAACCTGTCACTGAAGGTAGTGCTGCCCCATCGACACCACCCAGCACCAGTAGTGGCCCAACAATACCCGTTACAGTGCCAGCCACCATACCTGCGTCGGTGCCAGCCCTAGTCAACCCCCCACCTATTACACCTGTCACCGGTGGCAGTCCAACATTGCACGCCACGGTGCCAGGGTTACCAGGGCAAATAAATGCGCAGTTTTTGCTACAACTGAACCCCACTTCTGTCTCAGTCCTGCCTGTTGAGGAGGAAGTGTCCGACAATGTGTCCATCGCCTCATCAAACCACTCACGCATGTCATCTCACCACTCATCCGACTCGCTTCGCCACGCACTCCCCCATTACCCCGATCTGAACAGCCTCCGAGACACCAATGCTCCACACCTCCAGGATCAGGAGGCCACCTCACGAGACCACATGCCATTCTGCGGTCCAAACACAGGCGAACAACTGATCACATTCTCCTCTGTCCAACAACAGAATAAGGATAGAGAAGTAAAGGGCCCGCCGGCACCATATTTAGTCCATTATGACAATTGGAGAACAGCCACAGAATTCAATAAAAGCTTAGAGTGCAGTCCCAATGGGAATGCCCGAACTGACATGTTCATCAGAGAAAGACCACACAGCCCTGAACATGACGACATATCCCAGGTAGTCCGACGCGCCTCATTAAAGCTAGAACAAATAAGTGACAGATTGTCCGAGACCCTCAATATTGCCCACTTTAACTCACCAAATACTCAAGCAACAATGAACACTTCGCGACAACTCACCGGACAGGCAGACATCTTTGAAAGCACGGGAGTGAATGGGGAACTAAGCCATAGTAAACAGCAGACCGCCCATTTCCCATCCACACCTTTGCCGAGTGCGGGTCCCTCTCGGGACATAAGAAATTATGAAGGACGGCCAGAAGTGCAGGACCATAGGTCCCCCTACCCTTGCCGCCAGACCACACACATACGACTGCCGAGACAACTCAGGTCCAGCCAACACCCCCAGACATACCCCCACGGCACCCTGCGTCTGTAGCAGACCCGTTTGCCCCACCATCCGCCACAGCCATGATAAATTCCTCCAGCCAGCCACACGCCACCTATGGGACAAACACATCAACAAACCCGTTCTACCAACATCAGGAATTCCCAAACTCGGGGGTTACAGGCGGGAACAGGAAGAAAAGGAAAACAGAGGTAGAAAGACTTGCAGTGTTGGGAACACACGGACGACCAGAGGACATCGTATACGATGTCCCTGGCACAGACGCTCACATCAACTACAAGGTCACTGGCACCGCCTCCATGCGGAACACTCGAACTAGAGCAGCCAATGGCATGTTCTTCAGCAGGCCACGTGCCCTGCGGGACAAGGACCTCACTCCCAACGAAATAGTGACAATAGGCGAGAACTCAGATTACGCTGTCATCCCCTTCACAGATGATCTGGCCGGATGGACAGAATCATTGGCACCGCAGATGATCCCCTGGCCAAGAGAAGGGTATTTCGAACCACAGCATATGGCCACTGCAGTAGAATGTTTCCTGCAGGGAGTAGGGGATGAGGATTGGGACTATGATTATATGCAAGCCAGTCTCAAAATTTGGCAGAAATATGCAATACGATATGACACCACAAGACCGAAGCTCCAAGGTGCAGGGATTAGCCGCCATATGCAGCTAATATACAAAACAGCAAAGGCCCCCCGATATATAACTGCTGGTCTTATGCGGAGAAGGAAGCCATTAAAAAGAACCTCCCGCCCCTCACGGAGGGTGCCAGCAAATGGATAGTGGCCCTAGAGAAAAATACCATGGGCACCAAACCAGGGGTTGGGGATATGAAAAGTTTGCTAATTTCCCTCATGGGAGGGGAAGCAGAAGAAATTTTCACAAGTATCAGTAGAGGACTGATAACTATGAACGACACAACGTACGATGGAGAACCATTTGATAAAATTAGGGCGGCAGTCTGGACTAAATTGCGATAAAAATACCCTGATGTTCCAGATATTGGGTCTCTCATGTCACTGACTATGCAAACAAATGAAGACCCGATTAACTTCATTTCCAGGATGAAAGAAAAGTGGCACCAGGAGTTAGGTGACTCCTGGAATACAACTGGAGGAAATAGCAGACTCTTTTACCACATGGTTAAAAGAGGACTGCCAGACGATGTGCAGTAGAAATTAGATGGGGTAGTAGCCATGGAAGGAAAACCATGGCCTGAAATACAAGACCACATTATACATTTCTGCAAAAAGAAAATAGAACAGGAAAAAAGTAGACAGCTAGCTATAGAGAATGCAGCTGCAAGATTGGTGCAGCAGAAGCTTAATAAGAAAAAAGACGTCCTAGACACTGGCATGTTGGCTGCACCTGTCAGCCAAATGACAGCAGTTACCACCTTTCCACAGGCCGCGCAAAACGCGCTTACCACCAATGCCCAGTCTCCGCAACAAGTGCAGCAGCCTGCCATACAGCCTGCCATGCAATATGTGCAAGCACAGACACAACAGCCACCACAGCCCGCCATACAGTACTTGCAGACCGCACCACAACAAGCAGTGCAGTATGTACAGGCCCAGCAACAGCCTACTGTGCCGTACGTACAACAACAGCCCCTGGTACAATACGTGACACCATTACCTGCTTATGGGAATGACCAACAACAGTATCACAGCAATGACAGAAACAACTCCAACAGAAACACGGGCAGGCAGGTAAAGAGGAAATGGAATGGGGCAACAGAGGGCCCAACAACAGGCAGGGACACGCACTTGTTTTTATTGTCACAAACAAGGCCACATGATGAGGGAATGTCGTACTAGACTTCGAGAGCAAGGCCAGCAACTCATGGGCCCCATCCACCAAGTCCCCATCCAACAAGTACTACCACAATTACAACAACAACAACAGACGTTTTCACAACAGTCCCAGATGTTGTATGCCTATGCTCAGCTGACCCCACAGCAAGTTCCCATGCAGCCCCAGCAGATGCAAATACCCATGCAGCCCCAGCAGATGCAAGTCCCCATGCAGCCCCAGCAGATGCAAATACCCATGCAGCCCCAGCAAATGCAAGCTCCCATACAGCCGCAACAGCAAGTATCCACGTACCAAATGGTGTCCCAAGCCCAAAACACAACACCCCAAGGAGGAGTGGTGATTACTCCCAACAACTCCTTCACACAGGGCACTATCCAGCAATACCAAGCTGGAGGATACGCTCGCTAGGACAGCCCACAGACAACTCTTGTGTGCCCAGTTTTATCATGCATCATGAGCGGTGAAGATGACCCCACCATCCTGGTCATGATAAATAACAAAACGTATAGCTTCCTCATTGACACAGGCGCCACGTACTCCTGCATTACAGGCAGACACCTGCCTATTTCTGATCAAATAGCGGACACACAGGGATTCTCTGGGGCAATAGCAAGGGTCCCCTTTACCAAGTCAGTACCTCTACAAATAGGAGACCGGGTGCTGGAGCAACAACTGCTTTATTCACCGCACTCTTCAGTCAACCTGTTAGGGAGAGATCTCATGGCAAAACTGAACATGACCATTCACCTCCATGAGAACGGAACAATGGTTTGTTCTATACCAGGTACACCCCTAGCACGGATGATGGCACTCACTGTTGACTCTTCTTTAAAGGATCAAATGAGGGCTCGCCCTGTGGATGAGCAAGCGTTCTCCACCGCGGTGCACATCGTTATAGCCAACACACCTGAACTACACCAGCGCACTGTCCAGCTCCCAAAGGAATTTCTCTTTCGCCCACAGTCCCAGCACTACCCCACATATTCTACAAAAATATGATCCAAGACATACTCGCTCTTCACATTACTCCTACTTATGGGGCATTCCTAGCAGGAGACGACAGTATGCGCTCCTGGGCCTGTGTAATTTTCATTGAACCCGAACACCAAGTTAGAGACATTGCAGATGACCAGCTCTTTGGTAATCCTGACGAATACCCCATAACAGAGATCATCTATCAGTATGAGGTACCCCTCTCGGTGACAGTGGAAAACCGAACACCCGGTGCCCCACCAAAATATGATTCAGTGCGTGAGGCAGACTTGGCACAAGTCCCGCCGCATCTGTGGACCACTGGTCCAAATGATGTAGCCTCATCCGTTCTGCCACTCCTTTTAAAATAACACTGAAACAAGGCGCAATTCTACCAAGAATTAAACAGTACCCACTTTCTAAGGAAGCAGAGGAAGGCATTGCCCCAAGGATACAAGCCCTGCTAGATCAAGGAGTCATATACCCCTGTGTATCCCCAGTCAACACGTGCCTTTTCCCGGTCCACAAGGGCAAGACCACTCAGTGGAGTTTAGTTCATGACCTGCGTTCGATCAATAACATAGTAATACCAGAGTTTCCCATCATCCCAGACCCTTCGGTCATCCTCACCAATGTTCCCCCGAATGCGCAATACTTTTCCGTGATTGACCTGAAAATGCGTTTTTCAGCGTCTCCCTTCACCCAGACAGTCAGTACCTATTGGCTTTCTCGTTCAAAGGGGTGCAAATGACTTACCGAAGACTCCCTATGGGGTACTGTGAGTCCCCCAGCGTTTTTAACAGAGTGGTCAAAGAAGACTTATCAAACTTCCAATGTGACAGCACCTTGCTGCAATATGTCGATGATATTTTGCTCTACAGCACTACAGAACGCCAGTGCAGAACTGATACCGTCTCTCTGCTCACCACGCTAGCTCACAGAAGCTATAAAGTGGACAAAAACAAACTTCAGTACTGCCAAAGAGAGGTACAATATCCAGGCCAGATACTCTCAGCATCAGGGAGACGAGTCACACCGGACAGAGTTGAAGCTATAAAAATGACACCTGAGCCACTAACTGTAAAAGACATGCAGAAATTCCTTGGACTAGTCAATTAAGTCCGTCAATGGGTCTTTGATTTCTCCACCATAACAGCCCCCTTGGTGAAAGCCGTTAAAGTAGCAAAAGACAGGCGAAACAAACTAGATTGGACACCTGAAATGACAGCTGCCTTCAAACAACTCAAAGATGAGATAACAAACGCACCAGTGTTAGGCACACCCGATTACACAAAGGAATTTTACCTGTTCACTCACTGCAATGGTCAGGTCATGACTGCAGTCCTTACTCAGAAATACCCCATGGGCCATAAGCCCATTGCATACTTCAGCGGGATGCTAGACTCAGTCATGAAAGGTCATTACCCCTGCGAACAAGCCCAGGCTGCTGCAGCCTTTGCTGTGGAGAAAAGCACCCCCATTGTCATGGGATCCTCGCTGACACTATACACCGAGCACGCTGTCTTTGCTATAATTCAGAAAGCCAAGACAACATTGACTACACAGAGAGTGTCAGGTTACGAAGTCATCCTGTCACTGCCCTCCCTGAAGGTTGTCAAATGTCACACAGTCAATCCTGCCACTTTCTTTGCCCATCCCATTGCAGCATCAGACGATGACACTCCTGACTGTGCCACATACTCCCCAGATGAATCAGGAGCAGCAAAAGAGGACCCCCTGCCAGCCAGCACAGTATACTTTGTCGACGGCTCCTCCACCATTGACCAGGAGACAGGGATGAGGTACACAGGAGCCGCAGTGGTTAGAGCCCAGCAGCACGAGTCCTCCGATTGCTTTGACATTGTACAGCACATTACATTGCCTCCATATTACTCAGCCCAAGCTGCTGAATTAGTGGCACTAATTGCCGCTCTAAACAACGGGGCCGACGACCGCATCACAGTCTACTCAGACTCTGCATATGTCACAACAATGACACACTCAAGCATCCTGCGCTGGAAAAGGCGCGGGTTCCTCAAATCAGATGGAACACCCGTGTGCCACAAAGATTTGCTGGAAGACTTGATTGAAGCACTCACACTTCCAACTGAGGTAGCCGTTGTTAAATGCGCAGCGCACACTAATGGACAGGACTTTGTTTCCAGAGGTAACGCCCTGGCAGATTGGGCAGCTAAAGCTGCGGCCAGGGGCCCCTTACCCGTAGTTGCACCATATCATCATCATACCCCTATCTTACTTGCTCAGGCTATTGCTCCGTCAGAACAGACAGAACAAAGAATAACACTAGCAGAACAAGTACTAAAGCATGACGATGGTGTAGCTCCAGCTCAGCACTCAGACACAAATAATGACAATTCTGACGCACCTGGTTTCTGCCCTATCGATGACACACAACAATACGATCACATTGCCCAACTACATCTCAGAGAAGTACAAGAAAGTGCACCACAACAAGAGAAAGAGCTATGGAAGAAGAGGGGAGTACAGCAGGACACTGCTGATTTTATCTACAGACAGACCATATCAGGGAAACCCGTCATGCCACGAGCCTTACTGCAAGTGGCACTGGACCAACTCCACCATCCCGCACATGTCTCCCGAGATAACATTTCCACAACACTGCAAGCAGATTGGTTCATTCCCAATGCCCACGAACTAATACAACTCTTTGTTAATAATTGCCTCATCTGTCAACAGTATTCACCAAATCCAACGCTCAAAACAGTTGCTTCCACCATTCCCAAACCCTCTGGCCCCTTCAAAGAACTTCACCTCGACTATGTTGACATGATCGACCGGTGCCAAAATTACCGATATCTCATTGTGGTGGTATGCCCATTCTCGCGATGGATCGAAGCTGTACCATGCGTCCACTGCGATGCCAAAGCAGCAGCCACATTCCTACTGCGTGACGTCATCTCACACTTTGGAATTCCCGCCGCCATAAGAAAGGACAATGGAAGCCATTTTTCAAACGCCATCTTCTCCTCCCTGACCACAATGCTAGGCATCAGACACAAACTAACATCTGCCTACCACCCCCAAAGCAATGGTATTTGCGAGCGCCTCAACGGCTTGCTCAAAAATAAAATAAGCAAAATCAGCGCCACCATCGGTAAGAAATGGCTCTACTGCCTTCCACTTGCCCTCTACTCATTAAGAAACTCCCCAAGCTCGGATCACCACCTCACGGCCCATCAACTTGTCACTGGACGATCCATAAATGTAGCTGTCCCCTCCACCAGGCCCAAAACTGGCAGTGAGTCATCCTCTGAGATTGTGAAAGCTGAACTGTACGATTTTGTCTGCACACTAACCCGCGCTACGCAGTTCCTTTCTGCCCAGGTGTCTAAAAGGAAGGAGAAGAGCTCCAACGATCCAGAGCTGCTACCTATTCGTCCTGGGACTCTGATCTTCGTCCGGAGGCACGTCAGGAAGTGGAAAGACCCCAAATTCGACGGTCCCTTTGCAGTGACTGATTCATCCCCAACTGCCGTCCGGATAGCTGAGCGCAAGGCATGGATCCACCGGCGAGACGTCCAGCTCGCTCCTGCGCCTCCGCAGCAACAGACAATGGACTGAGAGAGGAAAGAGACATGCCCATGGTCCCCCTGAATGAGGACAGCGGTTTCCCGTCCACTGCCGAGGAAGAAGAAGAAGAAGAAGAAGAAGAAGAAGGCACCCCCGTGCTGGTCCAGGAATACCGCAGCCATGATGCGAAGTTATGTACTCTTGTCACATTTATGTTCTGTATCATTGTTGGAGTGGCACTAATAACTTTCAATTGGTGCGTCTATTTTTTTGCTGTAAAGAGCTTTAATGAGATAGGTAACAGAAATGCCCTAGCATCCACTGTTTCAGCCACTGTACCAGCGGTCACACTCAAACAGCAGACAGCAACCCACCACACAGCAGATCCTGAACTCCCAGAAAATAGTACTGCTAGCAGCGCACCCACCAGTGTGCATCCTGAACACCCACTCTTTACCCCAGGGGAAAGAAATAGTTCATGGGATAGGTCTGCCAACATCACAGAGCGACAACAAGTGTCCCGCAAACGCCTTTCCCGCCACCATAGAACACGCCGATTTGCTATTGCCCCTTACAGAACAAAGCCCCTTGTCCCCCGCAAGCATGCAAGCAACCAGAGGACAGGGCACAAAACATTCCAACATCTTGTGAAGATACAAGAGGGCCTAGGGCCCATACTAGGCCTACAACTATCAGTGAGAGATCATTCAGTCCACTCTTCCCTAGTAGACAACACCTGGTATAGGGACATGACAGCAGTAGGGAAATCAAGAACAAACGATTCCTGTTATGTATGTTCATACATCCCCCATGCAGTAGGGGCTGACAGGCTAACATTTCCTAAGGAAGTCCCCCCATCCGTTGCCATGTGCCTTCTGCACTTGTATCTTTGCCGCTTAGAGGGACAGATCCAGATCAATACGGTGGAATTAGACATTGAAGGTGTCAATACAACAGTGTGGGACTATACCCCCATCGTATACAAGATTGTCACTGGGTCAGCCGCCCTGACAAAAGAAATTAAGAACTTGCATCGAATGAGACACATAAACGCACATTATTACGAGTCAGTAATTAGGAGACAGGGGTTTACCGCAGTGATAGTACCCCTAGCCGAGTGCTATCCGACTATACCACACAATGAAAGTTCCTGTCCGTGCAACAATAGAACTGTGCTGAACATACGAGCACAGCTTTATGTAAAGGATAAATGGGTCCATGTCCATACCCTATTCTGCAGGGCAGCTTCCTTAGGCCCCCCCTGGGCTGGAGAAACAGACTGGGTGGGAGACATTGACTGGGATGTTGAGGAAAGCTGCAAAGACATTTGGAATAAGGAAGGAAAGAGATACACCTGGGATGGGGAAGGAATGTCCGAACACAAAAAAGCATTTAAAGTAAAACATCCTTCTCTTTGTTTCATAGGTAATGGCTCCATCTCTGTTGGGCGTAACACAGACTGTAACACAACTGTCTTCAACTTCGATATGCAGTTTGGCACCTCCGCATTAATAAAGTAAAGTAAAGTCCACATTTGTAAAGCGCACAATCACCCGTAAGGGTCTCTAGGCGCTGGGGGCCGTCGGGAAGATTAAGCGAGCTATTGCCCAGAGTCACATGGTGCTGGGCTAACCTGCCGCCGGAGCCGGGGATCGAACCGTGGTCCCCAGATTCCAGCGTCAGTCGCCCTGGCCGCGGCGCCACACCTCTCCCATTAATGGACTACTACTGGGCCTGTGGAGAACGCCTATATCTCCACCTACCTCCTCAGTGGCTCGGACTGTGCTCTTTGGTGACTCTGCATGAAGTACATCTGGTTGTGCCGGCATCAAATGCCTCCCACATACTGTCACACCCCATGTCAGGCGACGTGACATTCCTCCACCGCCACCGGCGAACAGCGGAGTACTTCGCAACAGAGGCTCTTGGCAACGTTCCAGCAGAATTCCGCCTCTTCAATGAGGCCCAACTTTTCTTCGGAGGAGCAGTTCCAATGTTCCAAACTCAGGCTAATGCTCGCTGGCTGGAAGTGACGCGTAATGAGGTAATGAAAGCCATCAACAGCACCAGAGACGGATTAAATGCAATCAGGGAAGAACTGCGCCCATTGAGACTAATGGTTCTGGAACATCGCTACTTCCTTGACATGCTGACTGCCAAAGACGGTAGTCTGTGTCTTCAAATCGGAAAATCCTGCTGCACTTTCATACCAGGAAACGACGAAGATAATGGATCGATAGCAAGAGCCACTGAGGAGTTGACCAACGTGGGAAAAGAAATGAACGATGAAGGAGGTGACCCTGCGGACATTATTCCAACAGACTGGTTCAATCTTGACTGGATGCCTTCATGGCTCACAGCAATTTTGAAATTGATAATACCAATTGTTGGGATTCTCATAATACTGTGTTGCGCTTCTCAGATAGGGAGCCATTGCATTAAAAGATTAAGTACCAAGGCAGTAGGGATGAATTATGCTAGCACAGGAATATACCAGATAGCGAAGTATGAAGACATGGATCGAGTTCCTGGGGATGGGACGGGAGTACAATTAGAAATGAGCGAGATAGCAGCACCTGGCACCCACTATGACATACCAACTGCTCCCCCCCTTCCCCCAGGTAGAGACACCCTGAGCAAGAGCCCTACAGCCGCCCAGTATGAACGTCTGCTTAATGACCGAGATGCAGAATATGTCAAAATACTCCTTAGATCAGATGAAGAAAGAGCGAAGAAAAAAGAGCAGTTCCAAGGCACCTTTAAGTGTTACGTTAACGACATGCCCTGGATACCCCCAATGGCTGAAGGGTCGCCAAGTTAAGAGTGTGTTCATAAATGAACAAGACAGGAGTGATGATGAAGGGTTAAAATCACGCTCTACCATCTGATCACCAAAAAGGGCACTTCTTAGCTGCCTTGATAGCGAAAATGTCACCTAGGGGCCTATCACAGAACACCTGAAAATATGTTTAAAACCCTCAATTTTTGCTATGCATGATCAACAAATTAGATCCCATAAAATCCCTGAATCCCGGGGTTATAGACCCAAGGCAAAGGCCAAAAAGACATGCCTTGGGCTAATAGTGTGCACTAGGCCACAACAATCCTGAAAATGCATTTCTGCTACACTGAAAAATAACGTGGTAAATTGGCCTAATACGAAGTAGTAATTTTCCACAGAATCGACACCAACGCCCACACACACGTACACAAGGCCCAGCTGGTCAGGTTGACACATTTTTCGGGGACTTTCCACTGAAGTCTTGTTTTGAAACTTAGCTTGCCGAAATAAGCCGCAACTTCTTGCAAAACTAGCACCTAGCGTAACTTTCCGGTCACACATACATTTTTAGAAATATGTACAGAACAAGATGTTCCCACACTGTTCTGCAGTCAAGCATGGCCAACCGACCGCTAGGACACCCGACCGCCCCCACTGTCCTAGGACAATGCGATCAAGCCACCTGCGTCAGAAAGTACGTCAGGACTGTGTCAGTTCTGTGATTTCAGGTATAAAAGATTCACCATCACAATTAGAAGGCAGAACTTTCCAAGCTGACTCTTTGGGTTGTTCTCCGGTCTACCGGCTGTCTGATTTGGGACACGCAAACCTACTCTGCCAGGTGATGCCTTCCTGAATGAGATAGCAGCTTAAACTCTCTTAATTATCTCAAATTGATAGGTGCTTTTTCATCCATACCCAATTCCTTGCATTAGCTAAAGATATCTTTCTAGCATTAAGATCCTCTAGGGTTCTTTCCCTTAGGCAGGTGCTTTTAGGCACTAGGCCTGATAGAAATGTACTTTGTATAATCAAGCTGAAATTCTAGTATGCCTTTTTAAGAGTCTTAACCTCTGGTATTGTATTCTTGCTAGAATGTTTAAACCAGCAATGATGGTTCTCTTCGAGGACATTGTGTAAAGGCAACGTATTTCCTTGAACAGCTTTTAATGCCTTCTTAACGTTTCCTCTTTACACTGAAAGTCATCTTTTAATAGATAGCCACTTCTGTTTGCATCGCACTACTTTTAGGGACAATTGATTCCTTGCATACTTCCTGGCAGAGTGAAGCCAGAGCTTTTTAAAAGTGATCATTAGCAATATGCCTTATTGATACACATGTGTTTGTGATAATAAACGTGCCACTCCAACTTGAAAAGGCGGCATTTCACGTTATTACTCTTCCTTCTAAGGGTGCCTGATTGAGACGATTATCCAGATCACCGTGAACGTGACCACACCCTCAAAAGGGGCTCGAAAGGGCCTCTTCTCACCCTCTGTCAAGGTCAAGACTGGTTTCATCATTTAAGTATAGGACACAAGTTGCTTGTCTCCTCCAGTACTTAGGTAACGTTTGTGTAATGATGGCCAAGTGTTCAAGTCATAGGGATATAACAGGCTCCTTTGATTTGCCATGCATCTCAATAAAGCGTGATGCTGCCAGCCATAAATTCTAGCCCAGGGTATCACAGCTCATCCTCGATGCATTGAATTTGAAGTCCTCGCAAGCATCAGAGGCTTCTTTGACTATAACTCAGCGCTGCACCGGCCCAACGTGATGCATCTCATCTTGCGCTGACTACTCGCAGTGTGAGTTTCTGCAAGCCCCACTGGCTTCCTCGACGATGAGGCAGAACCTCACATCACAGCTCTTCTTCAATGGTCATCGACTCTGCTGCTATACAACACATCTCGATACCAGACCTCACAACACAGCTCCTCGGCGATGCTCCTCACACTGGCACACACATCTCCACGCAAGGACTTTGCATCTTGACTCCCAGGCCACAAAGTACTTTTCAGTGGACTGGACTCAGTCCTGTATCCGGTCCATTCTCCATCATGGTCGGCCTGAACTTGTGACTTCTCTACCATGACCAGATAACTGCAGTTGGTGATTTTCACGGCTTAGTTCTTGATTTTCACAAAACCTTTAAAATAGCATACCTCCAGTTCTACTTATTGGATGTGTGTTGTTTTGGTGTCAAATAGTTTATTCAATGCCACTCTATTTTTCTAAATTTTTGTGGGCTTTTTTGTGTTGATTTTTCATTTTATTACTGTTTGAAGTGCTGCATAAATACTTTATATATTGCCTCCAAAGTAAGACTGACTGCTTTTGTGCCAAGCTTCCAGAGAGTTGACCACAGGTTACTTTGGGGTTTGCTTGTGTTTAACCTTGACAAGAACTGTGGTTGCTGCATGAGTAGGCTCCCCCCTAACTAGTAACTCATTTTCCTGCATGTGTGTATCTGAATTAGTTTGATGATTTGGCTACTGGAAAGAATACTTCTAATTACTACATCCCAATTTTTTTGTTGACTGGCATTACTGGATTCTGAACTTTGCACATTAGGCCATAGCTGTGTATTCCAAATGTATGTACTCTGACCCGCGGTAGAACTGGTTAACTCTTAATTTCCATATTTAACTTGCCAGGAAGACCATATTATATGTTGTAGGAAACACACTAATGGCTTGGGAAATTTAAATGTCACCTTTGGACTGCAGCACATGGTGTGCCATCCACTAGGCTGTCAAAGAAATGCAGCTTCAGGGCTACCTGTGTACCTGCGTGAAAATCTGAATAGCTGGGCTTCCTCCTATTTGCACTCAGAACGAAGAAGTGGACTCTAAGGGGTTGATTACGATGCTGTCCGGAAAGGCTCCGAATGGCATCCAATTCGGTCGAATCCTATTTGGAAGTCTTGTTTCCAACAGACACATTTCCCGACAACCGATCATGATGTCTTGAATCGGTCTTGGATGGCATTCGGAGTAACGGTGTCGTTCGGAGCCAACACGTACAGGTCTATGGGCTGCATTTACGGATGAGCTATTCGAATGTTGATTCAGACAGCTTTTCCAAGTTAGTTGTTCCAACAAGGATTGACAGCCGGAATCTGACTTTGCAGGCCCCACTCACCTCCTTTCCCTGCATACACAGTGTAGCAGGCACAAGGGGGTGCCTGCCACAGTGTGTAAAGTTTTCCCCAACCACCCTTTTCTCAATGGGAACCTGTGTTCCTGTTCGGAACACAGGCTCCCATTGAAGTCAATGGGAATCCGACCGAACGGTGTTTGGACACACCATAATCGGTTGGTTGTACTTCACGAACCCGAGTCATTTTGAAAGCATTCCCAAACCGATCTGGTTGGACTGCTTTCTGGATGACAGCATCATCGACTCCTAAGGGTCTGCTGTTTGACCTCCTTTGTGGCTAGAAGAACACAAGCTTCAAGAGCCTTTTTCCTGAAGTGCCCAGCTGAATAATAGCAACTGGGCCTGGACTGGACTCTGCCAGTAGACTCTGCTTGAGTGAGTCCTGGACATTTAGTGCTTTCCCTGAGGTACTGGCAGCCTTAGAAGCAACCAAGTGGAGCTTCTCCATAAGCTCTGAAATGTTATGACTCAGAAAATCTCTGGACTTCCAAGACCTCAGGAGAATCAGCGTGACCTTGTGCAAAGATTAGGCAGGCACTTTGTCGGCTACATCTTCAGGTCTGCCCAGCTGAAGTATTTTGTGCTCCATAAAAAAGACTGACTCCAAAGGTAGAAATCCTGACCATGCAAAGTCATGAAAAGTATATGCCCAACCTGAGGATTTCTGTAGCCACTAAATTTGAATTTTTCCTACTCTAAGCAAAACCAATGGCTTTAGGGGGACCTCGATCAATGTCTATATGTCTTTGAGAGGACTTTTTCCAGATACTGGCTGCAACATTGCCCCGGTGGAGGATTTCGACTTCCATTTCAGGGACTAACTCAGAAGGCAAAATCTCTGAACGGGATGACTCGCTTGGTGTATCTGATCCATGCTCCTTTGCGGTTGGCTCAAATCACATGGAGGGCAGAAAATCCACAAACAGTGGTTGGTGCTTTACATTTTTGTGCCACTTTTTAACTTAAACCTTTAAAACATCATATCTCCCATTCCCCTTTTTGGTTTTTGTGTTTTTCTGGTGGCATTTTGCTGATTACATTTTACTCTATTTGTATAAATTGGTAGTGGGATTTTTATAGTCTTGTGTTTTGACTTTTTAACTGTTTCGGTACTTGTTGGACTTGGCCCTTTTTGCAGGGTCATCCTTGAATGTTTTGCTTTCCTCCTAGCCTTTTCTCTGACATGGTGTTGGTGGTTTTAGGAATCTGGGCAGTTTAGCACTGCTGTTCAGTGTAAAGTGTGTGCTCACTGTTATAAACATGGTAAGATTGGTCTACACCTGTTTGGCCTATTTAATTTACCTGTCAGTCCCTTGTAAAGCGGTGTCTCATATACCGAGGGCTGGTAAATGAATTGCTACTGATGGGCTTGCAGCGCTGATTGTGCCACCCACCAAAGTAGCCTTTCAAACCTATCCCAGGCCTCTGCCACTGCAGGGCCTGAGGGCACAGTGTTACTGCCGCTGTGACATAGCACCTAAAGTGTGTGCCATGTCTGTGACTCCCCTTTTACGGCATGTTAGTCAACCCTAAGGTAGGCCCTAGCTAGCCCTATTGGATGTGTACATTGTAGGTACAAGGTAGGACATGTACCTTAAGTGTGTGACATGTCCTGGTAGTGACAAGTAGCCATTTTGGTTTCTCACTGCTGTGAGGCTGCCCTCCCATAGGAAGGAATGCATTGGGGATTCCCTGATAAGTGTTGCAGTGGTGATTCCTGTTATGAGAAAAGCAGCAAGGTCAAGTTTGGTATGTTTGGAATAGTAACAATAAATGCTACACAATGGTGTGCACATGTTTATTATAACTATTTTAGAAATTCCACTTTTAGAAGTTGGTATTTCTGTGTGCTATGTGTCTGCCTGCCTGATGTGTATTGCATGTCTGGTTTTGGAGTGGCAGGGGCTGGTGTGGTGTGTGTGGCTCCAGGAGGGGCAGGGTGAGTCAGCGCTAGGCTGAATAGGGCATATGCATTTGGAGTAGTGGGAGGAGTAGCTCCATGACCCTGAATAGGTCTATACCAGCCTATGTGAATGCTGGCTCTGCCCCCTGTGGTGTGTCTGATGACAAGCCCCCATCTGACAAATGGGAAGAGGAGCCTTGTCAACGAAGTCATCCACACTCCCCAGAACCAGTTAGGACTGATTCTCCCCAAGCCCTGTGCCAGGGCAGACAAAGACAATGCTAGTAGAAGTATTGGGGCTGTGTCCCCATGAAAAGTTTGTGCTTTTGTGCTTCCAGGGGACTGCTGCTGCTGGGCCCCAGGAGGAACCGCCACATGGGACTGCCTCCTGCTGGAGGGCCAAGTGAGCTGGCCTGCCTGGGCCCAGCCTTGTGCTCCCAGACCTCTGCTTACTGGAGCTATGGGTCTTAGCACCTCGTGAGTGCTAACTTTTAGATTACTAGCCAAGGGGAGCACTGGTGCCTGGCAACATGCTGCTGCGAAGATTACTGGAGGGAACCCCAGCATAGGGATTCCCCGGAGTTCCCCAGAATCAGCGGGAGCCCACCCCACGTTTTGCCAAAGGAGTGAATGCCCACCCTGCATTGGAGTTTACTTTTATTGGAGGGATCTCACCCGCGTTTTGCTGATCTGCATTGGGAGCCCACCCTGCACTTCACTGCAAGGAGATCACCGCCACGGCTCGAGACGAAAGACAGAGCCGCCGCCTCCACCAGTGACCCGAAAGCCATGCGTCCTTGCCTGGTTGTGGGAGTGGTGCAGAGCCTTGCCGAAGGAAGCGGGAAGGAGTGGTGCAAAAGCGGCAGCCAGGCAAGTTGCCTGCTTGTGGGTGGGGCTGGAGTCCAGAAGTCAGCGCAGGCCCAAGCAAGGCTCCTGTGAGCTGGTGGGAGCCCTGCGTGTGCCGGAGATCGAGGAGCTTGGGTCGAGGTGGGAGCCTACCCCACCCTGGTATGACCCAATAGAGAAGACGCCAGGTGAGAGGAGTGAGGAGAGGCCTCGGGAGCCGGACCGGTTGAGGCACATTGGTGGTGCCACCTCCTTGCACCAGTAGAGGAGCGGAGTCCCTGAAGGAGCCCCGTGAGTGGGGACTGAGTCAGGAGCATTTGTTTTTGTGCTCTCTAGGCAGGGTTGGTGCCAGTGCATGTTTTTCCTTCCCAGCTGCACCGCCGGTTGCGGACAGCTGCAACGTTGGTGTAATTTGGTTTGGAGTCCCAGTGGGGACCCCGGATGCACAGTTGGTGCCAGTGCCATTTATCTTTGGGCAATCTTATGTTAGAGTCCCAGTGGGGGCTCAGGAGGCACGGCAGTGCCAGGACTCATATCCACAGCTGCCCCGTGGGACAGTGGGCAGCTGCAACCTTTGGGGGCATTTTGTTGGTGAGGAGACAGGGGGTGAGTTGCACCCCACTCCCCAGCGCATTTGCGCAGTATTTTTAACTGCATTGGCAGCTACGCCCTTATTTTCTGGATAGAGGGCATTAGAGCCCCCCTTTAGAGGCCAGATGGACTGGGGTCCTACAGTGTTTTAGTTTAATGTGATTTATACCTACTTTTATGGCCTCAAGGTGATTACTATTGCGTAATGTGTTTATGCTTATGAGGTTATTGCATAATGTGTTTATGCTAATGAGGTTTGGGATCAATGTGTTTACACCTAATGTCATTACATGATATTTTAGGATGGTGTCTAACGCTACTGTGATAATGCTGAGCTCATTATGGTACCAGTAGTTACTGGTTGTGTTTTTACATTTGCTACTTGTGCAAGGTGATGGTACTGACAGGGGCCCGATTGGCCCTGTCTTGTATATAATCCCCTGTGAATATTGTCTAGTACCAGTTGGCACAGTGTAAATGTGTGACTATGTTTCTAATGTGTTTATGATAATACAAAGGCTATTTTTGATATAACCTTGTGTGGAGTTTCTTTTGTGGTGTGTGTAGTGTGTTGCTGCTGTTTGTGTGTGTGTTGCGCCTAGGCTTTACACATTGCCCCAGAATAAGCCTGACTGCTTGTGCCAAGCTACCAAGGGGGTGAGCAGGGGTTATCTTTAGCGTGTAGCTCCCTTTCCCTGACTAGAGTGGTAGTTTCTGCCTGGCTTAGGCGCAAGCCCGAGCCCAGTGGTTCCCAAACTTTTTCAACTTGTGGCGACCTTGACCTATTGCCCTGCACCGTGGCTCCCCATTATGTTACTTTCTTTTGGTTGGGGGGGATGTAAGTCTGGCCTCGTGAGCACTTCCATTTTTCTTCCTGAAAATAATTGGGATGAAGGTAAAGCTGATTAAGTTATTATAATCATAGATGTAATCCTATCCACTGTGGAGCCCCTTGCAGTGCCAATGATGGATTGGAGGGACACCGGTTCTCAGAGAGGTTAGGTAATTTAAAATATTTCTGTTCTGGAACTGCAATGAAAACGGGAGCAGCATGATCAACAAGAGGAAGGTATTGCTTTCAACTCATAGGTGGAAATATGCGCAGATATCAGCTGTAAATGGAAATTCCAGCCACCCGGAATCTTCGCACATATTTCCTCTTCAATCGTGATCAGAGTGCAAGAGTGAAAACAGGCCTTGTCTGCTGAACAATAGGATTACTAAATAGGGAAGGATACAGGCAAACATTGTAGATATGCAGACTGGTAGGGGCTGCTCTCGGAGCTGACACTCACCAACATGGCACCCCACTGAGCAATTTCACTGCCTGCCGTAGTGTGATGCACTTTCATCACGTGCACAACATAGCCTGCATACACATCTATCTGCATGTTATTTTTAAATCTCAGAATCTGACAGGGGCTCATCTTTGCGATGAAAGAACACTGAAAGACTTTTGAATGCACACAAGAAAAGTAAATAAAGCAGCAACCCAGGCCGGTGTTTGTATCTACGTGCAAAAATCCACACAAAACATTTCTCTATTTAAGCAAACTGAGGGTGCTTAGGCATTGAGTGTAGACGGCAAAACAACAGCAACCGCAGTAACCGATGTAGAGCGTAACAGGTATTTGTAGCCCCGAGACGGACAGAGTATTCCTTCCACTTGCCTTGTTACAGTTTCCTTACACTAACTCGGCTGGCTTTAATCCAGAGCAAGGATCTGTGCCTGTGGGACTATTTCTGCATAGCCTGAACTCACTATCGGACCATTTTGTTGATAAAGTGTCCCATACAAGTCAGGCCCATGTGCAAAGATGGAGAAAAGCACGCAATGAACATGTTTGTTTTCCAGGGTTCTATTATAATGAGAACAGAAACTGCACAGCTTTTCGCAGTGTTAAACTCAGAATGATGGAGAAACAGATTTGACGCAAATTATTTTACTTTTGTCTCCGGCAAAGTCGATGCCGGGGTGGCGTGGCCTGTATGACATGCGCACGCACATGAGTTGAAAACGTTGACAGGATTTTCAACGCTCCTGGCAAAAAAAGACATTTGCTATACATTTTTCTAAAATGCCATTTTTAAGCTTTTGCATTATTTTTCTACCAGTACTAAGTAGCTCCCTGCCTCTCCTGCGGAAGCGCATTGCACATGAGTCTGTAATTGTTTGTTAGTATCTGTGTGTATGTTTGAGTATTAACCCCTTCGATGCTGATGACGGAGCGGTTCCGTCATCAGCAAAGCCCCCGGGGGGGGGGAGCGCAGGCGCTCCCCCCCCCCCGGGGCACCGATCTTCATGCCTCAAGCTGGGGTGGCAGCGGAAGAGTTTCTGCTGCCACCCCTGGCCCCCCCATGCTTCCTGATGACGTCAGCTCGCACCGCGCGCGCCAACGTCATCAGGAAGTGCTGGACGCGCTGGGAGCCATTTCTTTCCAGCGCGTCCAGCGAGTGAAGGTAAGTTTTGTCCTCCGGTGGGGCGGAGGGCCATTTTTTAGTGCCTTGAGGCATCAGGGGGGAGGAAACACTGTTTCCTCTCCCCTGATGTCCCAATGCAGGGCATTCTTGGTGCACGATCGCGCACAGCGTCGCGATTGTGCACCAGGAATGCCCCACTAGACACCAGGGATTGTTTGTTTGTGCATCAATGTGTGCAGGAAGCGACCCCTTGGGCAAGGGTCGCTTCCTTAGGGGGTCAAATTTATTTTCAGACTTTTCTGCCCCCCCTGGGGCAGATCGGCCATTTTTTTGGCCGATCTGCACCCAGGGGGGGGCAGAAAAGCCCACTGGAGCCAGGGATTTGCAATATTATCAAAATCCGAAGTGACCCCTTGGGTAAGGGTCGCTTCCTTCGAGGGGGAAAATTATTTTCAGACTTTTCTGCTCTCCCTGGGTCAGATCGGCCGTTTGTTTGGCCAATCTGCACCCAGGGGGGGCAGAAAAGCCCACTAGAGCCAGGGATTTTCAAACATTTCCAATTCGGAAGCGACTCCTTGGGCAAGGGTCGATTCCTTCTGGGGTCAAATGTATTTGCAGAATTTTCTGCCCCCCCTGGGGCAGATTGGCCGTTTTGTTGGCCGATCTGCACCCAGGGGGGGCAGAAAAGCCCACTAGAGCCAGGGATTTGCAATAATTTCAAAATCGGAAGCGACCCCTTGGGCAAGGGTCGCTTCCTTCGAGGGGGAAATTTATTTTCAGACTTTTCTGCCACCCCCTGGGTCAGATCGGCCATTTTTTTGCCGATCTGCACCCAGGGGGGGCAGAAAAGCCCACTGGAGCCAGGGATTTTCAGTTTATTTAAAATTGGAAGCGACCCCTTGGGCAAGGGTCCCTTCCTAAGGGGGCACATTTTTTTCCAGACTTTTCTGCCCTCCCTAGGGACAGATCGGCCATTTTTGTTGGCCAATTCTGAACCCGGGGGGTAGAAAAGCCCACTAGAGCCAGAGAATTTTTTATTAGTAAAATTGGAGGCGACCCCTTGGGCAAGGGTTGCTTCCTTGGGCCCACATTTTTTTTTAAAGTATATTCTGCCCCCTCTGGGGGCAGATTGGTTTTTAATTTTGGCCTTTCTGCCCCCAGGAGGGGCTGAAAACCCCACTAGACATCAGGGAATTCTTTTATTTTTAAATGGAAGCGACCCCTAATTTTAAGGTTTGCAAGGGTAGGAAAACATTGGGGGACCCACGCATGCCATACCTCCCTGGACTCCCCCGGGTGTCTAGTTTTCAGAACTGTTTGGATTTGGTAGTTTCACAAGTTTACCGCCGAGCCCCGGGCCATAAACTCAGGTGCCCCCCCCAAAAAAGAAGGTAGTTTTGCTATAGGTTATTTTTAAGTCCCCACCGTACGATTTGGGCCTTTTCCTGTTGCAGCCACTATGCCTACCAACGCAAGTGAGGTACCATTTTTTTCAGGAGACCTGGGGAAACCCGGGGTAGGTGGAAATTTGTTGATCCACGCAGATTCCAGAACTTTCCGCCACAGAAATGTGAGGAAAATGCGTTTTTTTGGACAATTTATTAGGTTTGTAAGGGATTCTGGGTAACAGAACCTGATGGGAGGCAGTTGAGTCACCCCATCCTGAATTTCCCTGGGTGTCTAGTTTTCAAAAATGTATAGGTTTGCTACATTTCCCTAGGTGCCGGCAGAGCTAGGGTTCAAAAACGAAAGTTAGGCACTTTGCCAAAAAAGGCCCGTTTTCACTGCAAAATTGCGGTGCGAACATGTTGCGTTTTGCGCTGTTTCCTGTCGCAGGCACTAGGCAGACCCAGACAAGTGAGGTACCATTTTTTTTGGGAGACCTAGGGGAACGCAGGGTGGGTGGAAATTTGTTATCCGCGCAGATTCCAGAACTTTCCACCACAGAAATGTGAGGAAAATGCGTTTTTTTAAACAATTGTTTAGCTTTGCAAGGGATTCTGGGTAACAGAACCTGGTGGGAGGCAGTTGAGTCACCCCATCCTGAATTCCCCTTGGTGTCTAGTTTTCAGAAATGTATAGGTTTGCTAGGTTTCCCTAGGTGCCGGCAGAGCTAGGGTTCAAAAGCGAAAGGTAGGCACTTTGCCAAAAAAGGGCCCGTTTTCACTGCGAAATTGCGGTGCGAACACGTTGCATTTTGCGCTGTTTCCTGTCGCAGGCACTAGGCAGACCCAGGCAAGTGAGGTACCATTTTTTTCAGGAGACCTGGGGGAACGGAGGGTGGGTGGAAATTTGTTCATCCACGCAGATTCCAGAACTTTCCACCACAGAAATGTGAGGAAAATGCGTTTATTTTGTCAATTATTTAGGTTTGCAAGGGATTCTGGGTAACAGAACCTGGTGGGAGGCAGTTGAGTCACCCCATCCTGAATTCCCCTGGGTGTCTAGTTTTCGGAAATGTATAAGTTTGCTAGGTTTCCCTAGGTGCCGGCAGAGCTAGGGAGCAAAAACTACAGCTAGGCACTTTGCCAAAAAAGGGTCAATTTTTACCTGCAAAATTGAGGAGTGACCACGTTGCATTTTGCGCCGTTTCCTGTCGCAGGCACAAGGCCGACCCACACAAGTGAGGTACCGTTTTTATCGGGAGACTTAGGGTAATTCAGATTTGTAAATCAACTGTTATTACCTATTGAGTTTTTATGCATTTCTCCCTTCCCAATGAAAGACATTGTGTAAAAAAAAAATCTTTTTGAAAAATGACCAATAATTCTCATGCTATTTCCAATTTTGAAAATGTGCAAATATATACTGTTTCTATACTCTATAATTTGTACCCAATTCAGAAATACATAGGTGTCTTTCATACCGATTTTTCCATGTATACATTTTCCAAGAATAAGTGCTCTATACCCAGTAAATAATAAAATACCATTACAAGTTGCTGCTCAGTTTTTGGCTCTGGGTACATTGCGTTCTTGGTGAAACTACAAGTCCTATATATCCCCACAACCAGGTCAAGCGGATGTAACAGTATATTGCTTTCAAACAGCTGTCAAAATTACAAGAAGTTACAGGTGAAAACGTTGAGACAAAAGGCTGTTTTTTTCAACTAATTTTCAATTATTCCAATATCTAACTGTTAGTTTCTATAAAGAAACCTTCATGGATTTAGGCAAATGTCTACCATTAACTGGAAGAAGGTTGAAAGCTCTAAAAATAGCAAAAATAGGCTATGTCCCAGAAAAATGCCAAAACTGTGTGAAAAAAGTTGGTTCTATGACAAAAGACTGTCATTCCCTAAAAGCTGGGAAAATGGAGATTTCAGCCTCACAAACCCTTTTTTGATAACATTTGCAGGGAAAAACCCAGAGGCTTTCATTTGCAGCCCGTTTTTCCCAATTTTCTGAAAAATCTAATATTTTACTGTATTTTGCCTAATTTCTGGGACCCCTGCAAGGGAATCCACAAACCCTGGGCACCACCGGGAGGAGGAGCTTGGCGGGCATCAGTGATGGCCGCGTGAGCACAGCGCTCTCCGGACCCCCGCCACTCCCGGCATGATATCCTGACCATATCCTGATTCTTTGCGAGGATTTGTGTAGAGGACACTGGGCTGATCTTCCGGGGACTTTTGGAATTTGATTTGGACCCGGGACGCCGAAGATACGACGGCTTGAACTTTCGGGGTCCGCCCTTGAGGTGCGCCCGGGACTGGGTGCGGCGTTGTGGCCGTCTTGGAGTTGAACAACAGCGGCAGGGGGATTGGACTTGTGGGTCCCCCTCTTAAGTTTCGGTTTCGATTCTGCCTCTGACTGAGACATCTGGCAGAAGAGTCCGGCCTTTGCTGGGTCCGGCGCACGAGACGGCTGTCGGGCCTTTGGCTTGCTTATTCTCCTTCCAGGCTAGTTCACTCCTAGTGGTACCCTCGTCGCTGCCTTTTGGTCCCGACGCCCTACTTTCCTGCGGCCATTTCCATCGGGTCGAGTGAGTCTCCTGGTGACGCGGCCTCCGACATGGCGGGCAGGGGGGACCGAGAGACCCGAAAGACCAAGACGCCCCTGCATGGGGGCCCGGTCCAGTCTAACGTTATGGACCGTTACACCCATACGAAGGGGTCCCCTGGAGCCGCCCTGCCTGGTCCAAGTGCGGTTGACCACATCGTGGACGCGTCAACGGAGCCGTCCTTGCAGGACATCATGGGCGCCATTTCTGGCATGAAGGAAACAATAGGCCAACAGTATGAAGCTCTGGCCCACAAAATCGACACCGTGGCCATTGAAGTGAACTTGATTCGGGCCGACCTATCTAAAACCAATGAGAAGGTGAAGTCATTGGATCTCAAGTCATCCAGCCTCACGGCAGACGTCTCGGAGATACAGACGGAGATTGGCAATCTCCGTAGGGTGAACGACTTCATGACCCGGCACTTGGAGGACTTTGAGAACAGGGCACGTTGCTGTAATGTGCGTGTGGTTGGCGTTCCGGAGAATCCAGACCCGCACTCTGTTGATCTCCTGGTCGAGGACCTGATCCAGAACTACCTCTCTCCGTCTGGATTGAGTAAATTTTTCGCAGTGGAACGTGCCCATCGTGTTCCGGGAGGCCAGGGTAAGCCGGGCGCCCCGCCGAGGCCTATTGTTGCAAAACTCTTCCACTATAGAGATCGGGACGCTATCCTGCAGGCATCGCGCGTGAAGGGCCCGGTGGCCTTTGAGAATGCCACGGTGAACTTTTACCCGGACTTTTCTCAACAGGTTCAGAAACAGCGTATGGGTTTCCGTGGAGTCAAGAAGCGCCTCCGAGACATGGGATTGCGATATGCTATGCTTTTTCCGACCAGGCTGCGAGTTGAGTACAATGACCGAACCTTTTTCTTTGATCGGCCTGATTCAGTGAATGACTGGTTGGACTCTCTGCCGGACCGACCTCCTGTGACTGAGCCCGCCGACCACCCGGGTGGTGCTGTGGGTGGTGCGGAAAGCTGAACTATTTGTCTATGCCCGGGTCTTCGTGTAGAGTAACTTCTTCTGGGATTTTATGCCTAAGTGCCTCTTCTGTCTGTGTGTTCTCCTCGTTAGTTGTCTTGATCGGGGTGGTGGGTGGGTCAGGGCCTTTCTTCCTCCGGGGTCTTTTTGTAGAATGGGGGTTCTTGGGCGACAGGCACACTGCATGTTGGGGTGGCTTTTTAGCTTCTTGCAGGGGTGCAGGGTGGGGGGTGTTTCCTTGATCGTTGGGGGGTGGGTGGAAGGGATGTTTGATGTTTGTGTTTTGTTTTCTCAAGGCGAATCTATCTTGCTAATGATGTTTTTGATGTCATGCTTATTGAGGGGGGGTTCGGCGTTGCTGTGTGGGATGGGGGGTAGCGGGTTGAGGTTTATTTCGTGGAATGTCAATGGTCTGGGGGATCGTATTAAGCGAGGAGTGGTGTTGCGATGTCTACGACGTTTGTCTCCAGATATTGTTTTTCTACAGGAGACTCATTTGGTGGGCAATACATGTCGTGCAATGAATAGGTGGGGCTATCGCCTCGCCGCACATTCGGGGTTTACCACGGGTTCCAGGGGGGTGGGTATCCTTGTTCGGGCTTCCCTCCCCCTGGCTATTGATGATGTGATCCTTGATGATCGGGGGCGTTACGCCGTCCTCGTGGGACGCTATGAGGGTCGGACCCTTTCCTTGTTTGCCGTCTATGTGCCCCCCGGTCTACAGACCTCTACTTTTTCCGATTTGGGCCGGGTGTTGTTGAACCTCCCTGATAGTACTCTTTTTATAGCGGGGGACTTTAATTCAGTGTTCTCCGGTCTACACGATCGTCACCCCCCTAGGGATACTCCTTCGGCCCAACGGTGGCTGGGTGGGTTTCTGGATACGTTTGGCTTGGTGGATTGTTGGAGGCTTATGCATCCTACTCAGCTTCAATACACTTTTCATTCTGGGGCCCATGGGAGTTTGTCTAGACTGGATTATTTCCTGATGCCTGCGGCGCAGTCGCCGGCGGTTCGTGAGATTAGATACCTCCCCCGGGGCATCTCTGATCATTCACCGCTCTGGCTTTGTTTTGAGGTGGGGGTGGAGGCGGCGGGCCGTAAGGCTCCTATTAACCCATGGTACCTCACCTCCCCCGAGACCCGCGGTCTCTTGATTAAGTCTTTGGACAACTATTTCCTAGACAACAAGGGGTCCGTCTCATCGGCGGTATCCCTGTGGGAGGCCTTTAAGACAGTGATTCGCGGGCAGGCCCTTTCCCTTATTGCTGAATCTAAAAAGGCGAGGAATCGGGAGGTGGTGGACCTTGAGAGGGAGATTGCAGAGATAGAGGCTGACCTGGAGTCGAATGTCACACCTGGTAAACTCCACGCCCTGGGTCTGAAACAATTTGCCTATAGGTATTTGGTTACAGATGCGGCTAAATTGATGTTTCGGGAGCAACAGGGTCGTTTGTATGATGTGGGGGACAAAGCGGGTAAATTGCTGGCATGGCTGGAGAAGAAGGAGAGGGCAAATCGTGTGGTGCCTGTGATTCAGACTTTGAATGGTGTGAGAGTGACTGACCCGGTTGGAATAGTCGACTGTTTTGCGGACTATTTTCGTGTGGTTTATTCTCCTGTGTCTGCACGGGATGTTGATGACTCTCGCCTTTTGTTGCGTGATATAGCTCTGCCCAGTGTTTCCGATTTAGACCGAGTTTCTTTGGAGTCCCCTTTCACTACGGACGAGATAGCGACGGCTATTCGCTCACTCCGTTCGGGCAAAGGTTTGGGCCCGAATGGATTGCCTATTGAATTGTACAAGCTAAGTCCTGATAAGCTGGCGCCCTCTCTTCGCGCTATGTTTTTGGAACCCCGGGAGCGGGGTATTCTCCCATATGATCAGCGTCTGGCTACGATTGTTGTTATTCCCAAAGAAGGTAAACCTCGGGACCTTTGTTCGTCTTATAGGCCCATTTCCCTGTTGAATGTTGAACCCAAGGTTCTGGCTAAGCTTCTGGCTACCCGCCTCTTGACGGTCATTGGTGGCTTGGTTCATCCGGATCAATCCGGATTTATCCCGCATCGCAACACGGCTCTTAACCTACGTCGTCTCCACGGAGCTGTTGCGAGGGCGGGGCTGCTGACGGAGCCGGCCATTTTGGCTTCGTTGGACGCCTCGATGGCCTTTGATACGGTGGAGTGGCCCTATCTTTGGGCAGCTCTTGAGAAATTTGGTTTCGGACCTGAGTTTGTTGGTTGGGTGAAGTTGTTATACGCCGAACCCTTGGCACAGGTGGTGGTAAATGGTCGGGTCTCTGTCCCCTTCTGCCTTGGTAGAGGGACCCGTCAGGGATGCCCCTTGTCTCCGTTGCTTTTCGCGCTCGCCCTGGAACCGTTAGCTGCGTGGCTTCAATGGGAACCTTCACTCAAAGGGATCCGTTGGTCACCGGATTTTGAAGACCGCGTCTCGCTTTACGCGGATGATATTCTTCTGTATCTTACTTCCCCGCGTAAATCTTTAAATGTATTATTTGACGTTCTTACTTCGTTTGGTGCTAACTCAGGTCTGGTTATTAATTGGGCTAAGTCTTGTGTGTATGTTCTTTCAGGTGTATTGCCCCCCTTGCCAGACAGATTTCCTATCCAGGTTGTCCGATCTGGCTTCAAATATTTGGGGATCTTTATTTCACTGGACTCTTCACTCCGGTTCGAGCGTAATCTCCTCCCCCGCTTCTTAGACTGCGACTGGACGTGGCCCGCTGGCGTAAGCTACCCCTGTCTCCTCTGGGCAGGGCTGCCCTTTTTAAAATGATGTCTTTGCCACGATTCCTATACGCACTTCAAAACTCTTTTGACGACGTTCCCGCTGCCTATTTCCGAGAGATCGAGAGTCTTCAAAGACAACTGATCTGGGACGGGCGTCCACGTATTGCCCTGGCGAAATTTACCATCCCTTGGTACGACGGGGGCATGGCGCTCCCCGATATCAAGAGATATTATTGGGCCACCCAGCTGTCCGCCATTAACCACGCAATGTATTCCCCGGGTCGCAATCCGGCCTTTGAGATGGATAAACTCCAGCTGCCGGGAGGGGATTTTAATAGAGCGCTTTATTCCAGATCGGCCGGGCGCCATCTTACGGGCCCGTCCAGGATCGCAGTCAATGTGTGGCGCGCCGCGAATGTGAGTTTGGGATGGGAGAATCGATTGACAATGGCGACTCCGCTTTATGCTTCCGAACGTTTGGGATGTCTCTGGTCCTCCAAGGGCTTTGACCGCTGGGATATGATTGGGATATGTAAAGTGGGTGATGTCTGTGTGAAGGGTGGAGTGAAGTCTTTCCAGGCCCTTAAGGCCGAGTATGACTTGAGTGACAGAGAGTTTTTTCGATATCTGCAGGTCCGGCATGCCCTGGCCTCAGTTCTGACTCCTGATGTGCCACTGCCCGAGTCCTCCCCCCTTGAGGACCGCATTCTGGATGGACACCTGCCCGATAGCACTATCTCCCTGATTTACAAGAAACTGATTAATAATCGCGCTGACTTACTGGTCCGACTTAGGGAGGTTTGGGTCGGGGACGGGTTGGACTTAGATGACGAGGATTGGCAGTCGGCACTCTCTTCTCCGAAAGAGGTCGCCATCCCAGCCCGTCTTCGCTTGGTTCAACTTAAGATCCTCCACCGGGTGTATGTAACTGGTCCGCGTCTGGTAGCAATGGGTTTTTCCCCGGATGGTTTATGCAAACGTGGTTGTGGGATGAGTGCTACATTTCTGCATGTTCTTTGGAAGTGCTCAGTGGTGGCAGCCTATTGGACTGATGTGCTTGCGGTGATGACTGCTGTGACTGGTATTGCCCTGCGGCCTGAGGCCCGACGAAGCCTGTTGAATGTGTGGGAACCCACCAACTGTTCTGTGGCTCAGACCTGGTGGGCGACCTTGGGATACATGGTCGCGAAACGGGACATTGCGCAACTCTGGGGCGCTTCCAGACCTCCCGAGGTCTCGGTGTGGGAAGATAACATGGACTGGTCCATGTTTCGAGAGAAGACCGTCTATGTGGCTAGGGGCAGACCCAGGGCGTGGACGAAGATTTGGAGTCAGTGGAACGAATATCGTGGTGACATCTGTACCCCTCCCTTGGTTGACACTCCCGATGTTACCCTATCTCCCTAGGCTGGCGTTCCCGAAATTTTCATATTGTTCTAAGATATTCCTGTCCTCCCCGCTGTCCCCCCCCTCCGGCCTTGCCGAGCCCCATTGACTGTGCTTTCGTCTTCCTGATTAGTGGCTTTCCCCTCCGCCTTCTGGGCTGACTTTGATTATTGTGTATTCGCCTTGTTCAGAGTTAGTTGTTTCTATGTTTGAAAAAACAAAAAAATTTTATGTCCTGTCCTATGGTTTGAGCAATACTTGATATCTGATTTGTGCCTGGCCACGGAAGTGTTCGTTTGCTTCTTACGTTGTGCGTTGCTATTAGCGGCCAGCCCGTGTGGTTGTAGGCCCATCTTTGTACTTTTTACTTTAATTGCTCAATAAAAGTTTTTTAATAAAATAAAAAAAAATAAAAAAAAAACCCTGGGCACCTATAGAGTCCACATGATGTTAGAAGAAAAGTACGCAAATATGGCGTGGATACCTTATGTGGTCAAAAAGTTACAGGGGCCTAAGCGCGCACTACCCCAAATCGCCCAAAAAAGGCTTAGCACAGGAGGGGAAAAGGCCTAGCAGCGAAGGGGTTAATGATTCCCAAACTGTGTGCTTGGTGTGCGGCGTCCCTGGGTAGTTTTAATGGCGCACTGGGGTGCCACAGCACACAAAAATCCCATTTCTAACAGTACTGCTAAATAGTCTGCATGTTTTCCTACGTTAAGCTTATCTCCTCTGTTTCAGTGGCGGTGTCCCGTTAGAGCATGGGTACTCACAAACATTCTCTCAGGGGACAAATTTACAGTGTGGTTTGAGTCAGAGGGCCGCACCGGTGGGGGCAGGGTCAGTGGGGGAGGGGGCAGGGCTAGAGCAACAACAAAAAATTGACCATGAGGTTGGACACAGGTCCCTGCAGCGGACGCCTTCGTCCACTGAGCTACCAGACCCGGCATCCATCTATCTATCTATCTATCTATCTATCTATCTATCTATCTATCTATCTATCTATCTATCTATCTATCTATCTATCTATCTATCTATCTATCTATCTATCTATCTATCTATCTATCTATCTATCTATATGTATATATATATATATATATGTATATCTCTGGCTCCATCCCTCTATCTCCCTCTCACTCCCTGTCTCCATCTGTCGCACTCACTCTGACTGTCTCACTCCCTCTCCCTCTCTCCTTCCCTCTCCCTCCCTCTCCCTCCCTCTCTTTCCCTCTCCTTCACTCTCCCTCCCTCTCCTTCCTTCTCCCTCCCCCTCCTTCCTTCTACATCCCTTGCCTTCCATCTCCCTCTCTCTCCTTCCCTCTCCTTTCCTCTCCTTCCCTTCCTCACCCTCACTCCCCTTCCCTCACCCTCACTCCCCTACCCCCTCTTCCCCCTCTTCCCCCTCTCCCTCCCTCACTCCCCTTCCCTCACCCTCACTCCCTTCCCTCTCTCCCTCCCTCTCTCCCCTTCCCTCACTCTCCCTCCCTCACTCCCCTTCCCTCACCCTCAATCCCCTTCCCTCTCTCCCTACCTCACTCCCCTTCCCTCAATCCCTCCCTCACTCCCCTTCCCTCACCCCCTCCCTCCCTCCCTCACTCCCCTTCCCTCTCTCTCTCACTCCCCTTCCCTCACTCCCTCCTCACTCCTCTTCCCTCACTCCTTACCTCACTCCCCTTCCCTCACTCCCTTCCCTCACTCCCTCCATCCCTCACTCCCCTTCCCTCACTCCCCTTCCCTCACTCCCTCCCTCACCCCCCTTCCCTCACTCCCCTTCCCTCACTCCCCTTCCCTCACTTCCCTTCCATCACTCCCCTTCCCTCACCCCCTCCCTCACTCCCCTTCCCTCACCCCCTCCCTCACTCCCTCCCTCACCCCCTCCCTCACTCCCCTTCCCTCACTCCCCTTCCCTCACTTCCCTTCCCTCACTCCCCTCCCTCACCCCCTCCCTCACTCCCTCCCTCACTCCCTCCCTCACCCCCTCCATCACTCTCTCCCTCACTCCCCTTCCCACTCTCCCTCACTCCCCTTCCCTCACTCCCTCACTCCCCTTCCCTCACTCCCCCCTCACTCCCCTTCCCTCACTCCTTCCCTCACTCCCATTCCCTCACTCCGTCCCTCACTCCCCCAACAGCGGCCGGCAGTGGTAGTACCTGCAGGGCTGTGACGTGGGGAAGGGGAGGGGCAGGGTGGGGGGTAGTAATGTATGGATTACGGAGCTTCCCAGGTAAGTAAACATTTAAATAAATAAAACAAATTTTGTTGAGTGCACTGCATCCCCAAAAGTGATGCAGTGCGCGCAACAAAATGTGTTTTATTTATTTAAATGTTTACTTACCTGTAAAACTCCGTAATCCATACATTACTACCCCCCACCTGGCCCCTCCCCACGTCACCGCCTTGCAGGTACTCCCACTGCCGGCCGTGGCTGCACTCCCCTTCCCTCACTCCCCCCTCACTCCCCTTCCCTCACTCCCCTTCCCACACTCCCTTCCCTCACTCCCCTCACTCCCCTTTCCTCACTCCCTCCCTCCTTCACCACACTCCCTCCCTCACTCCCTCCCCTTCCCTCCCTCCCTTCCCTCACTTCCTTCCCTCACTCCCCTTCCCTCCCTCCCTCACTCCCTCCCTCACTCTCCTTCCCTCACTCTCTCCCTCATCCCCTCCCTCACTCTCCTTCCCTCACTCCCTTCCCTCACTCACTCCCTTCCCTCACTCCGTCTCCCTCACTCCGTCTCCCTCTCTCTGTCTCCCTCTGTCGCCCTCCTCCCTCTGTCGCCCTCCTCCCTCTGTCTGTCTCCCTTTCTCTGTCTCCATGTCTCGGTCTCCCTTTCCCTCCCTCCCCCTGTCTCTGTCCCTCTACCTCCCTCTGTCACCTCACCCTGCCTGTGTGTGCCCGGGCTGAGACAGCTTCCCCAGCGCGCACAGACACACAGCCCCACCCGAGAACTTCACAGGTCTTTAAAAAGACCATTTGCATGTGAATGGGGCTTTGTTCACCTCTTAGTGCCCCTGCAGCTCCACTCTGGCCTCGCTGGAATGAATCGCCCAGCCCCCACAGAGCAGCAGTCTCTCCGAGTGTCTCTGCAACCGGCAGTATTTGCAGACACTCTTTGCAAATGTTTTTTTAAAACACGGGTGCGATAATGTCTCATGGTCCGCGGGCCCCCACGGAAGGCTTGGCGGACCGTACTATGAGTACCCGTGCGTTAGAGCCTCCGGCCTCCCCAAGCAGAGCATGCCGAAAAGAGGAACTGGCAGGCGTATAGGAGCTGTGATCTGTAGTGTGAGGCTGTAGCATTGGTAGGCAGTCTGTATCAGCCAAGAGAACAGGCTAGAAGAACAGCCCACTGGGCAGAAGTGCTACAGTACTGTGGATAAAGTTCATGATCGTCGTTCTGTGGCAGTGTCTTCCAAGCAGAGGCCCAGAGGCAGAGCCATTAGAGCTGGGAGGCAAGAAAATAGTGCTCAAATTTAGGTGTTTCCAATCTGCACACTGCTGTGACTCACCGAAGCTTAGCCATCGCCACCATCTGCCAACCATTATGCCAGATTAGGTCTCCCAAGAAGGAGTCTAGTAATTTGAAAAAGTTTGTAATCAAATATAGTGGAAGACTGGCAAAGAAATAGAGATGCAGGCAGTCTCACCATCTTGGCAAAAGCGATCCTACCAAATAACCGAGAGCGTCAATGTCCTCCAAACTCCCCCAGATCATTAAAAGTTGTACCTCCTTGCTGTCTTTCAGAAAATTTACAAAAACCTGGCTTTTTAACCTATAATAATTCCTGCTTCCATTAGCACTGCTCACGTGTCCTCTGATTAACGCTAAGACGCCCACGGGCATATGTGCGCTTTATAAAACTACAAATCAAATCAAATCAAAATGCAACCTGGCCTCTAAGTGATGAGACTGCTTGAGCCAGAATACCACTAAGCAAGTCTTGATCAGTGTGATAGATGCAAATGGCCAAATAGCAAAAGGTACGCTGTTGCCAGTGACATGCACCGCTTCCTATGTCCAATGTGGTCTAAAAAATTGTAGAGGACAGGCGCGCAACACCCATTGGGCTCAAGGGGCTTCAGCCCCCACCACTCGTGTGTGGCAGCATGGGCTGAGACAGCTTCCCGGGCACACACACAATCGCACCCGAGTATTTCACAGGTCTTTTAAAGACATTGTGCTTGTTAATGAGGCTTTGATGTCCCCCCCCCTTAGAGCCCCTGCAGCTCCACTCTGCCTTTTGCCTGCAGAATCAGCCCCCCCCCCCCCGAAATTTCTTCTTAGCCCCCCCGAAATTTGACTCTAGTTGCACCTCTGGTAGAGGAGAGCAGAAATAGGCAAGATTTCGCCCAATTGACATTGGATGCCTTGTGTTTCTCCATCACCATGTAGGCGTATAGCCAATTTTGTTCTTGGCAAGAGCAAAAAGGATCTCATGATGCTTGCCTCATGATGCATGTTGATGCATTATAAACATGTGTGTGCATGCATCATGATGCATGTATGTGCATATGTCACCTCTTCCAGAGCTCCTCTTCCAAAATTGGCAGCTATGAGTGTGCATACGTCTTAACGCATGTGTTCGCATGAAAGTGGCAAGAAGCATTTGCAAAACCAACAGCTCGCTCTTCAAAGCCAAGACTTATTGACTTTGCCAATGCTTGTTTTTATCTTTTCACAAAGACACTCACATAAGCTGGGTCTGATTTTACTAACCAGACCATAAACGTGATAATTTAATTTCCTTACTTTAAAAAAGTGTGTAACTGTGAAATGTTTACTTGCCTGTCCAATTGGCACTCCAAGGTGCTTAATTTTATTTCATCTTTGAGGTGACATGCTCTATGGTGCGAATTGTGGCAACTCAAGAAATATGAGCGAGAAATTCAAATGTTCTTTCATTCAGAAAGTTTTAGACTCCCGACATTATTTTTGGCATTCAATAGACAGCAGATCGGAATGGTGTGCCCTCCAGGGAGAATCTAAGCTCTCTGCCCCCTAATATTCTGGGCCCTGCACTGTGTGAATTAAATGCAGGTCATTTCTCCGGACAGATAGCCTCTGAGTAGATGAAAAACAAAGGCCTATCAGCCCACGTACAACTACATTTGGAGATGCTATTGCAACGTGACAGGGGCCACCATAGTTCAACGTAGGGAGATGCACAAATAATTTAAGAGCAAATGACTTCCAGCCAATTACAGCATAAACACTTGACACTTGTGTTACTTTCCTCCAGCCAGCAAACACATTCCCGCTTCACGGACAGTTCAATGGAAAATTAGGTTGAAAATACAGTATATCGAGTTTCACGGATTTAATGGGGTTTTCATGATTTTTTTTTTACAAAGTGCTTCAACCAGACACTCGCAGCTGGAGGCGGCACAGCAGGGGATTTGAAAACACCGCGTCTGTGTTTTTAAACTCCTGCCAACTTCCATTGAATCTGATCCGGGCTGACTATGAATCTCGGGAATGTACATTCACTTTTCTCTTGCCTTATCCAAATAAAAGAAGGGTCCCCAGAGGATTCCAGATGGAAACGCTAAACTGGCATTAGAAAGAGGTTCCTATAAACAAAATTACAGTCGCAAATTTTTGCCTCCCACCACATTCGAAACAAAGGCCCTTTCTGTGGTCCCGGGGGGACTTCTACAAATTGATTCGAAGTTCGTTTGCAGACTTTAAAAAAATAAATAAAAGATGCAGCCTTCCTAACAAGAGAGGACTCCAAAGCTCGGAGCAGTAAATTCCGTCCAAATAAGTACTCAGGGTAGGTTCAAACGCTTTTAATTACAAGCACATGTGCAATGCATCACGTTCTTGGCCTAGGCGGATGGGGTGTAATTTAAGGTTAAGATCTGCCATAAATATTATCCTTAATGAGCAGTCATCACGCTACACTTCGGCACCTCAGATATTAGAGGTTTTATTTTTGCCTGTATGTATCGATTAGTCGAACTCTGAGTACTGGCAAGTGGTCAGCCTCCTCATCTAGGCCCTCAGTACATAGCCCTCGAGTATTATGATGCCTTAGTTATATTATTATTTAAAGAATTGCTAAAAATGTGTCTAGACGAGAGCCCACAAAGAACCATTGTGACATCGAGTGCTCTGAAAGTTGTGACGCCATGTTAGGTTGCCAAATATGGCAATCCTCGTGGTTTCTATATATCTTGTTGGACTAAAGGAACAGAACCGGATGGGCGCCAGAGCTTTCCTTCCCCTCTTACTGAGACAGATGTGTAATAGAGAACCTGTTCTGTAGGGTAGTGCTAAATGATATGGCCCTTCTACAGATGTGGTGAGGGGCCCCTAAAACTCGCAAAGCTTACAAAGGAAAGGAGGAAAAATATACAAAATTAACCAAAAGTAAGAAGAATGTGGCAAGATTATCCCACAGATCGGTGTTTCCTTATGTCAGAGGACCCTTTTACCAATCCCGAGTAAAAAAAAAAAAAATAAGACAAGAAGACGAGAGGAGGACGTGGCACTGGACTGTTAGGTCCCGCAGTGATAGCCGTGGTGATGAAGGTTCTCAGAGAAGAACCAATGAATGTTACAATTACTGGTCCCTCTTGTCTCCTTCTGTCTCCAATTTAGTTCCAGCAAATCTTGCTTAGGTAGAGGCAATGGCGGATAAAGAGGAGGGGTCAGAGGATGGGGAGCAGGAAGAACCAAATAAATGAGTATAGGATCAAACTACAACAGTTGTGTAGGAAACTATGGTTGAACTGCCAGGGGCGGCGCCTCCGTCATAGCAGAGGAGTATCATCCCACTGAAGTGCCCCCAGAAAAGTCCCAGAGACAAAAAAAAATGGTAATGAGGATAACTCATTACAATTTAATTTTTCATCAACCTATCCTGAACCAAGTGCCAGGACTGGGTGGGCCTGCTGAATGGGGTATCAGCCCACAAATGCTAAATGCAGTCATGGCACACGTTCCCGTCAGACAGGAGGAGATTCTGTTCTGTATCGTTCTGGATTGCACAAAAAAAAATCCAGCTTGAAGCAGTGTTTCCCTGTATGGTCCCACAGGAAAAGCACAGAATATTATCTATGGATCCCCCTGTGGCAGAGTGCACAACTTGGGGTACTGTCTTTGCTGTAGTGTATACCAGAACACATGGTAGCCCTTTCCTGACTTTTTTTGTCTGAAGTGCTCAAACAGCTACAGAATAAGAACAGGGCAGCACCTGCCCTGGACTTGGGGATGATTCTGCTGACCAATTTTGCTGCAGTGTCCATATCTGCCATTAAGTTAAGCAACATAAAGGTGGAAGCAGCAATGTCTGCATACCAGCACGTATGGGATTTGACTCCTACATAACAGGAGCACAAATTACCTAAAATTATCAAAGAAACCTATGCAACTATAGGTGTAGATAATTTGGTGGCCAAACGTGGTAAACCACAATTGAAGAGTAATTCTGAAAGGGACTACTCTAAGCAAGTACCCGACTCTTCAATGAAGAAAAAAGTGCGAAAATAAACAAAGAAATAAAGACAAGACAAAATCACGGGGTGGGTCTCCTCAACAGTAAGCCACTGAGAAAAAATGTAATCTTCGAAACTGCTAATATAGACCACCTGACAAGTATCAGGATTCCGATACAAGTTCATCTTGTTCCTTCCCGGGGCCATCCGGTAAATGTTCGGAGTGAGGTGGACGATCAGACTGCAGATTGAAGGAGCACGTGACATTGAAGGACTCAAAGTGCTCATCTGACTATATAATTAAACAGGGAGATAAACCGAGACCTTACAAACCTCAATTCAAAAAGATGAAGGTAGCCGGACTTAACATCAGGCATGCTCCGGATATTGAAGGCTCTGCTTCTGAGCAGGAAATGGGAAGTGACAGTGCTAGACAGCGTGGCAGAAGTCATGATAGTTCACCAGAACCTGATGGGTTGTCTGGGGGGCGTAGCGCTGAGTGAGTATATCATAATCGAATCACATTGCTACCAGGAAAGTGTCTTAGACTGTTTATACGAAATACAACTCTAATTGGAAGGGGGCATACCCAGAAACATCAAACCTATGTTTATGATATGCTTTTGGCTGAAATGGACTGGCCCCCTGGTTTCGTAATGGAGTGCCCAAACGGGTAAACGGTAACTTTACCTGCTTTCTCAGACCCAATCCCAGAGTCAGTAAAACATTTGTAGGGCAAGGAGAGGGCGTTAGCATTTGCTCCTGTGTTATACTGCAACCATGGGGGGAGGAATGATGGTTCCCCTTATCCAGAGATCCCATTGCGGGTGACCCCACAACCTCAACGAGAATACCCAATTAAACATGAAGCTAAAGAAATAAGTTAGGGAAATCCTAGAACAACTTGAATACCAAGGTGTAATAGAAAGTTGCACCTCATCTATGAATAATCCTTTGTTTCCAGTAATGAAACCAGACCATTTATATTGTTTAGTATTAGACTGCAGACACCTAAACACATCTAATCCCACATTTGCGGTACAGAATGCACACAGTAAGATAGCCTAGTTTTCCCCGCAGCCCGTAAGGCACTCAACGCTAATGACATCCATATCTTTTATGAGTGTCCTGAATTAAGAGCCTTCTGGGAAGGGCTTTGGGGATACTCTCCATGGCATCTTTAAGTAAACATTGAGGTCAATCTATCACTGGCTTTTTCTGGAAATGTTTGCATATCTACTACTTTGAATCTTTCATAGATTCAAATGGGTTGCTTCTATACATGATACTACTGACCCAGAGAGAGATATGCATGAAGTGGAAATAACCCCATACTCCGAAGTTAGAGGACTGGCTTAAAGGTGCATTTTCTATGACCCGCCTAGACCATGACGGAACTGAGGCTAGTTCTGTAAACATCTGCGAACCCCTCTTGAGCCGGGGGAGACATTTGGAACTTATATAATCTTTGTCGGTACCTCCTATGGTCCTATGATTACACCTAGCCCTTAAAAAATTGGGGCCGGTCTGGACGACCTAAGCAAGTGCAGTAAGCCATAGGGCACCCAGTTGCAAATGGATGGCTTTTTAAGATCTGCAGAAGCTTATGGGTGAGATGAGAACAACCCCCCCCCCAAAAAAAACTATGTGGGCATCGCTGCACTGTATTCAGAAGAACAGTTTTTACTGGGCAAACAAATTCAAATATTGTAAATAATAAATTGCTTCTTGTAGAGCACTTGCAGCCCCAGACTTGCAGCTTTGCCACGCTGCATATAGATACCACTAGTTATGATGCACCCTACTAAAATAAGCGTGTCTAGGACATGTCGAAAGACATCAATCAGTGGACATGGCTCACCCTCCTGAGCTTCTGAAGGTCATGGGTGAAGCTGGGTGGTTATCCATTACCTGAATTATAAAGCCAAAACACCAGGTCATTTCACAAAAATAGAAGTACTATAAAGCCAAAAACCGGGACATTTCACAAAAATAGAAGAAGGACTATAAAGCCATAAACCGGGACATTTCACAAAAACAGAAGAAGGACTACAATTTTACTTCACAAGATGAGAGCACTCCTCAGCAGAGAATTACAGAACATGCAGTAAGAACATACATAAAATGCAATTTTTAAGCCCAGTAGCCTGTCTGGTAATTAAATTGCTTTCTTGAAAAAACTGCTAACTATCATAAAACATAAAAAACACCTCCCACTGTTTTCAGTCGACCCTCTCCAAAAACCGGGTCATGAGCTACATTTCTTGAAATTTGCTGGGACAGATGGTGAAAAACAGGGACCGTCCTGGCAAAACGGGGAAGCCTGATCACCCTACCATTAGCTCATCGAAGCAGCCTGATCCCAAAAAGGCGGTCACACGGAGAAAACCACACAGACAACATATCTGTCCATGTGCCTAAACAACGCAAGTGAACCCCAGCAGTCACCTGACCAGTGAAGCTAAGAAAGCCAAACAACAACTAAAACCTGAAGGGCAACCTCCACACTTCAGCACAAGTTGTACAATCCTAAAGCCTGACTCCAAATTGGCGCCCGGTCGGGACAAATCACCCCGGAGCTCTCGCCTGCAACAAAACAGGTCATAAAAATCCATGCCAATCAAGCACTGGCCGAAACTCACAAAAAATTGACTGCTGGGCTAAACCAGCACTTGGCACGAAAAAAGCACCCAATGACTTAGCTCCTCAACCCATGAACGATTAATTCAGAAAACAAGACCATGCTGAATGCCCTTAACCGATCCTCCGACACAGTTGACTACAACACTCCCTATCCTCCAGCCCCCCTGCGGTCCATAATGCACCCACAGAACAGAATTAAGGGACCGCAGGTCAGACTGACTCTCCCCGAAACCAACTCAGCACATGGCTTAAAACCCCATGGCAGAAACTCCTTCTCCATCATGTACCCCCCCCAACCTCTCGCACAAAGTGAAAAGAAATTTTAAGCAAAGACTGCTGAGACAACATCAAGAATGCCTAATTGCAGACCTATACCACTGCGCCACAAAAGGATTACGGAAAATGGTTCTTATCTTCCACACACAGAATCCTAGGGGGTGGAACTCCATCCTCAGATCCCACCTCCACATATATAAAACGACCACCACCCCTGTAAGCTGCAAACTAACGTTGCTAATCCCCAACCACCGCACTCGCTGTGAAAACTCCTTTGTGACCATATACAACAATGGCACGATCCTGATCCAAGTCAACAACGACAACCTAGAGGCCTTTGACTCACTCTTCCCCACATTACGCCTTGCCCTCACCCATCCATCACAGACCAACGCGAAAGACTCCGTAGCCTCAAACCACACACAAGACGAAAACCTCCCAACCCTTTCACCCACTCAACCCCCCTGTGGGTACCTCCTCTCCAGTAGAAGGGTCTCCCCTTACCCCCACCCAGTAACCAAAGAAACCGACCCACTGCTAACTGTCCTGAATGCCCTGCCCACTCTAAACCGAGTAACCCCACCGATACCAGTGATTACCCCCATAAACCACAATAAGATCACAGACAGAGGGAGGAACTCCCTCACAGATTCGCTTTCTCCACCTATCATAACAAATCTCCCTCCAACAACCAAGGATCAGACGCGGGACACACAAAGCCCCAACCCCCCACCCCTCCTTCCTTGAGCATAACCCAAAGATTGGCTCAACTAGAACTCCAACTAGGAATAGCTACCCAAAATATTAACAGAATCTTATCTAAACTTAACATTCCCTCTACTCAAGGCCTACCCCTTTCACTCCCTGGCCCCCTCAACAAACTTAGATGTAGGTAAATCTAATTTACCGACTCATAAATACAGAATTTTACCGATTCGGTATTTATGAATCGGTAAATTAGAAGGAGGCAGATGTAGGTAACTTTTAAAACACAATTACCTGTATGTAATTAATCTGTAAGATTCGGTATTTACCGATTCGGTAAATACCGAATCAGTATTTCCCATTGATTCCTATGGGCTTTGAAGCCCATAGGAATCAAAGGGAAATACCGAATCGTTAATACCGAATCCTGCAAGGGTGCAGGGGGTGTCACTTTGACACCCTCTAGCACCCCAAGTACAGGCTTGTGTGACATGTGGCACACATACATGCCCTAAGGGCATGTCTGTGTGTCACATTGCACAGGTGTGCATGCACAGATGTGCATGCACACCTGAATTCGGTATTTTACCACACAATAGGATTGGGTGGTAAAATACCAACTCTTAAGGGCCTGTGGGACTGTAAACTGTGCCACCTACATTTGGAATTATAGAATCTGTATATTTACCGATTCAGTAATTTACCGAATCCGTAATTTTACCGATTCGGTAAATATACCGATTCTGTAATTTTCAGCCCCCTACATCTGAAAACCCTAATACCGGTCGGAAACGGACGAAATCGTTCGTTTCCGACCGGTATTAGGGCTCCTACATCTGGCCCTTAGACTCCACCACAAAAATTCACGACTGAGTTGGAAGACAACCCCCCACAGTAACCATCCACACAGACCCAAGAGAACGAGCGCTGTAATGTCCATGCAAGAGGCGAGGGAACTTGCTGAATCCTATAAAGCAAAGCCAACCTCCACCACAAGTGCTAGGATCCCAGTAATTATCGGTCTTGGGAGAGAAACCATTACCTCAAAATTAATTAAACCTCCAGCGTACCTCACAAACATTCCTAGGGCCCCCCCAATCAACTGCAGATCTGCGAATAAACACGCAACTGAACTGGCAGAAACCATCTTAACACATGACTTAGACATCCTGTTCATCACTGAAACCTGGCTGAATGAAACCTCCCCACCTATCTTCGACATGCTTGTACCCCCAGGATTCTCTATCCTCAACAAGGACAGGAACAACCAAAGAGGTGGAGGGACGGCAATCATATTTAAAAAGAACATCTCTATAACAGAAATAGACTCCCTCAAATATCATAATCTGGAATATCTGTCAGTCAACATCAAAATGTCTGACAACAAAAGACTTCACTGTCACCTCATCTACAGACCACCAGGAAAAAATACTATATTTGGTGAACAGCTGGCCGACCTGAACTCGCACTGCTCACTCTCAAATGAGAACAACCTCATACTAGGAGACCTAAACCTTCACTGGAATGAGACAAACCACCCTCTAATGCAAACCTTAAACGATCTCCTTCACAACAACAACTTGATTCAACACTGCACTGAACAAACCCACGACAAAGGCTCAATCCTAGATGCCATCATAGCCCTTGAGGATGCAATCACCATCATTCGCACTCAAAAAACACATCAAATTCCTAGCAGGAATGATCACTTCCACTGGACAAGAAACCTGAGACAGATCCCCTTGGAAGAACTAGAAGAAAGTCTGAACTCACTCTTCCCCCCAATGAAGGCGAAAGGTCCACTGTAGAACTTACCACCCAATATAACGAGGCCCTAACCGACATGTTGGACAAATTAGCACCCATGAAACAAAAAAAGAGCAAGACCCTCCCATCGAGATCGTGGTTCAACTCTGAACTAACGTGGAAAGAAGACAGCTAAGAGCAACTGAAAGACTCTGGCACAATAACCCCTCGTCAACTCACCTCGAACTACTCAAAACAAAACGTAGGATGTATAACATGCACATCGCGCACGAAAAATCCTCCTTCTTTTGCGACGCACTGAACAATGCAACAAACCGCCCCAAAGAACACTTCAACATTATCAGACAACAAACATCTAAACCAACTCCGGCTGCTATTCCGGCCTCCAAAGAGCTATGCAACAAATTTTCTAATTTCTTCAGCGATAAAATTTTAAAGATTGAGCTCTCACTGACGGCCCATCCACCTCCATCAAAGACCGGCCCGCTACTCAGCAAAGATGATGCAAACCCACCCAGCCAACATACCTACAACTGGCTAACCTTCCCTCCCACCACTGTAACTGAAATTATTGAACTAACCACCGGATCCAAACCCTCATCGCACTTTGAAGACCCCATCCCCGCGCAACTGGCAAAACAACTCAAATACTCCTTAGCCTCCACCAGGACTGGGATCATTAACAGCTCCCTGGAAACAGGAATCATACCTGACTGCCTCAAAATAGGCCAGGTAACACCACTAATAAAAAAGGCTGGTGCTGACCCCAACGATCTTAGCAACTACAGACCTGTATCCAATCTTCCTTTCCTAGCAAAATTACTAGAAAAATGTGTTCTCCGTCAACTCACCCACCACATGGACATCAACAACCTCCTCGACCCACACCAATCAGGCTTCAGGAAAGGATGTAGCACAGAGACTGCCATCCTAAATGTCATAGATGATATGCACAAATCACTGGACAAGAACCGCTGCTGTCTACTCATACTCCTGGACCTTTCGGCGGCCTTTGATACGGTCGACCACAAACTACTCATCAACACTCTCATAGATAGGGTAGGTGCCAATGGGTTGGTTGCACAGTGGTTCACCTCCTTCCTACAAAACTGATCTCAAAGAATAAAAAAAGGAAACTTCACGTCCGACCTACACCCTATAACTAGAGGTGTCCCCCAAGGGTCAGTGCTATCACCCGCACTATTCAACATTTACATGGAGCCACTCACCATCATCCTCAAACAAGCCAACATTCCCTTCCATCTCTATGCCGACGACACCCAGATATACCTAGAAACCTCCTCCCTAGCAGACATGCAAAGACTAAACATCACCCTGAGAAGTACAAAAGTGGCTGTCCCATAACCATATGAAACTAAATCAAAACAAAACGGAAATTCTTCTCCTAGCCAGCAAGGAAAAGACCCCGCAAATCACGGAATGGTTAAAGGCTATTGATGCTCCAGACTGCACTCTCATCCCAGCAGACTCAGTGAAGTTATTGGGTATCACTCTGGACCCTAACTTGGATATGATTAAACACATCAAGAGCACCGCAAAATGTGCCTTCTTCAACCTAAAGCTATTAAGTAAAATCAAACCCTTCATCCCACCAACGGACCTCAAACAAGCCACGCAGTCCCTTGTCCTATCCAGATTAGACTACGGGATCGCCATACTCACAGGCACGGCTAAACTACACCTGGCTCCACTTAGAACAACACTAAATGCAGCAGCCAGAATGGTGTCGGGAGTGAAGAAATATCAACACATCACTCCCGCGCTAACTGAACTCAAGTGGCTCCCAGTAGAAATGCGAGCTAATTTCAGAACCGCCTGCCTCACACACAAAGCTCTACACACTGGCAAACCCACCTATCTAGCTGCCAAACTCAAGAAAGTGGGACAGACAAGAAACCTCAGAAGCACCAACTCTCTGCTTCTCATCCCTCCGAAAACCTGCAAACAAAAGACTCTATCTAGGTCCTTCACCGGAAATGCACCCAAACTCTGGAATGCCATTCCCATACACATTAGGACGAACTCTTCCTACAGAGCCTTCAAGAGCCAGCTCAAAACTCTCTTCCTCAATCAAATTCTCACAAAGTAAAAACGGATCCTCTTTAACTCCTGACCACAAGACAAAAGACCCAGGAACTACGTCAAAGCCTCTCCTGTCATCACTTCCCCTTTATTTGGAACATTACTCCCCCTTACCTGAACATCAAACTCTCTACTCTACTTCGATTACTACCAGACGATTACAGATTAATGAACCTCCTTAGACCTTGGACTCACTATTTACCTGGGCACTCTTGGTGTAATAATCTGTTTATAACAATGTAATCTGTTTATAACAATGTTGTAAAGCGCTCCGATACCTCCGGGTCTGGCTAGCGCTATAGAAAACTCCCCAATAAATAAATAAATAAATAAAATAAAAATCTAGAGATTATCCCTTTGCAGCCTGACAGGGCAGCCACCTAACTACGGTATCTCACAATTGTGAGCGTGGGTTTTCAAGTAATGACTGAGAGAACAAAAAAGACAGGAAGTGGGAGATGACAAGCAGGGGCATGCTCACAGCAACCGTGGAAGCAAACAGTGCAGATAGGGACAGTAAAACCCAGAAGGGATGGGGCGTGGGGTCATAGGAAGCAAACAATGACAGTGGAAGGTCAGAGATACAGCTAATTATCGACCGATTTCGCGAATTCCATTAACGGCAAAGATAATTGAGAGAACCATAAATATGGAACTTTCTAATTTTGTTGCAACCAATCACATCTTAGACCACAGCCAGTTCGGTTTTACAGCTAATCATAGCACAGAATCGGCTCTAATTAAGACCACAGAGGAAATCCTTCATTAGACAGCGGTGGGTCAGCAGCCTTGGTGCTGCTTGACCTATCCGCTGCATTTGATACGGTAGATCATAGGCTACTGATGTGTCATCTACAAGAAGCTGGGATAGGAGGTAAAGCCCTGTCTTTGCTGACATCGTTTTTAGCAGAGAGGACTCTATCAGTCCATCTTGGCAAATTTAAGTCGGCACCTTTTTCCCTTCCTTGTGGTGTTCCGCAGGGCTCGTCGCTATGCCCTACACTTTTTAATATCTATGTAGCGGAACTAGCACCACTAATAAGAAGTTTTAATTTGATACCAACTTCCTGTGCCGACGACACCCAGCTGGTGATCTCGACAGTGTATAAGGACATTAATCACGCATCTAAGCTTTATGACTGTATGCTCTCCTTAAGTCATTGGATGAGCACGCATTGCTTGAAACTGAACTCAAGCAAAACAGAAGTGATTTTGTTCGGTAATCTTTTTCCGCCTTGGTCACCAGCTTAGTGGCCAGATATCTTCGGCCCGCCCCCCACCCCGATCGAAAAAGCTAAAAACCTAGGGGTCATAATGGATGGAAAGCTCAGCTTCAAAGCTCAAGTCTCCAAGGTGGTTTCCTCTTCGTTCTTCATGATTAAGATGATTAGGAAAATGTTACCTTTTATTCTGAAAACATGCAGAAAGTCAGTAGTAACTTCCTTAGTTTTGTCAAAAATAGACTATTGTAACGTACTGTACATTAAAGTGCATGCCAACCTTCTGAGGAAGCTACAGGCAGTGCAAAATGCCGCTGCAAGACTGGTTTTGGATATTCCAAAATATCAGTCGGTAAGATCAGCATTGCGAGAACTTCACTGGCTGCCAGTATGTCAGCGGATAAAGTTTAAGACTCTCTGTCTGGCCTTCAAGGCGCTACATAAAGAAGGACCAACATTTTTAGAGGAAATGTTCAATTGGTACTTACTAACAGACCTCTACGTTCAGCCAATGCATATTTGATGCGGGCAATCAGGGTAAAGAAAATGAATTGGGGGGAGAAGTCTTACTGTTAACACTATTAGAGAATGGAATGCTCTTCCTTTGCTTCTCAGAAAAATTCCTTCTCTTCTGGAATTTAGGAAACAGCTGAAGACCTGGCTTTTTCAGCAATAGTAGCACCTAGCATAGTATGTTGCACCGGTAGGGCCAAGACACCTGAGGGTATTCGTGCACTGTACTAGTTCCACTAACATTAACAGAGAAAGACAACAAGGACAGGACAAGAAATCGTGGACTGGGCAAGGAATATGAGTCAATGCTCTCTTCAGAGTCCCCCCCGGATTCCTTTTGTTAGTATAGCGCTTTTGACATCCCTTTATAGCACTCACTATATCACCAGGGACATGTTCAACACTCTCCTTGCAGCTTAAGCTCAATGCTGTGTTCACATGAGTGTTTCCATTGATCACTGTAAGTGTGGCGAGGGCAGTGGAGCATGTTTTAATAGGATGTGTGGGTTGGGGATATTTATCCAGTTAAACATGTAAAAAAAAAAGGGTGGGGCGGATAGTATCCTTCAATTTGACCCGACTGAAAAGACAATGAATACAGTATACAGGAGACAAGAGTTTTAAAATCCTGTGTTCTCTCTTGCTACATCATGTGATCTTTGGCAGATTGCCTACATCAGCTGCCAATCTAACAAGGACATTAAATAAAAGACATTGGACAAACAAAAAATATGCAGTCAACAAACACGCTTAAAATGCATGCTGCCATGACAAAATTAGGCGAGGCAGCTACGAAACAGAAAAAACCATGCAGCTTACAAGTATTCTTGAAATGCATGGTGACAGAAGGACACTAAATTAACGATGTCTGACAAACAAAGAACAGATTAAGAAAAGCCAAAGAGTAAACACTGTGCAAGCAAACCTAATAACAAAAGTTACCCCCACCAAAGTGGATTAGAAGGAGTATTGGGCAATGGGAAATTGATAAGAGAAATACACAAGGAAAGAACAGGAAATAGTATGCAACAACCAATAGAAACGGAGAAAAAGTATGTGGCAAGTACAGCAACAAATGAAAAGAAGGGGGGTGGAATGTAAGCCCCTTTTAAGATATATTAGATACAATAGATTTTACAATAAAGCGCTGTGCAGGTAAAACCTAAAAAGGAAGGTTTGGGCATGGCAAATGGAACACCATGGCTCTAAAATGGCAGGGCTGAGAAATGTTTAAAGGGCCGCTTAAGTCAGTGGCACAACCAGTGCTGCAGGTCCACTAGAAGAATATAATTTACAGGCCCTGGGTCCATGTAGTAGCATTTTACTAGATATAAGCCGATATTACCATCTTTACAGGAGAGAGTGATAGAGATCGCAGGTCACCTGACCAATATTTTCACTACTTATGTTTCGGGCCCATATATTTCATTTCACCATATATACTTTGATCAGATGACCTTACAATCTACTACCAATAATTGTGGGTCCCTTTCGATGACTTCCAGTGTACCCAACTTACCATCCACCGTTATGGGTACCTAAGACCACGATGGGTCAGGGAGCTAGCTGTAAAAGGAAAGGCAGCAAAATACAAAACCCAACATTAAAACCTTTACCTTTTTCATAAAATGACCACGGACAACTGAGAAGTTTTAAAAGTTTATCTTAGATTTCAGATTCTGCAATCATACAGTTTATAGTAATGAGGCAATCTATAATCAGAATAACGAAGAGCACATAACCATATAGGAAGAGTATACAGGCAACCATCTAACCCTATAATGAGGGAATTCAGAAATAACGGAAATGGAATTCAAGGGAGTGTACTTAATGCTAGGAATTTTATGCACGTATTAGGAATTTTATCAATGGGTCATATTTCGAGAGAAAAGACACCAGGGAAAACCTATACATCTATGGAAGGGTAGAAAAATGCAACACGCTATAATTCTAACGTTATTACTTCAATTCAGTATTTAAGAGAAATTTGTAAAACATATTTAATTCATAAACAGTATGGAAAGATTTATACTAAAAAGGCAGGGGAACATAGGAACACGCCATGAAAGTAAATGCAAATAACTTTATGATATGCAATGGTTGCGAAAAAGCATGGAAAATTATCATATGCGAAGTATGTCATTATTGAAGCAAAGACAGAAAATAGAAAGGTGCAGTTTAGAGTTTTCGGCAAGATATTTACCTAGACTGGTGTGAAAACCAACCCTGGCCATGGGTCAATTAAGGACAGGGAATACCCCAAGGAATAGCAGTCATCAATGGGACAGCAGGTGCACTAGGGACACCTCAGGACAGGACAGGAAACCCAGATTAGGATCAGGACAGGACCACCAGGATACGACCAGCACCCGCAGTTCGGAAGCAACGCTTGCGCTCCACCCTCTCTGCAGCTATCAGTCAGAACCCCGATTGGGTTAGCGAACTCCCCAGCAAAGTGCTCCGCCAGCACTTAAGGTTTGGTAAAACCTTAGTCTATGGTCAAATTCGGACAGAGTGCTCCGCAGCTCTCTGTAAATTCAGTCACCTATTGAGTGCGTTGGGTCAGTGACAGGTCAGCTATTCGGACAAGTTGGACAAATTCCCTAGGTGAACCTAGGCTAGATATACTGTTTTGGGACAGTGTACCACCCCCCAAATGTTGCAAAGTGTCAGAATCCCCAATTTCAATTGGTCCCAAGGTAGGATTTGGTTAACACACCAATCAGAACAGACTATTGTAAGACCTATTTTGCATTCTAAGGTGCCGCCTAGCAAGATTGGGGTTCCCACGAGAAGTCGCACTGAATACAATGGAAAGAAATACAATGTATACAATAGAGTACAATCTAGTCCCTCTTGCTGGGTGAAGGTGCATCTTCCCATGCAGGCTTTGGCAAGAACCTTCTTTGGCTTGGTTTCAATGCCACCTCATCACGGCTGGTCCTGCGCAGTACTGCCCTCCAAGATGGACTCCCAAGCCCCCATCACCCCTCAGTGCCGAGGATACGTGAAAAGTAAGCGAAAACAAATTAGCACATAGAAATAAAGGAATGTATTACATGTCATGATTTCACACTTCAGGTTTATCATAAAAAAAAATACTATGCAATTACGGGTAAGTGCTACACATAACGACACGATGAGCAATAGCACGAGCTTCACTTCATTATCACATTAAGCTGCCATTTTATGGCGATTACGCATGCGCACCCTTTCCCTCCAAAACTATCTCTATGTGAAGTCACGTGAGTGTGACTGACGCATGCGCAGAAGAGGAAAGTCAAGCAGCGGCCATTTTAGGAACAAGGATTAATCGTATTAGTAGAACACATAGGCAAGCTTCACTATTACACACGCACATTCAAAATACATCAAAATTAGTAAAACGAACAATTGAAGTTACGAGATTATAATAGATTTTTCGAGGTTCTTGACTCGAGCAAGTCGCGATGCGAAATCTTGCTCTATCAATCCCCTCTTTGATGATATTTACTATCATCACAAAATAATGGAACAAGATGCCAACTTTCTTTCACACCTTGTACATTTCTATCTCTTCCAACAGTCGATTCAGTTTCTCTTTCTCATTTTTGGTAGGGTGAGAATTTTTCACCTTTTTATAAATCTGATTATTCATTTCTTCCAATTCAAGCTCATCCGCACTCCGTTTCACTCCTCTCGCATTCACTTGGTATTTCTTTGTGTGTTTGCGACATTTGCAACAGACGAATATGAGAAATAAGATAAGACCTATCACTCCAATTGGCATCAGTACCTTTAACAATAAGCTTTTACCTAAACTAGCAAACCAATGACCTACATTGGAGAGACCATCAACCAGTCTCTTCCAGGCACTGTCTACCTCGAGTGGTTTGAGTTCCTTTTCCAAATTAGTAATGTTTTTCACATATCTTTTGAGCTGTACGCTTTTGTCCGGAATGTAAGTGCAACAATGTTGCGCCTTCAACATCCGGCAGACTCCGCCCTCTTTTGCTAATAAGGTGTCAAGAGCAAGTCTGTTCTGCAAAACCATTGATCTGATCGCAACCATTTCGGTATTGACCAGCAGAAATCCATGAGCGGTGTCAGTAGACAACACATCCACTATTGTGGATAATTTGCAAATTCTGTGAGTGTTCAGAACCACTCCCACTCCAGGTATCAGTGCACTAAAAATACTACCCATTATTTCTCCCACGCTTTCTCTTTTACTACGCACTAAGCCATTAATGTTTTCGTTGCTTCCAGCAATTTCATTCACGTGGTATATTTTCGGGAAAACAATGCCAAAATAGCAGCTTCCATACCAGTGATCCGGCAATTTGAAATAAGCCTTGTTTCCACATACATAATAAATTCCGGGAAACACAGGTTCTGACCCATTTTTGAAACCCCAACCTCCAATTACCTTGTAATTGTGTTCACATTGACTGGAACCAATGAAAATGTTATTATAATAACTAGTCTTCTCGCGATGAAGACAGAGTTTCCCTTTCTTTTCGAAATCCAGCAACAAAGCAGGCCCTGCCCCGCCATTTGAGGTGCTTTCCATGTCCTCAGCCCATTTTGGTGTTTTCTGTCTTTTGTCATTTGCCTTTCTTTGGAAACTCTCCCTTCTTTTCTCTGCCATGTTCAAAAATATTTTTTCTTGTTCATGTAATGAACAGGTCAAGTTGTCTCTGTGTGCTTCATTTAAGTCTATGGTACCTATAGTCAGAAAGTATTCTCCCATATAACGTGTAACGTCACTTTTGGTATGTACAGGATTCAGATTTCCACGTATAGGAAGTTCAGAAAAGATCACGTCATTGTTAGAGTAATAGTACTGTAACGGTCCTCTTTTGTAAAATAAGCTTGCTTAAATACTACAGGAGATTCCATAGGTCAGAGGTAGGTGATGATATGTCACGCCTTCAGCCACAGAAGTAGGTAGCTTCATGCAGACATAGCAATCTTCTATTTCCATAGTTTCTACATAATGCACTAACAGGTTTGCGAAAACATTTAAGTGTGTCTGGTTTCTAACTCCGTGGTAATGTAGTCCTTCCTCATCTGATGCTTCTAAGTCTCGTTTTGTCTGTCTGAGTGCTTTTTCACGTCTTTCTACACTTCGTGTTGTCAGTTCTTCAGTGTCGGTAATCTGAGTAGGGTCAATATTAGTATTTTTGCTTACCATAAAGGGAATGAAAACTGTTAGTCCTATCCAAACTAATATTACTATAACTATACTACATATACATACCTTGCAGCATGTTTTGCAACAACTGCGGCTAGGTCTACCATTCACGTTTGAATCAGACATTTTGGCTCAGAAGAAGTTTTCAACCCCTCTTTGTGTCCTTGCCCAGGTACCTTTATGCTGAGCAATTTCACGGCGGTTCGTCCTCTTCCTCTGCAAAGTAATCAGTAATCTGTTCCCTGTCGCTTTCGTCAGTAATTTCAAGATCCTCTAAATTTTCCAGAATCAGATATGTCCACTCAGGATCCTGGTATTTCTCATTTAGTCTTTTTATTCGATCACTCCTTCTGTTGGAGTTTTCTCCAGCTTGCTCTGCTATTCGTATGCTTTTTCTTCTGTCAGCAAGTTTCTCTTCTACTGTTTTTATTCTCAGTCTTAGTCTCTTAATGTATCTTGGTTCGATATTTTTCTTTTTCTTGAGTCTTTTGGTTGGCACTGTTATTTTACTTTCTTCTAATGCTCTTTTGTTTTCATTCGTTTGTGGCACTTCCTCTATCTCTTCCCTTCCTGTCTTACTAGTCCCAGGTCTTGTATCTAATTCTTCTGCCTGGTTACTAACCTGGCCTTGTTCTGGTGAAATTGGGTTCTGGCTTTTAAATGTCTCTGTTTCTATGTCCTGAACACGTTCTTCTAGTTCTGTCTGATCCTGTTCAAGCACTTCGATCTCTTGATTTTCTTCTGCTCGAACCTTTGCACTAGTTCTAGTCTGTCCCTTTTCAATATCAGGAGTCAGTGGAGGAGTATCGATCACTTGTTCTGTCCCTGTCTGACCTCCCTCTTCGTCCTCAGATTTGATGTGAATCTCAATGATCTGAGGGTCTTCGCCTGTGCCTGTCTCGACCTCTCTAATCCACTCTCTATCTTCGTAGATTCGCTCTCTTGTTCTGATTGGGTCTTCAATGAAATCGATTATAGGTATCCAATCATCTTGGCTGGTGCTCGGTTGCTCGTCATCAGCTACTTCTGGACCAACGTTTACAGGACCCTCAGCTGGACTGGTGCTTGGTTGTTTGTCTTCAGCTACTTCAGGACCGACATCCGCAGATCCCTCAGCTGGACAACCTTCAGCTCCAGGCTCCTTGTCTGGAATTACCTTTTGAGTATGGCTGGCATGGATCCACCTGGGAACGCCTGCACACTTCACTGCTGTCGTGGTCACCAGTATTACTTGGCGTTTTTCTCCCCACCTCGGTGCAAGGCAACTCGAACGAGTGTGCTTCTTTATTCTAACCCAGTCACCTGGAACCAATTTGTGAACTGGAGTTGTCGGGTTGGCGACGGCGTCTTCCCCAATCTGGCGAGAGATAGATGGCACTTGGTCACCCAGTTTCCTGCAATACTCAAGTACCAAATCATCAGAAATGCTTAACAGTTTGTTTCCTGGTACCCATGCTTGTCTCATCACTCTTCCCATCAATATTTCATGGGGGCTCAGGCCTGTTCTCCGATCAGGAATACTTCGGAGTCCCATCAGAACAAGAGGCAAAGCAGTAATCCAATTCATTCCAGTTGAGTCACACATTTTGGCCAACCTTGATTTAATAGTGCCATTTATCTGCTCTACCACTCCAGAAGCCTCTGGACGATGTGCACAGTGCAATTTTTGTGTGATTCCAAACGCTTTACAGAGTTGGTCCAACACCTCATTCTGAAAATGTCCGCCTCTATCTGATTCAATAGTGACTGGCACCCCGAACCTAGGTATCAATTCTCGTAGTAACAATTTGGCTACTGTTAAGGCATCACTCTGTGGGACAGGGTAAGCTTCCACCCATTTTGAAAATAGGCAGACCACTACAAGGACATATCTTTTTCCCTCGCAGCGTGGCATGGTGATGAAGTCAATTTGTATTCTTACAAAGGGATCCCCTGATTTTCCAATTTTCCCCAGTTCAACTACTGTTCTTTTGCCAGCGTTGAACTGTTGACACGTCATGCACCTCTGGCAAAGGGATTCTGCTACTTTCCTGAACTTCGGGTTATACCATGTTTGTTGAAATACCAGAACCATGGCATCCCTACCAATGTGTTATCCTTCATGTATCAGTCTGGCCATAGGGGCGAGCAGGTTCCTAGGTAACACAGGCATACCATCTGGGCCCACCATGACACCATCCTCACGTCTTGGTCGACAACCAAGTCCCTTCCACTTCTCTTTCTCTTCCCAAGGCACAGCATGCTGCCATTCTCTCACTTCATCCCAGGTAGGCACTTCTTCAAACACCATAAGTTGGCAGCTGTTTCCAGTCCCACCCCGTCTGATGTTCATTGACATGCGATCCATAGCACATTGTTTTGCTACCCGATCAGCAAAATCATTTCCCAATGACACAGGGTCAAGGCCCTTTTTATGAGCAACACATTTGACCACTGCCAATTCCTTTGGTAATTGGATTGCCTCTAGAAGGTCTTGGATAACTTTTCCATTTCGAATGGGGGTACCTGATGAAGTCAGGAATTCTCTTTGTAGCCATAATTGGCCAAAGTCATGCACAACCCCATAACAGTACTGGCTGTCAGTATACACTGTTATTCTTTGGTCTTTTCCCAATTTGCAAGCTCTTATGAAGGCAATTAGTTCGGCTACTTGTGCAGACTTTATTCCAAATAAACAGGATGCTTCTTTGACTTTGTCTAACGCAACCACAGCGTAGGCAGCACTTAGGCCTACAAGTTCGTGTCTCATGCATGAACCATCCACAAACCATTCTTCATCATGTACAGGCAAGGGTGTTTCTTTAATGTCTGGGCGGGGTTTAGTACTGAATTCTGTCAGGTCAATGCAGTCATGCTCGTTCTCCCCCTGGTCTTCTAAAACCATTGAGTCAGGGAGTAGAGTGGCTGGGTTCAGTATATTACACCGAGTGATGGCCACATTTGCAGCACCCACGAGAATCCTCTCGTATTTAGTCAGCCGACTAGGGGTGAGATACTGAGTCTTGGTTCTTGTTAGTAAAATCACAACTGCGTGTGGAACATACACAGTTACAGGATGTCCCATGACAATAGATTCACTCTGTTCTAAACTTGTGCATTTTGCAGCCACTGTTTTCAAACATCCAGGTAATCCAGCAGCCACTGGATCTAAAGTGGCAGAAAAATATGCCACGGGCCGTCTAGTTAAGCCATGTTCCTGTGTTAGGACCGACAATGCACAATTGTCTCGTGTGGCACAGAATAAAGCAAACTCCTTGGAATAATCTGGCATTCCCAAAGCAGGAGCAGTACACAGACAATCTCGTAATTTTGTAAATGCCGTTAAGCTTTCATCATCCCATTCCACAGGGTCCGGTGCTCCTTTCTTTGTCTTTTTTATTAAAGGCTTTGCATGGACTGCGAATCCCACAATCCATTGCCTGCAGTAACCTACAACTCCAAGGAACATTCTGATTTCTTTCTGAGTACGGGGTAACTGCATCTTTTGAATTATTCTGACTCTCTCTGAGGTGACTTTTCTGATTCCCTTTTCTATCTGGTGCCCCAGATATTTCACTGATTTTGAACAGAACTGTAATTTTTCAGGGGCCACTTTATGTCCCTTTTCACTTAGGTGATTTAGTAGGGCAATGATGTCAATCACGCAATCCCTATGACTTTTGGACGCCACCAAGAGGTCGTCAATGTATTGCACCAAAACAGACTTTCTAGGTAAGACTAACGTTTCCAGGCATTTTTTCAAGATCTGATTAAAGATAGAGGGGCTTTCTGTGTACCCCTGGGGGACCCTGTTCCAAACGTACACGTGACTGTTGAAAGCAAATGAGAAAAGAAATTTGCTATCTGGATGCAATGGGATTGAAAAGAATGCATGACATAGGTCTATCGCAGTAAACCAGTCAGCATCCCAGGGAATCTGATACAGAATCACTGCTGGGTTTGGGACAATAGGACAGCAAGGAACCACAATTTTGTTTACCTTTCTGAGGTCCTGCACTACTCTGTACTTGCCACTAGGTTTCTTGATTCCAATTATTGGGGAATTACACGGGCTACTCATCACTTCTTGTATGATGTTTGCTTCTAGCAATTTCTGTATTTCAATGGCAACTCCTGCTCTCACTTTGGCACTCATTCTGTAAGGCTTAGTATTGGGGTAGGCTGCATTTTCCTTTATGGCTATTTGTATTGGGTCTACATTGGCCATTAATCCTACATCCTTTCCAGTAAAGTCCCATACTTCTGGCTTTACTGTCTGTTGGAGTTCTTCAGGTAAGTCTTGTATAGTCATTCGCTTAATTTCTGAGTCAGGTCTGACTAACATTAGCTTGTAAATACCATCTTCATCTGGAGTTTGGATTTTAACGCCCTTTGGTGTGCAAAAGATAGTGCAGTTCATTTTGCACAGCAAATCACGTCCCAGTAAGTTCACTGGACTGGTATCACAGACGACAAATCTGTGCATTTCTTTGAAGTTCCCTATTGAGATCTCCATGGGCTCGGTAACGGGGGTACTAATCAATTGATTAGATACTCCCACTACTTGGATTGCTTCTCCCGAGAGGGGTAGGTTTGGAACGTCTGCTGTTCTTACAGTAGAACGGGTAGCACCAGTGTCCAATAGAAAGGTGACATCATTTCCATCAACCTTTCCTTCAATGTATGGCCCTGACTGGTCTACCGGCAAAGAGGCGCCAAGTACGCACTCCTTGTCCTCCCCTCTCAGGCCCCGTCAGTACTCGTCGTCACAGAAAAAAGTGTCATTTAACAAATATTGCGAAGTTGCTGCATTTCTGTTCTCATTGCCCCCCCAAATCTCTATATCATCTCCCTGCGGTGATTTTCCCTTAAAAGTTGGCTTTGGCGCTCGGGGTATTTGAATCGTTTTTACCTGCTGCTGGGTCTTTCTTGGCTTTTCATTCTGCGTCTGTGGAATTAAATCAGGGGTTTGGGTATTATCGGACTGTAAATACGGACACTCGTCTCTCCAATGTCCAATTTCCCCGCACTGGTGGCAGGGAAATTTCTTTTTGGCTTCCTCTCTGCTCATTTTTGCTCGGGGCTTTCCTCCACCCCCACCCCCAGGGCCTTGGTTCTGAGTAGTTTTATTTATCTTACTCAATTGTTTTTCCTGCTGTTCTGCGAGCTTTACTTGTGCCCACATCACTTTCTCCTTCAGGGCCTTCTTTTTTTCTGCCATTTCGTCCTCACAGTACTTTGCGTACCGTAAGACCTCATCCATTTTCTTGGACTGCCAACAGATTTTGTTATCTTTTATCCATTGACAAATTTCGGGTCTTAAACCGTTTACAAACCTGTAAATGAAATGCGTCATGTCCTTCATCTCGATGTTATCTATACCACTGTCTGTTTTGAACACCTGCAACAGCCTTTCATAAAAAGAATGCACAGTCTCGTCCCTTTCTTGCGTGGTTCTATCTATCTTGGTCCAATCGGTTTCCTTTGCGGGCACTTTTAGCTTCAGATGCTGAATTACTTGTTCATATTTCCTCATTACCTCAATAGAGGGTTCACCTGTTTTGGAGTCCCTCGGGTATTCCTCACTAGGCCAAGCTATGGCTATTTTACACTCAGTCCACAGATCTACAGGGACCACTATGTCGAAGAACCCATCCAGGTCCTTCCACAAGCATTTCTGCACCTTTACAAATCTTTCTACCTGCCGGTACCAATCGACTGGTTTTTCTCGTAATTTCGGGAAGTCATTGGTAAAGGACACAATATCCTGTCGGGACCATGGAACATGTACATATTTTCCTCCTGGCACTTCGCGCATAGGGCATAACTGTTCTGGTTTGTCAACTTCCTTTAGGACGAATTCGGGAGTTACCTGCTTAGATCTGGCCTCATCTTTTTTCCTAGCCCATCTGGCTTTCCATCTTTCTACGTCTCCACATTTCTGTAACACTGTCAATAGTTCTTTGACCTGTGCCTTTTTCCCTGATATATTCAGGTTTTCCAAATCTTTGTCTGAAAATTCTGCTCTGTATGGTTTCTGCAAGGGTTTCGATTTTGAAATATCTATTCCCATGCTAGCAGCAGTATCTGTCAATTTTTCATGAAGTACTCGGGCATTTCGGGTAAGACTTTTGCAAATAAACAACAGCTCTTCTTCAGAGTAGGTATTTAATCTGTCTATTCCCACATTTCCTGCCATTAGTTCTTTTATTTCTACTGTCAGTTTGTAGAGATCTAAAGGTTTCGTCTGGGGAGTTTGTTTCTCTAATTCTTGACTCCATCTTTCAATTTCTTTAGGAGTCACTATCGTTACACTCTTTGTACCCGAAGTCGATTCCATCTGAATCTCCCTCGTGTTAAAAGGGTTATGTCTTTTCTGCATCCTTTTCCCTGTATTTCTATTGGGCAGATCCAATAGCGAGGCCTCAGACTCGCACTCGCTTGTCTGGTCATCTACTATTAAGGGTTCTGGTCTTGGCTGGGTTATTACTGGGGAAATGACTGGAGGTTTTGGACTTTCATGCCGATCCCCGTACAATGGAACCACGGGTCCGATTGTTACTGGGATTGTCAATGCCTCCGGACTGGTATTTAACTGGGACATTTTCTGAATTATCTCAACTCTCTGCCTTGCTAAAATTTCTCGCTCCTTTTCTTCCAATAATCTCTCCACGGATTTGTCATGTAACACCTGTGGGGTCAGAGTGGGAGCATAACTCGGGGCAGTGTGATGAGTCTCACTAGGTCCTTCACCATAATTTGGTCTTAGGAACAAACTTCCTATACCTAGGGACCTTGGTTCTCTTTCATACAAAGGCTGTAAAAATGGCATTCCTGAACCTGAGGGTCTTGGCTCACCCTCGTAGGGAGGTCTCGGGGAAAAATCGCTTTCACGGGAGGGTCTGGCATCCCCACCAGCTGATATTCTTGGATAGATATCTCTTGTATCTACAGGACCTAAGTTCTCGGTATAAGGAGGTATGGGCCAACCCCCTCCTGCACTGGCTGATCGGGCCTCATCCTGAAGATGAATTCTTCGGGAATTATCCCCCTCACTGGAAGGTCTATTTCTTTCATTATAAGGAGGCGGACTTCTCATACACAGGTCATCCAATAATTCATCATCCGACTCTCCAATAGGTACCCAATGTTTGCACTTTTCTGTTTTCTTCTCCCCCCCAGGAGGACCACATGCTGGCAACATGGGAAACAGTCCTTCTACAATCATATTCTGTCTCCACTGTTTCATCTTTTTGGCTCGGGCTTCCTGCTTCAACTTTGGGTAAAATTTAGTTAACCCTTTATCCATTCGGGGCTTATCCCTTTCAAAAGCCTCGATTTCCCATTCCTCTAGTGCTTCATACTGCGTTAACCTAGGTCTGGGATGTAAGTCATTCATTCGGGTTCTAAGATTGAATAGAATCCTACTGTTAAAGGTAGCCTCTAACGGAAAAGCCAATACTCCGTCATCCTTCGTGTATTCCACCCAATTCTCCAACCATACACATGTGTTGTACCCTTTATCGAACATCATGAAAGATGCGGGAGTGTTGGGTTGCGGTATGACAACACCTTCTCTAGTTTTAATCGGCTTGTCCTTTTTGAAATAATTCTTTACTTTGTTTACAAGAGACACTTTTCTCTTAGTTCCGTACATAATGTCGTTTTTAACGCCTTTCCACTGATCGTCCTCAAATCCCATATGCCGTGGATCAGGTCTGGTATGCGGTCTATACGAATGCCACATACGATTTTTACGAGTGACTTTGTTTACAAAATCACTTCCAATCCGAGTGCGTCTATTATTTTCGTGCGACCAATGAAATGCACGAGTTCAAAATAATTTCGACCAATGGGTGCGCGGCCCTTTCGCGAGGCAGTTCCCACGCTCCGGCGCTCACCCCTCCTTTACAATTTTCAGCTCTGCTACCAGCTCGCTACGCCTACCAATCCCAGCGCGGCACGGAGTGACGTCAGAGCAGCTTCGCGACTGACTCCCTCCTTCACAAGGTAACGGAAACTTTCTTTCTTTCTAAAGTGCTTAGTGCTTTGTTATTTAACAACGAATACACATTCGCCACTGTGCCCAAGTGTCTAGACAGTAAAGAGTTTGGTTTCACTGCAAGTAAACTACTTCCATTTACTTTTCACACTCTACGAGTAGATCTCTTCTGCCTACCCTTCACACTAGCATTGGGGCACCTGCTACTTCCCTAGACTCATCCACCTTTCCGGGATATATCCAAGTCTAAAGTTTCACCAGCGAGCCCTTTTGCTTTCACTCAAGTTCCGATGAACCTGCTACTCTTCCGGTGTGACCCTCACTAGGTTATGCCACAGTAGGAATTTTGCCAATGAACCTCGTTACTAACATTTATTCAATCATACATTCAGAAAAAAACCCTAGTTAGTGCTTCCAGTTCTGCCTAACCTGCACCAACTTTCCTTGAAAGCCAGTGACCTCAAAGCAAGTGGATTCTATTCACCGCTCGCTATTCAATTCCCCGGGGATTTCCGACAACATAGAAAGCGTTTTACATACGAATGGATTAGCACATATAACAGTATAATAACAAGAACAATGATTTTAAAACATTTCATAATTTTTTCAAAGCAAACATTTCAAGTGAGTGATCAGATCCCCTGAATTGCTTACTCTCGTTAGCAGCAAATAAAGTTTCCTACCTAGCAGCATCCAACTTAGCTAATCTAACTAGTCCTACCTATCCTTTAGCTATTCCCTAACCATCCTCGATGCTACCAGAAAATTACTGATAGAGATCGCAGGTCACCCGACCAATATTTTCACTACTTATGTTTCGGGCCCATATATTTCATTTCACCATATATACTTTGATCAGATGACCTTACAATCTACTACCAATAATTGTGGGTCCCTTTCGATGACTTCCAGTGTACCCAACTTACCATCCACCGTTATGGGTACCTATGACCACGATGGGTCAGGGAGCTAGCTGTAAAAGGAAAGGCAGCAAAATACAAAACCCAACATTAAAACCTTTACCTTTTTCATAAAATGACCACGGACAACTGAGAAGTTTTAAAAGTTTATCTTAGATTTCAGATTCTGCAATCATACAGTTTATAGTAATGAGGCAATCTATAATCAGAATAACGAAGAGCACATAACCATATAGGAAGAGTATACAGGCAACCATCTAACCCTATAATGAGGGAATTCAGAAATAACGGAAATGGAATTCAAGGGAGGTACTTAATGCTAGGAATTTTATGCACGTATTAGGAATTTTATCAATGGGTCATATTTCGAGAGAAAAGACACCAGGGAAAACCTATACATCTATGGAAGGGTAGAAAAATGCAACACGCTATAATTCTAACGTTATTACTTCAATTCAGTATTTAAGAGACATTTGTAAAACATATTTAATTCATAAACAGTATGGAAAGATTTATACTAAAAAGGCAGGGGAACATAGGAACACACCATGAAAGTAAATGCAAATAACTTTATGATATGCAATGGTTGCGAAAAAGCATGGAAAATTATCATATGCGAAGTATGTCTTTATTGAAGCAAAGACAGAAAATAGAAAGGTGCAGTTTAGAGTTTTCGGCAAGATATTTACCTAGACTGGTGTGAAAACCAACCCTGGCCACGGGTCAATTAAGGACAGGAAATACCCCAAGGAATAGCAGTCATCAATGGGACAGCAGGTGCAGTAGGGACACCTCAGGACAGGACAGGAAACCCAGATTAGGATCAGGACAGGACCACCAGGATACGACCAGCACCCGCAGTTCGGAAGCAACGCCTGCGCTCCACCCTCTCTGCAGCTATCAGTCAGAACCCCGATTGGGTTAGCGAACTCCCCAGCAAAGTGCTCCGCCAGCACTTAAGGTTTGGTAAAACCTTAGTCTATGGTCAAATTCGGACAGAGTGCTCCGCAGCTCTCTGTAAATTCAGTCACCTATTGAGTGCGTTGGGTCAGTGACAGGTCAGCTATTCGGACAAGTCGGACAAATTCCCTAGGTGAACCTAGGCTAGATATACTGTTTTGGGACAGTGTACCACCCCCCAAATGTTGCAAAGTGTCAGAATCCCCAATTTCAATTGGTCCTAAGGTAGGATTTGGTTAACACACCAATCAGAACAGACTATTGTAAGACCTATTTTGCATTCTAAGGTGCCGCCTAGCAAGTTTGGGGTTCCCACGAGAAGTCGCACTGAATACAATGGAAAGAAGTACAATGTATACAATAGAGTACAATCTAGTCCCTCTTGCTGGGTGAAGGTGCATCTTCCCATGCAGGCTTTGGCAAGAACCTTCTTTGGCTTGGTTTCAATGCCACCTCATCACGGCTGGTCCTGCGCAGTACTGCCCTCCAAGATGGACTCCCAAGCCCCCATCACCCCTCAGTGCCGAGGATACGTGAAAAGTAAGCGAAAACAAATTAGCACATAGAAATAAAGGAATGTATTAAATGTCATGATTTCACACTTCAGGTTTATCATAAAAAAAATATACTATGCAATTACGGGTAAGTGCTACACATAACGACACGATGAGCAATAGCACGAGCTTCACTTCATTATCACATTAAGCTGCCATTTTATGGCGATTACGCATGCGCACCCTTTCCCTCCAAAACTATCTCTACGTGAAGTCACGTGAGTGTGACTGACGCATGCGTAGAAGAGGAAAGTCAAGCAGCGGCCATTTTAGGAACAAGGATTAATCGTATTAGTAGAACACATAGGCAAGCTTCACTATTACACACGCACATTCAAAATACATCAAAATTAGTAAAACGAACAATTGAAGTTACGAGATTATAATAGATTTTTCGAGGTTCTTGACTCGAGCAAGTCACGATGCGAAATCTTGCTCTATCAAGAGCACATTTACTTTACCACTAATTAACAGTGCTAAAGTGCCAAGAGTCCTAAGGCTAGCACATAAGAGGTCCGAAAAAAAAGAGGAGTAAGGCAAAAGGTTGAGGGGGGAGACTACCCTAAGGATAGCAGGTCTAACAGTCAGGCAAGGTTCTCTAACTGTTATTGTCTTAAAATAGTCTTCTGCATTCCTGTTGATAGGCCGCTTTTCCCTGTACTAGTATGGCCTCACCCTGGTCAGCTGTTTTTTATTACGTAGCTGTTATTGCTGGAGAATTTTGTTAGTGGTCTTCCTTTAACATTTTGTTGAACTTCCTTTTCTGGTGTTTTTCAATTGTTTGTAAATCTGTTAGGATACCTTGTTTGAATGTAATCAGTTCATGTGGTACCCAATGGGATGCTGGTGTAAACTAAGAATTTGGTCTTAAGTAGAAGAACACAGTGGCAGCTGGCAACTATGCTGAATGGAGCGACAGGCAAATGGGTGGGTAAATAAAAAAAATACATTATTAAAGTAAAGTAAATTTGGGGAGAGGCTGTAGCCTTACGGCTAGAGCGGTCAACCTCGAAGTGAGGAACCGGGTTCGAGTACCGGCAACGACGCTCAACATCCTGTGATTATTGGCAAATCATTTAATCTCTCTGTGCCTAACAAAAATGAATGTGTCCATCTGTAACAAAACTGGCACTCATGTAAAGCGCTCTGATACCAGATCTGTCAGGTCTAGTTTGCGCTATATAAAACTCTAAAAAAATTCATAAATACCAAAACGTTAATTTGCTTGCTGCGTCCTCCTCACACTGGCCCTTTTCTCCTCTCATGATGTCCAGGGTCCCAGCCAACTCCCTTAACCCATCCTGACACTGCTCTCATGCTGATTTATGAGAACCCCATTGTTCATGACAAGGTCAGCTCGTCATTAGCACTGCTCCAGTGTGCCTCATGACGAGCTGACCTTGTCATGAGCATGGAAGGGGTTAACAACACAAGAGCAGTGCCATGATTGGAGAGAGCAGCCACTATCAGTGCTCACAAGAGCACTGGATGCTTTTGCTTTCTCTAATCCAGATGTCTCCGACAGTTGGGTTAGAAAGGTTTTAAGTGATCATTTTTGGCTGACCGTTGCAAGACGAAAGGCCAAAGAGACATGCACTCTTTACACTAGTGCACAGGCAGCTTACGACCCCTCCCTGCTGCTGTCAATTTTCCAGATTTGAATCATTATCACAAAGCGTTTGGTGTGCAACAGGCTACCTTTCTGATTACTGGCTCAACCTTGCCTTTCTCTCCTTTATGGGTTGAGGTGGAGAGAGCTCTTTTTCATCCTTTTACTCCAAAAGAGGTTCTCTCTTTTGCCTCTAAAACGTCTCCTATTATATCCCTTATGTTAAAAAATACCACATCCTTGGTAAAATCCAAGTATTAACTCCTTCTGTTTATTTCAGTATGTCCATATGGCATAATAAGCTGATTAAAATCAACAATAGACCGATATTTTTGTATACTTGGAGGACTAGAAGTATTATGTGGATTATGCAACTATTTCAGAAGGATGCCCCTATTTCTTTTCCTAATTGTAAAAGTACATTCCTTTGTCCCCAATCTTTCCACAACTGTTTTTCACTACTTACTAATCCTGTGCTAGATCCTCTTTTCTCCTTGCAAGAGACCCCTCTTTCTATATCTTATGCTTCAGACCTTAGTAATCTTCTCACCCCTTGCCCTAAAACATCTATTAAATAATTTCACCACCATCTCCTTCTCCAGCCCAGTCCAAACCTGAACTGTTTCAGGAAAAAGACCTTGGGGTAACCTGACATGCTTCCTTTTGGAAAAAGATCTGAATACGTATTTATAAAATATCTAGAACAGCTAGTATTACTCAAACTTTATTTTTTATCTATCAAAGGCATACTTCCTTTTGGAACAAGATCTGGATACGCATTTATAACATCTCTAGAAAAGCTAGTATTACTCAAACGCTATTTTTTATCTATCAAAGGCTTTACTTAACCCCCATTCAATGGTCAACATTTTCCCAAGCATCTCATCTCAAAGTTGGTCTTGTAAGTTTCCCAACTGTGATCTTATGCATATTCTATTTAGCTGTCCCAATAAACTTTTCATTTGGCATAAAGTGTTTGCACAAATTAAACAAATATTTCATATACAACACACTTTTGACATTCTCCAACTGTTTTTAGGAACTGTAAACTTTTTACCCTCCTTCCCTAACTGTAATCTAATTGATATTTTCTTTGCAATAGCCTTGTAACAAAATAATTTTATTTGGTAGTGTTCCTCAAAATTATCATACAGGACCTAATGGAATTATATTTGTTTGCATCATAAATTGGATACTTTGTATTTCTCTCAATGTTCTACTTATCATAATGCTCACTTGTTATGGTTACTTTATCATATTTTCTTACAAATTCTGCAAATTGTGATTCTTCTACCAGTTCCACTTTGTCTGAAAAATTCCAACCACCATGAATGTACGATATGTCTGTCACTTCTGCTTTTTTTTTTTACAAACGCATACTTATTTTGTTGATGTTACCTATTCGAATCTTTTAATTCATTGTTTTTAATTTTGTTATTTGTGAGGACATATTTCTCTTTTTTTGGAGAAAAATATAATTTCCTCTTCTTATCTCTCTTCCTTCCCCTCCTACTTAAAACCTAAAGACGTTTGCTTCCTATTGGATTCTTTCATATGATGTAATTGTTTACCTCATTTATATTGTTAATCCTGTCTGTTTATCGTGCTATTTAAATAAAGTCTTTTAAACTTTAAAAAAGTATCTCTCCCTACTCATCTTATATATTTGATTCCATGTGCTGAAACTCTGCAGCTGGGGCACAGAACTCCGCTCATATAAGTATAGGCAAAGCTCACAATTATTAGCACATTTTGTAGCACTACAAAAAATAGTGCATAGTGAAGTTTGTGAATCATCCCCATAGTGGCTAAGATACCTAGGGACAGATGTAGGTAAATGCATGTTTGCGATTTCTTAATAACGATTTTTAGGGAATCGCTATTAAAGAATCGCAGAATGCTAGGTAGGTAGGAATCGCAATATTTTTTGTGATTCCTTAATATTCCTTAATTGTGAATCGCAAATTGCGATTCGCAATTAAGGAATACCTTCCCATTCATTCTTATGGGCCAAGAGGCCCATAGGAATGAATAGGAATTGCTCCTGCAATTTGCGAGTCACCAAGAGGCACTCGCAAATTGCGGGCGCAATTTCAAGGGTGCCAGGGTTGCAAATGGACACCCTGTTGCACCCCTGAAATGTGGCACACACACATGCCCTAAAAAAAAACAAAAAAGTGCTTTTTTAAAGGAAATCGCTAATTACCACCAACTTGAAGTTGGTGGTAATTAGTGATTCCTTAAAGCTAAAGTGCACTTTCTGTTGTGCTGCTTAAATTGCATTTAAGGAATCGCAATTTGCGATGCTTTAAATGCAAGAGCAACATAAGGAATCGCAATTTGCGATGCTTTAAATGCAAGAGCCAAATAAGGAATCTCAATTTTGCGATTCCTTATTTTGCTAGTAGGTTTCAACTTACCTTACATTGCTCGCTGCCAAATAACGATCGAAAACGCTGAAATTCTGCGAATTTCAGCATTAGCGCTCGCTATTTGGCCACCTACATCTGGCCCTTAGTACCTGTGCATAGACACTGTGATTGAGTCTGTTTGGCCTGTTCTACATTACGCAGTCTTAAAATTAACATATACAAAAAATTAAAGCTCGAGTAATTGGTTGGAATGGGAGGCTTGATCATAGCAGAATGGTCTAAATATTGGCTTATGTAACTTTAGTGTGCTGCTTTTGGAACACCAAATCTTAAAAAACGATTCTTAGATGTTTTTTATAAATTGTAGAACTAAAGAATTTCACGCACGTGTAATTATCTCTGTCATCATTAAACATGTTGTGATTAATACTTTGTTGATATTTAAGGGAAGTATATTTTTTGCAGATACCAGGAAAAACATGACCTAACTGATAATATATAGTTTCAATGTCGAGTTTACCCCTACAAATAGAATTAGAACGTGTGAAGTAATCAGGCTTTCATTATTTTAGAGCGAATTTTTATGTAGTTTGGAGCCTTAAAGTAGATTAACTTTTATCCCAAAACAAGGAGATGCTCGGAAAAGTATATATATATTTCTGATTTACAGTATTGTTAAATACTTTTGTTTTTCTATCATTGGCAGTTGATAAGTGCATTTCAAATAGATGTTTTCAAAGCTGTGAAGCATGTGACTAATAACTTAGCGCCATGTTTTTAGAAATTGCAAAAAAGAGACAGTTTCAGTTACCCTTTGTTGGAACGGGAAGCAGTTTTAAGGCCTTCCAATGGTGGCTAGCTTCATGTGTTACTCTTGGGAATAATAATAATTTGACAAGAGTTGGAGGATTAATTTATATTCTCAAGGGCAAAAAGGTATGTATAATATGAAGCATTTATGGAAAAATACTTTCTGATTCATTCCTTGAGTAAGCATGTCTTAAAGATTCTGCTCTCTGACAGATCATGTCTTCACGGATTATGCTTTGTGAATCAGTCTAGGAAACTGAGGAGTAGTGCATACATAAGACAGAAGTACCACCCAGTTACTCATAGAAAGCTCTTTGTGAATCAATCCCTTTGTGAATAGAAAGGTATCGCTGTACCACTGGGGGATCCTATTAAGTATCTGCTTCTTTACCCGTAACTATGTCAAGGATTGGGTCCCCCACAGACCAATGCGGGCAACCAATCAAACTTCGAAAATCCATTTTAATAACGCAATTGTGGATAGCCTATTTTCTATTTTGTATGAGTGTCAATGGAAATTAAAGAACAATGGCTGCACACAGCAAACCGATGGTAAATAAGGATAGGATGTGCTTTGGAGGTTGAAGATACACAGGGTGTTCCAAAATGTATGTGGTCAACATGTTCCACTCATTTAGGTGGCAGCTTTGCAAAGCTCATGTTCCATAAAGAAAAAGTGCTGTGATGAATATTAATGCAGAAGTTTGTATGAGATCAGGCCCTATAGAAACCGGTGTTCAAATGCCTGTGCATCTGGCGTTGCAGAATATACTTTGCATTGTTCATCAATAGCAGGGAAGCGTGTGCTAAGAACAGCAAGTTGCACCAACTACTACTTCTGTATGAGTTATCTTTCTTCTGTATAGCTCCTAAAGTTCAGAAAAGGGAAAACTCTAGTTAGAATCAAAGTGTGACACAAAAAACTAAATAAAATAAATATTATTTTGATAAGCTGTAATCAGAGGCTGATGAGAGTTTTTCATAAGTGACTGGCAACCATTATCAAATAACCCAGTTCTCTTGACACTGTTTGCAACAAGGCCCCAGTATATCTTTATTTGTATTTATTATTTGTTTTTCCCCACGTTCCTCTATGATTAATTAACTCATTCTGTGCATTTTCCATCTCTTCCACTTTGGTAGAGAAACATTTACCTCCACTAGGCATCCACAACCACAATAAGAAGAGCCATTGTGAGGAGAATTACTCCAGAAAAAACTTGCTAATTCATGTCACTGTTGTCCAAATGTCCACCTGCAAAAGTGGACAGCTTTATGGTAAGTGCTTTTGTATCATATATCAATTATGTACTGTGTTGTTATTGCATATCACACTGCTCAGTAATGTGACTCCTGGTGGTAGATTAGCTACCCTAGCTCAGGTGTTAAAACCATCCCAACCACTGTTGGACTTATTTGTAGACATTGGAGGTGGTGGATCTGGAGGAGTCCAAGGGTCACCCACAATATGCTTGACTCTACAGAGGAATACTACATTGCCAATAGCACAGTGTATTAGTGGAAGATGGTGCCAACATTCAACCAGTTAAAACTGAGAACTGGTTGCTATCAGGAGCTTGTGTTAGGAGAAGGAGAGATTTTGTCACAATAGCTCACCAATATAGATGGTCTTAAAGGGCTACTATCCTGAACAGAAGATGTATGAACCCGATCACTCCACCAGAGAATGAACACGTTGTTACCGGCAATCCAGACAAAACCACTGGGTTCAAGAATCACACAATGATATAGGTGGGGATATTGTCACATGCTGTGTAGCAGTGAGACCCCAACTACCCCTGAATCCCACTCCAACTGACAGGATGACTTCTGATGCCCTCACTTGGAACTGATCACCTGTGATGACAACCACCAGCAGCCTCTCAGTGCATTGATGGATACCCTACTTCTGACAAGTAGCATGTTCTGTATTCCTTGGCTCAACTATTTATGCATCTTCTTCTTTATCCTTGATGTCTAGCTACACCATCCCGGGCATTGAAGAGTTCTTCCGCTGGTGGCCTATCGGGTCCCACTCCAGGATCTGAACTGAATCCTGTTCTTGGGTCACCCTTTACTCCTGAGGCAACCATATGACTCCACCAGTCCTCCTTAGGTACACGGTTGTATGCATGTAATGAACATGGCATCAATGTGGTCTCTAAACCCTGACAAGCAACTAACTATAGCGGTAATACTAAAGCAAAACCACTAATGTGGAAAGGAACATTTTAACTTTGACCTTTATTTCTAATACATTCCAATCTATTGATTTTTCAAGATTAGCCAGATTAAGTGATATGTGATGTTTGCCTTCGTTTAGTTATGTAGATGGACTTAGTAACTCTTCTAGGGTTCTGTTGTCCTCGAAAGCGTAACTTTTCGCTAGTTTTTATTTAGCATTATTGCGTTTTAAGTTAAAAGGTTGAACATATATATGTGGTCAAGGGCCACGAGAAACAGTTTAGGTTTGGAAACTGAGTCAAATGTAGCTGCCATGTTTGCTGAGCACTTTAAAACTGTAGTAGTGAATGAATGATGCTGATTGTCTGATATGTAGGAAATTAAATCATTATTTTTCTTGGAATTAATAAAGGCTTCAGTGCATTCTCCTGCCAGTTTAAACACAGACCACCCAAATGACTCTGACCTTTCTGATACTGACAAACATTTCATATAGGCAGCTTTATTTCACTTTGTAAAATTAAAAAGTAACGAAAGGAGCGCTATGCAAACATGGTGTGTTTTGAATAGAGAATAATTTTTAGTGTAACTTTGTCATTTTCCTCGTTTAGTTATAGTAGTCTTTCGTGGTACCTTATCATGCTCATATATTTGTTTACAATATTATACAACACTCTGCTAACATTCATTGTGATTAATGTGGGAGACATATTCTCTTTATTGTGCCCTTGTTGCTGTTGACTTCTATCGTTTTCGTTTGCAAACAAATACTTGTATTTATTGGAGGAGTCAGAACAAGTAGTAAAAAAAGAGGACACAAGATTCTCAAGATGTTTTTATTATGATTTGGAACTCGAGGAGGTCCACACAAAATACAATACATTTTTTTTAAGAAGCGATACATACAATATACAGTACACACAGCTCTAAGCACATGATAACAACCAATCGTCATATAACCATACAAAAAGGCAGCATACACAGAAAAGATGCAAATACGCAGGTAATTGATTTACATTATAATACAACACTAGATTGGCCCAATTAATATAACAAACAAGTAATGCACAATGTCTAGAAGTGCAACACTAATACAGTGCTTCTAATTTGCTCATTATGTCCATCATTATAAACAGAAAATCAATACAAAAAAGCTATTTTTTGCTGTGCCAAAGTATTTGAAACCTAATTTCCAAATCCCTCATTTTCATGGGTGAATACATTTACTATACAAATGTATACAAATTCAAATAATTTTAGAAAATATACAAATATTGTGCAAAAAATTTAAAACAATATGCACAAAATATTTCTGTTGGTGATACCTTTAAAAAGTTCCCGGCCTCCACTACCGCAGTTATATTGTACTTTAAAAACATTGGTCTTAGTAATTGGCACTGCAATGAATGAAGATGACGACATGCACGTGATCTAAATCTGGAACCCATTTCCCACAAAGAGCCTCTCCTCCTTTGCTAGTCCTTCCCAGGATCCTGTGATAATTTGTAACGGGAGTAGATTCAGCCTCAGTAATACAATTGTTCTACATACACAATGGTTCCATAGTACTTACAGTTGTGGTTATTTATAAATACAACTCTCAACAATTATCTCATTCTGGGCATACAGAGCTAACAACAAAGATATCACTTTTCGGACTTACTTCATAGACTGATTTTTTTATCACATTTTGTAAGGTGAGCTTGGGCAGGGGAGCCATCCCATTCTGACGAATATTAAACATGTCCAGAGCTTTGATAACATTTAAAAAGAGGGTACTTGTACCCTTCAAAGAATAAAATATTTAATGCTTCAATGCAGTCTGAATGGATCTGGGTTCACCATTCAGTAGATTATTGGCCCACCTTAAAAGAGCCTCTGTAGCAAACACATTTGTAGAGAGGAGATCAAATTCAAGTTGAAGATCCAATGGGGCCGCCAGGGAATTCAGATTGGCGATTTGGTGTCACATTAGCCCTTCCACATTCTCAAAGAAAGACCAGTGCCACACTTCCATTACCTCATAGGTATAGCTCAAAGAAGGTGGAATCATAATCTTATAAACCGCCTGTACATGGCCATAATGCCTTTGTCCACAACACTTATATAGTCTGCTAATGGCAGTGACTCAAGATATAGCTTTACCTCTACACTGACTAATGGGATTTATTTTAGGCAATTACTAGAAAACATTCAACCTAGGTATGGGTACAGCTTCACCACTTCCAAGTTGTCTTTCCCCAGGAACCAGTGCAAACCTTTCATAACTCTACACCCCATCAACCTAAAACCTATGACTTTACTCTTAAGGATATTTATTTTAAAAAATGCTCATCAGCATAATTTCCCAACTCATAGAGATCCCTCTGTAGCCCTATTGGAGTTAAGTCCAGCAAAACAATGTCATCAGCATGGAGTAAACATCCAATACTCATTATTCTTACTTTAGACAGATCCCTCTTACACTGTCTGACTGCAAGGCAGATCATGTATGTAGAGGGAGAAAAGGCACCCCTGCTTCAGACCACTGTGCGTCTGTGCTTTACTTGAGAGACCCTGAGTCCCTCTCATCAGAACCTGGGACCAGGTTGAAGAGTGCAAAGTGACTATAAACCTAAGCAAGTACTCGGGGATCGTCAATGCTGCAAATTGGCTCCACAACGTCCATAGTCAACCCTATCAAATACTGTGGAGAAATCAATAAAGGCAGAATATAAGGTCATTTTCTTGCTCACGGGATACTTATCTATCAATGTTTGGTGGGCTGTAATATTGTCTAAGGTTTCGCAGTTCTTACAAAGCCAGCTTGCTCTGCAGGAACACAATTATTACCAAAATGCCCAATGCGGTAGGTGAAGGGGAATTCTCTTTTTGCAGACCTTGTCCACCTCCGCAATCTACCTATCAATCAATCAATCATGCCATTTGTATAGCGCACTACTCACCCGGGAGGGTCTCAAGGCGCTTGGGGGGAGGGGTATGCTACTGCTCGAACAGCCAGGTCTTGAGTTGTTTCCTGAAGGCGAGATGGTCCTGGGTCAGCCGAAGGTGGATGGGGAGGGAGTTCCAAGTCTTGGCAGCCAGGTAAGAGAAGGATCTTCCTCCGGCGGTGGCTCTTCGGATGCGTGGTACGGCTGCGAGGGCGAGGCTGGTGGACCGTAGCTGGTGGGTGGGCGTGTAGAAAGTCAGGCGGTCGTTGAGGTACTTGGGGCCCAGGTCGTGGAGAGACTTGTGTGCGTGGGAGAGGAGCCGGAACGTAATCCTCTTGTCGACGGGGAGCCAGTGCAGGTTCCTCAGGTGGCTGGAGATGTGGCTGCGTCGGGGGACATCCAGGATGAGTCGGGCGGAGGCGTTCTGGATGCGCTGGAGTCTTTTCTGTAGCTTGGCTGTGGTTCCGGCGTAGAGGGCGTTTCCGTAGTCCAGTCGGCTGGTGACGAGTGCCTGGGTGACAGTCTTCCTGGTCTCGGTCGGGATCCAGCGGAAGATCTTGCGAAGCATACGCAGGGTGTTGAAGCACGATGAGGAGACGGCGTTGACTTGTCTGGTCATCGAGAGGGAGGGGTCCAGGATGAAGCCCAGGTTGCGTGCGTGGTCGGTTGGCTTGGGTGCGGTGCCCAGGGCTGGGGGCCACCAGGAGTCGTCCCAGGCGGAGGGCGAAGATACCAGGATGAGGACTTCCGTCTTGTCCGAGTTCAGTTTCAGGCGGCTGTCCTTCATCCACTCGGCGACGTCTTTCATCCCTTCGTGTAGGCAGGTTCTGGCGGTGTCGGGGTCTCTGGTGAGGGAGAGGATCAGCTGGGTGTCGTCAGCATAAGAGATGATGTGGAGGTTGTGCTGGCGTGCGATGGCTGCGAGAGGTTTCATGTAGATGTTGAAGAGGGTGGGGCTGAGTGAAGATCCTTGCGGGACGCCGCAGATGACTTCGGTGGCCTTGGAGCGAAACAGGGGGAGGCGGACTCTTTGTGTTCTTCCGGCGAGGAATGAGATGATCCACTCCAGTGCCTTCTCTTGGATACCGATGTTGCTGAGGCGCTGGACTAGGGTGCGGTGGCAGACCGTGTCGAACGCAGTGGAGAGGTCCAGGAGGATGAGGGCCACTGTTTCCCCCTTGTCGAGCAGGGTCCAGATGTCGTCGGTGGCTGCGATGAGGGCGGTCTCGGTGCTGTGGTTGGCTCTGAAGCCGGACTGCGAGGGGTCGAGGGATCCGTTCGTCTCGAGGAAGGCGGTCAGCTGTCTGTTGACGATCTTCTCGATGACTTTAGCAGGAAAAGGGAGGAGTGAGATGGGGAGGAAGTTTTTGAGATCGGTGGGGTCCGCTGTAGGTTTCTTCAGGAGGGCGCTGATCTCGGCGTGCTTCCAGCTCTCCGGGAAGGTGGCGGTGTTGAAGGAGGCGTTGGTGATGTTCCGGAGTTGGGGTGCGATGGTGGAGTTGGCCTTGTTGAAGACGTGGTGTGGGCAGGGGTCGGTCGGTGATCCGGAGTGGATGGTGTTCATCGTGCGGGCTGTGTCTTCGGTGGTCACCGTGGTCCAGGTGCGAAGGGTGGCGGTGGGGGCGTTGGTTCGACGGTTGGGTGCGTGGGTGGGGCGCCGAAGCTGTTGTGGATGTCGGCGATCTTGTGGTGGAAGAACGAGGCGAGGGAGTCGCAGAGATCTTGTGACGGAGTGATGTCGTTGGTGCCGGTGCTGGGGTTGGAGAACTCCTTGACGATAGTGAAGAGCTCTTTGCTGTCGTGGGCGTTGTTGTCCAGTCGTTCCTTCAGGGATTTCTTCTTGGTGGTGCGGATGGGCTGTTGGTGCTTGCGGGTAGCGTGTTTGAGGGCGGTCATGTTGTCGGTGGTCCCGTCGAGGAGCCAGGCTTTCTCGAGGGTGCGGCAGGTCTTCTTGGAGTCCTTGAGGTCGTCGGTGAACCAGGATGCCTTCTTGCTTCTGGGTGTGCCGGGAGGGTTCTTTAGTGGCGCGAGGTCGTCGGCGCAGGTGGTCAGCCACTGTGTGAAGTTGCGGGCTGCTTCGTTGGGGTCCGTTGTGTTGGCGGGTGGGCTCTGGCTGAGGGAGGTGGTGAGCTGGTCTGCGGTGATCTTGCTCCAATTCCTGTGAGGTACCTGTTGCGGGTGGTGGTGGGTCATGGATCTTTTGAAGCTGAAGTGGACGCAGCTGTGGTCGGTCCAGTGGAGTCCGGTGGCGTGGCTGAAGGTGATGTACTTGCTGGAAGAGAAGACGGGATCAAGCGTGTGGCCGGCGTAGTGGGTGGGGGTGTTGACCAGTTGCTTGAGTCCGAGGTTGGCGAGGTTTTCCAGCAAGGCGGTGGTGTTGCGGTCCTTGTTGTTCTCCAGGTGGAAGTTGATGTCCCCGAGGAGGATGTAGTCAGTGGAGGGGAGGGCGTGCGGGCTGATGAAGTCTGTGATGTCTTCACTGAATTGTGTGCGTGGTCCCGGGGGTCTGTAGACGAGGGTGCCTCTGAGGGTCGTCTTAGGGTCGGTGTGAATCTGGAAGTGGAGATGTTCGGCTGCGGCGAAGGAGTCGTTGGCGTCGGTCGTGATGCGGATGGTGTTCCTGTGGACGATGGCGATGCCACCTCCGGTCTGGTTGATGCGGTCCCTCCTGATGATCTTGTACCCGTCCGGGATGGCGATGTCGGGTGCAGAGGAGGCGTTCATCCAGGTTTCCGTGAGGAAGGCGACGTCCGGTGATGTAGCGTCGAGGAGGTTCCAGAGTTCCACGGCGTGTCTGTGGACGGAGCGGGTGTTGATCAGGATGCACTTGAGGTGGTTGCTGCTGGTGTTTGTCTTGGCGGGTGCGGGGCAGGTTCGGAGGCAGGTGAACTTGCAGGTGCAGCAGGTGAAGGGTCCGTGGGTGCGTCTCGGGGTGGCTCGGCAGCAGGCGTGGGTCCGGCCGGCATTGAGTGCGTTGAGAGTGGCGGCGTCGTAGGTCAGTTGGGTCGTCTTGCCTCGGCGGGGAGGGCCAGGGGTCCTGGCGCTGGGCGCGGGCCAGGCGCGGACGGGCGCAGACGGGCTTACCTTTGGCACACCTTCGGCGATCAATCGGCGCTCCCGCTGCACGCGTCCGCTGCGCGGTCGCTCTGGGGGCGTTATAAGTAAGGAGCCGGGAGGGAGGAGCAGCTGGGTGGCGGGAGCGGGGCGGCGAATGGAATCACAGGGGGGCGGGGCCGCAGGGAGGCAGCGGCGGGAAATTCCAAGAAGCAGCGGGCAGCGGGAAATTCCCAGGAGCAGCAGGAAATTCCCAGGAGCAGCGGGAAATTCCCAGGAGCAGCGGGCAGCGAGCGAAGGAATCTGCAGGCAGGAGGCGGCAAAGGCAGGCAGGAGCGGCAGCAGTGAGTGGGGCGACCAAGCCCTGTGGAGGGCTGAGCGGTCACTAGGTGGAAAGGTTTTCGGGTCCTTTTTATATAAGGGCATCACTTTTATACTTTTTCAGGACAATGAAATAACCTCATACTGATTACAATATTGGAACATTGGGCACAACAGCAAGACCCATTCGGAGACTTCATGTTTGATGACAGATATCTGTAGTTCATCCGATCCCATCGCCCCAGAAAATCTTGTATCTTTAAAAAAAAAACTCTATCTACTCACAGGAGGGCAGGCCATAATCACCTGAAGAAAGAGACATGTCCCTCTACTCCAACAACGTCCTACGATTGGGATTGATAGAATTTAATAACAAAGTAGAGCGGGACCATTCTGCATTGGAAATTGGAATGGTCTCGGCCTTAATTATGGTACCACAATATTCTGCTATCAGTGACTAGCATTTACGCAAGGTGTCAGAAAAGGTGGCCTCTCTCAACTTAATCTATTTCTGGCCTCCCTCCTTCGTTCAGACGCTTCAGTCTAGTTCTCACCCACTTCAGTCAGTTATTTTCCCTTTGCTTCAATGACAATAACTGTTTAAATTGTTTATTTGCTAATGCATTTATATCATGGTTTACCTTCTTTACCTCCCAAGAGATAGCTACAGGGGTTTAATACTAGCAGTACCTTCTTTCCTTCCACACGGTCAAAGCAAGGACTACTGCTCTTCAAACCAAACAATGGGGTTCTCTGAGAAAATAAAGTACACAAATTAGTCACTTTATTGTTTAAACCCACAGTAGAAGTCCAACTATCCATATGTTTGGGACGAGTCGGAACGTTTTTCTTTATTTTTTCACATTAACTTCAGATTTCCATGTCACACATCTGGAGGCCCTTATTTAAACCTTAGCTTAGACTTTCCATTAGCAGAAAGAAACCACTCTGCGAGGACAACAATCCTCAGAATCCACTGAAGGACAGGTTTAGTACCAAGACTTTGCTACATATTATCCTCCCACTTGTCATATTAAATTTACATCTGCTAATGCCCCCATCTTCTCCCAGGCCTTTCCTAAACAGGGTCCAAGATTTTGGTGCTTTCTTAACCAACTTTTGTCCATCCTATCCAAAGTTGTAATTACATCCTTGTTTCCAATCCACACCTGTTCCACTGGACACAACTTTTCCTCCATGGTTTCATGGAAACCATTGTATCGTTTTGCAACTTCTTATATTTTATCACCCTCCTTCAAATCTTCCCAAACATTAGGTTCAGAGCTTTATATAGGACTGTTCAGTTAATTGAAGAAACCCTTAGTGGTTCCTGGTGACTCCTACACCAGCTAAACAGAATACTGAGCACTATTTTAACCTTGAACCATAGTGTTGCTACCCCCTGCAGTATTTCTAAAATAATGTTTTTGAGGTATTTGGGAGAAGAACTTTTATAGAAAATGTTCTTACTACAATACTACAGTAACATTGCCATAAACTATATGCCACATTTAGATTAATCAGCAACTGTAGCTAACCTTCTGAAATTCTACATTTGCAAAGTCCATAATATATTTGAATAGAAAGGAAAGCTAATCGCATTTTTAGTAAGACTAACAGCGTTTTCCCTGATAACGTAGCCTTCCTAGATTCCCATTCAAAACTGATGAACATTTGTTAAATCTTATCAACTTCCAACAAGAAACTGCGCTGTTGTACTACTGTCCAGTCCCCAGTTTATGTGCTCTGACCCATAAAACACAGTAAAGCTGGCTAACTCCTAACTGGATATTTAACTTCCCAGTAAGGCCATAGTATGTGCTTAAACTAAAATACACAAATGGCATGGGAAGTTAAGCCACATGTGCATTGCAGCACACGTTGTGCCATCCACAAGGCTGACAAAAGAAACTTGGCTTTGGGTCTACTTGTGTATTTTGACTCCTGCAACTTTAAAATGTGCAGGTGAACCTGTCAAAAGAACCCTTTTATGAAAGAGAAGAGCTTTACTTTTAAATATTGAATATGCCACCCCTAAGTAGGCCTTGTTATCTACAAGTTAGGATCCCTAATATATAAAAGTGGCACATACAAGAATTTAATGGTGGCATGCACATACAGTGACTAGCCCCCAAAACTATTTTCACTGTAATAGGCTTTAGCTGTCCTATGAGAAAACTAGAGTTCAGAATAAAAGCATAACCCTTTTTTCTCAGGTTTGGGACAAGTTACTGGTTAAACACTATTCTTTTATTTTTTATTAAAAATCCAACTCAATGAGGATGTCAGATTTCTGATAAATACTTTTAAAAGGTGGCTTTTTAAATTATACTTCATCTGCCTAAGCCTTTAGTTGTCTAATAAGCATTAGCCTTATCACAGATGGCCCTGCCAGTGCTACCTTTTAATGAGGTTTGAAAACTGTTCCCAGAGCAGGATCAATGTCTTGGTCCTTTTTATGGGAAGTGAAGTATGTGACAGGCATTAGCTCAGGTAGAACAGCTCGGGAGGGTGCAGGAGCTTCATTATCTTGAAAAGTACCAGGGTGATGCCTGCCCATTCACAATTAAGTGTAAAGGGAAATCCGGGGTAAGAGAAAAAAAAATTTATGCGACCTTCTGTAGTCAATTTAGAGCCAGTCCGGTGGGTGGAAGAGCTGGTCCTAGAACCAGCTTGGTGTAACTGAGGAGTAAGGGACTGCTCATTTCCCTGAACACACCCCTGGCTGGCACATAAGCATGCCTCTCGGGAAGAAAGGTTCTATCATGTTGGATTTAACTCTGAATAGTGCACTGTGGAATAGTTTGCCGTAAGGCAAACATGATGTGCTGCAAAGTAGAAAAGGGTTGCCCATGGGAACGTTATTCCTCATTGGATACCAAGTGCCCAGGAATTACCTCATCCCACTGACCAGTAAAACCTACAAATCTGGCACCTCACCCTCAGCTCATCAGAAAGCTGTTGAACTGGATCTGCAGAAGAGCATGAGTCCTGGGTAAAGACCTAACAATTCCTCCAAGCACACAGAAGTTTGAGGCTGAGGTCACAGTTTCAGAAGTCTATTATTCCAACGTCTTTATAGGTGCCCATATGCCAACACATGCTTTAGCTGTATCCGTTACAGCAGACTTCATCAGGGCAATACATTATGTCCGTTAACGTCAAGACTATTCGGGTCCAAAGTGTAAAGTATTTGAGTAATAATCAGAAGAGATCTGTTATCCTTCATTCCATTACCCAAATCGAAAAGTTGAGAAATTATTTGTTCCATTTGTAAAACGTTGAAATCTCCGCTGTCCACTGAGTACGGGTGTACGATTTCTGGCGTGGAGGCCCATACTTACCAGAAATCCACCCTGTGTGGTTGGAGGGAACAAAATGTCAGGAGGACTTTTTCTTGAAGTGCCAAGCTGAGTAGTAGCAGCCGGAACTTGACAGACCTTGCTGGTTGCCTCTGCTGGAGTGAGTCCTGACCCTGAGTGTTGTTTCAGAGGTCCAGGGAGTCTTAGAAGTGGCCAAGACTCTGAAAAGTTGAAACTTAGGACATTTGAGAACTCTGGAGCATCAGCAGGACTTTGCAGCCAAGGTATTTGATTTTGATGTGACTTTATACAATACAGCTTTAGCCTTGCCCCACTGGAGGATTTTTTGCTCCACAAATATACTAAGCTTGAAGGCATACATCTTGACTGGGTGAAGAGTTGAAAAGCATCCTCCTTACGCGAAGATTTTTATGGCCACAGAATAGGCAAGTCTCCTGCTTGCAGATTTTACCATCAAAACCAAGAGCTTCTGTGTGACCTCATCCAGTGGCTAAGTGGCTTTGGTACATTTCAGTGAATACAACCTCCCACCCTGCTTCACTGGAGGATTTTCAATTTTATTTTGGAGACTAGGTTGGAAGCTAAAATCTATGACTGGGATGGTATTTCCAATCCCTGTTCCATCAGAGTCAGTGTGAAATTTTGCCTAGGTCCTCTTCAACTGCGAACAGTTAGAGCTGATTGATGCTTTACTCTTCCTTGGCACTTTTTGCTTTAAAACTTAGAAAAGTCATATCTCTAAATATCCTTGTTGGATTACGTTTTTCTCTATTTTTCTAAATTGGTTGCAGGTTTTTTATTGCATTGTGATTTTACCTTTTAACCTCTTTGTCACTGCTAAAACTTTACACAATTTGCTAAGTTAAGCCTGCCTGCTCTGTGCCACAGCTGCAAGGGGGTAAGTCAAGGTTTAAATGCTTAATTTTTTTTTTTACTTCTCGTGGTGACTCACGTCCACCCCCATTTTTAACCAACTTTCCTACACTGTGTAATATTAACACATAGATATATAATTTCTCTCATATTTGTGGGGCCTCCTATATCTTATTTTAAATCTTAGATGCAGACGTGTTTGTATTTACTACATAACTTGAGAGACAACCAAATAATTGCACACAATATGTTCATGCTTGGCAATGTCTTATGTGGAGCCAAGTTGTGCACAATAAAATTATTCACACATAGAGCTAGCTACCTTATTGCCATAACCTTGGTACTGAAAATGTATCACCCATAATTTCTTAGAGTTGCAGTAAGAGCTTGATGAACAGGTAAAAAAAAATAGGTGATAAGGGATGGCTCTGTATAAAAATCCTTTCTATGCTTATGACAGATAAGGGTTATTTTTAACTTGATTTCAAGGCATTGAGGATTTATAAATGAAATGTACTTTCATCATAAAAGTACACTCAAGTTAGTGTTCTGCAGTACCTGCCACGTAAATGTCCAATAAAGCTAGTTTCGAAACCTTGGAAGCATTCAAAGAATAACTCTCCGAAGGAATAGCTGGCAGATCAAGTGACTAATACAGAAGTTCTATAAGATCTTTAGGTCATCTGCTTGGGATAAACCCTTTCTGATCTTCATGGATATTATCACCGAAACCAAATCTCAACCTCATTGTAAGGATCTTAGGAAAGACCTTCCAAGCAGTTGATCTGTACAATTTACTCTGTGATCTTTATTTGGCAACAGTATTATTGAAATAAGAGTTCTGTCCAATGGATGTGATGTCTTCCGTCTGATGTTATGCAATGGAAAAGAGTTCAGAGAATAGGGGGTCACCAACTTAGAAATAGCTTCATAAATCCGAAATGACAGCCATCACCTTTTTAAGCTAGGTATGTCTTGTTTTATCTCATTTACAGTTGCATGGTAAATCAAAACAACCTTCTGTTCTATCATGAGTTTACAAAATGGTAATCTATTTAACCAAGCTCCAAATACATTTTTGTCAGGAAACAGCTCCTCCCTATGCAATACTTAACATACTTGCAAAACACTTCTTCCATTGCTACACCAGAGAAACTGCAATCATGCAATGCCTAATATACACTCTACCTTTATATAGCTATTGGCTCTCACTTACTTAGTTTTCCAGTCTAGCTATGCTTCTCATTGCATTTCATAATGAAAGTGTTTTTTTCCTGTTGGCCTCCCGCTTGAAACAACATATGTCATTGACCCTATTCCTGTGCTCTGACTGCAGCTGCTTGAGCCTTGAGTACAACGTGCCTAGCTCCCTGGTGTATACCAGTAATGTACAAATGCCTTTCAAGTTCAGCTGTTTCGTTTTCTAACTCTCCAAATGTCTATTTATTTTCTCAGGCTTGATTGAGGGAAATTTGAATTAATTTTCCCCTTAAATGAATACCACACTATTTTCAGAGAAGCTGGTTGTTAACATATTTTGAAAAAGCTCTTCTGCTCTGATTTGTTTCTGTATCACAGTCTATCAACAATTTGCCATAAAAAATCCATGAGCCCTTTCTGACTCCAAGATATTCTGTAATACCAAATGAATGACAGTGTGATCCGCTAAATAGGAAAGCAGATGAGTAAGCTTCTCTACTGCCCCCAACAATATCTTCTCAGCGAAGACAAACATAAATATTAGAGAATCATCTGTATTTATACTCCATGCCTCTAAATATCACATAGAAAGAAATCTTGAGTTTTTTTAACAATGCCTTTGAGGTTATTAATAATGGGCCTAGAAGTGAGCCAAGCCAAGAGTTCTTTACATTCAATGCCACCCAGTTGTATCTCTTGCCACAATATTATTATCTGCCACTTACTTAGGAATTGGATAATTCTACTCATGTTGGTCTTGACCTACAGCCTAGTTACATTCCAAGAAACGAAAGATGATGAAGAAAATTAAATTTTAGTGGATACCTCTAATTCCTAAATTTTCCATTCCACACAAAATTGTGCCATTCCACAGAAAATTACCCTGAAAAGAGTATTGCCTACAAAGTTAGCGGTGCCTTTTAAGGAAGGATTATTTATTTTCCTTTTTCCCTATTTCTCTACCCCACCACAGTGGATCCCACACTGAGAAACCCTCCAGTATCATCCATGGTCCCCTTGTGTGCCAGTTCAACTGCATCAACTCGTATCTACTTCTCCTATTTCTCTATATTTTTTCTCAATGTTATGTTGAATGGATTGAAGCAAATTATCTACGTCCTCCATTTGTTGTAAATTATACATCCTATTTTCCTCATAATACAGTGTGTATCCAGAAATTGCATCTGCACAGGTGCCCCCAGTCTTTTAGTTCAAAGATTTTCTTTTTTAAGTCCCATTATCTATCTTTAGTTCCTCAGCAATTGTCCGAGTGAATAAAAAAATGAGAAACTGGATCTGAAAGGTCATAATCAAAACTTTGGCCAGTATCTATTCTTTAGCTGAGTCTGAAAGGAAGTTGACCACAATCTTATGTAGGGTTTTCCTAGATCACCTCAGCCTACATGTGTCCTGATGCATCTGTTAATATCTTCATTCTTAGAGTCAGATCATCTAATTTCCCCTCTAACGCAGAACAGGAGTCTGCATCTTTCTCTTTTATTATCTAAGATTTAAAACGTACTAGTCTCAACTGCATCATTCAAAGTTTAGAGTAACTCATGCTAATAATATATACAGTGGCCATGAAGGGCAACTCTGAAGGTTTGAGACCCAGCTGTGTGAAAGGAGGAAGCATCAATGCTAAATATTTCCTTTCCTTCGACTTTATACCCAACTTCACATTCTAATAAGTGGAATTATAATGGGCAATATAGGGGGAAGAGGATTTGCTTGTAACTCACACATTCCCATTCAAAAGAGTTTGGCAAATCTCTTGTAGTGTCAGGCCCTTTTCAGTGTGCTGCAAGTTTTTATAAAGTCAGCCTGAACCCCCCCACCTGTCGAGGTGTTGAGGATTTTCCTAATTACGTTTTTACATGAATTATTTTCCTCCCTCCACCACTTGCTTGAGAGTCTGTTACAATGCAGCTTGGTAGTTAAAAACTAGGGGTGTATGAAATACGTGTAATTTGAGTAAATAAATCTCGTAAAATTACACGTAATTACGCAAAATGTACAACTGGCATTTAACACCGTGTTTTGGCGTCCAGTTTGGACACGACGAAACATGTAGTGATAAAAAAGTGCAAACAAACAAAAGCACCACGAACAACATCCACTCATGCTCTCTCTTTAGCATTGTTCCTGTGCCTTTGCGGTACATTTTTAGTGTCTGATGAATAATATGTAATGACTTGCCACATTACATTACAGCATTACATTGTAAAAACAACATAAATCCAATTAAGAGAAGTAGAGGGATAACATTTTAAATGAGTGTAATTGCAGAAATTTCATATTTAAAAAATAACATGGAATTCCCAAAATTATGCTAATTTAGCCGGCATAATGCAAACTTCGCTAGGTCCCTTAAAAACTGGGATGGATAGTATCTCCTAAAGTATATATTACCTGATACCTGTTTAGCATTTCCCACCTCATTTACTTTTTGACAAGCTTTATAGACCTGAAAGGAAAACCTTTTTTAAAATTTTTATTTAATCTGTTATTACTTTCATCAACTGGGTCAACAGGTACATTGGAAGCTTCAGGTCTACATTAAAAGTTACAATTCTGGGTATGTTATGTATGCTTGTAGGATAAGTATTAACACATCCGCTTGTTCATTTCCATTACATTGTCAGGATTAATCACTTTAGCTGTGGTCTGTGGGCTGGATGTTCCTACTTCCTACACCCAACCCAGTAAAATGTTGTGAACAGTGGTAGTCGCCATATTCAGGGCTGACCAAGCATGCTGCAAGTGAAGCATTAGTCCAAGGTCCATGTTTTAGCTTAAATAGTCGGGTGAAAATGGTACGTGATAAAGCATAAAATGAAATACACCTTAAGGCTACCTGAACTACCCTGCCTTCTTGGGCCCCTGTCATAATCAGTGTGAGTGGAGATTATAGGTCCAGTTCAGCTGGCAATAGGTGCTAAATCCAAGGTGAGACGTGTACACCCCACCCCAATTGCTGCAATGCCCACTCAGTAGTCCCAGGGCTAGTGTGTCTCTACCGGTCGCTGCTCTGTGGTATGTGCAGAGTTTTTTGAATCTATGTCCGAGCGCCATGTGGTCTGCAGATCATGTAGAATGGCATTCCAGTTGGCTGCAATGGGGATTTTACGAAGGCCAACCGCATCTTCTTTTTGTATTGCATCACTCTTGGCCTTAGCCCAGATCTGTAAAAAGGCGCCTCCAGGCTAGTACAGGGGGTGAATCAGGGGATTTCCAATGTTTGGTGATCAGTTGCTTGGCAATTAACTTACCTAGATCAAGGAAGCAGGAGCTGACCTTGTGTCGCTTATGTCTGTGAAAGAGGTGTAGTATGCACATCTCCCTTGTGTGAGGTATGGCGCGTCCCTTGCAGTGGGATACAATACCCATGACAGATCGCCAATATGCAGTGAGTAGCGGGCAGGACCACAACATGTGCAGAAGGTCTGCGTCCGCAAGGTTACAGAGTGGGCAGGCGACGTCATTGCGGTTAAAATACTTATTGACTTTAGCTGGATTGAGGTATGCTCATTGCGTAACATAATATTGTATGAGGCAGAAACAGGCATTCCTGGGGACATGTGTGGGTGCCTCTAGTATTATGCTCCATTCTTTTTCTGTGCAGGGATTATCCAAATCTGCCTCCCAGCGCTGCCTCAGGGATGATAGTGAGACTGGGGTGTGATATCGGAGTGATGCAGGGGTGAGATGTTTACTCTGCCCCATCACATGCAGATATAGAACTGCCAGGTGTGGTTGATGTTCATTCGTGACATTACCCCATGTGGTGCACAGGGCTGCAAGGAGTGCATAGTATAGCAAGAATTGGCTCAGGTGTAACCCATGCACCTGTGTGTCGTATGGTATCAGGGTGTCGTCCGGTATAGGTCGCCTACGGTGTGTAAGCCTGCTCTTTGTCACAGAGATAAATCCTTGTGTGTAGTGAGAGTTCAGCCGCTGGTCATGCCCTGTATGGGTTGGGCCAGGGCATATGGTGGCATGGCCCTTGTTATGTATAAACTCCTGTGGATGCAGCGGTATGACAGGAATGACTTTCCAAAGAAGATACTATTGAATTCCTGGAAATGGGGCTCTGTGTGCTATTGTACTCCTTTCTTTCTCCATCCTACAAATAATAGCACCAATGAAAAGTCTGAGGGTGCAAAACTGGTAAAATCCTTCAAACTGGAATAGATGCCCCTATCCACAGACAAGCTAAAGACTGTACCTTCTGAAAACAGGGGACTCACTGAGCCCACCAAGTCTCAATCGACCCCCTGCCATTGGTGTTGCCAAAGAATTTCAAGGATTCCAAATTGAAGCTACTACCTTGTAGTAGTAATTCCTTTATTTAGATATAAAAACAATATCTTTAAAAGTTTTCCCAAATCACATTATGTACAGTTTTATGAATACAAATAATTAAAAGAGTAGAAAGAGTAAAATTTGACCATAAGCATACTTGCTACAAAATTTCAAATTGTGGTGTGACCCTCCCAGTCGTTACAAGTTCTATTAAAGTACATATTCAATCTAAACAGTGAGCAACGGGGCCTTAGCAGTTTCCATTTTATCTAAATTGCAATACGCTTGCTGAATAAATTTGGCCATTTTTGTATTTAAAACAATATTATCCGAAGACAAAGCAGCAATAATGGCATGCATATAAGTCCGAACTCCCAACCTGTTCCATTCTGGCCTAAGCAAACACCTGCGTTGAGAATTGAAAGAGGGACAGATACAGAGCACCTGCAAAATTGTTTCTGCTGCTAACCCGCATCCTCTACATGTTGTATCCTCCTTCTTACGACGCCAGGTGGGTAGATTTTGAAGAAAGCGCCAATCTCCCACTCTTAGGGCAATCAGGAAACGCTTTAAATAGAGTGAAAATGTCGTAGAGAGGTAGATGGCAGGGGATAGCCATTTGTAGGAGTTGACTACTGCCCAGGAATGACTGCGTTTCGTGAGAAGAGCTTTATCTGTAGCAAGGGATGTCAGTTTTACACATTTTTTAATTGTGTTTTTAAAAGCAGTCTGACTGGGGTTAAGAGCCCAAAGGTCGGCAGCTGACATTTGATGGATGTAATCGTTCAAAAGGCAGCCGAATGATCCCCCTGGATTGATCTCATTAATTTCTTTCCAGACTAGAGATTCTAGAGTACCTGGTTCAGCCTGTCTTAATTTATGGCAAAGCTTGAGATATGTACCAACATTATAGGCTTCATAATTGGTTAACCCCAGCTCTAATCTAATCTGTGCAGGGGATGCGGTACTCGGCAAATGAAGTACCTTTTTGTAGATTTTAGTTGTATGTTTATTTAAAACAGTGTTGATTTTACCTTTGAAGATCTCTATGCCATATGAAAGTGTAGGCCCGATATTTGCTCTAAGAACTTCCAGTAGAGGAAAAAAGGTTGGACCTGAAAGTTTCTTCGATAGCTTAGCCAAAGATACCACTAGAGCCGTGGCTTTGGCAGCGATCATATTACTCTGCTTTGTAAAGCAGCCCCTGGAGTCCAGATAGACACCTAAATATTTATATGATAGGCCAGTTGAAAGACTTATTTTATTAATTGACCAGTCACCACCACAATAACGTTTCTTACCAAATGGAACTATCAAGGTCTTTTTCATGTTAATTTCTAATTGATTGCTGATGGTATATTGCGTTAATGAGTCAAGGAGCCTTTGTAACCCTACCCTTGTGAGGCTGAACAGGGCCAGGTCATCGGCATATAAAAGATTACATAATGCCATACCTCCTACTTTGGGCGGGTGATTGTTTACCTTATCTAAGGTACTTGACAGATCAGCTATAAATAGGTTGAAGAGAAGGGGGGCCAGCACGCATCCCTGCTTGACACCACGTGAGGTCATGATTTTTCACAAGAGATGCGTGCCGGACCCTAACTTCACTCGAACCCATGTATTAGAATGCAGTTGAATGGTAGGGTTCAGGATTTTATCTGGAATTCCCCATTGGCTCAGTTTTTTCCAGAGTGCCGCCCTGGGCACCCCATCAAATGCTGCTTTAAAATCGACAAAGCAGCAAAATGCCATCCTAGATGTTGAGAGAGCTTTGTCGATGATGGTGGAAACTGCTAGTAGGTTTGTCATGGTTCCTGAGTTGGCAACAAACCCTGTTTGATTCAGAGGAATCAGATTATGATCCTTTGCCCATTGCCTAAGGTCCTCCAAGATGAGCCCTGCATAATGTTTCGCCTCTATGTCCAGAAGGGCAATTCATCTATAGTTATTAGGGGTGGCTCGTGATCCAGCTTTATGAATGGGGTGAATAATTGCACCCCGCCATGAGTCCGGGATTGTCAGTATCCTCAAAGTGTAGTTGAAGAGGTTTAATAACACCATGGACCAGAAGGGAATGTCCAATTTAAATAACCTCTGTGGCAGGCCATTCGGACCTGGTGCTCCGTCTTGTCTCCCTTTTGTCACTGCTTTGACAACTCGTTCTTCAGTTAATACATATACCGAGGCGAACCCCTGTGTTGTGTCGGAAGGAGAACTCGGTAATGCGCCAGCGCCAGTGCCGTATACCCTGGCTGATCTAGTGCAATCATGGTGATCTTGTGCCTGAAAGTGATTCGTTAGATATGATGCCCATTCCGCTTCCTGAATGTTCGCTGAACCGAAATTTACCTTGTAGAAAATTAAACGACAAATGTGAACATTGCTGGCGCCATCTTGCTTAGTAAGGGCCTTTACGTGCGCGTAAGCAGCAACCATTTTAGACATCGCGGCCATTTCATACTCTGCTGGTCACCTGTGAGTCACCCCGACCTCGCTATTATCCCGCCGCGCTCTGACCAAGCCTGAACACATGTACCAGGGTCGTAAAACCTTGTCAGCATGACAATGCCCCGGAGTCACCATCCTGCACCTGGCCACTCAATCCGGTCCCAGGCACTAACCAACCCCTGTGGACATAGTTTATTACCCGCACACGGCAGGGCTTGCTTCACCAACAAAGAGGTCTGATCTAATCAAAGACACGAACCCTTAGATCTGACTTATCCCAAGTACTTTTAGATCCTGTCGGAATGTCCAGCTGCGAGATAGCGATCATCTGTTAGATCTGGGTGGAGGGAAGATTACTGCTGGGTCTGTGTGGGAACTAGCTTGAGGCGGGCATTCCAAGGACGTTAGACTATGCAATAAACTGATGCCAGGAATGTTTGACCATGTAATAAACTGACTAAAAAGCATACAAAAGGCCATGCCACAGAGATGCAGTTAGAGCACCTCCTGACTATAGCCCCGGTGTCTGATGTGATGTGTTCTCCTCTGGAGAAATAAACCTGTTCTTCGCCTTCCAATTGCCAGCACCTGCCTCATTATTTTGATCGCTAATCTTAGGGTGAATTAGAGGTGGATTGCACCAAGCGGCATCGAAAGTCTTGGGAGTCTCGCTGCTTTTCATCAACATCATAAGGCACTGTGCTACAGAGTAAACCTTCACAGAGTTGAGGCCCTCTGTTATAAAGTGAATTATTTTTGGAGTTGATCCAAGTCCACTACATGTTATCAGGTCACTAACCCATTGAGTCCAGCTAAAGGTTTCAGTAATTTAAACCTTAGCTCAACTTCTAGTAGTCATGGCATAGAGTAGACAGACTTAACTTAAGGAATGTCTAAGAAATAAACAATAAAAACCCCACTACAATTTTAAACAAACAAAAACATTTAATCAGTAAAATCACATCAAAACAACATAAATTCATTAAGGGGAACCAGTGAAATTAACTGTAAAATGTAAATGCAAAAAGTGGCAAGAAAAATACAACACCTAATGTAAGTCAATGGTCACAGTAGTCTGGGCCCAAAGTGCAATTTCAAGTTGATCGTGACGGAGCTGGGGACAAATACACTGTAAAAAATTGGGTTACTGGTTGAGGGAGTTGAAACTCTATTCAATCAGTAACCACAACCCTTGTCAGGGTGAAGTCACAAGCAAACTCCAAATTAACCTGTGCATAAATCTTTGGTAGCTTGGCACACAAAAGTCAGGCTTAACTTAAAGGCAATATGTAAAGTATTTATGCAGCAATTCACAGAGTAATGAAGTAATACACAACACAAGAAAAATTCCACACCTATTTAGAAAAATAGAGTAAAACTTTATAAATAATATGAGACCAAAAATACAAAATTCAATCAATAGGACCGAAGATATGCATTTTTATAGATTTAAGTGAAAATAGCACAAAAAAACACAAAGTGCCAACTGTGGTTATCTGGTGGCAACTGACTGGGGCAAAGTCACATCTTCAGCCCCACCGTTATAGAGGGTGGTCTGGCTATGGGACCTTGTTAGGCCTGCTGAACAAGAGTAGCTTAAATCCTGTTTTATCTGAGCGTTGTGCTGCCGAGGTGATGTGAGGCCCTGGTGTGGAGGTGCGTCATGCAGCGAAGGTTCTGGGAATACACCTATGGGCATTAACTTCACCGTCATTGTGCTCCCCCAAACAATGAAATGAGTCTGACCATGTCCCGGTCCTGATGAGAACCACAAAGAAATTAAAGGTTCAGAAACGCGTCGATCCTTACCAGCTAGTCATAATACCGATCGAACATACAACAAAGTGACTCTGGGCGCAAACAAGGCAATCGACAGTTGCACCGTTTCCACTTTAGGCTAGCTAGCTGTGGCAGGCTGTATTTGTAAATGTTGTAGATAACTTTGCCGCCACCTGTTTTCAAAGTAGGACTGGTCACTGTTTGTCACACATGTACTGTCATTTTCTTGGTTCTGTATTTGTAACTGAATGTACTTTTGTGTTATATGTTTTTGTGAATATTCCTAATTGAGTGTTTTTCTATGTTTGACATGACGTAAATGTTGATCGTGTTTTTAAAAAAAATGTATTCAACTAAGAATGGTGGAATAAAGACACCAAAATTATTTTAGTTGCCAAAGTGTTTTTACAAAAATATAGGTTAACACACACACCATGTTGGACTTGGCCCTTTTTGCAGGGTCACCCTGAACTTTTTGCCTTTCTCCTGTATTTTGTCTGACCTGTTTTTGTTGGTTTTATGACTCTGGGCACTTTACCACTGCTGATCAGTGCTAAAGTGCATATGCTACCCTATGGTAAATTGATGTATGGATTAGTGACTCCATGATTGGCTGGTTTGGTTTACTTGACAGACCCTGGTGCAGTGCACTGTGTGTGCCTGGGGTTTGTAAATCAGATGCTGCTGTGGGCTTGCAGCACTGGTTGTGCCACCCACAGAAGCAGCCTGTAAAGTGGGTCTCAGGTCTGCCATTGCAGAGCCTATGTGCAGTCTGGTACTGCCATGTTGACTGGGCAAGTGCACCCACTTGCAAGTCCCTAAACCTTCAGTTTTCTGCATATTAGTCACCTCTATGGTAGGTCAAAGGACAGGTTGCATTGTAGGTAAAAGGTAGGGCATGCCCTGATGTGTGACATGTCCTAATAGTGAATTACAGCCTTTTGTTGGTTTTTCACTATTGCAATGCTACCTGATCCCCATAGGCCAGAATGTGGAGTTTGATTATTACATCTTATAATCCTAACAGACTCAGGGAACTAGGTAAAATTTGAGTTTAGTATGCCAGAACTCAGAATGATAAAATACATTTTTTAGTGAAGTTGGTTTTAACATTCTGTGTTTGAAAACACCACTTGTAGAAAGTAGGTATGTTCTTGCCTAACTATCCAAGACGGCCTCTGCTAGGTTGTGTATTACTTGTCTGGAGTTTGAGTGACAAGGTCTGGGGGAGTCCGGGAGACAGGATGAGTCAGCACAGGGCTGAATAGAGATATCTGCATGTAGATGGGTGGGAGGAGTTGCACTTGGGACCTGAATAGGGCTGTGCCTTCCCTCCACAATGCTAGCTCCACCTAATGTGGTGCATCCGATGCCCCTGGCCTGCACTGTGAAAGGAAAGAAGGGGCCTTGTCAACAACGTGCTCCAGGACTGACCAGAATTGGTTTGGACTAGGCAAAGGTCTCTCTGCCTTCAGAGAACAAAGAGAAAATGAGGATAAAAGGGGGGACCTAGACCCCAGAATGTTAGATAAGTTTTTGGAAACAGGAAGAACCTTTGCTGTGGAGAGGAACCAGAGAAACTGAGGAGGAGACTATCCCTAAGCTGAGTGCTGTTTGGGGGATTTGCCTGCAGTGGTTGCCTGACTGCCAAAGAAAGGAGAAAGGACTTTGTGCTACTTTCATTCAACTTGTGAAGGATCTCCAAGGGCTTGAGATGGAGCTTGCCACCTGCTGAAGTCTCAGGGACAACAGACTACACCCATCAGCTCCCCTGGAGCTCTTTGGAAATGCATGCTGTTGTGTTGGACTTTCTGAGGGACTGCGTGTCGCAAAGAGCTGGAAGGGCGACTGACGAAGAAGAAGCATGTCGCGCTGCAGCCCCTGTTTTTGCATCACTGGAGAAGGGTGTCGGCACTGCCGCTTCGCCTCGCAGAAGCGCCTCACATCGCCGGAGAAGAGTGTCGCCGTCACATCAGATGCTGTTGCATCATCCGGAAGCGTGTCGCAGCCGCAGCCGCTGTTGTCGTATTACTGAAGAAGGGGTTCGCCGCTGCAGCTGTCGCATCACATCGCTAAAGTGTCTCGCATCACTGGAGAAGAGTGCCGCCGTCGCATCAGATGTCATCGCATCACCGGAGAAGCGTGTTGCATGGCCTGTCGCGGCTCAGAAGAATCGTTGAGTCACAGCACGGCCGTCGGGCATGCACGCATCGGGTCGCATCAAGGAGCAGACGCCATTTTCGTTTCATTGCACCAGATCTTCATTGCATCACGGCGCTGCTGGTCGCATTGCCACAGAAGCGCAGTAAGAAACTGACGCATCACCTCCCAATGCTGAGAAGAACTGACGCATCACCTACGCATCAGTAGGGACCCCACGCATCACCGTTTTTGCGTGTAAGGAACCGACGCATCACCTTCCCTGCAACACTTTCGTTGTATAGTGTTAAGCATCCAAAGGTACATTGAACTTAAAGTGTTGCATTTACCATCTTAAGAGAACTAAGCTAATTCTACCATTTTTAAAGTACAGTATTGTGGATTTTTGTCGTTTGTGGTCTTGTGTTAACTCTATATAAAAATACTTATTTTTATACTGCAACTTGTGTGGGGTTCATCTGTAGTGTTGTCACTGTGTTACTGTATGTGTTCATAAATGCTTTACACACTGCCTCTGAGATAAGCCTGTCTGTTCGTCCCACGCTACCAAGGAGGTGAGCAGGGATTATTTTAGGAGTGTACCCCCTTACCCTGACTAGACGCAAGGGTCCCTATTTGGTGAAAGGTACCTACCTCTGCCAACTAGAGACCCCCAAATTTAACACACCCCAACATATTTTGGTTATAAAGTATTATAAATACAGCGCATCCATGGTGGTGCAAGGGTATCGCAGAGACGCAGGGTAGTGCAGCAAGTAGCTCGTACTTAAAAAATGTGAGTACTGGGGGCGGACACCAATTTGAAGAGACAAAACTGAGCAAACAGTTTATGCTCGGCCTCAAACATACGTCATGAGATACAGGAAATTTGACTAGAGAGGTTAACGTGAATGGCCGTCCAAGGCCCCTGCAGCAGTTTGTGTCCTTTTGGCTGGTGTGGGACATGGTACCCCAGGAGGCCTTGTTTACAGTGCTAGAGGTGAAGTCAGCCCTCCTGATGCCAGAAAACCTGCTCCGCTCTCCCATAGTGCGGGACACACCCAAGCAAGCCCTTGCTACGCTTGGGCTCAGCCTGGGCCAAGGGTGGGCACATCCACGCCCGTCGGAGCCCGTTGGAGTCTGAACCAGGCCCGCCCTCTGACATGTGAATTTTGCGGCCCATAAAGAAGATCTCCAGCTGCCTGCTGCCCCACTGCATATCCGTGTGTGGTGAAAAATGGGTAAGAGGAAGTACACAAATCTTAACGGAGGTGGGGTAATAATTATCACCTGGGATGCCTTCCTGTCAAGGGCTGCCAATGTTCTATCCCAGGAGATTGAACTTACATGGGCATCAGCTTTCCCTTGAGGAGGGTAGGAAGAACCCTGAAGTTATTCTACTTGCACATGAAGTGCCCTCGGAGCCCCTGGATAGGCCGTGATCTGAACCATCTCCTGTTCTTTCAAATGGCTCTTTGTGACTGTGACTGTGACTGTTTCTGAACCTGAACCTGAATCTTCTTTACCATCTGATCCAGTCGCCCCGCCTGCTGCCAAGAGGAATAAAGGGGGAGGGTTAAAAAACCCAAGTTATTGAGAAATACAAAAGCTTCTAGAGGTGGGATGCCCACAGAAGAAGAAAGAACTAAACCCCAATCCCAATCCCCCACTGAGAAACCCCACCAGCTCTTAAATGATGAGACTGATTGGCAGAAAACATGTTCAGCGCCCTGTTGGTCCCATTGACACACAGACTATTGAAAATAGTGGCAATACTAGCGTCCCTAGAGAAAAACAGCCCCTTATGCATGCCCCCTCAACATTCTTTTAACCAAGTGGTTTGTCCCTCCTGCCCAACGGACACCTACAGTAGTGCAGGTAGATTTGACCCATAGGCCCCTGCCACCAGCCACTGCCCCTTCCATTCAATTTCCTTTGGATCCTCAGCTTCCATCGCATACGAGCTGGTGGGTGACACATAAGGGGGGCAGCTACCCGACCACAGGCAGATCAAACTCCCACCACAGCTCTAAAGACCCCAGGGCGAGACAAGGGACAGTCATGGATAGAGAGTATATAATTGGCCAAACCTCTCAGTGCAAGGAAATTCTTCAGTCACTTGAACTTCCCCCGCTGCTTCCCCCTTAGTCCTGGTGTTGGCAAATGTTCCGTCACTTAGAGAAGGGAAAAGGGAATCAACATATCAACTCATGGATAAATCGCTACACTACATTAGCTAAACTTCTATCTCACTTCAAAGAGTTGAAGGTCTGGCTAGCCATATCATAATGGCTAGGAGAGTGGGGTGAGTGGGTCCTGGGTGGGTTCCTCAACTAAAGCATTCCAGGGTGACTGCATTGTAGTAAATCTTTACAGTAAATATGTCTTAAGATCCCTCTTATGTCGACTGCAGAACATATCCTTGCCAGGTCACAGATTACAGCACTACCATTAAAGCACTTTTACAGACATCCCTCACCATCCCATAAAATGGTCAGTGGAGCACCGAATGTAGGGTCAGCTGGTAATACAAACTTAGGTCACACATACCCAAGTGAGATCACATTAGAAAATAGATTTGAGCCTTTGACACCCTTGTCTCACTTGGATTCCTGTGACTGACTACATGAGGAGGCCACAGCCTCCGCCCGGGAGGGGGAAACAGATATGACATTCAGGGACTAAGAAAAATCCCCAAAAATCAACAGAGGTGGGAAGAAGCAAGTACCAAAATAGGCTCCTGCAACTTGTAGGGTATTGGGTCCAAATTGGGTAAACCCACCTGGATAGCCCATTGGCAAAACTTGGACATTCTGTGTGTTCAAGAGATGTGGGAAACTGATCTCAAAGTTATCAATGGGTTCCAAAAATTTCAAACTGAGAGGGAGGGAGGGCAAAGGGATATCTACTGGCCCTGACTTTGAACACTGTGCCTTTGAGAATTAAGACCGATTAGTCCTCGAGTCCCCACTTCCACCTTCTTTTGGCTGAGGGAGACAATGAATGGAGTTGGCTTCTAGTACATTTTTAGAATAACACTTTTGGGGGAAATATGTGAGAAGTAGTGGTTCATTTAGATGCGGAGATAAAGAAAATCATCAGAGTTTCCCACAAAAAAGGTGTTAACATATTGTGAGTGGACGATTTTAACACCTTGCCATGCAAGCAAAATCTAAACAAGGTTTGTGGTTTGGTGGACGCAGCGGGGACCCATATACTCCATTTTACACATCATGATTATGGCAACAGTCTGAATAAAATGTCAATCACAGGAAATTTTAAAGTAATCAACAAAGCGAACCCTATAACGGGTAATCTCTGCAATACCTTTTTCCACAATGAGTTTGAATCTACACTTGATTAGGTACTGGTTTCGGAACCTTTCAGGGGTGACATTAAATGAGTCGATATCCAGTTTTCCCCTTTTGATGCTGACAAGTGCCTCCATCAAAACTATGTCCATACAGAAGATTAAGAAACCATTATTGGCCAGGAAAAATGGCATTCAAATAAAATGGTCCCAAACTGATAAATCTAACTTCGATCCGTCAATTATATCCATTAGTAAGGAGAACATATTAAAGTGTCTGGCACTCGATAGTTCTTCAGACTTAATTATTCCCTATTTCTTGAACCTTTGAGGTGAAGTTAAAAAGGCCCTGACTTGCCCCAAACAAAAATCTGAAGACCCCTTCAATTGCTGGTTTGATCACCCATGTTCACAAGCCTTAAAAGCACTGAACACAGCACTTAAAGCAAGACTGTGAAATAGTGCCCTTATTTCCTCCTGCCGGAAAATCTACCTAGAAGCTAGGAAAGCAAGGGAAAGAGTTTTGGGGGAAGAAGCGTGAGAAAATGTAGAAATCGCAGCATCCAGCAAAAACAGTAATGACTTTTGGAAGGTAATTAATGCCCCTTTCTTTAAACATCAGGCAGACCCCACATTATACACTCATGTGAGTGAAGAAGCGTGGGTGGATCATTTCGAACAGTTTTTGGCCTGACGGATACCGCACCCATATAACTTCTTTCAAGGTTTCTTCCCGCAATGGAGCACATAACCTTTACTCTTCATGAGATCAAATCTGGGCTAGGGAAATGAATAGGTGGGAAGGCCCCCTGTCTGGATGGGGTGCCTATCGACCTTTTTCTAATACATCAAGACTTGTGGGCCTCCCTGCTAACAAATGTGTTTGATGCAATAGCTAGAAAGGGCCCTTTAGCTTTGTGGAACTCTAGTATAATCATGCAGATCTTTAAAAAAGGTGACAAAGAGAGCCCTCAGCATTACAGACCCATCTCTTTGTTGTGTACCACTGCAAAGCTTATGGGTCGCCTATTGTTACACAGGATGGAGGAGTGAGCAAGGGAGAAGAACATACTGCTTGAAGTGCAGTACAGTTTCCAGAATGGGAGAGGCTCTAAAGATCAGTGTCTCAATCTTAGTTTGACAATTGATAAATATTCTAGAGCTAAGGGAGGTCAGACTTACTTGGCATTCATGGACCTCACTGCTTTATTCAATACCATGACCCATTCCAAATTATGGTACCTAATGGAGACTATGGAGTTTGATGCGTCAATAATAAACTTCATCTGCCAACTGTATGCCAACTCAACAGCCTCCGTTCGATACAGGAAAAATGGGGAATGCACCCATTCATTTAAGATCACTGGGGGGTGAGACAAGGGTGCGCCCTCGCATCATTTTCTCAATCTATATGAATGGGGTGGAGGCAGCCCTTGCGGAGGCAACACTAGACAACCTCGTTTTTGATAATATTAAAGTACCAATTTTCGGTATACGTGGATGATGCGGTTTTAATTGCCAGAACAGGGTTGGCTCTCCAGCATTTAATAAAGGCATGTGGAGCCTTCATGTCATCTGTTGAGTTAATGGTTAATGACGACCAATCCTTTGTCCTCATAACAGGGGCTTTCATAGCCAAAAGAATTCCACAATTTTATATTGGTGCACGAAGATTGGAGGTGGTAGAGTCCTTCTCATATCTCGGGGTCACGTTTGACAAAATCAATCTTGGGCGAGAATGGAAACAAACATGATCCTAGAGATGGAGAGGAGTTTGGGTGCAATTACGGCTTTGTTAAGAAGTTGGGTTCAAAACCACAAGCTCCAATCAAAAAGATTTACCAAGCAAAAACTGTATCTGTTGTCAACTACAGGGCAGGCGTGTCAGGCATGGCCGTGGTAGATCGACATCAAAAATTGGAAGACAGATTCTTTAATGGAATAGTCTTGCTTCCCAGGTCATTCTCAAACTACATTTGCCACCTAGAGCTGGAATTGCCATACATGTCAGATTGTATTAAGTTAGGTCCGATCATGTTATGACACTCCATAAGGCGCAGACATACAATCAAATTAACACAGTCCATAATAAATAATTGCCTGAAATTAGACAGCTCTCATAAAATCACCTGGCTACAGTAAGTGAAACTAACTTTGACCTCACTTGGGCCATGGGAATTGTTTGAGGACCTTAGTTCATGCCGGAATATGTCAAGGCTTAAACTAAACTAAACTAAACTATCTTAATAAGGCTGCTTTTTTTTTGTTTAAATTTCTTTATTGATTTTAGAAAAACCGGAACACTAACAAGCCAGTGTGCTCCACAGTCATCGGGATGCAACCCATAATTTGTATTGCTAAATTCGGCGGTCATAAAGTATATAAATGAAAAAAAGGAACAACCAAAAACTCCTCCTCCCTGAAAATAATTACTCAGATTTACAAAGGGGACAAATAATGATCTGGAAAGGGATCTTCTAAGCCCTACTATGCGGCGGACATACTAGAGGCTGTCGGTGAAGGGGGGTTTGCTAGTCTCAGGAGTCGTAGATATTTGGGGCAGGGAAGCTCTGTAAATTACAAAGTCAGTAGTGTGAGAAAAGGTGCCCATAAATTGTGGCAGGAAGCCCCTCGGTTGGTCAAGGAGAGGGAGATCTTTTCCATCCCAAGGAGGGCCCACAGACGATGGAGCCATCCCAGTCAAGTGGGGACGATCTTGGTAACCCAATGTGTCAGGACATTTTGGACTGCCGCCCCCAAGGCCAAAGACATCTGTCGACACCTCTTTGCTGTCAGAGGAAAGGTAAGAGCGTTAGGGAGGCCAAAGGGAACATAAGCGGTGAATCTGGGAATCTGAGTATCGAAGTGAGAGTCTATGTCGTCTAGTACCTGCTGCCAGTAGATGTCCAGGAGGGACACTCCCACAGCAAGTGGGTAAGGGCCCCAGCACGGCACAGTCTCGCCGGCAGTGGGGACTACGTGGGGGATTGCCCCTGTGAAGACACACCAGGGTTAAATACCAATAGGTGGCCACTTCAGTGGCAGTCTCTATAGAAGACATGTTACGTGCAGTACATCGGGCTCTGTGATAAATATCCCTCCATTCTTTCTAGGTTAGTGCCCTACCCAACTCCCCCTCCCAGCGTATTTGTCCGGGGGACTTCCCATCGTCTGAAGTGCGTCGGGTGAATCTGTATACGTCCGAAGTCAGTAGTGCATCACTATGTCTCGTCAGTAACCACTTCTCAAAGGGAGTAAGAAGCCTCTCTGAGCCCTCTCGTACTCCCTTTTGAAGAACCCAATGCCGGATTTGTAAGTACCGATACCGTTCCGTCTCAGGGATGCCATGGTCAGTATGAAGGGTGAAGAAAGGGCACGGCCCAATAGATCAAAGAAGTGGCCTATGGAGCGGCAGCCCTCCGTTGTCCAGTGGTGAGAGTACCTGGGGTGAAGTCCTTTGGTAAAGTCAGGGTTCTGTACAATAGGCGTAATTGGGGACGGGAACGTTGTGAGCTCCCTGGATGTCACAGTTTTATCCATTGCTAACAATGTGGGACGGGTCACCTCTGTAAAGTATGGATAGTGAGGATGCCCTGCGCGGGAAAGAAAAGGTACACCTCATAAAGGCTGGCCTGCCAGGGACCTACCCATGAACAGCCAATGTTTTTTGGATTCAGGACGTGACCACTCCACTAGCACCCTCATCTGGGCCACTCGCCAGTAAGCTATAAGGTCAGGAATACCTAGTCCCCCTCCACTGGGTCTCTATAGGCAAGCTCCCTACTCAGCCGGGCCCTCTGGTCCCTCCAAATAAGGCACTCTACGTCACATTGCAATGCATGTAATACTCCCATTGGGGGTGTCAAGGGAAGGGTGTGAAACAGGTAGAGAATCTGGGGTAATATTACCATTTTCACAGCGGCAATGCGGCCTAACCATGAGAGAGAGTGAGGCCTCCATTTCCAGAGGGAGTTGCGAATATGTTTCAGAATCGCTATGTAATTCATTGTTCCGGTGGCCACAGTAGTAGTGGATACCTGCAAACCCAAGTAGGGAATGGAATCACGGGCCCATTGGATTGGATATGTGTGCTGCAGGAGCTCCAGAGTGTCAGGATTTAGAGATAAAGTGAGGGCTTTTGACTTATGTTTGTTAATTTTGAAACCTGAAGCAAGTGCAAACTGATCCAATTCATCCAGAAAGAAAGGGAGGGAATACCTGCGATGCTCCAGACTCACCACCACATTGTCTGCATGTAAGCAGAGCTTATGCTACGAGCTACCAAAGCACGCTCATTTAATAACGGGGTCATCCCAGATTCGTTGGTCCAATGGCTCCTTGTAGAGGGCAAACCGTAGCGGGGACAGTGGGCACCCCTGCCTCGTCCCTCTACAAATAGGAAAGGCTGATGAGGCCACCCCATTTACCCACACTGTAGCTGTAGGAGACGCATAGCTCAAAAAGATCCAATCCATAAAGTGGTTTGGTAGTCCAAAGTCGACCAGGGTCGCCCTAAGGTATGGCCAATGAACCCTGTTGAATGCCTTTCCCGCGTCTACAGAGAGGATCAGGCGCTCTACAGGAAAGCGCTCGGAGTGATCTATTAGATGGAGGAGCCTTTTGGCAGTATCAGATCACTGTCGTGTGGGGACGAACCCGGACTGGTCGGGGTCGATCAGCCCGGGTAAGTGCAGAGAAAGTCTAGCGTCCAAAATGCCCATGAAGATCTTCAAGTCCACATTGAGGAGGGATATAGGGCGGTAGGAACCACAAAGGCGTTTGTCTTTGCCGGGTTTAGGGATTACTGTTAAAGCCTCCAACATAGAGGCTGGGAGGGAGGAATCCGGGGCAGATCTAATCAAATTAAAAACACATGCCAGGAGTGGAGCAAGTAGCGCACAAAACTTATTAAGTTTCCGGCGAGAGATTACAGAGATTACCTCCTCTAGCCGGATGGGGGCCTCCAATTCTGCCGCTTGGTTTGGTAATAGTTTAGCCATTGCTACGTTCCGTAGATAAGAAGTTGGCTCATTCTCAGGTGGGGGCTGAGCCGCATAAAGGCTCTAATAGAACTGCCGAAAAGCCTCTACTACCTCGGGGTCATCCTCACGGGTCCCCCCTGCGAATCCCGCATCTCAGTGACCTTATAGGCTTGACATTGTGCCTGACCCAAATGGCAAAGAGGCGTCCACAGCGGTCTCCCCCCACATAAAAGGCATGTTTCAAGCATAGGGCAGTGGATTCAGCCCGATCAATTGTGCTCTAGCCGCTTTGAGGAGTTTCAAAACCCCTGTCCTCTGATGTATGCTCTCTAATTCGGCCACCTCCCCAAACAAGCGCTCTCTTTTCTCTCGTCTGTCTTTATTGTCAGCCATGGCAATGCCAATAAATTCCCCTCGTACGACTGCTTTCATAGCCTCCCAAAGGGTCATCGTAGGGATGGTGGGGGAGTCATTAAGGTCCAAATAGTCTGTCATACACTGTTGGATTTGTTGTACCACTGAGAGGCGTTGTAACATGGTCTCTCACAGACACCAGAAGCAGCGAGTAGAACGCCGATAATGTAATGATAGGGCTATTTTTATCACCGAGCGGTTGAATAAAGGGCAGGGAAGGATCTCCATGTTCTGCATCTGTGACGTCAAAGAGTCAGAGGTGTGGAAATAATCAATTCTGGCGTAGGTCTTATAAGGGTGAGAATAAAAGGAGTATGTCCGAGTGTTGGGATTTTGGGGTCTCCAGATATCAGTCAGTCCGGCCTCTATTAGTAGTCGTTTCCCTTCATTGGATAGAGACCAGACTATCCCCATCTTTGTCGTGAGTGGTCCAAGGCCTTATCAAATGCTAGGTTAAAGACCCCTTCCCAGCAGCAATGTTCTATCCGGTAGGCTTGTGAGTTCATGTATGGTGTCCGTGATGAAGCTCTCTTTCCCACTATTAGGGACATAGACTGAGGCGATTGTGATCATGAGTGCCGCTAAAGTGAAAGTGTGGGCTAGGAGTCTCCTCCTGATCTTCGCCTGCTTACCATCAACTTGGCCTGGGAACTGAGCGGAGACCAGGATGGCTACCCCTGCTGTCTTGGAAATGGCAGAAGAAAACATCTGGTGAGGGAATATTCTGGATCTCAATCTGTGTGTGTCTTTAGACAGCATGTGCGTTTCTTGAAGTAAACAGATATAGGCGACTGATTGTTTGAGATACGACAAGATGGCCCGTCGTTTAGTGTTTTTTTTAGCCCCTTAACATATTGATGACGGGAGACATGGGGAGAAGTCCCTTTATGAGCCATGAATAGTTTCCCCAGATCCAGCAAAGGTGAAAAATGGAAGGGGAGTTGGAATAAAAGGGGGATGCGGAGGAGAAGGAGGAAACCCAAAAACCCAGAACTAAAACAAAGAAGGAAAACCATTTTTGTATGGAGTCTACGATTGTACGGGCCTTCGCTCAGTAGTGAGGCATGAGATGGCTAGCAGGAACACCCGCCACTCCCTCCCAGCACCAGGCCCTGCCAATGGAAGCAGGTAGAGCCCAACCATATCGAAGGATTGCCGAGCGCTCTTTGGCCATAGCGTCTGGATCTGGTCTCAGACTCCGCGGTGAGCCTCCCACCCGCTGCAAACATGTAGCTATCAGAGGTGTCCAGAAGGGGCAGGTTCTTCAGGTGTAGTATGGTCATGTTCTGGCAGTCGGAGGAGCTGTGCGGCCTCAGCATATGAGCGAAGTTGGCGTAACTTGCCCTCCCACTTAAAGATAAGTCTGAACTGGAGCGCCCAGGAATGTGCCACATCCTTAGAGCGTAGAAAGGCTGTGATAGGCCGGAAGTCACAAAAGTGGAGAGTGCTAGGTCCTGAAAGAGAAGGGGCATGCAGGAACTGAATTATATAGGATGCTTGGCCCGTGCCTCCTTGAGAATGTGCTCTTTGAGTTTAAAGTCATGGACGCATGTTAAAATGTGGGGCGGGGGAGCTGTTGGTGACCTTCTAAGCCCCACATGGTGTGTCTGGTCAAGTCTGATCTCCATAGCAGAGGGGCTTCCCAGGATATGGAGGAACATATCCGCGACAAAGGATTCAATGTCCTGTTCCTCTGCTCCCTGAGGCACAGCATGGATCCATATGTTGTTGCGGTGGGATCGATTCTTGAGGTCTTCCGCGTGTGCCTGGAGATCTAGGTGCTGTTCCTGGAGGCGCAGGACTTCTTGTTGGAGTTGGAATACCTCTTCGTCACCGACGGCCGTCTGGTTCTCCAGGTCATCTACTCGCTCCTCTACCGAGACGATGTCCTTCCGTATCTCCCTCAGTTCTGTAGTGAGGTTCCTCTTCATGTTGTGAAATTCCTGCATGAGGCCAGCGCATAGGGTGTCTAATACGCTGCGGGTGACCGGTCCCTCCATATCTTCCGACCCACGTCTGGTCGCTGTGTCAATCTCCTGTGGTGCTGTCTCGATGCCCCCGGCCCAAGCCTTGAGAAGAAGGTCCCGAACCGACCTGTCTTTTCTGGATTTATTGGTAGCCATCTGGAAGGATGTACGGATCATGGCCAATGGGGGGAAGCTCCGTGTGTGTGGTGATCGCGCTGGGCTCTACTGTACCGGGTTCCTATGGCAGGAACCACTCAAGAATGGGTTTAAAACTGCTGTCTGGGCCGCTCTGCAGCAAAGCTTCACCGCCGGTCAGTTCCAGCTCGGGGCCGGCGACCCACCGCTGGCTCTGTTATTCATTGCTCTGTGTGTGGAAAGGTCTGTTTCAGTGTCTCTTCCCCTCTGTCTCTGCTTGTTGGCTGCTAGGTTTAGAGCGAGGCGGCCTCTCCAAGTGTGGGCCCCCACCTCAGCGACACTTAGATGGAGAACGGCGAGGCCCAATTGGTGGAGGATCGCGGGCCAAGGCACAGGCAGGTATGCGGGGCGTCCCGCCGTGGGCTTCACAGGCAGTTCACCAATTAAATGTGAGATTAGAAGGCCCCAGTGTACACAATCACTCAGGAGGGGTCAGACTCCCCAGGCCAACGCGCCTAGCCTCCATCTCACGTCTTGGTAGGGCCTGTCTCGTGTGGGGCAGAGCCCGGAACCACGCTGCTGCTGTAGCTCTAAATCCGCACAGTCACTGGGATCACTGGAGTCCCTTGGGTCTGAGGCTGCGAGCATTAGGTGGGCTACCCCCGGGGCTCAGTTCGAGGCCTCCGCCCTTCCTAAGCCAGTATACCAGGTAGACCGCAAGGCCTCGCTTCTTCGCCAGTGACAGTCGTTAGGTAGGCCGTGGTGCACTTATTGCTCTGGGGGGGGCCTGGCCCCCGACGTCCAGGTCCTGGGTGCTGCACCTGCGCCAATCTCAGACCAAGGAGGCCCCGATTTATGATCATGCAGAGGCAGGCGGCTCTTCCAACCCGCCGCCGCCGGCAGGCCACACTCCAGGCAGACCCACCGCAGCAGACAGAGGGGCGCAGTCCCAGTGGTCTCCAGGCAAGTGGCTCCGATCTATCGCTGGGCCGACATCACATCGCTACTTCCAGGGACTCCAGCGGGAGCCCACCGCGATTCTCCGCACTCCGCACCGACGCAAATCGGGAACCCAGCAGCCGGTCGCAGACACAGCGCGGCTGCTCTGCACTTTCCCACTGCAGCCCACAAGGTGATCTATGGGTACCCCCGGCTCAGCTCACTGCAGTCGTTAAGGCTCGGCAGCTGCAGTGACACCACCCCGGAGGCAGGGTAGGATGCCCAGGTATGTGCGGGCCCGGGACGGGACAAATCTGAGTTTGGGCAGTGCTATACGCCGCTACACAAGTAGGGCCTGGGCCGTTGGACGGAGCAATGAGCAGGCACGTCCTACTTGGCCACGCCCCCCCTATAAGGCAGCTTTTGACCGCAATGAAGCTAACCGTCTAAAGAATTCAGTCTTAGCTTCTGAATATATACCTGCAAATCCAGTGGGGGAGTTCTCCTATTTAGAAATTGTTAAAATACCACAGTATAGACTTATATTACTTAAGTTTTGTTAGCATCTAATCTCTTAGATGTTAGGCTTACCGGCAGGGAAATTTAGCCACTCTGACCTGTTACCCTGCCCCTGTGATAGGGTATCAAAGCAATGTGACCTCCACATAGTTTTATTCTGTGGTTTTTATAAGGAAGAAAGTGTAAGATGTCTTCGCTTGACTTTAAGACATTTGAATTTTAAACAATGTCGCGCAGCTCTTTATTTTTTAAAGAGTCTTTCCGATCCAGTTGTATGCTGTTAATTGGCCTCTTTCTTATGGGCTTGCTCTAGAAGAAGGAACCATAGTACTGTATATTTTAGTATTGTGAGGTGTCTTTGCCCGCTTTTTGTATTGACCTGACTTATTAATGTATTGGTTAGATATGGGGCAAATGTTTCCTTGCTGGGTTTCTGCACTCTGGAATGGACCTCCTACCTAGTAATGAATTTTCCATCAAAATGTTTAGATTTTTATTACCATATCTGTTTTATGTGTGTTTTTGTACTTTTTTGAATTGCATTTTAAATGGATCGAATAAAGAAAGTGATGATGATAATGACTAGTATCCCAATTTACACATGCCGGAATAAAATTATTTTTTTTCTCTCACTAAGTGGCATGTGGCCAATACCACCAATCTGTGATTTGCTTGTGAATATTTGTGAATCTGCCCATAACATCTAAACGACATGGGCTGGCATGGGTTGGGATTAGACACCATGAGAAGATATAAGGGCAAATCTATTGCTTATGACATCACGTGCCAGTATGCATCCCCATGATTTTATATATATGTTGTAAATGTCTGTTTGTCTATGTCTAGTGGCCACTTCAGCTCCAGACACATACATTGGTCCACGATATTGGACATTCTGTTCAATAAGAAGGTCTTATGCCAGAAACATGATAACTATGTTGGTATTACTTTATGTATTGTTTTCCCTGTTTCTAACTTTTTGACACAAGTGTTGGGTAGGATCCTTACCCATATTTAAGGTCCTGAAGAAGCGCCACATATCTTTCTTGACCATAAGGGGCGCGAAACATGCTGACCAAAGTTTGACCCTAACAAGGGTAACATGAGGGCACATTATAACCCCTCAAGTAGCACTAACCTAAGATGTTTTTGAATCTGACTGGGAAATCCATATATTAAAGGTTTAGGCGATATCCCCTCATCAGTTTTAACTCACTTCACAACAACACTCAACACCACCCCACCAAGACATCACTTGCATTCATCAAATGGCATAAATAAAAGATCTCTGCTAAAATGACCCTTTTGGGGACTCATATGGCACTGAGGCACTGGTCCGACGAGGAGCAATTGCCCTATGATAAAGCATGACATCCTTCGGGATGAGTTAGGGCAACATCTCTCGTTGACTGTCTCTCACTATCTGTCCAACTCCTAGATACTTCTTCTTTCCTTTCCCTTTAGGAACAGTGACCCATACCTTTGTATTTATTTAAAGCCCAGTAGCACAGGCACTGGACCTTTGTTAGCTCCCAGTCCTCCCTCCCATATTGTTTGAGAGAATGAGCGGTACCCTTCTATGTGGTCACTTCAAAACAGTTCTGGGTTGGCTTTTCTCTCCTTCAGTTTGGTGCCCGCCTGACTATGGGCTGCACCTTGCTAGGTGTCACTTAACATTTTCATAGCACAGGGTGGATCCAATTGACATTAATTAAGTTCCTGGTCAACCTCTACTAATTTTCCTGTGAGGAGAAGAAAACAGTTCCACACTCCCAGGCCATTAGCGCCAGGACACCGGCTGGTATTAGTGCGCTCTACAAATGGTATAAATAAATAAATTATGCCTTCTGATGAAGCAGTTTTCATGTCTCATTTCAATCAAGCACTTGATTGACAGCTACTGGAGAGATAATATAAACTAGAGTCCAGGAGCAAGAAAAATGTAACTTTATAAAAGCTACTTTCCTAAATATTTATTAAAAATCCTACTTCGCTTTTGAAATGGGCTTTTAATAAATAAAGAGTGGTTGACATTTTTTTCTAGATGTTACCAAACTCAAGATAGCAGAATTAATCTGTACTGTAGTTTGCTCATATGACAGCCAGGGTGTCAGGATTATCAGACCTCATGCTGGGAAAAATCTGTTCTTAAATACTGTGGTCTTCAAGTCGAGTCTTAAAATAAAAAGATTGAATAACCAGACCAAAACAAAGTCAAATACAGTGCCAAAAATGGCCGCCAGGAGTAGATCGTTAGAGCAGCAGGTTAGCGCTCTAGCGTTCGGCAGCAATCACCAGGATCCAGGTGTCCAGCCTGACTTGTTGCGTGCTTCACCTAACCATTGAGGAGAGCAGGACGTTTTTAGCTGCGCCGCAAAGTTTAGTTAGGGAAAACTTTGTTGCGACAGCAAACAAAAAATATTTCGTAGCGAAGCAGAGTTCCGGAGAAGCCATAGAACAAAGTAAGACTGTTCAAATTATTTTCTGGGATTGAGCATGTGCATGTTCTGAGGAAAAAGAGTCTCAATACTGGTCATGTGCATTGTATTGTTCCTTGATGTAGCGGAGCACACTCCCAGTTGGAATACAATGTTGCACAGCCGGTAAACTTCTAGAGTCAGCACAAGTATGAGAATTGAGACTAGAGACACATTTTCAATATCAAGAGGCTAAGAACGAAGTTAATTTTGTTTTCTGCGAGTCAATGCAGCATATCATTTGTCGAAAAGTATTGAAGTGAGGTAACTTCGAGTGAAGACCTAGTTAAGAATAGTAAAGACATCTCAGTGAGAAAACGATAATATCAGCATTTTGGGTGAAGCAATACTTACCACTTAAGAGATACTTACCACATCAGAATCCAGTAGACAACTTGCTGAACATATTAAATGGTGAGAAACCTGTAAGACATAGAGTGATTGATTTAGGATGGAGATTAAGCATAGGAAGAAACTAATAATATCATACCTTTAGTTACAGCACGAGAAGTCAAAGATAACTAACCAAATAGAAGAGAAGCATAGGTCACAGCAAGACAGGGTAGGTTAAGAGAAGGTATCGCTAATTTAGAAATTACAAGAGGCATCAATGTATTAATGAGTTAATTTTCCCTTACAGTTGTAAAAAGGCCTGTCAAATTGAAGAAGACAAGAAAAGGAAAACGTCTGAAGCTGAAGAAAGAATCAGATGCGGTGTGACTGTCTCTTCTCTATCCCATCCCCTTTCCCCCCTGGGATTTCATTGGCATACATGATTCTATATGCGCGGTGCTGAGGAATCTTGGTGAGGCATTGGGAACTTGCGACATTCTGCTACTGTGCATTGAGAAGAGCACCACTTCTGATACAGGGCCTTCTTTGATAAAAAAATTAGCTTTTGGGGGCTTGTAACTGCAGGGACATGGTACAATTACATTTCTACATGTCGAACATTTGAATACCATGCACCCTACCCTGTGGCCTACCAGGCCTACATTAAAGTGATGCCATATGATGTAAATAGAAGGGTTTCCCCTGTTAAAATGGTTATTTTAATAGGTCCATCTGCAGGTTTAAACTGAAATCATGTTTTCCTTGTCACACTAGTGGGTGGCCCGATAAGTGCTGCTGTTCACAGGTGAAATGTAACTTTATATGCCATAGGTGTATTTTCTGCACCATAAACTATGGACTCCTAAGAGAGTTAAATGTGTGAATCAGGTACTAGCAAGTGTCTGCATGTTTTATGGGTCAGATCACATACACTTGGCACTTACACCTTTGCCCAAAGAAACTGTAGGGCAAGAACCTCAGGAGCCTGACCACAGCACCATTGTTTCAGGCCACACCCGAATAGTCCTACACTGTCTGTGCTGACTCTTCCTGAACTCAGCCTTGCAGCAGATGCCAGCCTTCAGCTCGACCCAGAAGCAGTGATCCAACAGTGTGTCCCCACTCCCAAGGAGGATGATAGGTTCCCACCGCTGTGCGTGAAAATAGCAATGGTGGTGTGGGGAATGCAACCCTGAAAAGATCAAGCAAATGAGGAAAAAGAAGAACAGGTCCCAGCATCATAGTAGGTGGAAGCAGAAGTGAGCAGGTTTCTAAAGCTCATAATTAGCATACTAGCCAAGTGCCAGTTTCCCTGTACATCCCACTGACAAAGCAGTATTTGAAAAATGACATCTTGCTATGAGCATGATATGGTGTGAAAGAAGAATGTTATAGCTATGAAATATTTCAGTTATCTTCTAAATGAGTTGACATGACCCACAACATAGCATGTAAACCTATATTCAAGGAAGTTCAATCTTAATGTGCTAACTGTCCTGAACGTTGGTTCTAATTTGATCCCCAGTGAACAAGCTTACATGATTTGACATAAACACCATGAAATACATGGACCATAAGAATTTCAAATTAACTAGACCATTTTTAGCTGAATAAACTATTGTTTATTCATATTTGAGCTTGGGTACTACTACTGAAAGTTTATTTAATCCTCTGTAATCCGCATGCAAGAAAAATATTGTGGTTCCTTTGAATTCATAAGAGAAACATAGAAGAATGTCACAACTTTACTAACACCATAAGGATGAAGAATAAGTTACATAGGGCTTTATTACGAGAGAGCCAGATATTGCCCTGCCTATCCCCCAGATTTTTTTTATACCTTATGTACCTCTAACTCTGGAGGGCTAGGTTAACCAGGATCATGGGTGGGGCCTTCAGGCTTTCCTGAGAAATGAAGACTTACTGGGGAGATATGGTTATTATTTCCAAAACTATTCCTCATTTTTCTCTAGAATTTTGCCTAGATAAAACAATATTTCTACAGTGGCCTGTGACATACATTTAGGTTTCCCAAAACAATTTAAGAAAGATTGCCTTTATATCATTGAAACTTAAGGATATGACTTTCAATAATCCCAAGCAAGGGTGCTATTTAAACCAATTTACAGGGGCACAATTTAAAAAATGTAAGCTTTATAATTAAACTAAATTAGAAATCCCAGATGGAAAATATATTAGAAATATCAGGTAAAGAAAAGCCCAAGAATAATCATTTTAAAGTGACATAAATGGGAAGGGCAATTTTCTTTGAGCACTAAAGCCCCATTGAAAATGAACATCACACCTCTCAAAACCTTACAAGACAGCTTTGTAAATTACAAAATTAACATAAAAATGCACATTCGAAGAGAAGTGGAAGAAAGCAAGCTGCTGAAAAAGGCTGGATTGAAAAGGTTCAACAGTTTTGTAAATTATATTACATCTCATGTGGGTTTCCCTCCTCTTCAGTCTGTAGAACACAAATTCCTTGTGTGAGCAAAAATCATAGAGATTAGGCAAAGACAATTGTACTTTTCTTTGCTTTGCCTCTCTCCCTACCTAATGGTATCTTATAGTATTAAGCCCACAGTTTATTCTCCTTAATGTGCTATATATCTTCCAAGGATAATATGGCTTTCCATCAATCTATTGTTACTCCACCAGAGTTTTTGATGCTTCCAGGTAAACCTCCAATAGCATGTGATGATCGGTTTGAATTCAAGAACTGTTTACAAGCTCTAGATGGAGCAGAGTTTGTTTCAGTCCAGAAAACAATGCTTCTTTTGGGGTCGTGGGGTAAAGAAGGTCAACATGTGTTTAAATGCTTACCCCCAGTGACTAATAGCCAACTGAAATAAATTACTGATGTTTACAAAGAAGCAAAGTTGTGCTCATAGATGCTTTTTGCAAAAACAGTAAATATTTTAATGCCTTGCCATAAATTCTACACCCAACCGCTGAAAGTTTCTGAATAAATTGATGATTTTGTGGCTAGGTTGTGTGGACTAGTTGTGAAGTGCCAGTTTGGACAGATGACAGAGGAATTAGTTAGGGACCAGATGATTATACAATGAACAAGCACAAACTTGTAGGAATGACTCTGGGCTACCAACAACCCTGTGCTTAAAAACTATAAATATACCTAAGGTGTTGGACTAGAATGAGAGATGCATGAAGGAAATACAACGATTGGACCGTAAGAATGTGCACAAGGTGGCAGAGGCATACAAAACTTGGGATCAAGTTAACGCTGTGGGCAAGAAAACTTTATGTAGTTCTAAAGGAAATAAAAATAATCAAGGAAATTTAAAACAATGAGCATGTCTACCTATGGAGGGAAGCACCACATAAAGTCATGTTATAGGTGTGGAAGCAACCTTTCTCCGGTTTATTCGAGGAATTGTTTGGCCTTAGGCAAAGACTGTCACAGCTGCTGGAAAAAAGAGCATTTTCCCAGAATGTGCAAAGCTGCGAAAATTAGTGAGTATCTACAGTGGAAGAAGCAACAGAGGAAATTGAACATAAGATGTTAATGGTGAATGGCCACAGAACGAATGAACCTGGGTTTGAGGTAAAAAGTAAGCCCAACGATGATGGTCTGAGCAGCTTGATGACAAAGCATTGCCTTCACTTCAGTGAATCTTTACGATGACCCAGCAACCCGACTGCATCGGAATGATTGACGATCAAGCCCCCAGCATCGATGCTTTGCACCATCTCAGTGTGACCTGTGTGGGTCTTGTAGCTAATCTCCACTCCATTGCGGTCAGCCTAAACATTGGATTTTCACTGGTCCCTCAGGACCCCAAGTAACCTTCTAAACGCTACTTTTGCATTTAATCTTTAAAAGTTCATATCTTGACTTCTACTGGTTGGATTTTTGTCATTGCCGTCTTATTGTGCTCAGATACATATTCTGTATGTTCTTAAATTTGTGTGCAGTATTTTTGTGGTGTATAGGTTGTATTACTGTGTGTGTGTATGCTGTGCAAATACTTTGCACATTGCCTGTTTAGATAAGCCTGACTGCTCTGTGCCAAGCTACCAGAAGTTGATCTTTTAGTGTGTATCTGGCTTATTACGACTAGAGTGGTGGTTCCTGCCTGGCCTGAGTGTACACCTCAGCCAACCAGGAATCCCATTTCTAACAGGTATATATATGCAATATACATTCTGACCCGAATTCTCTCCTCTAAATGTTTTTGTTTTTGGACCACTATGTTTTTGGACCTCAGCTGTGAATTAATCTTACTAATTGAATCTTACTCACATTAAGCTCTGGTGAAGTGGGTCTGTTTGCTAAGTGCCAATTATTCTCTTTTAATTGAGGTCCAGTACATGATCATAAGTGCACATACACTGTGTCCCTGGGCCAGTGGGATTACTGTCTAACTCAGCCTGGTATGCACAAAGGTAGCTGTGTCACGGATGGGGCTATGGCTTTTTTATCGAGCTTTTAGGATTTTTTAAGATTACATCCTCACATCCAGTTTATTATAGAGAAAAGTGATAGGCAGCGAGAAAAAAGAACCACCTGTGGCTGTATCATGATTCTGTTATCAGCGCTATCCCTGCACAGTAGGGATCTGTGCCCTTCTTCTTGGCATCTTGAGGGCATGCATTTACTCAAGAAATCTCTGAGGTAGTGCATGTCTTTATGACAGCAAAGTTCAGAAACACCAAGATCCAATTACTACCCTTGTTTTTTAGCTATTTTCTTAAGTTTTAAAGAAAAATGTATTCCACTTAACATGGCATACACTAGAATAATACAAAGCAATTAAACAAGAGTTACAGAAAGGGCAAGATAAAAATAAGAGAAAGAGAAAACAAAACAAAAAAAGATATACATTGCATAAAAACAAAACATTATTAGTTCACTTTACAAACTTGAGGAAATATAAGGAGGTGTTTGATATTAACAGGTCTTAAAGATTGTTGTGAGGAAGCCATGGAGGTTGCAAAACTTCCTGAATAAGAGGTGGGGGGCAAAAGCTGTAATGGCGGAATAATCTAGAAATTGAGTGACAGGTTTCCATGAGGCCTTTCATTTTAACAAAAAAGATAAAGGATGCATGTATGCAGTATCCAATCGGTGGGTATAAAAAACTTCGTACACCAAGCCCTAAAAGACAGTTTTGTAAAATCCTTCCAACTATGGGTTATTTGTTGTAAATCAAGTGCTAATAACAAATCTAGCATCGCCATATGAAAAGGAGCATTAACCCAATCCTCAGAAACACTGCCTAAAGTCACATTGGAAATAGAAAAAGAGGCGTTGCTTTAAAAGGTGAGATTAGTTTGGCGCCAAACTTGTAACCGGAAAGTAGAAACCAGGGGGCAAGTGAAAACTAAGTGCATCAAGTCAGCTTGTGGTGCAGAGCAAGTCCAACAAGTGTCATGGATATCTTGGTTAATCTTATGAAGGGTATGAGGTGTAATAAAAAGTCTGTTGTAAATGAAAAAAAGAGTTTTTGTAATTTTAATCCTGATAAGTTTCCAGGAAGTATGGATATTATGGTAGAAAGATCTTCTTCTCACTTAAGTTCCGTCTCAGTTTTGGACCTCAAAACAGGGGATTCAAGTAAAAGAGAATAGATAAGGGATACCTTGGGGCACATAGGTAGAATGTCAGATACATTTGTAGATGATGGAAAATCAATGGATGAGGTTGATTTGAACTAATTATAGGCTTGAACCATAATCTACTATAGACAGAGAAATTTAGTTAGAAAAGTAGACGGAAGGTTAAAAAGATTCTAAACTTGAGGAAAAGTAAGAAAAGAATCTTGATAATTGATGAACCTAGACCAGCCCCTTGACTCTCCAAGAATGCCAATAAATAAGATGTCCTTTCATCGTAATAAATGGGTTATTCCATATATTAGAATTAAGAAAGGAGACAAGATCTGTGGGTGGAAAATGTATTACAGAGGATAATAATTTGCAAGCATTATTGATAAGAGAGTTGGACATTTTCAGTGGTTTCCTTATAAAAGAAAAGAATTCTGCAAACAAATATGGCGACAAGAAAGCTCGTTCTAAATCATCGCATAGCGTAAAAGGAAGGACTTATGATAGTTGAGAAAATTGGGAATGTGTACTCCACCTTCAACTTTAGGCTGTTTCAGCTTTGCTACAGACATACGCTGCTTCTTGTTACTCCAAAGAAAAGCAGATAGTATTGAATTAATTTTCTTATAGTATTTGAGAGGAACATGCAGTGGACCATTAGAAATTTTGAAGAGAATCACATAGATCAAAATCATCTTAATTGTGTCCAGACGACCCCACCAAGACAAATAAAGAGGATGCCATTTAATAGGTATAGAAGTGATTGTCTGAATACAATTGTCCATATTAATTGAAATGCAGGACGTGATGGAGGAAGAAAATTGAAGACTGAGGTATTTAAGTTGTTTGGGTTGCCATGTAAGTTGAGAGGAAGAAAAGTCGTGATCAAAAGTAAATTTATTAAGAGGTAGAATTTCGCATTTGTCAGTGTTTAGCTAATAGCTGGAGACAGATGAATAAGAAACAACTTCTGATATTAAAATGTCATAAGCATATGCAGCCAATTTAACCTGATCCAAGCCATGTATGAAACCATGATTGTTATCATTCTGACAAACACAAGATAAAAATGGTTCCAGTGCAAGATTAAAAAGGAAGGGGGAGAGAGGGCAACCTTGTCAAACCCCGCTAGGTAGATTAAAAAGAGAAGATATGAGTCCATTAGCACAAATAGCTGCCTTAGGGGAAGAGTAAAGAAGAAAAATGAGTCATGTACTTCGTCCCAAAACCAAACCAATTTAAAGCTTGAAAAATAAAGGACCAGATGACCCGAACAAAAGCCTTCTCAGCATCTAAAGCAATGGCCGCTAGAGAATTGGGTACATTTGCAGATCTTGAAATAATATAAAAAAATAAACAAGTATTATCTGAAAGAAATCTACCATTTGACACAGCCAGATTGTTCTTTGCCTAAAAGATCAGGGAGAAGGATTTCTAGCCTCAAGAGTAATGCCTTGGAGAAGATTTTATAATCTAAATTAACTAACAGATGGAATGATAATTCTTACAAAAATGTGGATCCTTACCTGCTTCCTGGATTAAACAATTATAGGCATCTAGAAACGAGCCAGAGGAAGTAGCCAAATTGAGAAAAGAATGACTTAACCAACAGAGTTTAGGAAGAAGCAGTTTGGAAAAATATGTATAAAACTCAGCTGTAAAACCGTCCAGCTCAGGGACCTTGTCTTTTTAAGAGAAAATAGTGCAGGTTGAAGTTCTGTTTGGGTAATATCAGTCTTTAGGGAGGAGAAATCAACTTGAGAATAATCTGGCTTTGAAATAGAGGAAAGATAGCTTAAAATTGCAGAATCAGAAGGTATGTGCTCCGGTGTTTAAAGATCTGAATAAAATTGTTGAAATTGAGTTAGAATATCTTGGTCGTGGTGATGAGAGGAACCAATATCCTCAATATTTGATTTAATTAATAATTTATTTTGTTTAATTTTCAGATAGTTAGCTAGACGTTTTCCAGCTCTATTTTGACCTCCACAATACTTGGCACTAGATTTGAGAAGATATGAAGCAGCGTTATCAATGGAAACTTTATTGAAATTAATTTTGGCTTATTTAGAACTTGTTAGGAATTGGAAGTATAGTAAGAATGTTCTAAAAACTTTATTTCATTAAGAAGTCATTTAAATTTAAATTGTGACAGACGTCTTTTTTTTTTAGACAAAGTTCATTATAAAATCTCAAGGTGAGGTTTTGAATGTATCCTAACCAGTGTGAAAAGGCATGCCTTCCTTCTGATTGAGGCCAACAAGTCCTGAGCAAAAGCAGTGAAGGAGGAGGTGAAAGAGAAATCCAGTAGTAGGGAATTATTAAATCTCCATCTTTTTGGGAAAGTAGATTTGGGTATGATGTCTAAGTATATAGAATGTGAGGCATGATCGGATATCAGAATGGAGCCAATATCCACTGAATGCAAGGATTGAGTTGGGTGATGTGAAACAAAAACATAATCAATTCGAGATTGTGTATGGTGTACTGGAGAGAAAAATGTGTATGCCCTCAGGGTTGGGTTACATAAACTCCATGCATCAGTTAGATTATGTCTGTGATTTGTCTGGAATGTAGTGCGATGCTGAATGCCTGTCCAAAAAAGGATCAATCAATCTATATTGCAATCTCTGGCTAGAACAAGACTGTCATCTAGGTATTGTAAAAGCTTCTGAGAAATTAGAGTCCAAAATTTACAATCAGGTGCGTTGGGCCCATATACGTAAAATAAGACGATTGGTATTTTATCACATTGCATGTTAAGTATTAACCATCTCCCCTCTTCATCTTTTTCCTGTGAGATCAATTGGATTCTCAAAAACGTATGACAAAGTATTGCAACATCGTGCTTTTTCCCAGAGCAGGGGAATAGAAAACCTCACCCAGCCATCCTCTCTTCAGTTTTGCACTTTATATCTGATAAATGAGTCTCCTTCAGGAAAACTATACGTGCATTAAGTTTTGCTATGTGAGTGAGAACATGTTGTATTTTAATTGGAGAATGTAAACCCCTGTTGTTCCAAGAAACCATTGCCAAGACCATTGTGAGCAGACAAAATGTAGAAAACAATTAGACCTTGATTGAAAGAGAGCATAGCTAAACCTAAGATAGAAAGGAGAGAGAGTATGTCATACAGAGAATAAGATAAGTTAGAAAAGTTAAGATAAGAGAAAAACAAAAAATATAAAACAGGGAAAAAAGAGGAAAAAGGAGACAAAACACCTCGTGATATGCAAGAGAATACATCAAACAATAATGTAACACAAACTGAGAAGGCAGACAAACAATAAGGATAACATACTTAACAAAAACCTAATTAAGGTTGGAGAGTGTCCACACGAGGAAGACATCATGTCTGGTCCAGAAGGGAGGCGATGCAACAAATAATGGGGGACAAAGGCCTACACGACAAAGAGAAATCACCTGCAGGATAAAAAAGAACATTTTAAAATGTTAATCAGAGGAAAAACAGCCTATTAGGTAATTAAATTGAAACAAGAAAACACATCAGCATCAAAATAGCATAGTAAATTCTGAAAACAATGTTAGAAACAACTAAGCTTAACAAAAAAAAACAGTCATTTTGTAGATACTGAGGGGACTATGTCAATAACATCAGCACTGCCGGACGTAAGAAGGATCCTCATAAGTCATTGTTTTATTATTATGAGTAACTTTGAAAAAACATGGGGGGAAAAGACAAAACTGGGCTCCTATCGAGCGAAGGGCAGGTCTTATGCTCAGAAAGTCTCTTCTTTTGTCTGGTGTGGCTTTGGCATCATCCTGAGAAACATTTAGGGTATTACCAGACCGTGTGAGTTTCTTAATGTGAAGCACAGCTGAGATATCCTGCATTAAATCTGAATACTCTAAGAAGTAGAGGATGACAACTCTTGGTCTCTTAGAGGGTGAAGCAGCCGAAGGAGGGCGACCCAATCTGTGAGCTCTTTGGATGTTAAGTTGCAAATTCTCTGGTAACTGTAGGATCTGAGGTAAAAGAAAAAGAGCTTTGAAGAAAGAAATAACATCCACCTCTTCCATGCCTTCGGGAAGACTATAAATGCGTAGGTTATTTTGTCAATTTAGATTTTCTAGGACTTCAACTTGTCTCTGCAGTGAAGAAACGTATATCAAATTAACAAAGGGAGTGAAGAGGTAATGCTCAAAAGAGCATAAGAAGTGGATACGTCCTCCTCAAGTCAATTTGTCAAAAAACAAAGGGATCCACCCTTATGAGAAAGTACTGTAGTGTTCCTCCAGACTACGTGTGTCTCCTACAATGGTGGAAAGCACACAGCTTGGTTTAAATACCTATTACCCACCAAAAGGACCCTTGATGGCATTCTTCATCTTCGGGGTCTTCCCGTCCCACTGAAGGACTGGGCGTGCTGCGACCTATGACTACATGGGAGGACTGATTATGAAAAACAATACTATGTGTGGTGTAGGAATGTGAGGGAAGGGTCAAAAGAGAATTCCACAGAGTCCTGGTGAGGAGGTAACCTTGACATATGTGTGACTATAGGTACCTCTTCCCTCCCGTTTTGAAGGCTCATGTGGCATTATTTGGGTAATATAAAAACATTTTGCAAATATACCTACAGGGGTATAGTATACTGTGCATGTAGATTGTAGGTGCACCACTCAGTTAGCATTATATGTAAACACACCATTTTTTATTTGAGTGTAGAAGGGGTCTCATCTGTTTCCTGATGAGAAGCCAGGGGAGGGCTTTGAAATAAGTTGACACTTGAGACACAGCTCATTAAAGCATAGTATCTCATTCCCCATTTTTAACAATACCAGCTCAAAGTAACATTAAAATATTTTTTTCCACTGAGCCAGGTATTTTTTAATTTTGCACCATTCACTCACTTTTGACCCTTCCACTCACACTCCTACACCACACCGAGTATTGTTTTTCATAATCAGTGCTGCTATGTAGTCATAGGTCACAGCACGCCCCGTCCCGCAGTGGGGCGGGAAGACCGCGATGATGAAGCATGCCACCAAGGGTCCTTTTTTTGGGTGAGGGGTATTTAAACAAAGCTGCGTGCTTTCCACCATTGTAGGAGACACACGTAGTCTGGAGGAACACTTCTGTACTTTCTCATAAGGGTGGATCCCATTGTTTTGTGAAGAAACTTTTACCTGCAAGTTTACTTTAAGAGATGTATCATTGAGGTGTGAGATTTGTTGTTCCGCCGAAGACAAACGCTCTTCTGTGAGTGACCAATTTTTAGTTAAAGTTTTCAATTTAGCATTATTGTCCTCAATAAAACGGCGCAGAGCCCTGATTTCTTATAGTAGGTCAAGCGAGGCTGCAGGTGCAGTTTTTGTAGGTGATGGTGGGTCTTTCTTGAGCCGCTTAACTTGCGATTTATTGGCTTGAGCTTGAGATAACCCTATAGGTGGAATATGAGAAGAGCTCATTTTCAACCCCACACTTGAGGTAAAGTTTTCCTTTGCGGTGGAGACAGTTGAGGCCGGCAAGAGTCTTTATAATTTTCTATCAAACACTGAGTTGTGAAAAGAAGAACTTTAAACCTGCCCATGTAATAAAGTCACACAGAAAAGGACCAAAACACTAATCCAATGCGAAGAAATTAATACTCTTCCACAGATATGTCGACAACTGATGCAGCAAGTAGAGACTTGAAAGACGAGCATGCCATTTGAGAAAAAAGGAAAAGAAAAGCATATTGTAAAATGGAAGTCACCACAAAATATTATCAGTTAGCTAGAAACCTGTTAATGTAGACGCAGTAATCCAATTCCGGCATCAGTTTGGGAAAGAAACAGAAATTTAATTTAGAACATGCCAAAAAGTCCTGGAAGTAAAGAAATAATCCTTGTAGGAGACAATGCCTTTAAGAGATTAGGAGACTCCAATGTAGCCATTGCCTTCAAAGAATATGAACAGCCTTCAAGGGAGGAGCTTGCCATATCATTTCCTCAGAGTACAAGCTGGTTCCTCTCATGGTTAAAATGGTAGTCATCTCTGAGGGAGAAAGAAAATCCGCTTCAAACTTGACTTGTGGGCCCCATCACAACCTAAAAAATACATAAAATGCAACCGCTGTGCATACCCTATGAAAAACGGGTCACACAGTGGGAAATTGAGCAGGGGAGCTGCTGTCGCACTGCTGGTAAGCCACACCCCCTCCCTTGTTTTTGAGCTCTGCTGTCTTCAAAACATGCATTAACTCTAAGATATTTTTTTAATTAATATGCATGCTTCATAAACACACCTCTTCTGCGGTGGTGCAGTGCAGTGCAAAAAAGCATTATAAAACTGTCGCAGGTACTATTAATAAGTGTCAATTTTGTAATTACAACTTGTCCCAACACTATCAAATCCACTCCTACAGATATAATACAATGTATCTAGAGAAAACGTACAGTGTGGCAGATTCCATTCCCCCATTTTGTAAGTATCATTCTACAATGTGATCATATTTTGTACAGCTTTGCCATCTCTATTTTTCCATTAGTGTTCAAATTGCCAGAAAAGAGTAGATATTCTTTCAGGGTTTTCAAAAGGTCTTGTGGTCTAATTGCTGGATGCATCATAGCGGAGTATAATTCAATCATTTTGTTGCAATATACCATATCATGGATCCCGTCTTTATATCTGGTGGGGGGAGTGGCACACTCATCCATTTTGTAGCTACTCTGCAGTTGGACTTAGACCTCTCTGCAGGGTCACCCCCAAACTTTTTGTCTTAACTCCTCCTATTTTTGCTCAATTTGTTTTTGCTAGCTTTAGGGCTCTTTATTACTATTAACTAGTTCTAAAGGACTTGTGATGTTTCCCTAAACATTGCTTGATATGCTAACACCAGGTTAACATATTTAATTTACTTATAAGTCCCTTTTAGAGTGGTGTACCATATACCCTGGACCTGTAAAGTAAACGCTACTAGTGGGCCTTGAGCACTGTTTGTGTCACCCACTTAAGTAGCCCCTTAAAACATATCCCAGGCATTTCATTGCAGCCTGAATGCAGTTTTACCCTGCCAAGACGACTTGGAAAAATAGTTCCCTTGCAAAGCTTTAAACTCCCCCTTTATTGCATATAAGTCACCCCTAAGGGAAGACCTAAGTAGCCCATAGGGCAGGGTGCATTATAATTAAAAGGTTGGATATGAACCTTTAGGTTTTAGATATCGTGGTAGTAAAATAATTTCTACATACGTTTTTCGCTACTGTGAGACCTGCCTCTTCTATATGATAACATTGATTTGCCTTATTAGAAAGTGTTAACTTTTGATTGGGAACAGGAAAGCATTTTGTGTCTGGTATCTGAGGAATTGCAATTAAAATCCTCTTTAATGGTAAGGTCTGATTTAAAGTTTCAATTTTGAAAATGCCACAGTTATAAAGTTGCCATTTTCCTGCCCTAACTATTTGATGCCTGAAACTTGTTCCTGTGTAACATGATTGGGTGTAGTTGGAGTTTGTTTATTCTCCCCAGACTGCTTGCTTCTGGTCCAGGGAGGACCTGGCCTGACAGTTCGGGCTGGACTGTTCCCATGAGAAGCCGGGTCAAGACTGATTTGCATATGGTTGGGTCCAAACTGGGGTGGGATAGTGAGCAAAATAACAATGGATTAAATCCAGATCTCTCAACTGGGGGTGAGTGGTTGAAAAGTTTCAACACTCCATCCATCACCTTGTTGTATTTACTATTCCTGTCAGAGAGCCACAGGTGTACAGGGATTAGGTGAGCCAGGTTGGCCATCAACGGGCAGGATGGGGGGGGGTTGGGAAATGGACACTGCTCGACTTGTAACTGAATAGGCTGTGCACTGCCTTCACACAAATGACTTGTCACCCCTGCATTATTCATGCAGACATCTTTGAGCCAGGGCAGTTGAAGAAGGAAACTTCAAGCACTTCAAAGAAAATTCTCTAGAAACGTCTCCTACTTCAAAGAAGGCACCAGGTTTAAAAATAGGACCCTGAGACCCAATCTTCAGTTCACTCTCTGAACCTGCAGAAGGACTCTCAGAAGATTGGCCTGCTGTTTGCTGTCTGCCTTGAACTCTCAAATGCCTGCCTTGCTGCTTGAGCTCTGTTTCATCACTTGAACCCAGGACTACCAGAGTGACTCCAAAGGCTAGTTGGCTGGCTGCCTGATCAGAGCCTCAGGGACAGAAAAGGCTCCAACCATTTTGAACCCGCACTTGGACCCAGCCTTAGTAAGCCCTAACTTACCAAGTTGTGCCCCTCCTTTCTTAGACCCTTAGTGGTGGTGCTAAAGGTGCTCAGATAGACAAAATCCAAAACTTGGGAAATTTTTTGGTTAAAAACTGCTCTGAGAACCATGAGAAGACTCGCTCCGACCTGCTCTTCTCTCCATCCAAGGTGCAGTGCTGGTCGGCCTCACTTCGTGGCAGCTCTCACTACATTGTTCTCCGCTGCAACAATTACTGTTCAGTCTTCCTTCTCATAGCCAGTTGGTATCTGGCCTCATGGAACTCCATTGGCTATAGCCTCTTGCCTCGTCCCGCTAGAGATTTTCAACTTCCAATAAAGAGAATAAGTCTGAATGTAGAAATCTTCACTGTGTTTTCACCCATTGGCTCCCCAATGATAGTGTTCTCTCCTTGTACACCCCCTGCAGCTTTTCCCAGCTGCACTTAACCTTCTCAGAACATTTTCCTCAGAATTTCATCTAAGTTCGAAGGTAAGCAACCATCCACCCCAATCCACTCATTGCATCTGACTCCCACTCCATCGCAGTCTGCCATAGTTTTAAACTTTGACCCATCTCACTCGCAGTTGGCGCTTTCATCTTTTAGGTGCCAGTTTTTACTTTTAACATTAAAAATGCATGACTCTTGTTCTACTGATTGGATGTTTGTTGTTTTAGGGTCAATTTATTTACTCTATTTTGTGAAATTGTTGTGGAAGTTTTCTTGTGTTCTGTATTCACTTTATTACTGTTTGAGTGCTGAGTAAATACTTTATACATTGCATGTAAGGTAAGCCTAATTACTTTTCTATGTTTGTCCATGTCCTAAAAAAAAAATGTACTCAGCACACAGGAGGCGTGAAGGCCAAACATTGGTTAATGGCCATGGCAAGGTTGTGAGGTCTAACATGTGTCCACCTAGCTGAAAGCAGGAATAACTACTGTCCCTCGCTGTAGTTCTCTTCGCTAAGGCAGAAGAACTTGAATAGGCCTGCAGCATTAGCTTGGTATGTCCTAGAGTGATGTCCCACCGTAAAGTCAGTTCCCTGTAGGGAGATGGACCAAGACCTCCTCAACAGTTTGGGACACTCTCCCCTCATCTACTTTAGCCATCCACAGAGTCAGCGGTCTGTCTGAACCCGAAATCAGTTCCAAACAGGAATGGTCTTCTTCAGTGCCCAGACTACTGCATAGGCATCCCTTTTTATTGCACTCCACGTCTGTTCCCTGGGAAGTATCTTCCTACTGATGAAGGCTACAAGTTGGTATGGGTCCTTGTCGTTCAGCTGTGAAAGCAGAGCCCCGATACCATGCTCTGAGCAAAATGAACTCTTTGAAGAAGTCAGAAGCCTTGAGCAAGGGTGCTGTACACATGGCCTCCTTCAAGGTATTAAGACGGTTCTGGCATGCCTCTGTGTAGAGCACCTTTTTCAGCTGCTTTTTGGAAGTCAGCTTGGTTATGGGGGTACCATATCCCTTGACAAAACCCCTGTAGTATCTGACAAGGCCCAAGAAGACTTTCACCTTAGGCTGTGTCTTGGCAGGTTCCCAAGCCAGGCAAGGAGCAGCCTGGAGGGGCTGCTCCTTGCCCCCACCAACTTAGTGCCACAAATAGACCACAGACCCCTGCCCTATCTGGCACTTACTGACATTGATAGGCCTGCCTGCTCCAGGGCCTGAAACACCTCTTCATCGTGTAACAGGTGTCCTCCCTGCTGGATCTGAAAACTGCAATGTCATCCAGCACTGAAAGCTTTCATCCCAACAAGGACCCTGTTATCCGACCTGTGGAGGGTGGCAGGGGTATTCTTTAACCCAAAGGCCATCCCCCTAAACTGGATATTGTCTTCTAGGGTGGAGAATGTAGATCTCTTCTTGGCCCCTACAGTTATGCCAGTTTCCAGATGTTAGGGCTGGCACATTAGATACAATGTTGGGATAGTTCATTTTTCAAATGTCCCCACTGTTTGCAGGCAAAATATGATCTTGCCATTCCAGGGGCCTCTCCTCCGCCTCTGTCATTGCCTCTCCCAACGACACCTCCATTTTTTCTTCCTCACTTTACAGGACTCCTCACCCGACAAGCTTAACAGTTCTGTTCATATTCAGCGACTCCAATGACATAAATTTCATTTCTAAATTCTCTTTCTTTCTCTGTTGCGATGCTATTCAATGGGTTTGAGGTGGTCCCAATGTGGTCACCATCTTAGAATGCCATCCAATGCAGATAGTCATCAAATGACACATACTATTCTGTAACAATTGCTTCACAAAAGGAGTGCCTACAGTGTCTTGAGCCATCGCCATCGGATGCTTCATACCGAGTATCTCTCAAACACATCCTTAAGTCTGTCTAAATAATCAGCCAGTGCTTCACCCCTATTTTTCTTACAATTTGAGATCTTAGTCCAATCGGTGTGAACCAGGCACAAATCTGCAATCAAATTCAACAATGCTTTATTGACTGCTGCACTCCATTCTCTGCCGTTTGCAGGGGCCACAGTTGGTCATGGAGCTTTCTCCACCAGTCTTCTTTGCACCTCTATCGGCACCACCATTTGCAGCAACTCATTCACATCTGCCTAGATAGGTCTGTACACTTCAAACACACTCTGCAGTTTCTCTAGGAACTGAGTGTAGTTTTTCTGGATATGATGTAATTGGTTCTTTACACTCATTAATTCAGAGGGGAAGCAAGGGACATACAGCCACATGCATCAAAGTGCCCATTTGCGATTTCTTAATTGCGAAAATCAAGGAATCGCAATTAAGAAATCGCAAATTGGTATGCATTAAGAAATCGCACTTTTATTTGCGATTTCTTAATTTTCCTTAATTGCGATTCACAATTTGCGAATCGCAATTAAGGAATCCCTTCCCATTGATTCCTATGGGCCAAAAGGCCCATTGGAATGAATGGGAAGACAATCTCAATTTGTGATTCGCAATTAGCTAATCGCAAATTGAGATTGCGATTTCAAGGGTGCAGGGGTGTCCAGAGGACACCCTGTTGCACCCCTGAAATCAATCTATGCACATATGTTGTGCACACACATGCCCTAAGGGCATGTGTGTGCACAACATGACAGTTAGAAAAATGGACAGAATTGCATTTTTCAAATTTTTCGCAAATTACCATGAGGTCCAACCTCATGGTAATTTTTTCCTCCTAATTGCGATTTCGCAATTTTTTCAAGTGTCATGCATTGCATTTAAGGAACCGCAAATTGCGATTCCTTAAATGCAATCGCATTTTTAGAAATCGCAAAAAATAGCGATTTCTTGTATTTTTTGTTAATGCATCCCAAATAGTGATTTAGGAATCGCAAACGGCCGAATTTTGCAATTCGCACCGTTTGCGATTCCTAAATCCTTTGATGCATGTACCTGATAGACCATAATTCTACCCTCACCCACTGGGTAATGCTCCAAAAGAAGAACAGTGGAACAGGCAGAATCCTCATCATAAGTGTTTCTTAAATGAGGAGAAGAGAAACTCCTTCTAGATAATTGTTCTGCAGTCTGTCTCAAACTTTTGAGAGAAATATTATGTATGTTACTTGTATTTGTATAGTATGCTATCACCCATGAGGGTATCCTGGTACTGTAGCAGGAGTGTGAGGCTGACCTCTGTAGGATTACTCAAAAAGCCAGGTTTTCTGCTTCTTATGGATTTCAGGAAGATACTGGCCTAAAATTGTCCAACTGCAGCAAGGGTTCCCATGTCTCTAAAGGGTTCCAGGTTATCAACACCTATGTTTTATCCTAGTAAAGCTTCAGAAAATATACATCCATCCAGCAGCGGATAAAAAGAAGGTGTGGACACCATGACAGAAATGATACTTTTGGAATTAAGTTTAAATAGCACTTACCTGCATGAAACCTCATATGAAGATTAAAAAGCCTGGGGGACAGAGCTGATCTTTGCTCACAACCTAGCTGAACACGCTAGTTGCGGAGGAGGCAGACTGAAAGATGACCATTTGTTGTTGGCCATACAGGAAGGACTAAAGCCACTTAATGACCTTTTTATTCTTTCCAATGTTTTTTTGATATGCTTGAGTTTTAATTATGGGACTCATTACTGGTTAGATGAGCGAAGTTGGGACCTAACAGCAAGGAGTCGTAGGTCACACCTGCCTAATTATGAAGTGGTAAGAATCATAACTTTTCCCATTGCGGCATGTGCTGAAGCCCGAAAATGGACACAGCACAAGCTGCATTGGAGAAACAGATGCTTGCAAACATCCATGCCTGTAGGCCATAAATATCAGAGGCCCATGCACTAAAAGTGTTTCTGTATGTGTAATTTTTTTGTGTGCATGTTTTCTTTTTTTTCTAGTATATTTTTGCAATAAAATAATTTTAAATTGGACCATTGAATCAGATTGCCAAATTGGATCTATTGGCTTTGCTAATGCTTGTTTAGGAGTTTCATAGATTCTGGCATTTCTTTTTTGTGTACAACCCTCCAAAAATATTAGTTTTCTTATCTACTTTTCAACAAATACTTTTCATTTGAGACTGATAATTTGAATAAAATGGGTGCAGTCGTGATTTAGGAATTTGTTCTCATTTATCATTTTGTAGATCATGTTTTCATTGCATTTCTAAACTTTATGGGACAGATTCACAAAGGTAATCTGAGCTATAAGTCTAACTTTATGACTTCCGGTACTCACAGAGGTAATTTACGAGTCGTATCTTTATGTCTGCAGACGGGCCAGAATCTCCGCACCCGGGCCGTACTCTCTACACCCGGGCCGTACTCTTTGACTGTAGCCGTACTCTCCGGCTTGGGCTGTACTCTCCGGCATGGGCCAGATGACGTGTAATCAATGGGCTAGAATACAATTATTTACAAAAAGGAGCATTAGGAGCGCGTGATATATCAGTTTGGGCAGGGAAATGGGTGTGGCTGGACACTACATCATATCCCAGAAATGTTTGCTCCTTTGCATCATGGTACATGCAGCCCACGATTTGCGCTTTCCTCAGTGTGCACACTGAGAGGAGCTTAAATCATGGACTGCATGTACCATGATGCAAAGGAGTTTACTTTTAAGTCTATGACCATCCACTTCCTCCTTAGCGTGGTGTGGAGGGGTGGAGCTCATGTGACTGATTGATCAATGCATGCAGGGACTTCGAGGTATTTGATCCTGATGTTGTAATTGCAACTCCAAAGCATGGTAGGTGTCCCCAAGTGAAATGGCTCATTGACATTCCCATGCAACTAAAGTGTTATGGCCCCGTGACATGATGAGAAGATCTGCTTTTCCTATTGATCCTTACGGAATCCTCAGCAGATAGAGTGTGCCTCACGGTAGAGGGCTCTAGATCTCCTGGTTTGCAGCCTTCCTCTTGGATGTGATGGCAGATTGTGTGTCAGTGCTGGTCTCAAGGTGTCCTCTTGGATGTTGTTTTGTATTGGCATAGAAGATCTTAGTGACGTGACTGCCTCTTATTTTATTTTTTATTTTTTTGAAAAGTTTTATAGAGCACGAATAAGACCCGGCAGGGTATCAGAGAGCTGTACAACAAAGCCAGCTGGTTAGTCTTGCGCTGGAGGACATAATAGATAGCTAAGCTTTTGCAGTAGAAGCACAATAGAGACAAAGTAGACATGTAAACAGTTACCAAGATGAAGATTGCAGAGTAGACAAGGGAAGGCAGGGTTGTAGGTCAATACCATTAGTTTGTAAGGTTACAGTACTATTGTAACTGTTCAGGAGAAAATCTTTGACTTCTTTTTTAAATGTATAAGTCTTCTATGTTTATAGAAAGTCAGTCTCACCAGTCCAAGATGGCTACATGTAAGTGATGTTTTATTCTTTTTATAGAGTTTTATAAAGCGCAAACTAGACCCGAGACATCGGGTATCAGAGCACTTAACAAGAGCACCAGTTTCATTATATATGGACACATTCATTTTTGTTAGAAGTTTGAGTGATTTGCCAGAATCGTAGGATATTGAGCGTCATTGTTGAGTCTCGAACCCAGGTCCTCAGCTACGAGGTCGACGGCTCTAACCGTAAGGCTACATCATTCTTGTTTTTTCAAACTAAGATGCTGTCATCAGCTTCCTGTTTAAAGTTAGATTCTACTTAAGGCCCAGCCAATCAGATAAAACAGTGCCACAATCAGAGTTTTGTCCTCATGGGTGTTGTGATTACATTTGTCCCTCCTAGGACACTGTACGCCCGGCGCCTACGTCACCAGCTGTCTCTGGAATGTTGACAGATGACAGCTGGTGGCAGGCTCGGCAGGTTGAGCGCTCCGCACCTCGGAGCGCATGTGTTGGTGTAGTCAATAAAGAAGCTTCCCTAATACCAACGTTGTCTGCAGAGACTTCTATACAAGTTTGGCGACGAGGCACCAACACGAGCCACAGCAAAAAAAGGAAAATTGTGAGTGAAACAAAAAAAGAAAAGTTATTTAGAAGAAAATAATACGAGATATTAACAAAAGAACTTTATTTAAATCAACTGTGTGAACGGCGTATATGAAATGATCTGGAAAGAATGAAAGTTCTGCGGAAGCAACACAAAGAAAATGAGAGGCAGAGCGGCACGCACCAATTTGAATTGAATTTCAAGAGAGACAACGCTTGTGACTGAAATAAACGAAGATTTCATGAGGCAAATGTTCTGGCTTCGCGAGTGTGTCTGAGGATAGACGGTTTGCCGGTTGCATCCAACTGCCGTTAAAAATACGTCAAAGAGCTGTCAGTTGCCAGCTGAGCGCGCGTCTCCTAGGCAGCGCACCTCACAGCTGACTAAAGAAGCGTGTCTACGCCAGGCACAAGCGGCCATTTTAGAAAGTGGAAAAACGCATTGGCAGAAGGAATTGTAACGGAAGTAGCGGTGATGAAAGCGCTAGTGTTAATAAATTAAAAGGAACCATACAGAAGAAAGCGCTAGTGTGGAAAAAAATAAAAGGAACAATACAACAGAATAAATAAACATACAGGCGTAAAGACGCTTAAACACAACAAATGTTACTATCTGTCTTTAAAAAAAATGAAAGAAAATTAAGAAATAAATAGTGCAACACTGCCACCAGCAGGACAAAAACATATTTACTTTAGGGAAGAAAAGGCAAATACAGGAGTCATAGCCAGGAGCACTAAGGTATAAATACAGTAGAGCACTCATGGCATCAGGATATTTATGGAACTTAACACCACTGAGATTGTGCATCGACCGTAGCAAAATGGGCAAGTGGCATTTTGAGATTGTGCATCGACCTGCGTGATCTAAATAGAAACATAGTAGTGGAACAGTATCATTTGCCGAGAATCAACGAAATGCTAGCCAAAACAAAAGGTGTGAAGTGGTTCTCGACAATAGAATTGAAGGCCGCCTATCACCAGGTACCTCTCCACAGAGAGAGTAAGAACCTCACCACATTTGTGACGCCTTTTGGGTGCTATCGCTTCAACAGAGTTCCTTTTGGTTTGGCATCAGCCGTTGCGATGTTTCAGAGACTGATGCAGAACATCTTTGCAGGCATTCCGGACTTGCTAACGTTTCAGGACGATATCCTCGTCATGGGAAAGACTCGTTAAGAGCACGGCGATAAGGTCCATCAAGTTCTGGAAACTTTGGCAGCAAAGGGTTTGACGGCGGAGCTCAAGAAGTGCAAGTTTGCATGTCGCAAGGTGAATTACCTGGGGCATGAAATATCAGGAGAAGGTATTTGTCCCAAGAAGGAGCCGTTGGAAGCATTCAATGATGCACCTGAGCCAAACAACAGAGAGGAACTGAGGTCCTTCCTAGGATTAATTGAATTCTATGCGAAGTTCATAAAGAACTTTTCTCACAAGACTTACCCACTAAGGCAACTGATAAAGGAAAGGAACAAGTACATATGGAAAGACGATTGTCAGAGTACTTTCGCAGCGTTGAAGAAGGAACTATGCTCAACTGTTCCATTACAAGGTTTTGATCCTATGCTTAAAAATGTGATAACAACAGACGCAAGCTGCAAAGGATTAGGAGCTGTACTATCCCAGAGAGATGTAAATGGAAATGAGTGTACCATTGCCTTTGCCTCACGCTCCTTGACCCAGAGTGAGGAGAAATTTTCAGTCATTGAGCGTGAGGCATTGGCGTGCATATGGGCACTAGAGCACTTTAGACAGTTTGTTCTTGGGTGGCAAGATTATTCTTCACAGCGACCACAAACCTTTGACAAAGGTATTCACAACTAAAAAATTGTACAATGCGTCACCTAGGCTCGCGCGATTGTCCATGAGATTGCTGGAATACAATTATGTTGTGGTATATGTACCTGGGGTAAGGAATGTTGTGGTGGACTTTTTAAGTCGCATGCCATTGCCAGAATGTTAAATATGTAATGATAATGTTGAAGAGAGTGTCGCTAGTGTGAGAGAAGAGCTAGAGGGGATTTCACTCGAGGAGTGGAATGTAGAACAGGACAAGGACAAGACGTTGTGTGAAGTAATTGAAATGGTAAAGAGAGGTTGGGGCTCCAAGAGTACCTTAACAGAGAGACTAAATACCTTCTGGGAGGTAAAAGACGAACTATCTCATGAAGATGGGTTGTTGCTAAGGGGGGGAAAAGTAGTACCACCCACTACACTAAGAAGAAGGATGCTGGACATTTGCCACGAGGGGCATTTGGGAATAGCTAAAACCAAGAACAGGGATAAGAACAGTTACTGGTGGCCAGGAGTAAGCTTGGAAGTTGGAAGGGTTGTCAGGGACTGCCCCTCATGTTCAAACTCTCACAAAACTCAAGTGACCTTTAGACCACCTTTGCAACCTATACCCTGCCCATCCATGCCGTGGGAGAGAGTAGGGATAGACATCATGGGACCGGTAGTGGACAAGGGGGAACAAGTGTACATGGTTGTCCTCATTGATCACTTCTCCAAGTGGCCAGAAGTAAAATTCTTGACCCAACCTGACGGGGTCAATGTGGTGAAATTACTTGACAAGGTTTTCACACGGGAAGGTCTCCCCAAAACCATAGTCAGTGACAATGGCCCACAGTTCACCTCTGACACCTTTAAAAGTTATATTCTAAGAAACAAAGTGTGTCACAAAACCACATCAGTGTACCACCCCGCTTGCAATGGAGCGGTGGAGAGGTTCAACAGAGTCATAAAAGGGATTATTCAGTTGGCCAAAAATAGCAACAAGAAATGGAGGCAGGAGCTGTGCAAAACGGTCTGGGCGTATTGCATCACACCATGTATTACGACTGGCCACAGTCCATTTGAACTTATGCGGGGCAGGACACCTTTGTGTAAAGATAATGTAGGATGGGCCAAGGCAGCTAAAAGAGTTATCTGGTCCACAGAGCAGGTTGAGGAGAAGTTGAAATTGGCACAAGCAAACTACAAGGAAAGGTATGATGAGAAACATGGTTGCAGACCAGTTACCTTGGAGGTTGGGGATACTCTGAGGGTGAAGAGAAGTGGACATGTAAGCAAGGGCAACAACAGCTACACAGAGCCACAGGTAGTACGGGAGGTGTATTGCAATTCAGCCTTGCTTGGCGATGGCAAGGTGTGGCATTTCTCTGCCCTGTCACAATGCAAAAACAAAACAGAGAGACCTGAGAATGTGGCCAAAGAACAGACACAAGGATTAGATAGGGCATCTTTTGAATGGTCAGATGAAGAGACTGCCGAAGAACCACAAGCATCCGACACCACCGGGTTACCAAATCTTGAGTTAGGCAGTACTTCTTCCAATCAGTGTGAGCCGGGTAGGACAGATGCAAGCAGAATAAGTAGGAGGTTACCATCCCCACAGGCTCCGAGCCGTGCATTGAACCAAGCCACCAGTAGAACAGGAAGGAGACTATTACCACCCATTAAATTGTCAGATTATGTTTGTGGGTAGCATTGAAATGTATTTTTAACCACATATGGTTACATGTTAGAATATTGCAGCTCTTTACTGTTTGTTTTCCTTTCCCTCTTTCATCCTCGTTTCTTTCTGTCTTCTTTCTTCCTTTCCCTGGTTGCTTTTCTTCCCTCTAGGAGGAGGATGTGTTGTGATTACATTTGTCCCTCCTAGGACACTGTACGCCCAACGCCTACGTCACCAGCTGTCTCTGGAATGTTGACAGATGACAGCTGGTGGGGCGAACAAAGCGATACAAAAGGGGATGATGGACGGAGCTTTGAACAAATCCAACACACCACCCCCAGTCAACTGATCTGGGTTTAATTCATCACCATTCTTTAGCCCACTCAGCCACCCCATTTCAGACATGGCTATATGCAAATCAGTCTGACCCTTAGCCTCATGGGAAAAGTCCAGCCCGAACTGCCAAGCCATGTCTTCCATGGCACGGAAACAAGCATCCTGGGACCGGTTTCGGATTCATAATCCTCATCAGCCAGGCTATCTTGAATCCAGTGGCCAAGTGAGCAAGGGACTCACGTCTGAGCATACCCTGCCACACATAGGGCGAACAAAGCGATACAAAAGGGGATGATGGACGGAGCGTTTGAACAAATCCAACACTCACCCCCAGTCAACTGATCTGGGTTTAATCCATCACCATTCTTTAGCCCACTCAGCCACCCCATTTCAGACATGACTATATGCAAATCAGTCTGACCCTTTCCCTCATGGGAAAAGTCCAGCCCGAACTGCCAAGCCATGTCTTCCATGGACCGGAAACAAGCATCCTAGGACCAGTTTCGGATTCATAATCCTCATCAGCCAGGCTATCTTGAATCCAGTGACCAAGTGAGCAAGGGACTCACGTCTGAGCATACCCTGCCACACATAGGGCGAACAAAGCGTTACAAAAGGGGATGATGGACGGAGCGTTTGAACAAATCCAACACTCACCCCCAGTCAACTGATCTGGGTTTAATCCATCACCATTCTTTAGCCCACTCAGCCACCCCATTTCAGACATGGCTATATGCAAATCAGTCTGACCCTTTGCCTCATGGGAAAAGTCCAGCCCAAACTGCCAAGCCATGTCTTCCATGGACCGGAAACAAGCATCCTGGGACCGGTTTCGGATTCATAATCCTCATCAGCCAGGCTATCTTGAATCCAGTGGCCAAGTGAGCAAGGGACTCACGTCTGAGCATACCCTGCCACACATAGGGCGAACAAAGCGATACAAAAGGGGATGATGGACGGAGCGTTTGAACAAATCCAACACTCACCCCCAGTCAACTGATCTGGGTTTAATCCATCACCATTCTTTAGCCCACTCAGCCACCCCATTTCAGACATGGCTATATGCAAATCAGTCTGACCCTTTGCCTCATGGGAAAAGTCCAGCCCGAACTGCCAAGCCATGTCTTCCATGGACCGGAAACAAGCATCCTGGGACCGGTTTTGGATTCATAATCCTCATCAGACAGGCTATCTTGAATCCAGTGGCCAAGTGAGCAAGGGACTCGCGTCTGAGCATACCCTGCCACACATAGGGCAAACAAAGCAATACAAAAGGGGATGATGGACGGAGCGTTTGAACAAATCCAACACTCACCCCCAATCAACTGATCTGGGTTTAATCCATCACCATTCTTTTGCCCACTCAGCCACCCCATTTCAGACATGGCTATATGCAAATCAGTCTGACCCTTTGCCTCATGGGAAAAGTCCAGCCCGAACTGCCAAGCCATGTCTTCCATGGACCGGAAACAAGCATCCTGGGACCGGTTTCGGATTCATAATCCTCATCAGCCAGGCTATCTTGAATCCAGTGGCCAAGTGAGCAAGGAACTCACGTCTGAGCATACCCTGCCGCACATAGGGCGAACAAAGCGATACAAAAGGGGATGATGGACGGAGCGTTTGAACAAATCCAACACTCACCCCCAGTCAACTGATCTGGGTTTAATCCATCACCATTCTTTAGCCCACTCAGCCACCCCATTTCAGACATGGCTATATGCAAATCAGTCTGACCCTTTGCCTCATGGGAAAAGTCCAGCCCGAACTGCCAAGCCATGTCTTCCATGGACCGGAAACAAGCATCCTGGGACCGGTTTCGGATTCATAATCCTCATCAGCCAGGCTATCTTGAATCCAGTGGCCAAGTGAGCAAGGGACTCACGTCTGAGCAGCTGGTGGCAGGCTCGGCAGGTTGAGCGCTCCGCACCTCGGAGCGCATGTGTTGGTGTAGTCTAATAAAGAAGCTTCCCTAATGCCAACGTTGTCTGTGGAGACTTCTTTAAAATGGGGTTTATCTCTACTTGTTTCTATCTTCCTCATCGTTTTACCATTATCTCGAGCTAGTTTGGTCATGGTTCTATTGAGCCATATCTTCTACTCCTGTGTTCCTTCTCTTTGAGATTTTTTTTACTGCCGTTGGGCATTTTTCTTCATTGGTGATCCTGCACTACACACACCTGTTCTTGTTACATAAGTTTATAAAACAAGGAACTACGTGACTATTCTTCGTAAACGCTAGCTCCATCAGTTAGGTCTCACCACGTCATTGCTTGACATACAGTGATGTCATCATTCATGCCATCACTGAGGCCAGATATGATGCTATTAGTGACATTATGTGTGATATTTAAGGGCACTGCACTGGGGGGACTGGGTAATTGGCAAATTTATTTTCTATTTAGTTTCTGGACATAAGTTGATTGACCCATCAATGGAAACGTTTATGGATTATCTGTTTTTTATTCTAATGATGTACATATCACATCTAAAAAAAGAAAACTCTTCACTTTCACAAAGACTTTTCATGGAATATGCGCACCTTCTATTGTCTGTTGAGATTTTTATGGGGATTTATTTCAGTACAGTAAGAGTTAAGAACATTAGCAAACAATGGAGAAACATGATTAAAGTTAGGAAGAAAATAATAGATTTTGCAGAACTTGGGAAGATCCAAGAATATACTGGGTAACACAGCTTCTACAACTTCCTTGACAGCCATGACGAATAGCCTTAGTTATGTTGCTATTTTCAAGGACTGCAGAGACTATTACCAGCATCCCATTTTGGCAGATGCAACATGGAGATGAACACCAGCTGGAGGAAGATTTATCGTCTATGCATCAACTTAATTTCTCAACTGTTTCATGCTTGTTATATGGGATAAAGTTGTCCTGAATGATTTTATCATTAAAATGAAGCTAAACTCCCAGTGTTTCAAAAAAGTTAATCCTTACCAAAAATACACCCACCTTTTTAAAGACATTAATTTATAACAAGTATATATTTCAGACACTGCGCCAACTTAAATACCTTGGGCCCTCATGTACAAAGAGTGTAATAGGATAAAAAGGGGTTCATAATTTGCACACCGACTTTTACCAGATGCATTCTTATTTTGTGAAGTCGCAATTCGACCCACCAAACAAACACATGACAAACTACGACATATGCACAGTGGCCTTCTATTGTCACCAGACCACCATGTCTGCGATGGTTTTTAAATAAAGCACATTTTTAATGCAACCATTAAATGCACAGGATACATTAAAAAAAAGAAACTGAAAATGTTTATAAACTTTTTTTAAGATGAGGCATTGGTCAATATACCACTCATCATTCGTCTGCGAATGGGTTACGCCTGTGAGTTGGGGGTAAAATATTAATGTTTTGCAACCAGATTTTGGTAATTAACATTAATTAATACATAGGTTAAGAAATCGGTATTTGAAAGAAATTCCCTTAAAATGCCCTCTGAAAGTAGCGATTCCGTAATGTTTCCTAAACCCATTTACTGTTTAAGACATTTCCTTCTGAATCATATGTGTTTAGTATATTTAAAAAAATATTTTAGCTGCTGCAGGCCATCAAATTTACCGAATCTAAGGGTTTATTTATGATCGTTGAAACATTTTATAAATGAGGCTCCTGTCAAATGCAGTGTTTAGAATTTTATCAAGTCAAATGCTCATCACCTATAGCATCTTTTTGGGGCACAACATTCTAATTTGGACCATCACAATCTGCATGTGCTAGGAAAATATTAGGTCTATTTTCCATTTTAATATTAATGTTCTCGTGTGACCATCCTCACCTTCCTTCTGATGGATGCATGTCAGATTAGCATGTATGGAAACCCGACAAGCCAGATCCATAGCTCCTTTCCCCCTCTCCAGCTAGCAGGAGCATCATGGGATAAAGTTGGAAAAGTAAATAACTCCATGATAGTAAGCACCAACCGTGCGGATGAAAAGCATATGCTTGTAAGTAAGAGGGTGGCATAATCTTAATGGTGGGTGACACCCATCAAATGTAGGTACGTTAAGTGATATAGCTCTCGGATGTCATGTTAGAACCTAATGTTGCACAGTGGCAAGACGAGTATCCCTTCAGTTGTGTACTATTTTGCATAAACATATTTTCTGTTTCATGAAATCACTTAATTCACCGCATGACAGTTCTAGAGGTATTAAATGAAAGCAACATAGCTATGCTGTTTTAGAACTAACCATACATTGTAATGATAAAATTAATTCTGCCAATGTAAATACATTTTTGGATTTATATGGATTATCGTTCTCTTTTTTAACTAGATTACAATTGAGTTATATAGATTTGACTGCAAAATCGCAAAGCCGTATGACTTACAGCTCCCTGTACTTCTGCTTTTTAGGTCTGGCGTTAGACAAGACTGTTTGATTTTTACAAAAATTATATGAAAAATATACTTACTGTTGGGACAGAGGAGTTTTCCACATGCTAAAGGATATGCACCCCTGCCCTGAGTGCTCCAACTGTATAGATGTCTGGGTCCCTAGTGCTGATTTTTGTTGTCTTATGTGAACTCGGATCATGCATCTGTGCCATGACATTGGCCTGTGTCACAGATTGCGGTCTTGTTGGACCGGGAGGGGCACCAAAAACTCTGCCCTCATAGTGGTGAAAGACTATTGCCATTACAAGGAGTTAAGAAGCGTGAGTGTGGCGGTGGTAGCGTACTCTGGAGTGATAAGTAAGAGTGAGCAGGCCTTTTTAGGTCGAGCCTTAGCGCAGCGCGCATGCGCTGCTCTAAGGAGAGGGCCTCTTGGAGCTCACCAGGACTTTTCCCAAGCTTGTGCTTGTGGCATTTTTTCCACCAATATTTCTATTGGTGTTTGCAGGCGTCTTCCTTAAAAGACAGCACGCAATTGGGTAAAGCCGGGTGCATGTCCCGCCTTTCCCAGCAAATGGAATCGCCCACGGCCTAGGGCTTGCAGTTACGCGCAAAGCGGTATCTGTTTCCAATTTCCGCGCCCACGTCTCGCGTTCGCGTTAATTAGAAACAGATGTCGCCTTTACAGCACCTCTTTGAGCCAAGTCAGACTCTTTCACAGTCCTTCTATGCTCTCCTCACCCTGTTAATTTGTTGGTTCACACATCAGCATAATGGCGTTCAATCTACGCTTCTATTAAGAACTCTGTATTTATCACACATTATGTATATTACTTCCCGGCATAATGGCTCAGAGTCACCGGCATTGGCCTGTTGTGGGATGATAATCGTTAAAAGATCACGTCATTCCGGGTATGTTTAAAGGAACTACAACTCCGGTTGTGCAAGAAGGAGACGACGCCCGCTAAGCGCCCGTACTCTAGCACAGGGGCGTTCTTGTGGGCGCGTGTCCTTCTTCTTGCCCATTGTGACAGCTAATATGCTGCTGCGGTGCACACGCGCTATCGCGCGCTGCCAGCTGTGAACCGTAGCCATTCGTTGTGAGTGCGCACAGCTGCCTAGGTCTGGAGGATGCTGAGGGATGCACAGGGGCTCAGAGCCTAATAAAAGCAGCGCTCGCCAAGACAGAAGCCAGGTCCCAGGTATGAGAGCACTGCAGCCATCCCATGCGCTGTGCGAGATGGTCATTTTCACTGAACTCTTTGAACACGCTGTGCATGCGGTCTCAGGCACATCCCTGTCCACGCACTTCATGCCCACAAAATCACTGTTGTTCACACATATTCCTGTGCACGCATTTCTCCTGTATACACATCGTCCATGCGCACACATCACTTCTGCACCTCACATCTACGGTATGTGGTACACAATGCACTGGATTGTGCACACCTTCATGCTAGCCATACACTCCACCTATGCACATAGCCCCACATTCAGAATCTCCCCTTAAGCACATTGATTTTGTGCCAAAAATATCCATTCGCGGTATTTTATCCCCGCTCACCCGATCCTTCCGTGCACACAGTACTCTGAGAACTTAGTAGCCAGAGCAGGCTACCTTGAGTGTACCAAGACCTTTTGTTTCCGAAAGACTTTGTGTGTGCAGTCCGATTCCTCTTCTGCATAAGCAGTCCTTTGGGCACGGCTCCGGGGTGCGCACATCATTCCTATCCCTGCTTTCCCTCTGTACATTGCCCCCCATGTGGGCACCCCGGTCCTGGACACGGATACCATGTAAAGCCTACCAGCAAACCGCCGCTCCCGTGTCATTGAGCAGTTGTAGCCTCGCTTCACTTGACCGCGGTCCGCCTCCACCGTAGGTCCCTATGGCTGTGATATGAGCTGGAAGGCTGTCTGTAACACAGAGGAGGTGTTGTAGACAAGGGCACACTTCATTTTCTATGCAAGTGTGCCCCTTGCACAATGAAGTGACTTCCTTCTTTTGTTTTCTTGCAAAATTCACATGTCAATTTGAAGCAGCCACATCCGCTGCTTAAATGCACACATATCATATGCCTGCTTAGAGCTACACACAGAGCAGCATCTGTGGTGTCCGCCCCGACCATGACTTTAATGCTCTGAATCGGGCACCATGTCCCGCCTCTCTTCTGAAAAGAATTGGAACACGGGCGGGGCCAGCACCAACTTTACAATGAATTATTTTCAACCAACGAGACTGTTCTTTAAACATTAATTTACAGCAGTCTGGACAATAAAAGTTTCTCTTTTGAACTTTTGAGGTAGAGTGTAGGGCTTCGGGTGCCCTCTGCCTGTCCGGCTCTATGCAACAGCACCCTGCTTACTCCCTGTCTCTACTATTTGCCCTGCTCTCACCTCGTGCCTCCGGTGCCCTCTGACTGTCCGGCTCTATGCCACAGCACCCTGCTTGCTTCCTGTTTCTACTCTCTGCCCCCCGCCCCTGCTCCCACCCCGTGCTTCTGGTGCCCTCTGCCTGTCCGGCTCTATGCCACAGCACCCTGCTCCCTGTCTCTACTCTCTGCCCCTTCCCCCCCTCTCACCCCATGTTTCCAGTACCTTCTGTCACAGCACCCTGCCTCTACTTTCTGCGCCCCAGCTCTCACTTTTAAGTTATGTTTTATATTGTTGTATGTGAAAGTTTTAACACATTTATTAAAACTTTCACACACAGTAATATAAAACATAACTAAAAACTTAAAAGATCCCGAAGGCGAGACCTATTGGCTATTCCAATGCTTGATTACCTGTGTCACTGGAGTGCTACAGGCTCACTTATTTAAAGTTTTGCTGCTGTGTGCTTAACTTACCTGTGTCCTACATTGGTTTGATGTGTAGTGCTGTGCAGTGCAGGTGTTGGATGAATGTGTGCCTGTTCTTGGTACAAAACAGGGTTAAGGCAGTACTGTACAGTGTGTGCTTGTTATATGCATCTGCATGGTGTATGTGTGCCAGCAAGTGGTACAACACATGAAAGATGTAGTGCTGTGTAGTGTGTGCATGGTATATGCATGTGTTGGGTGTATGTGTACCTATTAGTGGTACAATATTTGAAGGATGTTATGATGTGCAGTGCATGTTTGCTATGTACTTGTGCGGGATGTATGTGTGTGTGAATGGTACAGTATATGGCTGACTCTGGGTTCCATTTTGGGAGATCTAGTGCTGCATGGTGAAACATGAAGAGGTAGAGGAATCCCCCTGACAGATTTGTGTATTGCAGAAAGCTGAGTCGTACCCTCTGGAGAAAGGAGATCCAAGTTCCCCCAGTACACTTCAAAGGGGGCTTTTTGATTCAAAGAGAGGTCACAAGGAAGGGGCCTGGGCACATCTCAGGAAGGAGATGGGGTTGATAAGAGGATCATGAAGAGTAGGGTTGAGAACCTGGGCTAACGTTTTCTTTCACTGATCACTGTGGCTAACATCCAGGTGTGAACTCTTGTCACTCCCATGGCCTGCGTTGTGGGGCTATCAGCTTTGGAGACATTCTTGCTGTGACAGACAGCTTTCTGGAGGGAGTAAGGGTAGAGGAAGGGCCACTTCAAAAGGTAGCAGACCCAAACATAAACTTCAAAGACTCAGGCTCTAAATCACATTAGTGGAAAAACAGAATACTTTTTTGGGTATAAAAATCAGTATTTTGCTGGAAAATAATGCATTGCTGCCTCTGAGTTTATTTTGAGATTTGAGTCAGTCTTCACCCCCCTGTATCTACCTTCTCTCCTGAGGGAACATTGGATTGCTTGAACCACCCTATTACTGAGAGTCAAGTGTTGAAGGAGTACTTGACCCAGTTGCTCAGAAACCATAGTATGTTGGGCCCGAGATGTCAGAAGAAGAACCATAAACCTCTGCTTACCCTGAGCCCCTCCAAAAAGAAAGGGTTCTGGCAATTGGCAACAAGCGGTGGGGCGTACAAGTTTTGGACCCTGGATACAGGTATGGCATTGGCCATTTCCAATTTATGCAATTAGGACAATAAGTCAATGTTGACGTGCAAAGGTGACATGCATAGACAATAGAAAACAGAGGTTTGGAAATAGACCTCAGCACCATGTCCATAGACCAGATGAAGGATTAATGTAGGGACAGAGAGCTCAGGATTCCCAGGAGCAGTGATAGACAGGTCCTTGCTAAGTTCATTATGTATCAGTTTGAGACCCTGGGCAAAAGGGAGGAGGCTGAAGATGACTCTAGGGGAGGGAACCATGGTAAGAACCCAGGATGAGAGCTCTGTGGTTCAGGCTCGCGGATCCCTTGGGACAAATTCATCCCAGACACATGTGGAGCGTTTTCCCTAATGAATTTCTAGATTTTCACCAAGACACTCATCACCTTTAGTTCTTAGAATATCCCATGTGTGTACACCACCTCAAATTTCTAGGGTATCACTGTGACCAATTCCAGGAATAAGTCTCTTGTTTGGGCTGAATCTAACAGAGACCCGGAGCTTGCAATTGGCTCTTTAGAAAGATATGGCTGAAGAAGATGAGAAAACCAGATATTTTAAGAGGGAGAAGTTAAGACTAGCTCACTGAGAGGAAGAGGAGAGGAGGCAGGAATGACAGGAGGAATAGGCCTAGGAAGAGAAATTGCCAGAGAGGGAGGAGAAACAGAAAGAAAAGGAGGACAAATAAAGCAAGAGTGGGGGAAGAAGGAAAAGGAAATAGCTGGAGAGGAAAAAGATAGTCTTTGAGAGAGAGAAACTTAGGATGGCAGTAATGACAGCTTCATCTGGGATAAGTGACTCTACAGCCAGTTCAGACACAGTTGAGGCCAAGGTTCCTAAAGATTGTGTGCATGTTTATTGGGAAGGTCAGAACATTTTGGAATGGTTTGTGAGCTTTAAGGTCGCCTGTAAAGTGGCAGTTTTAAATGAGGTGTCTAAGGCATCTGCCATAATGGGGCGAAAGCCAGTGGAAGGGACAGCTATGATTTGAAGGAAGCCTGTGGCATATCAGATGGTCTATGAGCAAATGTAGTAAGCTCTAATTAGGCAGCTTTTGCTGAAGCCACCTCAGTATCTTCAGAGATTTTGGGACTGCAAGAGATTGAATTGTGTTCCTTCAGAAACTTGAATTCATGGTGTGTATTGCTTGATTGGAATGAGTAGGTAAAGGGAGGGAGGCCAAGCACGTTCAGTCCCTTAACCAGTTGACTATGACAGAACGACCCAAGAAAGAGTGCTCTACCTCACTTGGGCAATACCTGTCTGATTTGACAGAACGGGATCCAGAGAAATGTGCAGTGTTGATTGTTAAGTTTTTAGCCCAATGGCTTTAGAAAAGGCTAGAATTGCATGGTTTTAAGGCAAAGGGAGAAATTAACTCTCTACAGACTGGTTCTCAAGCGGAGGGAAAGGGCATGGGTATTTCTCCTGGTACTCGAGAATGGCCCTGGAAAAATGGGAATGGAAATGTTGTGTCTCGTAAGGAGCATCATCAGAAAGGAAGAGAAGCACGTTCTTCGAATTCCAAGGTGGTGGTTTGCTTCAAGTGCCACAAGATATTGTCCGGCAAAGACCTTTACTAGGCGGCACCAGTGACAGCAAGCATGTTACACGTGGGTGAAGGGACCCTAAAGGGTCCGGTTGCGCTCAACCTAGTAGTTTTGGAGATCTGGGAGAGGGGCCCAGTTGCTCTGAAGCACATTAATCCTAACACAATGGGGTTTGAGCACAAAGTTTGTATCAATGGGAAGAAAGTGTCTCCCCTGGGGGATACTGGAGCCTTCGGCAATACGGTCGAGAGGACGTACCATAAGTCTGAGGAGATACTCACTGGAACGAAGGATAGAAGTTTGGTAGCTAGTGGAGAGGGCATGGAGTATACGCTTGCCATGGTTGACTTTGAGCTTTATGACAAGGCAGCCATGAATAATGTTGGGGTAAGGGAGAAGCAAGGTGCTGGATGTCTCTTGTGCTTAGTGCAGGGCCATAACCCTTAATGGCTTGAACAACGTCAACTGTGTTGACCAGAGCACTGGCTAAACATCTATCTCTGAGTAGGAATGGGAATATTCTTGATTTACAGGGTAGTTTTCAGTAGAGGGCAATGGCTGTGGAGGTAATTGCATCTGCTCGAGGGGGAGGGGAGGATGAAAGTGGAGCACTTTCTAGAGTCTGGATCACTTCCAGAGCTACAGGGTTTGCTAGTTAGTGGATGGCTTACCCGGAAAGAATTCATTCTGAAAGGCGCAGGAGGAGTGTCCTACACTTGTTGGACTTCAGAAGGAGGCTCAGGAACAGGTAGAACCTGTTCTACCTGGCAAATGTGTGGTAAGACAGGAGGAAGACTAAGGCACAGTTGGTGTCTCTACCAGATGTAGGTGCTCCATTTGAAAGGATGGTAATAGAAATAATTGGCCATTTACCCCCCTCCTCACAGTTAGGCACAAATATATTATGGTTGAAGTGGATCATGCCACAATATACCCGGAGTATGTACCTCTAAGAAGCATGACTGCTCGGGTGATAGCGAGAGCTCTACTGGCCATCTTTTCAAGAGTTGGATTTCCAAGGACTGTAATTACTGACTGGGGAACCAACATCATTTCATCATACCAGAAAGAGATTTGGGAGCAAGCGGATGTGACATACCACTTCTCCACAGCGTACCACCCACAAACCAATGGTGTAGTGGGTGGTACTCTGAAGTGAATGAGGGGAACTATGCCAAAGAACCTCAGGATGAAGTCAGAACTTCTGCTGCCATGTCTCTTGGTTGCCTAACAATAGATTCCACCAAAGGGGCCAGGGATCAGTCCCTTTGAGCTTCTGTATTGGCACACTGTGAGGAGTCCACTCACTTTAGTCAGGAAGGAAGTGAAGGACCCTCAGAGTCTCCACAAAAGAATGTGGCAGGCTATGTGATTGGCCTCTGGATGTTGATGGCACAGTACTTGAGTCAGTCAAGCGATAATGAAGGAATGGTACGACCAGAAAGCTATGCTGACTGGGTTTTCAGAATCTCAGGAGCTGCTTGTTTTAAATCCTATTTGTCCCAGGGCTTTGGAGGACAAATGGTGTGGGCCACACAAGGTAGTTCAGTAGGTTTTTGAAGTTAACTACTTGACTCCTACACATATTTTCTGTTGTCTGTTGAGACACTTATGGGGATTTATTTTTCTAGACTTGAAAACAAAAAAATTAGCAAGCAGTGGAGAAAAATGTCGAAAGTTAGAAAGAAAAAAATAGGTTTAGCAGAACTTGGGAAAATCCAATAATATGCCAGGCAACAGGCTTCTACAACTTCCCTGACAGCCATGTCAAATCACTGGAAGATTTATCGGCTATGCATTAACTTAGTTTCTTGACTGGTTCATGCTCGCTATATTGGAAAAAGTCGTCCTAAGTGATTCTGGCAGTAAAATTAAGATAAACTCCTGGGGGCCGATTCCGAACCGGGAAAAACCGCTCCGAATAGCGGTTCGGAGTGTTTTTCCCATACAAATCGTACCCTGCAACGTCCCCTGTACGTACGACGAAGTACGATTCGTACCAGGAGCCGTACTCCGTAGGAGTCGTACAGAGACCGTACAACTCTAATGTCCGTACGATTCTCCCTCGGAACCTGCTGTACGCGACATCTGTACGGTTCGCGGATGGTTTTTACAACCCAGCAAGTACGATTCGTGTCGGGGACGCACCTTATGACACTTTTTCTACCGGAGCTGACAACAGCCGTAAAAGCAGAGTTCGCGTTGAAACAGGTACGGAACGGCCCCCCCAGGTACGGTGCGTACTCCCCATGATCGCAGGGGTACGGTGCGTACCCCTGCGATCATGGGGTGTATGCACCGTACCCCATGTACGATGGGTGTACGCACCGTACCCCATGTACGCTGGGTGTACGCACCGTAACCCATGTACGATGGGTGTACCCCTGCGATCATGGGGGGTACGGACCGTACGGCGTGTATGTGTTTGTGTGCTTTTCCGTACGACTCGCCCTTACCTGACGTGGACCGTACGAATCGCGTCCTCATACCCCGGCCCGGATCGTACTCTTCAAGGTCGTACGGCATGTGTACGAGTCGTACGGCATGTGTACGAGTCGTACGGTTCACGGTTTCTGACTTGCAATACGTACGGATCGCGACGATTCGGACGGATTCACGGAATACGGATCGTACTACGCGACTCCGATGGACGGGTAAGATTTGTACGGAGAGGGCTCTGGATACAAATCGTACGGACGTTTTTTTTCCCGAATCGGAATCGACGCCCTAATGTTTCACAAAGTTGAACCTTACCCACAAAACTTGCACCGTCCTTAAAAAGACATTTATGTATAACTAGTATAATTTCTAATGCTAGAGTAAATTATATTTTATTATTTTTTTATAGCTTTTTAAAAGTGAGATCAATAGAGTTTAAAAACTGCACTGACTTAAAGAACCTGGGATGTCACTTATGAAGAATGCAGTAGGTGTAAGGGATAGCAATTTGCATAGTGACTTTTACTGAATATATTCTTATTTTGTTAACTGACCTATGTAATAATAAGTTGGTTTACACAATACAGAATTGTAGAGGTCTGAATTTGACCTACCTCATAAATATGAGCAAGTTTGGTTGCAATTGCAGGCATGGTGGCTTGCTGGGACCAGCAGACCACCATTTCTGTGATTGCTTTTAAATAAAGCACGTTTTTAAAAATGCAGCTAATTTTCCTGGAAGGAAAATGGGATGTGTTTAAAAAAATAAAGTGAAAATGTTTACAAACATTTTTTTAAGATTAGGAAGTGGTCAACAGACCACTGCCTACTCCTAAAAATTCACAAAGGGGAAAGTGTACCTTATTGACCCCTACCCATTTGCCAATGGGTTACCACCTTGAAGAACCGGATTAACCCACTTACAGGGTCTCGGCGGCGGGGGAACCACCCAAATCTTCCATACCCTTCATACGTAGTAAAAGGAGACACAGGAGCCTTCATCTGCAGGAGAAACCCAGATTTATTTCAATAGCACGGGCTATGGAAAAGAGTCCCAAGCTAGTCAGCGACAAAACCCAGGAGGCTGCTATTTTACTCTGTAGCTTACAAGCCTTTTATACATTTCTCATACCATTCTTTTGGCTGTCAGTCCATTGTCTAATCAGGGCAGTGTTTGTAGTTGATAGCATGATCAAGGCGATGCTTGTAGTTGGTGACCTGGTCAAGGCTTGGTACACAGAGCATTGTCCACTCTATGCTTGTAGTTGGTGACCTGGTCAAGGGCTTGGTACACAGTGCATTGTCCACTCTGCTTTGATCAGGGCTCTTTCTATCAGGTCATTGTTCAATTGCCTGATCAAAGCCTGGTCTTTCAAATCATTTGTTTATTTACCCTGATTAGATCCAGCGGTCAGACCATTGTCTAGATAACCTGATCACTGTGTCAAGGATATTTTATCAGGCTGGGAGCGGGAGAGGAAAAATGAATAATTCACTCGGGGTGAGGGCCATGCGGCTTTCTGATGAACTAAAGAGAACAGGGGGTTGGGCGGGTGACAGTTCCTGGTCAGAAATGCAGGCCTGCAAAAATGGATTTTTGTCCTGCTGATAGAATTTTCCTCGTACATCAGGAAAAACGACCAGGTAGTTTCTGTGAAAGTGTTTGCCACGAGATGGCAATGCAAAAACCAATGGAGTCCTGTTAAAAATGATTGTTGATCGAAAATTCTTTTCCTCAGACCCTCCTTTTACCATAGAGTGGCAAATACTTTAGGAAATGTCAATGTTCATAAGGCCATCTGTTTCTTGCTGGATCATTACCATCATATTGGTGTTGTGAATGTTTGATGGCGGAGGCTTGATGGTCTGCACACACATTGTACAGAGTACTGGCAGGCACTGAAAACACAAACAGCAGGAGACCAGGACAGCTACTCCTAATGCAAGGAAGATGAGGAACTTCCAACCCCACTGGGTTCTGCAGGAGTCGGGGTAGGAGTCGGTGATGTAACAGGATGAAAGATCAGTAAGAGCCAACCAAGGATAGTTAGGAGGAGGGAGACAAACAGCGTCACCACGGTGACCATGAAGCATCTGCTATGCCGGAGACTGGCATCTTGTTTCTGGATACGGGTGTTTGGGAAGGCGGCCATTGTGCTAAGCCAGGGAGCCCTAGTGGCTGTCTGTGATTGGTGGTTGTTTCACTGGATGCAGGGGCCGAGGGCCCTTAGGGTTTACCTCAGTCTTACAAACAGCACTACTCTCAGCCTAGGAGGATCACAGCCCAACAGCCTATTGGCTCTTGGTGAAGTCAAGGGCAAGCCTTCCCTCTGGAGCGTAAGTTGTATTTGTCGGAAGCAGGGACAGTATGGTCAAGAAAAATTGTTCTTCATGCTGAGCAGTGTTAAGGGAGGGTTCCACCCCTCCTTTTAGTATGTTGTCACTCTCCGCTTCAGTAGATGTAGAATGCAGTCTGGCATCGCTGAATGAGACAAATGTCGGGACGGTTTCTGTAAAGAGTACAAAAGGTCTTAGTTAGACTGTAGAGACTATACGTTTTTATATACAATGCTGTACAGACATATTAGTAGTATGGAAATGAATATCAATCATACTCTGTACTGTGTTTTCAACCATGCCCTTGTCTGCCACCCACCTAGCGGGACCTCCTACATACATTCCTTCCCTTTTTCTAAGAGCTGTTTGTCTGGCCGTCTGGTCAGCCAGGGCATTGCCTTTCCCAATATCATCTGTAGTTTCCAGGGATGCAGAAGGCAACATGGTTGTGCAGTGGACCCCTCCATACTCGAACGAGTAAGCGGATACCATTTCTCTGACGATCACAGGGCAAGTGACAGTCACCACAGGTTCAGCCAATTTGGGTACTAAGAGGCACAGCACACACAGCTGTAGATTGTCCAGATGTTTGAAGGCAATTGTTTCACAATGCTGTATTTGTAAAAATTTGCTGATTATGCGTAACATACCAGAACTATCTCTGCTCAGCGGAAAGGAGGTGGTTAGATGGGCGGGCAAGTTCAGGGGTGGGGTTAGGAGGAAAGAATGGAACACAAACTCATAAGGCATAAGGAGATCATGTTCATGAAGTACTTTTAAAGACTGGCTTTGAAGGTCTTTAGTACAATTCGGGGTCGCTCTGTGTACTTTCAGAGTCAATAGACTACAGTTTAGGTTGAGCATGTGCAACCAATTTTGTTAGAAATGTGTCTCCTCATTCCAAATTCATGGGCATTGTCCCAGGCATTTTAGAGGGCTTAAGGCAGCAGGTATCCCACCTCACTGAGCTCCCTTCACGGAATCAAAACAAAACCCACTTGTATCCATGGGGGGACGGGCGCGTTTTTCTTTTATTTAATTGTTCCTCTAAGTTGGCGATGACTTGGGAGTCAAAGGAGCCATAAAGTGGCCACTGTAACTCTGTGTTACTTTTCTTGGTGTATTTCACCCAAAACGAGGAAAACATTATGGCAGAAGGGCCACATTTAATATACATGGTGTAGCCAGGAGTTCCTTCTGGAGGAAGCGAGCAGGCCTCCTCCAGCTGGGAGTGTTGCGTACACATACAACAACATAACCTCTTGAATTTACTACTGACCGGCATGCTTTTAAATAGATATCAGACACCAGCGGGTTCCTAAAACTCACCTCACTTGCTTGTCTTTTGCAAAGGACAATAATTCATACAGATTTCATACAGAACAGACACCAGCGGGTTTTAAAATTCACCTCGCTTGCTTGGCTTTGGCAAAAATCAATAATAAATTGGCTTTTGCGAAAGTCAATAATAGAATCATACAGGCTTGGTGAATGATCAGTCTACCCTTACCTTACAGGGGTAGTTCTCTTCTGCAGACGTAGGGCTGTGTCTTGCTCCAGAAATGATTTGCTAGGGGACTCCAGCGAGAAGGCAGTCAAGTGGCCCAGACCGGGTGGGGAGGAATGTGGGTGAGTTGTTCGGTCTACCGGTATATAACAAGAATCCTTGGGTAGGGCGCCTCCGTCGGAGTCTCTCTGTGCACCTCCTCACGTCCACCGGGCCTGACCTCCGTACTCGTGGAGTCTCTATTCGGGCTGCCATTTGAAGAACCGGATTAACCCACTTACAGGGTCTCGGCGGCGGGGAATCCGCCCAAATCTTCCATACCCTTCATACGTAGTAAAAGGAGACACAGGAGCCTTCGTCTGCAGGAGGAACCCAGATTTATTTCAATAGCCCGGGCTATGGAACAGAGTCCCAAGCTAGTCAGAGACAAAACCCAGGAGGCTGTTACTTTACTCTGTAGCTTACAAGCCTTTTATACATTTCTCATACCATTCTTTTGGCTGTCAGTCCATTATCCAATCAGGGCAGTGTTTGTAGTTGATAGCTTGATCAAGGCGATGTTTGTAGTTGGTGACCTGGTCAAGGCTTGGTACACAGAGCATTGTCCACTCTGCTTTGATCAGGGCTCTTTCTTTCAGGTCATTGTTCAATTGCCTGATCAAAGCCTGGTCTTTCAAGTCATTTGTTTATTTACCCTGATTAGAGTCCAGCAGTCAGACCATTGTCTAGATAACCTGTTCATTGTGTCAAGGATGTTTTATCAGGCTGAGAGCAGGAGAGGAAAAATTAATCATTCACTCGGGGTGAGGGCCATGTGGCTTTCTGATGAACTGAAGAGAACAGGGGGTTGGGCGGGTGACAGTTCCTGGGCAGAAATGCAGGCCTGCAAAAATGGATTTTTGTCGTGCTGATAGAATTTTCCTCGTACATCAGGAAAAACGACCAGGTGGGTTCTGTGAAAGTGTTTGCCACGAGATGGCAATGCAAAAACCAATGGAGTCCTGTTAAAAATGATTGTTGATCGAAAAATTCTTTTCCTCAACCTTCTTTTAGTTGGTGGTAAAATGTTACTATTTTCCAACCCGATTTCAGTCCCAAAACATTAATACATACCCTAAGGAATCACCATACTCTAAAAACGCCACTTCTACATAGTAATTATGAAAACCTTTTCTGAATTGTAAAAAAAGTTTTACAGTCTCCAACCCTCAGATTTACAGAATCTGTGGGTTTGCGACCGTTAAAGCATTCTGCATATAAGGCGCCTGATGGTGAGTACTCATCTTCAGATGCTATGTTTGGAATTTATCAAGTAGGATGATAGTCTCCTATTGCAGGTTTTTGGAGCTCAATACACCAGTTTTGGTGTTTACGCAAGTAATCAAGGAACAAGGGAACTCTGTACGTCAAGGGGGACCAAGGGTGACTAATATGTTGTAAGAGACAAGGGTCTCTACCAAGGAACCATAAAGTCATAAACACAGTACTGCAATTAGAGCTGTATGAGTTTGTATCCAAATGAAAAGAATTGCATTTTTTACACATCAGGTAAACACAGAAAGCACGTAATAATATAACGCAGTGGGCAACAGTGGCAGAGAGTGGAAATCACCAGATTTCCAGACCTCGGGCATTCACTTCTAAGGTGCCTTTTAGTGATACAATTTTACAGCAGTCACAGTATAAAGACATTTTGTGCTCCATGAACATTTTAAACAACGGTAGGAGTCAAGATGCTATTGTCAATGACGTTTCGACCCCAACTACAATCGGGGGATCATCATCAGGAGAGAAGGATCTGAAATTCTGAGAGGTTGCCTAAAGGAGGCAGGGAAAGGGTCAGAAGAGAGAGAGGAAGGAAGGGGAAGGTGGGAGGGAAAGGAAGGGAGGAAAGTAAAAGAGGGGAGAAAATCATGGTTAGAAAAGGGTTTATCGGAAAATAACCAAACCAAGGCATGCAAAACGGTGGTGGGGGGGTTTATCAGTAAATACGATCATTCAGTGGTAACCAGTACATAATAGAGGCAGGCTTGTGGGCCAATGCAACAGTGAATCAATTACTACAATAATATTCAAATTAAGTTGGATGTAAACTTATTCTGGTTAAACTACTAACAAACACATTACACGAAAGTCTGTATGAGAATAGACTTTGTAAAAATGTAATGCCTTCTCATGAAGAAGAAGGAAGAAATGGGCACACATGGCAGTTTTTAGCATCCATTATCTATATTTATTCACCGAAAATTTTAGTTCAGATATTATCCGGAAGTTCACTAACTATACTTTAACTATGTGTCAGTGTATTATGGTTCACCATATATGACCTGTAATCAATTCAACCTTTGCTGAGACATATCCCACCAGAGAAAGTAGGCACAACAACAAGCCAACTAAGATTTTTTAGCATCATTAAGAGCACAATCAAAGGCCCAAAAAAGTTAACAAAAAAGTCTTTAAACAATAATAAACCCTTCTTTCTTCTTTTCTTCTTATTTCTTTATAATAATATTTAAAAATAAAAATAAACTTCAAAAAGAGAGTTGTTTTCAAAAAAGCCTCTCATTCATGCTCTATGGACTCTTTTCTTCTAGATTTTGATAAAGAGTGTTCTTCTTCAGCTTCTCTTTCAGGTTCACATTCACAAGTGTATTGGCAAAGATTTACTGGACTTTAGATCTCTGGTTCTGACTCTGCTGCTTCTTTCTCAGATACTGCTACTAGATAAAGTCCTTTCTGTCTATTCATACTTTATATTTGACGTTCTCTATCTTGTTGGTCTTTTTGCAACTGGCAAGTTACTCTTGCTGCGCTCTGAGTCTAGTTAATATATTTCAGATTCTTCAGTGATTGGCTTCATGTTTCCATTCTGCCAGTGTTTATTTGCTTCAATCCTTATATTTTCTTTTGGGAACACTGCTAAATCTTCTCCATTCACTGATAGACTTGAACTCTAATCGCCATCGGCAGCATGATTCACCGTGAACTGTTTTCTTCCTCTGGGGGTTCCTGTGACTCGAATTTTCAAATGTAGTCTTTTGTTGTATGGATTAGAGACTACTTCTTCTTGCTGTCACTCATGCATTTGAGTAGGACATTGCAACAGCACTTCACTCTTATCTTCCTCGTGAAACTGTATGCCTCTACTGTTATCTTCATCTGGATTTACACTTTCACCAGAACATCTCTCAGTTTTTATCTTCACCAGTTTCATTTTCAAAATGTTCACCCTCTTCTAGAATTATGCTGTGAACCTGAGCTTGACTCAGTGAATCAGGGACTGTATTCACCAAATCTTCATCCACCACTTTAAATCTCTTCATGTGAGCAAGAGAATCCACCGTGGGTTTACGGCAGCGGTAGTCATTAAAACTACTTGATAAGTGTCCTTCCATCTCTCCTTGAGACAACTCTTCTGAACATGTCTTCTGACAACTACCCAGTCACCAGGACTTTAATTTAGGCACTTAGACTTCTTTTGTTGCGAAATGTGCAAATCACTGACAGAATATCTAGAGTCAGAATATTGACCTACAGAAATATCGACACAAAAATATTGAAGTCATAATGTCAACATCCTATCTACATTAAGGTAAGTACAAAAATATTGATGTCAAAAATATCGTTGTTAAAAATATCGTTTTTTTAAGTTACTAAAATAATGTAAAATAAAGTAAATAATACATTTAAGTAAAATAAACATAGTTAAAAATATTTTTAAATGTTCAAAAATTATAGCTAATATATAATGTAAAAAAAATTAAATAAGGTCTGCTTGCTGCTTGCTGGGCAGGGGAAATGTGGGGAAAAGCATTGGGAAAGCATTTTTAACTAAACTGTGATAGATTGTTTACATTTTAAAAACTCGTACTTCCGTATTTTGCACAATTCTTGGGCCTATTTGCTTCTTTCAACGTTTCTGGTCCGTCGCAGCATCTTTGTGCCGCTTGTATGGAGAAATGCTGTAGGCCACACCTCCCACATACTAACTACACCCCCACTTCTGGCTGGCTGTCGCCTTGGTGGCGGGTGCCGAAACAAGATTTAAACAAGATGTACCCCCGGACTCGACCAGGGAGCTGATCTCACACCAGGATAATTTCCAGTATTAACGATACTACCCGCTGTAATCTAGAGAAAGTGGATATTTCAACCCTCAGACATACTTTTCCAGAAATTGACATTAAAACCCCTCCTACTTCTATCACGCCCCCCCAACCTGTCTCTGAAACTCACAAAACTCAGGAGTCAAAGGGCCTCAAAGTCCATTATCTGAATACTCGTTCTATGGTGAGACACCAGCTGGAAATCTTCCAGCTATTAGTCTCCAATAACCCAGATATTCTCCTCCTCACGAAAACGTGGCTGACTGAGGAATCTGCCCCCGACATTTTGGTCACAGTACCGGATAAGTACTATATTCTGCAGCTATTCGCCCCTCAGGAAAAGCTGGTGGTGGGGTGGCAGCCATAATTCATCAATCTCCTTAGAGGTCACCGGTCTACCTTCAGTTGACAGCTTAGTTTTAAAATGTGAACCCCTCCAGTCACCTTTTATTTGTGCCCTCTTTTATAGAGCTCCCCATCATATGCCTATATTTCCTCAGGCATTGGGCAAAATGATATCCCATTTTGCCATTAACCATGCCAGAATTCTGATTATTGGGGATTTCAGTTACTGGCCTAACGATGAAAAGGAGTGCCTCAGCTCGATTGAATTGACAGATCTTTTAACTGGGATGAATTGCACCCAGCATATCAAGGTTGCTACACATATAAAAGAGCATACCCTAGACCAAATATGGACATCCAACTTGCAGATTTCTACTCCACTGATTTTTCTCTGTATTTGGTCAGATCATCATCTAATATCTTTCTCCCTCATTGACGTCTTCCCTCCTAAACGCCAACATTTAAGGAATGTAATGTCAAGAAACTGGCGACGTATGAATACTGATCAATTTAGATTATTGCTAACTGAGATTGCCCCCTCTGTACAGGAGGCATTTCTAAGGAGACCTTTTTTGATCTACTCTAAAAGTCTGATTCTGGTTCCCCCACTGATTGTTGCCCTCCTCATATAGTTCAAGAAGCATTTTCTATTTGTCCTGATCCCCCTCTTTCATTCCTCAACAATTCACTTCAACATGGCATTGTCCCTAACATATTTAAAAGTGCGGAAATCGTCCCTATTCTGAAGAAACCAGGTGCGGATCCGCCAGTTCTTAGCAATTATCGCCCCATTTTCTTGTGCCCTATTTGGGTAAAGTTCTAGAGGCATATGTGGCAAATTGCTTCAGCTCATTTATTGAACATTACCAAACCTTGGACTCCCATCAGGCAGGTTTTAGACCAGCCCATTCTACAGAATATGTTGTACTTACAGTTTTGGATGAACTAAGAAGAGGAGCTGATAATGGCATCCCCCAGGCCCTGGTTCTCTTGGATTTTTAAGCAGCATTTGAGAAGGTCGATCACAATATTCTGATTGACCGTGTCAGAAATTCCAGGATCCAGGGTCTGGCGTTGAGATGGCTTTCCTCCTTTCTTGGTAACCGCTTCCAAGCAGTTCAGCTGGCTAACTTCTCGTCCAACAAGAAGGAACTGACTTTTGGGTTCCTTCAGGGTTCCTCCCTTCCTCCACTCCTTTTTAATTTGTATTTTCTCCCTCTAATTCAATCTCTGAGAGTAAAAGGATTGGGACGTTCAACTATGCTGATGATCTCCAATTGGCGTTTGACATCAACTCATCAGCATCCTCAGTTATCCACTTTCAAACCATTATGATCTTTATAAGTGACTGGATGAATCACAACCAACTTAAGTTGAACCCTCACAAAACTGAGCTGATTCTTACAGGTGGCTTTGCAAATCCTTGGCATTCCAACTTCTGGCCATCCTTACTAGGCAATCCCCCAGTGCCTGCAAACTCTGCGAAAAGCCAAGGCACAAAAGGGGGTGGTGATGGACGGAGCATCTGAACCAATCAAACACTCACACCCAGTCAACAGGGCCATCACCACCCCCTTTTGTACCGCTTTGTTTACCATAAGTTGGCAGGGTATGCTCAGACGTGAGTCCCTTGCTCACTTTGCCACTGGATTCAAGCAAGCCTGGCTGAAGACGGCTGTAATGCCAGAAACCGGTCCTAGGAAGCTTGTTTCCGGTCCAGGGAAGGCATGGCTTGGCAGTTCGGGCTGGACTGTTCCCATGAGGCACAGGGTCAGACTGATTTGCATATGGCCATGTCTGAACTGGGGTGGCAGAGTGGGCTAAAGAACTGTGATGGATTAAAACCAGATCTTTTTACTGGATGTGAGTGTTTGATTGGTTCAGATGCTCCGTCCATCACCACCCCCTTTTGTACCTCTTTATATTGTGGCAACCTCGCCTATCAACTGAGACATCTTCAGTCGGTTAAAAACCAAATTGCCACACTCATCTTTCACCAACCCAATTGGCAGCATGTGACACCCATTAGGAAAAATTTACACTGGTTCCCTGTAGACAAGAGGTGTGTTTTCAAGCTGGGATGCACTATCTTTAAAGCCCTTCATGCAACAGTCCTGTCTTTATTTCTTCTAGGATTCAAGGATATATCCCCTCTCAGGATTTGTGCTCCTCCCATTTAAACCTGTTGACCATTACCTCTTTTAAACGTGAAAAGCACGGAGGCTCATGATTTGCTGTCTTAGCTCCACAACTTTGGAACTCTCTCCCTGTGGAGATGAGACTGGTTACTTCCAATGCACAGTTCAGAAAATTGCTTACGACTCGATTGTTTGCCCAATCATATAACATTTAATTTCAGTTTCCTGCTACTTCCTTCTTGCCTCATCAGTGCCATGAAACCATTTGGTGTACGTGAGCTATATAAAAGTTTTTAACATAAGATAACGTAAAACATATACATATAATTTATATACTTAATAATACTTTTAATTCATTATTTTAACAACTTATACAATATTTAAAAATATCTTATAAATTACAAATACATCTATACACATAAAACAATATAATACATACAAATTAAATACATATATATATATATATAACAAATTAAAAAAATCACAATAATTTTTAATCTTTTTTAATTTAATTATATACTACATAAACTAAAATAATACAAAAAAATATTAGTTAGCGAAGGGAATAAAATTACTATTCCAACTCCAAACAGTACAACAGTAGGGGAAAATGTTGGAAAATGTTGGATAGCGTATGGGTAAAAATCACTATTCCCCCTCCAGTGAGTGCAACAGTAGGGAATGTGTTGGATAGCGTTGACTATTCCCACTCCAGTGAGTGCAACAGTAGAAAAAGTGTTGGATATCTTAGGGGTAAAAATTACTAATCCCACTCCAGGGACTGCAACAGTAGGGAAAGTGTTGGATAGCGTAGGGGTTAAATTTACTATACCAACTCCAGTGAGTGCAACAGTGTGGAAAATGTAGGATAGCGTAGTGGGTAAATTAACATACTTATTAATTAAATAATTTTTGTAAAATTAATAAACTAGTGTTAATTATTTAACAAAAAAAATAATAATAAATACCAATACAATTAAATTAATATTTACTCAAATAACATAAAATTACTTCCCACCCTATTCCTCTATAATTGCACAACCCGCTACACATAAGAAAATAACACAATTAATTTAATTATTAATTAATACAAATTAATTACCAATGAAAAATTAACTAACAATAAATTAATAATCAATACCAATTAAAAAAAATGACATTACTAATTACTTAATTATAATGAATTATTTCCCACCCTATTCCCCTATAACCCCACAACTCACTACACATAAAAAATAACACAATTAATTGAATTATCAATTAATCAATTAATAAAAATTAAATAACAATTCAAATGTTCCTAATTATAATAAATTACTTCCCACCATATACCCTTATAACCCGACAACCCACTACACTTAAAAAAATAACACATTTAATTTAGTTTTCAATTAATCAATTAATACAAAATAATTACCAATTAATAATTAATTAACAAAGAATGAATTAACAATAAAAATGAATCAAAAAAGCATTAATTATAATTAATATAATTGTAAATTAATTAATTCATAGAAATGAATGACCAATTAATAATTAATTAACAATACATTAATAATCAATAATGATAAATAAAGATATGAATTGATTAATTATAAATAAATTACTTCCCACCCTATTCCCCTATAAACCCACTACCCGCTCTGATACTAAAACGCTGAATTTACTTAAAAAATATTACTAATTTCTAAACATGTAATACATATTTTTAAGAATAATTAAAAAACATTACAAAAATGTTAAACACATGCATATAAAATGCATACTAAAATACATAACACTAATATACAGTTCGATATTATTAACAACGATATTTTTGCAAACAATATTACTTACTTCGATATTACTTAGTTCGATATAAAAAAAAACGATATTACTTACCTTAAGGTCGATATTCTGGTCACCCATATTCTTGACATCGATATTCTGTCCCTATGATATATAAACCTCGATAGTAGTGTAGGTCGATAATAAAAAATCAATATTATGTCTGCATACCCAAATGTGCTTGGTGCAAAACAGGCTTCATTATATACGCCAGACTTTTGAGCTAATCTAGAACGTTATCAATAATTGAAACAAGGGTAACTGAAGGAGTATAAGCCAAAATCATTGCTTTACCCATCAGCAAATCATGAGGTGAAAGACCAGTCTATTTATCAGGGGGACAGCTAATGCTCTACAAAACAAGAGGACGAGCATCCAGCCACTTCAAACCTGTAGAAGCGCACATCTTGGCCACATTATGCTCCCATCCATCCTTCCAACCTCTCCAGAAGATTGAGAACAATAACTACAATGGATCAGCTGATCAATTTAGAGACCGTGTGAACAAATTGTATAATTTCATTTTTGAAATGGGAGCCATGATCTGTCTTAATAGAGCTTGGCAAGCCAAATCTTCCCTTCCCTGGGTGGGATAGGCCTCCACCCATTTAGAAAATAAGTAGACAATCGCCGTTATGTATTTAAGGCCATTTCAATCAAATCTGCATGCAGTCTTGTAAGTGGGCCTTCTGATTTTGCAAATATGATTCATTAATATATTTGTCTTCCTTCCCTGATTATTCTTTTGACATATTAGACAATGTGCACACAAATCCCCTGCACTATTTCTAAAATGTGGATTCTCCCATTACTTCTTAAAAACCCTAATCATAGACTGTGCCAGATGCATCAAAGGTTGTTGCCCCTTCTGTGTCTATGGGAAAATGTGTTCATGCATATGGCCCGGATTCCCTAACTGAGTCTGACTGATGAAGAAGGCAAAGTGCCATTGGAGACAATATTGGGCCAGGGAAAATATATCTTCGTTCAGGGGTGACATTCAAATTCTGATATTTTCTTTTGTAACTCAATTTTCCCATTTTCTTTTCTAATATTCTGTGACTTCATCCTGAAGGTCTCTTAGTTCACTCAAAGTAGTTTAAAATGAACTAAACAGGAAACAACTTACATTTTTAGTGATTTGCATTGAATTTGTTCTTGATTCATCTTTTCCAGTTTGTGAATCACTGTTTCATTCAAGTGCAGAGTACCTGGCCACCTGATCAGCATATGTGTTTCCAAGTGTCTCCATAATTTCTGGCCTTATGGGCAGCACACCTGATAACAGCAATCTCTTTTGGCTGTTGTATTAAATTGTATTGTATATAGAGACTGTTTCTGATGGGAGCTCTAGAAGATACCATGAAACCCCTCTGAGACCACAGTTGTCGAAAATCCTGCACTGCTCCAAAACCATACTGGCTGTCTGTATAAATTATCACAAAATAATTTTCTGATAAGCCACAAACTTGTGTCGATGCAACCACCTCTGCAACTTGTACTGAAGGTACATTTGGCAGATGAGATGCTTTACGAATCTCAAAAATAGTACATACTGCATAAGCAGCCTTCAGTGCTCCATAGTGGTCTCTTAAACAGGAACCATAAACAAACAAATTCATATCAGCCATTTCAGGAAGGATTTCTTTTATATCTGGTCTTTGTTTGATATATAATTCTGTAGTACTGATGCAGTCATGCAGGCATCTTTCTTGCCTCTGTCTTCACAGCTTTTGTTTAAAATAGAAGCAGTGTTGCTGGATTAAAAAAGTTTTATCTGGTGATTGAAATGTTTTCAACTGCCTGGGTAACATATTCATATCTTACCGGACAGCAGTTTGTCATATGCTGAGTCTGTGTATGTATCAGCAGGATCTCAAGAGAATGTGTAACAAACACAATTAATGAATGTCCCATGGTGAGACATTCATTCTATTCAATTGCAATGCAAACAGCAACAACCAATTTCAAATAACCAGGCAGACTTATATTTATTCGATCAAACACAGATGAAAAATAGGCTGTAGGCCTCATTATTCCTCCCTTGTTTTTGTATTAAGACTGAAAGGACACACCCACCTTTCTCATGGCAATAAAGGTGGAAGTTCAAATTATAATCTGGCATTCGAAGGGCAGTTGCATTACATAAACTTTCTCTTAAGTCCCGGAACGCCACTGAACATTCTTTGCCAAATAGTACTGGATCTTTTACTGTGGGTCAACCTTTCTAAAGGTTTTGCATTCAGGAGAAAAGTTTAACATCCACTGATTCCTAGGAGCATCCTTACCTCCCTCTGGATGGTATGAGTATCCATTTTTATTAAAGAAACATGTTGTTTAGAGACTTTTTTTGTTTCTTTTTCCATGTGATGACCAAAATAAATCAGTTCCTTTTTATAATATTACATTTTGTAGGGGAAACCTCCTGACTGCTGCCAGCTAAATGATTCAATAGATAAATTGTGGTAAGTTTATAGTTTTCTTTTATCTCGGATGCGAACGTTGCCTCATCAATCTATTGCACCAAGGCTGAGTTACAGGATAGCCTCAAGTTTTCTAGATCTTTCTGAAGGATTTGACTACAAATTAAAAGACTTTCAGTATGCCATTGTAGAATTGACACCAAATGAGAACTTTATTTTGAAATTGGCATGCAAATAAGAACTGACTCTCTTCATGAAGTGGAATGGAAAACACCTCTCCATCAATGACTCTATATCATACTGCATCTGAAGGGAATTTGGAACAGGAGCACTCTGAATTCAGAACCACAGGACAAAATGGAATTACTATTTTATTTATCTTTCTAAAATCTGGTAAGATTCTCCATTTCCCACTCAGTTTCCTAACTGCTATCATGGAAGAGTTGCAATGACTACCAAGCACTTCCAGCAAAATCCCCTGCTAAATGGATTTTTCAATGACAGGTTTAATTTCTTCCTCCGCTTCTCTAGAAAGTTTGTATTGTTTAGTTCTGGGAAAAACAGCAATAGGTTTTACAGTAATCTTCCCAGACGTGACCCTTTTTTTATTTATCTTATCTCTTTAACAGATAAATCCCATACCTCTTCTTCGGAGGGAAATCATCTTTGGTTAGGACTGGGAATTATTGGGCTCCTGAGTGACATGTCTTAATTTCAAACACTGAATCTTCATATTATGTTTTAATTCCAACACCATCCGGTGTCCAATAAATCACACAGTTCATCTTGCAAAACAAGTCTCTGCCTAACAAAGTAATAGGGCTCATGTCACACAATATGAACTGAGAAGTATTCTCCAGTGTTCTTCCCTTAAGAGGGACATCTGCTGTGATGTGATTAACAATCTGTTTATCACTGATCTCTACCACTTGAAAAAACACGGGGTGGCCATTGACCTCACCAACAACATATGGGTCACTTGGGTCTACCTCCTGGACTGCCTTAAGTATGCATTCCTATTATCCTATCATGCACCATTATTGGGAACTGTTTTCTCGGAAAACTGAAAAAAATAATTCAAAGAATAATTTAATTCTGTTGGCACCAATGACTGTATCTGTGTCTGATTAGCATATGTCTTCTTCTTGGGAACAAAATTGTTCTGAATCTAATTAAGATCCTTTTTTTTTTTTGTATTTCTCATATACCAATATGGGCATTCTAGGCAGGGAATGCCCCCCTCTCTCCTCTATTCATGATGTTCTGGCTTCGTTATGTGAGACCCGAGGAAAGAGAGAAGGGGGAAACCCCTCTAGCAGCTACTGTTTACTTAATCCACTCCATTCCTCATTATCTGGATGGCCCTTTATAGGATTGGAGACAAAGAACCAACAGTGCCCAGGTGAAATCATTGGAATACCCTCATCTGTTCCGCCATGCCACAAGGGCCGCCCAGATTTTATCATGGCTGGTACTATCACAGGCCATATCTGACTCACTTGTGGAGATAATATATTTCAGGCACACTGAAAAATCTAATTTAGATCCTGTTGACATTTGTGTTTCTAGTGCCCAAATTTACCACAGAGGTGACAAGCATTGCTCTTTTAAAAAAAGTCAACATTTGCATTCATTCTAGAGTTGCTCACAATTCCTTTTCCACAACCATGCTTCATTCCATTTACCATTCTTACACCTTCTATTTAAGGCATCCCATTCATTCCAGCAAAGTCAGATTAACCCAAATCAGCATACGTTTCTCATAATAAATATATACTGATTTCTTCGGCTCTCATGAAGTTTGCAAAATCTTTGCCAAATTTGTTCTAGAATTCATTCTTTCTCAGGAACATTCTTTTTCAAATGATCAATGTCCGGCTTATACTTATCAACAATCACATCAGAAGAATCATTATTTAGTGCCACAATTGCTGGTTCTTCATTTGGCCAAGGAACAGCCACCTTACACTCAGACCACAAGTAGCTAGAGACTGCAATTTCAAGTTACAAATTAAAGCAGTCCAAAACATTCTTTAAAAAGAGTTACCAACATATGAACCTTCTTGTACCACTTGCTCCTTTCACAATTTCCCAATTTTTTTTGTAAAAAAATAAGATCTGCTCTCGTCCTCAGCACGGTCACATTATTCCCTCAGTATACTTCTCTAAATGGGAACTCTGAAACTGTCCCTATTTCTGAATCACTTGTGAAACCCTTCACCTTCTTCCCTGTCTCATTCTTCATTTTACTAATGTCAACCTCACACTCATCAACTAAATCCTCAGGTTTGTCATGTGCCTGATTTGCACATCGCGCAGCTTCTTTATTCAAATATCTCACTTCTTTATTTTGTTTTTCCATTTTTTGTTGCATCTTTATTTATCGATTGACATATGGTAGAAATGTGGGTAGTTCTGCCCTTTCAGTCCTCCGTGGGCGCTCTTCAGTTTCTAGCCTCTGCCTGCTGGGCTCGCAGGCAGCTAGCCTTTTTCTGCGCCACTGGATCTTGATGCTGGCTGCGAGACAACTTTGCCCAATTCCAGCATTTCACCTTTACCTCTTTCGGGGGTTTCTTCTCCATCACTGGGTTAAAGTGGATACCAGAGTGGGCCGTCTGGTACATTGCCTCCATCATGTCAGAAGCAACACCAGGCTTCATGTATTCTGAGAACTTCTTTTTAAAGAGTTCCTCGTCATCGTCTGCCAGATGCTTCATGTAGTCGCTCACATTCTGCCCGTAAATGTGGAGCTGGTGCATGTATGTTCCGAGTCATAGCCAGGGAACCTCTTCATGCTGTGTGGAATGGAAAGCCCTCTATCCACTACCCCTTTCAGAACATTGAAGACCCTGTTCCCAGTCGAGGTTCTGGTCAGCCCAGCATCCAGAAAGCAGGTAAAGGCACCTGGTTGGCCATCAACATTCTCAACATTGTACTCATCCCCTGTGATCTCCACCTGTCCCTCGTACACCTTGTCCAGTCCAAACTTATTTAGCAGCCTGCAGGCCAAGAGCAGGCCAGTGCAATAAGCTGCTGCATAGTTGGTCAGCCCGACTTTCACGCCATATCTGGGGAGCTCATGGGAGTTTGCAGAGCTTACAATCATGCCTCCCTCAATTCTGGCGAACACTATCTGGCTAATAATATCCCGGTTCGTGATCCGCACTATCAGTCTGTACTTTGGGGTGTTGTATTTGTTCTTGTCTTGAATGACCAGGTGTTTCCGTGCATAGTAATCAGTCTTTCCCTCCCTGCGATGGTGGAACTTGACCTGGTACCTCTTGAAGTAAGGTTTGCTCTTGACAACGTTTACAAACCTCATTTTGTGCGCTTGGACGACTCTTCCCGGGACTCCTCAGGTAGCGACTTCAGCTGCGGGCGGCGGACTTCATCAACTTTATATGTCAATATCCTATTAAGGTCAATCGTTCTTTGTAACATTTCCCTGAATTAAACGTTTAAAAGACAAACTTTAATAACTCTGTATTTCTGATGTTCTTCAATAACCATAACCAAAACTGGGTCTGGGCTCACGGGCAATAAGGACAAGCCTCACTTATAAGAAAAACCAAAACGAGCACCAATATTGCCACCTAATTTCTACAAAGGTCTACGATGACCACTCAACCTACTGATCTAAACAGTAAGTCTCGGAACACATTTTTATGTCCAGAATAAATCAATTTTTAATCTCATATTTTTGTCAATGCATATTTAGAAAAACTTCACACAATTGTTACGAGACTTACTGTTTAGATCAGTAAGTTGAGTGGTCATCGTAGACCTTTGTAGAAATTAGGTGGCAATATTGGTTCTTCAATAACAGCAGCACTAGCAGCCACTTCAACTGGGGCTGGAGAAACAAATGCAGTATCTCTATTAGTACTCAGCATCGCTCTCATTGCAATCTTAGATGGGGCACTTGCTGTGGTACCAGATGTAGTTGTTCCCTGTACTGGTACATCCATACTATCTCCTGTTGCACCCCTATCTAGCACTACTGCAGGACTGGGTCCTTGTTTTTGCACTCTTTAAGTATATAGATGGGGGTCTAGAATTTAAGAGATCATTTAAAAGGTTATCCTCCTCATCTGAATCTTGGTTTGTTTTCCTTATTTTTCCCAAATGGTGTATTTATGCCATTCAGAAATGCAGGTGCAGATATAGAACACATTGTCTGTCATCATTTCTTATGCAGGCATTCCCTCTGCAGGTATTCTCTAACTTTCAGTAGTAGGTACAAGTGAAACTGGATTGGCTATGGATTGTCTTTGGTTTCTTTCACCACAGTGCAATTGAATCTTATAGATTGGAGTGCAAACTTTTACAGCATTCAGTTCGCTGTACTTCAGTTATGTTTTTTAAATATGGGTTTCTAGGCAAAATGTGGAGACATAAAGAGTTTAGAAAAAAGGGGAGTGCTCAGGGCAGAGGTGGGGCGGACGTTTCTCAGCATATGAGTGTACTACTGAATATCGACATCAACAATATTGTGGTGTAAGAACATTGAGAAAAGAATATGCAGGCACAAAACATCGAAAGTAAGGGTGTTGTAAATGATTTTGGGACCCTAGTGTAATTTTCCCGATTCATGCCCATATATAGGTATAAATCACACTATCCTTATATAGGCATAGAAATCATAACCATATTTAGACTTAGCCTATGCAGTCCAAATACGGCATGGCTACTTCCACTGGTTCCGAAAATCCAAAACGATTTCTTGGAAAAACCCGCCTTCAGCAGACAGGGACTTCCCCTTGCCTGAATATTGATTTATCCAAGAACTCATGGAGTTTTCAAAGAACTGAGTCTTTGATGACGTTATTATGTCCAGCCTTACGTCAAACTGGGCACCTTCAAGGTATAAATATGCCCACACTTGCCCAGTCAAACACACAGTGGTTTGGAGCAGTTTGACTATCTACCTACACGACACAGCTCGCCGCAGCAAGTGCCAAAAGAAGCCGACCCTCCAGCAGACGCACTGAGCGAGATGCTGGCTTTTCTCTAGAGAAATCCAGCTCCAGTGTTTCCAAGCTACCCTTGCGGGTTATTGGGAAATCGAGTCCTGAGAGAGAGATACCAGACCACCTTCATTCTAAAACCAAGGTACGGAGCTGATTAGAGAAATCTTGGATAGGTTATTGGCAAAAGAATACTGAAACTAAGCTACACCTCACTTACTGCCCTTGTACTAGATCTAGGTTAGGTACACCGGGGTAGGCGTATTTTAGAAGCACCAGTTGAGTACTTTTAGTCTTTATTTATTAAGGTATGTATTCTATGTATTGTATGGCTTAGAAACCATATCATGCTTTTACAGTATTATTTTATAATACTCTTCGTGCTGTACGCATTGTACTTTGCAACCAGTATTACAATTGTAGCAGTTCATTTCCTCTGCATGAGAAAGAAGACTGTTCAATAAATACTTTTATTGAAAACGCCTGTCTCTCTATTTCTCTGCACCTCTGGTGAAACGAAGCATGCACGATTGACTGAGTGAAATAACTATCTATTGTTTCCGCGACTCTGAAGATACGTTTTGATCTCGGGAAACAAAGTTGTCATGTTTTAAGCAGTTGTCAGAAACTAATCCCTTCTTGTTTATTCAAGAACGTTTCTAGTGACCTCTGAGCTAGCTGGCACTCACAATTAAGTCTAACATATTCGATAGAGACCTAGTCGACCTCAGTCCTATGTCTAATCTATAGTATATGTTATTCCAATGCGCAGAGTCTATTGGGAATATAGGAACTACACTACATGGCGCCCAACTTTTGTAAGGCGATAATTTAACGCTAGATACTAGAATAACTCAGTCGTGCTTTTCACACCGACCCTTTTTTTCCGTAAAATACTCTAATAGACGTCCGGAGAGGGTAAAAGGATATAATATCCGCCATAACTGAGTAGGACGAAAATCCTATGTATTAGTTTTTTGGTTTGTTTAACGTTGAAGGATACAATGTTCCAAAAATATTGTGCACCTTATCTTTGTTTCCTTGAAACATGCTCTGCAAACGTTTGGTCAACAAAATGTCAGAGAGTGACGATGAAAGGGAGAGAGCTGCAGCAGCAGCTCAGGCAGTTTTAGACGACACAAGTCTCCAACAAAATGACCCGGATGCTATACTCATCCCGGTAAATATAAGGAAAACAACCACTATAAAGCTTATAAATAATGGAGTATGCTCGAGAGGTGGCAAAGTAATAATTGTTATAGAGGCACATGAATATCGGCAGACAGAGGTATTCTATTCATGGATTCTGTTTCCTGCAGCAAATCCAGTAACCCACGAGTTCCACTACTACAAAGAAGAGGAACCTCCAGTGGAATACGTTCCTTTCGAGGACGTTGAAATTCCAGTAACTTACCAAGAGCATCAGCTCTGGTTTAAAGGTGCCCTACAACAACTAAATCACATTAACAGGCTCGGTCCACTAGGTAGACCAGGAGCAACATGGCCGGTACTAGCCAGCTATACACCACATCCTGACATTGAAAGAATGACAGGTCCAGAACTGTTAGCTCAAATAAAACAGTTAATTAAAATACATAGACAGTTGGTTCAATATGTCATGCAGACTTTAACAGTCCAACCTGCTATAAAGATTCCACAGCACACCCCTCATCAGGGGAAAACAAACAAAATTACACCACAGACTATACAATCAGTCATTGGTAAATTACCCCCAAAACGGGCACAAATTTCGTTCTGGTTAGCTCAAAAAATTACTCAGATAGAGGCAGTATTTCCCGATAGTACACCTCATGAGATACACAGGATTCTGACAATCTGTTTACCAATGGGGATCACACCAGAATCGCGGCAGCATGCAAGGGGTTGAATCTTGGAATGAAGTTACTAAAAGAATTCAAACAGGTCTCGGCTATACTATTAGCTAACATCAAAGGTGATGAAGCATCCATGGCAATCAGCCAACAACTAAAAGAAACTGATATAACAGAGCAACCATATGAACTTGCAAGAATTATTGAAAAATCCTATGAGGAACTAGGAAGAGATAGTTTGGGGGGAAACCAGTAAAACCCGAACTAACAGAAAATTCTGAAAAGGTTTTTATTAAAAAATAATCTCACTACTCCTAAAAAGAAGTGGGAAAATAGTAAACAGACGCTTCCTAAAGAGAAAAGCTCTCAGTCCACAGGTAGGTCTCCTCAAAAGGAGCCCTCTGAAAAGAGGTATAACCTCATAAATAGGGATAATTTGAGAAAACCTGATAGATATCAAGATATTGATACACGTTCCTCTCGTACCTTTCAGACTACCTCGCAGAAATCCGAAAGAAGAGGACGATCAGAACAGGTGCCTGCTGCTTTGTTAATGCAAATGCATTCGTGCATTTTTAGCATTGTGGCGGGTGGCGCTCAGCGCATCCTAACACCCCCCACGGGACAACCGCCCTTATGGCGCGCAGTCCCAATGACCGATAGGATGGCGGGCGGACTTCCTAATGGACCCCTTAATCTCTTATTGCAAAACCTTTGCAGTACAAAATGCACACAGTGCAGCACTGATGAATAACATTGTATGGCAAAAATATAAAACCACATTAGATATCTAACGGTTTCTTCTGTCAAAACATTGCACCAGAAAGCAGGAACTTGATCGCTTTCTCAATTATGGGGACACGGATACAATTTTGGCGTCTCCCCCAGCGATTCAAGAATAGTCCAAGGTTATTTTCAGCCAGAGTAACAGAGTTAATACAAACGTATGATGATGAAGCATTATCTTATGTCTATCTTACAGACGATGATTTGGATGTGCACTTGAAAAGAGTGAATACCATAATACTTGGGTTTGCCTCTGAAGGGTACAAATTCAGTTTTAAGAAATCACGAAATGCCCACCTCGACGTCCTATTTTTAGGATACGAACTTTCAAGTGAAGGCAAAAGCCTAGCAGCAAACTTTCTAGAGAAATGTGCGCTGCTCCATCCTCCAAAAACGCTTTAAAACTTACATTCAATTCTAGGTTTCCTGAATTTTTGAAGAACTTATGCTCTAAATTATGCAGAAAGGGTTAAACCTCTCTACGAGCTAATAAAACCTGATTTCAAACCAATTAATTGGACTCAAAAACACATCGAAATTTTGCGTTCAGTGCAAACAGATATGTTAGCAAAAACACAGTTACAGACACGCGACATGGTGCGCAATCTTGTGACCCGAATCATCCCAGGGAGATCCGGATTCACATACCTAACCTTTAATTAAGGTGAAAAGGTACCAATAGTTTCCGAATCACACTTGTACACACAAGCTGAAATGAAATTCACTTCAACAGAAAAGATTCTGACAGCGGTTCAAACTGCAGTAGCAAAAGAGAGAGCCCTCGCGCAGGGTAAACGCATAATGATCGTTACACCTGTACCTGCCTTAGAGGCTGTGACAAAAGCGAGCATTCCAATGCTAAGGCTTTACATCCGAGATGGATACAATGGGTTAATTCTCTTGCTGCAACAGACGTTGAATACGTTTTTGACCTCTACTTGAAAACACAAGAATTTCTACAATGCCAACCGAGATTCTGCCTCTAGAACATTACGGATGTATAATTTATACAGACGGATCAGCACAGCCCGCAATTGGGGGTAAACAAGCCTATAGTGCTGCGTGCACGATTGTTAAAGGTCGCTGGCGCGAAGGTAATTTTTGACCTATGGTCACTAAAACTCAATCACTCAGAGACTGTACAGTTCAGCGAGCTGAACTACAGGATTTCAAGATGGCGCTTGAAAATACCGATCGCGAATTCCCCATGCTCATAGTGTGCGATTCGTATTACTGCGTCCAGTCTTACAATGAATATCTGCAGAACTGGGTTCAAAACGGTTTCGAGACGCAAAAGGTGGCACAATTAAGCAGAAAATGCTTTGGGAACAAGTAGTTCTATTACAAAAAGAACTACCAAAGACTCAAGTGATCAATACACTGAGTCATCAGCGTGATGGCGTTCATGTTGCAGGGAATTCATTGGCTGATGTAGCTGCGAAGGCAGCTGTGCAAACGGCTTCCGTAGCTGCAATCACTCATTCAAAAACAGAAATAGATGGCGAAACAATGCTAGCTGTCATTGCCACTAGCAAAGGCAGCGGAGCTACTTTGCCACTCGAATATACATACATAATTGATGCAAACTGCGTTCCTTTTGCTTGAATCCCTGGAGTTGGGGACAGAGTAATTCCAAACCGGAAATGTAGAGGTGCTGTAATACAAGAAGCACATATGGAAGAGGGTCTGCCACATCAAGAGATCTCAAAATCTCAAATAGAACTGAAAGAGATGTACATGTGGCCAGGGATGAATGCCCATATTTACAAATTCGGAATTAACTGTGATACCTGTTACAGAGATCATGGCTTTGAAATCAACCAGGTACCTGACTACAGTGTAGCCACCCGAGTACAGACACCACTGTTTGACAGAATTAGGCTTTCTACACGCAGACGTCACCATGGGTGTATGCAGTCCCACAACTATTAGGACAAGATTCATTTGGATGTGGCCTCAGCGCTCGGCTGACACCCGAACTGTTATAAAAGGTTTGCGAGTCTTTATCGGCACATACGCAATCGGCATGCTACATTCTGACCAGGGTCCTGCGTTTAGCTCTCGAGCTTACAAAGAGGCCATGGCCATCTTGGGCATTGCATTGCGGTGCTCAAGTCCATTCCATCCTGAGGGAAATGCAGTAGTGGAAAGAAAAAACATTGACATAAATCAATCTATAACAGCTAGGGTATTAGGTTCGGGTGAAGGGTGGGTCAAACATCTAATAAGTGTCCAACGTAATCTTAATAATCTGCCAAGAAATTCTCTGGGTGGAATCACTCCATATGAATAACTGTTTGGTACTAGAATGATCATCCAGGACCTTGATCGTCACACTTCAGTGGTGGAACAAAAACATTTTGATATCAAAGACCGTTTGGCTGTTTTACAGGACTTAAATGAAATAAGAAGATGTCTGAGCAACACAACACAAAAGCCAAAGACTACTGAAGAAAAACCACCTGTCCCAGCAAGACCGGTCTGGATTCCAAAGATTGGGGATCTAGTCAGGAAAAAGAGCGCGGTGAAGAAGGAATTCGGGCCTTCTTACAGAAAACCAGCACCTGTCTTAGCAATCCACGGACCAAGATCAGTGTTACTACCGACACTTGCTGGAAAAAGGGAGAACAGAGTCGTGTCCATCGACCTCGTCAAACCACATCATGTGGCCGATAATAAGTAGTAGGCCCAGTGGACTCCCAAGATGTAGCAGACGACCAAATCTTGCTACAATCCAAGAGGTTCAAACTGAAAGACTTATCACCTTTGATAAACCTGCAGTGAGAAAAGAAGGACTATGCAACAAAGCAATGGAACTTGTACCTCTTGGGACCCAAATATCAGTTTGTCAAGAAACACCTGTTTACAATGATATAGCCTCTGACTATACTAATATGACAAAGGAAGAAACAGCTGCAGCGATTCTAATTCTAATTCTAATTCTGGATTTTACATCTAGCCTGGAAACATCTATAACGGAGGAAGGCCCACTTTTGTCGGAATTTCCGGCAATGTCTCCCACGGTCTCCCTTGACCTTTTGTCTCGGCTTAAGTCCGGCTCTCCGCTTGACCCTTGTCCGGCAAAATGTTTGGGGAAAGTAGCTCCGGCTTTAAATGCAGTGCTCAATCCTTTACTTAATGCTTCATTGAGCATGGGTGTTGTCCCTCAAGCGTGGAAGCATGCATTGATTCTTCCACTGATCAAGAAGACTAACCTTGATCCTCTCATCCATGCTAACTACAGGCCTATCTCTCTCCTCCCTGCTCTGGCCAAGGTGACCGAGAAGTACGTGCATAGCTCCATTTCCAACTTCATTGAGAGTAACAACATACTTCATGAATCTCAATCGGGCTTTCGCACGAATTTTAGCACAGAGACCGCCCTTCTCGAGGTCACCGATGCCATCAGGGAGGTTTTGGATACTGGAGGAAAGGCCATTTTGGTTATGCTGGATTTGTTGGCGGCTTTGACACCGTCCCCCATGAAGGTCTCCTTTTAAGACTCCAGGAGATCGGTTTTCGTGGGACGGTGTTGAATTGGTTTAAGTCATTCCTGACCGGCCGCAGGCAAGTGGTCTGGGCACCTCCGTTTTCCGCTGAAATGCCGCCGCTGGAGGTGGGGGTGCCACAGGGCTCTATTCTGAACCCTGCGCTTTTCAACATCTATATGGCCCCTCTGGCGGCGGTTGCGGAATCTTTTGGTGCCCAGATCATAACCTATGCTGATGACACCCAGTTGCTCTTTACATCTGAAAAGGGTAAGGACTTTGACGGCCCGCGGATTAGAGACTGTTTGGGAGCAGTCTTTATCTGGTTCCAGCGACATAGCCTAAAATGCAATCCCGATAAATCGGAATTGCTTTTCTTTGGATGCCCACCTGATCCTGGCTGAAAGGCCTGGTGGCCCTCAGATATGTCTCCACCGGAGGCTGCCTCTTCCAAAGCTAAAAATCTGGGCTTTGTGATTGATGATGGCCTTGCCTTTGTCCCCCAGATCATTGGGCTGACCGGCAAATGCTTCGGCCTCCTGAAAATGTTACAGAAATTTCTTCCGCTGTTGTCGCTGAAGCATAGAAAGATCATCGTGCAGGCCTTGATTGGCTCGCGTTTGGATTACGCGAATGTTCTCTATCTTGGCCTGCCGAAATATCTTCTGACGCGACTGCAGATTGTGCGAAACTCTGCGGCCAGAGCCATCTTTGGTCTCCAGCGCAGAGCCGGAGCCACAGATTTGCTAAAAAACCTGCACTGGCTCCCAGTCGCTAAAAGAATTGTCTTTAAGGCGCTTACTTTTGCCTTCAAGGCCCTTCATCTGATTGGCCCTAAATATCTTCAGAAGCGTTTGGCTTTTTATGTGCCTCGTAGGACGTTACGTTCTGCGACTTTATCCAAAGCCTTGATTCCCCCCATCTGCCGGGCTAGAACCGGAGGACGCTCTTTCCGTTTTCTAGCATCTCAAAGTTGGAATGACTTGCCTGTCTCGCTCAGGAAAGCTGAGGATCTGCTCTCTTTTAGGAAAGGACTAAAAACTTGGCTTTTTACACAGTAACTGTTCTCCTGCTTTTCTCTATTTTCGCAGTGTTATGTTTCTCTTACATTGAGGGCTCTTTGTCAAAGCGCCGGGACACTCCTAGGAGTAGCCTTGCGCTATAAAAGAGCATTTTTAACATAACATAACATATAACAAAGGAAGAAACAGCTCCAGCGATTCTAAACAATCCAGATGCTAATTCCAACAATTGACAGAACTGCCTCTGGCTATTTCATCAACTTTTATAAATTTTCTGAGGATCCCAGTGAACCTGAAACCACACCAGCTAATAAAACGTTCAAAGAAAAAATAACATAACTCTTTCATCAACTTGAAAAACATACCTGGTTTCACCATGGGTTGAATTTTGGATTGTGTTAAGGGTACTTTTTCTCCTACTTTGGCTCATTCTTGTTTTAAGTTTGGGAATGATGATAGATGGAAAATACAGTACAATGGACACAGCAAGTAAGAATATCTACTTGCTCCTAAAACCTCACAAATCATCTAATCGTGAGTGAAGAGACCTGTCATCAGTGAACATCACAGCCATTCCTATACCTGGTGGTAAAGCATGGGACACAACTGATTATGACATTTATTGCCCGGTGGAATTGTTGAAGATTCCACACCAATTTAAGGTTTCTTTGAGTGACTTTGTTACACCCAGCACATTTTCTGATGATTGGGACTTTGAGACTGTTAATAACATGATGACAGATTTAGAAATGTCAGCTAAATTCAGAAAACATGAATACTTAGAAGGTTCATCAGATTATGAACAAATGTATTTTTTTAATCATTATGGTTACCATTATTTGCCAAATCTGCAAACCCTAGATTACTTATAATCAATGGGAACATTGTCCAACACCGCTAAAAGGCAGTTCAAAAACATGTTATGAAAAGTTTTCATACTTCTCAGGGTTTAATGTCACAAATCCAGAAATGTTTTATTTCAAAAATGTGAATAAGACAGGAATGAAAAACATGTTGACTAATACTAAACAAATTGATTGTGCAAACTTTTATGCTCAGCTGTCTACATTAGGTTTTAACTTTTGGAAAGACAGCATTGAGACAAAAACTGTCTGGGGTACAAATGACTGGCAGGTGCAAGGTTTAGAAGCCTTATTCAGAGCCTGCATTATCCCAGAACAAATAATGTTTTTAATTGACACTGTTCAACAAACATCTTGTGTTGGCTTGGCTAAGATAAAAGATTTAAACAAACCGTCCATACCTAAGCCCACACCTGACAGTAATAGCACTGCAGATGAGGAGGTAGACGTAAAAAAGATTTTGCAACAGAATAGAACTAATCCTGATTGGAAAAAATGGTTAATCTGGCCCACAGAGACGAATAACTGTCAAGATAGATTCCTGAACAAAACACAAGGGTTCACAGTAACTAGGCCAGATCCAAGATATTCCCAGAGACAACATCCAGGGATAGGTACAACATACAGTGTAGGAAAACTATGCCTTGAGTGGCTACAGAAATTCACACTTCCAGAAATTAAACAACACTTAACTTTACTTAAAGAAGGCGTTGATTTACGAGACTTCTTACTTGGACCTCGTAAACCACGTAAAAAACGTTTCGTATACGCCGGTATATACTCAGCTTACAATGAAGCATGGATAATCACGCAAATGGAAACTGCAGAAAGAATATGAGAAATTGATTGTATTAATTAAGAGAAAGCTCTCTCTGTGGTGGACAATGGGTTAACGACTCTGTCCTCCAGAATCTATTCTTTAGACAGCATTGTATCCTCTGCCATTGACATAATAGAGCAGGACTTGCTAATGTTACAACATGGTCAGTCTCAATTGCATTCTATAATACTGCTAGGCTGAACGTTACAAAATCTCCGTTTAGGCTACGTGCCATGGCGTCTAATCAACACCATGTCATTGTTTTCTGTATTTAACCTTACAGATAAACAAATCTCTTTGGCACAAAGAGGAGCAGCCTATACGGTGCTGAGCATAGAAAACTGGAAAGATTACCATTAACTGTTTCTGAGAAACCAGTCGTGGAATGAATAATATATGGCACCATCCCGATACCAGTGACGATTTTCCAGTTTCAGTATTGCTTAAGACACATACCAGCAGGCCTGTATGAAAGGTTGGGTAAAGATTACATTAAGTCTACCTGGAATTTACCATACACACACAAATGTTGGAGTGGGGGAAAGGTGGTATTTCTTAGTGGAAAAATTGTAAGTACTCGCTAAGCGGTACACTTTTATGTCAATGTATTAATTTACACGGAGCCTGCGAGGGTTCTTCAAATAACCTTTCTTGCCACCTGCACATTTCTCCAGCAGCAGTAATAGACCCAGTTTTTAGGCAGCTATCCACATAATGGTAGCTACATAATGTTGAGTGATCACAGCTGTTGTGGAATGATGCCAGCAATAGCCTATCTAGTTAGTGTGTCAGCCAGGGTCACTTGTTGTATGCAAGTATTGTTTCCTAAAAGCAAGACAGATGGGGAGTCACCGCTATGGCCTTCAATGAATATCTTTTCTATACGAATTTATACTTTAAGCAGAATGAAAGCCATTCTTTTGCAAAAAACTGTGCCACTGACCTTGTTCACAGAAACGTATGATCTGCAAGTCCCAAGGACTTCTGCGGAGATACATGCCCTATTATGAACGGACTGTCCAATACATTTAGCAGAAATGTTAGGTCGTATCTTAAACATGTCTGATACGAGTGGTATTGTACATGTATTTAAGACTTTTTTAGGGACTGTTAGCACCCTTTGAAGCAGTCCTAGGCATTTTTCCAAATTTCGTGCACTCTGTGTTCGGCGGCCTGCTTCTCATTTTGGGACTCGTAGCAGAAATTCTATTTTTGTTTCTTCTGCTCCGATATGGCAAGTCCAGTCACCAACGATACCCAGACTACCATGGAGAACGCTCTCCTAGCCATGCGGTACCGTGACAGAATTACACAGATTCTTGGCTTGGCTCGTTTAAGAGATCTGAATACCACATGGTTTCTTTTGTTCAGACCAATCTGGCAAGATTGCATCTTACCTGTTCTACGATGCCTGCTTTGCGGGGAAGAATGCGTGTTGGACGTTTGTCTTACACTTCCATCAGCACTGCCAACGGATGTTGACGCTTTGCTAGGTTCGTTAACGGCTCATGCATCATGTTGCCCCCAACGGCTGCCAATCCTGATGACGTTATAGTGATCAAAACGGTTCTTAGCTTATTTGCAAATCAACAAACCAATGCTGTATAGAGACACAGTGGAAAACTATACTTGTTATAAAATTTCCAAACCCAGCCGGGAAAGGATTTTATTTTATAAAGAAGCAATGTTCAATTCAGTAATACATTTAAAAATCACAAGACACAAGCCTTTGTCGTACATGAAAAAGAGGGAAATAGAGAGATAGTATAAGGGTGGAAGGGGTGCCTATCAGGCAAAGAACGAGAGCAGAGACAGGGTACTGTTTATAAGTTAAAAATCAAAACACAGTATCGCCTGGAGTGGAACATAAACAATCTTATTACTCAATATTATAAATATGAACCCACTCATGGGTGTCGACGTTTCGATCCCTATTGCTCAATAAGATACATGGGATCATCATCAGGACATTTGTAATATACGAGACATGCCTGATTGTCAAAGAAGCCTGTTAGGGAGAGACGAAGAAAAAGGATATTTCAAACAGCTTACGAGCAGTTTTGCAGACGCATACCAACTATACAACGGAATCGCAGTGTGTGGCCAAGTGCACAGTGGGTGTGACTCAATACTATCGGTCGGCCCGGTGGGTTAACACTGTTTTTATGAACCTTAGGGAGTGTGTAGATGACAGGGAGTCTGGGACACTTAACATTCAGGAAATTGAATTCCTTCTTGCTGAGAAATCCCTCATCCCTGCCAACCACAGAGCCGCCACTGCAACCAGAAACTTAATCCGCTTTTCTGTTTTCAGCGCCACTTTTACGGTGGAACACGATTAGCATTGCCTAACAGCCTCCTAAAAAACGGCACGGACCCCCAAAGTAACTCCCATGCCTTTCACTAACTGGTATGTTGTCTCGCGCTAGCGCTCCTGCCTAAGTAATTACGGGCTCTTCCAAACCCCTTTTTAAATAAACGCGGGGCTTACCAACCTTGCGCCCTTCATTCCATTGTGTCTCCATACCAATAGACATTAAGGTTACTACCGCATGTTCTTATAAGTGACCCCTTCCTAATGAATAATAAATTCTTTATCACGGACACTCTTTCTCACAATCCCCATACCCAATTGAAGGCAGCACGTTCACGTCACGTCATTGTGATTTTTGCAGTCCGTCACGCACGCCACTGCGATTCCGAGTTGCTGTAAATACTGTTACTGGATGCGTGTTTGAGTCACACCCACTGTGCACTTGGCCACACACTGCGATTCCGTTGTATAGTTGGTATGCGTCTGCAAAACTGCTCGTAAGCTGTTTGAAATATCCTTTTTCTTCGTCTCTCCCTAACAGGCTTCTTTGACAATCAGGCATGTCTCGTATATTACAAATGTCCTGATGATGATCCCATGTATCTTATTGAGCAATAGGGATCGAAACGTCGACACCCATGAGTGGGTTCATATTTATAATATTGAGTAATAAGATTGTTTATGTTCCACTCCAGGCGATACTGTGTTTTGATTTTTAACTTATAAACAGTACCCTGTCTCTGCTCTCGTTCTTTGCCTGATAGACACCCCTTCCACCCTTATACTATCTCTCTATTTCCCTCTTTTTCATGTACGACACAGGCTTGTGTCTTGTGATTTTTAAATGTATTACTGAATTGAACATTGCTTCTTTATAAAATAAAATCCTTTCCCGGCTGGGTTTGGAAATTTTATAACAAGTATAGTTTTCCACTGTGTCTCTATACAGCATTGGTTTGTTGATTTGCAAATAAGCTAAGAACCGTTTTGATCACTATAACGTTGTTATACCCATGGTACTTAGCTATCTGTTGGGTCTCCCTTGTTACTTATAAAGCCAATCCTGATGACGGCATTCGTAGAAACTCACCAGCAACTACGGCTAATGGTGAGGTACGTGGAACAACAGGCACACAGGTACCATCTGCTGCGAACATTGCTAATGCGAATGACGCTGACGGCGATACTTCGCATCTGTGCACAATTGATCTACTTAATGAAGTAGTTCCACTTTCACCTACTGTGGTAGACGATTTCTTTGCCAGCTTAGACGATTTGATGTTTTCTCCTGACACCGAGAATAACTTTTGAAATTAGCACACGGCGTTCCATGAACTCGAATTCGGCCTTCACTCATCAAAACAAAACTTCTAATTCTGGAACTTTATTTTTTCTACTATTTTTGATATGACTTTTTTCCAAAACTGAACGTTTTTTTGGCACTAAGTGATCTGCTTAAAGTAGAACTATTCACAGAGAACAAGAAGTCTTTGAATACTTCCTAGAGACAATATTTGACCTTATCCTCAAAACCAAAACAGTTTATATTTTCTGCTATGACATGGTCTCGACCTTTTCTTCTGTGACTTAGAGCCATTTCATAAATGTCATTACATGATTCACTCAGTTAGCTTTGCCAGCATCAGAATTCATGTTTTGATTGATGCTTATTGCTTTTTAATGCGTACTGTACAAATGCTCATTTTTCGTGTGCAACCTTATCAAATGCATTTTGTGTATTTTGGGTGGGATTGTAAACACATGCTTTAGATATGTTTTAGTGCTTATAATTTAGTAATGTTAAACAGAATAAAGTGGAGTGGGTGTTGTATACGATTTTGGGACCCTAGTGTAATTTTCCCGATTCATGCCCATATATAGGTATAAATCACCCTATCGTTATATAGGCATAGAAATCATAACCATATTTAGACTTAGCCTATGCAGTCCAAATACGGATCGCTACTTCAACTAGTTCTGAAAATCCACAACGATTTCTTGGAAAAACTTGCCTTCAGCACAGGGACTTGCCCTTGCTTGAATATTGATTTATCCAAGAACTCATGGAGTTTTCAAAGAACTGAGTCTTTGATGACGTTATTATGTCCAACCTTACGTCAAACTAGGCACCTTTAAGGTATAAGTATCCCCACACGTGCCCAGTCAAACACACGGTGGTTTGGAGCAATTCGACTATCTACCTACACGACACAGCCCGCCGCAGCAAGTGCCAATGGAACCCAACCCTCCAGCAGACACACTGAGAGAGACGCTGTCTTTTCTCTTGCCGAGAAATCAAGCTCCAGAGTTTCCAAGCTACCTTTGCGGGTTGTTGGGAAATCGAGTCCTGAGAGAGAGATACCAGACCTCCTTCATTCTAAAACCAAGGTACGGAGCTTCATTCGACCTTAACCTCCGGGTGGAACTTGGATGACGGGAATTCCGGGATTTAACCCACATACTAACCCTTAGCCCTAGAGCTACGAGCAGGGACCGTACTGCATCTGTCAGCTCAAAAAAGAACTCTGTTCTCTGAGTATTTAAACTCTTGCCTTTGGAATTTGTCAAATTGGAATCAGAAATGAAATAATATACGCTGTATATGTGAAAATAGCCTTGAGGAAGCCCCGGCGCAACTCGCCAATAGGGGGCAAAACACGTGTCGGCTGTCCATGGTTCATTAAAAAACAATAAAGCTGTCTCCCTGCAATTTGGAGTAGCTCTGGCTTTTGTATGACGACTCTAAAGAACGGATATTAATCCAAACAAGTACTTATTGATTTCTCATGGAGTACACACTCTCCTTTTTTCAAACGGAGCTGATTAGAACCTTAGCGAAATCTGGGATAGGTTCTCGGCAAAAGAATACTGAAACTAAGCTACACCTCACTTACTTCTTCCCTTGTACTAGACCTAGGTTAGGTACACAGGGGGTAGGCGTATTTTCGAAGCACCAGTTGAGTACTTTCAGTCTTTATTTATTAATGTATGTATTCTATGTATTTTATGGCTTAGAAACCATATCATGCTTTTACAGTATTATTTTATAATACTCTTCTTACTGTACGCATTGTACTTTGCAACCAGTATTACGATTGTAGAGGTTAATTTCCTCTGCATGAGAAAGAAGATTGTTTAATGAATACTTTTATTGAAAACTCCCGTCTCTCTATTTCTCTGCACCTCTGGTGAAACGAAGCATGCACGATTGACTATTGTTTCTGCGACTCTGAAGATACATTTTTATCTCGGGAAACAAAGTTGTCTTGTTTTAAGCGGTTGTCAGAAACTAATCCCTTCTTGTTTATTCAAAAAAGTTTCTAGTGACCTCTGAGCTAGCTGGCACTCACAATTAAGTCTAACATATTCGATAGAGACCTAGTCGACCTCAGTCTTACGTCTAATCTATACTATATGTTATTCCAATGCGCAGAGCCTATTGGGAATATAGGAACTACACTACAAGGGAAGTAGCTTTTTACTATTTCTAACTTCACTTCTTTGTTTCTTGGAGATATATGTATGCCTAGGTACATAGATGTTGAGTTAGTTATAGATAATCTAGACTTACCTGTCAATATTGTTTTCCAGTATGTTGTCCTTGATATTCTGTCCCACTGATATTGTGGGTTTGGTATTCAGGGGCCATACCCAGAATATGTCCGCTCCATCCTGTTCACTCCGAAAGTCCTGATATATAGTTGTTTATTATGTAGAGTTATGCTAATTCTAGGAATCAAGGACTGAGGGTACTTCATCTTGTGAAAAATGTTGATCCCTTCCTGGGAATATGCACCTTTTTTGAGAAAAAAAACTGTTTATGTAAGTGATCAAGAAGACGACACAATGTCTGCAAATTCATGAATTCATTTCTAATTTATTTCAGGAGAAAAGTTTGACATGCTGAGTGAAATACATATACAACCCCAGAAGTCACACAGTTGACTTTATTGTGTTGACCTTTAGTTTCACCACTGAGCTCTATTAAATTACATTGTATGTTGATAACAAAAAAGAGGCATGAGTCGTAGTCATGTCGTTGATGTAGGAGCTGTTGAATTTGAAGCATTTTCTGTAGAACAGTATATTAGTGCAATAAGGGCTTTCATTGTAATGTTCTTTATGAATGCAAATCTAAAACTATTTCTCCTTAACAAATTGAGGGTGAGAGTGCAAATTAGTTTTTAGTCATTTAAGGCATATTGATGGAGGAAACATTGTTAAAGAGAGAGAGATTGTTGTGATGTAGAAGTCCCTTGCATGGTAGTAGATGTGAATACCTGCCCTGAGTGCTCCAGCTATTGGGAAATCTAAATCCTTGGTAACAAAGTTTTTGTCAAGAGCGAACACAAATCGATCATGTGTGTGCCCCATAACCTCGGCCTGTCTCACATATTGTGTTCTGTTCAGACCAGGATGTGCATACCACGCAGGACAAAGTGGTGGAGGGCGACCACCCTTACCAGGAGTTGAGTAACACAAGTGCAGTGGTGGCAGCATACTGTTTTCATAGTGAGTAATCAAGTAAATTGACTAGGCTTCTCACCTGTGTCATGTAAGTAAGGCCTTCTGGTCCACTCATTAACATTTCTGCAGCTTTATGCTCTGCTCAAACTTGCCCTACATCAGGACAGATGTGGGGAGACCGTACATGCATGTTTGAGTGCACTGTGATGGTACATCCATGAGTCAGTGTGTGCTACAATGCATTGAGGTAGTTAAAGCGGGTTTATAGGCATCAGGCTGGAATGTATGTGTGACTGGGAGTGGTACAGTACATAAAGAACTATACACATTTGTATGCAGCCCTAAGGATGCATGAGTGCCTATAAGTGGTACATTGCAGTTCGGCTTGTGGGTCCCATATTGGGGACTCCAGATCGTGCATGGAAGAGCTAGTAGAGGTGAAGGAGCTTACAGACAGATTTGTGGATTGCTGCATTCCTAAGGACTGCGTGGGACATTCACTGAAGAAAGGAAGGGCCAGGGTCTTCATAACTCTTCAAAAGGGCTTTATGATTTTGAAAGAGGTCCCTTGTCAAAGGAATCTGGAAACATTTTAGGAAGGATATAGGGCGTTTTAAAGAGTAGGACTGAGGATTTTGTAAGCTTTTGATGCATATATAACTGGGGCTGGCATCTTGGTATGGGGGACATCAGATTTGGAGACACCCCTGCTGTGATAGACTGCTTTGAAGGAAAAGCCGGATTGAGGGGGTTGCATTTCAAAGTAGGCAACCCCCAGATCACAAACCTCAAAGACAGAGACACTATTTCACATGTTTCTTGAAAAGAATTATAAAAAAGGGAGCTGAAGACTATTCAACCTGAAGCTGTAGATCCCAAAAATGTAATGAGGGACTTATTTCAAAGGAGAGGAATACTTAGCCCATCTGAAAAATTATCCTGGCACCATAATTAAACACAACCAGAAACATCATTAGTAAAGTGTCATGGGGATATATGATTTTTAGGCTACCATTATAAATTCACAAAGTACACAATTGTATACTAAATAAGCAATGTAAGCCACCTTACCTGTGTTTCCTGTGTGGAGATATGTGATTGAATTCACAGAAGACAATTGTGTATGCCGCTTATCATGTTAACTAAGAGCTGGGCAATACATAACATGTATATCGATGCAAACCAAATTAATCATAGATCACTATTGGGGTATACAATAAAGACACATCACATTTTTTAACCATTCAATTAAAGTGTTGTGACAATTACAACTGACATGTGACAATTTAGAACGGTCTAGTATGTTCCATAAAGGAAGATGTTGGGCCAAATCTTGCCTTTGCTATTCGAAAATGCATATTGATAAACAGAACAATTGATAGGTCAATTGTCACACATTGAAATGCAAAATGTTTCCTACAAATAGTTTTTTTCTTATAGGCAACCAGTGTTAATCTGGAGGACCGTGGATCATCATCAAAATGAAAAAATGTTGGTGCAGACTATATAGTCTGAAAGAAGGTATTAAATGTGGATGCCAGAATTAGATTCTTCAATTGAATTTAAATCATTCATAACACTATTACACTTAAGGATCTAACAACACTCAGCCAGGTTCAGTAGGAGCTGGAGGTCTCCTCACATGGGTCGTTTTTAAGAAGATTGGCCACCTGCCAGTGTATATCATTTTCTGTGTGATTCATGTTACAAAAGTGTGAGACCAGGGGTGCTGACACAAAACTACACCATATTCTGCTGCGATTTTGACAGAGTCTTGTCTTTACTGACTGGCTGGGTTGTCCAATATAAATGTTATCAAGGGGCACCAAATGGTGTATAAAATAATGTGTGTGTGTGATGTTACCATGTTACTTAGGGCCAGATGCATCAAGGCAAAAACCAGTCGCAAACGGGCCGATTCTCAGAAGTTGCCCCTTTGCGGCTGGTATTTTTGCATTTGGGATGCATGACAGGGACCCCCAGGCCCAATAAAAGCATTTCTTTATTATACATTTTTGGCCGGGTTACACTGGGTTCCCAAACATAGTGGAAAATGAAATGAAAAATGAAACACGGGCTCCCGCGCTTTAGCCCCCGGGTGGGCCAGGTCCTGGGGGCAATCCTCAATTCTGTAGCGGGGGCCTGCGGGGCCCCTGCAGACCCGGGGACCGCCACCTCCCCGGGGCTAAAATAAAAAATGTGTGTGGGGGGCTTGAGTCCCCCCACACTGACCGGGGACCACCACCTCCCTGGGGCACTGTTTATTTCAATTCAGGGCACCTGGGACCACCACCTCCCTGGGTTTTACAAAGGATGGGAGGGAGCCGTGCAGCCCCCCTCCAGGGGCCCTTGATGGCCCTGGGGATTGCTACCCCCCAGAGCCAGTTCCTTCAATGTGTGCCCACCCTGGGATATTGCTGTTTGCTATGACAGGGCGGGAGCACGGCTCACGCCCTGTCATAGCAAACTCTGCTTTGGTTTTTGGATGCGAGAGCAGAAAACCTGTTCTCATGTCCAAAAATCAAAGCAGATTGCTTTTGCACAAAGGGAGCTAGCTGCATGTCAGCAGAACCCCTTGTGCAAAAGCAATGCAGGCTCCCACAGGAGGTGGGGAGCCGGCTGCGACCATGTGGGCGTCGAGCTCCCCCTGGTCCCCAACGCTAAGGACTGGCCCCAGGAGATGGAGTCCCTGGGTCCAGACGTGGCACAGGGGAGGGGAGGCGACGTGGCCCCTCTCCTGCAAAACAAATAAACTGAGGCCAAGCCCCGGGAGATAGGGTCTCAGGGGCCAGAATTGGCCCAGGTAAAGGTTGGGCCACGCCTCCCCCTCCTCACAAATATAAATTAAAAAAACAAACAAACAAGGCCAGGCCCCAGGGGATGGGGTCCCTGGGGCCAATAGTGACTCAGGGAATGGGGGCCCGAAGCACAACTTTCCTTTTGTTTTTTTTTTTTTAACAAAATAAAATGCTCAGGCCCTGGGGGATGTGAAATGAAATGATGAATGAAATGAAATGAAATACTTTATTGTATGATTACCTAAAATCATTTACAAAAGCGAAGCATATTACGATCATGGTAAAAACAAACCAAAACAAAACATTTAAAGTGCAATGAGATTAAAAGAAGAGAGTTAAAAAAAACGTATACATATACATCAGGTTGGGCAATCAGTACCCTAATGTCAGATCATCTTAGGTTATGAAGATTGGTACCGAGTCACCAATGGCCATGTACTACTTTGTTTATTTGTCTGTTCAATTAGGGTGGCAATGTTTATGACCATAGGAATTAGTGAAGCATCACTATTAATACTATAGATGCTTGTCCATGTGCAAATTATAGTTAAGCTGTTATTTTTCTAGACTTTGCATATGACATAAGATCTGTCCAGCAGAGACAAAGAAGTTCCCGGTACGTGCCAGCTTCATTCGCACTGTTGTGGTATAAATGTGCGTTAAGGCCTCCTTACATGTTGTTACTTTATTAAGATTAAATATTGCCCTTAAGTATTTGCGCCTCGGACGTACCAACGCTGGGCAACAACAGATGATATGCTCTGCCGATTCTCTGTGGTATTGACACAGTCAACATCCTCTATTTCCACTTAGTGTGGATGACCAGTGAGCCCTATAGTCCTTTATTGGTAGGGTTAGCAGCCTGGTCTTCAAGACATTTTGAAGAGCATATCTCCCCAGGCCGGCATTCAGGTATGGTTGGCATTGAGTGGCTTCATGTGATTTTGCGAGGCCCTCGGTGCCACGAATTGTTCTGACCGTATCTATATCCCGGAGCCTTGAGATAGTTTTTGCCTGTTTTTTTAGGCTAACTGTTGGCAGATTTAATATTTGATCAGTTGTCAGGCATAGTGTTTTATTAGCTAAAACAAGGTACCTAGCCCAACGGCTGGTTTGATCTATGAAGAGTGTTTGAAGTGCTTCCTTTAGGGTACCCGGGCTAGCCTTGTACACACAGTGGTATAATTTCCATTGATGTTAAGATGAACTCAAGTCTGATCAGTGTGCGCCTTGTCAAGAATGGTAACCTGAATATTTTCCTGAAAGCCATAATATGTAGATGCTCCAGTTTATCGGGCAATAAGCCCGGGAAAGCCAGGTGGCCATTGCTGATTGTTGAAAAAAGCTTGGCTTGTGTTACTCTTCGAATGCCCTTAGTTGAGTGACTCACAAGGTTCTGGTGGATTTTACATAGGGCGTGTGTGACCTTAGCGGATTTTGTCTCCAATGATTTGACCTGAGATGTTGTTCTGCCGGTGTCTAAGAATTGTACAACCAAGTAGGTGTATATATTTGCAGTAGCAATTCTGAGTGGTCCGATGTTCCAACCCAACAGAGATTTTTTTGGTTCATGTCCAAAGACCAATACCTTGGTTTTATGTGCATTAGTATGGAGCTTGTTTTCTACGTTATATAAATGGATAGTCTCCAATGCCCTTTTTCATGCCTACTCTGGTATGGTCCAAGATGACAAGATCGTCTGCATATTGCATGATGGGTATTCTAAGGTGGCCCAGTTTAGGTGGAAAAATATTGGTTTTAGAAAGTGCCGCTCCCAGGTCCGCGGTGAGCTTCGTGCGGACCCATGTGCCAGTATGGAGGGACATGATGGCTGCCAGAAGTTTCCCTGGAATCCCCCACTTTGCAAGCTTTTCCCACAGTATGTTGCGGTCAATGCCATCGAAGGCAGCACTGTAGTCAACAAAACAGGCATACAGAGGTGGGTTTACCCCCTCTGTAGCCTTAGGGATGTGGTCACCAGGGCCCAAAAATAATTAAGGGAAGGGGGGCCACACAGCCCCACTTCCAAAAACAAAATTAAAAAAATCTGTCATCTCACCAGAGGCCCCGCCCCCTCCCTGCAGCACTCTGCAGACACGCCCCCTGGTGCTTTCTAAGTTGGGGAATTAAGTCCCCCTCAATACTGATGGTCCTTGGGGGCCAACTAGCCCACCAGGTAAGCTCCAATAAGTGCCACACAGCTGGAGTGCAGTGAGGTGGTCCGAGGCAATGCCCCTTTTTACACCACTCTGCAAACGTGCCTCTAGGCACACTGCTGGTGGGGCGATGAGGTCCTCTTGTGTCCTGAGGGCCTCAGGACACAATTGGACCTCATCCCCCCGAGCAGCAGTACGCCAGGAGCTGCGTTTGCAGAGTGGTGGAAAAAGTGGTTGTGGCTTCGGACCATTCTCAGCAATCAAGGTGTGTGGGACTTACTCCAGGTACCTGGTGGGCTAGTTGGCCCCCAGGGACCCTCAGTATTCAAGGGGACTTAATCCTCCAATTAGAACGTGCCAGTAGGGGTGTTTGTAGAGTGGTGGAGAAAGGGAGCGTGGCCTGTGTCCACCTTTCAGAAATCCCACTATGTGGGACATACTGGAGGGATCAGGTTGGCACCTAAGGACCACCAGCAGCGATCCCCATTCAAGAGCACGCCAGGAAGTGCATTTGCAAAGTGGTGGGAAAAGGGGGCGTGACTTGCTATGACAACTTAGCAATCCTGCTGTGTAGGACTTAATAGAGGTAATTGGAGGAATAGTTGGCCCCGAATGATGTACCTCCAGTACGTCCCACACATAGGGATTGCTAAAACGTGTTCGGAGGCCATGCCCCCCTTTCTCCACCACTCTGCAAACGCACCTCATGACAGACAACAGGATGGGGGATGGATTCCAATTTACTCCTGAGGGACTTTGGGGGCCAAGAAGCCCTCCTGGTACCTCTTGTAAGTCCTATGCAGCTGAATTCCTGAGCATTGGTCAAAGGCCCAGTACCCTTTCTCTTCCACTGTGCTACTAGTTAAAGAAGTTTTTGCAATGTAATAGGTTTTGCATTTGCGAGAGTTAGAGCTATTGACGTTGCAAATGTTTTGGAGTGGAGTTGATGTACGTTGTGTGTAGTGTAATTATATGGTATGTTGTGCAGTGAAATTATGTGGATTGAAAGTATGTGTTATTTAGTGTATATGCATTATGTAGAGTGGGATTATGTGTTATGGAGAGTAATTATGTGGTATGGTAGTTTGTGTAGTGGAGTGGTAACCTCAGGTTTAGTCTTCCTCATTTCCGTAGAAGCTAAGCTGTGAACTCAGTGAGACAAAAAAAGAAGGAATCACTGAGGAACACTGGTGGACCTAGTCAGAGGTATGAGCAGGGCCACTGGAACTATGTTACAGTTTGGCTGCACCGACTTTTGCACAATCATACATTTTCTGCATTAGCCACATAATTCATCATCTGCTCCCTAATCTGCTGATTTGTACAAAAAAAGCCTTGTTTCTAGCTCAAATGGCTCAAACGTTACCAAAAATGCAGCGAAAACTGTTACAGCATGGTGGGAAGCCCTTTGCAAACCTAGAATGGTCACCTGCTAAATATTGCTAAATGTGGGTGTTAAACTGGTACTAATGGTGTGAAAGGCACTCTTGCTTCCCTTTGCGCCTCTCTTGCCGGTTTCTGCATTTATGTTGCTTTTTGTGCTTGTTGCTTTCTTTTTCTGCACTTCTCTTGCCTCATTCTGCAAATCTCATGTACTTTTTGCACCTTTCTTCCCTCTTTCTGCACATCTCTTGCCTCTTTCTGCACCTCATTTGCTTCTTTCTGTAACCCTCTTTCGTCTTTCTCCGCCCTCTTTGCCTCTTTCTGCACCTCTGTTTCTTCTTTGTGTACTTCTTTTGTTTCTTTTTGTACCTGTCTTACTTCTTTCTGTACCCCTCTTGCCTCTTTCTCCACCTCTATTGCCTCTTTCTGCAGTTCTCTTGCTGGCTTCTGCACGTCACTTTCCTCTTTCTGTAACTCTCTTGCCTCTTTGTGCAAATCGCTTGCCTCTTTCTGTTCCTCAGGTGCTTCTTTCTGCACTCCGTTTGCCTGTTTCTGCACCCCTCTTCCCTCTTTGTGCAACTCTCTTGACTCTCTCTACACCTCTCTTCCCTCTTTCTACACCACCCTTGCCTATGTCTGTACCTCTGTTCCTTCTTTCTTAACCCGTCTTGTCTCTTTCTGCACCCTTCATGCCTCTTTCAGCACCTTTGCTGCTTCTTTCTTCAGTTTTCTTCTTCTTTCTGCACCCCTCCTGCCTCTTGCTGTACTCCTCTTGCCTCTTTGTGCACCTCTCCTATCCCTTTCTACAGCCATCTTGCCTCTTTTTCCACCTCAGTTGGTTCTTTCTGCACCTCTTTTGCTTCATTCTGCACTTCACTTGCCTCTTTCTGTAGCCCTCTTGCTCTTTCGGCACCTCTGTTGGTTCTTTCTGCACTACTCTGGCTTCTTCCTGCACCTCTGTTCCAAATCATCCCTCTTGCCTTTTTTCTGCACCCCTCCTCCCTCTTGCTTTACCTCTCTTGCCTCAGTTTACCCACCTGTTCCCTCTTTCTGTACCTCTTTTGCCTGTTTCTGCAACTCCCTTGCCTCTTTTTGCTGTTCTCTTGCCTCCTTTTGCACCACTATTGCTTCTTTCAGCAATTCTCTTGCCTCTTTGTGAAGTTGTCTTGCTTGTTTCGGCACCCCGCTTGCCTCTTCCTGCACCCTTCTTCTCTCTTTGTTGAACTCTATTGCCTGTTTCTACACCTCTCTTAACTCTTTCTGCACCACTATTGTCTCTTTTTGTGCCTCTGTATCTTCTTTCTGCACTTCTCTTCCTTCTTTCTGCACTCCTTGTGCCTCCTTCTGCACCTCTGTTGCTTATTTCTGCCCTTCTCTTGGTTCTTTCTGCACTGCTGTTGCCTCTTTCTGCATTCCTCTTCCCTCTTTGATCACCTGTTTTGCTCCTTCCGGCACTTCTCTCTCCTCTTTCGTTTCCCCATCTTTCCTCTTTGTGCACCTCTTATGCTTCTTTCTGCACTTCTTTTGCCTCTTTCTGCCCCTGCCTTGCTTCTTTCTGCAGCTGACTTGCCTCTTTTTCAGTACTTCTATTTTTGCTTTCTGTACCTCTCTTGCCTCTTTCTGCACCCCTGTTCCCTCTTTCTGCATATATCTTGCCTCTTTCAGTACCTCTGTTGCCTCTTTCTGCACTTTTCTTGCTCTTCCTGCAACCTTTGTGCCACTTTCAGCAATTCTCTTGCCTCATAATGCACTTTTCTTCCTTCTCTCTGCACCACTCCTGCCTCTTTCTGCACCTCCCTTGCCTCTTTCAGCACCTCACTTGCCTCTTTCAGGACTTCTGTTGTTTGTTTCTGCAGATCTCTTGCACCCATGTTCCCTCTTGCTGTACCTTTCCTGACTGTTTCTGCACATCTCTTGTCTCTTTCTGCACCTCTGCTGCCTCGTCCTGCACTTTTCTTGCTCCTTCTGCACCCTTCATGCCTCTTTCACCACCTGTTACTTCTTTTTGCACTTCTCTTTCTTCTTTCTGCACCCCTCCTGCCTCTTTATGTACCTCTCTTGCCTCTTTGTGCACCTCTCCTACCTCCTTCTGTACCCCTCTTGCCTCTCTTTTTACACCTCTGTTCATTCTTTTTGCACTGCTCTTGCTTCTTTCTGCACCTTACTTGCCTCTGTCTGCACTTCTCTTGCTTCTTTCTACACCTCTGTTGCTTCTTTTAGCAATTCTCTTGCCTCTTTCTGTACTTCTCTTCCTTCTTTCTACACCCCTGTCTCTTTCTGTACCTCTCTTGCTTCTTTCTAACCCTCTGTTGCCTCTTTCTGCACTTCACTAGAAATTAGCATTTAAAAAACCTTTGAAACCTTTGCAATTCACTGATAAAAAACAGGGACGTTATAGTTAGTTAGACATTTCACTCATACAAAACCAGAGAAAATCGGTTGTTATAGTTAGTTGAGCTAACTATAACTCGCGGCTTGTAATGCACTGCTGATGACGTCACATATTACATTATTCATGACATGGTCAATGATATCACTGATGACATCATTGATGACATCTCAAATGATATCACTGAAGACATTATCCATGTGATATTCTGATGCACCTCCTCATACCCTAATATAACCTATGATACACCCTTTCCAAAATACAGACTTCTCCCTGCAGTTAACCATGTCCTGACGCGTTTCGAGGCCACTCTGCCTCTTCCTCAGGGGGTCAAAGTATTTTCCTTGAGTAGGATGGGGTCAGAACAACAGAGGTGTCTTCATTAAACAGGAATACCGCGCGGAACGGCTGTCTGACAAGTGCTCAGCCTCAGCCTCCCTGCAGGGAGAAGGGCAACAGAGCTGTCACAGAGGCCAACAAGCCGGAGGCCAAGAATATCGAGTGTGCCCCTCAAAAGCACAAGTGCAATTGTTTATAAGATGTCATGCTCGTCAGTCTTTGTCACGTGAAGGAGCACCATCTCCGGCTGTGTAAAGAATATCACAACGCGGGGAGGCTGAGGCTGAGCACTTGTCAGACAGCCGTCCGGCGCGATATTCCTGTTTAATGAAGACACCTCTGTTGTTCTGACCCCATCCTACTGTTGGAAAATACTACGGACATAATCAGAAATGCAAGCATGACCTACTTAAGGATTACAATAACTTCACCCCCTGGACTACTTTTACCATCATGCCTGATGGTTTAAAGCCACACCCACTGAGGGCGGTTCTTCACAATAATAAAAGGTTGTGTGAAGGGGTGAGGCTTTACGTGCATCATTTTCACAGACCCCATGAGGAAGAGGCGGAGTGGCCTCGAAACGCGTCGGGACATGGTTAACTGTAGGGAGAAGGGCAACGGAGCTGTCACAGAGGCCAACAAGCCGGAGGGCTGGAATATCGACTGTGCCCTTCAAAAGCACAAGTGCAATTGTTTATAATATATATATATATATATATATATATATATATATATATATATATATATATATATATATATATATATATATATATATATATATATATATATATTACCTACTGGCGGTCGCCAGTAGGTAGTTATAGTTAGGATCGTTTTCCATAGGAAATCCGCAACATTCTATTGGGAATAACTTTGGCGCCGAATGAGGGATCTGCCTTTAATTTTCCTTAACTTTGCCTCGCTGCGCTCCGCTCCTTTCCTGAAAGTTTCGGGGGGATCCGTCAAGCGGGGGCCGAGATAAAAGGGGGTCCCAAAACGTGTTTTCCCCATGTTAATTTCCATAGGGCCGTTGGACTCACTTTTAGCCCGAACGGCTGAATGGATTTCCACCAAACTTGGCAAAATTGTAGGGACTGGTACCCCGATGTGCCTTTGCTATGTCTCAAGATATATGCTCCAGTGGTTTTTACGAAAATTAACTTTGAAAAAATATATATTGGGCTACATTGGGCTATATATATGTTAGAGCCCAAATGTAGCCCAATGTAGCCCAATGTAGCCCAATGTAGCCCAAAGATGGCCACCAGAGACAAAAAAAAACAAATGTAGCCCAAATATCAGCCAGATGTAGCCCAACTATAGCCCAATGACAGAATGTCCCAGAGTGTTCTAAAGAACAACTAGAGCGCTAACAGTCTTACTTATGACAAAAGTATGGCACACCTGAAGTCATCTTGATTGGAATAAAGTGTTAACACTTAAAACATTTAATTTGCAAAGGAACAAAATGAGGGGGTTCATTTTGCCATAGAAATTATGATTAGTGCTGAAGAAAGAAAAATTAGGGCACATTTTGAGTGACTTCTCAAATCCTCTTATATTTCATTAAAACAATTCTGATATGCAGTCTCCCAAGATGGCCACCAGAGACAAAAGAGCCCAAATGTAGCCCAAATATCAGCCAGATGTAGCCCAACTATAGTCCAATGACAGAATGTCCCAGAGTGTTCTAAAGAACAACTAGAACGCTAACAGTCTTACTTATGACAAAAGTATGGCACACCTGAAGTCATCTTGATTAGAATAAAGTGGTAACACTTAATACATTTAATTTGAAAAGGAACAAAATGATATATATATATATATATATATATATATATATATATATATATATATATATATATATATATATATATATATATATATATATATATATATTCACTGAAAAAAACCATAGGTTTCACACCAGTTATAGTTAGGAATTAGCATTTAAAAAACCTATTAAATTCACTGAAAAAACCATAGTCCTTTGAGATGTCATCAGTGATGTCATGAGTGATGTCACTGACCATGTCATGAGTGATGTAATATGTGACGTCATCAGCAGTGCATTGCACGCGCAAGTTATAGTGAGTCCAACTAACTATAACGTGGGAATTTCAATGGTTTTATGCGAGTAAAATTTCCGCCTAACTATAACTGGTGTGAAACCTATGGTTTTTTCAGTGAATAGATATATATATACATACATATAAATAAATATATATAAAACAAAAGTCCTGACCCTCCAAATCCATGGAGGGAGGTCGCAGGCACAGACCACAGCAGGATAAACTACAAGAAGGTACGAAGGCCGGTATTTAAGATCTCATCGTGAATTTATTCTTCACCAAAATAAAACACACAAGTGTCCGCCTCAGACGTGTTTCGATCGCCTCCGCGATCTTGATCACACCTCACATATGCAAGTTGTCTTGTCTTTTCTACCATGGGTGGCTTGACTTCACACAAATCCGTTCTACCATTTGTGTGTAGAGCATACACTGCCTTTAATAGCGGAATCCTCGCTCTTTAAATTGTTTAATATCTTTTGGTCCTTGCTTTTCCCCGTTGCACAATTTTCCAACTGAACTCCCCTGTTTATCTGGACCAACTGCACGATCCATATTTATGTTTATGTTTATGTTTTGGCAATTTGTATAGCACGCAATTACCCAGGGGTGTCTTGGCGCTTAAGGATCTGAGGGTAGACAGTTAGAGCAAAGTTAGCTTGTAAACAACCAGGTTTTTAGTTGCTTCCTAAAACTGAGGAGCGTGGGACTGGTTTTAATGCTGAGGGGGAGAGCGTTCCACAGTCTGGCTGTGGAGATAACAAAGCACTTGTCGCCCCAATTAGCTTTTTTTGTTCGTGGAACGTTAAGGAGGTGTGCTGAAGCTGAGCGAAGTATCCTAGATGATGAAAGTGGACGGAAGGCATGTTTGAGGAACTGTGGGCCAGAGTTGTTAATGGCCTTGTAAGCGATGCATAGTGCCTTCCCATTTCTCTGGCTATCGTGACCAGTTACACGATCCATTACATCCCGGATCGCAACCACCGAGTAATCACCCACCCCTGTGATAGTTCCTCCCTCCCGTATGGACTCCATTCAATTTCTTCCTATGATCCTCCTTTACTTTCTGTGACCCCTCCCCACCATGACGTTGCTTCCCCGTCATCTGACCCCACCCCACCCGGAACTGCCTTTCTCCCCGGGTTTCCCTCACTCGCCCGTTTTTGCAGCGGATCCCGATCTACTAGTGAGATCCTTTGACCGCTCCCTGACCACCGGATTTCTGACGGCGCTCACTTCACATGCCCACAGTAAGCCCATTAGCGCCTAGTGAACCTCTCTGAGGACATCCCTTGCAGATTGTTTCACCCTTATTCTGCCCACTACCAACATCTTTTATTTCCTTCTAGGTGTCTGCACCGGGACTGCTCAGTGGATCGCCCGACCCCGTTTTAATCCCATCCCGCCGAACGGGGCTCTGTTCGCGCATCCTTCCCACGTAAGTGCACCCTCACACACTGCCCCCACTTGACTTCTCTTGATCTCTTGCACCGCCACTGCATTCTCTAAACCTCTCTGCCTCCCCTTGTACATAGGACTTGCCGAATCTACTTCGAGGTTACACCACTACATTGGGTACCTCCTCTACCTCCCGTTTTTCTTCCTCCCGCATTAGGCCACCTTGTTCTTCACACGTCAGTGTCCTAACTGCGCGCTTCCTTTCTCTCCCACGCCACCTCCTACCCTCCCCTTCCCTTCCCAGCCCTTATCCCTTTCCTTCTTGTCTCCCCCCAACAGGACACACAGTATTAGACCCCCGTCCTCCCCTGAACCTTGGATTCTTTCTGGCCGCTACTAGGCCCCATCACTGGGCCTTTTCCCTCTTGTAAGTCTCCCAAATTGCCTTGTCTCTCAATTTGTTCTGCCCTTTATGGTTTCGAATCCCCTGTACCCTTTTCCTCTCCCTTTCAGTTTAACTCCCTTGGATCACCACCCACCACAGGATCCTTCCGCCTCCGTCCCCACCAGAACGGGGATCCATTTCTGGACCAGAACGCACCCTATCAGTACCTCACCCATGCTTCCCCATCCACTATCCCTTACCACCTACCCATCCCCCTGTCTCCCTTCTTCCCCCTCCTCTTTACTCCCCGCCCTCCCTTCCCTCTTCCTACCCTTCCCCTCCCCCGGTCTCTCCTTCCATTTCCCTTTCCTCCCCGCTCCTCTTCCTACCCTTCCTTCCCCTGGTCTCCCGTTCTACTTTCCTTTTCTTTTCCCGCCCCCTTCTTCTCACATCCCTACCGTTCGCCTGGCCCTCCGCGCCCCCCCTTCTTCCCTTCCCTAATACAACACAAACCCCCCCGCCCCGCCTCCCCCGTCGCTCCCACCACACGTACCCTGTTCCCCTACAGATCCTTTACCCATCGCTTCCTTTCCCCACAGCACATCCATTATTCGGCAGCCCGGTCCTGAGGAAGATTCTAAATCAATAGGATCGAAACGCCGTCGACCCGCACTGCAGCGCAACTCATGGCGCATTACCTACTTAGGTTCTCAAACTAACTACTATTACTCATTCATCAAGGAGGAACCCACAATCTGTATATATTGTGTTCAAAAAAATGTCTTTGTCTGCGCCGATCGCTGTTTTTCACCCTTATGTCACTCGCGCCGTCACTGTTTGTCTCACTATCACGTAGTGCACAAAGCCCCCTTGGGTTGCCACCACATTACTTGCCATAAGTGCTGTTCACTATTTTACTCTCTTTGATTGTTTTGCCAATATTGCCTTTCAAATATATGATGCTATATGCACTTCCAAAAACCATAAAATTGTGAGCCTCTCTTTTCTTGTCCAGATCCTTTGTAATGTGTTGCACATGCAAATATATCTGCTTTCCAATTGAATCTGATTGAGATGATGTTGCCTTATACTTATGTACACCCAGATCTCAATCTGGTCTACGGGTATACTCCTGTTGCTTCCCCCCCCTTTGTCAATGTCAGCGCCCATTACTCTTTTCCTTTGCTGTATACTGTGACATCACTATTGGACGGCTGGGGTGGCATGAACATAGTTTATGGGCTTCTAGCTTCTCCAAACCAAACATGTTGTTGGGGCGGCCATCTTGAAACATATATATCTGCAATATATTTAAAGTTATTCCAATGATACAATTCATAAACTGAGTTTCATGTGGTTAATAACATATATATAAATCATCTTCTCAATAAACTCTTATGAAAATATACATAAATAATTAAATAAAAACCAATGACTCTATAAAAACCCAGTTGATTGATGTGGCTATGAGACAATTCCCTCGCTCCATTAATTTAAATCCAGTTAACATTTCTCTTGCCAGTTAAAAAGGGAAAACTGTGCATTATTTTTAACACAAAAGTCGAATATAAAGTGCAAATCATATGGGACAGTCTCTAATATATAAACTAATTTACCTATATTGCCCCAAAAGGGGTGTGTGGTCATATGGGGATGAGTTTAGCCTGGCCCTTCAATCACACCCTGAATGGGCTTATACTTATGTCCAAAGCCTCCACCAAGCAAAGTTCTCTTGCCTTCCTATAAAGGGACTATGTGCTCTATGAAAATCTGTGCTAATCAAAAATCCCTACTGTATACATCTAAATCATGATATATAAAATGTTAAAATCTGAAGGCAGTTACAGTACATATTCCTACTATGGTTTCAGCCTATGCATGTCCACAGCTCTTCATCACTGTTTAGGCCCCACGGGGTTCGGGTTCTCATTTCAATCATTTATCTTGACTGAAGTTGCCTCAGGGATTTAACTCTATCTCCCTCTTTTCTATCTGTGGTACCTGGTCTATACAAAAGAAGCGCAGGAGACTGCTATCACTAAGATGTGCCTCATCGAAGTGTCTTGCTACCGGGTATGACTCATGCTTATTGATGATGGCCCAGGCATGCTATACTACTCTTTTCTTAGCTGGGTGGACTGTGCTTCCTACATATTTTTTGTTGCACTGGCATACAATACAATACACCACAAAGTTTGTATTGCAATTTAAGAGCTTATCGATTTGCTTCTGCTCTTTAGTCCCCAAGACTTCAAATTAATTTACCTTTTGGTGTTTCTTTACACCTTGCACTTAGAGTATGGAAAGAAACCCACCACCATGGCTTTTTGTGCTCTTTTTTTCAGTATAATGACTGTGGACTAACAGGAAGAGTAGGGCCAATAGTAGGGTCAGCCTGTAGAATCCCCAATTATTTTCTATTGCTTTATGAATCTCATTAGATTATACTGAAAAAAGTCAAAATGAGTCTTGTCACTGGCTTCCCTTCTGGCTCCTATGTTTTAGAAATCAATACATTCTGCCTATTTATTGCCTGAACCTTACTAGCTGCTCCTTTATGGACATTCCTAGAATAACCTCTACGTGCAAATCTCATGATGTCTTCATCTTTAGCATCTGCGTAGTTCTGTGGTGTGGAGCATTTGTGCTTCAAATGCAACAGCTTGCGATATAGAATACTATTGACCAAAATAAGCAAATGCTGACTTTTTGCATGCAATACCGAATTGCTAGCTTTGAATTTCCTAAAAAATCTAGTAAGGAGCTGGTTATTTTTCACATACACTAGCACGTCCAGGAAGGCTACCTTTGTGCTGCTAATGTTAAACTTCATATTTAGATTGTTTTCATTTAAGGTTGTAATGTAAATGTAACTCTCTGCTTCTTTTTGTGTCCCATGCCACACGATAAACAAATGATCAATATATCTCACCCATAGGATCAACTTTTCCAACCACTGCTCAATAGGTTTCGCCCAGACCTGGTGCTTCTCCCACCAGCTTACAAATAAATGTACGTAGCTGGGGGTAAAGCATGTGCCCATAGCGGTCCCCTGACTTTGTAAATATAGCTACTGTAAGAACAAAAAAATATTGTTATTGAGATAGAAGGCTAGCAGTTGCAACACCATCATATTATGTTCTTGAAATTTTAGGAGTTTTTCTTTCAAAAATAATTCCACTGCATATAACCCCTGTGGGTGTAAGATGCATGTGTATAGACTTGTGATAACTAGAGTAATGAGTAAAACATTTTCTGCCCACACAATGTCCGGAATTGGTCTTATGAAGACGTGTCTTTGATATTTCAACTCAATTTTTTGACAATTGGAAAGAAAATTGAATCCAAAAAGACAGAGGCATTTTCACGTAGGCTTCCATTCCAAGAAACAATTGGATGCATTGGGGGCCTGTCTCATTTCATGTGAATCTTTGGTATATGATAAACAGTGGGAACCACTAGGTGATCCACTTTTAGAACACATCATAAAATTCCTTTATACTTATACCATATTGCTCCTTTGTATTGGACAAATAACATTGATCGTCACTCAATAGCCTTAATACTTCCTCATGATAGATGGACTTGTTTTGCAACACAACATTTCCTCCTTTGTCCGATATATATATATATATATATATATATATATGTATATATTACCTACTGGCGGTCGCCAGTAGGTATATATAGTTAGGATTTTTTCTCTATGGGTTTTTTGAAAATTCTATGTCTAATAACTTTGGCGTTTGTGGACGGAATTGGCTGAAATTTTCAGGAAAATGGCACATTTTGTTTCTGAGCAGCCCTTGAAAATTTGGGGGGGGTTCGTCAAGGGGGGGCTGAGAAAAAAGGGGGGTCCCAAAACGTGTTTTTAACATTGAGTTTTCCATAGGGCGGTTGGCCTCACTTTTAGCCCGAACGGCTGAATGGATTTGCACGAAACTTGGCAAAATTGTAGGGACTGGTAGCCCGATGTGCCTTTTGTAGGTCTCAATATATGTGCTACAGTGGATTTTGAGAAATTAACGTTTAAAAAAAGATATATATCTGTAACAGCGGACCGGGCAGCGCTCCAGGACGCGTACTTTTCGCGCAACGGAGCTTTGTGAAGCGAAGCTGATTGGTTCTCCGGCGTCTGTCAACATTCCAAACAGTCCGTAGCGGCCGCCATCTTGTCTCTCGGTAGGATCGAGAGACAAGAGGAGGCCAAAGCGAAGGGGCAAATGACCATAAGGGGGAATAGTAGATCCTCGCTGACCCCCTACGTTTGATGTGGAGGTTTTAAAAGTGTCCCGCGGGGCAAAAAAAAAAAAAATAATAATAATCGAACGGCTGAATGGATTTGCACGAAACTTGGCAAAATATTAGGGACTGGTAGCCCGATGTGCCTTTGCTAGGTCTCAATATATGTGCTCCAGTGGATTTTGAGAAATTAACGTTCAAAAAAAGATATATATCTGTAACAGCGCTCCGCTTCGCGTACTTTTCGCGTTACGGAGCTTTGCGAAGCTGATTGGTTCTCCGGCATCTGTCAACATTCTAAACAGTCCGTAGCGGCCGCCATCTTGTCTCTCGGTAGGATTGAGAGACAAGAGGAGGCCAAAGCGAAGGGGGAAATGACCATAAGGGGGCATAGTAGATCCTTCCTGACCTCTTAGGTTTGATGTACCATTTTGCCAAGTTTGGTGTAATTCCGTTCAGCCATTCAGGCTGTAGACGTATGTAAATGTCCTATGGAAAATTGCATGGGGAAAACACATTTGAAAGTGTTGAAATTTAGAACCAATTAAAATGTTAGTTTGGTTTTGTATTTGTGTGTGATGAAAGTTAATTGGTTATGTATATATTTCAAATGAGAGGAAACCACAGCCATTTTGTGATACTACTGTCTGAGGTACATTTGTGAGGAATTTTTGGTGGTGAATTTCTGGTGTTTGATTTACACAGTACTAACACTTCTCCTACTTTTAAAAAGGTGAGTTGTTAATTTGTAAGGGGAACTATGTTGTACACTTGAAGATAATTTGAAAAATGTTTTCTGTTATTTATTTGCAGTCCTTCTGTTATACTAAATACTTGATAAAGTTAGTTTTATATTATGTATTACTAAAAACGATAAATGAAAGTGATTATTTTTTTCTGCAATTTACAGCAAGCAATTTCAAAATAAAATGGCTCACAATGAAGAGACCGTGGCAATTTCTTTTGAATTGTCCACTACATTGATTGAAATTGAGAGCACCAATAATAAAATATTGTCACAAGGAGGAGATGACTTGTATGATTTCATTAGATTGATTGAAATGGACAGCACCAATAATGAAATATTGGCACAAGGAGATGACTTGAATGATTCCACTACATTGATTGAAATTGAGAGCACCAATAATGAAATATTGTCACAAGGAGGAGATGACTTGTATGATTCCATTAGATTGATTGAAATGGACAGCACCAATAATAAAATATTGTCACAAGGAGGAGATGACTTGAATGATTCCACTACATTGATTGAAATTGAGAGCACCAATAATGAAATATTGTCACGAGGAGATGACTTGAATGATTCCACTACATTGATTGAAATTGACAGCACCAATAATGAAATATTGTCACAAGGAGGAGATGACTTGAATGATTTTTTTGATCAATCTCTTGATGGCGAATTTATCGAATGTTTGGAGACCATAGAGTTACAAGAATCATCATTGCAGACTTTTCATGAGGACATTGCTGATGAGGACATGTTACTAGTTCTTTCAAATTTAGAAAATTCTGAAGAATAAATTTATATTTAGAAATCAAAAATTGTTTGAGACATAATTCATTTTTATTTTTAATTTATGAGGTTGTAGCGAAGTGATTGTAGTATAAAATGAGACTTATAGTATAGAGTGCAACATTTTTATGTTACATGGTAAGTTTACTCATATTTACTTCCCTTCTGCCACTATATTATCTCCAATGTGTATTTGACATCTCTTCTTCATCTCCGGCCTCCTTTCTCTCACTGTGTCTCCGATGCATCTTATCGCTGCTATTTTGTGTAATTACAGAAGACAGTAAAATAAAATAGTTCGGAACGTGAAAAGGGGGCAAAGTAGAGTACTCCTCACCCCCTAGGCCTTTTTAGGCGGTCCCAAAAGGATCAGTTTCTGCTTTCCTGAGAGATTATGGTATGAGTTCCATATACCACAATAACTTGCATTACAACATGCAAGATATCTATCTCCTTTTGGAGATATTCGCGCTAAGCGCGAATATCTCCAAAAAGTAACACCTGCCCTGAGCAGTTCTTAGCCATGTTATCCAATGGGAGGTGGATAACATGGCTAAGAGCATTAGCTCGGTAATGCATGAATATCGCTGAGTTTTTAGCGATATTGATGCATTGCGGCCGTTTATTATCGCATTTGCGATAAACCTTGATAATAGCAAGGTTTATCTTCGATAATTTCTGACGATGCTTAGCGGTAAAAAATTCGTTGGTAAGCATCGTTAGCGATAAATATCGCTTAACTTTGGTAATATGCCCCAACGTCTGTTAACGTTCGATTCGAAGGAAATGAGGAAGTGTTGAAAAACATTGTTTGCGCCATCTTGCCTTTTTTGAAATGCCACACTTTTGTGGTGCACGGCAGCCATTTTAGATGTCTTGACCAGACCCACTCTCTGCACGCTGTCGATTCGTAGCATGGCTCCTCACCCTCGCAAGCATCTTCCCCAGGCACTGGTCACCCCCGCTCTCTGTCTTATGCATGGGCAATAAACCTCCCCCCATCTGCGCTGCTCTTCCCTGAAAATCACACTCTATGCCCGCCCGACACCTCCCTTTCGCCCTATTCACTACCGCACCCTCTGACACTCCTCTTCCTCTGTGTCCGATTGTCCAGGCTATCAGCTAGCCCTGCAGATGTAGTTTATGGCCCCAGCTGTAAAGAATCACCCCTCTTCAAAGGAGTTATAGTAGATCAAGGCCCACACCCGATGAGATCCGTCACACCACACGCGTTCCTACTATCTGAAAACCATCCTGTATTGTGATTGGGGAGGGGACCGAGCCTGAAGCGGAAGATTCCAGGAATGACTCTTGGTACATCAAAGTTTTTACAATTATGTGTCACATTAAAAATATGTAGCACTCCAACAAAGTAGTAGGAATATAAAACTTTAATAACATATAAATATATACAACAAAACAAAAACAGTAAAAACATTTAAACAACGAAGAGACCGTGGCAATTTCTTTTGAATTATCCAATAGATTTATTGAAATTGACAGCACCAATAATGAAATATTCTTGTCAGTAGCGGTCTGTTGTGCGAATAGTTCCAAGGCAGCAGAACGTGCTGAAATCTAGATGGCACGAAAGTGATGTCTAGTAAGTTGCCGCCCAGCAAATAACGGCGTGGGGCGCCGCGGGGGTGAGTGAGTCCAGTAGGCACCACAGCTATTCTTACCGGCATTGCAGAATTACTGCTGGGGACAATGCCTGTGCTGTAGCAGGGTCACAGCAGAAACAAAAAGGATTCTGTTGAAGATGTTGTTGGTTTTCAATTTGAAAACAGTTCTGGTGTCAACTGCTATGCTAATGTAGTGGTTAATGTTTTGTTTTCTCTAGAAAATGTAAAAGAGGGGGAGGCAGTCCAAAGTTCCGTTAAAAGGGCAAAGGAAAGGATCGGTGGTTTGAACTATCAGTCAAAAAGGAAGGGGGTGCAACAATTTTTCCTACCGGGTCACACTGTGCTTTCACCGGAACTGAGGTCTGCAGGATTCTAGTAATTCAAAGTGAGGCTGGCGCCAGCATGGGAGCGCCGACGTCCCGCGGATACAGTTTCGTCACTCCACGGGCGATCATGGCAGTCATTCCCCATCGGGGGCCGGAGACTCCCGCGGCTCCTGTAGAATCTTCAAGGTCGTGGAGGACTACGGTGGTGGAGTCAAGCAGTGACCGGGCCATTTCTTTATGCTGGGCCCGCTCTTGCCAGGTCGACCGCCATTTTGAGAGTTCGGTAGCTACTGGCAATCGCGGGGTCAAATGAGCGGACGGGCTCCACCCTGCCGGGCGAGACGTTGCAGCATGGCCACAGTGGAAGAACCCTTTTCCGGGCGCCTGGAGCGCTGAGGGTGCAGCTGGGAAGCCTCCACCTGGGGAGGCGGGAGAGGCCTGTTCGCACCGTCTCTCCCTCCCAGTGCACCCCACGGCGTCTCGCTTGAGATTTGTTATGGCCGGACCAGGCGATGAGGACGAGGGGGGGGGGGGTCGGAGGCATGTGCAAGAAATCCCCCCCCAGTGTTGTCGCAGCCATTATTCAAGAAAGAAGAAGTGTCCCGTCCGTCTTCGGGCCGGGCTTCCGGTAGATGTCGGCCGGACGCCCCTGGCTCTGGCCCCATGAACGGGTTTCTTGGTTTATCGGCTGCAGCCGGATCCCGTCGGCCTCGGCCCCCCGACCGTTGGTGGCCGGACCGGAAGAGCATGTGGCGGGACTACCTGCAACTCTCAAGGGCCACCGCGGCCGGACTGGGAGAGAGAGGGGAGGGTCGAGGAGACATTCCCCCCCCCTGCAACTGTTCAGCGTTGTAAAGGCAATCCCCTGGCCGGGTCCCGCTGGGCTCGGCCTCTCCTCCGGCTACACCCTACGTTAGGATCTCCTGGCCGAGGCGTGGCAGCAGGACCTGCCTTATATGGGCTGCTCCCGGCTGGGCGTAGCCGCAACCCTGCCCCACCTTGGAAGTTTCCAGAGTGGGGGCGGATGTTCTACTGACTTGCATTTTCCCTAGTCTATCGATTTTTTTGGCGTGGCAGGCGGTGGGACAGCGAGGGGTGATTTGGTTTCTCTTACTGTTTTTCTGGTCTCTCACCACTGGCATATTTTAACGTTTTCTTGTTTCTAGGACATTAATAGGTTTTATCATTACGTTATGTTATCGTTTCTTTGTTCGTTGTTTAATAAAAGTTCATGTTCATCAGTGGCCTACTGATTTTCGTTTTCCTATTCTTTTCTTTCCAGGTTGTTTCATGCTAAAGTTTCTGTTAACAGGATACAGTGATCACTTCGTTATTATTGCATATGTCCTTTTCACTAGGGGTGCTCTCTGGTCGGGCCACATGACCTATCTCTAGTAAATGGTCTGGGTGAAATAGGTGCATCAATCAGTGGGGAGTAGATAGGCATGACAGATTAGAACGGGGGAGAAAGGTCCGCATTACGTACCCTTTCACTACTTGCAAAGATTTTCCTACGTTTATTTGCAAACAGGGAATACCTCCAAAAAGAACTAATTCCCAAACAGTCAATGTTCGGACAATCAATCAATCAATGAGGAATGAAATAGGTACGACGTGTTAAAGGCTTGCGTTACCTACCCTTCACTATCTGCAAAGGGAGAGAGAATATTCCTATTCTTCCTCGTTTGCAGGCAGAGAAGATCCTTAAGAGAACCAACTTCGAACAATTCAATGCTCGATTCTAACAATGAACAAGGGGTACTGTGAACACAAATGAACGCCGCTTATGTACATACACATTGCTATTTTCAACAGGTTGTTCCTAATGTTTCTATTTTAGCGAGGTCAAAAAGAGATCCCATTAGTGGCCTACTGATTTTGCTCGATTCCTTTTGTTTTTTTACACGATTTTTCGCTATCTGCAAAGACTAAACAGAGTATTGCGACTCTGTGCTTGTTTGTAAATAGAGAATGAACCAAAGAGAACAATCAATCAAATGGGCAGAGAAGCAGGCACGACGGATTACAACGGGGGCAAAGGCCTGCGTTAACTACCCTTCACTATCTGCAAAGAGAGAGTACTTCTAATAGAAATGAGGGGTGGGGGGCAGCATTCAAAGCAGATCAGTGTGCATAAACACGAAAATGTTTTTACTTACCACGTACTTGACATTTGACAGCTTATGATATTTGCTATTAAAAAACCATTGAAATTCACTGAAAAAACCATAGGTTATAGACCATATATAGTTAGGAATTAGCATTTACAAAACCTTGAAAATTCACTGAAAAAACCATAGGTTATAGACCATATATAGTTAGGAATTAGCATTTACAAAACCTTGAAAATTCACTGAAAAAACCATAGGTTATAGACCATATATCGTTAGGAATTAGCATTTAAAAAACCTTATTTTACTCACACAAAACCATTGAAATTCCATATATAGTTAGTTGCACTAACTATATATCGCGCACCCGCAATCCACTGCTGATGATGTCACATATTACATCATTCATGACATGGTCAGTGACATCACTGATGACATCACTGATGACATCTCAAATGACATCACTGATGACATCACTGATGACATCTCAAATGACATCACTGATGACATCATGACACACCAATACCAGTTACTACATACGCACTCACTGATTCCTACGTCTACACACACATTCACTCATTCACCCATACAATCACTCATACATACAGTCACTCATTATTACAACACTATCATATGCACTCATACACCTATGCAGACACTCACACTCTGCCACTCATCCATGGAGTTACTCACACACCTAGTCAGTCCTGTAAAGAATCAATCACACTTCCATTTCCTCATCTATACAGTTAAACACAGAACACCATACTTTAGTGACATCACTGATGAGATCACTGATGACATCTCAAATGACATCACTGATGACATCTCAAATGACATCACTGATGACATCATGACACACCAATACCAGTTACTACATACACACTCACTGATTCCTACGTCTACGCACACATTCACTCATTCACCCATACAATCACTCATACATACAGTCACTCATTATTACAACACTATCATATGCACTCATACACCTAGTCAGTCCTGTGAAGAATCAATCACACTTCGATTTCCTCATCTAGACAGTTAAACACAGAACACCATACTTTTTCACACATATACTAACACATACTTACTCTCTTATACAATCACTGATACAAGTACACATTAATATGCACAGAGTCACACACCTCCCAGCCAGCCACACACACACTCAGTCTTCCATACATCCACTCATTCTTCAATATGTAAAACATATTTAAACTTTACAAAAACACACAGACACTAGATGATGTCATCAGTGATGTCATTTGAGATGTCATCAGTGATGTCATCAGTGATGTCATTTGAGATGTCATCAGTGATGTCATCAGTGATGTCACTGACCATGTCATGAATGATGTAATATGTGACATCATCAGCAGTGGATTGCGGGTGCGCGATATATAGTTAGTGCAACTAACTATATATGGAATTTCAATGGTTTTGTGTGAGTAAAATAAGGTTTTTTAAATGCTAATTCCTAACGATATATGGTCTATAACCTATGGTTTTTTCAGTGAATTTTCAAGGTTTTGTAAATGCTAATTCCTAACTATATATGGTCTATAACCTATGGTTTTTTCAGTGAATATATATATATATATATATCTGCCTAGAGACTCCAATACTGATCCACATTGCAAAATGATTGGCCTTCTGGGAAATTTTCCAAGATTTTGATTATTTTGAGGAAATTATTAAGAGCAAATGTTTTTGGAGATTTAGTATTCAGATAATCAAATTCATGTTTGTTCAGAGAACCTGCATTTTCCACTTGTGCTGATTTCTCTAATAGCCTGTTGCATATGTGGTAGAGGGGTGGTGGTGAGAGGCATGGAGTGGTCTTGATTGTTTCATTGCCTCATTACCTATTTTTTTTAAGTAGTCCACCTCCTTTATCTGCTGGCTTAATTATTATTAAACTGGTGTTATTGAGGTTAATGATGGCCTGTATTTCTTCCCAACTCATGTTGTACAGGATGTATCCCCATTAGGTTTTAGTTTGGTGCATTTCTTTAGACAATATTTACAAATGTATAGTAGGATTGAAACCTTCATTGGATGGATTTTCCATGAAGATGGACTTAAAGAAAAGCCTTCTGAAGAACAAAAACATTGCAAATCAAAGGTTGAAAAACCAAATCAGGTTTGACAGTGTGGCCTAATACAGTCCTACATATATTCAACAGATATTTCACACCCATAATCACCTATGTAGGACACAGCTGTGGCAATTTTCCTCCAACAATTACTAAAATACATTTACAGGTAAAAGTAACAGCTTTTTAACCCCCATCACCTCAAATACTATATCGCTGTGTTCATTTTCTCAACACAAATTACTAGAATACATTGATAGATATATGCAACAGCCATTTAACACCTGTGAGTCCCCATGTACAAAATCTCAATGTCAATTATCCCAAGAGGACTAAGTAAAATACCAAGCGCGGAGTATGCTATAGACTTTTAACACCCACTATTCCCCATGTAGAAAATATCTATGCACATTTCCCTTACAGAAACGAGTCAGGTAATTGAATTACTATTTAAAACACATAGTGCCCCCCCATGTTGTAAACAGCTCATGCACCCTACAGAAACATATCCCATAAAGTGTAAGGTATATGTTAGAGCCATTTAGCATTCATAAGTAACCTTAAAGAAAATAGCTATACCCATTTCCTAACAAAAATATCACAAACATTTTCGGATGTGAATAATGGCCATAATTTCCCATTAAAGTCTATTTTGTTATCTTTAAATTAAGTCTAGTTGCATATTAAAATGTTGTTGACCCTTCATATTGAATTAATACTATATGCCACTGCATTCTGCATCCTTTTCCCCGCATGCAATTATAACGTGTTTGTTACAACGACAGGATTGTAAGAACGCATACCATTACCCTGCAATTCATAATAACGACTTGCTGTAGGAGGGCGCTGGATGTTGTAATTTTATAATTTACTATTCCAACTCCAGTATGTGCAACAGTAGGGAAGGTGTTGGATTTTAAATCCAACACCTTCTGCCCCCTCCGCAAGTTGTTAGTCCGACTTGCAGAGTAATGGTATGCATTTTTACAACATGGCCGTTGTAACGACCGCGTTGTAATTCTCTGCGAGGGAAAGGATTCGAGGTAAACCATGTTTACCTAATTAATAAACCAAATAATCATGAAGGAGAATGGACACTTGTAACTACTTAACCATTGGGTTAGATTGAATCACCCTCATAAACGCTATGTAAATGTGCGGTTTATATCTTTTTTCCGCCCCACATTAGCGTTACAGCATCGTCATCGGGTGTCCAAATACGTGCTATATGCCTGCCTCATACAGAGGCAACCTCTGGTCATTGGTAGTAGTGTCGAGAGATAGAGGGTACCCCAACACAAGGAAAAAATAACGAAAAAAAGGTGACTGTCTACCAGCAAGGTAGTGGTTAATGAAAAGTTATCTGGGAGAAATGCACCATAGTTATATGTCTTATAAGCATACAAATATCACGTGTCCCTTTTGCATTGGTCAAATAGAACCATTGGTTCATTGTTGTGGGACTTTGTGCCCAGCATTTCAATGGTTAAAGAAGCATGTGCTTACCAAACTATTGTAAGAAAACCATAAAAAACACATTCTGATGGGTAAACAATAACAAATGCGAAGAGAGTGAACGTTCCCTTTGTTCATGTAACCATTAAGCTTGCTGTCACTGGAGAGCACTTAGGAGAATGCAGCCCATCATCCCCCATAATCCACTTAGACTGTCCCAGTGTTAGACTACAGTTGCACTACAACATGTGTTTCTGGGATTCATATAATTAAGCACTTAAAAAGCTATTACCCAAAAGTAAAATGACAGTGTTCCTAAGAAGGGTCTTGTGTGCTGATCCTTGGCCAAGTATCGTAAAGTGTATTTATGAACTGTGTGTTGTTTTGCAAAAAGGAGGATTATGTGATGACAACCATCTGCATCTAGTGATCCTTCACTTTAAAAGAAATACCAGGTGGCAAACTAAACATTAGATTGGTGAGGGATATCCTTGCAGTGTATGGTGCACAAGTGTTCTGGGCTGGTGGCGTGTTTCATTTGAGCATTGTGGGTTCATCTCTAAACTCACAGAAATGATGGAGGGTAACAACGTAGGTCATTGCTCTGTGTCTCTAATTGTAGTGGTTTAGTCCATATCGTTTATTTTGCTAAGTCTCATGTTCAGTTTGTATTTGCCCCTAAAATGTTACAGAGAAATGTTATTGCTTAAAGGGACATGAGTTAGGGTGTTATTATATGCAACACTGTGGGATTATTTGCAACCCTCTGAAATAACCACGGTTAATAACCAATCTTACGTAAGCAAGTCTGTCTTCACTATTAGTGAGTTTTAGTAGCTGGCTACTTTTGATTTTTCTGAGTGTGTTCAAATTAAGATGCTGTTAACTGTAATATTCAATAAATTTTCCTAAAACATTACAATGGCTCAAACATCATGCCTATCTGTTTTTGACATCACTTCCTGTTAGGACCCCAGCTAGTCAAAGGTTGTGTGATGTCACTTACGCAGCATCCAACATTTTGGTTAAATGACTCCTTTGTGTGAATAAAAGTATCCTTTAAGTGTTATCCCATAGCCTATAATTGTGGTAATACGTTAACTCAAGAAATCTGTATATCAACCTGTTTATGTGTTTATTTCGTAGCTATTTACACCCATCTTTCCATGAAATAAAAACAATTATTGGCAAAGTCAATAGGTCTGACTTTGGCAGTCAGGCTTTTTGCTTTGACAATTCTTTCTTTATTCTATCATGACATTTGTAAAACTTTATTGTTGGGGAAGCTGCTGGGCCCTCATTAACTATAATAAATATTGGCTAAAGGTGAAATTATTAGTTTGGTCTAAAAAAAAAAAACATTAACATTGTAGTTCCTGACATTGAAGTGAACTATTTGTGTTTGTGGATGTGATCCTTGTGAAAGGGCAACATGCCATTAATTGTAGTGAAGTCTGTTAGTGATTGAAGTAGGCTGACCCAGTTCACTCATGATGGAAGTTGCGGCGCGTGGAAAAAATGTGAATGACACAGCAATGGACTGATGGAAGGGGTATGACTGAAACCCCCTCTAGCTAGCTATGCTATACAGATAATTTTAGTAAAATCAAAATGTCTGGGCTAACACCAAACATCCATGGGTCTGGCATAGGCTGCCATTCTCTTGCCTTTGATATTGCGTTTTTGTAATGTTTCTGTGAATCTTTATTTCAAATAGAAGGTGGAAAATGTAGACATGGAGAGAGGACAGATAGATGGCGTTATATTAATAGACAGATGATAGATAGATAGATAGATAGATAGATAGATAGATAGATAGATAGATAGATAGATAGATAGATAGATGGATAGATAGATAAATAGATAGATAGATAGATAGATAGATAGATAGATAGATAGATAGATAGATAGATAGATAGATAGATAGATAGATAGATAGATAGATAGATAGATAGATAGATAGATAGATAGATAGATAGATAGATAGAAAATTGGAATAAATACCACTGCTTCAATTAGTAATATAATAGTTAAATGCCTAGATCATCAAGACAAGAGTACTGAAAGCAAGCTAGAATGCCAAACAAGCATGACACACAGACTAAATTGCTTTATAAGCATACAAGTAGTCCTCAATTAAGATACATGCCACGTTGACATAAGGCTCTTTTTAGTTTTATGCACTTTGCTGCATGCTCACTAACAAGAGAATTCAAATAGACACAATCTGGGATTCTGTGAAATAGCAGCAGTCAGAAAAGCAAAACACTCAAAAACTGTATACACAGTGGCATCAGCAGGTAGCACTACTGATAAAGTTGGAACATGTCATGTGCTCATCTCAAAAGCAATAAAAGCCTCCTGCTATATCACCAGGTCGTAAATACAAATCAATCAATCAATCAATCAATCATTTGTAAAGCGCACTACATACCAGCGAGGGTCTCAAGCCGCTGGGGAGGGAGCGAATGATCGAACAGCCAGGTCTTGAGTCTCCTCCGAAAGGTCATCAGGTCTTGTGTCTGTCGAAGGCTCAGTGGGAGGGTGTTCCATGTCTTGGCGGCGAGGTGGGAGAAGGATCTCCCGCCAGTGGTTGTTCTTCGGATGCGCGGGACGGTGGCAAGTGAGAGGTCAGTGGAGCGTAGCTGGCGATTGGGGATGTAGAAGGAGAGCCAGCTGTTGAGGTAGGATGGGCCGGTCTTGTGGAGTGCTTTATGTGCGTGGATGAGGAGCTTAAAGGATATCCTCTTGTTGACGGGGAGCCAGTGCAGGTTTCTCAAGTGGGGGTTATGTGGCCGTGTCGTGGTATGCCCATGATCAGTCGCGCCGAGGCGTTTTGGATGCGTTGTAGTCGTTTGATGAGCTTGGTCGGGGCTCCCGCGTAGAGGGTGTTTCCGTAGTCAAGTCTGCTGCTGACGAGGGCCTGGGTGACTGTCTTTCTTGTATCTGTCGGGATCCATCTGTAGAACTTGCGGCGCATGCGGAGGGTGTTGAAGCAGGAGGAGGAGATGGCGTTGACTTGCTTGGTCATTGTGTGCGTTGAGTCGAGGATGATTCCCAGGTTGTGTTCGTGGTCGGTGGGTGTTGGGGCTGCACCCAGTGCCGTTGGCCACCAGGAGTCGTCCCAGGCTGAAGGGTTGGAGCAGAAGATGAGGACCTCCGTCTTGTCTGAGTTCAGCTTCAGATGGCTGATCTTCATCCAATAGGCGACAACCTTCATTCCTTCATGGTGATTGGCTTTGGTGGTGATGGGGTCCTTGGTGAGGGAGAGGATCAGTTGAGTGTTGTCGGTGTAGGAATTATGTTGAGGTCGTGCTGTCGCACGAAATGTGCGAGTGGGCCATGTAAATGTTGAACAGTGTCAGGCTGAGGGAGGATCCCTGGGGTACACCGCAGATGATCTCGGAGGCTTTGGAATGGAATGGGGGGAGGCGGACCCTCTGGGTTCTGCCGGAGAGGAAGGAGGTGGTCCATTCCAGAGTCTTGTCTCGGATCCCTGGGGCGTGGAGGCGTGCGCGTAGAGTGCGGTGGTAGACGGTGTCGAAGGTGGCGGAGAGGTCTAGTAGGATGAGTGCTGCGGTCTCACCATTGTCCAGCAGGGTCCTGATGTCGTCGGTGGCGGGGATGAGGGCAGTCTCGGTGCTGTGGCTGCTACGGAATCCTGACTGGGAAGGTTCCAGGATTCTGTTTTCTTCGAGATATCAGGTTAGCTGTCTGTTGCCGATTTTCTCGATGACCTCAGCCGGGAAGAGGAGCAGAGAGATGAGCCGGAAGTTCTTGAGGTCTCTTGGGTCTGCCTTAGGTTTTTGGAGTAGGGCGTTGATCTCGGCGTGTTTGCAGCTCTCTGGGAAGTTCGCAGTCTCGAGGGAGAGATTGATGACGTTGTGCAGGTGGGGTGCGATGGAACTGCTTGCTTTGTTGAAGACGTGGTGTGGGAATGGGTCTGACGGAGAGCTGGAGTGGATTGTACTCATAGTCTTGAGGGAACAAGGGAAGACAAAGTATTAATAATATAAACAAAAACACTGGCACTGAAGGGACCTACCTTTAGTGCTCCATTTGAAAGGGCTAAATGTAGTGACTCAAAGTGAAACTAGACAGTGGCTGAAATAGGCTGAAACACAGCCCCATGCTGTATGCTGTGGCGGAGGAAGCAAAGTGTGAATGACACAGCAACAGACCAATGGATGACGAGAGCTGGATAAAAGCCCCTATAAGTATGTTATATAACCACTTTTAGTAAAATCAAAGGTGTTGGCTAACGCCAGACCTAAACGCAACATGCAAAATATGTTAACTACCGAACGAAAAGTTGCGTGATTCTTTTTTATTAGTCTGTGCATAGGGATTTGACAGGCCACACAATATCAAAAATCATCGAATTAAGGATGCGTGATGCTATGTTGCCACGCACTGGTTTTAATATCATGTCCGGATGTGTGTGGTGAAAGGTTGTACATGTGTGCGCAGCATTAAGAAACCACCCTGGAAATAATAGTTAAAACCTCGCTGCTCTCTGCAAAGTGAAAACCAGCTGATTCGTGCTGGATGAACGCCTGGCGTGAGGGGAATTCTCCCCTCTGGCTTTCACGATCAGATACCAAGAGGTACTTAATCACTAATGCTCGACACGATGAAAGCCCAGCCAAGAAAAAATGTAATTTATGCACTTCGGATGACCTTTCTATTCACACAATTCAATTCATTTCCCAAAACCTAGAAAATTAAAATAGTTTCTTAAAGCCCTCGGGAAGTTAAAAATTATTAGGATCAGGCTAATTTTCTTTTCATGTGCTAGTCAACTAAGTTAAACGGATTTTAATGAAGTGACACAGTAAGAAATACTGGAAGTAAAAAAGATAAGACACTAGGACATAATTGGGGTGAGGACAGACGTGCAAACTGCAGCAGAGGTTGACAAAAACAGAATAATTTTGTCTCTCCCATTTGGGAATGGAGCATGCTGAAAAAACAAATGTAGCCAGCTTTGCAAATAATAGTTATGCAACAGGGCCCGCTTTTTATTTCGGAATGTTGCCATGTTAATGTAGGAAACAATGTGTATCCTATCACCTCTTTCCTGGCATCTTTTGTGCTTTCAATATTGACATATGCGTAATTATTTTGCCTTTTTGTATTGACTGTGATATGTTCACCAAAGATTTATACTGAAGTCACCATGCTTTTATTCCTTTTTGAGGATACAGATCAAAGAACTCTGGGCGTGATTCACAAAGGTCCTCCCCACTTGTGGCGTTACCCCGCAGTCGTAGGGGAGTCTCCGCACTCGGGCACAATCTCAGAAATGCGAATTAATGGTGGAGATTCTGTCCCAAGTGCAGAGACTCCCCCATGACTGCGGAGCCTCCGCCATGATTGCAGAAGCCCTTTGTGTATAAGGCCTTTTTATTTTAAGAATATACCTTAGTATCCACTGTTCTCGGATGCAAAATGGCAGCAGTCAATAAATGTCAGGGACACAAAATGCAATGTTGCAATCTGTATGTAAAATGTGCAGAGGAGTAGCCAGATGGAGATGTGGGGAGGGAGGGGGAAGTTTGGAAGGAGGTGCCCTTCAGTCTCTCCGTCAATCACTGATGAGCAGGACATTTTTGGCCAATTCAGGACCAGATCTTAGCATATCTGGGCCAGTCTAACGGGTGTTTAAAGATCCAATGTGGGTCAGAGGTGTAACATTAGCCGCAGCAGCTCCTGTGGTGGGGGGCCCCCAGCACAGCACCATGGCCTGAGAGCTCCTGACTGAGCCAGGTGGGGGGTCCTTTCATATACTTTTCAGTATATGGCAAGACCAAGAGCCTAATAATGTACAGTCTCCTTTATTGACACTACTCACAGTAGACCCTTTAAAATAAAAGGCCAGGACACCCAGCCATCTTTCTTTAGTTTGTTGGTGCTCTAGTACTGTTTGTGTGATATATTGACACTATCCTCCCGTGGAATGGGACCGCCTGCCATAGGTGTGGGGGTCCCGTTACAGAGATTAGGATGCGCCCTCCACACTGGCGGGCGCATCCTGCATTCCGGTATTGGGTTACTTCACTAAAATTATAGCAGAGATATGGGGAAAGAGAAGTAATTTGTTTATTTATTTATTTTTCAAATTTGTAAAGCGCACTGTTACCGAACGGTGTCCTGGCGCTGTTTAGAACCTTGTACATTCCCACTGCATTTATTTACGATTATGAACGTTGGGGGTGCAAGGTGGGCTTTTGTGGAGTGTGAAGGACTGGACATGGATAACCTTTATGCATGCTGCATCATACGTCAGCGGCTATTTTATGACTTTGGGATGTTTTCAGTTTTATCTACGCAGGGATCCAGGAAACCGCCCTCAAATGGTTCCACTCTTTCCTCTCAAACAGGACTTAGAGAATTAGGCTCCCTCCTTTTCTCTCCGAACCCACAGACATCATCTGCGGAGTCCCCCAAGGCTCCTCACTGAGCCCCACCCTGTTCAACATCTACATGGCCCCCCTTGCCAACATAGTCAGACAACACGGACTAAACATCGTATCCTACGCAAACGACACCCGACTAATCCTATCCCTCACCAGAAACCCAGAAGATACCCGATTCAGCTTTAAAGAGGGAATGAAGAACATCGCCACCTGGATGAAGGACAGCTGTCTTAAACTCAACTCCGGGAAGACCGAAGTTCTCATCTTCGGCCCCACCCCACTGCATGGAACAACTCATAGTGGCCACCTGCCCCCGGCCCCCCCACCCTCTCAGACCACGCACGTAACCTCGGCATAATCCTAGACTCCTCCCTCTCCATGAACCACCAAATCATCGCCATCTCATCCACCTGTTTCAACTGCCTACAGACTCTATGGAAGACTTTCAAATGGATTCCCCCCCGATTGCAGAAAGACAGTCACCCACGCTCTCATCACAAGCAGGCTAGACTACAGAAACGCCCTCTAGCAGGAATCAACAAATCTCTACTACGCAAACTCCAAACGATCCAGAATGCAGCCGCCAGGCTAATCTTAGGGACACCTCGCCATAATCACATGACCCCTCACCTGCGAGAACTCCACTGGCTCCCCGTCGAGAAGAGAGTCACCTACAAATTACTCACACACGCCTACAAGGCTCTCAACAACATCGGACCTAGCTACCTCAAAGACAGAATAGGTTTCCACGCATCCACAAGGAACCTCCGTTCAGCGGACCTCGCCCTGGCAGAGGTCTCCCGCATCCGCCGAGCCAGATCAGGAGGAAGAGCATTCTCCTACACGTCTGCCACATCTTGGAACTCTCTCCCATTAGGAATACGGAGCTCTCCTATCCTGCACTCATTCAGACGAGATCTCAAGACCTGGCTCTTCGACTGACCTGGAGCTGCACCACACTCCGCTCAGCGCCTTGAGACCCTCACAGGTCAGTAGCACGCTTCACCAACCCCTGATTGATTGATTGATTGATTGATCTAATGGAATAAGGTCACTTGTGAGCCCCCAATTTGAAAATCAGGCACATTGTGAGGTGTTTGAGCGGCAGGTCAGCATTGTTTGCATTTAGAGCAGAATATTGAAATATATTATTGATTCTTCATTAAAATTATAGTTGACAAAAAGCCTCAGGTAGAGCAGGAGAGTCTTCTGTTAAAGACTATACCTCGGAAGCTGGTAGCAGAAAGGAGAGGAAATTGGACATGTTGTTGTAGTCAAGAGATCTAGGTTTTTAGGATAAACAGTTTTGGTGATAGAATGGGTAAGGCTTCTCAGAAAAGAAAGAATATTGAGATAAGCTTTAGTCAGATAAAGTGAAAGAAGTCTGGGGAGGCAGATCAATGATTTTGTAATTACACATGCTATGGAAGGAGGCCAGGAACAGAAAGGGGCAGCACAAAGAAAAGGCTCAAACATACAGTGGTGTGCTGTGACGAATCCTCTGGTAGTGCGGAGGTTGAATTGGGCTATTCATCGGATTTTCATTCTGATGATCAGGAATATAAGGATCAGAAATGTAAGGAGGTTTATAGGGGTGAGAAAGACAGGGATCCTGAGGTTTTTATTGATCCTTTAAGGGATTGTATTTTTGATACTATGATGACTAAGCACCCTCTTTCCCTAGAATGGGAACCTACAACTCATGTTGCGGAGTATGTGGAATTTTCATTGAGGAAACAGATTTCTAAGGATAAGGATGTGAGAATAAGGTTATGATAGCAGTGTTCCAGACCCTCATTGGCAAATAAGATAATGGTAAGGCAAGAGCTGAATGTAAACAAGAAACAGCAATAACAACACGTTCATTATCACACATTACCTTCACAACACGGCTGATACCATGCTAGTTCCATTACCACTCAAGATTTTACAACAAATCTGCATTTACCATGCATGACTTTACAACGAATTTTGTAGTGAAGGCATATGTGTTTTAAATTTACGTATTAGAGGTACATATATGTAGTTTGTAACTTATATGACCTGTTTGCGAATGTTTAGATGGTGAGATATGGTTTTTCTGGTTGCCGATAGTTATATGGACGATGAGACTGTTGAGTTTACTTAAAGATGCAGAGAACTATATATTTTGGAAAGATGGGCTGTAGGTGTATTTCTATTCTGAAATCACATATATGTTTCCATGGTGATCTATGTTCTTCAAGGCTGTTGAAAATGTCATGTATATAGTGAGGGTGGTGCATTTCTTTCAACATGTTCTTGGGGAGTGTTAATAGTGTAGAAGGTATTTTGAGAGTTTCTGTACTAGCTTCACTTGGCATGTAACTTTTCTTTGAGAAAAGCTGAATATATATTTAAAAGACACAAGAAATATTTGCAAAGTGTTGTAGGTTTTGTGCTTTCAAAATGTGAGAATTGTTGTTTTCAGTTTTAGAAATGTACTGATGCATGTGCACGCTGAGTAACAGAGCAATGTATACTCTTAGACAGGCATGTATGCAATTACATATCTAGCATGATCTTTAGACTTATGCAATCACCAAGGTACTACACATGCACCATTCCGATCACACAGGCACTAATTATGTACTCATTGAACTATGCATGCAACACCCATGCATTCATCCAATCCCCCAGATAGTAGCAATATAGTTATGTAAATACACAGGCACTAACTATGCAGATGTGGACCCACTGATGTAGTTTCTACGCACTCAGGGAATCATGCAAGCACTACCTATATTCTGGGGAATCACATAAGCATGATCTATACACTCGTCCAATCATGCAGGGAGTATTGTTGTACTCAACCAGAAACACATGTATTTACAAGTTTTAGTGAGGAATATGTACTCTTTTAGAACCATGTGGTGAATTATATATGTAACCTGTAACACACTGTTACATGTACCCAGAAGAATTAGTGAGCTATATGCTGTAATACAGATGAATGTGCAAATTGTTATATGCAGTGTTTCTCAAAATGTAAATCTGAAACATCTAAGTAGAAAAGTATTAAAACACAAAATCTACCAGTGACACAGTGGTAGAGAGGCAGATACACAGCTCTTATGTTGTGGTTTCAAGGGACCAACAATGCTGATGCCCACTCTTTCAAAGGGAGTGCCACCAATAGGTAATAGCATCAGGGGAGCCTTGATCTTTTCCCAAGAGTTCCCTCTGGCCTGGTAGGTGGAACAGGACCCACAGAATGCATCTGAGGCAGTCTTCAACTGGAATAAATTGAGGAGGGCAATAAGCATTGCCAAGGCCTCAGATGTTCTGCCAGGCAGATCTCATGAGCCAACCCCAGTAGGAAGGCCCTCAAACACTGGGGGATCACTAGTACATGAGCTGGCCCAGGTCCAGAAACCTTAGGCTTGCTGTATAGGAGGTCATTCACCAAACAGATATGGTGATCTCTAGAGATATCACCTCCCGCCTGGGCCTCAGCTTGCTGCCTCCAGCCCTCTAGAGTAGGGCTGCACCATGCAGAATTCCACTCTTGTAGGCCCACACTCAATTTGCTATTTAACAAGCTCAGGTCGGTCACCCAGGTTGACAGTCTCTTCCCCGGTAGGTTTAGGAGCATCCTCCACAGGTGCCCTGTCAACCTGGACCGTGTGAACTTCAGTGGATACCTTCTAATGCCCATTGCCCCATATCTTCTTGCCAGCTGCCTGGGCCCATGTTCAACACTCCAAGTGCCCTTGACTCCCTTCTTGGGCAGCTATGGACCTTGTGGTCACACAGACCCATTCAGGCAATCCCACTATCTCCAAGGGTGACCTGAGCTCTGCGTGCTCTTGGTCATTACCCAACAGACAATCTACAGGCATGGCAGGGCTCACAGCCATTTTTATAGAACTTGAGTGTCCCCCCACTCAAAGGGAACCAGAGCCACCAGTATCTGACTCTCCTGATTTTCTGAAATGATGAATTGTTGGAATGTGTTAGGCAGGACCTGCTCTGAGCACACCAGATGATATCTCACAGTAGTCATGCTGGCTCCTGTGTCCCTCAGAGCCTCCACCTGTTGCACATTGATGGTGACCCATTGCCCATCCTAAGTATTTGCAGGCATATGGGTTTTTGGTACCAAATCCTTAACCCCAAAGACATTAGGTTAACCTCTGTCTGCTCCCCAAAGCTAACGCCGACAACCTCCTCCCCAAGCACTATACTCACCAACCCCATTGTCTACCCACACTTGGGGAGCTATGCCCTCTGGGGACATTTGATGTGTCTCCCCTGGAGTGCTAATATTTGTAGCACTCAGTGCACTGACGTTTATCAAAGAATCCCTTCTTCTTTGGGTCAGATTGGGACTAGTTACTAGTTACCATCTCTTTCTTCTGGTGGGACCCCTGACCACCCTTTTAGGAGTCCCTCCAGATGCCTTTTTGATAAGGGCTGGCAACAAACTCAGCTCGGCTGGTGGAGTTTTGTAACTCCACTGCTCCGTTTAGAGTGCGAAGTTCAGCAAAACCCCGCTGGCAGCAATGGGGCTTTGTTTACCGGCATGACACCTGGAGGCGCCTTTTATCTCTCATATGTTGAAGCTTTTATTATCCGTAGCAGTCTCTGTGCAGTTGCTTAGTCATTGCTTCAATACTTCCCAAGGTTGGTGATCTCAGCAGAGGGCGCTGCTCCCATTAAACTCCTCGTTTTTGAGTGGCCTATCCTTGTCTGTCACAACAGTTTCCTTTCCTGTTGTTCAGGCTGAACCCTAAACTCAGAGGCAATAGATCGGCTGATCTATGATCTGCCACGGGGAAGAGTTGACGAGGAGGGGAGGGAAGAGACTGCAGCAGGGCTGTATAGACTCCTCTGTGATGTCCTTCGGCAGTAGCCAGTGGATGGCAGAGCCTGGAGGGGTTGACCATCTGCAGAGTCCCCAGCTCCCGTGCAGCAGCAGGCATGAATTCACAGCATGTGCTGGTAGAGACAGGTAGACTTAGCGGCACCCAGACGGTGGAAGGAAATCTCTGAGCCCAACCACAAGTGCTGCCCCAGGGGTGGGAACTGCCTTAGGATTTGAATCGGACATGCAGATCTAAACTACACCACTCTCCCACCAACATGGAACCAGGATCGCCCTCGACCCGCAGGGTGACCCCGAGAAGTCTCTGCTCAGCGTGGACTTTGTGGGTCTTGTGACCCAGTACAAAGCAAACACAAGGAGATGAAGGACGGAGCACTGATATTTTTCAGACACTCAGTCACAGATCTGGGTTGAATCAGTCATCATTCTTTAGCTCACTTTGCGGCCTCAGTTCAGACCCAGCTATATGCAAATAAATCTCGACCCTGTGTCTCATGGAAACAGTCCAACCGGAACTGCCAAGCCAGGTCTTCCCTAAACCGGAAGCAAGCATCCTGGGACCGGTTTCTGGATAACACCCTTCATCAGCCAGGCTAGTTTGAATCCAGTGGCAAAGAGAGCAAGGGACCCACGTCTGGCCATACCCTGCCAACTTAGGGCAAACAAAGCAAACACAAGGAGATGATGGACGGAGCACTGAAACTTTTCAGACACTCACCCCAAGTCACAGATCTGGGTTGAATCCTTCATCATTCTTTAGCTCACTTTGTCACCTCAGTTCAGCCCAGCTATATGCAAATTAGTCTTCAGCCTGTGCCTCATGGGAACAGTCCAGCCCGACTGCCAAGCCAGGTCTTCCCTGAACCGGAAAGAAGCATCCTGGAACCGGTTTCTGGGTAACACCCTTCATCAGCCAGGCTAGCTTGAATCCAGTGGCACAGTTAGCAAGGAACTACCGTCTGGGCATACCCTGCCAACTTAGGGTGAAAAAAGTAAACACAAGGAGATGATAGACATAGCACTGAAACTTTTCAGACACTCACCCCCCAGTCACAGATCTGGGTTGAATCCATCATCATTCTTTATCTCACTTCGCCACCTCAGTTCAGACTGAGGTATATGCAAATCAGTCTTGACCCTGTGCCTCATGGGAACAGTCCAACCTGAACTGCCAAGCCAAGTCTTCCTGGACCAGAAACAAGCATCCTGAGACCAGTTTCTGGGTAACACCTTTCATCAGCCAGGCTAGGTTGATTCCAGTGGCAAAGTGAGCAAGGGGCCTACGTCTGGGCATTCCCTGCCAACTTAGGGCAAACAAAGCAAACACAAGGAGATGATGGACAGAGCACTGGAGCTTTTCAGACACTCATCCCCACTCACACATCTGGGTTGAATCCATCATCATTCTTTAGCTTACTTCGCCACCTCAGTTCAGACCCAGCTATATGCAAATCAGTCTCGACCCTGTGCCTCATGGGAACAGTCCAGCCCGAACTGCCAGGTCAGGTCTTCTCTGAACCGGAAACAAGCATCCTGGGACTGGTTTCTGGGGAACAGCCTTCATCAGCCAGGCTAGCTTGAATCGAGTGGCAAAGTGAGCAAGGGATCTTAGTACTGGGTTTAATGTATGACATTGTTCTGCATTCTGTCCATCAATTGTTCTTTTTGCATTTGTCATCTTGAGTTAGACAGGTTTGCTCAGACGTGGGTCCCATGCTCTTCATACCACTGGAGTCAAGCTACCCTGGCTGATGAGGGCTGCAAGCCCGGAATCAGTCCTATGATGCTTTTTTCCAGTCCAGGGAGGACCTGCCCTGACAGTTCTGGCTGGACTGTTCCCATTGGGAGCATGATCAAGGCTGATTTGCATATGGCTGTGTCCAAACTGGAATGGCATGGTGAGCAACAAAAACGATGGATTTAGGCCCAGATTCATGTACTGGGGTGAATGTATGACATTGTTCTGCATTCTGTCCATCAATTGTTCTTTTTGCATTTGCTACCCCGAGTGGGACAGGTATGCCCAGACGTGGGTTCCGTGCTTTCCATGCCACTGGAGTTAAGCTATCCTGGCTGATGAGGTCTGAAAGCCAAAAACCAGTCCTAGGATGCTTGTTTGCAGTCCAGGGAGGACATGGCCTGGCAGTTCTGTCTGGACTGTTCCCATTGGGCGCAGGATCAAGACTGATTTGCATATGGCTGGTTCCAAACTGGAATGGCATGGTGAGCAACAAAAACAATGGATTTAGGCCCAGATCCATGTACTGGGGTGAATGTATGACATTGTTCTGCATTCTGGCCATCAATTGTTCTTTTTGCATTTGTTACCCCGAGTGGGACAGGTATGCCCAGACGTGAGTTCCGTGCTCTCCATGCCACTGGAGTTAAGCTATCCTAGCTGATGAGGTCTGAAAGACAAAAACCAGTCCTAGGAGGATTGTTTCCAGTCCAGGGAGGACCTGGCCTGGCAGTTCTGTCTGGACTGATCCCATTGGGCGCAGGATCAAGACTGATTTGCATATGGCTGGTTCCAAACTGGAATGGCATGGTGAGCAACAAAAACAATGGATTTAGGCCCAGATTCATGTACTGGGGTGAATGTATGACATTGTTCTGCATTCTGTCCATCAATTGTTCTTTTTGCATTTGTCACCCTGAGTGGGACAGGTATGCCCAGATGTGGGTTCAGTGCTCTCCATGCCACTGGAGTTAAGCTATCCTGGCTGATGAGGTCTGAAAGCCCAAAACCGTTCCTAGGATGCTTGTTTCAAGTCCAGGGAGGACCTGCCCTGGCAGTTCGGTCTGGACTGTTCCCATTGGGTGCAGGGTCAAGACTGATTTGCATATGACTGGGTCCAAACTGGAATGGCATATTGAGCAAAAAAACGATGGATTTAGGCCCAGATCTCTGTACTGGGGTGAATGTATGACATTGTTCTCTATTCTGTCCATCAATAGTTTTTTTTGCATTTGTGTCCCAGTACGGCAAGACCTTAATGTTCATCTTGCCTTTTGAAGAACCGGTTAAACCCACTTGCTGGGTCTCGGCGGAGGGGAAACCGCCCAAGTCTTTTATACCTTCCATACTTAGTAAAAGGAGACACAAGAGCCTTCGTCTGCAGGAGGAACCCAGATTTATTCAATAGCCCGGGCTATGGAACAGAGTCCTAAGCTTGTCAGAAACAAGACAGAGGAGGCTGCTGCTTTACTCCGCAGCTTACAAGTTTTCACAAGGCTGCTCTGGTAATCAGTTGTTTCCCAATGTTGCACCTGGTCCAGCCTGCTCCCTGGTGTGAGAGGCGCGAGAGCTGCCAGAGCCGGTGGGGTTCCTAGTGCGGCTTCTGGATTCTTTCGGTTCCTTCGCGGGGCTGCCCGAGGCTCCGTGAGGCTGCGGTGGTTCAGCAGAGGTGCAGCAGCGGTGCACGGCGTCATCGAGGTAGGCGGCCGGCGACGGGGCGGCTCCTGGTGCAGCCTTTGGAACTCTTTGTGGCCGCCTGAGGCTGCCCGGGACTACAGAGGCTCAGAGGCTCAGCAGGGCGGTAGCACTGCTGCGGAGGAGAACTTGATAGCGGAGGCACTGTGGAAGAGGCCGCAGGAAAGGTTGAACGGCTGATTTCTGTCCTCCGCGATTGGCGCCGGTGTGAGACTGAGTCCCGCGCCGTCCTGGTGCTGGTGCGCCGGGACTCCTGCGGGTGGGGGCTGTGCTTGCCGTGTTGGGGCTTGGACAGTGGAAACAGTGCCTTGCTCCCACCTGTGAAAGACCAGTGAGCGTCAGGGACAGAACAGCGGGAAGACGGCGGGAGCGTGCATTGTGCGGTCTGCGGCTTCTGCGGCTTCTGCAACTGACAGGAGCCTGGCTATTCATCGACATAGGAGCCAGAGAGTAGAGCAGACTAGCCGCCAGAATAGCCGCCAGCTTGCGGCGCGAGGTGGATCCTGGTACCTGTAGGATCTCCGACCGCAGAGGAAAAGCAGAGAGCAGTGACTACCAGGAGCCGGAGCTTAACGGGAGTTTACCGGGAGCTGCCAAACCCGGCGTGAGACTTTTTCCTGCTCTGGCGCTGCTGGAACGGACTGAGTGAAGACAGCGATAGAGCCTCCCTCGCTCTCCTGCTTTCAGCGTTTCTCCACACCACGACCAGCCAAGGCAGACATCAGCACAAGGTACAGGGGTTCAGACCGGTGGGGGCGAGTGCCTTTGCGCTGTGGGAGGAGTTGGATCAAGATCCAGGATTGAGTGGGTCATGAGCTAGAGAGCTCCCCACTCTCCTGCCCCCCGCATTAGCAGCCTCAGAGTCCAGTCCCCACGTCTACAGATTTCTGGTGCAAGGCGCGAGGTGTGCGAGACGTCAGTGGCAGCAGCGTTGGAATCGGCGTGGAGCTGTCAGCCTGTGACCTCGTAACTTCTGCCCACCAACTTACGAGCTCGCGTGGAGAGAGACGCGGGAGAGGAGGCTGGGTAATTAAGAAACAAAGGTCAACATTTATTACCTGTCTTAAGCACACTGTCTCTAAGTTATAATTCACAGACTCAAGACTTGGGTGCAGACCTGGGTGCAGGGCGACAACCTCGCCGGAATTAAATGGTCTCAGTCCCAGGCGGCCTAATGAGGTTAGGAAGAATGAGAGAGGCTTTGCCGCCCAAATTGAAAGGGAAAAAAGGAAAGAAACAAAATAATAGTTCTCAGGTCAATGCCGAACCAAAACTTATTGAAATTGAGCTGGGCAAGAAGGAGAGTACAGCTAGGTCACTCTCAGGTAGTGCGGTACCTTCCCACCAGCCCAAAATATATACAAAGTTCAGCTTTCTAAAGGATGCAAGCTCAGTCCTTTTTTCTAGTAATGCCTCTCTTAAAGGCCTGCATTCGCCACTGGTACCCCTACCTCCACAAATGGAAGGGATTGATCCAAGTCTGCCTCCATCAGACAAAAATTAATCATTTCAGTAACAAGGCAAGCTACCTGCATCTAAACACCAACCTCTATTACACTCGGCTGGGGTGAAGGAGGCAGACAGCCCATCACCGGTGGTTTTTGTAGGAATTCCCGATAACCCAGGATCGCCTTTAACAGAATCTAGGCAACAGGGCAGTACTCAGAAGAGCCGGACCGCAGAATACAACCCCCAAAAAATAGATGATAATGCAAGAGCTGAAGAACATGTCATCAAAAAAATTAAACGCACCACTGAAATCAGCACAGACCCAGTGAGAGAAGATGTGGTACAAAACACTGAAATCAACTCTAGCCCCTTAAGCAATATGGCAATAAGAAGTTACAGCACTCCTATCAAAGCTTTAAATCGAGCAACTGCAAAATCACCAACTTTACAACCTTTGGCCCACGGTATTGTGTCTAGCCATCAAGGAGGTCCATGCGCAAGGGTGCCGGACACAAGCCAGAAAGAGGAGGGACCATGTCCTATTTAAATACACAAGAATGGGAGGACATGCTCGCCACTTACACTCCAGACCCAGCACAAAGAGTGCCCCTCCGTCAAGACTCTTGGCAAGAGTGTCCCAGAGAGTCTTCCATGGTAGAACAAAATAATACAAGCTCAAATGAGAATCAACACAGAAAGGAGCAAAACACTGGCACATGGATCTCACTATTAAACACAATACAGCTAGCGGTTGACGCATTGCAATATCAGTCTGAAAAGATGGAGATTCAGCTATCTTTACTAAACACACTGGCAGTTTTTACTGCAGGCATTGATGAAAAACTGGGTAACCTAAACGGTCTGATAACAAGAGCGCAATCAAATACATACCTCAGCTGTAAATGTGAGCAGGTAGTTGATAAACTATCTACTCTGCCCACAATGTTAAGCGGCTTGTTAACGGATATTAAATGTGCAACAATAGGAAACCTAACTGAAGACGAAGGCATTATTAATAATACGGAGGGAATAACAAAAAAGCAAATAATTGGCAATATAAATATATGCAAGCCAGAGGCAGATATCGAGAAGACAAATAGCCACGATAATGGAGTGCACCAAAAACTTAATGCCAAACAACGTCGACAGCAGAAAAGGAAAGGGCGTAATCAAAAGCCTCAAACAAATGCAATGAAATACTTTCCTATCTTCTTTGGCCTGCAGAATAAACATGATACCAACTTTATGGATGCAAATTCAATAAATCACGCTCAACCGTCACCAGCCAATCCCAAACATCTTATGGCACAGGCAACAGTCATAAAAGAGCCAAACGAAAGCAAGGCACATGTTGAAATAGGAGAAGGAACCAAACTAATAACTTCACAAAAGGTTCATATAAATCAAACAAAAAAAGAAGAGATTACAACTATTGAGCCATTAACAAAATCGGATCGAGGTTCCAATCGACAGCCAATACATAGACCGGATCAGAGGTGTGAACCAGCAATATTACAACAGGTATGTGGAGAAGGGCACGACTCAGGGGCCTCAAGTCTGACTGCAAGAAACCAAATAATCATCAACACAAGCCCTGCCACTGGGCCCTGTAGGAAGGATTGCGGAATGACAGATAGGCCAGATCAGGCCTTACTGCTCAGGGAGAACAGAAGGTTGTGTACACCAACCGAACTCAGTCCCAGATGCAAACCACTGGAAGAAAAGGCACAGAGTGGGGGTCAAGAACTAAACCAGACAACCCTCATGTTCAAAACATCGAAACGAATCAAAAAGAACCTCACGGCAGAAGGACCTAGAAACCAGGTGGATATACAATCTGAAAAAGCAAACAGCTTTATACTCCCACCAGAATCATCTGATATTGTAAACGTACAGTCATCACAAGCATCAAGAATTAGACCACAAGAAACAGAGGTCTTGGTTTTTCATCCCCTTTTTACCTCAAAGTGTCCTCAGGATACATTAAATCGAGGTAACATCTTAAGACTAATGAAGTCCATCCCTAACTTGACTTACATAAGCTCAAAGGATCTACTTTTTGTAGAATTTAATGCTACTGTTAACTCAAAAAATCGAGAGGCCACAAAGACTACATGGTCCACAACCAAAATTGCAGAGACAATTTTAGCTGAACTGGGGGCATTCCAAAACTGGGGTATTGACATCACCCCAATACAAAAACCAGCTTATCCGCTTCCATTACTGTGCACCACAAGCCCGGCATCAACAAAACGCAACACGTACGCAAAAAGCATACTTAGAGGAGCACAGGGAAGAACGGGACAATGGAATATAAACAACCTGAGGGATCAATCAGACACGTGGCTGGAAACAGTATCGCACTTAAATCAAGGTCCTAGCAGGGAAATATTATCCCGCATAATTATGGTGCATCCACAGGCAGACTGACGCAATCTACGGGATAGATCCCATAGCAGGCCTATGGAATTTCCCCTTAGTCTATGCTCATGGAACATCAGTGGATTAGCAACAAAAATAGAGGACCCTTTTTTTTTAACTATGTTACCACCTTTGATGTAATCTTGCTGCAAGAAACTTGGCTTATAGATCCACAGCATATTAAGGGCTACACATGTTTTGCGGTACCAGCAACAAAGACTGGAAGATTTGGTCACTGCTCGGGAGGGCTGATTACCTACGTTTCCACAACAACCATAGCCTCAGCCACCCCCATGGACTCGATGCCAAGTGCAACATTAGCAACCAGATTCAGGATTAAGCTGGACGCTGAGGAAAAGGAAGTTTGTATAATCAACTCATATGTCCATCCCAAATATAAAGCAAAGGATTCGAATAAAATCATCAATCTCTTGTCGGAGTATACAGCAGAGATAGAAAATCCAATATTCATTCTGACAGGTGACTTAAATCATTATCTTTTCGGCTCAGCAGAAGGGGAGGAGGTATCAGCTTTAAACAAAATATTTAACATCCCGGCACAATCAGATCCCCTGCATGTAAAGAAGAAAGACCATCGTAGCCGATCCCTAGACGACTTGGAACATCACAATCTACGTGCATTGAACGGAAGGTTCCCGGAAGATAGTCCCCCAGTTGAATCCTATTATTCCACGACTACAAGCTCTATTCTGGATTACACCTTTGCTAGTCTTGAGCTGTTCCCTTACATCTATGGGTTCAGGTTGGGGGACAAGGGTGATAGTGATCACCGTCCTCAGGAAATTCAATTAGCAGCTACTGTACCTACTCTAATCAGACCAGACACAACCCTGGGGCCTATCTACACCCAAGATCTAAAAAGGATTAAATGCACAATGAACAACGCAAATTCTCTTTCTGAAGCCGCACTAAACTTCTTCCTCTCGCAAACCCTGAGTACAGTTGATCTAATTGTTCATTGGGAGTATTTTACAGCTATACTGCCACAAAAGCTTGCAGGCCCTCCCCCCACCAAAGTTAATCTTCAGGAGATAGGGGGAAAAAACAAAATACAGAAGAAGCAGAGAGTACAGCTGAAGTCACTGAAAAGAGCAATAAATTCGGCTCTGCATAGGCTGGGAAGATCTCCAGGAAATGGCAATGCTTGAGCAACCTTGAATCACCAAAGGGCAGCTCTAAAAAAAAAAAAAAATGGAACATTAAGAGAGATTGTGAGAACGAAATTTGGGCAAAACTCCTATATGATATAAATCGCAACAACAGTGCCCGGTTTTAGAAAACTGCGAACGGGATACTGCGCCCATCGGTTCTCACATCTCGGAAGCAACCTGGATAAAATATCTTACCAACCACTTCAATAACCACACAGAAAACGCAGGAGAACGAATGGTCAACAGACGCCTCTCAGAGGGAATAACACCAGCCAGCACACCTGAGAGAAGGGAGCAGGAGTGTCCTGCCACAGGAAGCAAACCACTAGGCGCAGCAAACCATCTGCAGCCACTTCAAATTGAAAAGCAGATCGCCAAAGGTAGGAAAGAAGGTGCTCTGGGACCAAACGGTATACCGCCAGCACTGTTCAAAGCAAATCACAAAGAATGGGCAGACATCTTACAACCATTGTTCCTGGAAATTAGGCTGCTAAACAGATTACCAGAAGCCTGGAAGGGCTCAACAATAGACCCAATTCACAAAAAAGGAGACAAGGCTAGCCTAACAACTATCGCCTAGTTGCGCTGATTGACATCAAAGCGAAATACTTTGCAGGCATTATATTAGAGGAGCTCACACTCTGGGCCGAAACGAATCAGATAATTCTGCTGAATCAGACCGGATTCCGTAAAATTACTAGTACAGCCACTAACATTCTTGCACTTTCTCTAATAATTGATGCAGCAAAAGCCTCTAAGCTACCCTTATACCTATGTTACATTGATTTTAGTGCTGCTTTTGACAACATCGAGAGAGGCAGATTATGGGGGAAACTGGCACGGTGGGGCATTCCACAGACCATCTTAAACATGCTGATGCTCCTACTTACGGACACCTGGGTGCAGGTGAAACTAGGCGGAGGCACTCATCTTTCCTCGAAAGTACCAACCACAAAGGGACTGAAGCAGGGTTGTGTGCTTGCACCAACCCTGTTTAATTTATTTATGGCTGACCTTTCAAAAGTGCTGGATGCTTGCAATTCCCATGCTCCCAGGCTGGGAGGGAGAACTCTAACAAATCTCATGTACGCAGACGATGTAATTCTGTTAAGTCATACGTATGTTGGCCTTCAACATCTACTAACTGAACTGCAGAATTATGCAACAGAAAATAATCTAAAAATAAACATGAGCAAAACAAAGACAATGTCAATCAATTGCAAAAAGAGCACACAGAAACATTGGTTCCTAGGTGGCACCAGAATTGACCACGCCAGTGAGTATAAATACCTGGGAGTCGTATTTTACAAGGAAGGCTCTTTCTGGCGTCAAAAAGAGGAAATAAGAAGGAATGGTCTGCTAACCGCCTTAACGATGAAATATCTTGCAAACAAACTGATGGGACCGATGCTGACTCCACTACTGAAGGTAGCTCAGGCTAAACTTCTCCCCTCGATAACCTATGGCAGTGAGGCAATGCGGGGTAGAGATGCTAAGGAGCTGGATAGAACGCTGGTGAAAGCATACAGAACTATGTTCTGCCTTCCTTCTTACACGTCAGCAGCACAGATAAGGCTGGAGTTTGGCCTTCAACAACAAGTCTTAGCATGATATGGCGCATATATCATCTGTTGCCATAAGATAAGCAAGGTCAATACAAACACGCTTAACCATCTGTTGTGGCACGATATACAACACAGGGAGTTCTCCCAGGCAAGAAACTATCTCAAATTAGCCCTAGATTCCACCAGACTCTCTGATCTCGGCCACCTCAATTTCAAAAATTTGGTCTGGAAAAACATAAAACTATCCTCCTTACTGGAAGACAAGGCAATTTTTTCGAAACGATCACATGCCTGGATGACACTTAGCTCCTACAAATCACTAACTCCACAACCATATTTTAATCAAGGCTACCCTAGGGTGACAAAAATGAATTTTTTAAGGTACAGAATGGGGATCCACCCATGCACTCAGCATCTACCACCATGGCAAAGGATAAAAGGTGAAGATGCTTGTAGGCTGTGTAATATCAAAAATTGGTGATATTCTCCATTTAATCTGCCTATGCGAAGATCTGCACCTAGCACGGATACAACTTCTGAAAGAACCGTTTAAACAGAAAGGCATCGGCACTAGAAGGCAAGCAGTGCTGGCCTGCTTTAAACCAACAAATATTCAACTGAATTGTAGACTGGTAAAATTCCTGAGGATGGTTGAACAAAAAATGCTGCTAAGATAAAAAAATTAAAAAAAATGCTTCGAATAGCCCATCATCGTGAAACAGACTGTCAGATGTGAGCAATGCGAACACTACAGTAACAAACAAAGTCAATTCGCTTAGATAACCTGGCAAATAGGGCAAGAGTATAGATCTCTGAGTCCACGTAAAGCACATTATCCAGTGACCCATTGACTCTCTCAACTAGCATGATCTAACTGTGTTTAAATTGTATGAAATACTTATTTTAAGTTTCTTTTTTTTATGATTTTACTCATGTTTACGAATTTTGTAGTGCTTTTATTGCAATGGTTTTAATTAACTATGCTAATAAACTAAAACTTGAAACTTGAACAAGCCTTTTATACTTTTTCATTCCAGTCTTTTGGCTGGTAGTTCATTGTTCAATGAGGGCAGTGTTTGCAGTTAATAACCAGATCCAGACAACGTTTGTAAATGGTGACCTGGTTAAGGCTTGGTACACAAATCATTGTTCACTTGGCTTGATCAAGGCTCAGTCTTTCAGGTCATTGTTCAATCACCTTGATCTAAGCCCGGTCTTTGAAGTCATTGTTTAATCACCCTGATCAATGCCAGCAGTCAGACCATTGTCCGGATAACCTGCTCACGGTGTCAAGGATGTTTACCAGGCTTGGAGCAGGAGATGGAAAACAAATCATTTACTCAGGGTGTGAGTGTCTTGTAGCTTTCAGTTGAACTGCAAAGAACAGGGGGGTTGGGTGTGCGACAGTTCATGGGCAGAAATGCTGGCTGCAAGATGGCTGTTGTCGTGTTAGTTAGTTTTTCCTCAGGCATCAGCAGAAATGACCAGGTGGGTCGTTTCTGCTGATGCCTGAGTCCCGGTTCAAATGATGCAGATCAGAAGAACACTTCTCCTCAGGCCCTCCTTTTGCCATTGAGTGGCAAATACTTTAAGAAATGTCAATGTTCATAAGGCCATTGGTTTCTTGTTGGAACATCATCATCATATTGGTGTTGTGAATGTCAGAGGGTGGAGGCTTGATGATCTGGACACACATTGTACATAGCACTGGCAGACACTGATAGCACAAAACAGTAGGAGACCAGGACAGTTACTCCCAAGGCAAGGAGGATGAGGATCTTCCACCCCCACTGGGAAAGGAGGCCCCAGATCCAGCATGAGAGGGACCAGTTGCTTTCATCCAGATGAATTTCAGAAGAAAGGTGATGCAGACGTTGGATGGCATCGTACACTGTAGGTGCGTTATCTGGGATGTACACGGAGCAGTTGGAGCTGATCAATTAACACAGGCTGACATCTTGTTTCTGAATTCGGGTGTTTTGGACGGCGGCCATTGTGCTAAGCCAGGGACCTCTAGTGGCTGTCTGTGATTGGTGGTTGCTTCACTGCACTCAGGTGCCAAGGGCCCTTATGGCTTACCTTAGTCTGACTTTAGAAAAAAGAGGAGACCCTTATACACCCAGTGGTACTGGGGCACTTTAACAGTGAAATAGAATAAATCCCATGGGGTAATTTTCTATGTGTCTAGTAGGTATCAACCTCTAGTTTGCAAGTGTTACCTTGCCACGTTCACCACTTTCATTCAGCATTCACCTCAACAGTTTTTGAGCCATATATAACTGAGGTACGAATAATACCACATATAACTAAAGGACACTTATGCAGAATAAAAATTCTATCACATTTATTTGATTACATAAGATTGAAATTCATTAGATTAAAAGAGCTGAACAATTAGATCGACATGTCAAAGTTAAAAAACCAAAACAGAATAAAACAATTACATTCAATAATAATTCAAAAAAACATACAATACAATCTTAGAAAGTTGCAAACACAGACCAATGCAATTAGTCTTGAAAAATGTACACATCCATTTTCGAGAAGAATTTACTAGCATTGAGAGATAATTCTCGCATTGTTCCTTATTATGCGGCCGCTGCAAAACCCACGGAGACATTCATATTGCCAGAAAGGGGTGCCTCCAGAACTGACAGACGTGCAATGGAAGACCTGGTGGCCCCAGTATCCAAAAGGAAATTCTGATTGTTCCCCACAACTGACATTTGAACATACGGGCCCCTTTGATCCACTGGAATTCGCACTCTGATAATACCCCTTTTATGGCTGTCCCATGCTTGGTAGGGCCCTGTCTCATCAACTTCATCATAATCATCATTGTAATATGTGCGTATTGCTTCGTACCCATCAAACCTATTGGCCGGGCACTGCCAGATGGGAGCATCATCCCTGGGTCTACGTTCTTTATCCTGTGGATGGGGCAGGCCATGGTCCCTAGTCGGCCTCCCCTCCCAGGGAGCGCGAGGCCGAGTCTTCCCTGTTCGATGTTTTCAGCTAACACAGGACACTCATCTATCCAATGGCCGTACCCCTTACAATAAGCACACTGATCTGTTTGGAGGGCTCCCATACGTTGGGGGCTGGAGGGCGTAGACTGGCGAGCCCTTGGAGGGGGTTGGGGTTGAGGTCTGAAATTCCCGCCCGGCATCGGGACCTCGGAGAGGGTAAGCCTGCTGCAGAAGTGCCTTAGTCTTAAGATCCCTAACCTTCTTACTTTCCTTGTCTCTATCTTTTTCTCCCTATTCTCGTGATATTGTGCAATAGCCAAGATACCAGTCATAGTTTGGGCAGACCACGTACTTTCAACTTTCTTAAGCCTGGCAGAGATCTCAGGAAGCAAGTTGCTGACAAACTTATCGACAAACACTGTGCCAGAACCTGGGGTCCGGGGATCCAAACCACTATGTCCCTTGTATTCTGTCTCAAAACGGGTAAAGAAGTCAGCCACATTCTCATCTTTTCGCTGCCTACAGGCATTTATTTTATCCCAGTTAATGACAGTTTCTGGCAAAACGTCATTATTTTACCGGGCAAAGTCAGGATGGCACCTTCTGGTTTAGTCCCTCCTACCCTTGCTTCTTCCATAGCCTGTAGGTCAGCCCATTTACCTCCCAATGCTACTTCATGGTCAGAATGTCGAATTTTGTCCCAAATTTCAGTGGGGACATCTGTACCAAAAAGCAAATCTATATCCTCAAGTACGAGAGTACCTGCAGATATAATCTGACCTAATTCTCTGCAAAAGGCAGCCAGATTCTTCCGGGGATCTGGTAAGTGTCCTTTTAACTGCATTACTTCTGACCTTTTCCAAGGAACATGAACCCAAAGCCTGCGCCAGTGTGCCTCAACAGCCCCTCGGCCATTATTTTGGGCATCAGTAAGTGCGTTAACAAAGACATGGGGCCGCCTCTCTCATTGGCATAGCTGTTTCTAGACGGGTCTTGGGAAAAGCGGTCATATCACGGTAAGCCATTAAAGCAGACATAGCGCCAAACATCCCCTCTCCCTGAACATCGCCTCTTTTTATTTGCGACCTAAGGTCCATTAATCCAGTGGGTTTCTGTATAAGCGCATTCTCAAATCTTTGCATGACCAGGGTACACATGTTTTCAGCCCAGGTGGTCTGTTCCATAATCGTCCACTGGGAAAAGGTGGACCATATTTCTTTAAAGGCATAAATATTCCCATTATTTATCCAACATTCTAACTGTGTTTAAATTGTATGAAATACTTATTTTAAGTTTCTTTTTTTTATGATTTTACTCATGTTTACGAATTTTGTAGTGCTTTTATTGCAATGGTTTTAATTAACTATGCTAATAAACTAAAACTTGAAACTTGAACAAGCCTTTTATACTTTTTCATTCCAGTCTTTTGGCTGGTAGTTCATTGTTCAATGAGGGCAGTGTTTGCAGTTAATAACCAGATCCAGACAACGTTTGTAAATGGTGACCTGGTTAAGGCTTGGTACACAAATCATTGTTCACTTGGCTTGATCAAGGCTCAGTCTTTCAGGTCATTGTTCAATCACCTTGATCTAAGCCCGGTCTTTGAAGTCATTGTTTAATCACCCTGATCAATGCCAGCAGTCAGACCATTGTCCGGATAACCTGCTCACGGTGTCAAGGATGTTTACCAGGCTTGGAGCAGGAGATGGAAAACAAATCATTTACTCAGGGTGTGAGTGTCTTGTAGCTTTCAGTTGAACTGCAAAGAACAGGGGGGTTGGGTGTGCGACAGTTCATGGGCAGAAATGCTGGCTGCAAGATGGCTGTTGTCGTGTTAGTTAGTTTTTCCTCAGGCATCAGCAGAAATGACCAGGTGGGTCGTTTCTGCTGATGCCTGAGTCCCGGTTCAAATGATGCAGATCAGAAGAACACTTCTCCTCAGGCCCTCCTTTTGCCATTGAGTGGCAAATACTTTAAGAAATGTCAATGTTCATAAGGCCATTGGTTTCTTGTTGGAACATCATCATCATATTGGTGTTGTGAATGTCAGAGGGTGGAGGCTTGATGATCTGGACACACATTGTACATAGCACTGGCAGACACTGATAGCACAAAACAGTAGGAGACCAGGACAGTTACTCCCAAGGCAAGGAGGATGAGGATCTTCCACCCCCACTGGGAAAGGAGGCCCCAGATCCAGCATGAGAGGGACCAGTTGCTTTCATCCAGATGAATTTCAGAAGAAAGGTGATGCAGACGTTGGATGGCATCGTACACTGTAGGTGCGTTATCTGGGATGTACACGGAGCAGTTGGAGCTGATCAATTAACACAGGCTGACATCTTGTTTCTGAATTCGGGTGTTTTGGACGGCGGCCATTGTGCTAAGCCAGGGACCTCTAGTGGCTGTCTGTGATTGGTGGTTGCTTCACTGCACTCAGGTGCCAAGGGCCCTTATGGCTTACCTTAGTCTGACTTTAGAAAAAAGAGGAGACCCTTATACACCCAGTGGTACTGGGGCACTTTAACAGTGAAATAGAATAAATCCCATGGGGTAATTTTCTATGTGTCTAGTAGGTATCAACCTCTAGTTTGCAAGTGTTACCTTGCCACGTTCACCACTTTCATTCAGCATTCACCTCAACAGTTTTTGAGCCATATATAACTGAGGTACGAATAATACCACATATAACTAAAGGACACTTATGCAGAATAAAAATTCTATCACATTTATTTGATTACATAAGATTGAAATTCATTAGATTAAAAGAGCTGAACAATTAGATCGACATGTCAAAGTTAAAAAACCAAAACAGAATAAAACAATTACATTCAATAATAATTCAAAAAAACATACAATACAATCTTAGAAAGTTGCAAACACAGACCAATGCAATTAGTCTTGAAAAATGTACACATCCATTTTCGAGAAGAATTTACTAGCATTGAGAGATAATTCTCGCATTGTTCCTTATTATGCGGCCGCTGCAAAACCCACGGAGACATTCATATTGCCAGAAAGGGGTGCCTCCAGAACTGACAGACGTGCAATGGAAGACCTGGTGGCCCCAGTATCCAAAAGGAAATTCTGATTGTTCCCCACAACTGACATTTGAACATACGGGCCCCTTTGATCCACTGGAATTCGCACTCTGATAATACCCCTTTTATGGCTGTCCCATGCTTGGTAGGGCCCTGTCTCATCAACTTCATCATAATCATCATTGTAATATGTGCGTATTGCTTCGTACCCATCAAACCTATTGGCCGGGCACTGCCAGATGGGAGCATCATCCCTGGGTCTACGTTCTTTATCCTGTGGATGGGGCAGGCCATGGTCCCTAGTCGGCCTCCCCTCCCAGGGAGCGCGAGGCCGAGTCTTCCCTGTTCGATGTTTTCAGCTAACACAGGACACTCATCTATCCAATGGCCGTACCCCTTACAATAAGCACACTGATCTGTTTGGAGGGCTCCCATACGTTGGGGGCTGGAGGGCGTAGACTGGCGAGCCCTTGGAGGGGGTTGGGGTTGAGGTCTGAAATTCCCGCCCGGCATCGGGACCTCGGAGAGGGTAAGCCTGCTGCAGAAGTGCCTTAGTCTTAAGATCCCTAACCTTCTTACTTTCCTTGTCTCTATCTTTTTCTCCCTATTCTCGTGATATTGTGCAATAGCCAAGATACCAGTCATAGTTTGGGCAGACCACGTACTTTCAACTTTCTTAAGCCTGGCAGAGATCTCAGGAAGCAAGTTGCTGACAAACTTATCGACAAACACTGTGCCAGAACCTGGGGTCCGGGGATCCAAACCACTATGTCCCTTGTATTCTGTCTCAAAACGGGTAAAGAAGTCAGCCACATTCTCATCTTTTCGCTGCCTACAGGCATTTATTTTATCCCAGTTAATGACAGTTTCTGGCAAAACGTCATTATTTTACCGGGCAAAGTCAGGATGGCACCTTCTGGTTTAGTCCCTCCTACCCTTGCTTCTTCCATAGCCTGTAGGTCAGCCCATTTACCTCCCAATGCTACTTCATGGTCAGAATGTCGAATTTTGTCCCAAATTTCAGTGGGGACATCTGTACCAAAAAGCAAATCTATATCCTCAAGTACGAGAGTACCTGCAGATATAATCTGACCTAATTCTCTGCAAAAGGCAGCCAGATTCTTCCGGGGATCTGGTAAGTGTCCTTTTAACTGCATTACTTCTGACCTTTTCCAAGGAACATGAACCCAAAGCCTGCGCCAGTGTGCCTCAACAGCCCCTCGGCCATTATTTTGGGCATCAGTAAGTGCGTTAACAAAGACATGGGGCCGCCTCTCTCATTGGCATAGCTGTTTCTAGACGGGTCTTGGGAAAAGCGGTCATATCACGGTAAGCCATTAAAGCAGACATAGCGCCAAACATCCCCTCTCCCTGAACATCGCCTCTTTTTATTTGCGACCTAAGGTCCATTAATCCAGTGGGTTTCTGTATAAGCGCATTCTCAAATCTTTGCATGACCAGGGTACACATGTTTTCAGCCCAGGTGGTCTGTTCCATAATCGTCCACTGGGAAAAGGTGGACCATATTTCTTTAAAGGCATAAATATTCCCATTATTTATCCAACATTCACACTGTTGCCTCTGTAGGTAATTTTCTCGAAGGGACAAAAAGCTGACTGCAGAGCGCAAGGAGGCGGGGGAAATTCAACAATTTATATAAATCCTGCTTAACTGTAGACCACGGGGAAGTAGGAAAAGGGCGCGTAGGGGTAAAACCGCAGTGGTTGGGCGGATGTTGACTTGTTGTCATTCCCGCAGCAAGGACAGGGTTAGCGGTCGTGGTCTGTGTCATAGGAAAAATCGGGAGGGCTGGTGTGACAGGGAGAACAGTAAGAGGGGCACTGGGGGCAGGAGTGTGCTGTTGCCGTGGGACATGCGGGGTGTGAGGCGTGAGGGCAGGGTACATTGGGGCATATGCAGGAGGGCTTTCTAGCATGGTATCAAGCAAGGAATCACCTTCTTCTCCCCCTTCCATATGGCCCTTTCCTTTCTCCTCACGACCTGAATAACATTTTTGTACCTGGGCCCCATGCTCCCTATCGGCTGTTTCTACTGACTTTGTCATTTAATTTTGTCAATTTTCTCTGGCGTGGTCGGCCATTGACATACATTTCTGTTTTCTTTCTTGAGCCTTCTGCTTTCTACCTCTCTGCTCTATCTCTTTCCTCCAAAATCGGACAGATTCAAACATAGACGGGCGCGTTTTTCTTTTCATTAATTGTTCCTCTAAGTTGGCGAGAACTTGGGAATTAAAGGAGCCAAAAAGTGGCCACTGTAATTCTGCATTACTTTGTTTCATATATTTTACCCAGAATGAGGAAAACATTATGGCAGAAGGGCCATGTTTAACATAAATCGTATGGCCAGGGGTCCCTTCTGGAGGAAGCGGACAGGCCGCCTCCAGCTGGGAGTCCTGCGTACACATACAACAACATAATCTCTTGAACTTACTACTGACTGGCATGCTTAAAAATAACGGGTAACAGACACTAGCGGGTTTTTAAAAAATCACCCCGCTTGCTTGGCTATTGCAAAAGTCAATAACAGCAGAATCATACAGAACAGACACCAGTGTGTTTTTAAAAACTCACTTCGCCTGCTTAGCTTTGGCAAAACTCAATAACTGTTTGGCTTTTGCGAAAGTCAATAACAGAATCCTACAGACTTGGTGGGTGATCAGTCCACCCTTACCTTACAGGGGTAGTTCTCTTCTGCAGAGGTAAAAGGGATGTGTCCTGCTCCAGAAATGATATGCTAGGGGACTTCAGTGAGAACGCGGTCAAGTGGCCCAGACCGGGTGGGGAGGAACAGCGGGCGAGTCCTTCGGCTTACCGGATTGCAATAATCCCTCGGGTAGGGTACCTCCATTGGAGTCTCTCCGTGCACCCCCTCACATCCACCGGGCCTGACCTTCATGCTCGTGGAGTCCCTGTTCAGACGCCATTTGAAGAACCGGTTAAACCCACTTCCTGGGTCTCGGCGGCGGGGGAACCGCCCAAGTCTTACATACCTTCCATACTTAGTAAAAGGAGACACAGGAGCCTTCGTCTGTAGGAGGAACCCAGATTTATTCAGTAGCCCGGGCTAGGGAACAGAGTCTCAAGCTCGTCAGAAACAAGACAGAGGAGGCTGCTGCTTTACTCCGCAGCTTACAAGCCTTTTATACTTTTTCATTCCAGTCTTTTGGCTGTTAGTTCATTGTTCAATCAGGGCAGTGTTTGCAGTTGATAACCAGATCCAGACGACATTTGTAGATGGTGACCTGGTCAAGGCTTGGTACACAAATCATTGTTCACTTGGCTTGATCAAGGCTCAGTCTTTCAGGTCATTGTTCAATCACCTTGGTCTAAGCCCGGCCTTTCAAGTCATTGTTTAATCACCCTGATCAAGGCCCAGCAGTCAGACCATTGACCAGATAACCAGATCACGGTGTCAAGGATGTTTACCAGGCTGGGAGCAGGAGATGGAAAACAAATCATTTACTCAGGGTGTGAGTGTCTCGTGGCTTTCAGTTGAATTACAAAGAACAGGGGGTTGGGTGTGCGACAGTTCCTGGGCAGAAATGCAGGCTGCAGGATGGCTGTTGTCGTGTTATTTAGTCTTTCCTTAGGCATCAGCAGAAACGACCAGGTGGGTGGTGTGGAAGTGTTTGACATGAGATGGCAATGAAAAAGCAATGGAGTCCCGTTACAAATGATGCCGATCAGAAGAACACTTTTCCTCACTGTGTATGTGCTGCTTGGTTACTTAGGGCTGAGTTTCAGCTGGCTGCTGGTAGCCCGGGCCACCTTCTTGTGCCGGAAGAACAAGATCGCCAAGGGCTCCTGGTTCTCACCAGCCCTGCTCTTCCTGGAGGACGAGGAGAAGTCAGTAAAGCAGCTCAGCAAGCATCTCACTGCCGAGCTAGCCCTGGGTAAGTCAGTAACTCTGCTGCGTGATGTACCTCCATGCCTTGCCCTCGTCATGATCTGTCAGTTCTCCCCACCTACAGGCTGTGACCTTTGCTGACTGTCCTATAGTGCCCTCCTTACCTTGCCACTGTCAGTTGCCATGGGGTTTCTTTGCTCCATCACCCAGAGTCCCCCACCATGAATGATTAATGCCCTCTTGCCTTTAATTTTCCTTGCTACCCTTTTCCCTAATGCACCCTCATGTAACTGTCACAGTCACATGCCTACACTCGTACCCAGTGCCATCCCTTTACCAACTCCTCCCATGCGTTGCCCTCTCCACTCTACAGTTCAGCAGCCTTCCACCTTCTCTTCCAGTGCCCATTTCTGACATCCTAAGACACTTCCTTCACCCACCCCCATAGGCAGCTCTCCTTTGCTCTCATTTGTGACCCTGGCTACTCCCCCACATTTCTTCCACACCTTCGCTTAACATGTCGAACTGGGTCACACCGTCCTTTCTCCTTCATGAAAGGCTAGCCAGTTCAGTCTCCTGGGGAAAAAACAGGCTCATGAGCCCCTCCCCTTCCAAAGCAAACAAATAATTTCTAATTAGATTTGGAAATAATTAACTCATGCTCTGCATGATTGTTGTTGGTAGTAAATTACTCTTAAAAAAAATAAAAGAGGGTCATCATCAGATCGGTGAAGAAATGCCCGACTCTTATTTTCTTTCTCCTTGTTTTTCAAATCTAAAAACAACACAGAAAACAGTCCTTCAAATTTAATTTCTGTGTGCCTGTCTGACCACCGAGGAGAAGGATGATTTAGTTGTGATTTCATGGAAAACAACAATTTAAGAAGGCCACATATCTAGAAGTTAATGTGACCTAGTTTACTTTACACACTGCAATGTATGCAAGTATTGCAAATACTGGCTTCCATTTTAAGAATGTTGAGACTGCCTAACTGCAATTAGTGTAAAAGAAGTACATAACTGGGAACTCTAAGTTTAGAGTACTATGCCTTCTTGCGTAACTCTGCAGAATCTCGCAGAGCACTCCCGTAACTCAGTGGAATTCCGCAAAGTGAAACTCTGCAAACTCTGCCCAGGCCTACTTATTGGATACTCTGGTTCTTGCCCTGAGGTCAGCCTCCTCAGCATTCTTCCTAGGGCCAGTCATGCTGTCCACTAGGTTCGGACGCCACTATGTTAAACAAATATTGAGTATGTGCTCCCTGAGAATCAATTCAATAGCTCATTATGATCTTTAACTTTCCTGCCCCCCACCCAGCCATTCATTTCTTTGCTGGAGTAGTGCAAATAATCCACCAAACACTGTTTGGGGTGTTTGTGGCTGTCCCTGAACCTCTGGTGGTACTTTTCAGGGGTCAGACCAAATTTAGCAAGAAGGATGTTTTTCATGGGGGTGTATGTGGTTAAGGTCTCTACTTCTAGGGGAATAAGTATGTCCCTCCCCACTGAAGGCATATGTTTCTACTAGTACTCCTCCCCCCATTGCTGCTCTGGGATCTTGTGCACACTCAAGGTCACCACACAAGCCGAAAATCATTTATTGATGTCATCTACCATCACTTAATTCAGCACCAGATCTTTTATCTCCTTCAGACAATGAGGGTCATATTTACAAGGGAATATCGCCACCAGAACATCACTTTTAGCGACATTCTGGTGGCATATCCCCTTCTCATCATTTAAAAGTGGTCTTAGGCCACTTATCGTGGCTTAACTCCGTCTTTTAAATAAGACCCCTTTACACGCTTCGCATCAAAGGTGTATGCAATTGGTGTTGCGTTACATCGCAACACTCATTGCCTTTTGATGCTGATTTACAAGGCTGGGGCAATGTCAAAAACGAAGACCAGTGGATATCAGCTCTTATACTGGCGATAGGAGGAGAAATTATTAATTTCTCCTCATTTTGTGCTCTTTGCATGTGTGCTGCATCACATATAGAAAGAGTAAATCACCTTTCAAGATTGTTTATGTGGAGGAAGATGTCCCTTTCTGCACATAAACAATCGCCCCTTCAGCGCTGGCACCCTGGCAACATGGCTTTATTAGTGCCAGCACTAAGGTAAACACAAGGTGCGCTGTATCTTTTTAAATATGGCGTATCTCTGCATTTAAAAAATGTCAGAGAGCAGCGTTATCAATTTTGGTGTAATACTGTGCTCCAACATTTTGTTGTGTACATCCACCTGAGTGTATGCTGCCACCAATGCTGCTGGAATCTGCTAGCTTTGCTTTAAGTTCCAGCTCCTTAAGGCTCCTTTCATGGGCCATTTTCTTCTCCTCAGCCTCCATTATGAGTCTGGCCATCTGTAGCCTCATCACCCTCTCTCCCTTCCTGTCTGCCAGCTCCTCTGGGGGCAGGCCATGCAAAGATACACTGCTTCCTGCCCTGGCAGGAAGTTCCAACTTAAGGAATGGGTCCTCCCCCTTCCTGAAGGCCGCATTTAATGACTGATGTCCTTGTCCAGATCTTGATCATTCATATCGTCATCCTAATCATGCTCCTCTGCTGCTGTTGTCAACTGGTGGACCTCTGTCCAGGCCCTGGGACTCTCATGAAGCTCCCTACAGCTTTTTGGTTCCCTTCTTCATTTGGAGAGCCTTAAGGCCTGGTACCAAAGGTCCAGGACTGGTGTGGCACCACTTAGCAGGGTAGGACTCACAGACAGCAGAGTTCAGGTGCTGGGTCCATGGTTGTTGGTGCCTTCCTGTCCTTGAGTTTCTAGTTAGAAGTCCTCGTAACTAGCAGTTGAAGTCACTCTGGGTTCAAAAGATGCCGGTCCAGTCCTTTGCACCCAGGCAAGAGGGCAGCATGTCAGCATAGCAGGGCTGCAATCCTTCTGAACAGGAATCCAGCAGATTTATACCTTGGCTTTCCTTTGAAGTGGGAGAAGCTTCTATAGGTTTCTCCTTAAAGTACACAGACTTACATCCTCTGCTGCCCTTGCTCCAGACTAACTACAAGGGGTATGCAGCCCTTTGTGTGAAGGTAGGACACAGCCTATTCAATCAAGTGTAAATGGGGCTGTGCCAAGCTCTCCTCAGCCCTCCCATCCTACCAGTGATGGTCAATCCAGGCATACGTAAGCTCTCTATTGTGTGTGGCTGTCTAGAAGGAATACACAAAGCCCAACTGTTAGCTACTCCCATTCATGTGACCCAGAGATAAGCTACAGGCACTAGGGGCCAGACGTAGGTGGCCAAATACCGATCGCTACAGTTAACATAATAAAAAGAAGCAAAGTAAAAAATGTACTTTGGCCTGATTCATTGACTCTGCATCGTGTGCACCTTCCTTATTCTGGAGCATTTTGTCATATTTTGCATCCTTGGATGGCTGATGCTGGATGAGATTGCACCACCTTTAAATAGATTGTACATATGGACTAGGCGTGCTTAACTTTGGTCAGCAATTTTTTTCTTTTGTTGTTAAAAATTGGACGATAGTTGCCTGGATCAGATTTGTCCAGCTTCGGTTTCTTTAGAAGTGGTAAAATGGAAGTCTTTTTCCACATTTTAGGGAAAATTCCAGTTTTGAAGACAAGGTTGTGTAGTTCAATAAGATGACACACGACTAACTTAGTCGTGGAGTGCATAATCTTGGGGGGGCACGAGTCCAATGGAGAACGAGAATTAGTTATGGAAATTACATAAATTAAATATGCTTATTGGGGATAAGCCAATGTTACCATCTCTTAAGGAGTGAGCACATGTACTTTAGCCCTAGTTAGCAGTGGTAAAATGCTCAAAGTGCTAGGGCCAGCACAAACAAGTTCAGCAAAAGTAGAGGAGGAAGGCAAATCGTTTGGGGTAAGACCACCCTAAGGCTGAAAAGCCTAACACTACATCATCCTCACACTTGAAGGTGGCCCTCTGACTGCAGTAGCTTAACTGCACAATTACATTTTTCAATATACTGTGCTGTATGAATAGACATTCTCTCAACCTTAATGAAAACTAGATTGAGATTTTGTGCTCTCCTATACCTCTGTTTTTTTTTAAATTGTTCTCACTGGCCTTCTACACTGGGCCCAGTCCACAGTGGTGAAGAATTTGAGAAAAAATGGACTCTGCACTAACTCTAGAAAGCCACGTCTCAAAGGTGGTACAATTCTGTCCTTTTTACCTTCATTGCCTGAGGCATGTCCTCTCTCTATTCGGCGCTGCTGAAATGATTATGTGGATTTGCCATCCTTTATGATTTGTAATTGCAGCCAGGTTGACTTGTGGCGTCAACAACAGAACTCATATCTCCCCTGTTTTAGTCTCTTTATATTAGTTGCTGGTGAAGGAGTGCATTAATTTAAATCACTTTGTTTGTATCACAAAGTGATTTACTGTCCCAATTGATCATCTCTTCATCATAGTTTTAAATGGTATCTTCCTCCTTGCATGTTGAGATGTTCAAAACTTTGTCTTCTTGTGACCCCAAAATCTCACCTGAAATCTATGGGCAACAGTGCCTTTTCGATCGGGGCAGCAGCTGTACCTGTGTTCTGAAACAGAGTTATTAAAGTTCGGAAAGTTGCTGAAAATGTCCCTGAATTTTGTGGCTATTTGAGTTAATTACTTCTTCTTGAATGGGGCCAGGCACTCCAGCCTCCATTGGTCTTACACAGTCAGCGATTAACTTGCTTTGAGGTATTGCATGCATGTGTGGGGATATGCAAACTCAGCTAATCCTTTGTAGAAGCTGAGCGCAGTCCTTTTTTGATATTCAAGTCTTCATCACCTGCATTCAGTAGTAAATACCAACAAGTAGTGAGAGAAACACCCTGGGAGAGTGCAGATGCCCTTGATAATACCTTTACAAGCATGATTTGCCTAAGGAGCTGCCCCACCTATCTTTTTCCTAATTCTTTGCTTGCCTAGGTTGCTTTGAAACCATTGCCCAGTGCATTAATCCCGAGGAGAGGTATTCCACATTATACTGAACTGATAATATAAGAAAGCTTAAAATAGACAGGACTTTGGACAATGATTCAGTTATTATTGACAAAATGGTATGAGGATAACCCCTCAGACTACTATAGAAGAGGGCCTTGTCATGGACATTACTGACTAGCAGTCAATAAGACAGTTAAATAAATGTGTGCCTTCTGCAGTGAAAGATGATTCCCGTAAGACCCCTCAACTTAACAGGGGTCTTCAGGTCATAGACCTAGGAAACAACTTTGGGCATGCTCTGATGTCATGAATAACCTCTCAGCTCATTTCATAGCTCAACATAGATACAGCTGCTCAAAGACCCCAACAGTAGGTCTGGAACCCAATGAGTAATCTTGGGGAGCAGGCGTTTCTGACTCAGAGGAAGACAAACCCATTATTTTGGGTTCCCAGAGATCCTAGCAACTTTCACCCATCTTGATCAAATGCAAGAAGGCTACATTGGTCATGGACTTTGTCAAGAAATGCTTTTAGGAAGGTATTTAAAAAAGAGATTCGGAAGAGGCTCAGATCTAAGTGTCCAAGATGTTTTCTACAAAGCAAAGTGGCAGATACCACAGATGCGGATAAAAAATGTACTCAACTCCCAAAAAGAGGATTGACAGATCAGGGTGGACTTGTCAGGACAAACTGCTTGATCTGTTCAGATCCCTAACAAAGATACTCAAATAGCCACTCAAGACAAAGGATAAAGGAGCACAGATCAATCCTGATATTCCAACAAGCAGGGCCCACAGAGAGCCATATGGCTCCTTGATAATGCACACTGTGTCAGCTTTTGTCAGAAAGATCTCACTCTTTCCTGATGAGAATTGACCTCAAATTGAGAAGGTTGGTTTCGGCTCAATTAGGCATGTTTGCATATGGATTTCTCCTTGAAAATGTCTTTGTTAAGGATTTAGGAAAGTTAGTCAATACCTTTAATGTTCTAAATAAGTCTCATCTACCCTTATGAGTTTGTTTTCAACGTGTCCTTTTTAGTGGGGCTTGGAAGAAACATGGGGCACTCAACAGTTTGATCCTTCTTGCAAAGCTCCATTAGGTGATACATGACCTGAAGAAGAGGTGACTGTTATAACCAAAATTGTCCTTGCCAGAAATGGCAGAGGAGGAGTCAGAGCTACTTCAAAATTCAAAGGCAATACCAGATTTACAGGTAACAAACTTTCATCTAACAAATACGCAGATTTTGGTGGTTTGCTCACAATTTGTAGAGACTAATGTAAGATGCTTGGGTCAGAGTTTCCACATAAAATCTTACAGAACTAACCGCCAAAGCTCTCGACCCAGACAGCTGGTTTTTTCCCTGTGATAGTAATCCTTTAATTCATGAGTTACTGCACAAGGAGGCAATATGTACTTCATCCCCTCACCACAATGGGTTGTGTATCAACATCCTCATTTTAGTACAAAGAAGAGTGGGGGCTTCAGTTTAGTGCTAAACCTCAGTGAATTTAATGGTTGGGTTCTATATCAATATTTCAATGAGGAGGCTATCCATATTTTGAGATATGTCCTGAACGAGAAAGATTGGATGGTATGATTAGATCCCAAAGATCTGTATTTGACAATCCCAATTTTTGCTCCATATAGAAGGTTTCTTCAATTTCAGTGGCAGAACATCTGGCACAAGTTTTCCATTCTTCCTATCATCAGCCATTCTGACCGTCATCAAGATGACCAAACCAGTCATAGAGACACTGAGGAGCCAAAGATGTTCACCTTATCTTATATTTGGACGGCTTGATACTCTTGACATAAGACCCAAGAGATCTAGAGAGTAATTTAGCTGGTTGATACATGTTGCAGGAATTGGGATTTGTTTTCAATGAGAGGAAATCGATTCTTATCCTGATGCAACAAATAACATTTCTGGGATTTCAAATGGACTTCTGAAGTCTCAGCTTCAATTGCCAACGAAGAAAGTAAACAACATCAAGCAAGAATTGAAATATACCTGAGCAGGAACATAGTGCCATTGAGGTTATAGGATCAGATTGCAGGCTTTCTAGTATCTGCAAAACAAGAGATTTGTTTCAATCCCCTCCACTACAGGTCATCGTAGAGGCTGAGGAACCAATATCTCCACAAGGATTTTGCCTACATGGACATCATCAGTCTATTGGAGGATACCAAAGCAGAATTGAATTGGTGGCTGGAACAAATGGAAACCTCCTAACTAGGGCCATCCTAGTAATTGAGTCACATGCCATCAGATGGTGCTGGGGAGCCAGTTGCAGATCTCTCACCACCTGAGGGCATGGTTCAATCAGTTGATTGGAGTTACGCTTCAATTTTCTAGAGCTTCTGATGGAATCTTTTGCAATTAGAGCCCTGCTACTTCAGAAGGCAGATAGCTGCATTCTTCTAAGGATGGACAATCTATCAGCACTGCATTACATCAGCAAGCTAGGTGGAAAGAAGTTAAAATGTTGACCGAGTTAGCTACGGATTTTTTCCACTTATGCCTACAACATCACTGTCGGTGATGGCATAGTATTAGCCAATGCCGAAGGATGTAGTGCCAGGCTTAAAACCAGTGGGTCTTGGTCCTTCGAGAAATGTCAAGGGAATCCTCAGAGGAGATTCCTAATTCTCCAGAGCATCTTACAGATGTATACAGTTATGCTCTCGCTACTACAGTACAGTATCACATAAACAGTACAGTGACTGAAGAGTATTCAAAGAGACAGAAGCAGATTCTTTGGTGTGTTCTTGGTCACAGCAAGACGTTGGTTTTTCTCTCCAGACTTGAGGAATGTCATACAAAGCCAGCCGACACGTGTTTCGTCGTGTACAGTTGAGTCAACACGACTCTTCAGGGCTTCGGGCTCGGTTCAGTCGTAGTGATATGACCATAGGTCTGGACTAGTATTCATGTGTTGGACGTTTAAATAGGAGAGAGACACTGTTTGGTCCAATGTGACTATTTAGAAACAGTAAGTTCAATAACGATAGTCGCGTAGAGAGTACTTATGGCCAGGCAATCTGCCTTATTGATTGCCAAAAATTCTCGAATTTATGCACTCTGACTACTGGTGTGTGTCAGGAGGTAGCCGGGAGGGGATCCGTCTAATACAAAGTCTCGCTAGAAACGGGTGCGTCTCTCTAGTGGCAGTGCGCCGTATTTCGGTATCCCTCCTCCTGTTGTTCCCGGTCGCCGTCTCACGGTACGGACACCACTGAATCTCAAAAAACCCCTTTCAATTGCATCTTACAGCTGTGATGGGCTAGTTCCATTCACTAGTACTGGCAAGCCAACTTCACCTTATGGATGTGAAAATTTTTAGGGGCCATTAACAATGCCAATAACATTGCAACAGGCTGCATGTTACATTAAATAAAATATGTTCTTCTTCTTTGATTTGACGAAAAGAGGAGTATGGATTTTGCAGGGCAGATATATACTTGATTATACTTTTTTTGTCCAAGTTGGCATTGGATGGATTGGTTTACAAGTCAGTAACCAATTTATCAGTCTCCTCTTCTGCCGCTCATTTTCCTGGATTAATAAGACAGTATAGCAGTCTCCCCTGATTTGTAAGCTGATGAAACAGCTTAGACTGGCGGATCCACAAACACCCAGGTATTTTGTTCTCTGGAATTTGAATGTGGTACTGAAGGTACTTGAGATATGGCCTGCCAATGACGATTTTTCTAAAAAACAACTTTCTGTAGACTTCACAATTGCCTGATTTTATATCAATGCATGTTAGGTGTAAAAGTGCTGGACTTAGTAGTTTCCAAGTCTATTTGAGTTGAGTCCTGATGTCACAATGCCTTCTGCTAGAGGCAGCAACCAAGGTGAAAGGCGGCTCAGGTCACAGAGCATAATTAAAGCAGCTGTTTAAAGCAACACACAGAATGTTGCTTTCCTTTATTCTGCTCCTTTTTAAATGCTTACAATAAAAATTGAGGAAATAGAGAAAATGTGTTTATTTTTGCACTCTTTAGAGAAAAGCAAGAATCTTTCTCCATGTTTCTACACATTCACAGCTATTGCAGCTTTTTTTGTTTTAAACTGACTTATATTGAACTGTTGCTAATATATGTTTGCAATAAATATCTAACAGGTTTTTGATGTGTTTAATTTTGCACTAGAGGTTTAAGTATGAAATGGCTATATAGATTACTTGATATCATTGTGGCCTTTTGTAATTTTTGTTTAATATTTGAAATACGCTATTATAGTAGTAAAATATTACTATGTTAATTCTTATTGTAATGATTTTCCCGCTATTTAATATATTTAATTATTTATACTTTTGGTATTATTCACAATTCTTTGTCTTTATAATATTCAATAAAATATTTTGAAATATGTGATTTAATACGGCGGAAAGCAGTTGACACTGCAAACGACACCTGGTAAGGGTTTTTTGTGTCAAAGTGTCCTTTATGTTGCTCCTTTGAGATTGTGTTGAAGATGTATATTATGTTCAGACATACCTTTCCTGTGTTGGTATGACCCTGTTGAAATGTTAGAATGTTTGTATTTGAAGATAAACTCTTGCTGAGTTGGGATCCTGCTACTGGGCTGTGGCCAAATAAAGAAGTCATCTACTGTTGCCACCGCTGCATTCTTATTTCTTTCTACATATTGGAATGAAATGAATGAAATGAAATGAAAATAATTTTTATAAAGCGCAGATAGCTGCCCAGAGGGCGTCCAAGCGCTAAGACTAGTAGTGCAGTTTGGGAGAGACATACGGACCGGGGGGAATCTCTACTTATTAACACCTTGGCTGCTAAGGCAATTCCCGCTGGGTGCTGAAATATCCAAGATCCCATTCTACATGACGAGTTGACCTTGTCATGAGCACAGCTCCAGTGTGCCTCATGACGAGTTCACCTTGTCATTAGCATGGAAAAGGTTAAACAGGAACGTTTTCAATTGTTTACGAAAGGAGGTCAATTCAGAAGTAGCCCTTAAGTAGAGAGGGAGAGCATTCCACAACTTGGCCACGTTAAAGGAGAAAGAGCGGCCTCCTGCTCTTGATCTCCTAATCTTAGGCACTATAGCCAAAAGGGCATGAGCTGAGCGCAGTTGTCTAGTGGGGTGATACGGAGTAATCAGAGAAAGGTTGATCGCCGGGCCAGTAGCCCAAAATGCCTGATGGGCGATACAGAGGGACTTAAAGCTAATTCTCTCTCTGACAGGAAGCCAATGTAGGCTTTTCAGCCCAGGCCTGGCAGATAACCTGCGGGGAATTTGCAATAATGTTCGGGCAGCAAAGTTTTGAATTACTTGCAAATACGCACGGTGGGGTCAGGGGCTCCTAAATAGAGAGCGTTACTGAAATCCAAACGAGATTGGATCAGGCCCTGCCTTACTATTTGTTTGGCTTCAAAAGGTAACAAGGGAAGAATCTTCTTAAGGATTCTTAGAAGACCAAAACAAGTAGCAGACAGTCTGTTTGCCTGATAGTCAAACATCAGAGACCTGTCTAACCATATTCCTAGGCTCTTTATGGAGTCCTTGGGGGTTGGTGGTGGGCCCAAACTGGGGGGCCAGATCGAGTTGATAGAGGATGGAGCAGATCGACCCAGCAGCATAAGCTCTGTCTTGTCTCCATTAAGCTTGAGACAAGACGTAGTCATCCAGCTTTTAACCTTCTCTAGGCAGCTTGCCAGATCCACCCTGGCTGAGGCGTTGTCCTCCTGTGCCAGAGAGATCACCAGCTGAGTATCATCCGCGTATGTAACGATCTTAATCCCATATGGACGGACGATCTCAGCTAGCGGTCTCATGTAGACGTTAAATAACGTCGGACTCAAAGATGAGCCCTGTGGGACTCCACAGCCCAAATGTTTACTTGAGGAGATGGTATTTCCTTCATATACCTGGAAGGTTCTGTTACTCAAAAAGGATTTAAGCCACTCCAAAGCTCTACCTGATATTCCTATATCTAAGAGACGCTGCACCAAGATCTTATGATTAACCGTGTGAAATGCAGCACTTAGATCGAGGAGGATGACTGCCACGATCCTCCTCGATCCAAGATTTTTCTAATTTCCTCCGTAACCGCCAACAGAGCGGACTCCGTCCCGTGTTTGGGGCGGAAACCCGTCTGTGAGGGGTCTAGCAGCTGATTACTCTCTAGTGGAAATTGAGGCATTAAGTAATTCCAGCATAGTAGGAAGAATGGTGCTAGTGACAGCAGCCAATGTACGGGGTGGAGCAGGGTCACTGGGAGAGCCTGATTTAACTTGCGTCATTAGAATGGGGAGTGGTTCCGCGCTCAGCAAGGGGATCTCATCTAGCAAGGGCGACAGACTGCGTATGGCTTCCTGCAAAGAGAGCGATGGTAAGTCCACCAAGTCAACCTGATCCGCGGCCGAGAATGACGTGTAGATGGTGTTAATTTTATGGAAGAAAAACTCTGCCAGATCTTCGCAACGTAATTGCGAGTTGTAATCGGTTGAGGGAGGTTGGGGGAGCTTAGTAAGGCTTTTCACGATCTGGTAGATCTCTTTAGAGTTAGAGCTGGCTTCAGAAATTTTAAGTGTGTAATATGTGGATTGAGCAGTCTTTATCTCTTTTTGTAGGCTCTAATGGCTTCTCTATAGGTGGTTTTATCCGACTCGGCGTACCCCAAACGCCATTTCCTTTCCAGTCTTTTACACTGACACTTTTTCTCCCGGAGCTCAGCTGAGTACCATGGGGCAGTGATTCTAGACCTTTTTAAGGTAGTTTTCTTTGTGGGAAGTATAGTGTTTAGAGAATTCGTAATCCAGTTGTTAAACCTATCATTAGCTACCAAAGGATCCTGGTTAATTAGTGGTTTAGATGTCTCCAACTCATGGACCCATTGATCCAGCTGGAGTTTGGGCCAATTCCGTGCTTCCCGGAATCCCGATGTTAAGACAGGGTTTTTGTGAGTCTCCCAGACAAAGGGGATTAGAGAGTGATCCGTCCAGGGAGGAGCGATCGGAGGATCTGTCTTCAGATTGGGGCAATTGCTGAACACTGGGTCTAACAGATGGCCTTTAGAGTGCGTAGGAAATAAAACAAGCTGGCTCATCTGAAGAGCAGAAAAGTCTCCAATCAGCTCTCGGGCAATGTGGTCAGTAGTGTCATCGAAGTGAATGTTCAAATCATCTAACAGCGTAAAATTGGAAGGAGAGGAAGCTAAATCCGTGACATCCGAAGGTAGTGATACATAAAACTGTTTTACAGGGCCTGTAGGACGATAGATAAGTGCCCCAGAGAAACTAATGTTCGAGGAGAACTCCAGACAGAAGGACATGCTTTCACAGTCAGTAAAGGGATTCGGGGAGTGTCGGCAGGCATAGTGGTCTCTAAATATAATAGCCAAGCCGCCTCCCTTCTCATAAGGCCGATCAGTCCTTACTATTTGATAGCCCTGCGGCAGGGCTTGTACCAGATCAGGTTCCGAATGCGGGGTTCACCACGTTTCGGTAAGAAAGACTGCATTCGGCTTGAGTTCTTCGAGCAATAAAGATATTTCTGTAGAATGTTTAGGAAAAGACCTACAGTTTAGGAGATACATTTTATAAACCTGTTGCGTATCAGTAGGGGGCACAGGTTTGAGCTGTGCATTGCATTGCAAGCAGTGCGTAGGCAAATCTAAAGGATAATAAAAGTGGCGACATGTCACTTTGACTTGTGTTCCTACTCTTATCAATTCAGTTGAGTTATAGCTCTTAATGTTCCATGTGGGAGATGCAGGGGTTGTGGTCCCTGGCCCCGGCCGGGCGCAGCCGGGCTTGCCTTTGGCGCGCCCGCTGCACCGCCGGGAAGTGGCAATCATTTTATAGGTGAAGAAGCGAGGGTGGGAGGTAGCCAGCAGCTAGAGCGCTCCCCCTCCGTACCCCCAAGATGGTGACCACCCCTCTCTCGCACCAGCCCCTAATCGGCTGTGCAGGGAGTAGGGGTCAGGGAGTGGCTTGGACGAAGTGGGCGTTGTTGAGGTAGGATTTCAAGTTATCTAAAATCCACCAACAGTCTCAAAATACACCATTTTAAAAAAGCTTCAATTTATAAAAGCGTATAGCGCCGCAATTTAAAAACAACACAGTATATTAAGAAACGAACACTGCAATCTTTACGGCCCCCGGCTTTCCGCCTCAGGGGTAAACAGCTTACTAATCTGCACGCCTGCGTTACAATGCGGTTTAAATGCTCAGAGAGGGCGGGAGGTAGCCAGCAGCTAGAGCGCTCCCCCTCCGTACCCCCAAGATGGCGTCCACCCCTCTCTCGCACCAGCCCCTAATCGGCTGTGCAGGGAGTAGGGGTCAGGGAGTGGCTTGGACGAAGTGGGCGTCGTTGAGGTAGGATTTCAAGTTATCTAAAATCCACCAACAGTGTCAAAATACACAATTTTAAAAAAGCTTCAATTTATAAAAGCGTATAGCGCCGCAATTTAAAAACAACACAGTATATTAAGAAACGAACTCTGCAATCTTTACGGCCCCCGGCTTTCCGCCTCAGGGGTAAACAGCATACTAATCACAGTTTTATTATGAATCACAGATAGATCATTGGACAATGTACAATTCTTGATGCTAGATTTGTGTAGCACTTGAAACCAGAACAACCAGAGCCTGCTTTAGGACATTTCTCTTTCTGACAACATCCCAATGCTCTGAAGGTGAAGTGGATAAGATAATTCCAAACACACTCCCACAGTAGCCCAACTATCAGCCTGGGCTTCTTCCATTAGTGCTAGGCCATTGTCTGTGTTAAAGGTGTCTATTGCACCAATGACCAATAAGGGTAATGAGCCCTTGGCAACAGTTCAAGCATTGCCTTTACATTCTGGGCATACACTTAGAAATCTGTTTTATGAATCAATAGCCATCAGGATATAGTTAGCTTGGTTCACTGGGGACAGTGGACCTAGGTGATCTAAATACACAACCTCCAAGGGTTTTGAAGCCTTAGCAAGGGGTACAGGCACTGGTTTAGTAACTAGAGATTGTTTATTAGCTAGCACACCTTCCTGTAATACATCCTTGTCTGTTTAGCTGACTCTGGCCATCAGTAGCTTTGTTGTAGAGTAATTTGTGTAGTATTTTCTCAGAGAAACTATTGTTAGTCCCTTGTGAGACAGGCACTCTCTTTCATTGGGGGTAAATCTATCCTCCTCAGTAGGGATTGATATAAAGTCCTATAGCACCCTCAAAAATTGTAGGGGGTTTTTGTGATGGTACTGGAGCATTTTTATGCTTGGGTATTTCTGGGTCTACTTTTGTGTGGGATCATGTCACTGCATCTACCTTATATTTTACTTCTCCATTATTTTCTGCCCAATTAGCTATCACATTACCCTTTGCATGCACGCCTTGCCTCTGATGTGTCAATGTATGCTGCATGTGTGTTAGTGATAAACTGGTCTGTGGTTTTGTCACTTTTTCCTGTGACTATTTAACTTTGATCAATTTCACATTTAAGTCCATAAAATCACTGAACTGCCAATGCTTCAGGTCTAAAATATACACACTTGTTCTTTCCCATGTGGATTTTAAATTATCCAACTCTCCCAGCGATCCCTCCATCTTTGAATATTTAAACCCTTGTGTGATACATACAGGGTTGTTCTTTTGCTTTGGAAGTAGAAATAGTATCCTTAAGACTAGGATCACCCAATACACATAACGGCTCCTGTATTATTTTTGCCTCTGACATTCACAATTGTTTGGTCTCAGATCATTTTGTCTTCCATAGTCCCAAAACTACATGACAATGAAATACCGCATAATAATGTCAGCAATTCATCAAAATGTTCAAATTTTTCTGGGAGCTGGAACAAAAAGGTATACCTATTTAGTGCTAACCTTGATTTTTTAAAATCTGCCCTCTAAACGTAACAGTCTCTATTCCTATTTATTAATTTCCCCTTTCCTTTTTTTTTTTTAAACTTTATTTTTTAAATGTTCAGGTACAGTACATCTTCAATGAGTGCATTTACTTGTACACATTTCAGTCATAATCCACAGGGCATGCATAGACCAAGTGACCGGAAATACATTATGCTGCACAATAACATTGTAATAACATCAAATAGTCCTGCAACGTACGCGGCTGCAGTACATACTACAGTCTCGGCTTCCTATATCCACAACACATTGCCCCAACTGGAGATCTTTGCATGCTCATGATTGCATCACGCACTTCGTCCACCTCGAAAGAGGCACTTAAAAACGCTCTCTGCACATCACTAAGCCAAGCAAGGGAAACGTCCGCCAGATAGTCTTGTAGGCGGAGGTCGCCCGCTCTAGTGGAGGTGTACAGTGAGCGGTAGTGCTCCACAAACGAATTGAGGATGTGTGTGGTGTCTATAATCACTTCCCCTACCGGGTTCTCAAGTTCTAGGATAATATTAGGTGTTTTTGCCAGTTTAATCGTCGCAGCTAGGGCCTTCCCTGGTCCCTCGCCCTTGCCATAGCGCCGAGCAATCCAGTATTTGCCCCTAAATTTCGCCTCCCTAGCAGCCTCATCAGCGTACTCAGAGATTTTCTCGCGTATGGTCGAGAGGGTAGCATCATCTGGCCCTATAGCTAATGATGCCTCAAGGCACGTAAGTTCGGCCTCCAATGACTTCAAACGCGTCATGATGCTCCTTAAAACTCCGGAGCCTTTAACAATGCAAAACCCTCTCAAAGTCACTTTAAATGCATCCCAGATTGTTTCAACGTCATTAATAGAATCCTTATTCCTCTGAAAAAAATCTAAGCATTCACAGCGTAACTCTTCTTGAAAGGCAGCGTCAAGTAACATCGTAGGCTGCTTCCACCAAGCAGTTGTGGGAGGGCCTAAGTCCGCTGAGCGTAAGGTGATTTTCACTGGGGAGTGGTCAGAATATGTTCTGGGGAGATGCTGTGACTTAACAAGTGAAGTATAAAGTTATGGTGTCAAAAGGATGTAGTCAAGCTGCGCCCAGGAACGTGCTTGTGCCGTGAAGTGTGTACCTTCCCGCGAGTCAGCATGTAAGTGTCTCCAGGTATCTACTAGAATGTGATCAGTGAGTACCAAACGTAGTGCCGCCCTTGCCCTAGTGTAATGGTGAGGGGATGGATGTGACCGGTCCATGGCAGGGTCAAGAGTATTGTTGAAGTCACCCCCCCAAATAAGGTGTTGAGGACTTGTTCCCACAACCGCCGCCCACAGCTCTGGGAAGAACTGCGGATCATCAATGTTGGGGCCGTAGCAGCACACCAATGTCACCGCAATGTGTCCTAATCTACCCCACATTATACAGTATCTCCCCTGGCTGTCTACTTTGGTACCAGCCATAGCAAAAGGCGTACCTCTTTTTACAAGTATCGCTGTACCTCTAGCATAGTTAGAGAATGACGAGAACACCGTGTGAATCGCCCATTTGCTGGCGAATGTATGGGAAGTCTGCACCTTGAAGTGGGTTTCCTGGAGAAAGGCTATGTGCACCGAGTGGCGATCTAAGTATGATAGGATTTGACGCCGCTTCCTAGGGTCACCCAAACCCCTCACATTCCATGTTAATACATTTAAATCAGTTTCTCCCATAAGCAAGGCAATGTCAACATTTAGCGGTTGATGTAGTACAGGCCAATGAGCCATCATTCCGGGTCTTAAAGGAACATACATGCCAATGCAATCTTGTGGGGTAATGCTCGTGTGTACAAAATGCCCTGCGAGAATACATTCCCGCAGAATACCATCACAAAATCCTGCCGGATCCAGGTGTAGGAACTCTTTGATAGGTATCGCATTTAACCTCGTACTACAATTCGTAAACAGCCCTCCCGTCCCGTCCCGCCCCTGAAATAACCCCAATATGCTAAAGAAAGAAAGTCCAAGTTCCTTTTCAATTGACCCTGCAAGAGGCCCTACCCAACACATTGCAGAGTTTGCATCAATGCTGTCAGAAATGAACATAACAATTGAGGCCTGAGAACGTGGCCTCGCTCTTACATGTGCTAACAGGTAACATGTCTCCGTTTGGGACCATCTGTAATCACGCATTCCTGTCTGCGCTACAGCAAAAATACTTCCGGAAGAATAAAGCTTCAACTTGAGCACATCGGTCCCTACTCCACCCACCTCCCACTGAAGCAACCCCAACGTGCTAGAATTCCCTTTCCACCCTCCACCCCAAACAATAAGTAACCACCCCAACATCTGCAATGCAGTCAACATGTCCAAAGGGGTACACCCTATGGGGGTGATCTAGGGAGACATATAGCCACCCCCTATACCTTGCCCTTCGTCCTGTACGGCCTTAAGTGGGCAGAATCAAGGGAAGGGGGTGGTGCCTGGAATACATTATTACCAACAGTTCAACCCCCGTCCAGGGTATACTCGGTCAGCAGCAACATTTATTCTCGATCGGAGGCATTTCTTTGGCCCCAGGATAGCCACAGTGGGCCAGCAATGCATCTCACCAATCGGACCTGCAATTTAGCCATCACCATTCAGCGAGTGTGCATCGTCCTGTGCCATATCGTCATCTTTTCTATGTCCAGAGCGTGCATGGCGTAGATTTGTAAAAAAGTCATTCACTTGCTGTGGATTTGTAAAAAAATGCTGCTTGGCTTGGTGGGTCACTCTCACCTTGGCTGGGTACAGCAGTGCGTAGTCAATTTGCAGTGCCCGGAGTTTCCGCTTGACATCAAGGAATTTGCGACGTTGTTCCTGCACAACAGGCATGAAGTCAGGGTAAATTGAAAAATTGACACCATCACACGACAGATTTTGGTTAGTGCGTGCGGCTCTCAATGCAGTATCTCGGTAGTTTAAAAGTCGCGCGGTGGGGCTCCAGGCTTGGGTTGAGGGCCAAGCGATCGATGCGCTCTTTCAACGATAAATTGCTTGGAGAACGCGTCGGGACCGACTGCCGTAAGAAGTATCCTCTCCACGTACTCTTCCATGCGCCCTGTGATGGTGGATTCCGGCACACCTATCACACGAATGTTGTTTCAACGGCGTCGAGCTTCCAACTCCTCGTTCTTGGCAGCAATAACTCTGAGGACATTGTCCATACTGAAGAGTTGCGCGGTGTGAGAGGCCGTGGTGTCGTCATTATCAGAAATTCTTCTTTCCGTTTCCGTGATGCGTTCTTCATGGACGTCCATCTTCTGCGCAATGGCGTCCATTCTTGATGAGATCCGGTCGACATTATCCACTATTGTGGCAAACCCTTGTCGCATCTCTTGCATCAATTGCTGCCTGTCCGCCGGAGAGGAGCTGGAACTAGCTCCAGAAGTCGCAGGGCTGTGGGACTCCCCCGTGTCCGGTGCATTTCGCAGCCCTTTTTTGGGGGCGGTGGAGTCGAAGGAGAGCTTAGATTGTCTGTTATCGGGTTTCCCCATAGTGGACAGTTGCAGGTTTCCGTGAAGGGCAATGAAGTTTTCAGCTCAAGGTCTTCCCGGAGAGGTCAAAGGCAGGTATGTATGAGCACAGCGCAGAGCAACAGGACGCTCCTACTACCGATGCTCAGAAGGATCTAAGCCAGTGACAACTGTTGTGGCATGCAGGCGGTGAAGGAGGCGCAGCAGTCCACGTGCAGCCAAGTTAGCTCAGTCTCTTACAGCCCCGTGTGGTGTACAGCAATGCCAGTGGGTGGAGGAAGCAGAAGGGCAGCAATCGATCTTTGCCGCAACGACTCAGCGGGCAATAAGGCCCTCGGAGAGGTAGCTCTCGGCTCAGGATGGCAGTTGGGGTCGAGACCTTCTGGCACTCGCAGCAGCCCTGCACACCGCAAACGATCGTGGGAGTAACGTGGGTCAATGTTGGTAGGCCAAGAAGACAGTTGTGAGCCTACAGTAGGAAGCAGGGCACCACTTATTAATGCCAACGACTGGTCCTTGCCACCCGTGGTACCCGACTTCTAGCATGTGCCCAACAAGATTACAAGGGTACAGATGTGGCGCGTCATCCAGATAGCTCCCGGCTAAGTGAGGCAACCAAGCCCGGCCGAAGCATCACGTCGGAAGCGCCCCGTAGCGTAACCAACTGAGCAGTTAAGGGGCATAAAGAGAAACACATGTGACTCAGCAATATTTTAAGAGCAGTGTTCTGAACAGCGTGTCTCACCCTAGTCGCAGTTTTTGTTCGCTGAGCCCCAAAGCGTAGTATAGAATCACTGTGTAGGCAAGGTCAGGCTCGTTATTTTCCGATTTGCACAGGCTATGGTCTCCGCCAGTGTCGTGATTTTACCACCATGCCCCCCGCGCAGGCAGTGACAGAGCGCGTGTCCTGCCACCTTTTCTCACCGCACACTCTCGGGCCCTCAGGCATGCAGCCGATCCACCTCCTGCCGCCCGCGCCAGTGCGGGCCTGGGCCTCCAATCCTCCGTCTCTCCCCGCCAGCGATCTCCTGTAATAGGCTGAATACCACGGGTAGCTGCAATGATGCGGGCCGCAAGATGGTGATCCCCGCCGCCCTCAGGCCGGCCAGGGCAATCAGGCACGATTCGCACTGGTTAACACTGTCAGGGGGGGGGAGTTGTATATTACCGCCGTATATGCCACCAGCTGCCAGCCAGCGGACTCCCCCAATATCGGACGCTCCCCTTCAGGCCACTCTTCTTTCCTCTCCGCCTCCCTGCACGCGCCACACCGCAATGTGCAGGTCCGCCCAAGCAGGCCAGTACCGCTCCTCGCCACGCCGTCCAGGGGCTCGCCGGGTGTTCCGATGGTGTTGGTAGGGCACAGCACAGTACCGGTGTCCTCTCAGATCTGCCCAGTCCGGCGGCGAGGCAAGGCGGGGTTACTTCAGCACGTTATCTGGTGAGGCCTGCACGCCTCGTGGTCCGCCTCGGTCTATCGTGATCACGGGTACCGGGCAGCGCGATCAGGCAGGCTCCAGCCTAGCTCTCGGTCCGGCACTTTCACGGCTTTAACTTCAGGACAGATTCTTCGATTGCTTCCAAACTTTCACCAAGTCTGTAGATCAACACTCCCTACAATCTCACCGCATTTGCACGGGTTTTGGCATTGGTGGTGAAGGATTATGAGAGGATCATGTAGTCAGGCAGCAGGAGCCTCACTACAGTGCGGCCATTCTGCGTGTGCGCCCTCTAGCGCCCCCCTTCCCCTTTGCTTTTCTGGCAAGTAACCTGTGGTCATGAAAAAGACCTACCCTTCAACACAAGACACTCTAAAAGAATATGTTTCTGAAGCACTACATTCATTTTATGTGCTTCAATTGCTTTCATGTAGGTAAATATTTCCTCTTTCCTCAATCCCCATGGAGCAGGAGGCTCTCCCTGTCCTAGAAATACATATGTGGGGGTTCAAACTGCATAATCCCGATGTTTGCTTAACGGTAAGCAAATAAAAGTGCAATAATAGCAGGTTCCAGGATTAAATTAGCTTTATTAAAAAGTACAACAAATCCAAAGCAGTAAATGTTAGTTAGGTGTAAGGAGAAACAACTGTGTAAATTGGCATATATCGTCAAATTGTGAATAAATAAAGTAAAAATATATACACATCTACTAGTAGGATATACATTTTCTATAAAATAAAATATGAAATAAGTGACATTTTGGGGATTTTTTAGGAATATGCAGAAAAGGGAGGGAAGGAGAATGGGAGTGATTGAAATTATTGTAAAAATAGTTAGTTCAATATGCATCAGAAAAGGCAATATACTAAAAGAGTATCAACAATGAAGGCAAAGTAAGTAGTGAAAGGAACAATTGTAATATTGAGTGATAATAGGAAAATTCAAAAATTCACAGAGGGTTAAAGATGGCAGGATCAGATATTAGATCAAAAGCAAAAGTGTACTGATAATGGTCAGTTATATTGTGAGGGAAAGTCACATACGTTCTCTGTTGTGAAGTCCTAGGGTGAAGATTGTGTAAGTTTGGTCTAGGTGATTATGATAAGAGACTGCATATCACCAGCCCTTAGTGGAAAGGTTTGATGTATGTTTCCAATTAGCAAGGATGTGTTGGAGAGCAATAAGAAGTAAAAGGTCAAATACTTTTTTGTTATGATGCTTTAGTTACAGTTATCATCTAATGAACCCCCCATAATATGTATATGGTATTTTTGGGAATAAGGAATGAAAAATGTGATTAATTTCTCCCCAGACATCATGCCAAACATGAAGAGTATTTGGGGAGGAAAGCAGCATATCTTTAAGATCAACATGCAGCCTGTGTCATGACCAACAGGGGACATCGGGATTAAGGGAAAATTTAGAGAGAGACATTGGGGTATAGTGAAGTCACTATGAATAAAATAAAGTGTTTGAATGTGATTAGCTGGTCTTGAAGTTTTATTGAGAGTGTGCCACCCTTTATTGTAAGACGAAGTGGACCATGAGCAGTTTAAGTAAGTGTCCCGTAACAATTCTATACGTATTTTGGATTGAGAAGGAGAAGCAGTCATTACAGGCGACTCACTTGAGGAATAATCGGGGCACTACATAGACCATCAGGCCACAGGGGTGGCCACGCCCACATGGGCGGGGTGACGTGAATCTTCACAGGTGCCCTAAAAACAGCCGCAGCGTTCATCGAGCAGACAGCCGTTAGCCCATGATGAAGTGCTTCCTAGCATGAAACGCGTCGGGCTGGACTTGGATCAACAGCGAATGCACTCTGTTGGCGTCCAGTGTATTCCCTCCTTAGAGATGTTGGCTGATTTTACCCACCTGAGCGTGCTCACTCTTTTGCAGGCAACTGTTTGTGGATTTTTAGCGGCACCGCCGGAGCTGCGAGTGATGCCCCACTGCACGCTGTGCAGTTCTGCTGAGATGCTAAACAACGTAACAGCGTTAGAACAGGTATGCCGATGGGGGATGAAAGTGCCTTGAACACCGCCTGAGTGTTTCCTCGCAACCCACTTGGGATCATTTTAATTCTGAATGAGTATGGACACACGGCGACTCACTTGAGGAATAATCGGGGCACTACATAGACCATCCGGCCACAGGGGTGGCCATGCCCACATGGGCGGGGTGACGTGAATCTCCACAGGTGCCCTGAAAAGAGCCGCAGCATTCATCGAGCAGACAGCCGTTAACCCTAGCACGAAACGTGTCGGGCTGGACTTGGATCAACAACTAATGCACTCTGCTGGCGTCCAGTGTATTCCCTCCTTAAAGATGTTGGCTGATTTTACCTACCTGAGCGGGCTCACTCTTTGGCAGGCAACTGTTTGTGGATATATATATATAATGCTTTCACACATGCGGATGAGAATGCGCACTCTGTCATCAACCTAACTGACATCGATCTGACCCCTAAAGAAACAAGCATTTTGGCATTAGGACTAACGTATAGTCCACGGGGTGACTTTGACTATACAACTACGAAGATTGATATGTTTCAATTCGTGCGCAAATTGAAATTGAGGAAATACCATGACTCACGTAAAACCTTGGACCAACATGCATCTAGCAGCATTCAATCGACTGCTTTTCTCCCCATTACATTAGATATGACCAATGAAGCGACAAATGCAGGAACAGCTTTAACACAAGAATTCCTCGAACTCCAGGAGGTGGAATTTCCATCTCAATCTGATAATTCAGTATTGCTCGGAGGTGAACCTGTCACTGCCTCATGTACAACATCCTTCAAACCAAAATCAAAATTTTGTCCACTCATGATCAGGGACAATGTGGATCTTTTTCATGACAAAGTAACCATGCAACTGAAGGAATTACAGATTAAGAATGCCCATAAAATCAAAGGTTACAACTACAAGGATAGTGAATATCATCAACTAATCAAAAAACTTAGTGCAAACAAACATTTGGTGATAAGACAATCGGACAAAGGTGGCAACGTGGTCTTATGGCCACGCAAGATGTACCTAGAAGAAGCCCTAAAACAGCTTAATGATAGGGATTGCTACAAACGCATCACCTCACAAGATGCTCTTCAGGCGAGGAATGAAATATATTCTAAACTTTCAGCCTGGAGAAGCAAAGGCCTGCTTACTATGGATGAACTCAAATTCTTGAAAAAGGACTTTCCTGTTACACCAGTCATCTATTTCATCCCCAAAGTACACAAGTGTTACCACCAGCCACCTGGCAGGCCAATAATTTCTGCTTGCAATAGCTTGTTGGAGAACATGAGTAAATACATTGATTTCTTTTTACAAGACTTTGTGAGAGGTTTGCCATCTTTTATCTTGGATACCGGTGACTTATTGAGCAAGCTTGTGGACTTCAGATGGAATTCCAACTATATACTGGTATCCATGGATGTCACCTCGTTATATACTAGTATATTCCATCATGATGGTCTAAGAGCAGTGCAACATTTCCTTGGAAAAAGACTAAATTGTTTCCAGGAACATTCGAAAATGTTATTAGATATGATTGCAATCTGCTTAGAGAACAATGTTTTTATGTTTGCCAAACAATTATTCCTTCAGACCAGGGGAGTGGCAATGGGGGCCTGCTTCTCTCCCAGTTATGCCTGCTTACATATGGGGTACTGGGAGGAGCAGGTCCTCATGCGAGAACACTTTGCCACTATGAATTCTAAAGTAAAATTCTGGTCAAGGTATATTGATGATTTGTTTTTCATATGGGATGGCACTGAAAGGGAAGTAAGAGATTTTATTGACAAACTGAATGATAATAATCTCAACATTAAATTCACCAGCAACATCAGTGCCGCAACCATTGTGTTCCTTGATGTGGAGATATATGTCCAGGCAGGCAGTCTCCACACTAACTTGTACCGTAAGTCCACAGCGGGCAACACACTGCTGCACGCCGGAAGTCATCATCCGGCACACCTGATACGAAGCATCCCCTATGGGGAGATGCTTCGTGTCAGGAGAATCTGCAGCAGTGAGGAAGAATGCCGGCTGGCACAATTCCAATGCAAAACACGTTTCCTTCAAAGAGGTTACAAGTCTGTAGTTATAGATGGTGCAATTCTGAAAGCAAACAGAATGGACAGAATAACACTCCTGGGCTCAGGAGTGAAACAGTTGAAACCACGGGTCAAGGTGTTACAGGATGGTATTAGGTTGATCATTGGCTACAGTAACCAACATAACAGTATCCACAAAATAATCAAGGACAATTGGCCATTATTGTCCGAAGATCCTGTTCTGGGTTCTGTTATCCCTAAACACCCTAGCATCACCTATCGCAAGGCTAGATCTATGAAAGATAGCTTAGTATCCAGCAGTCCTGAGGTGGTAACGGGAACATGGCTAAATGAGAGCAGAGGTTTTTTTAAATGCTCTATATGTAAAGCTTGCAAAAATGGCGTCAGTAAAACAGAAGTAAAAACGCCACTCTCGCCATTTCCTATTAAAATCAAACACAAGCTGAACTGCAAAACTGAATTTGCAGTTTATGTTTTAGAGTGCCCCTGTGGGCTAAGATATGTGGGCAGTACGAGACCACAGGTCCACAAGCGCATTCTACAGCACTTGTGAGCCATCATCAACGTTGACCCCGCATACCCAGTGGCTAGACATTTTGATAAATGCCATGGGAAAGATGCCTCCCTTCTGTCATACTATGTGATAGATTGTGTTCCTCCCCAGAGGAGGGGAGGTGATAGAGAGTCCCTGTTACGGAAGTTAGAGACACGTTATATCATTCTCTTGGACACTAAGGCACCACAGGGCCTGAACACAGGGGAGGACTGCCACACCTATCTATAGTATTGCCTGATCGCTGAGAATTGCACCTTGATTTCTAATGTGAAACTGTAACTGTGTGTTTTTAAGGCCAGACACATGTAATTTTAACATTGTACCCTGGACGCCTTCGGATCTTTAATGTAACATTTTAATCTACACTTAACTGATTCATCAATTTTTTGCACTTTACACGGTAGCACTTTAAGCCATCTGGATACATTTTGCACTAGTTATGTAATTTTGCACATAAACCAATTGTACTGTTTACCCCATATATTGACGTAGATCTTAGTGGGGTAAATCCCATATAAACCCATAAGCCATTTGCATCATTAGGACTTTGTTTAAATGATAATATTTATAGCTTTTAACTTTTATATGCTACTTTTAGAGGTTTTAGTGAATATTGATAAACTATTGTCGCTTATTGTATGCACACGATGATTGATTTGTATTGTGGTTTATTAATTCTGGGTTTTAGTATGTATTTTACAGATACTGTACAGAATCAAATTGGTTTATTATATGTCATAAAGTGCAATTTACAGCATTTAAGCTGTAATTTACTATGTCCTAAAGAGACACTATGAGAAATAGTAACTTTTCCATTTCTATAACATGTGATGGCACTCTTGCACTTTAAATGGTTGATAAGCCCTCGTGACGTTGTCATGTGATCAAGGCTATCTCTAGCCGAAACGCGTCATGGCGGACTGGTGCTGGGTCTAAAAATCGAATAAAATAACTTTGCACCACGCTTTGGGTCTCGCTGGTTCCTGTTCGCTTGTGTGGGTTTATTGCTGCGCTCGAGGACCTTGTGGAACTTTACATACCTCATATATATATATATATATATTACCTACTGGGAGTCGCCAGTAGGTATATATAGTTTGGACCTAGTTTCCATAGGAAATCCGCAACATTCTATTGGGAATAACTTTGGCGCCGGTTGATGAATCTCTGCGAATTTCTCAAAGAATATGGCCCGCTCCACTCCGCTCCTTCCCTGAAAGTTTTGGGGGGATTCGTCAAGTAGGGGCTGAGAAAAAAGGGGGGTCCCAAAACGTGTTTTCCCCATGTTATTTTCCATAGGACGATTAGACACGGCTACAGCCCGAACCGCTGAACGGAATTACACCAAACTTGGCAAAATGGTAGGGACTGGTACGCAGTACGGCCTTTTGTTTAAATGGTGTAAATCCCTCCAGTAGTTGTTGAGAAAATTGAATTTGAAAAAATGTAAATATCTATATAAGCTTACTGTAAGCTTAATGTACTTTGTACCTTCCCGAGTAAGAGCTGCATTCTGATTGGCTGCCAATGTCTGTCAACGCTCCTAAAGAGAAATTGTTGGCAGCCATCTTGTACCTCGGTAGACTGAGGCACAGGAAAGCAGAAAAACAAACGTGTAGAACTCAAAAAGGAGGCAGGGTAGAAGCACCCTGCCCCCCTAGGCCTACTCAGGGGGTCCCACAAGGACCCCCCAGGCCCTCCCACCCCAATTAATTTTTTTTAATCGCGGGGTATGCGTACCGTACGAGTACCGTGTGAGTACCGTACGAGTACCGTGCGTGCACCCCACGATTTAAAAGGCCTAGGGGGTCAGGGTGCTTCTACCCTGCTCTCTTTGCGTGTTTTCTACCTTTGTTTCACTGCTTTCTTGTGCCTTGGTTCTACCGAGGCACAATATAGCTGCCAACACTTCCTGGTTTGGAGTGTTGACAGACAGTGGCAGCCAATCAGCATGCCTTCCCGAGAAAGCTGCATGCTCATTGGCTGTCAACACTTCTAACCAGGAAGTGTTGGCATCCATCTTGTGCTCGATAAACCGATGTCATTTGAGATGTCATCAGTGATGTCACTGACCATGTCATGAATGATCTAATATGTGACATCATCAGCACTGGATTGCGGGTGGAAATATAGTTAGTACAACTAACTATATAGGAGCAATTTCAATGGTTTTGTATGAGTGAAATGTCCAGCTAACTACAACACCCCTAAAACTTATAGTTTTCTGAGTGAATTTGAAAGGTTTTTTAAAAGGTAATTCCTAACTATATAGGGCCTGAAACCTATGGTTTTTTCAGTGAATATATATATATATATATGGATATATATATATATATATATATATATATATATATATATATATATATATATATATATGGGATGGTCTTGGTATTGTGGAAATTAAGTGAGATAGCGAAGAATCCATTGTTATGGGAGGGAAATCATCTGGTAACGTAACAAGTTTATCTAATAGGATCTTGATGAGAAGAGAGAATTTGAGTTGGAAGGAGAAGGAGCAAAGAAATGTGTTTTGAAATTGAGTGAAGGAAACTGGGTTGTTATTGACGAATTGGTCTCCCACCTTGTTCCTCCAGGTCCTCCAAAAGAGAGGTTGATTGCAAAGTATTATAAGTAACCCTGGGCGAAGCACTACGCTACGCTCGCGTAGTTTGCGAAGTTTGCGCAACTTCACACTACGCGAGCTGCACGTAGCACAGTGCGAACACGCGTAGCGCAGTGTAGCGTAGTGCAGCGGTCATTTTTTGCTTGTTCGCGGTCTTCAACGTCATGTTCGTGACCGCGAGCAAGCAAAATTACATCACGGCGAGACTCTCAACACGGGGAGGTCAGGTTTCTCATTGCGAGTGGTCGTGCATGCTCGTGACCGCTCGCGATGAGAAACTACAAGTTTGCGTTGAGGAAGCTGCCGCTCGAGTAAAAATCTACTCGAGCGGCATAAAACTACAGCTCGCACTGTGCAAGATGCCGTTTTCAATGATTGCACAGTGCCGGATGCTTGTTCGCACTGTGCAATCATTGAAAATGCATCTTGCACAGTGCGAACATGCTACTACGCAGCTCGCGTAGTGCTACGTGAAGTTTGCGTAGTGCGAAGTGCCCTTCGCGTAGCTTCGCATAGCGCTACTTCGCGAACTACGCCCACCCCTAAGATTATTACACCAAATGGACATCTGCAAAAAACAATTGCGTGTAAGTATACATGAAGAGGCAGAGGGAGGCATTATGTGGGAGACATGTCTAAATTCTAGGTTGGAGAGATATGCAGGAGTAAAGGAATGGGGGAGATATTCTTGGAAAAAAGAGGCAAAATAAATGAATTTCTATTGTTAGGTAAAGTGGTGAAGAGGAAGTTGGGGGTTTTAACAATCAAAAAATGGTCTGTCAAAGAAAAAAAAAACTTAAGATACTGTTTGAAGTCAGGAAAATTAACAGCTCCTTCATTTCGAAAGTGTTTCAAATGGGACAGGTAAATACAAAATTTCTTTTTGTGGCATAAGCATTTTGATAATAGAGAATAAAAATACAAATTGGAATCATCCTATAAAGAAATATGGGAGAAATCAGCATTTTCAACTGAAACTAGTCGAGCACACAAGAAAAAAAGAGGGGTGACTGAGTAGAAATTAAAGATTTAAAGCCGAAAAAAAGGTTGTTAAGTTTCAAGAAGATGTAAGAATTCATGGTATTAGAAAGAAATTACCTAAGCATTTAATTTTAATAGGCGTCCGTGTGAAGCCAGAGGAAGAGAAAGAACGTTTAATACAAAATATGTTTAAAGGAAAGACTTTGTTTTTATCAACATTACATTTTACAATCAGAAACCTGTGAAAAGGTTGAAATTTCTTGAGATTAAGCTGGTAAGTAGGATTCAGGGTTGAAAATAAAAAGAAGGATATCATCATCATAAGCAAACCAGAGATTTATGGATTCTGGTTGATTTTAACAAGAAGTATTCGAGGGCAAGCATTGATAAAATTGGGGATAAGGGACATCCCTATCTTTTGCCTCTATGAAAGGGAAAGTATTATGAGGATATACCGTTAACCAATACTGATTCCATTGGAGGGCCATAGAGAACAGAGATTAAGGAAAGATGCATTGGGCTGAAACCATGCCATTGCAAAGATTTGAGCATAAAGGGCCAATTAAGTCTATCAAAAGTCTTTTCAGCGTCGATAGTGATGACTAAAGAGGATAATCGAGGTTTTTAGCTATACTTAAAATATCAAAGAATATTCTGGTATTGTCGTAGCCCATACAGTTTTTAATGAAGCCTACTTGTTCTGGTCCAATTAGATGAGGTAAAAAAAGATGTTTAGTGAAGATCTTGTAGTCTACATTAACCAATAAAATAGGCCTACAATTTTTAAATAAAGTAGGCTCTTTGCTCGGTTGTGGGATAAGATCTTTTCTCCTAGGAAGGTACCTTTGGAAGAATTAAAAGCAGAAAATGACAAAAATAGGATAAGCAATTTTGGAACTAGGAGGGAATTTCTTTTTGAATAAACCGAAACAGAAAAACCGACTGGACCGGGTAATTTACCTTAAGGGCTTTATTAATTTGGGAAAGTGAAATGCCCCAGTATAAAGTGGAGAACTTCAAAGTAGGGTTATTACATTTGGGGAGTGAAAGGGAGATATAGACAATATCAGTTACATCAGGATTAATATCAGGAGTAGAAAGTGATTTGTAAAAGATTACAAACTCTTCAAGGATGTTGGAATCTTGATAAATTGAGGAGTCTGTCGGAGACTGTAGAGAATTAATTTTGTAGCATTCTTTTCTAACCTTGAGGTAGTTGCCAAAAGTTTGCCCATTTTATTATATCCCCCCTAAAGTCCAGAACTGTTTTTTAACAAATAATTAGAATCATTGTCTGTGGATATTTTTTTAAGTGAATTTTGGCGGCGATCAAATCTTGTAAGATCATTGGAGAAGGGAAGTTTAGTATTTATATTCCAAGAGCTTAATGTTAGATAATAAAGTAGTGTTTTGGGCAAGAAAAGTCTTCTTTTTCTTTGCAACATAATCAATAATGAAGCCTGAAGCTGTGGCTTTAAAGGAATCCCAAAGTAGTTGGGGGTGTACAGGAAGGTATTGATGTTTGGAGAAGAATTATTTAGTGAATGTTAGAAAAGAGGAAGAAAGGTGCATGCTTGAGAGTAGGGAGGTATTACATTTCCATCTATTAGAAGGTAGTTGAGGGGATATATATTAAAATCCATTATTACTGGTGCATGGTCTGAGAGTAAAATGGGTTCAATCTGTGATTTGATAAGAGTATGAGATAGGGATTTACTAATGAATATGTAATCTTATCTGGTAATGGATGTGTGAGCATTAGCTAATCTCCAAGAATCAAGTAGTGCTCTGTGAGAAAGAAAGGAGTTACACTGCTTGCACATTTCTTGTGGAATACATTTAACATGGGATTGTCAATTGAGAAAGGAAGTCAAAAATTTGATTGCATTTCCCAGTAAAAAGAAAATATTGGTCAGTAAATTTCAGTCATTTTATCTCATGATCAGACCAATATGGCACGTAGAGATTAAAAATAGTGATGTGTATTTTGTGAATAGATAATTTGGTAACAATCCATCTACCACAGGAGTCTGTTTCTTGTGAAAGAATAGAAATATCAAGATGTTTATTACATAGAGTTCCAACCCCATTTTTCTTTTCTAGGGTGGTGGAAACAAGCACTTTTCTGACCAATGGTCTTTTCAATGTCTGTGCTTGTTGTTATGTGAGGGGATTTTTCTGGAGAATTACTAAATCTGATTTTTATTTTGCCAAATGGGAAAGAACTCTTTGTCTCTTAATAGGATGATTTAAACCATTTACATTTCAAGTTAAAACTCTGAATGTGAACATTTCTATAACATATGGGTATCAACTGACCAACTCTGGGTACGAGATAACTGGGAAGGATGATGAAAAGTGAAATTAGAGGTATAGAAAGGGAAGGGAAAAGAAGACAGGAAAAGGCCAGGAGTGGAAGAAAAGGAAATGGGAGACAGGAAAGGCAATGATAAAAAAGAAACACTGAAGACAGTGCAAGACACACATGTGGCAACTGAGTGCAGTACCTGTAGATATTAAAATATCAGGGTGGGGGGTGTACTTCACATCAGAAGGATGACTGAATTAGAACCCCATGCAGCACACAAGGCTAAAAACATTATTGAGGAGGATGAAACAAGACGAAAGTATATAAAAAAGAAGATGAGATCAACCTATTAAAAGAGCAGAGAGTACAAGGTATGTGAAACAAAAATATAACATTCAAGTAGAAGAGGAAGCTATGTTCCTGGAAGTTGAAGACTTTGCTCAAGTGAAGTTTCTCAGATCTGAAGGGTACTCAAAAGTATATGATTGATCCTTATAGGTGACTTCAAAGGTACAGGAATGAAGAAGGCCAAAACGCGCGCCCAAGGAGCGTAATCCTGGATGCAGAGAAAGAAAAAAAAACTTCCATCTACCTACTATTGGCTTGGCAATGCCTTGCATGAAGAAGAGCTTAGAGCCAGAGTAGAATAGGGATTTGGGAGCGTGTAGAACCTTGAATAGGTCAGTATATTCCAAGAAGATAATAATGCCTGACCTGCAACCAAGCCAATGATCTATTTGAATATTAAGTGATGCAGATTTGGGTAGATCTAGAAGTTGTTGTAAAAAGTGTCATATGGTCCATAGGGACATAGTCGTTTTTCACTAACTTAGCATGAGCACACTGCAGCTTGCCTGCTGCTTTTGTCCACGTTACTACACATCTTTATTTTGCAATAATTGCTCTCACATGAGAACTCATCGCTGTGCTCACTCTCTGCATGTTCCTGGGATGTTGACTGCACATTACGTGCAAGGTTGAACAACAATGCCCCTTGTTATTTTGTTCTGGCCAGACCTTAGCCCTTAGACAAAACATACTGATGCAGCTGTTGTTTGGACAGCATACTTAGGTTTTTAGTGGGGTACACAAATAGGTGATACACATTTGAGGAGGAGCCAGTCCAGGGATAAGCGCAAGGCAGTATTTATGATGTAGATCTACCATCTATAGACTAAAGAATGGGGTCTGCAGACAAAGCCCAGAGATCTTCAATTGTATAATAATATGTCTTCTTCGAAAGGGGAAGCAGTTTAGGCACTGTAGTCTTTACTCCATTGTCTTTTTATGATGACATCTCCCTTCATGGTTCATGGACTAGCTGCTATGCTGACTATATTTGTATTATACATTTTCCTACTCATAGTGGCACGTATACTGCATGTTAGGGTATGCTAATTAAAATAAATATTTTAAACAAATCTGTGTGTCTGTGAGATCTTATTTTGGGCGAGTACAAGAGTGAGAGTGAAAAGGTGTGTCTTGTTACTGCAATTCCTGAGAGATCTGGGAGTGTTGTGTTCTGGGGTGCCTAATTATTGGTATCTCTGTAAGTGAGTTGGAGAGCAAGTGAGACACTAAAGCTAGTCGGACCTGGGTTCATGGGTACTGAGGTGGTAGGAAGACCCAGTCCCTATACACTAAGGTCCCATAATCCTGCGCATAGTTCTGTGTTTGTGCAGAATCCCTGCAACAAAAGGTAGTGAAGAAAGAGACAGGATCCTTGCCTTTAACCTCCTCAGGGAGGCAATAAATGTAAACATTGTGGTGCTGGGTTCTGTTTTCCAAGTATCTGGGATGTTTTTGAAAAGCCTGATTCTGCTGTTGCATGAAGGGAATTTTTGAGGATTCGTCCTGAAGGTCTCTGAGGCATTGTTCAGCTTACATGTGAGTCCAATTCAACATGAGCTTGCACATTTTTTCTATAGCAGTATTTATTTGTCACTAAGCTAATTGAAGGAAGCAGATATGACTAGGCAGGCAGAGAGCATGAGCTCCAAGAAGTCACATAGCAGAAAGGGCAAGAAAAACGATAAAGAAATATGTTGAGGATCTTCAGCATAGGAAAAAGTCAGCAAAATAATGGAGTGAGATGATAAACATTTTTAGTACCTGCAGAGCCAACATTGAGGTGTGAGAGAAACATCAGGGGATATGTTGATGAAGACCTGAAGAAATGCTACAAGAAAATGGCTGCCACAGCTCTGAGGAAAACGATGAGTTGGGAAAAGCTTCAGGCACTGCAGCCAACAAGGTAAATACAAGGAGCCAGGAATGCTCCGAGGGTGGTCATGGCACCTTCGGTGACAGTTTTCCCTCTACAGAACATGCAGCCTGTAAGAATGAAGGGAGCTCTTCGTATGAAGGCTTTGCTGTGGAGTGGACCTCCTCTAGGCTGCCACCATTCTTCTTGAGAGAAAGCTACGCCCCCATCATAATGGCAGGTTGAGCTAAAAACCACTCAGGCAAATATGTATAAGCTAACGCCACAAATAAACAAATAAACTCTATAACGAAATGCCTTTAAACTTGGAAAGAATCTTGAAATCTTGCAAGGAGTGTGAATGAACTGGTTGTGTGGGTATCACTGTTAAATTGTCTTAAACAAGCTATAAAAGACAATGCAGAAAGATGAGGAGCCTGGTTATTTGAAATGCCACATCAATGCCTGTGTTGCCCGGCAGTAAGCTGTGGACCTCATTGTTCCCAAAATGCTACAGATTGGGAACACTGGCACCCAACATAGAGGCAACTATGTTTATTCAACACGGTACTACAGACAACTAACTGTGCATTTTTTCAAGTGCCATAGTGAAAGGGTACCCCTTGCATCTTGGGACTTTTCATCCTGTCTTACTTGCTGCATGCATGACTCTTCCGCAGTGGCTCATTCTAGCATATCGTGGATCCAGGCTTCCCCGGAGGGTTCTCTAGAGCTCATCCAGTGTATGGTTATACCCCTCCTAGCCAATATAGTGGCCAGTCTAAAAAACTTTTTTCTTATACATTTCCTCTTCCTTCCCCATGGTAGGATATCTAGTACGTATTTATTATTTCAGTCTGATGGTCAAGTTACCTGGTACATTTTGCCTATTGTATGGGCTACCTCCAACCAAAGAGCATGTATGACAGGGAAATGCCAGACTATATGAAGGAAATCCATCCTGTCACTACCACATCTGCTGTAGCTCACTGATGTGCTGGGTAGATCTTATGGAGTTTCTCCGGAGTGTAGTATGTCATGTAAATGTAATTATACTGTATTAATTTAAAGCATGTGTTGCTGGACATTGTCCACACCCTCAACCATTCCTTGTCTCTGAGCTTGCAATTCAGATGATCCTGCCACCTGTCCCTCAATTTCAAAGTTGTTTTTGGTTTGTCTGCTAGCAATGAGTGATCTAAGTAAGAAATAAAGTGACTGCAAAGGGGCAGGGCCAGCAGCATAGTCAGAACATGTAACCACGGCGGGGCCTATGGCAAGAAAGTCAATATCCCTCAGGCTATGTGGGCCAGCTTTGCATACTGGAGGAACTGGCTCGAGTTAATACCCGAAGGCAGTCTGCACCCCTTCAAATGAGATACATTTGTTCTAATGAAAAAGGTCCACTGGGTTTAGGCACCCCCCCTTTCCATCTGTCTATTGACATATTTGATGCTGTCTGCGTGCATGGGGTATAGGGCAAATGGTCACCGTGCAAGTATTGTTGTAATCACTCTTTCCTAGATATGGCGGACATGTCGGATCATGTGAGGAAGATGATGAGATGCTCCCTGTTCCTCATTAATGGTGCAAGGAGTGATTCCTTAGCATGAAAGTCGTGAAGTGATCATTTCTCCCAGTCATCTCCTTTGTCTTTCCAGTGGATTGCATGCCTCCATGTAATACAATTCCAAATCAGGGACCTCCAACCATCCTTGCTCCCACATCCGTTTCAGCATATCCAATTCAACTCTTCTCCTTTGGCCTACCATTATCAGATCTACCAATAGTTGATTGAGAAGCACAAACATATGTCTAAGAATCATGTAGGTGGCCCCCTGTAGTACATCTTGGCAAGAATACCATTTTTGCTCCAGTCACTCTGCTCTTAACCTCCAGAACTTGATGGAAGACTGGAGCCCATCTACCACTCGCCCCCATATTCAGCCTGTGGCTGATAGACTCACCTAATGTGATGTATTTGTCCACGTTTCCAAATCCAAAGTCACCCAGGGTATATCAAGCCTAGGGACCTTTAGATTTTGTGGCAGCATCTCTGCCCAAAATGGAAGTTACCAAGTAGGACCTATTTTGCCTGAGTGGCTGTTCCAGCGCTGTGTCACGATGTGCTGCAGTTGGTCGGACAAGCCTTGCAGCAAAGTGTTGTTCACACCATCCACCTAACGATAGACATGTGGACAAGTTGTCAGGCAACAGATTACATGTGCATCACTGCACACTGGATCTCTTTTGTAGGGGTAAAGCAAAAATTATCTTTAGGTTATGGCCCTGAAGAAAGTATTAGGAGCGTTCAGCGACATGCAACAGTGGCCCTGTTCGCCATGGAGAAATCTCATACAGCTATAAACATCTTGGAGGATTTTAACAGCAAGGTGTATGAATGGTTGCAACCCAGAGGTCTTAGAATTGGATTTGTTGCTACGGACAATGGCAATAACAAGGCCATGCCAGACGGAGGCTATTTTTGGGTGCTGTGTTTGGCTCAGTGCATCAACCTGGTGGTGCAAGACTTCCTCAAAAAGAAAGACATAGTCAGCAACATAATGACTACCCGCAGAAGAATCTGTACCCATTTCAGCGATTCTAATAAAGCCTGGAAGCAGCTGCTGATTATTCAGCATAATAATAGAGCACCAGTTAAAGTCTCTTTACAGGAGGTGCCAACACGTTGGAACTCCACCTTTTACATGCTGCAATGTCTGTTTGAGCAGTGCAAACATATCAATGACTATGTCATTCAAAGAGGAGGGGATGCAGTTGGAAAACCTATGACCATGGATGCGGACAAATGGGACCTAGTCAAATGCCTTACACAGTTACTACTCCCTTTTGAGGTTTTCACGCTGGAAGTTTGCAAGGAGGACAGTACGAGGGGCCAAGCTATCCCATTGCTGCATTGTCTACAAGACCTTCTGAAGGTTAACCCTGCAGGTGTGAATGACAACACAGAATCATAAGACATCATTGAGTCCAACGAGTATATATGTGCCACACTACTTGATCCATGGTACAAATAAATTCTGCCCATTTTCATCCCTTTTTCTGAAGGGGATGTTTAAAATACAAGTGGTGGATTGTAGAGCAAGTCGGAGACTTGGAAGAAGATTGGCTGGAACTTCAAGGCCCTTTCCACAGTTCTGGGTTGCTGCCTCAACTTCCACAGAGGGCAGTCATGTCTCACAGAAGCCAACTACACCATCAACCATACCCCAGAACCAACAACAAGAGAAGGACCTGACCCAAATTCTGAAATGTATTTGTTTCAATTGGCAGGGTTCAAGTCCAGTGCTGAGGCAATGGCAAAACAGGTAGAACAAGCAGAACACAGGATGTTCCATGAGTATCTGGATGATCCAAAAGAGTTCTTTGTGGATCAAAATCCATTGATGTATTGGTATGGGAAGATAATGGCCAGAGCTCAGCAGGTTGGCAATAAAGTATCTGGCTTGTCCTGTCACCAGTGTGTCTGCTGAATGTGTGTTCAGGGCAGCTATGTTATGTTATGCTATGTGAGCTTATATAGCGCTCAGCTGCCCCATCAAAGTGGCGTCCCGGCGCTTACACTCACACAAAACTATCCCAAACCTACAGCAAAGGATTCAGATACGAGCCAAAGACAGAACTAGTGTGATGGAAAAAGATAGGTTTTGATCGCTCTCCTAAAATCCAGAAGTCCCTCCAGGCCACGAATCACAAGTGGCAGAGAATTCCATAATTTGGCCGCCAGATAGCGGAAGGAGCGTCCCCCTGCTCTACATAGCTTTACGCGGGGGACTATAACTAAATGCTGCCCAAAGGAGCACAGCACTCGGGATGGAACATAAGGAGTCAATGTGTTGCAAAGCAGGCTGGGCGAAGCAAATTTTAGTATCTTAAATGAAAAACACAAGGTTTTAAACTTAATACGCTCTGCCATAGGCATCCAATGGAGTTTCTGAATAGTCTCGGAGATAGGGAAGCACCTTGGAAGCCTTAACAGAATTCGGGCCGCCAGATATTTTGAGTGCGTTGCAATCGGGCAATCTCGGCTTGATTGGCCCCCAAAAACAGGGAGCTAGCATAGTCTAGACGAGTTAAAATCGTTGACTGAACAATCAGCTAACGAGTTGCGGGCTCAAAGAACTTTAAGAGGGGTTTGAGCCCCCGTAATAAACCAAAACATGTATTGGACACTTTTTTTGTGTGGGATCGAAAGCTGAGAGAAGAGTCCATCCACACCCCTAAGTTCTTAACCTCCACCTTAGGTTCAGGGGTCTTACCTAACGGCCACCAATTTTCACCCCACAGGCTGACATTCTTACCCGCTATCAAAAGCTCAGTTTTGCTAGCATTTAGCTGTAAATAGTTGGAAGTCATCCATTCGGATATTGCTGTCAAGCCATCTCTAAATCTTGAGGCATGCTTAGTGGGCTCTTCTGTCAGAGCCACCACCAGCGTCGTGTCGTCAGCATATGAGACGATGGAAAGATCCCACTGCTTGGCGACCGCAGCTAATGGCTGCACATATAAGTTGAACAGAGTGAGGCTCAGAGCAGAGCCCTGAGGTACCCCCTGCTCAATAGAATGTGCCTGAGACAGAAAAGGTGGAGCAGTAACCCAAACGGATCTCCCAGACAGAAAAGATCAAAACCATTCCAAAGCTGTACCCGTAATACCTGCCTCCTCCAGACGCTGTAACAATATGCCATGTGAGACTGTGTCAAAGGCGGCACTAAGATCCAACAGAATCAGTGCCGCCGTCTGACCTGCATCCAGAATTGTCCGCAAATGCTCAGTCATGGCCAGGAGGGAAGTTTCGGTACTATGTCCGGTACGGAAACTGTTTTGTGACATATCCAGAATGTTATTGGAATGCAAAAAGTTGGTTAATATGGTATTTACATGTGACTCCGCCACTTTTGCCACCCAAGGAAAAAGAGATATAGGCCTGAAATTTCCAGGCTTAGCCTGATCCAATGCAGGCTTTTTAAGGATGGGGGACACCCAAGCCTGTTTCCACAGAGTGGGGACCAAGGCAGAGGAAAAGGAGATATTAATAATCTGGCAGAGTGGGGCTGAAAACAAGGAAAGAGATTCTTTAAAAAAAAGCAGGCTTTAAAGGGTCAGCTGGGAAGCCAGATTTGATTTTCATGCTTAACCCAGTTAGTTCCTCATGAGAAATCTCAGGAATAACCATGAGACTAGAACTTAGGCCCGACCTTAAAGAAATCGGACCAAAAGAAGAAGTCGTAGGAGGAAAGGACTTATATATAGCCTGCACCTTTTCCACGAAAAAGGAGGCCACTTCTTCGCAATGTAAATCTGAGGTAAATACATGCACCGAGTTTTTTCTGACTCTAAGATCTTTTAGGTTCTTAAAAATGCATTTAGCAGGATTAGAGCTGAGGTTAATCTCATAAGTGTAGTAAACTGCCCGAGCTTTACAGACAGCTCTGTGATATAATTTAAGCTCGGCCAGATACTGTCTTTTAATTCTAAAGTCATACTCTTTCCTCCATGCACGTTCAGTTTTTTTACATGCCTTCCTCATCATGGCCAAAGAATCATCATACCACGGACTAGACTCATGAGTGCGACCCTTACACCAGCGCGCCGGAATTAAAGAATCCAGAGCCCGGGTGACCCAGTCACAAAACATATCATCGCTTATTAAAAAGACTACGAGGGTCAACAATAAGAAGAGCGTGAAAGTCCTCAAGTCGCAATTTCCGCCACAAGCGTTTAAAAACAGATCGGGCCTTGTGATATTGCTCTAATACAGGAAAAGACATTTCTACCAAAAAATGGTTGGACCAACCCACAGTGGTGGGAATCTCCACCGTAGCAGAGTCGATATTAGAAAAGATAGGATCAAACAAATACCCACCCACATGTGTGGGATTGGGGACCAATTGGATTAATTGAAAAGCAACGAGGTCAGCCAATAAACTACCAATGGTGCTATCTTGCGTAAGCTCTAGGTGCAAATTCAAATCACCAAAAGCTGGTGTGGTCGTCTCTTGCCTCAAAATGTGGAGAGATTGACCGTGATCAAAATGAACCGACATTTTATACCACACAATTACACAGTTTCTGAAACAGTAGCACAGGAGGAAGAAGAGGGTTATTGGTCAGAAATTGAATCAAATGTGTTAGCTGACCAACTTCTGGGTGAACCACCTGAGTATGAGGACAAACTCTACTTTCCGGACTAAGTATTCCAGTTCCCCCATAAAACGTTTCAAATTTTCTCGTAGGACGTAGTTTTTGTTTTTCAAATAAAAAAAAATTTAACTAGGGGAACATTATTATTTTTGTGTCAAATTTATGCTGCCCCACTTTTCTTTATGAGTCACATATATGTTGCTGAATTGCTATTGAACCAGTGTGCATAGACGAAGCCTCCACAACACTTTAATGACATTGGGGACAATGCCCTTGCATGTCTATTGCCTAATGCCTATTTGTTTTTGCATTAATTAGCACCAGAATGGCGGCCCCATAAAATCCTTTATTATGTAGAGGACTGTCTGCAATACCAAATTCTAATGGGTAATCTACCATTACTTTGCGACCATTACTACGACTTACCATTACTACGCATTTTATACTTACCAGAATCTTTTACTTTGCATGCTTTAACTTAGCATGCTTAAACTTTGTATATACTGTTGCTTAGCAAAGTGAATTAGTTTGCTGACTGGTCACATCATTGTTTTGAAAAGGAGTTGCTTCTGTTTCCAAACAACAACGTGCAGCTCTGACAAAGCCTGAAGCAGGAGAAGAGAGGAAGCGCAGTAAAGTGAGGGACCATGAGGAGAGAGAGGTAAGTGGGGCAGTGTAGTTTTTAGGGGTCATGCAGGGGGTTGCCTTTTAGGTTTTAGGCTTTTGTTTATGTAGTGTAGAGTATTGTATTTGGGTTTAGGGTAGTGGTTGTGCAGGGGGTTGTCTTTTAGGTTTTAGGGTTTGTGTTTATGTAGTATAGAGTAGTGTATTTGGGTTTAGAGTAGTGGTCATGCAGGGTTTGTCTTTTAGGTTTTAGGGTTGTGTTTATGTAATATAGAGTAGTGTATTTGAGTTTAGGGTAGTGGTCGTGCAGGGGTTTGTCTTTTAGGTTTTAGGGTTGTGTATGTAATTTAGAGTAGTGTATTTGGGTATAGGGTAGTGGTCATGCAGGGATTGTCTTTAGGTTGGAGGGTTGTGTTTATGTAGTGTAGAGTAGTATATTTGGGTATAGGGTAGTGGTCGTGCAGGGGTTTGTCTTTTAGGTTGTAGGGTTATTTATGTAGTATAGAGTAGTGTATTTGGGTTTAGGGTAGTGTTGTGGTGCAGGGAGTTGTCTTTTAAGTTTTAGGGTTGTTTTTATGTAGAGTATTTGGGTTAAGAGTAGTGGTCGTGCAAGGGGTTGTTTTTTAGGTTGTAGGGTTGTGTTTATATAGTGTAGAGTAGTGTATTTGGGTTTAGGGTAGTGTTGTGGTATTTGTGTAGTGTAGGGTAGTGTTTTAGGGTAGTGTAGTGGTGTTTGGGTAGTGTAGGGTATTGTAGTGCATGAGGGTAAGGGTAAAAGGGTAAAAAATGCATAGAAGTTGTATACTTAGTAATATACTGTGAAGTAAATGCATATTTATTACTTTTAAATTTATTTGCAAACTAAAAGACAGCGCAGTTAAATCTTGTGTAGTAATGGTATTTGCGATGTAGAAACATCATAGTAAAAACTTGTGACGTAATGGTCTGCTAAGTAACATCCTATATGAGTTGCCTTCATCAAGTATGATTGAATATCCAATACTTGAACTATCCGTCCTTGGCTTGGATTGGATGAGGTAACTTCAACTATTGCAACAGTGAGTGACTGATTGATTGAGTGACGATTTAAGTTGATTGATGATTCATGTGGTGGCAGACACTCAGGCAGGGGGTGTGATAAACTGTAAAATGGGAAATTGATTATTGATTTGCATTTTTTGGAGCTTGAGTGAGGGTGGCCTATTTTATTTTCACTGTAGGTGATGATACACCCTTTCATACTTAGCCAGATTTAATTCATTACAGGGGTGTTCTCCTTTTTCTCTGGTTCTTTAGACACGAGAACAGTCACTGTAGTTATCAATCATAAACCTATGCAAAATACAGTCATTCTGGTTAAGTCTCTACTTGTTCTTCACAGCAGTCCACTGCACTCCACATCTATCTTGCTCGGGTCCTCACAATTCATCATTATGAAGATGACTCATCTGATTCTGGAACAGGGTTACTTGGAGTCACTCAGGACTGGAGGAGTACCATGGAAGAAGAACTCCGGGTGGGACTGGGACCTGCAGGACTGCCTCATCAACACACAGCATGTAGCAAGAAGTTATCAAATATCTGCTTTAGTTCACAGAGTCTAAGCCCTACTACTATTCAGCTACTTTGAATAGAGAGAGGTGTGTTTATTAAATTCTGCTCTCTGTGTGAGTTGGACTCTTGTTTTTTTGCTCTGCCTCTGAGTCTTCTTATTTTGATACACTCCTCATGAAGCTTACTTTCCTTCTGTTCTTTGCCTCGACTCTAAAAGACAGTTTCTCTCCTTTCCAATCTGCTGGCCTTCTTCTAGTCTCCTTCACGAATGAAAGGCAAAAGCTAGATAAGCTCAACAACACTCCTGCTTAGTGCTTACCTACCGGACCAGTGCAAGGAGGCCACAAAGAGTGGATAATCTCAAGGAGAATGCAGATGCACCACCCAATTTTGCAATACAGTATCATTTTTCTTTTAAAAATCATATTAACTAAGAGAAGTGGGTCGGTGGGTTCACTCCCTAACCTTTCTACTTCCATTTAGTTGTCTATGATGGACAATCATCAATCAATCATTCAGAACAATCATACAGTTGGCTCTAACCTGGGTGGAACTGGAAGTGTGACCTCGCTTGTGAAGTTGTGATGCCTCCCCTGTTATTCCTGCCGTATTTTCAGATACGAAAACTGGTATGGAAGAAACGTAACTAAGTAAAAAATAAATTAACTGCTACTGTTTTTTAACTAGATAGTTCAGACCCTCGACAAAATATAGCTTTAGTCATCTCTTCATCGCAGCATTACCCATAATGGTCAAGATAGTTAGAGTAGGGTAAGCCTAGACTCTATAACTAAGTGCTACAATATCTCAAGTCTTAAGTTAAAAGTACATAAACTACTTAAAGGCAGCAGTGCAAAGTAAAAGTTAAATAAACTACTTCAAGCATAAATTCAGATTATAAGAAATATTTTCCCCTTTATGTATTTCCAAAGCAACCCACACTCTCTACCCAAACAACATGCCCATCCTGCTCCCAAACAAAACAGACCTTAGCCCCAAAACTCAAAATGTTCATCATAGTCTCTAGAGTCCCACGCTCAACTCCCTTCCCCCAAACTTCACCCAGCACCAACAAACAACAACTCCCTCCCACCAAAACAACATATAAAAAAAGGGTAAGAAGAGGATTTTATTGACATCAGTCCAGAAATGCTCCATGCTCTGCTCCAGCCAGGTAAGCCTGTCCTCGATAGTGTCCAGCCAATGCAGGATGCGGCACAGCAATGGCCTGTTGCCATTCTGGTGGGGGTTGGTAGCAGTTGGCTGGTGGCGGTGCTGGCGATTGGATGGCTGGTAGGCTGCGGGCTGGGGGGAACAGGCTGCACTGGGTCCTGGGAGCAGAGCATTGATCTCCCCCTCACCCTCCTTTTCCAGGACCACCAGCTGCCGATATTCAAGCTGGATATGCTCCAACCTCTGCCGACACAAACAAGCGTCTCTCCTGCATGTCGAGTGGCCTGGCTGGACACGCAGGAGCAGCTATTTTGAGAGAAACAAAAAAGACAAATTGTAAACAATGCTCTTTGCAAACAATTGTTTTAAATAACAGTGTGGCACAGTAGCAGTAGATTGCTGGTCCCCGAGGGCCATTGGAATTTATTTGATGTGATGATTATGATTAGGAGAATGACAAGGCCAATTTCATGTTTTCTTTTACCCACACATGTTGCCAAACATAAAAAAGCAGTGACTGTGTGGCAGAAAAGTAAGAAGCAGACTGGCAGAGAATAACATCAAATGATTAAAAAACAGTTATTGGATTATCTTTTTCTTCGAAAAGGCTTTTCAAGTAACTATAATAAACATAGTCAGTCACTTTCAGTTGTAAAATAAATGACTTCTCATTGATTGAGTACAGCATTATTCACTATTATGAAGTACAAGTTGTGTGCAATGGTAAAATACCCAGCGCCTCTGCTAGTTGTTTTTTTTACTGGCTGCAGCTGTAGTTGACAATTATCTAATTCCAATGGCTCTGCTCTTCTCCAAATGCATTTCTCTTTCTACCCTCTCTCCAAAGAAGATGATGCATAAAAAATAGGATACTAGGTCAGTCACACACCTCATGTATAAAATGCGGATATTAATATATTATCCTGTCTGCCTTAGGTAGACGTTGAGGAAAATGAATGTAATGGATTGCACTACAGGTAAAGGAACAACGTATATAGAGTTTATTTGGCATATTCATCACTGTGTATCCCATTTGCCAATATTGATATCAAATCATGCACTTACTCCCACTTAACTCCTTCCCCTCAACTGCCACCACATTTTCCAACAAATTCATGTGCTGGGCAAGAACCAAGGAAAGGAAACTAGGTTTTCTCTCCTGCAGGGGGTAGGGTAGAGGGATTAAACAGGTAGAGTAGAGCTTTTTCATATAATAGAGGGGCCAATACACTGATCATCGATTCATCATATTTGGCTTATTCACTCACAGTTCAACTCACAAGGGAAAAATCTGAACAAGTGTAAATTAATCTGTTATGGGAACCATGATATCTGTCTGGAATCACTTCACATGGGTATCGCATGATTAAATGTGGCACATGCCAAGAATGGCCCACCCACCCTTCCACTCATATACCATTTCCTTTCTTTTAAGTTGCTTTCTTTTCTTTCCTGTATCCCTCAGGCCATCAAAATGCATTATGTGAGATTTTGATGCATTTGCAGATAGAAGAGTCCTTAATAACTCAACCACTGATGTGGTTGGCAAAGCTGGAGGGTGTTTTCACCTCACAGTAATTTTTGATGACGACGATGAGAGACGCCATTGCAATAGCTAATTAGCATAGTAATTGCAATAAATATGTGACTTACCGGTGCCCATCCCTGCTGCCGCTTCTCCGCCTGCAAGAACTAAGCCTTTGCTGTCTCCTCCTGCAACGGCACTGGAGCCGGCATCACCCATGTTCTGTATGGCTAGAATATAAAAAGTTACACATAGTTTTCATTAGATCCCTGATACGCAACCCTAAATTCAACAGCAATGGAGCACTACAGCTAAGTTAGAATGTATCTTCCAAATATCACTCTAGGCATTTGATTGGTTGGTTCACAAAATTATATAAGCCAGGCATGGAATAATGCTCAGTGAAAATCCTATGGAGTTCGGTAGCAAATGCAATGCGAGTGGGACCTCATATTTGTTTTCCAGCCTTGCTGCAAAGTCATTGGACAGTGGAGGGTGTACTGTAACAATACATTAACTGGTCTGCAGCACACTACACTGAAGGGGGGGGAGGTCTGATCCATGATGACCATGGCCACTGTCTTGTGAACTGAACATTGTTAAAGCTTAAGCATAAGTAAGAAAAGGAAAGCCTTCTGAGCAAACATACATGGTGATTTTTTAAATTAAAAATATTATCTTACTTGGGTCTGCTATCTGAATCTTCATGAATCAAGACAGATAGCACCAATATTCCAATTGACAAAATATACCACAATATTCTACGCTCCGTTCTACCCCACAACAGTCATAAAAGGTCTTACTTGGATCTGCAGAGCCCTCAGCAGCAGCACTGGTGGTCGGCGCTGGCTGACCGTCTTTCCCCGGACCCTCTAAATCATCCCTTTTCTTCCCTTTGGGTGCTGATGAAAGAAATAAAGAAGATAAATAAACATAGATTAGTGATTCTGAAAATAAACACCACAAAATGTTGTATGAAAAGAAAACACAGTCACTAAAACAGATCACCTATAGTACTACTATTTTTTTTAGACTGGAGTCTATCGACTGTTGCTAAATCCATATTCCAAATCTCCTTAACAAAAACTACATATTGCAGTTAATGATCTTTGATTTTATTCAATTCCCATTTCTCAACACCCTTGATGAGCCAACTCAATCTCCTTTTTTATTTGCAATGTATAGATGCATACTTCACATCATTGCTGTGAATTCAATTTAATAAATAACCTGGAACTGTAAGAGCTACAAAAAGAAAAAAAATCAGAAAGAACACGCTACTCAGTTATTCACTATAGTGACAGAAGAAACAATCTGCAATGGCTTCTTTATTGATATGTCAAAGCTAGCGTCTGATGAATGCGATTAGGTAGCGGCACCTGCCTAGCAGAAATTAGAAAATGGATCACACAAAAATAATAATACTAATAATAATATACAACCATAAATTCTGCTAAACACATAACTAACCCCTGAGTGTGAGCAGATGGTATTCCGATTTCTTTTAGCATTGGAGAACAAAAACACAACAAATAATTAATCCTCACCGAGCCCCGGAATATCTATGTCTAGCAGGTTGAGCAGGTCCTGCTCCCTTTCGAGAATGTTGGCCCAGCAGTGCCTCAACTGCTGGGCGGTACGCCAAAGCTCGCTGTGGAGCCGCAAGCACCGATACAACAATCCCCAGTGCTGCTGACCTCCCGCAGGGAGTAGCTGCTACCAGGCCTGCCACCTGCTTGCAGCATAGATGGAAGGTGGCACACACGAGTAAAAATAGTCCGGCCACCTCCTCCTCTCAAAGATCAAGCGGGGCCGGACACCTGGGTGGCAGCATAGTCTGCATTGAAGCCGCCCCTCTGCCTTGGCCCTTGGCTCTGGGTGGGTAATCAAATAAACTAAGAATGGAAAGGACGGGAAAGTAAAGAAGAAAGAAATAAGGAAAGAAGTACATGGAAATAAACTAAGTGAAAAAGTCACAAAAAAGGAGCAAAAATGTAAGCAAAAATGTAAAATACACAAACATAAAGATGCACACTATTGTAAAAAGTTAAAATTGGGAGTAGAAAAGTAATAAAGGAGGAGAATAACAAAGATTAGTAAGAAATTAAAAATTAGGCCCAGCACCATAACAGAGAGCAGATGGATGCGGACCGCATGATGCTATTTACGAATGATTTAGAACGCAAGCAGACTTCAGGACCATGTAGAACTGTTCCCGTGTGATTTTGGAGCAATCAAATGTAATCTGCATTCCCAACTCAACACGAACAGGCGCACCAGAAAACTCCTCCCCAAAGCGGAATCCAGCACAGTGCTACATAGTTTTATTGAGAATTCTGCATGTATATTAAGCCCAAACAGTGAACAATAGGGGACTTAGGCGGGCTGGATTGGCCATCCTGCCAGGATGGTTGTGGCAGAGCTGTTCCCTGCCCCACTTACGTTTCAAAGGGCTTGCCTCCAGCACTCACAAAGGAACCTGACACCAGTCTTTTGTCACTTCAGACTTCTTGGAACCTTGGCAGGGGAAGGGTGGAGCTTCCCAGAACCAGATGTGGGGGTAGCCTAGAAAGTTCCCCCTACTTCAAAGTATGGCACTGGGTATAACTAATAGACCTCCTGAGCCGCTCTTCAGTACACTCCTGGACTGGCAGACATTACAGAAGAGAGGCTGCCTTATTCCAGAGAGCACTGCCCTGTTACATGAGGCCTGCCTTGTTCCCAGAGGGCAGCCCTGCTGCTTGAGGCCTGCCTTGTTCTTCAGAGGACTGCCCTGCTGCTTCCAAAGGACTGCCTTGCTGCTTGAGACTTGCCTTGTTCCCTAAAGGACTGCACTGCTACTTGAGGCCTGCCTTGTTCCCAGAGAACTACCATGCTCTCTGAGAAAGAAGACTGGACCTGCTCCCTTCATCCCAGGCTTCCTGAGTGACTCCAAATGTCAGTTGGCTGACCTCCTATTCTAAGCTACAAAAACACAGTAAGCTCCAGAGGCCTCACTGCAACTACCCAGCTGGTCTGCAGCAACTGCACCTGCAATTGTACCTACCTGAACCCTGCTGGCCTCTTCTAAAGTGTGACCCTGATCCCCAAGAGGTGCATCCCCAGGTCCTGGACCCTTAGCAGGCACCAGAGAAAACTCCTCCACAAGAAAAGGAGAAATGAAATCTTAAAGTTCTGTTCTTTTCACACTGGACTTTGAGAAAATAACTTTTTCAGCAGGACTAATCTGGTGCCTGTATCCAGTCCACGCTCTATCATGATCAACCTAAATTTGTCTAGCATGACTAAATGACTGCGAGTGGCACATTGTAATTTTTGGCACTTTATATTTACCTAAAATATATCAGTTGTACAGATTACATTTTTGCTTCTTTGGTCTCATTTTATTTTTTAACATTTATACTATCATTCTAAATTGTTTTGGGTTTTTCTTGTGTTGTGTTTTCACTTGATTACTATTAGCCTGCTGAATACATACTTTAAACATTAATTCAAAGTTAAGCTCGACTGCTTTTGTGCCAAGTTACCTGAGGATTAGGCAAAGGCTAATTGAATTACTTTTGTGGTTCTCCCTTGCAAGGATTGTGGTTATTGCTTGAGTAGGGTTTTCACCCCTCCCCCAATCTGACCCTAACCTGATTTCTTACAATGTGCTCATATAATTACCTCAGCTCATTGCAAGTGTCTGTTCTTCCAGACATTTTCAAAGTATCTGCCATCTGTCTCAGTATTTCGCTGTGTGTAGAGCTGAAATACGGAGACATCAAGCCATAACTACGCCAGTGAATAGTAGAGAGCCCTCTGTGAAAATTTAGGACCTGCTAATGATAGGACCACCATACCAGGCAGTCTTGACAAGCTAACTACAAATAAACCTCGAAAAGTTAGGAAACAGATGGGCTTTGTAAATTTACCCAGCCTGCGCTGTTTCACTATTGACATCAAGCCCGTATTAAATAATATGGAACAATATAAATAAAGAATAAAATAGGCTAAATAAAGCATAATGCATTTCCTTAGAGTAAACAATTCTACTTAATATACTGCATTATGAAATACATGAGCTTTAGAAATACTACACATGATAAAAAGGGGCGTAGCCTAGTCAGAGAGAATTGGAGCCATGAATCTCAAATTTCCCAAATAATAACACAGTGGGCTGTAGGTTGGAGGGGCGAGAGAATCTTGGTTGGGATGGACTGTTTAGTTTGGCCTCTGTCTAGAATGGCACAGAGGTTGAAAAACAATGGGTTGGAATGCTACCCCAAGTAATTGTCACTGGTTATGTTAAGCATTCCTCCCATCAACCTATGGGCGTTTGATTGCCCGTAGCATGTCTGGAAATCTGGTAAAGACTGGAAAGACTGGCACAGCATTCTCAACCTACTGCTGCCAATGATTTGTGAATAACAAAAGGTGGTACATTTGCACCTACTCAAGGAGTATTTCCATTGTTCCAGATTAACATTTTTTGGTAAACCAGTCATTATATATATTAACGTTTTCTACTCCAAAAAGAACAAGCTAAAATGTCTTAGTAAATTGAGAATGATGACAAAAACTGACACAGATAAAAAAAACTTGACCCAGGACCCCTTGCCAAGAATGCATTTTGGAAGGGGAGTGTCACACACAAACTCCGCCTCTTCAGCTTCACTCCTGCCCACCCCAACTGGGCCTGGTATTTCTCCCTGAGAACGTATGATTACAGTCAGATACAACACAACAGCTTGGTGTGCCAGCCTTGGGAACTTATTTTAAATGTATTTTCAATGCATGAGCTCTTCTACTCAGCTATAAAAAGCTGTTGTGGTAAAGCTGTCAAATTGGTGCATGTAGGCATGGCTTCATGTTTCCAGTCCTTGCATTTATAAATAATTGTATCTAGTGACTAATGTTCCGTGTAGTAAGCCTGAGTTGCAAATAGAGATAGATGCACCGGCAAATCAATAGGGTAAGGTGAGCCAGAGCTAAACCAAGGATCAGGCTCTGCTTTAAGCGCCCATGCATGAGCCAAGCCATGAGAATATTTGGCATGCAGATTGTACAACAAGTATAATGTAAACATATGATACAGTCCCTTCAAAATTCAAACAAAATTACTACTTTAACATGTAAAAACGTTTCACTATAACACATCAGTTGATATCAATGTATAGACAGACATTTATTAAAAGTGACAGTTTTTAAACATTTAACTTTGAAACATTAAATGGCTTTTGGACCTGGCCATTTCCACAGGGTCACCCCAGATTTTTGCCTTCCTGTGCCTTTCCTTGGCTGAACCCTTTTTAGTTTGTTTTTGGAACTCTTTGCATCTTGTCCCTACTTACCAGTGGTAAAGTGCTTGTGCTCTCCCTTTAAAACAAGGTAAAATTAGCCTACACCTGATTGTACAATTAATTTACTTGTAACTTGCTAGTATACACTACTGCATATACTCAGGCCCTGTTACTTTATTACTACTAGAGGGCTGCAGCACCCGTTGTGTCAACGCCTGAAGTAGCCTTTTAAATCATGTCTCAGACCAGCCACTGTGGCCTGCAATGCAGTTTTAAACTTCTATTTTTACCTGAGAAAATAAACCTTTTGTCATACCTAAACCTTCCTTGTTAGGTCCCGCTGAGTCAGCGGGCATGCGCTGCCCGGAGAGACATTTAGTAGCGGCTTTTGAAAGTGCTCCCAAAGCGGCCACCAGCTTGCGCTCACGCGCACAACCATGTGCACTGCCCGCGCATCCCTTGCGTGCTTTAGCGCGTCATCGCGATCACTTTCGCTTTCACATCGATCGTGATCGCGATGACTTTCTCTTTTAACGGCCACGCGGCGTTACTGTTACTGCCACGTGGCCAATACTTGTTTTATTCAGTACACCTACTTTCCACTTTCTCTCATCAATCTACCTTCTTCCCATCTTCACACTGTACTAGCTTTATCCTCTCTTCCTCATTTTTATATTCTTTTATTTTTACCTTCCCTCCCTATTTCGACATACATATTTCGCTCACCCTCCTCCCCAGATCTCTTCCTTCCAGGCCCAGTGCACCCCAAGGACGTCCTTGGAATCCTGCTGCTGCTTCCTCCGCGTGCCGGCTGCGATAACTTTATCTTTCACGGCCACGCGGCCGATGCTTGTTTGTCTCACAATCTAAATCTTTCAATTGCTCGCCCTCATTCCGTCTCTCTTCAAATCCCTGTGATGTCTCCTGCTTGAAATGGCGGCCCTGCTTAAATTGGGCACTGGAAGCCCTGCTGCTGGAACAATTGAAGTACCACCTTTTCCCTTAATGAGATCGATCCATATTTGCCTGTATGTGGGTCTGGTTTAAGGAAAGTTTTTCAAAGCTTTCTCAAGATTTGCTATCACCCTCCTGTCGTTTGTCTTGCTGCGGGTGGTGACTGTTCCTATGTTGTTAAAGTTGGAATGTGATGTGACCAACAAGCGTTTCCTGATTAGCGAACACTTAAGCATTCTGTATGCTATGTGAATACTAATGGGGGCACGCATTTAACCCCTCGCTTATTCCCTTCCCACTATAAATTGACCTGTTGTGATCTCAGAGTCCCGCCATGCTGTGCAGTTATACTATGATTTCATACCACCTAAAATGTCCGCTGACACTTTCAAACAAGTGTCAATCAGCGTGCATTAGCAGCTGATGAACATGCACAGAGAAGGCAAAAAAAGAACCTAGACACGCTTTTGGCATATTGCTTTGTCTGCCCTTAGAGCCCCGTTTGTAACGTTCTGTCAGCAGTGTTAACCCATAAGTGGCTCTTTAATCACTGTTCTATGATATGAATCACCTTCATAAAAATGTTTTGATATTTTTGGCATTGCCATCGGCCCCTGAAGGCAATTCAGCTCCTTCTACCAGTTGCCATCCCTTTGTATTTTTGTCAGTGTGGCAGTGGGCTCTGTGGAATTAAACAGACTAACAACTCTCCAATCTTTAGACTGAATATTTCCAAACTGTTTACATCTCGGCTGTCAATCTAGTCCCAACACTTTGAAGACATTTTAATAGCAATGCTTCTACTTCATTTATTTGCTAAATGTAATGCACTTTTTCACTGCCATTATTGAGTCTTAATGCTTTATCGCAGTTACTGTAACAATAGAAAGGTTTTAAAGTCAGAGTGTAGTGATTATACATTTAATAGTGTGTTCTTATAGCCCATTTTTGCAATCTGCAGTTTCTTTAAACAAGAGGTGTTCCCTTTGCCGAACACCTTGAAGGATACAAATCGGAGTTGGCCTTGCAGTTTCATCACAGCAAACATCAGATGCACGCAGTTTATCAAATATAAAAATATCGACAAGTGAGAAAGATTATATTTTTTATACCTAACTACATACCTATGCACCTATATGGTACATATATCTTCAAAGTACGTAAATGTGGAGTTAGTAATAGCAAATCTATACTTCCATATATGCATTCACTTTTCTAGATTATGTCCCTCGATATTATGTTGTAGATATTAGTATGCCACGATATTGTTGGTGTTTATATTCAATAGTACAGTCGTATGAATATCATGTGTGCTGAAATATTTTTGGCCAGTGGGGGTCTGGTGGGAGATAATTTGGAGGTCTCAACCCAGGCTAACATCTTAGAGCAGGTAGCGGTTTTCTTATTTATTTATTTAGTTGCACTTCTATATAGAGCGGACATGGCCCGAAGGCATCGGAGCGCTTTACAACAGTAATTCAATTCAATATGTTTATTAAGAATTTAGGGGCATATCAACAAGGCCCAGCTTTAAAATTATCGCTGCTTTAGCATCCGTTTTCGTGTGAAAAGCGGCGATAATTGTATCGCTCTATCAGCAAAGACACGCTATCACGTGTTTTGATGCCTCTGCGCCTGTTTCCTCAACACCCAGCTCTGCATCGCTAATGAGATCCAAAGTGGGCATAGCACAAAGAACCTACCAGGAAAATGTCGCTAAGCGACATTACTCCTATTATCAAGCTGCACGCTAAGCTGTGCAGCGACGATAAAAGTAGCGCTAACCACGCTTATCGCAGGCTTCCTTTCACCTGCTTCCCAACTGATCAAGCCATAATTGCCTATGGGTGGTATATTATAACCGTAAAACTACCCTGCCCTATCTACAAGGTTTGGCCTATCGCTGTGCGATTAGTGCTGTATTTTCAGCGATAATCGCACATTTTGCCTCTATCGCTGGATTTTATATCGCATTGAAGATAGGAGTTGATGATAACGAGCTATCTCTGCGATATTATCCAGTGATAGCCGGCAATAATTATACTCGCGCAAAGTGCACTGAGCGATAATTATCGTTCGGCCTTATAAATATGCCCCTTGGATCGCTGATAAAGTCCACCTAAGGCGTGCATAGATAGACATATTGAAAATACCAGCAATAATTACAAAAAGCCCTTCATTAAAAAACCTTATATCTACGTCACTACACTGTTCTGTACAGATTTAGTTCATCAAAAGATAAGAGTTTTTCAAAATCAGCTCTGGAGGCTCCTTTAGACAGCAAAGGGAGCCCTCCAGTAAAGAAATACAAATGGTGACACGATAGGAACGGAATACAAAATAAAACAAGTATTGGCATAGCCAATAGGTCTCACCTTTGGGACCGTATAAGTGATTAGCCATGCAACAGTTGATGTGGTTGCACCAAGGATATTATGCTGCATAACTAAAAGGCGAGACCAAAGGCGAGACCTATTTGCTATGCCAATGCTTGTTAATACATATAACTCACCCTTAAGAGCCCCTAGACCAGAGTGGATGGTACTTAAAAAATAGGAAGTGTGGGTTTTGGTTTTGCATTCTTACCAGTGAAAAATTCCTAAAGTCATTTTTCACTGTTGCCTCTCCCATAGACTAAGATTGGGTTACCGTATTACATTTATTATTTGCTAACTTCAGTTTGAGAACATATAGAGATATACTATTTACATTCCAATGAATTGTCATTTAAAATCTCCACTAATGGTACAGTCAGATTTTAAGTTACTATTCTGGAAAATGCCACTTTTCGAGAGATGGTATTTTTATGCCTTCAACCCAGCGTGCCTTTCTTCCTGTATTCAGGGGCACATAACTAAGAATGGCTCGCCTGTGGTGTTTAGTGTATTGCTTCTAGAGATGGGTACAAATGTAAAATGTAAATGTAGTGCTTATATAGCGCACGAATCACCCCCGAAGGGGTCTCAAGGCGCTGTACACATACCGCTGTGGAACCCTTCCTGGCCATTCCCTGTGAAGTGCCCACTCCTGGGCACCCCCAAGGTGAAGCCAGGCATTCTAGCGCTGTTGGGGACGTTGTGGAGATTAAGCAAGCTATTGCCCAGAGTTGCAGAGTGGGACCCATGATTAGAATGGGCACCGAGGCGAGAATTATCAGGTCCGGGGAAATTGAGGCCAAGATCCGCCGAGGCGGGAATTGAACCCTGGTCCTGGGCCAGACCTCTGCATCAGGGTCTGCCGCTCTAACCATTGAGCCACACTTCTCCACAAAGAAGGTCTAGGTGTGAGGAAAGGGGATCTTCTTAATGGGATGGCTGGGGAGGAACTTACTCTGACCTTATTCCACTTCGAAGGGCTATTCTCCAGCACACACAAAGAAACTTGGTACCAGGCCTGTGCTTGTCTTTGTCACTCTAGGCAGTTTAGAGTCAGAACCAGGTGAAAGGGTAGAACAGACCAGAACCAGCTTTACATGTAGGACAGGGAATGCCCCACACAAAGACTGGAACCAGGTTTAAAAATGGGACTTCAGAACCTTTCATCAGTCCACTCATGGACTTCCCTGCTGTCTGAAGAAGGAAGACTGGACCGGCTTGCCTTTAACCCAGGCATTTTAGAGTGCCTCAAATGGTTTCATTGGCTAACCTCCTGTTTGATCCCTAAGGACGCAACAAACTTCCAAAGGTCTCCCTGCACCTGTCCAGCTGCCCAACACCAAATGGACCTGCCTAGACCTGAATAAGCCCTGCTGCTGGCCTCAGCTGGTGTTCTGATCCACAAGAGGTGGCGCATATCTTGGACCTTTGGCTGGCATCAGCATGCTCTCTTCCTGAAGAACAGGTGACGATACAGTTGTTTTGGGCTCCTTGCGACCACACAAAAGTGACCTCTTTGCACTGAGAATTGACATGCTCTTCATGCCAACAGCAACAACCCTTATTGGCCACTAATATAAACTTCCAGGGAGGACTGGCTCCTACTGCTACAGTAAGGCATGTCAACAGCGCCTAACCTGCTTCTCAGTCCAAAAATGACTTCCTGATGACCCCCGCCAACACGAACGTCACCCTTTCCGCCATATTTGAGAAAGTACCTCTTCAAATGGACTAACCTGGTCATTGCATCTGATCCACACTCCACTGGAGTCAGCCTGAAATTGGTACTGTCCCACGGTCTAGCAAGACTAGATAACCGCGAGTGGCACTCCATGCTTCTTCTTGCTATTTTCACCTGCAGCCTTATTAACACATATCTCTTGTTCTACAAATGTTTTTTTTTCTGTTTTGGTGTCATTTTATTTGTGAACATCTACTCTATTTTTCCACATTCATTTCAGATTGTTCATGTGTTGTTTTTTCACTTTATTACTATTTGAGGTCAACATTATAGTCTATTATTACATCAAACATAAGAGGTGCACATCCTGAACTCAAGTATTTATAGGTATTCCTATATGTGATAATAGAGAAAGAGGAGGCTCTGTGGTAAAAACAAGGTTGCCTAGGGTCACACAATTTGAATGAGCAAGGAAGGCAGTAATGATTCCTGATTTCACATTTTGGAATTTCGAAATTCAGCCACCCCATGTATAACTCTGTCTCTCTCTGTGTCTCTCTCTCTTTCCTATTTTCCACAAAGGTCACTGTTTTGTCATTTATTCTGGGTACACAACAAGAAAACTGGCATACATAGCAGACCAGACTCAGAGGGCCTAGAGCTAACTACCAAGCCACAAATGCATATATTTTGGGGGTGCCACTCCCGAAGCTATGGCCCTGTATAATGGTGATAATAGAAAATATAACTGGAAAGGCAAAACAGGCCCAGAAATACAACAATCAGATGACATCTCACATATACTTTATTATATTATTTGCAGTGATGTATTTACTTTTTGTGTTTGAGAAGTGAGGATGTGGTTGGATGGAATGTTAAGTTTTGACCTTTAAGGAGGAATTGAAATAACTAAACCCTGCCAACTCTCTTCACATAGGCATCCCCCAATCACTAAAGAGTGACATCAAATTATCAAAAAGCAGAACAGTTATGGAAAAAGAGGCTTTCCATGGTGTTTCTAGTTGTCACCCTATGACCTCATGGCTGGTGTAGGAAGCTACAATGGTCTGTCATCAGAGTAAAGGACAATTTTTGAAATAGGTATTTGTGCACTGAATTTTCCAGTTTTCTCCATCATTCATTTATCCAACATACAATTTTACCTATTTTTGTCATAACATTTAAGTGGAAATATTAGATGTGTGAGTTTTCCTGCTGTTCCTGTTGCTGCCACAATCTCCTGTTGTCTGTCAAGTCGGGGTTTCTCCTCAACTTGTATTGATCTTCATAGTGATTTTAATGTGATTCTGCCCTGCTGTGCAAAACTGATAGACAGACAAAGATACCTGAATACAGAGGCACTATGTGAACCATCCAAGCAGCCATTGAATGGGTGTCAACGGTCATTAGTCACAGTTCACCGAGTATTTACCCAAACCAAAGTAAGTTCTGATAGTCCTTACAATTGATAGTTAGTTTACCTAACAACTGACCATCCGCCATAGCAGAAGTTTTCGTTCAATAAACATAAATGGGCATCAGGTGCAGAACCAGCAAATCATAATTGTGTGCTTAAAACATGCCAGGATTAAAATGCAATCCATAATACCAAATGCACCAGGGCACATGGTTGGTGTAGTGTCTTGAGATTATACGTGCTAGGACCTTTGTGGTTCTGAGAGGACTCTAAACAGAAATTACATAATCTGCTGGGAGGTGTTAAGGTGTGGTTATAGGAGTTTTGATGCAATGCGTGCAGTGTGTGGTTGCATTTTGAAGAATAAAGACGCGTATTGCAGAGCTCCATGTGCAGTGTCGTTCATTGGCATGCTCCCAGGCTTAGGAGGGTGCAAAATCTCAGAATGAGTAGGGGATATGTGCCTCAAAGAATCAAGGCTGCTCTCCCTGAGAGTTAGCTAACTCCTCGTATGTGCCACGTGCGCACCAAATCATTGCAAGGCAACCGTGAGTTGGCATACGTGGAGTCGAAGCCCTGCTCCAGACCATACATGGCCATCGAATAAGTTGAAGGCCCTGCAGAAAAGCACAATTAAGAAATCTGTCAGAAACTTGCTTGTAAGACTGTTGGCAAAAAAACTAAAGAATTGACAACCATGTACGAGAAACAGAAAAGGTACTACTCATGGTCAAGAGGGAAGATAGTGCTGCTTGACCTTCAATTGGGTGTGACAGCCAAGGTTCAAGCACAGAGCCTGAAGGGAATGGGAGATACACCCCGGCTACATTCCTGAAGCCAACATATTGTTTTGACATGACAAAGAAACAGAACATCTGCTCCAAGTGGGCTGCATGGAGCAAAACTAGAAGACAAAGATGACAAGAAAATTGTTAAATATCTTAAAAACATTGCCGGTGATGGAGTGAAAGAAGTGCTAAAGAAAGTCTCACAAACTAATGCAATGTCGTACCAAAGAAAACAAGAAGCGTTGGAAGGCAAGTTCAATCCAATGCCGAATGTCAACTATGAAAGGTTCATCTTCAACCAAGCACAACAACAGGCTTCCATATGGACAACATTTCACTATCCTCACAGACCAGCAGGTGTTGCTCACCATCTTTGGAAACCTGAAAGATAAGACGCTCCCTCGTATCGAGAGTAGGGTGTTGGGACTGCAAGATTATGACTCTGTGATTATACGCAAGCTGGGGAGAGAGATTAAAACCCAGCTGATTACTTTTCATAATCCCACTACATCACCACAGTTTAACCTCCAAAGTGGTTGAAGAGTATCTCACCTTCATTGTGAGATCCAGCATGCCACCAGCTCTATCTATTGAACAAATTATTGTTGCTACAAACGCTGATAAAGACATTCTCATCCTCAAAGATATCATTACAATGCAATCTTGCAGAAAAAAAGTGTTCGACCCTTTGCTGATGATGTTGAATTTCAAAAAATTCTAGAATATACAAGATGAGCTATATTTCACTCGAGAAGGTATCATACTGAGAAGCTCAAGAATCATCATACATGAGAGCCTGAGACAGCAAATAATTGAACTGGCCCATGAAGGACATTGTGGCATTTTAGTCACCAAGAGATCCCTAAGAGACCGAGTGTGATTCCCTCGCCTAGATGAATGAGTTGAGAAAGAGATGAAAGTGTGGCACCTTTGTAACTGTTTGTCCTCTGAGGTGACACAGCATCCATTGGCAATGTCTAATTTTCCTGGGCATGCCTGGGAGAGAAATGCAGTTAATTTCTTTGGGCCTCTAGGAAATGGACATCATCTCATGGTAGTCATTGATGAACATTCACATTTTCCTTTGGTGGGAGACTTGTCATTAACAACCCATGACAAAGACATTGAGTAGAATGATATCATTTTGGCAGCGTGAGGCAACAGCACTATTCTCCAATTTGACAATGGCCTACATTTCAATAGCAAAGAATTCAAGGAGTTTCTGGTTCAACTCAAGGGGAGAGGAGTTGGCCTAATGTCTAGGGCAGTCAACCTCAAATCTGGGGAACGGGTTTGAGTCTCGGCAAGGACATGCAACATCCTGTGATTCTGGGAAAATCACTTAATCTACCAGTGCCTAACAAAAATGAATGAGTCATCATGTAAATCAACTAGTGCTTGTGTAAAGCGCTCTGATATCCGATACCCTCAGGTCAAGTTTACGCTATATAAAACTCTGTTAAAAGAAAAACTCAGTGTCAAGCATCAGAAGAGTACACCTCTCTGGTCCTAAGCCAAAGGTGTTGTTGTACCATTCAGGGACACCCTCAAAGAGGTAATTCAGCGAGAATCAATAGAGGACATCGATCTCAACTAAGCCATGTGTCAAGCTCTTCGTGGGTATCCATCAGCTCCTTACTCCTCAACTGGTGAGAGTCCTGCCACCTAGCTATTTGGGAGAACCATCAGAACCAAACTACCACAATGGACATCAGACCCATCATGTCACAGACGCTTATTGAAAGTGCAAGATGAAAATCTTTGCTGATCAGCACCAATGTGTCCAGGAAACAGTCATTCTAAAAGGGGACTGGGTACCTATAAATAGAAAACACAGACACTCCGTTTGATGCTGACCCTTTGAGGGTTGCAATGTGCAAAGGACACATGGTAACAGTGCATCGTCCTGGAAAGTCCATCACACAGGACTCGTAACACTTTAAACACCTACCTTGATGTTTGTGAGCTTCTGATATCACAAGTGAGGTGACGCTGCCTACCTGTCCAGATTAAACATCTGAAGGGATGCCAGCTGTGCCCCTCATCTACTTCATACCACCCAATCTGGCTGACCAGTGTGAGTGCCTAAACAACTCATTTAGGAACTGTGATGCTAATGCTGTCTGTACTTTTTATTTAACAAAAGGGGATCTCTAGTGTCTTGGCGGACTTCAAACAGGAATTAAATAATCCGCTTAGAGGTGTTAAGGTGTGGTTATAAAAGTTATGATGCAATGCATACAGTGTGTGGTTGTATGTTGAAGAATAAAGGTGTGTATTGCACAGCTCAGAGTGCAGCATATTCATTTGAATGCTCCCAGGCTGGGAAGGATGCTACAGTTTGGTCCAACATTGGCATTTTGGAACTCTTGTGGCATAGGTTTCTTACTGTAGGAGAGCACTGGTGAAGGCTAACTTGGTCAGTTTTTCAAGAAGACCTCCACTGGCACATTTGACATTACACAACTTGATCTTAAAATTGCAGAATTGTATCAGAAACCCAAGGATGATAAAACCTTAGGGTTGTTTAGGAGATAGGTTATCATGGGAAGCCAGAAGTGTCACAGAGGTGTAAGTATTAGCATTAGTTTTCAGACAGCTATTATTTGTGGGAGTTCCCACTCACCCCTTACAGCCTCCCCCACTGCAGGCAGAAACCGGCTGACACTTGTAGATACTAAAATGAGCAGCCCAAGTCATTGAATTGTGTATATCTTCCGGTTCACTGTCAAGCTGCTTCCGAGGCAAGGGCGTGGTATTGCTCATTAGCAGGGACACGCACAATGTAATTCGTTTTATTTATTTATTTAGTTTGCTAACTCCGGTCGGCTGTATGCCGGAGTATACTACCCCTCACCCTGCCCCTCCCCCGCCCCGCGCTGTAGCTCTCCCTCCAGGAGCCGCTACTGAGCAGGGGTGCAACCAGGGCCGGACTGGCCGTTGCGGGCACCGGGCAATCCCCCGGTGGGCCGCAAGGGTGGGGGCCGGTTCTGGACCCCTGGGGGCCGTTTTTGTTACACGGCCGTTTTTGCAGCAAAGCTGCAAAATCGGCCATGTAATAAAATCGGCCAAAAGCCGGCACTGGCAAAGAGCTCGGTCGCACCCCCAAGCCCCCCTGGTCGCTGGCCGAGCACTTTGCCAGGGCCGGTTTTGGTTCCCAGTCTGGCCCTGGGTGCAACTGAGATCACAGCTCTAGGAATGTACAGTGATGCTGCACATTCTGGGGCAGACAGTTGAAGTGTCCATTGTGCATGCAAAGGAAGACACATTACATGTAATAGTGCTTTGGGTATGACAGTGCATAGTGCATTCCAGACTGGACTGGACAGGGCACTGCAGAATTATGCATCTTGCCGTACAGTACATTTCGATTCTAACTGGAACCCATTATACTTTTGTAAAAAATATTTAAGACTACAGCGACGTTTTAAAATGTATTTTTGATATATGTTTCACAGACAACGTCCTTGCTGTGTGGCTGTCCATATCGTAGAATTGTCGAAAGCTGAGAGGAAGTATGTGAATTGGCTGTTTATAACTTTCCCCAACTTTTCAACTTTTTACATTTAATCTTTCATATATAGCACTAAAACCACTATACAAGTTCAGAGTTCCATTTTTTGTCATCCTCTCTGACTTGGTTCCCAAAAACTCGCAAATAACTATTTTCCAGATGTGTGCAGGCAGACAGTAATTGCGTCTACTCCATGATTGCTTCCAGCTTGCTAGAATGACTGCCAGAAAATTCCCATGAGGTGTGCATGTTTAGTATTCCAAATCGGGGTGAACGCTGTAAAACGATAACGTGTTACATGTTGCAGTTCCTTCAAGAATTATGGAGTTTATAAGTCAAATAATTGGAAGTAGGTCTACCTCAAAGGTCGAAATCTGACATTTGCTGAAAATTGGCCTGTCACTTTTGAAGAAAGATTATGTAGCTGTTCCATGGCTGTTGGTGCTTTTCATATATGATAAATGAGAATACATTTATTAAAGGGGCTCATGCGTGCCTAATGACAGAAGGTGGTTTTATGCTGGCACAAGGGCCCTCATAAAGTCATGGTATAAAGCATGTTTGTGTTGGCACTCTACATATACACTTCCTAGCGATCCATACATATTTCGCACTAGTATAGAGTCACAGGCTAGCATTTTGTATTTTGCAGCCAACCCAAAGATGCAAAGAGTCACCTGCATAAAGGATACATTCAGATGTGGCACTAGCCACAGAAATGCTGTGCATTTTTTAGCAATCATTTTCTATTTCAGAACAGATGAACGATTCAGAAAGTAGCACATTTCCCAGAAATGTTTTTCAGGCTGTAATACAAACTAAAGGACAATGTACACATTAGACCCATATCGGCGCCGAAGTGTTTACTGTGTTGACCGTCTCCCAGTCTCCCACATCACAGGACGCTGATTGCAAAAACACCTTTTGCAAACAGTAGATTGGCAAGAAATGCCAACTAGCAAATTCAGATGTTTTATTCGTCACAAACACGGCCTACAACATCTGTCTCACTTATAAATCACCCACTCTTCATCAGCGTAGGAGTTTATGAAAGACATGAGGTTTTCAGCAGACATACGCTCAATAAAAGGCAAAGAAAGCTGCAGCAAAAGGCAAGTGCAAAAATATAAACAGTAAGGTTACTGTGAACCTATAATACTTGAACTTCCACATTCAGGGCCTCCTGCAAAGCCAGCATTAAATAGCTCAAGTTATTAAAAAGTGTATAAACAGACAGTAAAGGGCATGCAGCTGTCAAACATAAGAGAACAAGGACCTCATTACAAGTTGCCCTTTAATTGTTGAGGTAATACTATTCCCATTCCGGCTCTCACACCTCAGAACGAAGGTAATGTGGTAATACCACGTGTTTTCCATTTTCCAAACTACCAAACAGCGGTGGCCACTCCATTAGAGGAGAGGAGGGGTGCCTCCTGCCGCCACCACCAGCAAATAACATGCTTTAAACCTGTTTTATTATGGTTTTATTTTAATGCCCCGGAGCTGACTCTAGGACTCTGACGAGTCTTCATGGTCTGGGACTGCCGCCCCCCCACCCTTATGATGCAAACTATAGTTATCAAACCTTATCAGTCCAACAACCGAATTCTTTGAAAGGCAGGGGGTCTCATGACCCCCCGGCCGTATTTATTATAATATGAAAACAAATTAAAATTGAATAAAATAATATTATTTACATAATTATTAAATGCAAAATTCAGACAATAGATTTACAGCAAGTTAGACAGGTATGATGGGCTAACCTTAACAAATGTCTAATACAGCGTGTTTCCTAACCGAATCTAACATCCTTATATCAATTTTGCATTCTAATAATTTCTGGTCCTACGGCAAGGTCGCTAACCGGTGTCAGATCCTTTTACCCAGCTACGCTCTCACGTCCGAGATGCGCATGCGCAACAAGGGCCCGGTTACCGGGAGAGTACGTCCCTCTCCTGGTTGCCCTTGTACGCTCCGTGAACTCCATTTAACCATAACAGGAGGGCCCTTACACTTGCGCCATTTGATGACGTCATAGTGTATGTGCGGGGTGGCTACCAGCCTGAGGAAAGCGTGACTCCCTCCCCCGCACCTTTCCAAGCAAGCGGATATCCTGCCCCTGAAGTTCTGGGAGAGACCAGTGGCCCCTCCCCCTGGGTGACCCCATTCAATGAATGGTGCCGCCCCCCCTAAGGACCTTAAATTGCTGCTCACCGATTATGACCTTACCGCCTGACCCATATAATAAATACGACATTTATAATCTAAGAAGGAAAAAAAGGCCTAAGGAAAAAACAATTAATGCAACAGCAACAACACAACCAATTAAGCATATTAATAATAACATTGCCTGGAAACGGGGAAAAAGGCCTAAGGAAGAAAACACATCTATACTTACAGTGTTGAAAAGCGTTTCAGAGGATACCTACCAATGTCCTCACTTGAATTCTGTTAAAAGGGGATGGAGGGTGGGGAAAATTACAAGCCCCACAGCGGGGCGAGGAGCGAGCCTGGGAAGCGCGGGCACAAAGAGGGCGCTTCCCGCGCTCCCCAGGCTCTTAAACCCCCCCTATGCTAGAGGTCCCGCCTCCTTGACCCGGAAGTGAAAGACTGCTTCAGGGTCAATGGCGGGACCTACGGACCAATCAGGGAGGGTGAGGGGCTCCGGGCCCAGCCATGTGTGCGTGGGGGCCGAGCGGCCCCCCTTTCCTCATGGTCTGGGACTGCCGGCCACCCCGCCTTATGATGAAAACTAAAGTTATCAAAACTTATCAGTCCAACAACCGAATTCTTTGGAAGGCAGGGGGTCTCATGACCCCCCGGCCGTATTTATTAAAATATGAAAACAAATTAAAATTGAATAAAATAACATTATTTACATAATTATTAAATGCAAAACTCAGACATTAGATTTACAGCAAGTTAGACAGGTATGATGGGCTAACCTTAACAAATGTCTAATACAGCGTGTTTCCTAACCAAATCTAACATCCTCATATCAATTTTGCATTCTAATAATTTCTGGTCCTACGGCAAGGTCGCTAACCGGTGTCAGATCCTTTTACCCAGCTACGCTCTCACGTCCGATAGGCGCATGCACAACAAGGGCCCGGTTACCGGGAGAGTACGTCCCTCTCCTGGTTGCCCTCGTACGCTCCGTGAACTCCATTTAACCATAACAGGAGGGCCCTTAAACTCGCGCCATTTGATGACGTCATAGTGTATGTGCGGGGTGGCTACCAGCCTGAGGAAAGCGTGACTCCCTCCCCCACACCCTTCCAAGCGAGCGGATATCCTGCCCCTGAAGTTCTGGGAGAGACCAGTGGCCCCTCCCCCTGGGCGACCCCATTCAATGAATGGTGCCGCTCCCCCTAAGGACCTTCAATTGCTGCTCACCGATTATGACCTTACCGCCACAGGCCAGCATAGTTGACCGACTATCTGGCCCCCAGCTGCCTACACTGAAAGGTCATACTCTCCTAGCAAAACCTCCTACCCATGGCAGTATGTTCCCTATCAATAGGGCGTTCCCTGACTCTGTCAAGCGGACCCCATCCCGCAAGTATAACTGTTCCCTCCCAAATGCGCCCATGAGGTATACTCTGTAGGTGAGGAGTTCGAAAAAGCTTGTCTATTTTATTGTTGACCCTCTTTAACGAGTGGTTCAACGCCCTGACTGATTCACCCCCCCTCCATTGAAGCCTCGGTATCAACTGTGACCACACTATAGTGCAATCCGGTAACAGTTTCGCCAGCCACCCTGCTGCTGATATGATTTCTTCCAACAGGACCCTTCTGCCCAAGTCGACTAAATCATTCCCCCCCAGGTGCAGGATGACCACTGAGGGCATTGAGGTGTGACTTCTGAGTAAATCTGACATGTAGCCCCTAAGCTGATTGAGGCGGAGCCCCCCTCTGCCATGGAATGAAAAATTGAGACCCCCGCAGTCCGCCCTCCATCTACCAACTCCTGCAAGAAAATTGGTTTAGCACGTTTCACATAGGAATGACCGACTACCCATACTACATGTGTCCTCCTTTTGTCTTCCTGCTGTTGCCGCACAAACGGACGCTGTCTTTCAAGAAGCACGACTCCCCGCATATGAAGCCCTATATGAAGCCCTGTGTTATGATCTGTGTTAGAAACGGGACCCCCGGCCGGCCAAGGCTCACGCCAAGGTCAGTCAGGGATCGCCATTTCTAAGGTCAGGGCAAGGGAGTCACACACCAAGATAACCCCTGCTCACCCTCTAGGTAACGTGACGCGAGCAGCAAGGCTAATCTCGGAGGCGATGTGTAAAGCGTTTGCGCGCGCACCCCAGCGACAACACCCTAGGCCCACCACAAAGGAAACTCCACACAAGGTTATATCAAAAATAGCCTTTGTATTATAATAATAAAAACACATTAGACAACACACACACTTTACAATGTGCCAACAGGCACGGGCAAGATTTACAAGGGATTATGTACAGGGCAGGGCCACCTGGACCACTGTCAGGGGTATGCACTTTTTAGAAATAGCACTTGTAGGTATAACACTTAGCACATAAACATATAATGACTGTAACACAGAAATAGTAAATGTAGCATACAACCAGTAACTACTGGTAAAGGGAAAATACCTCCTACGCCACCCTAAACACTGTAGGGAAATCACGCAGGGAACTAGGACCTTATCATCAGGACCTATGGAAGGAAAACCTATCACCTAAGCAAGTCACATTTAGCAAAGGGAAGGAAACCTAAAATAATCACCTAGGCAAGTCACATTTAGCAAAGGCAATAAAACATCAACATTCCTCTAAGCAGGTCACTTTTAGCAAAGGGGAATAAACCATAAACAATTACCTAAGCAGGTCACTTTTAGCAAAGGTAATATCAAACAATCCTCTAAGCAGGTCACTTTTAGCAAAGGGGATAAAACGAACAATTACCTAAGCAGGTCACTTTTAGCAAAGGTAACAACAAACATTCCTCTAAGCAGGTCACTTTTAGCAAAGGGGAATAAAACATAAAGAATCACCTAAGCAGGTCACTTTTAGCAATGGTAATAACATAGACAATTGCACATGAAACATTAAAACACATTCAGAGGTGCAGGTAGAACATTTGCGCAGAAATCACATAAGCAGTACTCATAAATTGCGCAGGGTGCACATGGCACAACACTAGAAATGTCCCTCAGGCCAACTGGCCTCGAAAGGGGCTGAAATGCCCTGAGTCTTAATGTCAGAGGAGGCTGCGCAGGCAGCACAGCACACAAAGCCTAAACGTAGCAACTGTCCACTAAGTGCTGGACAGTTGTAAATACAGCTGGGTAAACGTTGGAGCCTCTGGGGCTCAAGAACAATGAATGGCGCCTGCCCAAGAGCCTCTCTGGGGCTCTAGAACAAATGTGGGCGCTGTGAGCCTTCTCTCAGGGCTCTCAAGAAATCAACATGCCCCCGGAGCCTCGTGGCTCCAACAAACAAATGCCGCCTTGGATCGGGGAGCCTCGACAGGCTCTGGCAGCAACTGCGGCGTGGGAGGGGCCCCTCCCTCTGGGGGACGCAACCCGAAACTGCCCATGAGCCTCGGGGCTCGAAATCCAAATGTGCCCAAGGTTGTCGGAGTGGCCCGCTGCCAACCGGGGCCACTCTAAATACAAGAGACCCTGTCCCCGCACTCACCGGTTCCTCGTAGGTGCTGCGGGGGCAGGAACACTGCTGGCTCACTTCTTCAGCAGCGCGGGGTTCCTCTGCACACGGGGACACACGAGAGCTCCCGCTCCTCGGGGCTCTCCTCCTCGGCAGGGGCTCGGTGGCTCGTCTCTTCCTCCCCGGGGCTCTCTCTTCACATGGGAGCCCCGGCAGGCAGCAGCTCCCGTCTTCACTTCTCCTCCAAGTCAGGTCCCGGGCCGGCAGCCAATCCCAGCGCAGCCCGGGAATGACGTCACCGGAGTGTCCCGCAGTCCCGCCCCCGTCCTGCCTGACTTCCTGGTCGCGGGCCGGGCGGCGATTTTGCAGCAATGTACGGGGCAAATGCCGGGTGGGCACCGGTTCTTTTTAAAATACAATAAATCGAGGTGGGCACTCGATCGGGCCCGCAAATCCACAACCAGAACGGGCCAGATGCCGGGTGGGCACCGGCGAAGCAAAATAAAGCGCTCTCAGGCGCCAGGGGCACGGCAAAAGCGCTCCCAAGCGCTACAGGACGAAAATACAGCGCTCACAGCGCTATGGGCAAAATAAAGCTCTTTCAAGCGCTAGGCAGGAGATTTCAGCGCTCCCCAGCGCTGAAGGGCAGAGAGCAGCGCTCTCAGAGCTGCAGGCAAGGAATCCTCAGTGCTCCCCAGCACTGGAGGACAGGACAAGGCTCCAGCAAGGGCTGGAGGCAGGCAGGGGGATAAGGCAGGGCCAGAGCCAGCACACTGGGTCTCCAGGCAGGGAGACAGTCCAAGTGGCGGTCCTCCTGGCCCCAGCAGCAGCAACAGCCCCCTCTGGCAAGGATCCTGGAAGAGAACAAATTGTAAGGGGACACAGCCCCTTCTTATACTACAAAATCCTTTGTCTTCAGGGTGCAGGGTGGGGGGAAATCAGTTGCAGCTGGCTTGGGAGTACCCTTGATGGCCCAACCACCCATTTCATTCACTGGCAGGGCTTGGGTCGTTATACAAACCACAGGGGGGCGGAGCCAGCATTGTGTGGGGAAAAACCCAGCCCATCCAGGACCCAGGTGCACTCCTCCCACACATCACTCATGCTGATCTCACACTCACCACCGGGCAGACCCATCCAGACTTCCTGGAGCCTGGCATGCCAGCCAGCTCCAGCCAATCATGCTCCTGCACCCTTACTGCACACATACATCAATGTCCAGAAGTAGCACTTCCCTTCTAGACACATACAAGCCGCACATACCATCGCGCAGCATTCATTCTCACGATTTCACACATACCAAACTCGAGCCTGCACTCCCCACACATCAGGAACTAACATGGACACACACATTCCCCATGCATTCCTATGGGAGGGCAGGCCAGCCATACTACACGCACGCACTTTACTCTGGGACACAGGGTAAAAGTGCGCAAAGACCGAAGAATCACTAACACTGGGTCACAAATAAAAGCAAAAAGATTAGGGGTGAACCTGCCCTAAGGCCCAAGTCCAACAATCTGCAATTAGTAGGCCTCACTGCTGCTGTTACCTGTTTTTTTGCTGCCATAGGCACCATCATAGGCCTCTTACTACAAGCTTTGTCCAGGCACCCCCTTGTGCGCTGCCACATTTGCAAGCGATGAGCATACCAACTGATAACCTATGAATAAACTATGATGACCGTGGTGCCCTGCGAGCACCTGCGCTGTTGCTGTAGCCACACAGTTTCCTGATAAGAAACTTACTGTCATTTTATGCGCAGCAACTTCTCCTTACATTACCATGGGCAGCCAAAGCTGGGGTTAACACACCAATAAACCATTAACTCTGTGTTGGCACCCTGAAGTTCTACATCGCTCGCCCATCACCCTTGAAACCGTTGCTTGCCATTTCTGTACCTGACGTACGCGTCTCTTTGGCTGTCCACCTGTTGCAGTTGTTGCGGTGTGTAGCACTTCCCAGATATCCGCCATGAACCCGGCCATGCATAAAATGAAAAGACAAACAAACACGATTAGTGTTTCTGGCCTCCTGACAAAAGCTGCAGTACACATGCCCGTAATACATCCCCATCACATGCTAAGCCTTAGCTAAGATTGGCACCAGACACATTCCAATAAACTCGCCACTAGAAGTATTTAGCCTCGCACCAGTCTGTGTCACATGCGGAGTATCTGAATTAGAATTACATATACACCCATCTGATATAGGCCTACATGGCAAACCCTAGGCATATCATTCCACCTTGCCCACGCACAAGGGTGTACCGGTACTGCGTGATGACATACTAACACATCAATACTGTCTGTCTGCTACAAAGGCGCCCACATGTGCGCCCGCCAGATGTGATGCAGACAGCAAGGCAAGTCATGTTTCAATATTACTTAGGGAGAAATAAATCTTCTAGAAGAGCACCTTTAGTGGGCGTGAGCAGCTGCTTGTGTTTCCGTTCTATTGTATTTAGCACTATTTGCAAAGTGTGATATACCTCCTTCAGTCCATTATGGGCGCAAGGGTGCCCCCTATGGTTAAAAAACAAATATTAAATGCAGGAGTACATTTCGGGCATTTCCTATCCAAAGTGTAAAATTATTGAGTGCACAGAGCTGCTTTAGTTCTTTCATTTTAGCACCATAACTTACCAAAAAAGTGAATCCTTGAGTCGTTTTTCAATGCAAGAGGGGGCACCTACAGTACCCGGTATTCCCAGGCGGTCTTCCATCCAGGTACTAATCCGGCCCGACCCTGCTTAGCTTCCGAGATCACGCACATTCAGGGTGGCAGAAAGGGATGACATGGGTGACTGGAAAACGTAAAAAAACACTACCCCTTCCTCAGACCGCAGTAATAATGCTCAAGTCTCATCTTTCCTCATTGAAACATTTCCAGCCATTGTTGTTACTATTCGATTGATACTGCTTGTAAGCATTGACAAAGGAATAGACTCATTTTAGGTGCCGGTCTGTTGTGTTAAATGTCTGGATGTAGTCCTATAAAACATACAAAGAGGCATGCTTTGTGAAGCGCAGGATTATAGTTTATATTTCTAAAGCCAGACCGTAATTTAAATAGACCAACCCTCTTGTAAGGGATTCATAGCTACGCTTCTTTGCTCTGTGCCTTTTAGAGACCCCACTAAACTCCTTTAACCCCTATAAGAACACTGCTTTGGCACTTATGTACGATTACCCTCAGGAAAGAAATCAGAGTGCCCGTATCTGCAACTCGCAGTCTCTCCATAGTCCCTGTGCACTAAAACTTTATCGATAGATCAGTGGGTCAAGACGCCTACTGCAGGTAAAATGTGAATCCCAGTAGTTAAACTGGTGAAGGATGGGGATATTTGCAGCTGTTAACAATGCTTTGCATTAGGGCTGTTCTTGTTTCAAACACCCAAATTGATCATGTTTTCACTGTGCCCTTTTTCTGACACATTACATAGATTATACTTGTAGAGTGCATCAGGACGGCTGTTGAAGGTTAGAAATGCTACTATAATATGGAGGATCTTTAATGCACAATGATGTAGTTATCCATAGTGCGTCAAGTGCAGTGGCGCCAGGCCCCAAGGTTGTGAAGGACGCACAGCACGCCCAATTAAGTCCACTACTAACTATGGGTAAGAGAGGCTCGTTCTTATTGCTTGCATCAAGACCCATGGCTCACTTGCTTACACAAGACCATTCAAAATGACAAATAGAGCCAAGATATCACTCTAACCTACACAAAACAGTCATGTGCAAAGACAGACACCACGGCGCTACCCTTTAAAATACCACCAGTAAGGTTTATGTTCACTGGTCAGTGCGTCACAGTTTTACCGAACAGGACCCAGCTCTCTCTAGGGCACATCTCTCTTTAAGGCCCAGCTCCCTCTTTGCTCTGGGCACTGGGGGCCTGCGCGGAGAAGGGGGGTAGTGTTATCCCTTAAAACCCCTGTCTGTTCACATAAACAAAGTAACATCCTACTGACAAATATATAAATGCAAAGGTGTACCACACAATTACAGAACAACAATATTAATGAACACAGACGTAGGTTTTCTTAGTCGTGATTTTCTTTTATTCCAAAAAAAGTGTACAGGCAAGGAAGCCGTTTTCGACGTGGTGCGACACGAGGAAGGAGGATGCAGGGAACGTAGGACTTTACCAAGAGTCATCCCTGATGGAACGATCGTTTTTCTATGCATCCTCCTCTGAATACTAATCTATATAATAAAAAAAGAGGACTGTTTATAGATATATTGCTAAAACATTCTCGACGAAGTTTCACATTCTGACTACTTATTCGCATGTACAGATAATCCTATGGCTTCCTAATACTACTAACTAAGAGATCGCTAGAAACGCCCTTCTACAAAGAACTTCCTATCCATGACGACGATTGTATATACTCAAACAATTTGCCCTGAAGAAGTCCCTTGAGGACGAAACGCGTCGGCTGCGAACACCCGTGTTTTGCCTGTACACTTTTTTTGGAATAAAAGAAAATCACGACTAAGAAAACCTACGTCTGTGTTCATTAATATTGTTGTTCTGTGATTGTGTGGTGCACCTTTGTATTTATATATTTACCTTATAAGTTCTTGGATGAACTATCATTGTGACAGTGGGTGTTAACCAGTGTGCACACACTTTGCCGATACAAACCACTAGGGGCGATTCAAAATTTGGGGGGTGACTTGTGTTAGGTGCTAAAATTAGAGCGCGCCAAGCATTGCATATAAAATGTAGAAGAAAAACTGGGAGTGTGTCCCTCAAAGGGGCGTGTCCAATGTAATTAAGGGCGTGGTTTAAAATTATGTAAGCTAGACATCTGTGCTTAGCATAGTGTGCTGCCCTAATTGTGTTTTGCTGTTTCTGTCATTGCACCCAGATATATGATACAACAACAAGTAACATCATACCTACAAGGTTTTCAATGGTTGTTAGTTGTATAAGATAAATAGGCAGCAACTATGGCTCGTACTCCACTAGTGAGAAGTGAGCAGTGTGAGCACAGGTACATCGAAGTGCCTGCTGTCCCTGCAGTCCGGAAAAACAGGGCACCTGTGCCAGGGCTCAAAACAGAGCCCGAGAGAGACCCGTTTCGACTGCCGGTGCTTAGACCCAGCCCGGCGCCTGCGACAATGATTCTTGGTGTGTCTTGCTCCCACCTCACTCAATAAATGCTCATTGCGATATTTTCCATCTTCACAAATAGCCTGGTTATAAATGGTATTCATCAAACCGACAGCTTAGAGTAATGAAAACACAACCATTACCGCAGATTCTGTCGTCCCCATGTGAAGAAAACCCCCCCTTAGTCATGCTAAATACCCTTCTATCTATCCCGTCTGAAAAGCATGCAAATACAATTGATTCCGCGATTTTTAACTTGACCACTAGATGGTAGCGCAGGCAGCTAAATATAGCTTCATGTATGCCGAAACAGAATCCCATTCCTGACTTTCGTCCATGCAATCCTCCTTCCCCTCACCACACATGCACGTATGCACACAGACACACATATAACACACACACCCTGTCCCCAGTCCCCACCGGACATGCACACATGAAAAGAAAGAAAGGAGCTATCGAGCCCTGGTGCACGGCCGTGCACTGAGATCACAAATGGTGGCACAGACACACACATACATAGAAAACGGCGAAACCAAGCAACCATGGGAAACACCGGCACATGACCCCAAAACACACGCCGAGGTCACCAAATGCCACCGAGAACCCACACGCCCGTCTCCATACAAGATGCAACCGCACACACAGAGCAGCACACCCAGAAGCAGTCCACTGCCAAACCTGCATCCCAGACATACGCTTTGGCAAAATCCCAGAAACACCCGTACATCTACCCACAATGCTGCAACCCTAATATGCACAGACAACAGTGTCCTGCCTCCATATCTATGCAAACTGCTCCATGGAGCAGACGAGCCGCTCATGGACAACGGAATGGGACGAAGAGGTGACAACCCCCCCAATGCACGCAAGTAGCATCTGCACAGCGCAAATCTCGCCAAAAGGCAGTGCAAAGCTGTGCAGGGCCGAAAAGCCATCTCTCCCTCCATGCATGAAGACAGAGGGAAGTGGCTCAACAAACAATATCCAGACTGTGAAAAACGACTCCATCTCCCCACTCCAACATGAATAGGAAGCACCCTCTGTGCCACACAATCAACTCTAGAGCAAAGGTGAGCACGTGGAATGAACACGTGGCAGGCCGAGGCTGCGGACATCAAGCTGTCCAGCACATGCTGTGTGCACTGACCTCTGGGAGCACTGCATGCAGACCCAGATGCCACACCCATGATGGTCTGGCAACAGCACGTGCACAGGACCAGACGCTCTCAGTCGCCCATGACCAAAACAGCTCACCAAGGTGTACACTCGCCATCCGGACGGGCCTGCCAGGGTCCTGCCCGTGACACCACCACCAATCCACTTGCCCCAAGAAACACCGCTTACACACCACCAAAAAGCAGCAACATTCCCTACAAATCAAATCAATGAACTCGGAATTACAAATACACTCCACGACAAAAAGCTCCGGAAACCAGCCACCATGGCGGCGGCTCCTTACCCGACCCCTGCCTAACATGCTCCTGCGACATTGGTGCGAGCACTCTCTGCACAGCAACACTTGATGGGTGGTCCTGTGCATAGTGGCTAGAGGCAGACCTTTAGCCGCAGCGGCATACAAGTGGACCACCCCCTAAATTATAAATGACCCCCTTACTGGTGAGCGAACCAATACTCTCTGAATGTCCCGGTCTCTGCAAACAAACTGGGCCCATCACCTCTCAACCTCGCCGGGCTCCAAGAGCGGATCTCACCAAGAAGACAACAAACTCCACCCAACTGAGCCAAACAGTAGTTCTTCATCCCAAGGCGGGAGTGGGTATACTCACACCACCAATCGAATGTCCTGCGGTCCGTTCCGATGGCCATGCACCAGCGGTCCTGCCGCCCACGTAGTGTAGCTTCCTAGGTGCCAACCACGTCGCGGGCCCCAGAGCAGGGCAATGAGTCGTCCTCATGAGACCGCCAGGAACCCCGGCGCTCCGATGCAGAAAACACGCTGCTCCGGTGTAGGTACGCCGCTGTTAAATCCCCAAACGCTGGTTACCGCCTGCTGTTTGATGAACCGCATTCCCGGCACCTGAAAGACAAGAAAAAAAAATAAGAAAATTACTAGCCCCACAGCGGGGCGAGGAGCGAGCCTGGGAAGCGCGGGCACAAAGAGGGCGCTTCCCGCGCTCCCCAGGCTCTTAAACCCCCCTATGCTAGAGGTCCCGCCTCCTTGACCCGGAAGTGAAAGACTGCTTCCGGGTCAATGGCGGGACCTACGGACCAATCAGGGTGGGTGAGGGGGGGCCGGGCCCAGACATGTGTGCGTGGGGGCCGAGCGGCCCCCCTTTCCTGGGGGTGGGTCAAGGGGATGACACTGCTGGTGACGGAGTGATGGCGACTCCCTTCACTGCGCATGAGGTCTTTGGTTGGCTGTCTCAGACTGGCCAAACACCTCATTCACAGTGAAGCTCTCTCCTGCCCCAGCTGCATTGCTGGGGCTGGAGAGAGCATGTACACGTTCCCAGTCTGCCTGGGAGTGCAAGATGCCGGCTCTCAGGTCAATACTGATGCTGCTTTTCTGCAGCATCAGGATTGCGTGCAGTGCATTCTGGGAGACTGTGCTCAGAACCAGGAAGAGCACAATGCGGCGTGCGATCCAAACTATTTGGCAAGGGACAGGCCTCTACTGCTACCAAACTAGTATTTTAACCACACAATTTGTGCAATGGTTGACCCTGTATATGGGGCTTTTTTGCAACTCCCTTCCGCTGCAGGTGCATCACTTTTCCCCATATAAAAAGTGATGCACATGCAGCGCAAGGGGCTTATAAATAAACCCTGTAGTTTGTATGCTGGGAAAAGTGCGGTATTACTACACAAGCTGTCATCTCTAATATGGATGCCTGGCCTAGCCTAACTCCTTATGGCGGATAAGATGCGAAAGAGAAACATACTGATGTAATTCATCTTACTATTGTATCACATATACAACTTTTAATATCTGCTTTTAAAGGTAGTGCCAGAGCACGAAGGGAGAGGATGTAGTATGCACCTTTTTTGGTCAAGCCTAGCGGCAGCGCGCATGTGCTACTCGCTCTGAAAGACTGCGCACTAGAGTTCTGGAGAGAAGCCGTGCCCACTCTCCTCCCATATTTTTTATTGGCTTGTGTCATTGTCTTTTGTAAATGCAACCTGTGGCTTAGTTAATAGGCTTGTTAGTCTCTCCTTAGTACAGCCTTGTCTTCATTTACACCCTCCCATGGCGACTGGCCCCTTTACTTCCAGTGTTACACAGGACCTGTTATTTAGCCTGTAAGTACTATTTACTTTATTGAGTTTCTCTTACTGCAGGTCGACATCAGCGGCTTCAGCTGAAACGCTTGTGTGCTTTTTAAGCAGCACAGTCGCCCCGGAACTACTTTAACCAGGCATTATCTCGTGCCTGTTTCACCCCCCGCGCCCCCAGTAAAATGGGTTTACAAATGATTAGCAAATTAATTAATGAGAATTCTAGGTAGCACATAATCGTTTACTAATGGGCTGAAGCTGACAACTTAAATCGGTAACAATGGTCTAAAGTGGCCCTAAGGGTCCTAAAGAGGCTTGTTCCTGGAACAGCTTGTGATAAGTTGTCAGAATACACCAATTTAAATGGTGGTCAAGTATTAAGCAACAGATGCTTGTAAACATGACAGATGTAATATAACATTTATTAGCTCCATAAATTATATATTATCATGAATTATCTGCTAGATCCAGTGCTCAACGAACAAGTGTGTAGTGTGTGGTGACAAGGTGAAAGTGAAATTACAAGAAAACAACGCATTGACAACATTGTAAAAACTCTATAGGTAAATTTATACAATTTAGGGAAGACTTTTGTTGTAAGCTGGTCGACGACGTTTCAATCTCAATTAGTTGAGATCATCATCAGGATGAAAAAGTGAGCACTCGGAATCATGGCGTTGATTTGGATAAGACAGGTAGTCTTGATATGGCAGGAAGATTACACCGCAGCATCTATGCCCTATCACTTGGGTAGGCATTTGTTGAGCAGATCAATGCGAGGGGTTCCATCCTGAAGTTTTTAATTGTAGGGATCTTGGAGATCCGTCCACACAGCTTAATACAGCACTCAATGCCAAGTTCTTGAATTCTCCGGGTAGCTGAAAACAGCACCTCATATGCACTAAAGCCACCTGACAGGGTTGTTTTCAAAAGCCTGTTTTATTAACAACAATACCAATACCAATACCACTACCAACACCTATACCACCACCACCAATGCCATGACCACCAATACCACTGCCAATATCACCACCACCACCAATACCATCACCATCAATACCACCACAACTACCACCAGTACCACCACCACCACCACCATTACCTCCACCAACAATACCATCACCACCAATCCACTGCCACCATCACTACCATCAATACCACCACCAATACCACCACCATTACCACCAATATCACCATAGATACCACCACCAATACCACCACCAACACCTATACCCACACCTCCACCACCACCAATGCCACCACCACTAATACCACCACCAATACCACCACCATCAATACCACCACCAATACCACCACCACCACCAATACCATCAATACCACCACCATCAATACCACCATAACCACCACCAATACCACCACCACCACCACCAAGCCAATACCACCACCACCACCACCACCAATGCCACCGCCAACACCACTACCACCACCACCAATACCAATACCACCACCAATACCATCACAAATACCAATATCACCACCACCAGTACCACCAACCCCACCACAAATACCGCCAATACCACCAATACCAACAATACCACCACCACCATCAATATCACCACCATCAATACCACCAATACCACCACCACCAATACCACCACTATGACCACCACCTATACCACCACCAATATGCCCACCGCCAATACGGCCACTACCAATACCACCACCAATATTACCATCAATAGCTTCACCAATACAACCACCACCACCAATACCACCACCACCACCATACCATCACCACCACTACTACCACTACCAATACCACCACCAATATGACCAATAGCACCACCAATACCACCACCACAAATACCACCAATACCACCACCAGCAATACCACCACCACCAATACCACCACCACCACCAGCAATACCACCACCAATGCCAATACCACCAGCAATACCACCACCACCGATACAACCGCCACCAACACCTCCACCACCAATACCACCACTAATACCACAACCAGTACCACCACCACAACCAATACCACCACCACCAGCAATACCACGCAGCTTAAGGCAGCACTCAATGCCAAGTTCTGGAATTCTCTGGGTAGCTGACAAAAGCACCTCATCTGCACTAAAGCCACCTGACAGGGTTGTTTTCAAAAGCCAATACCACAACCAACACATATACCATCACCACCACCAATGCAACCACCATCAATACCACCATCATCAATACCATCACCATCAATACCACCACCAATATCACAACAACTACCACCAGTACCACAACCACCGCCATTACCTCCACCAACAAATACCATCACCACCAATCCAATACCACCACCACCACCATCAATACCACCACCAATACCACCACCACTCCCACCAATACCACCATAGATACCACCACCAATACCACCACCACCAATACCACCACCGACACCTATACCCACACCTCTACCACCACCAATGCCACCACCACTAATACCACCACCACCACCAATACTATCACCATCAATACCACCACCAATACCACCACCACCACCAATACCATCAATACCACCGCCACCAATACCACCACAACCACCACCAATACCACCACCATTACCACCACCACCACTAATCCAATACCACCACCACCAATGCCACCACCAACACCAATACAACCACCAACAATACTACCACAACCAATAGTAATACCACTGCCAATACCATCACTAATAAAAATATCACCACCACCCCACCACAAATATCGCCAATATCATCAATACCAACAATACTACCCCCACCACCAATACCACCACCATCAAAACCATCACCACCACCAATACCACCACCACCAATACCAGCACTGTGACCACCACCTATAACACCACCAATACGGCCATCGACAATACGGCCACTTCCAATACCACCACCAATATCACCACCAATATCTTCACCATTACCACCACCACCAATACCACCACCACCACAATACCATCACCACCACCACTACCAATACCAATACCAATACCACCACCAGTATGACCAATAACATCAGCAATACCACCACCACAAATACCACCAATACCACCAACAGCAATACCACCACCACCAATACCACCACCACCAATACCAATTTCACCACCAATACCAATACCACCACCACCACCACTACCACCAATACCACCACCAATACCAATACCACCACCCATACCACCACCACTAATACCACCACCACCAACACCACCACCACCAATATCATCACCACCACCAATTCCACAAACAGTACCACCACCACAACCAACACCACCAGCAACACCACCACAACCAATACCAATACCACCACCACCAATACCACCGCCAATACCACCACCAGTACCACCACCACCAATATCACCTCCACCAATACCACCACTACCACCAATACCACCACCACCTCCAATTCCACCAAATACCACCAATACCACCACCAACACCACCACCAATACAAATACCACCACAACCAATACTACCACCAACAGAACCAATACCACCTCCAATACCACCACCAATGCCACCATTACCACCACCACCAACACCACCATCATCAATACGACCACCACCAATACCACCAATACCTCCACCACACTAATTCTACCACCACCACCACCAATACTACCACTACCATCACTAATACCACCAAATACCACCAATACCACCACCAACACCACCAGCAATACAAATACCACCACAACCAATACTACCACCAACAAAACCAATACTACCACCAACAAAACCAATACCAACACCAATGCCACCAATACCACCACCACCAATACCACCAGTAATACCACTACCACCAATCCCAACATCATCAATACCACCACCACCACCAATACCACCACCAGCAATACCACCTCCACCAATACCACCAATACCAATACCAGTACCACCAGCAATACCAGTACCACCACCAATATCAATGCCACCACCAATACCACTACCACCAATACCACCACCAATACCACCACCAATACCAATACCAATACCACAACCACCAATACCACCACCACCAATGCCACCACCAATAGTACCATCAATACCAATACCACCACCACCAATACCACCAATACCACCACCAATACCATCACCGATACCACCAATACCACCACCACTAATACCTCCACCACCACAAAAAACACCACCACCACCAATACCACTACCACCACCAATAAAATCATCAATACCACCACCAATACCTCCACCATCTCCAATACCACTACCACCAATACCAACACCACAACCACCAATTCCACCAATACCAATACCACCAATACCATCACCAATACCAATGCCCCCATAAACACCCCCACCACCAATACCACCACCACCAATATCACCAGTACCATCACCACCACCAATACCACCACCAATACAGCCACCACCAAAACCACCAACAACAATACCAACAACACCAATACCGCCACCAATACCACCACCACCAGTACCACCAATGCCATCACCACCACCAATACCAGCACCACCAATATCACCACCAATACCAACACCACCTATACCATCAATACCAATACCACCACCACCAATACCAACACCATCAATAACACCACCACCAATACCAATACCACCAGCTTGGCTCTTCTTACTCACTAGTAATTGTCGGGGCACTATACGAGGCCAGAGCTGCAGCCGAAACCTTCCCTCCCTCCATGCCTGCCATAAAGCACAGCCCGCCCTGCACCAGGAGGTGAAGCCAGGGCCCTACTACAGATGGAGTGTTTTTTTATTAGACCAAAGATAGCAATGACATTACTCAATTTCACACTGCACACTCAAATCATGGAGAGGGCAGGAAATAGCCCCCTCTCCCGCTCTTCCTCCTGAGCCGCAACAGTGTAATCACAGAGCGAAAGGTATTGGAGGATTTTGTTAGTGTTGTTTATAGCTCAGATCATATGTAACTCTCACTTCACACGCTGTGCCTGTGTAATTTACAACACTTACACATCTTCTTCACTGCACTATTTATCACTACTTTAAAGACGTCACAGGCCGGTCTCGTCCTCTGATATTTACAATCTAACAAGCAGTCCAGAAGGCCCTTTATTGCAATGCAATAGGTCTTGCATTTGTGAGAGTTTTAGCTGTTAGTATTGTAAATTATACAATGCCTTTTATTTATGTTTTAAAACCCAAAACATAAATGAAAGGCATTGTCATTTACAATGGCAATAGCTCAAATTCACGCGAATGCAAGACATATTGCATTGAAAATGTTTATTTTGGAACTGAAAGTTTGGATTTATTGAGTGGTGCAATTTTATTGACCAAGGCTTACAGATGAGGGAGAGGGCAGCATAACCAATTCTGATGGTGGATACGAAGAGACCCAAAAAGGACAGGGCCAAATAGAAGGGATCATTATGGAATATTAGAAGAAGATTTATCAGAGCCATCAATTTAAAAAGTGGTCCTTCCCCTTTGAGTGAGTGAATGAGAGTTATAAACCTCATCTTCTTTCTAACCTTCGATTTGAATGTTCTCTTCCGGCCCGCTCCCTGGAATAGTTAAATCACTATGCTGTACATTTTGCCCTATCTCTGACTAAAACCCCGTGTAGTGACAATGGCAGAAAGGACGTGTTCATACGTTGGTGGAACAAACTTGATACAACCAACTTCAATACTCGTTTGATGGACACCCTTCCTAATACTGACACGTCCACACCTGTGTTAAATACTGCAGTATCCAAATGGCTGAGCTCTGCCATTGATGACGTTCTCCCTCTAACACCTAAGAATTCCACATTCCACCGACCTCCTGCACCCTGGTTTTCTGAAGACCTAAAGTGCATGAAATCCTATTGTAAGACCTTGGAAAGGTAATGGAGACGCTCTTACTCCGCTCCTCGTAAAGTGGCCTATAAGGAAGCCCTTAGAAACTACCACCACCAATGTAAAATGGCTAGAGCCGCCTAGGTTTCTAACACAGTTACTAATGCCCAAAATTGTCCACGTACCCTGTTTTCTGTTGTGAAAAAATTAACACGAGAAGATTTGGTACCGGCCCCCCCTGCCCTTGACGAGACCCAATGCAATTCTATTGCAACATTTTTCATATCCAAAGTAGAGCGTATCTACGATTCTTTAAGCCCCTCTACATCTTATGATCCACCTCTCATGGAGCCAGTATTGATTCCTGGTCACTCACCCTTTGCAATGGCTAAACTTACAAATTGGTCACTCTTCGATGATGCCTCCTTCTCTTCTTGCCTGAACAGTATCAAATCTGGCTCCCCACGGGATCCGGTATCGGCCAAAATTCTAAAATTGCTTGAACTTGGCACACGTCGTGTGTTAATGCACCTTCTTAACTCTTCATTATCAGAGTCACACGTCCCACAGGAGTGGAAGCATGCAATGATCATTCCTTTATTGAAAAAGGCTGGAGCTGATGTTGCCAACTTGTATAATTTCAGACCTATTTCATTGCTGCCCATTCTTTCAAAGATCCTGGAAAGGTATATCAACACACAATTAACCAATCTTGTGGAGAGCTCGGGATTTTTACATCCATCTCAGTCAGGCTTTAGAGCACACCATTCGACCGAAACCACACTTTTAGGAGTCACCGAGAGTCTGCGACACAGTGTCGACCGCGGAGAAACATCCGCCCTTATTCTTCTCGACCTGAGCGCGGCGTTCGACACTGTGTCTCATTCCATTCTTCTTGCGACTCTTCGGTCCCTGGGTGTAGAGGGTGCTGCCCTAGCCTGGATAGCCTCCTTTTTAAGAGACCGCACTTTTCAGGTTTTCTCAGCATCTGCTTCCTCTATAATTTGTCCATCGGCTCACGGCATTCCCCAAGGGTCTATACTTAGCCCCTTACTATTTAATATCTACGTAAGACCTTTGGCTACTATTGTGGAGGAAGCCGGTCTCACCTTGTACTCTTACGCCGATGATACACAAATCATTTTCTCTCTTTCCAATAAAAAGTGTAATGACACCTCGGCTTTGAAGGAAGGTTTGATTTGTGTTTCCAAGTGGATGGAGAGTAATTTCCTGAAACTTAACGGCGACAAGACCGAGGTTGTGATACTAGGCAGGGGTAAGGACCTCTGGAGCCCCCACCATTGGCCCAAGGACATGGGACCTACCCCGCAGCCTGCAACTGTAGTACGCAATCTCAGGTTTCTCATTGATGAGAACCTTACAATGAGACAGCAGGCTGTGAAAGTGGCCTCTATCTGTTTTGTCACCCTGAGATGGCTTCAAAAAATCCTGTGGATGTTGCCCCCTTTGACTCAAAGAACGATTGTCTAGGCGTTGGTTGTTTCCCGCCTTGACTACGGCAACATTCTATATCTTGGAGCCGACCTGACAACCATAAAAAAACTTCATGTTGTTCAGAACGCTGCGGCTAGGCTGCTCCGCAACGTTCCCAGGAGAACATCTGCCTCTCTAGCACTCCGTGACCTTCACTGGCTCAAAATTCCAAACAGAATTAAATTCAAAGCCCTCTGTCATGTTTTCAAAATTAAGCAAGGTTCAGCTCCTAAATACCTTCAGGGCCTTATCCAGGCTTGTAAGCCTAGCCGAACTCTGAGATCATCAGGGAATGGTGACTTTTCCGTTCCCAGATTTAGGCTAACTGAAATGGGAGGCTGTTCCTTTGCCCATCTGGGTCCCAAATTTTGGAACACTCTCCCTGTGACCCTAAAAACAGAAACGAATCTCTTCCGTTTCCGCAAGGGACTTAAAACTTGTCTCTTTCAAAAATAATTTGTAGCCTCTCCTCAGTAAAACCTGCATACAAGTTGTTCTTCTCCAGTCTGTCCCTGAGCGCCGGGAAACCCTCTGCAGGTAGCTGTGCGCATTATAAGTTTAAATAAATAAAATAAATCTTTACTCAAATGGGTATACTGGTGCTGGAAAACTCTAAAAAAAGATGAGGAAATCAAGAAACCATTAAGACCTGGAGGAGTTTCATAAAAGAGAAATAGTTGTGCTGCTGGTGAAACTAAAGTGGAAGGGTATTCCAGAGTGTGGCGGTTACGAAGTAAAGAGATCTGCTGCCAGTACTATTTTTCAGAATTTTACGGATCGAGGCCAAGAAGCCTCAAGAAGGGCGCTCTGTAGTCTCTTAGGAATGTGAAATTGTATTATTTGTTGGCAAAAGAAGTGTTTAGTTCACATAAGGCTCTATGACAATTACGTCCAGCCTTAAAAATAGTTTTCTTCTTTACTCATATACAGTGAAGAGGTGGCAACTATTCAGAGACAGAGGGTAGGCTGAAACGGCCAGGAGGAGCAGTACTGCTCAATTCCTGATCAGTTGCAGCCGATGTACATGGTGTTTAGGGAGTCTGAAGTGCACAGAGCTACTGTAATGAGGGCTGGAATGGATGGGAGCTGCAGTCTGGGTGGCAGAGCTGTGAAGAACTGTATACAAAGCTGTAGTAAGGCCCAGCATAGTAAGAGCAGTCTGGCCTCCTTGGTCAAGAAAAATTAATGACATTCATGACATTAAGAAAAGCAGTTTTGTTGCAATGTAGTGGGAGGACATCAGAGAGTTAGCTTCAATAAGTGAAGTATTTTGTAGGATGAATTTTTTTTCCCAAGATCATAGCGCCAAGCAGAGAAACGTGACGCACACTGCTAGTAACTAAAGGAGAAGGACCAGCAAAGGTTTATTTAAGAAGTGGAATGACAATGCTAGCATTTATTTGAGAGAGGATCAGGGTACCGCAGTGGATAGGACGGTTACAGATGTAAGTCAGGACTTAAGGAAAAATAGGGTGGGCTTTGCTCACAATGAAAACCGGACAGGGGTGAAGTAGAGAGGCACAATTTGATGGAACTGAGGTTAGAGAGTGTCTTGACTAGATTAAGAGGTTTACAATGAGATGGGTGTGACTGAACAGAGGAAGTAGTGGCGTAGAAGAAGTGAAGAAGAAGAGGTGAAAGGGAGGCTCATGGATGTTAAAAATGTTATCATCTAAGAAGCCAGAAAGGGTGTCACATACATCATCTTCGGGAGAAAGAGAGTGTATAGGGCAACCAAATTAGTGACCACCCTGAGGACAGTGCGGGTGGAGTTTGATGTTGAGTTGATAGAGTCTGACATAAAACTGGCACAAACCAAAATGAATTTGCTTTTTTGTAAGCTTTTAGGGTGGTGTGGTAGTTGTGAGTTTTGATATCACAGTAAGAAGATGGCCATAAGCATTCAGCTTTCTTTTATTAGAATTTGGCATTGGTATTAACCAGGTTGCTGAAGGTCTATATCAACACCCATGCAACCTTTGCAAGTTTGAGTTACAATAACCACATAATATTTCAAGAGTCAACCCCCCCCCCCAGTTATGGGCCATCAAGTCCTTTTGAATTTTGATGGTTTACTTGGCATTTGTTCTGCAATTCTCTTGTCTCCTCTACTTAGCATGTGATACTACATAACACTGTCAATCCCTGCCACGTAATCATCCAGGCAATTTCGTTTTTAGACTACTGACAAACTAAGCCTTAAAGTGTGAGTCTATTGGAGGACCATACTTTTTGCTCCATCCTTTCACATATGGTTAGGTAACATATATATTTACATTTTGCCTTATGTGTTCGTGGAATGGAATAATACCAATGAGATATGGTTAATCAAATGTATGGAAGGTGTATTCATTGTATGTTTTAGACATTTGTGTGCAGATTCTTGTTTTCCTTTTCAGAAAGGTCTTCTATAGGTTTAAATTGTAAGGTGATGCGCTAGAATGCATGAAATGCAGTACATTCACCAGGGAATCGTGAAAATGAATCATACAAGTGTCCAATGCTTACTTTATAAATTGTGATCAGCTGCCGTTTTCGTTTAGTAATACTTGTATCAGTTTACAGTGCACCATATAAGAGTATAATACAATATTGTTTGATTTGCATATTAAAGATTTCCTTTATTGGGCTACATGTAGGTTGTAGAATTAATATGCATCTAAAGATAAATGTTAAGTTAGCATGATTGTGGGCCTTAAGATTACAGTTGAGACATTTAACACTAATGAGAAGTTGTTTTCTGTATTTTTTTCCTCTGCAGTGCAGACCAAAGGCATTAATCAGTCAGTGAAAAGCACATTGTATTTCTGAGATAGGGAGGTGAAGAAGAACTGTCAAGGTTGAACAATTTTAATGAAGAACAAAGGGAGTGTTACTAGTTGCTACTATAAGATGATGAGAGGTATCCAAGGAGGCTTTGGAAGCAGAGACTGGCCTATGGCAGTAGTCTTGAAGGTACCAAGTTCTTTCTTGGGAACTGAAAAGAAGCTGTGATGTGTATGATGTCATATTTCTTGAATGTTCCTTTTACAATTTCATTGATGAACCCACCTTAGGGTTAGTGACAATCCCTTTAGGCTCTGAGGGGTAGAGACCTTTCTTGACTTCTTTGATTTTGTGGCTTCATGCTATACACAATTCTGTACCTAAGGAACTTCTACAGACCTTTCTTGCTTCCTTGATTCCAATAGGGTAATTCCTATCCTTAGATTAATGTAGGGTTTGTTAGATGCTGCAAATCTTTTCCATGTATGGGAAGAAGGATCAAAATCATTCGCCCAGCCATCAATTTCTTTGGTATCACTGCAACAGCGATACTCATATGCTCTACACTATTGAGGACTAATATTGTAAGATACATTGCTTTTCCTTTAACAATCTTCTATTTCTACAGTATGATCTTGAGATTGATTTATATTAGTCTGGCTATGAGTTTGTAATAAATCTTTTAACTTCAAGTTGCTGACTCAGAATTTTATTTTGTGTTCTTGATGACTGTACCTGGAGATTCAAATTGTTACTAACCCCTTGTCCTCTCAGGCTACTATCAAGGTCTTTTGACCAGAGTTAAATTGGGAAGAAATAGCCCAGAGCATTCCCACTATCACGCCTTCTGAGTTCACTTTCTAGCAAAGAAGCTTTATGGTGCTAATGCTTTCATTTAGAGGGCTGTATAATTCCTGGACAACCTGGAAATTGCAAGTAATACCACATTCCTGGTATTACACCCCTGGTGGCAAACATCTGTAAAATTGAGCATTGCCATGATATTCCAGGTTCAATAACTCAGATTTTCATGGTAATTCCCAATTTCTTAGGTGTCGCTCAGGGAGCAAGGCAGAATATAGTGATATTCCAGCATTCTGGGATCACCACTGTTTTAAGGTCTCAAAGCAATATTCCTGACTGTAGGAGAGTAGGATCTGCTTACTATGGTTACCCCCACTTTTTGCTGGTGTTTCACTGTTTTTCAACTTTAGTTTGGCTGGGGCCCTACTATCGAGGACCCCTGCCTAGCTGCTTCCTCTCTAAAATGACTTCATGTACTTTAGGTACACTCCAGTTTGGTTACTGGGTTACCCTTGTGAGACCCTAGTATATGGTAACTTAGGTACCAAGGGCATAGGTACCCCAAAAGCCTACCAGGGGCTGCAGCATGTATTATGCCACCCCTGGGAAGTCTTCCAAAATTACACCACAGGACTGCACTGCAGCCTGGGTAAGGTGGTGTATGCACCCCTTACTAAGATATAGGCCACCTATATCTAACTTTAATCACTGACACATATAAACCTATCAGTCACTCCTATGGCAGGCCTTATCAATCCTAAAGGCAGAGTGCTTGGTTTTGTGTGAGAGGGTGCCGATGCATGAGCGGGACCCCTCTGCAGCCCCTGCTCTGGCGTGAAACTGGACAAAGGAAAATGGGTATAGCCACCCCTCTTTCCAGACCTTCCATTAGGTGGGTCCCCAGAGTATGTCCAACCCCTTTTCTTAGCATAAGTAAGGGACCCCTGGCAACAGGACTTTAGATTACACCTGGACGAAACTCTGAAACTGAATCCTGGAACTTCGCGCCCTACTAAAGACTAAAGGATGGAATAATCTCCCTTGGGTCAAGGCGTGACTCCCCTGCTCAAGCAGGCACCAACAAAGCATCTTGCCGGTCTGCATTTCCAAAGCTCCTGCTGGACTCCGAAGTATCTGTGACACAAGAGGATGATTTCAAGAATTCTCAGAGGCCAACACAAGCCCCCAGCAAAGCTGAGACCCGCAGCCCTCACAAGTGATGTGGAACTGGAACCCCTGGACACCGTGCACATTTGCTAGTGCATCAACTTCCCGAGCTTTTCTGAAGTTGTGCATTAGAATACTTGTATCCCAAGACCAGAGCATCATCTGCACTGAAGATTGTGCACCTACACTCCACGAGGGTGGCGTGAGCCCGCTTCTTGCATTTCCGCTTGAGGCTCCTTCTCGATCCCTGGTCCGTTGAATGGTGAGTCCCCTCGAAGATAACTCTACTTTTCTTTTGGCTTACCTGGTTGCTCCAGATGTGCTCTGACTCCCTACAAAGGGGTGAGTCTCTCAGACCTTGCTGGTCTGCACCAAAGCCAAACTCTGCTTTCTGCGTGGGTTGCTGTTGCCAAGGCTTGTTTAGTCCAACCTGGTAACCGACACCGCAGCACTTGCCATCCTTTATGGAACAGCTCGATTCTAGAACCTGGTTGTCGTCAATGCCTCCTGGTCCTCGTGGCTGAAGAGTCAAGCTTCACCTTCTTCACCTCCAAGCATTGACATCGGTGGGCATCCGCCTATCATCTTCCTGGTCACTGGCAAGTGACCCAGACTCTATTCCCTCTGCTTTCAGGTTCTTCTCATCTTTGATCCAGGCTTGGATCACACCGGACACTATCAACTTGAACGCCGGCAGCACTTTGCAGCAGATTGCCGTAGAAAACGACAACGAAACCTGACACGAAAAGACACCTATGCACCTGGCTTCCCTGGGTGAGGTAACTCGAGTACTCCGGTGCTCCCGTGGGTGTTGACTCTAGAACCTCCTGGTTCTAAAGGGGTTTGCTCCAAGTCCTCTTCTAAGTGTCCTTTATCTTTCAAATTCCAAACGCGACTTTCCCTATAGAAGTTAATGGTGATTTGCGGCTGTGTTTAGACACTGCACATGTCCCCTGCGTCACTACCTTGGGTGGTTCCTGGTGGCACCAGTGGTTTTACATGCTCTAGGCCTTGTCTCAATGCCAGTGGTGGTTCTTATACCACTTTCTTAATATATGGTCTGGTACGCCCCTAGGGCTCAACGTATGTTGTGCTAATTTACTGTGTGTTATTAAGTTTACTGAATGTACTTTTGCCTCTAGCCTCATAAAGAGACTAGTGGGATGAGTTTAGAATAAATACATATATTTCATATATATACCTGGTGTGTTTCTCTTTTAATTTGATCATTCACAAGATTATATACTGGTAATTCAAGCTGCGTTACATTCCTCCAAGACTTAGCCTGAAGGCTGCTCTTCACAGCTACCACTAGGATAGCTTTCTATTAAGGTTGTCTTTAACCTGCCATCAATAAGGGTCGTTTGGACTGGCGCAAGGTGCCCACTAGAAAAGTGGACAGCATATGCCAGGCCAACTTCTCACACTGACCACCTTAGAATGTGGGCCTGGGTGTTTATCTTTCTCGGGCCATGTATATGTTCTTTCACGATATTACTTTCCCCAGATACTTAGGGAGGTTTTCAAGTTTTGAATGGGCATATGAAAGTATTTCCCAAAATGAGATTAAAACAAATACTGGTAGTATTCAACCATCAGACCTGTAAAAAGGTGTCATGTGCATTTCTCCAATTAATCTGAAAACTGACATCATTACAGGATGTTTATAATTTATTCTGTGAACAAATTGTGCACTTTGTTGCACATTAACTTTCTGCCGAATTTGTATTAGAATTGCTTTAGGGATGCATGCTGTGGTGAAGTTCATTCTAATTAGCATACATGAGGTCAATTCAATTACCTTTTAAGTTGCACCATGTTACTGTTACTATTCATGTATTTTTATCCCCAGAGTATATCCTTCCACATCTTGGGGTGTCTCCCTGTCCTCACTAAAATTCTGCTGCCCTCCCAGGGCACTCTCATTCACATTATAATAAAGAAATTGTACATTGGATATTGGAAAGTTTGATGTTCATGAAATTGTGCTTTCACTGTTCATGTCAGCTAGTTATACAGCTCAGAGGACTAACTCATTCACTGCACAAATACACTCTTTACTTGTCATCCGAGATGTTGCTATGCAACTACATATATTGTAGCCCATAGGCATCTCGTTGATCTTTACTGACCCCTCAATTTGTTGGGTAATGTGTGGAGTCTGTCACTCTCTGCCGCTATTCGTCGCACCTTTGCTCTATCTATTTCTAAACAACTCTTAGTACTTAGTAATTTTCAGATTTTGGGTAATTTGTTAAAAGTGTTTGTTAGTACTGGAAGTCATATTTCAGTAGTACTCTTAGACTTATGCTTGTAGGCCTTGTAAATTGGCCCTGAAACCTTCAACTCCCAATTAGTGTAAATGCAAAGAAGGCACAGTCTTTTGCATTTGTATTTATAGTATAATCTGCATCTATTTTCTATTTTAGGCATCCCTTTTTTGGATTGTGCATGTTGATATATTGAGGTGTGTGCTTCAAACACAAATGCATAGTTATTATTTCATTGAGGTATTTGATTTATTGAAATGTGATTATTCAGCTTGCTTGAGTATATTCATGTTTACTATCACAAGGTTTGTTTTGCTTCTCTAGCTATTGTTGTTGAATAATTAACAAGGCGTCATAGAAATTAAAATATTTTCTTCTCAGTTATTGTTTTAAAACAATAAGCAATATTTTACAGAATATATGTAAGTTACAATTGGAGGATCTTCATAATTGGTTGTTTATTTTGAAAATGTGCAACCATTTTTTGACAGAATATATGAACTGGAATGAAGCAGCATTAGATAGAGAGGAACTTTAAGCCATTGATTTCACACTGAAGGTCCTTGTTGAACGGTACAGAAAAGACACATTGATTTTCCCCAACATGCTTATCTGCCTGTTTGAGGACAAGATAGCCTCCAAGTTTATTTGCCTGTTTGAGGACATCATAGCTGACAAGTTGTGGAGACAACAACAGCAGCTGCTGTCTCTTTACTGAGCTCTGCTTCAGGTGTTCAGAAAAGGTATGTGGGCATTTAACATCTATAACACTGGTATAGGCCCCTTTTGGTTCTTAGGTCTGTTTAGCTAGCTAAGGGAATGGAGGGTTTGGGGTTATCAATGTAGAGAGACTCAACAATACACTCATAATGAAACAGTATTTTATGTTAACCTGCCTTATCATTGTCACTATCTTGTTTTTTTCATAATCGTTACTATTCGTATCTTGTGCATTAGGAAAGGATTGAAATTTTAGTAAATCTTTGAAATATATATTTCTAACTTACTAATGCCCTTGATTGTGTCTATTCATGACGAAACAGGGTTTGGCTCTTTTAACTATTCCTGTGAAGTTTCCTAGGACTAATCATTACAAAAAAAAAACTTACTCAAGTAATGCCCAGTGGGTTGCGGGAGGCTGCAGTCCACCAGCTTCTCTGTCTCTTGTTGGTATGCTGACTAAGTCCTTAAAGAGTCTAGACAAATAACCCCTGAGCTGTGCTCTGGAGAGAAATCCAGAAAAGGTATCACTTGTTGTGAATGGATATCCCTCAAATATCACCAGTTTATTACCATTTTAGATGTGTTTGCAGAAATTTACAAAGGCATGCCAGAGTATTTAAAAGAATACAACAGGAGAATAACTTTACAAACTCCAAAATGCCTTTGTGAATAGGCCCCTACATTTACTGAGACCCTTTTAGACAGACGCTTTGTAAAACGGGATTATTTGTGGAATATAGGCTAATAAACATTGTATATGAAATGAAATAATTTAAAAGCCAGACTATCAATTTCAGAAAGTACATACGGCCAAGGACCATAGGTGTAGCCAGAGATCAATATCTGGTAGATTAAAACGTCTTTTTCTTCCACAACATGCAGCTCTGCCGGACTTGACCTATATCTGTTTTAGGAAAAGGCTGTCACCAAGTCAAGCCAAAACGTACAGGACTATCTATTTTACTCAAGTGACGTGTAATTGATTTAAGGTATAACAGTATACAGTTTTCTAGTATTAGCATAACCTAAACCCAAGACTATGGGCAGGCCCAGTTTGTGTCGCTCTTGCAACACTCACAAGAGCAATGCAAACATTTAGTTAGATTTTTGAAGCTACACAAAGACAATTTGGGTGGCTGTGAGTGGCTCCAAAAATGTGGAGTATCTCATCGCAAATTGCTACATTGAATTAATCTGCCCTTGTGTGGGTGTTCCCTCATGACTCCCATGGTTGTTGACGTATTCACAGATTTACAAGACCTTGTAATCTGGAAATGCACTCAAAAGATAAGCCTTCCTAGGACAGGCGTAGCAAGGAGAAATATCTTTATTTTTCAATGTTATTTCATCTTTCTATGTGTGCTGCTTTCTCCAGCACACATAGAAAGAGGAATATGGCTCTCAGGATTGTATTGTGCAAGAAGCTAACCCTTCCCAGGCCCGGACTGGCAATTCCGGGCACCGGGCAATTCCCCGGACTGGCAATTCCGGGCACCGGGCAATTCCCCGGTCGGCTGATTCATATGGGGGCCGGTTTTGTGACGGGGGCCGGTTTTGTGACAGGGGGCTGGTTTGGACCCTGACCGTGCATAATGCTGGTGCTGCATCATACTATAATAATCGTCCATTATTGTCCGTGATTTATTTTGTGACCCGATTTCAATTCCCTTCAGGCAGGCAGGCTAATGAGGCTACTATGATTATTATAATTGCTTTGTTTTTTAATCCACCTGTACCAGTACCTCCATGCTGTGCGCAGCAGGCACGCAGATATCTCCGCCGGGGCGCCGCCGCGTCTGCGCGCAGTTTTACAGTTAAACCTTAGGGCGGGGTCTGCCTGGATATGTAATGGACACACATTGCTACTTTCTGGGGCCAGGGTGGGTTGCGGCCGCGCAATAAAATGTGCGCGTGACTGAGGGTGAGAGCGAGGCGAAGGTCGAGGAGGCAGACATCTCAGAGGCCAGAGAGGTGACTGAGAAAGAGAGGCACCCTGACCCCATAATGTATTTATTTCTAGCCCCCATGTGTGCTGCCCGCAGGTGAGTCTTATTGTCCGTTCAGTCGTTTAATTTGCATGCAGTCCTGATCCTATGACCTTGCCTGAACTGTCTAGGTGCGGGTGCGTCACGACCGGGCCGGAATAGGCCTCGTGTTTTATGTGCCTGGCACGGCCTCGCACCCTTCTGCCGACTGGTAAGGTAAGTGCTGGTCTCACAAATCCTGGGAGGCCCCCTGTGGTTGCCACATTGCTTCTACACGTCTATTGCTGCGTACTGGCCCTGCATTGGAATCTGCCTGATGTGTCTGTAGTCCCCTGGCACTGGTGACTCCCCCCACCCTCCCCACCCCGCTTGCACTCTCCGTCATCTGCCAGTTCTGCCAGTCTTTCGTGCCACTGTGTTCTCTTAGCCGAGGAAGAAACGAGCTCCACAGGTTGGTTGCAGTGCCAGGGAAGGATCATTTCAGTGTTAGAAACGTTTTGAATGTTGCATTTCTCAGATCATGGTAACATATTTTCTCTCGTGATTGCAAATGCCTTGAATGCAAGCCCTCCCAGGGTGTCCCCACTTCACTTATGTCACATTCACCCTGATTAAAATTGTAATTCTAATTGCATTTATATAGCGCTTACTACCCCTGACAATTTTCGAAGCGCTTTTCCGTGATAGATCACCTTCCTATCAGCCTGCCAGCAAGGTGTCCTTGGCGCCTTCCTTCCGGTGACCTTGAGTGGTTTCACATGGTGTTCACCAAGCTTTTCTCTGAGGTACCGTTCAGGTGACTTCCGACATCCTCTGCCACTGTCTGACATAAAATTGCGGTGGTGTGAGGGAACAACACAAGCTGCATTTGCCCTGCCTGCTCTTGGCTTTTTAAACCTGATTTACAAATAGCAGCTAAAAATGGTCAATCATGAGCACCGAAAGGTATTTATGCCTGTTTACCACTGTTCATTCACTCCAGTAAGAATGTATTGGTACCTGAACCCCCAATCCCAGGAGCTGGGGCGCAATTTGTATTGAAAATCTATTAAACGATAAAACGGATGTAAATTTCATTAATACCTTTAACAAATGAATCTAAACGACTTATTGGACGTATGCTTACTCTTGTTCCACCTGACCTCATGCAGAAAATATCTGTATTATTTACAAACATCAAATGCCTTTTACAAAGCGTCAATTGTATTTTGTTTCCAGTTTTGCGCAACGTTTTTATTTAACTACCTCTTAGTCTCTTTTAGGTCTGTATCTTATTATTCTGACCTTTCTTCTTTTGTATTTGTTTAGTTTTACGTTTTGTTTTACTGCCGACGGGCCAGATGTACGACCAGTTTTTGCAGCCATAAAGGGGTTTTAGGTCATTTTGTGCGGTCGCAAAAAATGTGCAGTTTACCGCCCTTCTCAGAAGGTTGGTAGAGTACTCGCAAACGGGAACGGGTCCCAGGGGACCCCTTCCCCTTTGGGAAAGCATGCACAAATATTTTTTAAGGGCTGGCCACTGCCTGCTCTTAAAAAACGAAATGTTACATTTTTATTTTTTAAATGCATCCTGTTTTCCTTTAAGGAAACCGGGCTGCATTTCAAAAAGAAAAACTGCTTTATTTAAAAGCAGTCCTAGACGTGGAGGTCTGCTGACCTCACCAGGCCACCATCCCTGAGAGTGCCAGCCATTCCCAATGGGATTGCAAATTGCGACAGCCTCTATAATATGCATGAGGCATGCAATTTGTGGCGCCATTGGGAATCGCAAACAGTGTCTCAGACACTGTTGTACATTGATGTTTGCGACTCGCAAATTGCGACTCGCAATTTAATGCAATTTGTGAATCGCAAACATCAATGGTGGTACATCTGGCCCGAGATTCTGTGACCATTTGTGCCCCCTTCTGTTGGACATTACCTGCTTGTCACGCAGTGGTGGTTGGGCTCGCTCGCTATCGCGCCGAATGGGGGCTGGTCCTGCAAAATTTGCCAAGGCTGCTTTCAGTTCCCAGTCCGGCCCTGACCCTTCCTATACCAAAAAAATCCTGCATGCAACACAGGCCCCCTTGCAACATGGTGCAAGGGTGCCTGTGTTGGTGCTAGGCAGCCCATTGTACGCCAGCTCAGGGGGAACACTCACAGGCGCTCTGTATGCCTTAAATATAGCACATTCTGGCCCTTTCTCACTGACACAATGCAGCGCAGCAAGGTAACTTAATGCGCTGCGCCACTATTTCATAAATATGCCCCTGAGTTTTTATATCATGGATAGCATGCAAAGTATATTCTTTGATATCACTGTTACGATGTGAATTTCTAAAGCAACATTATTGTATATCTTAAATATTGTAAAAAAGCAATAAATAATCATTTATTTTAATTGGTGCAAATGCGCACTGTTTTTCTACACGCACTATGCATATTTTCACGTGGATCCGGTATAAAGAATGACTTTGTACCCCTTCTCAGCCCATTTACAAACTATACATTTTAACATACTGAAAATGAAGACAATTTTGATCCCTAATTCTCATGCTGTTCATGAATACTATTTAACATTTAGATCATGTTATTTAAAATGTTGTGGATTAAAATGAATTAATTTACAAAAACATTTGCAGGTTGTAATGGTTATCAAGTTATCAGTTTTCAGTACAAAAACAGACGCTTGAGAAGACTGACTCTTCCTGAAATAAAGATAGCTGCAGGATGGTCAGCCTATGATTGTCTTTTCTATGTATATTTAGTGTTGTTTTCGTTATTTTGGCTTTACAATCAACTAGACCTTGAAAGATCTCAGTAAATGTCACTAAAACCACACACTGGAGAAATGAACCCTCCATCACCGTAGGAAGCTAATAGTCAAAATAATAGCTTTCTAAACATGATAAAAATCAAAAAGAAACCACTTAGCTTTCTAAAGCCAAAATCAATAGTTCATTTATCTTGAGCAGGGCGGCTGCAGCTGTTTCACTGGCAGCCAGCGTGACTTGTCATTGGACAAGCTCTCTTTGTCCAGAGCAGCGTGAGCACTCGTACATGCATGCACAATTAAGCCTTCTGAGCCCTACCTCTCTTCACGTCATTCACAGGTGTATCATTTAAATACACTGTGGAAACTGAATAGACACTTAACTTGAAATTGATTTATTTTCAGACAGGAGCAAATACTGCGCATTTTGACATTTTGAGCAAATGGATAGCGTAAGAAAGCTTAAAAAAAAATAGCTCAGCGACATATGCGGGGTGATTGATTTATATAGTTGATTTTGTGTCTTCATTATCTGGGTCTTCATGTTAATGCGTTTAGAAATTGATACAAAACAACTTTCATTGCTTTTGAAAATTTAAGAGGGCTATGAAAATGTTAGCAATATGTCCAAAACTAACATTTGTCATTCTATGCAAAGAAACACTTGTAATCCTGTCCATAGAAAGTCGTCTTCACGCAGAGTTCCTATCTGCCTGTACACACTTATAGCTGAAAATATATGCCTCTTTTATTAAACTCATGTTGGAGATGTTTAACACCTGGCCATGGAGTGTGGGGTTGTAATCTGTGGTGTCACTGTGAAGATGTAGAAAGCTCTGCTTTTCCAGTTACTGGTGGGAAACACGGTTGTATGAGTTAAAGGCAGAGAGTACCTATGCAATGAAATTCAGGGAGCAGAGGGAGAGTATCCCATTAAATTGCATCAATGGAAAACATTAGAGGCTCTCCTTGCCTCAGGGCACACCACAGGATGGTTTGAAGAGCAGTTAGATTCAGGAGCTGCTCATCCGCTACTACACAGCAGAGGCAAAAGTGAAAAATAAAATGATAATAAAATAATTATTATGATTTTATTTTTCTCTGTTGCCTCTGCTGGGTAGCTGAGTCATGGGGGGGGGGCATTCTGGGCTTTAGGAGGAGGAGTTGTGGGAACTGCTAAGAGCACATGTGGGTTTGACCGGTGTCTTAGGGTGGCCAAAATGACATGCACATTTAGAGGCCGATTCCAATCCCAGTTGGAAGAGCAACGGATCGGGTTCAGTATTAGCGGATCCAATTCGGAGGCTGAATTTCCGTCCTAGTCGTACACGGGTCCGGACATCGAAGTACGATGCAAACAAGCGCGAAATCTCCGTCCAAATCGTTTCCGGGTCTGAACCGCTCCGTGCGACTCGGTCACAAGCAAACCGTGGTGCGCAATGGAGACGTTTCACGACCGAGCTAGTACAATGCTCGATTCGGAGAGCCGAATCGAGTCAGAGCATCTGGTTCGCAGTAACTCCCAGAGAAGGACTTCGGGGGTCTGCGTCGGACCCCCTGTTACCCGCAGCCTTACGACTTGAGCAGAGGGGGAGACCCATGGTTCTCCACAGCACAGGCATTTATGGTGCAGATGGCACCGACACGTACCCATTGTAGGGGGCGCAATTGTCCGCGACGTACACATTCAGTCAATGGGAGCCCATGTACGCGTCCGTAAGACCGGCTCCTATTGACTTCTATAGGAGTCCGACCGAACCGAGTCCGACAGCATACGGCCGCATCGTACTCGCTCGGTCGGACTACAGGAGTCCGGATCGGTCGGAAAACACCCCGGATCCGGCTCGGCCGGAGTGCTTTCCGACCCAGATCGGAATCGACCCCTCTGCATTTCTCTACCCAGCTGTGTTGCAGAGTCAGATGGAGAACAAACACATGCTCCCAGGCCCTATCTGTGCGGCAAACCAGGCCACTCAGACTATTCCCAGTGCTTCTCTCATGGTAGGTAACAGTGTTCCCAGTATAAAAGTGGCACCAAGATTGACATGTGGGAGCCTGCACAGTGTGCACTAGTCGAGGATGGGGAGAGGAGCAAGACAGTGACATGTCGCATCGGGAGCAGCCGCCACTAGTTAGAGTGTCCTAGAAGATTAGAGGTCATACACACAACACCGAGATAGATAGAATTTAGAGTGATTTAAAGAGACAAATCAAAAATGCAAGGTTAGGACAGCTGCACATTATGTCGTGCTTTCATCCTTAAGTGTAGGGAATGCATCTAGAAGGCCAGGAGAGAGAGTCTTGTGATCTTTATTGAGCTACCAGCTGGTTTCGAGAAAAAAAACTTTTCTTTTCCCTTCATCCTATAAGGAATACTATTTTTCCTAAAATTGTATCATTTTGTTCCCATTCAGAAACTTGGCTCGAGCACTGTTTGTGCTCTGCAAGAAAGATTTCTGTTAATGGTTGAACATAGAAATGCCTATGAAATCTAATTCATCAGAAGTCTAACTAGCTCTTGCTTAAGGTGCAGTGCAATTTTGACTACACCTCTACACATCACAAATACATGGCTTGATGTGCACTTCTTTCTCGTGTGGTCTAACAATATTAAAATAAGTATGGCACTTGACATTATTTCTAAATTGAATTCACTGTAGGATTAGTGAATTTACTTAAATTATGTGCTTTTACTGTATCAAATGAGATATTAAGAGCAAATATTACTTAGATATGTACTCAGTAAAATGACTGTGGTTTACATAATGTGTGCCTTAATACATTAAATGACCGTTACTGTTAGATGTGTGAATAGAAACCATCTTTATGTTATAAAATTTCATTTATATTAGAAGCTAATTAGATTTATGTAATTTGTACATTAATGTATCATGTATTGCATTAAATGCAGTGCCTGTTCAAATGTACATGTATACCTTTAGGATTTTACTATATGCCACATGTAATATGAATCTAATATAGTGCCAATTTATACTAATTTATGTTTTAAATGTGCACACGCAAATTACAGGTGCACCATTGAGTTAATGTTATAACTTGACGTTAGTAGACCTGTTTACCATGCTGCATAAAATACTACTTTCCATTTTCTGCTAACATTGCATTTCTTGCAGGCGTTCACACACTTTGTTATTTTGACAATAGATACATTACTGTACTAGTAATAGAAAGAGAGATCCTGAAAAGAAAGACGAAAGAGCCAGAGCGTTAACTGAAAGGTCTACTCAGCAATGTTACCAGCTAACCTGAGCGTGAGAAGACAGTCACTCCCATTTCCATGATTGTATCTTTTACTAATGTTGCAATCTATGATGTAAGAAGGGAGAAAGACATTGGAACCCTGATGATATTTACAGAGCTGTGTCGCTCTCACGATCCTGATGGAAATAACTGTTGTTCACACTGTCTGAGGTTAGAGATTTACTCTGTGGACTTTGAGAGGTTTAGACCTCAATGCTTCCTTTGATTTTTTCCTAAATGTGGCTTAGGCTGACACTTACTTCCCTGACCCAAGATGACTCTAGACCCAGCTTCTGCTATGCTGGCACCTTTCTACTTATTTATCCTGCCCGTTTCTATTTTTTCCTTTATTGAATTTTCCTGATTTTGGAGATCCTTTTGGTTCCAATACCATCCTTTTCGCTTGGACTCTAATTTAAGTAATTTTGATTTTCTCATGTACAGACGAGAAAACATGAGACTCTTCTCTGAGCATCAGATACTTTTGTTAATTTTTTAAATTGCTGTGACTGACCTTCTGGTTTGATTTATACTGGTACACTGAAACTTCTTTAGGAGGTTACCTTTCCCAGTTGTTATTCTGTATCTTTATAGCAGGGTACTAAGAGTTGTGTACCTTAATTTGATTACTAATTTGTAAAATCGTTCATAACAACAGCCACTGATTCCTAGTACTTATTGTGTAGCCAAATGGGTTATACTGTAAAATTGAAATTGATATATGTAGTGTGAATTTCCATCACCTCTCAGTTGGAAAATAAAAATCCATTGGTAAGAAAGTGGGCACAGAGTACTGGATCAATTACTTCAGTCCTCAGCAGAAATATAATTGCAACACACTGGGCACTGATATGCATTGCTTCAGAAGTACCTACAACTGAAATTTTAGTCTAACCTATTTAAAACACAGTGGTATGTCACAATAGTGCCAAACAAGACTAATGAGAAGGCTACATCTCAATGGTATTGTAGACATAAGAAGGGTATACCTCAGAAAGGAGACCCTTTATTGAAGAAAATCCTTTAAAAAGGACGGATTCCCATCACTCACCAAGGTGATATGCTTCATCATCTGAGTCTCCTCCTGGTCACACACTAATGTAACCAAGGGTTAAAACATTCTTACACTGAGAAGGGAGCTCATGGATGTTTTTCAAATAGGTGTAGTGAAGAAATTAAAGAGAGATAGCACTCTATAATATCACAGATGTGAAGGGGCAGTTCTATAAGGGTCACGGGCGCAGTGCATGAAAAGAGAGAGTGAGATTAAAAATGGATCGCAAGAGAAAAAATTGTTTACTGAATATCTTATGTTATCCACACTAAAAACAGTGCAAACAGTTTTAAATAATAAGTGTATTGATGTAATTATTTGGCCTACATGTTTTAGCCATATGGATTATTAATCTTAGTCTTTCTTCAGGACCACAAGAACCATATGTTGCTACTGAGATGTGTGAAAAAGTAGAAAAATAATGATATGTCTTTTCTAAGGTTGGAATAAATACAACCATATAACCTGGTTTTCAAGTGTTCAGATCCTCTGTCAAACATGAGATGCTGATGGCACCCATGTCTGACGAGGAGAGCACCCCACCCCACCGGGCAACGGCTCAGGAAAAGAGGCCCGCTCTGTTTGTCGTTGCCTCGCGGCCGAACTGAGCCATCACCAGGTGAGGTGGGGTTCCCTGAGACCCTGCTGAGACCCTGCTTTCCTATTGAAGTCTTTATGTCACACCATTGACCACAAAAATATTGTGGTATGAAAATGCCTTTGTAAAAAAACAATAATGAAAATATAGATGTTCTCAACCACTGTGAAAATATTGACTACAGAAATATTAACATGAATATTGCAAGTTACAACAATATCAAGGTCAGAATTATAGAGTGTCAAAACATAGAGGCAATACATGTCATTCAAGTAAAATATTTATATTCAAAATAGCAACTAAATCATTGTTCTAATTTGCATGAATATCTGCAATTTCACAGGTTTGTGGTAATTTCTAGCAATTCACCAGAACAAAAATTCTATGAATGTTGCATACCCCTACTTGACCCAGCATGGAGGATGAAGATTGAAAGCAGGTTCCCATGATTGCTTCTCCAGACCAATCCCTTTGGATTCTCCAAATACTGCAACCTTCCCCTTATCATTCTTGGATCCACGTCTTACTCACTTTATGAATTCACTTCCACTAACATAGGATGTGAGGCAAACCATATCTTTTCAACACACAATTTTAATAAAAAATATGAAAAACTGGATTATGCAAGTAACAAAACCTCATTCAAAACATACTAAGGTACAGAACCTCTTTTAAGATCCACACAACATGTTAAATATTCTATTGCATTTTGCAAGGATTCCTGTGCAGATTTCTGAATGTTAAGTAACTTGATTCAATATTCTTGCATGAAGAAAACTGAGGCAGATACTGACTGTTTCAGAGGAAAGCTATGGAGGTGATGGCTGTATTAAATATGCATTTTCTGCATGGTCAACTTGGACATTTCTAGAACCCATTTTGCTGGCATTGGAACTCTGTGCACTTCACCTCTGCTAAACAGGAGTACGATGCCTGTGATCCCCCTATAACCATGATCAGATTGGCTTATCCTTGATTGACATATTTAACTTCCCAATAAATCCTTAGTAGATGTTGTACAAAGTGAACTCAGGGTATAAACATTAAATGTCACTTGCACTGCAGCACCTATTGTGCCATCCACAGGGTTGGCCTGCAGCACAAACACCTTTTTTGACAGACAGGAAACCCTGCTTTCAAATATTCTTAAGTAACCTCTAAATACCTCTTGTCTCCCACATGGTTGGGTGCCTGATAAGTAAATGTGGAACATGTTCGAAAATAAATTTAGCATGTGCCACCAGTGACTAGACCCCAAAAGCTATTTCCACCAGAAGGGCTGTAACTGGACCCTAGAATATATCAAACTACATATTTAGCTTTTTGATAGGAAACAGGTAAATGAGTGATTCAAAGTCTGTTCTTCATATTTATTAAATCTCAAATTCAGTAGTGAAGTTCTATTTTAATAAATATTTAGGAATGTAACTTTTAAAAAGATACCTTTTTCTGTGCCTGAAGCTCCTGGAGGGAGGCCGATTTGCTTCACCCGAACACCAGCGGCCCAGCCAGTGCTTTACCTTAATGATAAGTGAAAACTCCTTGCAGATTAGAACAATTTCCTTAAGACTGGTGACAGGATGGACTTGGTTTTGGGTATGCTATTTTCCCTACCAGTTTAGCAAGGACAATTAGAGTGGGCCCAGGAACTTCATTGACTTGAAAGGACAGAGGTGAAGCCTGCCCATTCATAGTTTACTGTAAGGAGAAACTTGAATTAGGGAAAGCCTTTGTCTCAAGGTCAACACTTGCCATGCTGGATCTAAACGCAGTGAGAGGGAAGCTGCCCTGAGAGCCATTTTGAGTGGTCATAGGAGAAGCAACTTCTCAGTTCCCTAAACGCTTCCCTAACTGGCACACAAGCTCCCTCCATGGGCAGAAGGGAGTGTACCATCCTGGAGTTTGCTTAATATGGTGTAATGTGGGATTATTTGCTGTAAGGCAATCAGGGAGTGCTGCAATTTATTTAGGAGTGTCCACAAGTCACCCCCAGCCATTGCCAGTGCAACCATAAATATGGCACCCAAAGAACCCCTCCTCAGAACACTTTCTAGACATGATCAAGATCAGAAGAAAAGCAGATCTGCTGTTTGTGTCATGAGAGGCACCCTGAAGGATAGGACAGAACCTGATCTCTCTTGTTCTATGACTTATACCTGGACTCCCACGAGAAGTTGAATTGACCAAACACAGAAAATATTTGATGGTGTTGTAGGCAGTACCACATTTCAGGCACTACCCTATTTTTTAATCCATTTGCGAAGAGCCAGTCATACTAGATGAGGAAACCTCACTCACATATTGTGGCATGCTTCATCAGCTGCAATTTCATTCAACCCTGGTACGATGATACTACCACGGCGGACTCAAACCTCAGTATGAGGGAGTGATTTACAATGTAAGCATTGGCTAGAGAAGGGGTCCAGATGGGATAAAAATACTGTCCGGTAATTCCAAGGTAATACCTTTAATAGAGGGTATCAAAGGTATAATTAAAAATAAGCAAGAATGGATGATATTAAGGTTCAATGACCCATTTATCCAGACTACGTCAAAATGTTTCTGCCCACGCTCGTACCAAACAATGGTCAGGGACATTCATTTGGGCAAAAGATTCCTAGCTCCTAACAATACTTCACACCTTACTACTACTGCATGGAAAGAAATTTCCTAAGTTTGTGTAGGATGTAAAGTACAACTCTAACTCTGGTTTATTTGCACCTCATGGTCTGTTGGGTGGTACATACCCACTGTAGCCACACATTCATTTGTGGGGTGCACTAGCATTGCCACATACTGCCGCCTCTTCTTCAGCCGTAATCGGCACGATGAGGGATGAGGTTGTAGATGATGAAGCATGTCACAAGACATAGTTGATGCAGCTTCCTCATCTACAACACTATTACATGTTTTTTGTTTGTGATTCCTTGGAGGTTGTGCGATACTTGTGCCTCCAACTCTCCCTTAGTGATGCTAGTCACTTGGTGTGACCTCCTTTGTGGCTACTGGGACACAACAACCTGCAAGAGACCTTATTTCCTGAAGTGAACAGTTGACCAACAACAAATGGCCCTGGACTAGGCCTTGCTGGTAGTCTCTGCTAAAGTGAGTCCTAGCCCCTTCGTGCTATTCCTAAAACCCTGAGAGGCTTAGAAGTGACCCATAGAAGCTGCTCACTGAAACCCTGAAAAGCAGAGACTTAGGGCTGATTACGATGTGGGTTGTAGAGCATTCCAACTGACTCGTTGTCGGAATGTTTTTTGACCGAATGAGATTCAGGGAGTCCAACTGACTGATTACGATGTTTTCCAAGCCATGAAATGGGTGGAGAAAAGGCAACTCATATGTTCGGGCGCAGCCGCAGCACCAGCATATTACTTCCCCTTTCTGCTGCGCACCGCCATGTCATCCTGGATCACGGCGGAGGCAGTGGTTGACCGCCACACTCGTAATAATGCAGGTGGACCCACAGTGGTGATCTGACCCCCACCGCGAGTATGGCAGCCATGAGGACCGCCGTACATGTTTATTCAGGCCCATTGAAAATATTTGGCCTTCCAAAATCTCCAGAGGGATGCTGAGGCAAATGTGTCTGATTTCGATGCAACCCGCTCAGATAAAGCTTCAGGCTTGCCCTGCTGGAGGATTTTGATCTCCACAGATAAACATTAAGTCAGAAGGTGATGTATTTGATTGGGATGAACCCACTTTGTGTATCTGACCTACGCTCTACCATGGTCAGCCTGAGATTGTGCCTAGGTCCCAGTTTACAACTTCGAAAGACTGTTGTTGCCATTTAATTGCTTTTGGCTCTTTTTTCACCTAAATCTTTAAAAATTTAAATCTCTCGTTCCCTTTATTGGATTTGTGTTATTTTGGAGACATTTTAATATTGAAGTGCATTGTATTTTTCTAATTTGGTTTCAGACTTTATTGTTTGGTGTTTTGACTTTATTACTGTTTGTGTCTTCCATAATTATTTTACACATAGCGGGAATGCTCTTCTGTTTGCTGCCGCTGCTGCCATCACTTCGTGGGACCAGGATTACAGGTCCCAGTGCACCCTGCTCCTTCCCCTCAAAGAGGTTTACCTGGGTCAGGAGGCCCTATTTAATCCACGCGGCCCTCCCGCAACGTGTGTGCCTGGGCCGTGCCCGAGCTAGGCCCTGGCCAAGGGCGGGCTGGTCTGCACCCATCAGAGGCCGAAGGAGGCCGGGCTGGGCCACAATATTGACACTTGAAGATCAATGGGACTCATACATGAAAAGACTAACAAGGTACATGGGGATTAGGCATTAGCTACTTATTTCGGAGTGTGTCGAGGAGCTTTAAATCATGAGTAAACATAAATCATTAACAGGACAGGGAGTAATAGGACCATTAGATGCATTCCTCATAAGGGCCGAGTCTGCTTTGATTCATGAAATTCAGCTTACTGAGAGTAAATTGTCTATGGAGCCCTAACCTTCCCATAGCTGCTCAGTAATGACCACCCCTGTTGTAAATAGTAACCAGGTTCTCAATACATCTGTAACAGACCCTCTACAACCCATGGAAACTGGCATAGAAACTGATAATGCCCCTGAATCACGGAGGATATTAACAAACTGACCGACTGGTCTATAACCACTAGGGGCCAGAAAGCAAAATTTAACGAAGGTAGTAGTTTTGCGCCACCAACTGAGAAGAGAAGGTGGCAGGGTCCTATCAATTTAAGTAACTCCTCAAAAGGTCTGGGACGTAAATCTAAAATCATGGAGAGAGAACCTATACAGGAACACAATATAATCCTAAAGGATTATGGGCACACAATATTACCCCCAGTGCAGGAGCAGGAGGTTTTTGGGGAAAAATGTGAGTCTATTGTTTGAACCCTCCTGAACCGACTAAGTCACACACTTACCCAAATAGAAGGGAGGCTATCTAGTTTGGAAAGATCTGTAAAAACTGCGCCCTTAGACCAACCTGGTACCTGCCAATGTAGAATGCAAGTTGCACCTATAAGTATAAGTAGAGTCCCAATACCTGGTCAATCTAATGGTAACTGTGTGAGAGGGAGTGCATCACCCCAACAAGCACTTTCCACCTTGCAAATACCAAAGAATCCACCTAAGACTGGGCCTACGGGAGAAAGCGCACTTCAATCCCCCTAAAATCAAGCAGGGCCACCACATCCTAAACAGGGTACACTTGTAGGGAAAGATCAGCTAGCAAACAATCCAAAGTGGGCCCCCTTAAATAGGGAAGTCCATATTAGAGGTAACGGGGGACAGAGCCCAATCAATGAAGGAGGTGCAAACATGATTTGGGAAAAGCTGCCAGGTATGAGGAACTTGCATCTTCCCACGGAAGTCACACCATACACAGTGGTTTTGGCCAACGCTCCTTCTCTGCATCCGGGCGTAGTAGAGCTTTAGTCAACACTGAGGAACAAGACTCTGCATTTTCCAAGTGCAAAGACAGGTATAACTAATTAATTGTTCACTGAGTTTAAGATGGCTAGGCAAATTGGTTGGATCAGGAGCTCTAACAAGTCATTGCCATGTGACTGTATAGTGTTAACGTTTAGGTCACCTGACTTGGTCCAGACTATACTAGACAGGGTTGGAATGTGGCCCGTCAGAACTAAGGGGGTAAACATTCTACCTTTGGGTTTCTTTTACCAACCACATAGGCTTACACATAGGCCCGCACAGTATTTCCCAAAGGGAGAGAACCACTTTGGATTAGAACAGCAAAGGTATGCAGTCCCGACTAGTAACCAATTTGATGTCTTCAGTACCCCAGAAGATATTGATTGACTGGCCAGCCAGCAATGTTAACCTTAATAACTTTAGGCTTGCTCCACTCTGTCCCCCTCCTAACTCAGAATGTAATGTTATTTCTAGGAATATTTCAGGATTTCGCTCAAAGATAAATAATCCAGTCTGGTCTGATTATATTATGAATTGTGACATATTATGTTTGAAGGAAACCTGGTCCAGAGAACTAACTCATATTTACGGCTTTAAAACATTTGATAATGAAGCAGTTAAGGACTTAGTGGGCAGACCAAAGGGCGGTCTCTGCACGTTTATCTATACTACTATTATAAAGGAAGAACTTTGAACCTTTGAGGCGGGTAAATTCGAGAACCACAGCGCCAATCCACACACCCGATACATCGTTGTAATCATCAGGGTGTGCATATGGACATAGGCTATATGAAGTTAAAAAATATACGTTATTTAAAAAATGTAGCGAAAAAAAGTAGTCCCATGGAAGAAGCGCCAGCCACGACCTGCGTGCTGACGTCAGGAGCGCGGGGAGGAACGGCGTCCAGGAGCGCGAGGAGGAGCGGCAGACATTGCGCAGGAAGGAGCGGCGGACAAGCGGGGAGGAGCGGTGATGAGTGGCGGACAGGCGGTGAGGAGCGGCGGACAGGCGGGGAGGAGCGGTGACGAGCGGCGAGGAGCGGCTGAGCGGCGAACTGAGGAGCGTGGTGAACTGAGGAGCGCGGGGGAGGAGCGGCAGGGGACAGGGCGGGTAGGGGCCGTGGCGGGCGGGGTCCGTGGCGGGCGGGGGCCCTGAACACTCATTCCGGGACGTGCTGCTATGTCGGGGCGGGCGGGGGTCGGGAAAGCCTGATTGCTCCCAGACAAGGTCGGGCGGGCTGCTAGTTCCTAATAAACAGGAAACAAGCAAAATAGAGTCATATCTGGAGAGAGTCACTATAAGCTAGTCAAACTATTTTTTAGGGCTAACAATTGTATGGTAGTTGTAAACTTTTATAATAATATTGCACCAGGTGATTTGGGCCGGGTGCTAAAAAACTTGGGTGGGGACCCGAATACCATTTGTGATGATAGTTTAAAAGATGTCATGATAATTGTGGCTGGAGATTTTAATTGTGCAATGTGCCCTTACATCTTGTTTCTGCATCTTGATTATTTTCTTTCAGGGTTTGAGATAATTCCCTGAGCGGCCATTTTCCTTTATACCTAAAGGTTAAAATGCCACTATATAGGCCAAACAGGACTAACAATGTTATGCAGGTCGTAGGTGCAGACTTGATAAGACTAATGGATACATCTTAAAATGGTCAAAAGTGGATCCTGTGGAAGTGACCGTCCGGAGCCTCTCTGAAGCGGTCGCTCCCCTCGCTGCTCCCTGATCATTAAGCTGGTATTGTAGCGCTCAGAGCTCCACGCATTGCTCACACTGCTAAAATCTATTAATCATCGTAGCGCTCATTGCCAGACTTGCTCGCACTGCTGAATTCTAAGTCATTGTAGCGCTGTACTATCTGACCGTGTTTTTGCCATTATTATTGACTGTATCACTGGCTTTGCCTGCTTTAATATTTGTTGCCTGACTGTGCTGCCCAGTTTCATAGCGCTTCAGTAAGGTCGTGCCTGTTTCGTTTTTGGCTTGCAGCCATTTTGGTGTTTGTTGTTGTGACTCCCAGCCCGGCTCTACACCCCGCTCCCGCCTCCCAGCTGCTCCTCCCTCGCCCCGCCCCCCCACTATCCACATATGACAGATGCCTTTGCGCGCAGCGTTTCACGCGCAGCGGTCGCGCCCCATGCGTGCTGAAGGTGCGCCAAAGGTAAGCCCGTCTGCGCCCGTCCGCGCCTGGACCGCGCCCAGCGCCAGTCCCCCTGACCCCCGCAAAATCCACACCACCCGCATAACGTACGACGCCGCATCCCTCTCAGCACTTAACCCCGGCCGACTCCAAAACTGCTACCAAGCCGCCCCAGGACACATCCATGGACCCTTCACCTGCCACTCCTGCAAGTTCGACTGCATCAGGACCCACACCAAATCCACTAACTCCAAACAGAGCTCCGACAACAACCACCTAAAGTGCATCCTGCTCAACACCCGCTCGGTCCACAGACACTCCATCGAACTGTGGAACCTACTCGCCACCACATCGCCGGACATCGTCTTCCTTACTGAAACTTGGAGAAACGCCTCATCAGCGCCCGACATCGCCATAGCTATCCCGGACGGCTACAAGATCATTCGAAAGGACCGCATCAACCAAACTGGAGGAGGCATAGCCATCGTCCACAAGAACACCATCCGCATCACAACCAGCTCCGACGATAACCTCGCTACCGCCGAACACCTTCACTTCCAGATCCACACCGACCCCAAGACCACACTCAGAGGCACCCTCATATACAGACCTCCAGGACCCCGCACACAATTCAGCGAAGACATCACTGACTTCATCAGCCCACATGCCCTCCCCTCCGAGAACTACATCCTACTGGAAGACCTCAACTTCCACCTGGAAAAGAATAATGACAACAACACCTCCACCCTTCTGGACAACCTGGCCAATCTCGGACTCAAACAACTTTTTGACACCCCCACCCACCTTGCAGGGCACACGCTCGACCCAATCTTCACCTCCAGCAAACACATCTCCTTCGATCACACCATAGCTCTCCATTGGACGGACCACAGATGCGTTCACTTCAACTACAAAAAGACCACGACCCACAACCCCCCGCAACCTATTCCCCGAAGAAATTGGAACAAAATCACCACCGCCCAGCTCTCCTCTTCGCTTCACCTAAACCCTCCTGCCAAATCATCGGACCCAAACCAAGCAGCCACCAACCTCACACAATGGATCACCCTCAGCGCCAACGAACTAGCACCCTTGAAAAACCATCAAATCAAGCGAGGTACCAAAAAAGCCCCCTGGTTCAACGACGACCTTAAGAAATCCAAGAAGTTCTGCCGCACCCTCGAGAAAGCCTGGAGAAAAAACCCAACCACTGACAACCTGGCCACCTTCAAGAATGCCACCCGCAAACACCACCAACTGATCCGATCCACCAAGAAATCAGCATTCAAAGATCGACTAGACAACAACGCCCAAAACAGCAAGGAACTATTCAACATCGTAAAAGAATTTACCAACCCCACCGCAGGCACCAACCACATTACTCCCTCCCAAGACCTCTGCGACTCCCTAGCCTCATTCTTCCACAACAAAATCGCCGACATACATAACAGCTTTGAAAACCAGTCCGAAGACCAGTCCACTCCACCCACCTCCGAACCAAAACAGCACTCTAACAACCTTTGCGCCTAGAACCCAATCACTACGGAAGATACCATCCGCCTGATGAACTCCATCCACTCAGGATCGCCAACCGACCCATGCCCCCACCACATTTTCAACAAAGCAGACTCCACATCGCGCCCCATCTCTGCGATGTCATCAACTGTTCCTTCAACTCTGCCACATTCCCGGAAATCTGGAAACATGCCGAACTCAGCGCCCTTCTGAAGAAACCCACAGCAGACCCCACTGAACTTAAGAACTACCGCCCCATCTCGCTCCTCCCATTCCCTGCCAAAGTCATTGAGAAAGCCGTCAACAATCAGTTCGCCGCCTTCCTCGAATCCAACAAATCCCTTGACCCCTCACAGTCCGGCTTCCGAGCCAAACACAGCACCGAAACCGCCCTCATCGCTGCTACAGACGACATCCGAACGCTACTGGACAACGGTGAAACAGCTGCCCTCATCCTACTTGACCTCTCCGCCGCCTTCGACACAGTCTGTCATAGCACCCTCATACAACACCTCAGCAACGTCGCAATACAAGGAAAAGCTCTGGACTGGATCATCTCGTTCCTCGCCGGAAGAACCCAGAGAGTCCGCCTCCCCCCATTCAAATCAGAGGCCACCAAAGTCATCTGCGGCGTACCACAAGGATCATCACTCAGTCCCACCCTCTTCAACGTATACATGAGTCCCCTCGCATCCATCGCGCGACAACACAACCTCAACAACATCTCCTACGCAGAAGACACCCAGCTGATCCTCTACCTCACCAAATACCCAAACACCGCCAAAACCAATCTACACGAAGGAATGAAAGAAGTAGCCGAATGGATGAAGAACAGCCGTTTAAAACTAAACTCGGACAAAACGGAAGTCCTCATCTTAGGATAATCCCCCTCTGCCTGGGACGACTCTTGGTGGCCACCGGCCCTGGGTACAGCACCCATACCTACAGATCATGCACGTAACCTGGGCTTCATCCTAGACTCCTCCCTCTCGATGACCAGACAAGTCAACGCCGTCTCATCATCATGCTTCAACATCCTACGCATGCTCAAAAAAATCTTCCGTTGGATCCCCACCGAAACAAGAAAGACAGTCACCCACGCACTGGTCACAAGCCGACTGGATTACGGAAATACCCTTTACGCCGGAACCACAGCCAAACTACAGAAAGAACTCCAACGCATCCAAAACGCCTCAGCCAGACTCATACTGGACATCCCCCGTCAAGCTCACATTTCCGGTCACCTGAAAGACCTCCACTGGCTCCCCGTCAACAAGAGAATAACGTTCTGTCTCCTCACCCACGCACACAAGGCCCTCTACGTCCTAGGACCGTATGCCTCAACACACGACTGTCCTTCTACACACCCAACCGCCAACTACGATCGTCCAATCAAGCCCTCGCCGCAATTCCGCGCATTCATAGATCCACCATGGGGGGAAGATCCTTCTCCTACTTAGTGGCCAAAACCTGGAATTCTCTCCCCACCCACCTCTGCCTCACACAGAACCACCTCTCCTTCAGAAAGCAACTAAAAACCTGGCTATTCGATAAGTAAATCACCCACCCTCCCTCAAGCGCCTTGAGACCCTCTGGGTGAGTAGTGCGCTATACAAATCTCTGAACTTGAACAAACCGATTGGTGACAAATTGTAAATCTCCCATTGATATTTGCCTGTGTGAATTGGCCTGCCATGATAGTATTTTAGCGTCTTTTAGTGAAATATCTGATGAGGTTAGGAAAATACTATTTGTTCAACAAAGTAAAATACCCAAAGATCAGGGCTGGTTTAAAACAAGGTGCATGCGAGCATATTCTAATCTCAAGCTTGAGTTACATAGGCATCCTAGAATCATGAACAATGTCAGAATGGCAAGACTGGAGTACAAGCAGGCTATCAAAGAAAGAAAGAGTGCCATGAGAGTTAAAGCATGGGAATCTCTTCACTTAGCAGCAAAATTGAAGGATAGTGCAGCATTTTGGAGAGCAGTAAAGTCCCCTTTTTTAAACCCTGGAAATGGTCCCTCGATAGAAATTGCTATCTCCAAAGATGTTTGAATTCATAATTTCTCAAAGGTATATAATGGCTCAGATAACTCTAAAATGCCAGGCAGTGAAAGTGTGGATAGAACTTACGATAATGTAGACCTGAAGTTCACCATAGAGGAAGTCAACAGAGCCCTTTCACTAAGTCAGGGCGGTAAGGCCACCGGCCCAGAGGGTGTCCCAGTGGACCTGTTTAAGTCTAACATTATTCTCTGGGGGCCGATTGTAACGCAGGTTATTAATGCTAGCTGCCAGGACCGAATACCTAAGACCTGGGAACAGTCTATTATCGTCCCAAGTTTTTAAAAAGGGGACCGCCAAGACCCCAACTGCTACAGACCCATTTCATTGCTTGACTCAATGGTAAAAGCGGCTGGGCGTGTGATCCTGGAGCCTCTGCAAGTTTGGGCTGATGATAATCAGGTCTTGTCAGACCTGCAGTTTGGTTTTCATGAGCGGTTGGGCACTATGGAACAGTGCTTAAAATTGTCTATTTTAGTAGGGAAATACAAAGGGTGAAATAGGGCAGATTATACTTGGTTTTCGTGGACCTCACCACGGCCTTCGATTCCGTTAGGCATGACAGATTATGGGAAGTCCTCAAGGTACTTGAGGTCGAGCCACATATTATCGCATTTCTTAGGCACCTTTATAGTGGCGCTTCTGCCAGAGTGCGATTTCGTGTAGGGGGGAGTGTACAGCTGTGCTTCCCATTATTTTTAAACTTTATACTCATGGACTGGGTGAAGTACTACTCAGAAGTGGGCAATATTTTCCCCAAGTTGGTGGTCAAGCAATGCCTGCTCTTCTGTATGCGGATGACGCAGTTTTAATGGCACAAACGCAACTTGGTCTACAGAAGATCCTTGATAGTTTCTTTGTCTTTATGAAGGACCTCTGCCTTAGTATTAACATATCAAAGACCTACGTAATGAGATGTGGCCAAGGGAGTGAGAGGTCTAAAGAAATATTTGTGGAGGGACAGAAGCTCGCTTCGACTAAGAGCTTCCCATACCTTGGCGTATTATTTAACCACAAAGATACATGGGCCCACACAATATCTACCAAAAAGTTGGCATTTGTCCGGTCTTCCACTGCCCTTGCAACTTTTTTGAAGAAATTAGACAGGCAACCCCCTGTGGAGCTCCTAAAAGTTTACAAAGCTAAGTGCATTACCGCTGCTATGTATGGAGCTGGAGTGTGGGGTTTCGCAAACACTCTCTAGTTTCAACTGGTTGAAAATTCCTTTTTAAGATGCATTTTATCTGTCCCACCCAACACATCTTCCTGTGTGTGTCATGAGGAGCTGGGTCTCCCTTTCATCTCTGATCTTATCAAACTGGAACCAATACTACTGTGGCATAGTATTTGGTCAAAGGAGTAGACCCAGCTATATAGGGAGATTTTGCAAGATAGTCTCAAATTGGATGGGGCCTTTAAAATTCCCTGGGTCAGGTTTGTTCGTGATTTTATGAATGACCTAGGCCATCCAGAATATTTCACTGACCCAGGGTCCATCCAGGCGCTTCCTAGAAAGGTCCTAAAAAAGAACGGTCTTCAGTTTTTGGACTCAGTAAGAGCGGCTGGGGAACTTTTAAAACCCAGTTTTAATCAACACCAATTAATATCAACAACAATGGGAATGGAGCCATATTTGACATATGTACCTACCTCTTTTGACAGGTTGTTATTGGATAGGTTGAGGTTTGAAATTGTCAATAGACTTGTGACCTTCCCCAACATGAATGACTGGTCTCGTCTACTGCAAATGTGTCCTTGTGAGAATCAGTCCACCCAATCCACTATCCATTTACTCTTTTTCTGTAAATTTTATATAGAACTAAGGAAAGTGTGGCTAATTCCTCTTTTAAAGGCCCAGGGACTAAGGCAATGTCGCACAGCATTAATGAAATTGCAGTTCTTAGAGAACGAACACACAGTATTGAGTCTAGCTATGTCACTGGGGGAAAAGTTTTACTATTGATGAATTTTAACTTGATGGTAACCTCCCCTTCTTCTTTTAAAGGGTTTCTATCAAAGTCATGTATTTTTATCCTTATAATTTTAAAATTGTTTTCTTTTCTACTCTTTTTTTATCCATGAAATTTAATGTAATAAGACCTATCTCATGTGCTTTTATAATTGTTAAAAAACATTCAAATGAAGCTTAAATTTTGTTTTTTAAATAGCCGTGAGCTGCGCCTGTCTGCTCAGTGCGAATGCTACCAGACCAGTGGGTTATGATCAGGTTAATTTAGTGATCCTGACTGTCAGTGCTATTATTCCTTGAGGTAAAAATAAATATTCCACTGTCTACATACAAAAGATAGGCAACATGCCAACATATGAAATCTAGGTATTATTATAAGTTAACTCTGTTAATTACATCTTGCTCCGGTCATCTTGCACTTATGTTTGGTATCTGAAATACTATTCAACAAATTAATTCAGTCTTTCCATCTGTCCACCCCGATGAGGATGATAGCTTCCAAACAGATAAAACTCCATCTCAAAATACTTACATGGAGTGGTCCTGGGAGAAATTTAGTTTACAATGGCATAATTCATGTAATTTTGTAAATTTCACTTTACAATTTTTAGGCAAAATTGTTTGAAATTCTGCCATTCTACCACTACATGTAATTACGCACCATTTACCGTAATAAATTACTTTAAATACATAGGAACAACAGAACATGAGGGACTGTTTTTCACTGTATATGCACTTTTATAGCCCAAAAAGCTTCCTCAGTAGGCCTGGGTGGACTTTTTAATTCCGCCGGTGGAAGCAAAAGAATTTGGTAATTCTGCATTACTCTTGCAACTTTAAACTACTGATAAATTCTGCTGGTAAAATTAATCTGAAGTAAATTAATGTTTACTTTAAAGAGGGCTGCAAAATAGAGCAATCCCTCTATGTTTTAAAATCACTGCAGATCCAAGGTTAATCTGCAGTGGTTCTTAAACACAGAGGTGCTGCTCCATCTAGCTGCCCTCTTTAGAAATGACTGCAGTGCATACATCTTGACACCAACAAAATGCTCCTTTCGTTGCCAAATCAATCTGTGCCAAGCTGATGGTCCAAAACATATGCATTTGGTGTTAAATCAAGAAACACAGCGGTCCAGCCATGAGGATGCACCACAACTTGAATGTACAGCAGGCTGGCGGCTTCGAACGTTCAAAGCCAGTTTTGGACATTCAGGATTTGGCAACCAAAGAAGCATTTTGTTGGCATTTCTCTAATTAGCTTTATACTGAAAATACCTGAATGGCATCACAATACTTATTACAGATTACAATGTTTATTCAAGCACTACTTATCCAAATATGCATTTGGTGCTACATCATGAGGCCAACCAGAGGGCAATAAGAGGCACTTGTGAAATCAAATAGTAGTCTGCATTAGTTGTTTGCGCCGCCACTCTGCCTGTGAGCAATGTGTTAAGTGAATGTGATTATGCCGATGATTTTGCCAATTTTGCCGCAGCTTGATAGAACAATAAAGTTTGTCTGATGGGGAGTGCATCCTGTGTTGTGGACAACATGGGAGTTAAAATATATAGGGAACCTGCTCTCGCTTGCAAAAGCAAAGCAGATGGCTTTTGGACAAGGGGAGCTGCATGTCATCAGCACCCCTTGCCCAAAGGCAATGCCGGCTCCCGTAGGAGGCGGAGAGCCGGCTAGGACTATGGAAGCATTGGGGCTCCCCCCACAGCCCCAAACATGAGGCCAGGCCCCGGGGAATGTGGTCCCAGGGACCAGAAGTGGCCAGGGAGAAGGGCCACTCGGCCCCCCTCCCTTTCATTTTTTTAAAAAGAGGCCATGCCCCAAAGGATGGGGTCCCCAAGGCCAATAGAGGCCCAGGAGGGGAGTGACTGGATCCCACTCCCCTTTAATTATTGAAAACAAAAGAGGCCAGCCCCAGTGGATGGCGTCCCCGGGAACAATAGTGGCCTAAGTAAGGGGGGGGCAATGCGGCCCCCTTATGAAAAATATATTTTTTTAGAAAGGGGCCATGCTCCAGGGGATGGGGTTCCTGGGACAAAAACTGTACCAGAGAAGGGGGGCCACAAGGCCCCCCTTTCCTATTAATATATTTAAAAAAGGACCCATGCCCCGGGGGATGGGGTCCCCAGGGCAGAACTCGTCCTCAGGAGGGCGCAGCGTTGCCCCTTCCCTTTTTTTTTTTAGATTTTTTTCTTTTTTTAAAAAGGGTCAGGCCCCATGGATGGGGTCCCCAGGGCCTCAAAAAAATAAAAAAATAATATGTATAATAAAAAGAAACCGCCAACTCACTGGAGGCCCCACCCCCTCCCTGCATAACTCTGCAAACGCACCCCCTGGCGCATTCTAAGTTGGGAAATTAAGTCCCCTTGAATACTGAGGGTCCCTGGGGGCCAACTAGCCCACCAGGTACCTCCAGTAAGTGCCACAGAGCTGAATTGCAGAGATGTGGTCTGAGGCCATGCATCTTTTTACACCACTCTGCAAATGCAACTCTTGGCGCACTGCTGGTGGGGCGATGAGGTCCTCTTGTGTCTCTTGTGTCCTGAGCATCTCAGGACACAGGTGGACTTCATTCCCCAACCACAGTGTGCCAGGAGGCATGTTTTCGGAGTGGTGTAAAAAGGGGGCATGCCCTCAGACCACTATCAGCATTTCAGCTGTATGGGCTTACTAGAGGTAACAGGAGCGTGAGTTGGAGCCTAGGGACCCTCATGAGGAAAGGGGACTTAATCCCCCAACTTAGAACCTGCCTAGAGGTGTGTTTGCACAGTGGTGGAGAAAGGGGGCGTAGCCTGTGTCCACCTCTCAGCAATCCTACTATGGGGAGGTCACTGGAGGCAAGACGTAGGCTAGTTGGCCCCTAAGGACCCCCAGTAGTGAAAGGGACTTCAATCCCCATCGAAGAGCATGCCAGGGAGCATGTTTGCACAGTGGTGGGCAAAGGGGGCATGGCCTGTTATGAGAACTTAGCAATCCTGCTGTGTGGTACTTACTGGAGGTAATAGGAACTGTAGTTCAGCCCCAAGGATGTCCTTGAAGACCAAGTACCCCTCCTGTTACCTCCAGTAAGTCCCACACAGTAGGATTGCTAAGACGTCTTCGGAGGCCATGCCCTCTTTCTCCACCACTCTGCAAACGTACCTCTTGGCAGACTGCGGGATGGGGGATGAAGTCCAGTTCACTCCTGAAGGATTTTGGTGGCCGAGAAGCCCTTCTGGTACCTCCTGTAAATCCTATGGAGAAGAATTCCTGAGCGCTCGTCAGAGGCCCAGAACCCTTTCTCCACCACTATGCAAACGCGACTACAAGTTAAAGAAGTGTTTGCAATGTAGTAGGTTTAGCATTTGCTAGAGTTAGATCTATTGGCATTGCAAATGCAAAAGTTTTTTGCTAATGTTTTTTGGAGTGGAGTGGAGTGGAGTGGATGTAAGTTTGGGCAGTGAAATTATGTTGTATGTTGTGCAATGAAATGATGAGGATAGAAAGTATGTGGTATTCAGTGTATAGGGATTATGTGTTATGGAGAGTAATTATGTGGTATGATCGTCTTGGTTGTGGAGTGGTAACCTCAGGTTTTGTCTACCTCATTTCCATAGGAGCTCAACTATGAACTCAGTCAGACAAAAAAAGAAGGAATCACTGAGGAGCATCTGTGGACCTAGTCAGAGGTTTAAGAAGGGCCACTCAAATTATGCGATTGTTTGTCTTCACCGACTTTTGCACAATTATACATTTTCTGCATTAGCCACATAATTCATCATCTGCTTCCTAATCTGCAGATTTGAACAAAAAATGCCTTGTTTCTAGCTCAAACGGCTCAAACATTACCAAAAAAGCAGCGACAAGTGTTACAGCATGGTGGAAGGTCCTTTGCAAACCTAGAATGGTCACCTGTTACTTATTGCTAAATGAGGGTGTTAAATTGGTACTAATAGTGTGCAAGCCAATCTTGCTTCCTTCAGCGCCTCTCTTACCTTTTTCTGAATTTCTGTTGCTTCTTCCTGCACATTTCTTTTTCTGCACTTCTCTTGCCTTGTTCTGCAAATCTCTTTCACTTTCTGCAACTCTCTTCCCTCTTTCTGCATGTCTGTTGCCTCTTTCTGCATCTCATGTGCTTCTTTCTGTACCCCTCTTGCCTCTTTCTGTACCCTTCTTCCCTCTCTCTGCACCTCTCGTCTTTATCTGTATCTCTCCTATATCTTTCTGCACCCTTTTTGCCTCTTTCTGCACATCTGTTACTTCTTCCTGCCCTTCTCTTCCTTCGTTCTGCACCTCTCTTGCTTCTTACTACACTTCTCTCTCCTCTTTCTGCACCCCTCTTCCATATTTTTGCACCTCTGTTGCTTCTTTCTACACTTCTACACCCTCTTTCTGCAACTCTCTTGCTTCTTTCTGCAGATCGCTTGCCTCTTTTTGCCATCTCACTTGTGTCTTTCAGCACCACCTCTGTTGCTTTTTTCTGCAGATCTCTTGTCCCTTTCTGCACCCCTATTTTCTCTTTCTGCATCTCTCTTGCCTCTTTCTGCACCCCTGTTCCCTGTTTCTGCACCTTTCCTGCCTGTTTCTGCACATCTCTTGCCACTTTCTGTAACTCTGTTACCTCTTTCTGAACTTCTCTTGCTCTTTCTGTACCTCTGTGCTACTTTCAGCACCTCTGTTGGTTCTTTATGCACTGCCCCTGCTTTTATCTGCACCTCGCTTGTATCTTTCTGAACTTCTCTTGCTTGTTTCTATACCTCTATTGCTCCTTCAGCAATTCTCTTGCCTCTTTCTCCACTTCTCTTCCTTCTTTCTGTACCCCTCCGGCCTCTTTCTGTACCTCTCTTGCCTCTTTGTGCACCTCTCGTACCTTTTTCAGCAGCCCTCTTGCATCTTTTTGTACCTCTGTTGGTTCTTTCTGCACTGCTCTTACTTCTTTCTGCACCTCCCTTGTCTCTTCTGCATTTCCCTTGCTTTTTTCTGCACCTCTGTTGCTTTTTTCAGCAATTATCTTGCCTCTTTCTGCACTGCTCTTCCTTCTTTTGGCACCCCTCCTGCCTCTTTCTGTACCTCTCCTACCTTTTCTGCACCTCTCTTGCATCTTTCTGCACCTCTGTTGCCTCTTTCTGCACTTCACTTGCTTCTTTCGGCACCTCTGTTAATGATTTCTAACCCTGGTCAAAGCAATATGCTACGCTTGCGTAGTTTGCGACGTTTGTGCTCCTTTGCACTACACGATTTCCACATAGGACAGTGCAAACACGTGTAGCATAGTGCAGCGTTCATTTTTTGCTTGCTCACGGTCCTCAATGTCAAGTTGGTGACTGCAAGCTAACAGAATGACATCCCAGCAAGACTATTTCCTCGTTCGTGATCAGCAACATCAAGTTGCCGATCGCGAGCGTGGAAAATAAACCTCCGGCGAGATTCTCAATGCGGGGAGGTCAATTTTCTCATTGCGAGTGGTCGCGTATGCTCGCGACCGCTCGTGATGAGAAACTACCAGTCTGTGTTGAGAAAGCTGCAGCTCGAGTAGAAATCTACTCGAGCTGCAGAAAACTACCGTTTGCACTGTACAAGATGCAGTTTGCACTGATTGCACAGTGCGGACAAGCATCCGGCACTGTGCAATCAGTGCGAACAGCATTTTGCACAGTGCACTATGCAGTTCGCGTAGCTATGCGTAGCTCGCTTAGTGTGAAGTGCACTTTGCGTACCTACACGTAGCGCTACTTCACAAACTACGCCCAGGGTTAATTCTTTCTGCACCCCTCCTGCCTCTTTCTGCACCCCTCTTCCTTAATTGTACAACTCTCTTGCTTCTTTCTGTATCTCTCTTTCCTCTTTATGTACCACTCTCGCCTCTTTCTGTACCTCTGTTCCTTCTTTTTGCACTTCTCTTCTTTCTTTCTGCACCCCTCCTGCATCCTTTTGCACCTCTGTTGCTTCTTTCTGCACTGCTATTGCCTCTTTCTGCATCCCTTTTGCCTCTTTGAGCACCTCTTTAGCATCGTTCTGCACTTCTCTCTCTGCTTTCTGTACCCCTCTTCCCTCTTTCTGTACATCTGTTACTTCTTTCTGCACTTCTATTGCCTCTTTCTACACCTCTCTTGCTTCTTTCTGCACCTCACTTGCCTCTTTCAGCACCTCTGTTGCTTTTTTCTGCAGATCGCTTGCACCTTTTTGTACTTCTCTTTCTGCACCTCTCATGCCTCTTTCTGCACCCCTGTTCCTTGTTTCTGCACATCTCTTGCCTATTTCTCTACCTCTGTTACCTCTTTCGGTAGTTCTCTTGCTCTTTCTACACTCTTCGCTCCTCTTTCAGCAGCTCTGTTGTTTCTTTCTGTAATTCGCTTCCTTTTTTCTGCACCTCACTTGTGACTTTCTGCACTTCTCTTGCTTGTTTCCACACTACTGTTGCTTCTTTGAGCAATTGTCTTGCACTTCTATTCCTTCTTTCTGCACCCCTACGGCCTCTTTCTGTACCTTACTTGCCTATTTTTGTACCCCTCATACCTTTTTCAACACCCCTCTTGCCTCTTTTTGTACAACTGTTGGTTCTTTCTGCACTGCTCTTGCTTCTTTCTGCAACTCACTTGCCTCGTTCTGCACTTATCTTGCTTTTTTATAAATCTATGTTGCTTCTTTCAGCAATTCTCTTTGCTCTTTGTGTACTTCTATTGCTTTTTTCTGTACCTCTCTTGCGTCTTTCTGCACCCCTGTTGCCTATTTCTACACTTCACTTGCTTCTTCCTGTACCTCTCTTGTCTCTTTTGGCACCTCTGTTAATTCTTTCTGCACCCCTCCTGCCTCTTTATGCATCCCTTTTCCCATTTGGTGCAACGTTCTTGCCTCTTTCTATACCTCTCTTCCCCCTTTCTGCACCACTCTTGTATCTTTCTGTACCTCTGTTGCATCTTTCTGCACTTCTCCTGCCTCTTTCTGCACCCTTCATGCCTCTTTCAGTACCTCTGTTGCTTCTTTCTGCACTTCTCTTCCTTTTTTCTGCACTCCTCTTGCCTCTTTCAGCACCTCTGTTGCTTCTTTCTGCACTCTTCTTCCTTCTTTCTGCATTCCTCGTGCTTCCTTCTGCACCTCTGTTGCCTCTTTCAGCACCACTGTTTGGTTTTTCTGCACTGCTCTTGATTCTTTCTGCGCCTCACTTGCCTCTTCCTGATCTTCTCTTGCTTCTTTCTACACCTCTGTTGCTTCTTTCAGCAATTCTCTTACCTCTTTCTGTACTTTTCTTCCCTATTTGTGCATCCCTCCTGCCTCTTTCTGAACCTCTCTTCCCTCTTCCTGCACCACTCTTGCCTCTTTCTGTATCTCTGTTGCTTCTTTCGGTACTTTTCTTGCCTCTTTCTTCACCCTTTGTGCCTCTTCCAGCACCTCTGTTGCTTCTTTCTGCACTCCTCTTGCTTCTTTCTCTACCCCTCATGCTTCCTTCTTCACCTCTGTTGTTTCTTTCAGCACTTCTCTTGGTTTGTTCTGCACTGCTCTTACCTATTTCTGCATCCCTCTTGACTATTTGAGCACCTCGTTTGCTTCTTTCTGTACTTCTCTTGCATCTTTCTTCACCCCTCTTGACTCTTTCTGTGCCTCTGTCTCTTCTTTCTGCGCTTCTTTTGCCTCTTCCTGCACCTCTCTTGCTTCTTTCTGTCTCTCAGTTGTTTCATTCAGAACCTCTGTTACTTTTTTCTGCAGATCTATTGCCTCTTTCTGCACCTCACTTGCCTCTTTCAGCACCTCTGTTGCTTTTTTTCTGCAGATCTCTTTCCTCTTTCTGCACTCGTCTTTTCTCTTTCTGCAGCTCTCTTGCCTCTTTCTGCACCCCTGCTCCCTGTTTCTGCGCCTTTCCTGCCTGTTTCCGTATCTCTGTCTCCTCCTTCGGTATCTCTGTTGCCTCTTTCTGTAATTCTCTTGTTCTTTATGCACCCTTAATGCCTCTTTGAGTACCTCTGTTGGTTCTTTCTGCACTGCTCTTGCTTTTTTCTGTACTCACTTGCCTCTTTCTGTACTTCTCTTGCTTGTTTCTACACCTCTGTTGCTTCTTTCACCAATTCTCTTGCCTCTTTCTGCACTTCTTGTCCTTCTATCTGCACCCTCTTGCCTCTTTCTGTATCTCTTTTACCTCTTTGTGCATCCCTCCTATGTTTTTCTGTACCCCTCTTGCATATTTCTGCACTTTTTTTGCTTCTTTCTACACCTCTGTTGCTTCTCTCAGCAATTCTCTTTCCTCTTCCTGCATTACTCTACCTTCTTTCTGTACCCCTCATGCCTCTTTCTGTACCTCTATTGCCTCTTTGTGCACCCCCTACCTTTTTCTGTACCACTCATGCCTCTTTTTGAACCTCTGTGCTTTTTTCTTCACCTCATTTGCCTCTTTCTGCACCCCTGTTCCCTGTTTCTGCATCTTTCCTGCCTGTTTATGCACCTCTCTTGCCTCTTTTTGCACCTTTGTTAGAGGTAGTTTCAATCCCCCAGCCCTATTATGTTCTAGGGCATTACAGGGGAGGTCATGCCAATCACAGGAGTACCCCAACCAATAGTGTACCCTAGTGTATATAGGCGTTTTCACTGTATTCTAAGTGTCTTTCAGCATAGCACTGGCTCCGGGCCTGGTTAGTCAGAGTCAGTTACCACCAGTCATTGTCAGTAAAAAGTTGGGGGCACAGGATGACTTTGAAACAAAGCCATTCTCTGCCCATCTGTTGGTTCGTTCTGCATATCTCTTGTTTCTTTTTGCACTTTTCTTTGTCTTTCTGTACTTCTGTTGCCTCTTTCTGGATTTCTTTTTCTCCTTTTTGTGCCTTCCTTCCTCTTTCTTCACATGTCCTACCTCTAAAGGCATCATTTGAAATGATCATTTAAAAAACCTTTGAAATTCACTGAAAAAACCAAAGTTGTTTAAATAACAAAGCAGGATTGATCATTGAGGGAAAAGAAGGTGCAGCTGTAACCATCTGTGTAGTCAGAAGACATCATGGTGGACAACTCCATCCCAGACCTAGCTGAGGTCTGGAGTCATTTCTCCCAGCCTTCGCCTAGTTTCCAACTTTGTTTCAGGTTCCAGATCACTGGTCTATTAACCTCAGGTCCTGACGGTTTTGTGGAAAATTAGCACGGTTTGGTGAACATTATCTGCGCCATCTTGCCTCTTCCCCCGATGCCACACTTTTCGTGCGCACCCGCCATTTTTAAATGCCCTGATCAGAACAAGCCCTTTTTTATGCCACTGGCCCCCGACATGGCCCTTCGCCCTCACCAAGCCTGCACGCTGACCAACCCCCTGCTTGCACCTGCCTTGAATCATAAACCCCTCTTCAGCGCTGCTCTGCCTCAGACCCCCATCCTGTTCCCAGCGCAACACCTCCCTTCTTCCCTTTCCTGGTCCCCGGCCCTTTGATGCAAACCCTTTTTCCCCGTGTGCCCGTTTGTCTTCTTCGTTCCCAGGCCGACACCCAGCTCTGCCGATACTATCCCTTGCCCCTCCCCGTGCAATAGAAAGCTTCCCTCATCAAAGGACCCCCGAGTTGATCAAAGCCCCCACCCCATGAGATCCGATCGAACCCCGCATTCCATGAATTGGCGGAATATCCAGCTGCGCGATAGTCATCACCTGCTGTGACCAGGGTGGGGACTTCTACTGTAAATATGTGTGGGAACGGGCCCAAAGGGGGATTCCGGGAATGTCTTTTCCGTACATCAAAGCATTGTCATGAGTATGTAAACTGTAATAAAACCGCTAAAGACTGAATATAAGGGCCAGGCCCCAGAAATAAGTTAGAGCACCTCAGAACGATACCTGCTGTCTGTTTTGCTGTGTTCTCCTCCGGAGAGAATAAAAACTCGTTTCCTGCTTTCCAGTCTCCAGCGCCTGCCTCTTCATTGATTAATAATTCGTGGGTCACAGAGGCAATACCGCCGGGCAAATCTCGATTGTCCCCGACCCAAGACAGGTTTTTACAATTGGCGTCCCAAGCGTGGGGCCCATCAGCGACTCGTGGATCCAGTGGGAGAGGTCCCGACGACAGAGTGAACGACTGCAACGATCGGGAGAGCTCTTGCCCAATAGACCCTCGTCTGGCAGCCGATCATCCGAACTTCACTAGTTCCGAACAGACCTCTCTCGAGCGATCTACGGTCCTGACTGGGGACCATTAGGAGTGCCGTGAGAAATACGAGAAAAAGAGGACGAACAGGCGCTGGATTCGGAAGACAAGAAACTGTCCACACGGTCCGGGTAAGGTCGTGTAAACACGACGGATTGCGAAATAATTGCTTGATTGTTTAAAGAAAAAATATATATATATACTAGTATTACTCTTTGTTAACTTATTTGGAGATTCACTGTCTGCACGCGGAGAAACAGTAGGCTCTTTCCCTCTTGCAAACAGTGAAGGATAGGTAACGCAGCCGTCGTGCCTATTTTTCTCCCCCACTGACTCTATTATTTCTTAAACGGTTTTTGGGAGATTCCCTCTCCCTCACTGATTAACTGGGTTCTTTGACCCCGAACTACTGGTCGCAGATTGTCTTCTGGAGATTCTCTGTCTGCAAACCGGAAATAACAGATTCCTCTTTGTGGATAGTGAAAGGGTAGAGGACGCAGACTTTTGCGCCCTACTTACTCTCCCCATTGATTCTACTCTATCTTATTTATTATTGATTGTTCCTCGTTACTGGTTACTCCTTTTTATTTTATTTTTGTTCATGAGGTATTCACTGCCCGCAAACAACGTAGAATAGAAATATTCTGTCTAGTCTTTGCGCACAGTGATAAGATAGGCAGTGCTGACTTTTTGTCCCTCGCTACGAGCCGTCATGTCTGTCTTCTCCCCACTGATTGATAATTGGTTCAGCCCGGACCGTGTATTAGAGGTGGACCATATAGCTCCACTGGAAGGCACCCCTAATAAGGACATGTTCATAAACTATGGATTAGTCACCATAGCCTATAATAAATTGTGGCACAGGTATACCAAAGAATGTCAAGACAAACAGTGGCCACTGGTAGGGTCCTTTGACCTTGGTAAAATAGAAACGCTGGAAATCGCCCTTCGCAATAATAAGACAACGCCTATTATGCTCGACAGTCTCGGTATGTGGCGCAGAGAGGCTATGCAACGACAGAGAAAAGACGAGGACAGATCAGGTAGAGAAACATACCGACAGGACAACCCCGAGGCACCACGACCCAAAAGTTATCCCCCGACACTACGCAAAAGACGGCCAGACTTAGGGCAAGACCAATGCGCTTTTTGTAGATACGTCGGACACTGGAAAGCCCAATGCCCGACTCTACTGAGCGTGAGTAGGGGCAGAGGGCCGACAGGAACGACAGGCCGGCAGAATGAGAAAAAGCGCGAGGCAAAGAAGAATCAGACTCGCATGGACAGACCAGATAGAACCACCACGTTTGATTATGCCCGATGGCACAGATTTCGTCAGAACGATTTCAGCGACATGTTCGAATTTTCCTAGGACCGGACAATGTAAAGACGGGAACCCAGCCTAGTTCTAAATTAACAGACAGAAAGAGAAAAATTATGGCCAATCACTGTTTTATGTTTGTCTTTGAATCTTGTGTATCATGCTTTTTACTGTCCCCGCACCCCCGTTTGAGTTTGTGTGTACGTAATATATGAATCTGCGTCATCCCCCTGCACGTGCTTCCATGTTGCATAAACTATGTTAATAGAAATTTTAGCATGAAACAACCTGGAAAGAAAAAAAATGGGAAACGACATCAGTAAGCCACTGATAAACATGAACTTTTTTTTTAACATAACAAGCAAAGAAAAACACAATAACGCTAGAAAAACAAGAACGGTAAACTGTAGAACATGAAAGCCAACAGAACACCACCCCCCCACATTCTGGAACCTTCCAAAGCAGGGCAGGGTTACGGCTACGCCCAACCGGCGGCAACCCATATAAGGCGGGCCCTGCGGCCAGCACTTGGTCAGGAAATCTCAACGTTTGGGGGAGCCGGAGGAGAGGCAGGGGCCAGCGGAGTCCGGCCACAGCGGCCCTGGATAGTTGCAGGTAGTCCCGCCACCTGCCTCCCCGGCCCAGCCGCAACGGCCCTGGATAGTTGCAGGCAGTCCCGCCACATGTCCTCCCGGTCCGGCCACCAATGGCCAGAGACCGGGGCCAACTGAGTCCGGCTGCAGCCGATAACCTAAGGAAGCCCGGTCCAGAGAAGAACGAGACACCTCTTTCTTTTCCCCTCCGTGACAGCCGCAGCAGCTCTGGGCGGCGGGATGTCCTGCACGTACCTCCACAACAACTTATCCAAATTGGGCTGGGAGGGAGAGACGACGCGGACGAGCCTCTCCCACCTCCACGGATAGGAGGTTTCCCAGCCCCCGGCCCAGCACCGAACATGCAATGGTGCCAATACTTGCGCAGCACCGAACATGCAATGGTGCCAATACTTGCGCAGCACCGAACATGCAATGGTGCCAATACTTGCGCAGCACCGAACATGCAACGGTGCCGATACTTGCACAAGCACCGAACATGCACCGCAGGTGGCCATACTTCCGCAACACTGGACATGGGTTCATCCCAAAAGGTCTCTTCCACTCTTACAGACTCGATGAGAGGGGACTGCTGCAGGGCCTCAAAATGGCATCTGGGTCCGCTGGAAGGCGGGCCTCGGCCACTAGAGTAACTTTGAACGGCAATGTAACTCGGTCGCTCGCCCACCGGAGCACGAGCCCCCACCTCCGACAACATCTCCACAGCCTTGAAGATCCTGCAAAGGTCCCCGGAGGAGCCCTCGGCCACTGCAGGCCTCCGGTAAGGGACAACTGCCTTGATCGCCAACGAAACAAACATGACATTGCCACTCCTTCTGTTAGCATGAATTCTAGAACTGCCGAAAAGGACTCTGGTCCAACTGCCGATTGTAGGAAACATTTTCCCTGATGCTACTTCCGGACTAACCCGGCCCCGCCCAAAATGGCGCCGGTATCGATAGGAACTTACGAACACCTCGTGGTGTCCCTTTGTACTATACAAACTTAATGTTCTGAGACATATATGACCCTTTTTGTACACTTGACAAGAAGAAAGGAGAGCTCACTCGGGGAACATGTAAACGGATCCCGTTAAAAATGATGATTATAAATGTACGATGTATTATGTTTTTATATAAATATAGCCGATTTATAACCTCGCTTATGATGCACGCACACGGTATGCATATAGGAAAATCTGATTGCAACTAGTCTGAACTATGCTTCTAAATTATGAAATAAACGCCCCCGAGCCCCCGGCCAACTGATAGACGTTCTAAGCTTGCTACAAATGAATTGCTAAAACTTTCTAACGTTCTTATTGCCGCAAAACGACACCCCACTGTACGCACTTTAGCCATTACCGTGTCCGGCCAAATACGACTGCACCCTCATAAGTCCACGTGCTATGATTTTGCAAAAATAAAGGTCTTCGAAATGATGAATGGGTATTGCATGCTTTATTTGAAAATATGGGATGGGCGGGAGAGTTCTTTTCTGTGCACCCTACTATGCTCCCTCTTTAAGGTTATTAAGAAGATGGCTGCCCAGCCCTGGAGGACGGATCGGGTCTACGACACGACACTCTGCCTTCAAGGTACGCGACTGACTCATGAACTCTCGCATGGAGGAAGACCTCGACTCCCAAGGATGGGTAAAAAGAACGGTATAAATGAGGGAATGTAACAGAAAGGGTAAAATAAAACGATGTAAATGTTATAAAGTACAACGACTCAAAGGTATTAGGGAACAGAGCTGACCCTAGAACTGAAGAACCCTAGAACGTCACAGCGTTGAAGGAGATTTTAAGGACCCCGATAGTGAGATACATCTGCTAACTAGACTCCTCGCACTAGGCACCCCTGGTTCCCTTTTCACGTTTCCCCGCACACGACCTATAAGGACACACTGCCCCCCCCCCGACTCCAGAAACCGTAGCCCCGGGGACTCTACCCCGATGAGGAAAGACGAGTATGAGGTCAGTAAAGGACTCTCGAATCCATGTATTTTATATGCGCGAATGTTGTCCCCCTCCCTTCCCCTCTTTTTGCTCCCTCTACAGGTTACATCAGGGGCCGCAACCGAGGTATGACGAGGATCTGAAGCCTTGCCCCGTCTAATACGCGAAGCGGACCAACGATGCAAGATGGCACATAAGCACGCCTGCAAACTACTCATTGTAGCACACCCCCGTAAAACTAGTATGATCTGATGAAAAATGATCACCCTTAAACCAGGCTGCACGAATGAACCCATGTCACGTATGATTCGAAACTATGAGAGAATGTGTGTGTGTGTGACTGAAGCGTTGACTCAACTGGTCGAAGGACCAAGAGTGCAAGAAAGTGCGACACAACGGTACCTCCTTTTTTCTCTTTTCCTCAAAGCATGCCCCCTCTACCCTGTCTAATGCTCGTCCGCCTCAAACTGCATGCTTTCAAGATTCTAACGCAGACCCATAACTGTCCTTTGCGGTGTAATGCACTAAATAGCCTTTCTCGAATACACTGCCACCCTCCTGTCGCACGTGTACTATTTAGCCTGCCGTTGCACTCTCTCACTCTCTCTCTCTCTCACTCTCTCTCTCTCTCTCTCTCACTCTCTCTCGCTCTCTCTCTCTCTCTCTCTCTCTCTCTCTCTCTCTCTCCTTCACACTCCCACTCTTCCAAACGATTAGCTCCGAAATTGGCAGACTACCACCCCTAGCACACCACCCAATTGGCTTCAAATACCGCCAGTATTTGCTCAAAACTTGTCTTTAATGCAATCGCCCTAACGCTGTGCCACTACCTCTCCTTTCCGAAAACTATTTTGAATTGGCCATAAGGGAAAGGACGGGTAAGACGACTGAGGTTCCCTAATCTGACCCGTAATAAGGGAACTACGTCAGCGGCTCCCCTGATGGAATAGAGTGCCCCAGATAGCGCGACCTTCCCCGTTCCGAATTGTCACGATACCCAAACCATAAAAGTAACCGAAACCCCCCATCTTCCCAGGACGCGCCCAGTATTGCGTTCAGTTGCCCCCGATAAGAGTTTTTGACTATCCCCCACCACAGTTTTCTATGTCCCTAGTTGTTTTCCCATAAGATCCCTGTCTTTTCTAATTTTGTGATTAGGCCGTGAGAGGCCGCATAGGAACCAGAATGATGTTTTACAAAGTCAAAGATTAGACCGAAGCAAAGATAACCATTACAATGAACATTGTCGAAAAGCGAAAATGTTTAGGTAAAAGGCAGGAGGCAGTGATAATAGGAAAAATGTTTTGCCTATGTTCGTCCCACATCGAGATGCCTGTTAGTACTGTGCTGATAGCTCACGACACCCTTTTTAAATATAGGCCCCTAGAGAACGGTATAGCATTGTCAGGCTTGTATTCAGATGAACTGTCGTGATTATATTAACTAGTTGTAAAGGAAAGTCATAGTAAATCCAATAGGCCCATCACCGGCCATGTATATGTCACTTGTGAACCTCAATATAACGGACGTCTTCATTTCGTGCCTGGAGCTGGAAGAGAAATAGACTTATGTGTTTACCTTCCTCTACCAATTCTCTAAAGACTGTCTTTTCGAACTCATTTAAGGGTACGACTGTCGGAGGAAAGAAGAACCGGATGTGGGAGCACGTGGCCTGACTACAGACCTTGGAACACCTGCGACGTTGGCCGAGGCGAGACCGCGACGGAAAGGAGCTGCAGGACGAGGCACTATTTCCGACAAGTGGGAGGAAAGGGCTAACCTGATGCCCCTGCCTAATGTTCAAATGTGTGCCGAAAGGTCCCCGCTCCCTAAACTCGGTCATGAGCCCGCCAACCTGAAAGTTTCCGTTCCCCTAGTCTGTCCTCGGTCTGGCCTTCGCTCCATCCCCCTTTTTTTCTCCGACCTACCCTATGGACTATTTGTACACTCTCCTTCCATCTGAACTTTCTTGACTATCGACTCCGAAAGACACAGGGCGAAAAAGACCTTTTTGACCAGAAACGCGAGGAAAAGGTCGTGCTCTGCAACACGGAACTTAGAATAGAGCTGGACTCGTAGCTCCACCGCCGGTACTCCACAGTGCCAACAAGAAGACGAAAAAAATCGCCGACAACTTACTAAACTTCGAACATTCCTTCACTATCATTTCTGCTACGTCTCGTTTCTTTCCCAGCCCGCATTGTATTAATTATGTAACAATCCATCAGTTCACCTTATGAAATGTACGCACTTCGAATGATTTTTGTATTGCATTACTATGACTTTCCTGCTACACAAGTTTATCAAAGTTTATCAATAGGTCCGCCTCCTAAAACTAGTAATGTTTACTACTCCTTCACCTAGGGTTCCTACTGCTTTTTCTTATGCCCAGCAGAGTAGAACTGAGTAGAAAATGAATCAGCAAGATGTCTTGAATATGTTAAAGGGAGGACTGTGGAAAATTAGCACGGTTTGGTGAACATTATCTGCGCCATCTTGCCTCTTCCCCCGATGCCACACTTTTCGTGCGCACCCGCCATTTTTAAATGCCCAGATCAGAACAAGCCCTTTTTTATGCCACTGGCCCCCGACATGGCCCTTCGCCCTCACCAAGCCTGCACGCTGACCAACCCCCTGCTTGCACCTGCCTTGAATCATAAACCCCTCTTCAGCGCTGCTCTGCCTCAGACCCCCATCCTGTTCCCAGCGCAACACCTCCCTTCTTCCCTTTCCTGGTCCCCGGCCCTTTGATGCAAACCCTTTTTCCCTGTGTGCCCGTTTGTCTTCTTCGTTCCCAGGCCGACACCCAGCTCTGCCGATACTATCCCTTGCCCCTCCCCGTGCAATAGAAAGCTTCCCTCATCAAAGGACCCCCGAGTTGATCAAAGCCCCCACCCCATGAGATCCGATCGAACCCCGCATTCCATGAATTGGCGGAATATCCAGCTGCGCGATACTCATCACCTGCTGTGACCAGGGTGGGGACTTCTACTGTAAATATGTGTGGGAACGGGCCCAAAGGGGGATTCCGGGAATGTCTTTTCCGTACATCAAAGCATTGTCATGAGTATGTAAACTGTAATAAAACCGCTAAAGACTGAATATAAGGGCCAGGCCCCAGAAATAAGTTAGAGCACCTCAGAACGATACCTGCTGTCTGTTTTGCTGTGTTCTCCTCCGGAGAGAATAAAAACTCGTTTCCTGCTTTCCAGTCTCCAGCGCCTGCCTCTTCATTGATTAATAATTCGTGGGTCACAGAGGCAATACCGCCGGGCAAATCTCGATTGTCCCCGACCCAAGACAGGTTTTTACAGTTTTACTATTGAATTTTATTCTTATCTTTCTCGAATTCTTATCCCTAAATTACATCAATTATTTAAATTCTTTATATCTTCTAAAAAGTCCAGCGGCTCTTTTCAAGAAGCCTTGGTATGACCTTCTTCCCAAGGATGGTAAAGATCACACTTTATGTAAAAAATGTACATCCATTTCTTTAATTAATTTGGACTATAAAAGTTTCGCAAAAAATTCTAGCTTTGCGCTTAGTGAAATCTTTACCCCGATTAATTGGTTGAGAACAATTTGGTTTTATTAAGGATAAGCATCTCTCAGATAACACTAGGCTTTTATTTTATGTTCTTACCAAGGCGAAATCATATAAAGATTCCTTAGCGGACATATGTTTGGGTGCTGTGAAAGCCTTCGACCGAGTCGAGTGGTCATTCATTTTCTCCACTTTGTCCTGGTTTGGTTTCGGTCCCAAGTTTATAAATTATATATCTTTATTATATTCTGCTCCTATTTCATCCATTTTAGCTAATGCTCTTATCTCTTCTTCCTTTTTGTTATATCTGGGGGTAAGGCAAGGCTGTCCTCTTTCACATCTTCTCTTTATACTTGCTCTCAAGCCCTTTTAATTAAGATCCACTCCAACTCTCAGATCACAGGCTTTAAATACGACACTAAACAATTGAAAGTTTCTGTCTATGCAGATGATATATTTTGCTCTTTTTATCTCAACCACAGATATCTTTGCCAGCATTTCTTCTGAAGTCCAGTCCTTTGCCCTGTGTCTGGTTATAAATTAAACAGTGACAAATATGAAATCCTCCCACTAAATAGAATATGCTTATCTGTGGACTACGTCTCTTCAGGTTATTGTTCAAATCTTCCATTCAAGAGTCCATGGTAACCAATTGCCATGTCTAGATGGAACCCCATTTTTATTTTTTATTTTGGTGGGGCTGTCTTGACACAATCAAAATTATGTTGGTTCCTATAATATTTTTTTATCCCTCTAATATTTCTGTGAATATTCCAAAAGTACATTTTAAGTTAATTTATTCTATTCTATCGAATTTTCTCTGGAATAATAAGAAACCTTGTATGTCTTTACTTAAACTTAAACAGCCGAAACAGTTGGGTGGTGTTAATTTCCCAGATTTCCCAAACCTATCATACAGCGTTCTTTCTTAAACATGCTTCTCTACTACTCCAAGAAGACAATGAAGATTCAGCATTACCGTTATGGACTTCATTTGAAAGGAATGTTCTCCATACTTTCGCTTCCAAGAATTTTTATCTTTTTCACACAGTCCTTTGTCACTTTCTCTTCCCATTCTTTACAACAGTTGCAAAATTCTCCAACCTTTACTTACCCGCCATCTTTCGCCTAAAGATCACTTTTTGCAATCTTTACTGTGGTACAATAATAATCTTAAATTCAATAATAGAGATATTTTCTGGAAGGATTGGCATGTGAAAGGACTTCACTGGGTACATCAGCTCCATCAGGATAATGCATGTATACCTTTTAAAGTTGCTCAAGCACAATTTTCTTTACCTGCTTTGTATGCATCTAAATATGCATTCCTAGTCTCACTGATTCAATCAACTTGCAATAACTTGGCACTTAGTACTACATTATCATCTTCACCTCCTACCGTCATTGCCATCTTATCTCTTTCCCTATCAGCAGCTCAAGTGTATAAGCATTTATCCTCTCCTCCACTTATTCAAGATAAAACAGAGGTGGAACTCTCATGGGAGACTGATCTCCAATTGTCTTTCTCTATTTCTACCTGGAATAAGGTTTGGATTAAGATCATGAAGTCTTCCAGGGCTGCTAATACTACCCAAACTCTATTTTACATTTATAACTACATAAAATAAATCCTGCTCTTTCCCCCTCGTGATGGTCCTGTTATACTTACCTGGCTGATTTATATCACATGCTATTTCTTTACCCCCATGTTCACAACTTTTGGAAATGGGTTTGGAAGCAAATCAATGATATCTTTCACACACAAATCCCTTTCTCTCTTGTTAATATATTCCTAGGTAGTGCATCTTCTGAATGGGGATCACATTTAATCAATTTCCATATTATAGACCCACTTCTCGCAGTTGCTTTCCCACAAATTACTAAGGCCTGGAAGAATTCTACTAACATTTCTTGTCAAGCCTAGTGGTATGGGTTTTGTTATAACCACAGGCTAGATAGAGCATATGTCTATCCTATCTCCCTTGCAATGAAACGAGAATACCTATTGTCACCTATTATTCATTTTCTGGATGTATCTGCTAATCTAGCACAAATTCATAATCCCAGAGTTGAAGTGCTGAAACCTCCATGATTTAATTTTAGTTGTTTATATATTTGTTTTCTATAACAACACTATCTACTTTCCGTCCACTTCTATTTTATTATGTAATACAGTAGGTTTTAAGTACATAAGTCAGTGGTTCCCAAACTTTTTTGACCTGTGGCTCCCTTGACCTAATCGGCAGTTGGCCGTGGCTCCCCACCATTTTTTTAACGGTGGGTGGGTGGTATGTCCCTCCTGTTATCTTCCTTAAAGTAATTGGGACGTAATGAAGGTATTATAATGGTTGGAATGCTTGAATTATTACTCTCATCCACTGGCAATCACTTTGGCTGCATCACAATCCAACGTTTTTCCCCCCAACAGAGTGCCTGGTCCCAAACCCTTATTTATACCAGCTGCTGCTTTCAGTAGCTTTTGGTACTGAGACCCGCACTGAGAAAATGGAACACTTAGTTTGGTCTGTCGTAATCAGTATCCCCAGCCTTATTTTTTCACTAATAAGGTCTGTCCTTCCATCTGTATGCCCATCTATTATTATTATTATTTTAAATATTTATAAAGCGCAGCTGATACCTTGCAGGCTTCCTGGCGCTGGTGAATGTACTGCTGAGGATAGACCGGAGTAGCTAGCAGACGGGTGGGGGATTAGGGGAAGAGCCAGGTCTTGATGCGTTTCCTGAGTGGAAGAAGTTGTGAGATCTGGCGTATGTCAATGGGTAGGCTGTTCCATAACTTGGCCGCTGCGACCCTGAAGGATCTGCCCCCGGTTCTGGCTTTATTGAATCTGGGCACCTTTACCAAACAGGCTGAGGACGATCGTAGGTCTCTAGTGGGAGTGTACCACAGGAACAAGGCTTGCAGGGGTCTAGGCCCGAGTCCATGCAGAGCCTTGAAGACAATGCAGAGGGACTTGAATGCCACCCGCTGCTTTAGAGGAAGCCAATGTAGCTCAACCAAGGCTGCTGTGGCCGAGGACCTTCTCGTCCAACCGAGAGCCAGCTTGGCGGCGGCAGATTGAATTCTTTGAAGTCGGTCCAGCAGCGTGACTGGGGACTCAAGGAGCAGGGCATTACAATAGTCAAGGCGACTGAGTATTGTACACCTGACTATCGATGCCCGGGCTTGTGCGGGGAGGAGTGGCATAATTTTACGCAGGGAACGTAGCAGGGCTGTGCAGATCCCCACTGTTTTTGTTACCTGGGTTTCCATACTCAGCTTGTTTTTGAGCATGGCTCCCAGGTTACGGACCGAGGAGACTGGCAGAGGTTTGTCTCTAGTCTCTGGAGGCCAGAATTCACTCGGAAGCTGGCGGGGTAGATGTGTGCCGGCACAAAACAGAACCTCTGTTTTAGAGGAATTGAACTGGAGGGAATTACTGTGGAGCCACCCAGCCGTCTCTCTTAAGCAGTTGTGGAAGGTAGTTAAAGGAATGGAGTCCTCTCCTTCCCAAGAGAGTATGAGCTGCGTATCATCAGCGTAGTTGATTGTTTTGATCCCAAACGACTTAATCAACGTGATCAGCGGGAAGAGGTACACGTTAAAGAGAATGGGGCTGATGGAGGAGCCCTGGGGGACTCCCTGAGGCACCGGAGCGAAGGAGGATTGGAATGGGGGGAGGGAGACCGCCTGTTTCCGATCCCATAAGTAGGAGTGGAACCAGAGCAACGCTGTGCCAACCACACCTGCTTCACCTAGCCTCTGCAGCAGCGTTCCATGGTTGACCGTATCGAATGCGGCAGACAGGTCCAGCAGTATCAGAGCTACTGGCTGGCCCCTGTCCGCACGCATGCGAAGGTCCTCCATGGCTGTCAAGACCGCTGTTTCGGTGCCGTGGGCAGGGCGGAATCCAAACTGATAGTCGTCTAGGAAGTTGTTCTGTTCTAGGTGCCTGGAAAGACAAGAGCTGACCCATCGTTCCGCAACTTTGGCTGGAAATGGCAGTAGGGAGATGGGTCGATAGTTAGATAGACAATCTGGACTCAAGGAGGGTTTTTTTAAGAGTGGGGTGACAAGCGCTTGTTTCCACAGAGTGGGGACATAACCACTATGCAAGGACTGATTGCATATTTGGCGCATGGTACCAAAAAGTTCCGTTCCAAAACTTTTCCAAATCTTTGGAGGCAGGGGGTCGAGCGGGGAGCCCGAGGTAATTGCAAGTGCCAATCTATCAAACTCGGCGACCGGGATAGGAGGAAATTCCCGTAGTCTGGTCGACAAGCCGGAGCCGAGAGGCGTCAAGATTTGAGAGCTGGAGCTAAGTCCCTGAGTGTAGGTGGCTCCGAGAGAGGGAGGTGATTTCAAGTTTTGAATGATAGTGTTTATTTTATTGATAAAAAATACTGCAAGGTTATCACAGAGGGCTTGGGTGGGGGGCTGCGTAGAAATGACACAGTCTGGATGAGTTAGGTTCTTAAGTATCTGGAAAATACTTTTCGAACTATTGGTGGCATTGGTGATGGTGGAATAGTAGAAGTTGGCCTTATTATGAGCGATAGCAGTTTTGTACGCCCGAAGGTTATCTTTCCAAAGAGTTTTGTTGGTGTCGAAATAGCCTTGCCTCCACCTTCTCTCTGCTTGTCTGCAGGCTAGTTTGAGTGCTCTCAGTGAATCATCGAACCAAGGGGCAGGAGCTCGTCTCTTTGGTTTGCCCTTTTTCAGAGGAACGAGGCGTTCAGAGATGTTTAAGATCCTGGTACAAAGGGACTGATAGTTATCCTCTACCGACTGAGTGACGGAAAAGCTGTCTGCCACCTCAAAAACCGTACCGGACGGCTTTAGTTTGTCCAGAGCTTTCCAGTCTCTATACAGAAAATCGGGGCCGGAGCTAGGAGATGATCTGCTGGTCTTGCTACTGACTATATGAAATTTAATAAGCGCATGGTCGGTCCAGCACATAGGCAGAATGTCGCTCAGCGCTACTAACTGGGGAGAGGAAAAAATTAGATTGAGCAAGTGCCCTGCAGAGTGTGTAGGTTTATTGACCAATTGGGAGAGTCCCATACCTTCACAGGAAAGTAGAAGATTATTGAGAGCTGAATCTAGGCTACCGTTAGGCCATAGGTTAAAATCGCCTAAAACGATCAGCTTATTATGAGTGGTAGCCATATTGGTAAGGGTGGTGAGGAGCGATTGCTGCTGAGAGGAGTTGAAGGCTCCCGGTGGGCGGTAACAGATCACAGCCGTGAAAGTTGTTCCGGCGTGGCAGTTGATTGAGAGTCCAAGTATTTCCGTACCGGCCACTGGGTCCATATCAAGGATATTTATGGACCAGGAGGCTCTATATATTATACCGACTCCACCACCCCGACCTTTGGGTCTAGGGAGATGCAGGATTTTAAAGTCTTGTGGACATGCCCAGCCCAATTCTATATTGCAGTCGGAGTGGGTCCATGTCTCCGTCAGGAATAGTACGTCAAGATGGTGATTGTCGATAAGCTGAGAGATTTCATTAGCGTGTTTAGGTAGTGACCTGACATTCAGCAGGCCACCTGATAGTAAACCTTTGCAGGCAAAATCATGTAACGGATATGCGGTGTCAGAGAAGGACAGAAGGCCTTCATGAGCGAAGTCTCTGAGGTGAAGTAGAGATTCGCGCGCCAAAAGCAAAGGGCTGGTGCTGAACAGGGAGACAGGAGCCTCAGGGGTCGCTCCGGGCGCTGCCGAGGCGCGGACGAGCGCAGACGAGCTTGCCTTATGCGCGCCTTCGGCGCGCAATCGTCGCGCCCGCTGCGCTCGTCCGCTGCGCTGCCTGCCAGAGCTCATAATTTGTAGTGGAGGTCTGTGCCTGGGAGGGGGGCGTGGCCAGCCGCAGTGGGCGTGTCTGGCGGGTCCCTCGAGCAAGGGAATGGCGGCAGGACGCGATCAGGAAACGAAGCAGCAAGCAGTCTGCCACTACGCTCCAGCCAGGTGATGCCAAGAAAGTTTTAGAGTGCAGTAGTTTAAAATCACAATATACACAGTAAAAACGAACACAGTTATTAAAAATTAGCTACTCCCGGCTTCCGCCTCAGGAGTTGTTCACACAATCAATGAAGCGCTGGCGCTTTGGCGCTCAATTTATACGAAAACTGAGAGGGGGCGTGGCCAGCCGCAGTGGGCGTGTCTGGCGGGTCCCTCGAGCAAGGGAATGGCGGCAGGACGCGATCAGGAAACGAAGCAGCAAGCAGTCTGCCACTACGCTCCAGCCAGGTGATGCCAAGAAAGTTTTAGAGTCACAATACACAGTAAAAACGAACACAGTTATTAAAAATTAGCTACTCCCGGCTTCCGCCTCAGGAGTTGTTCACACAATCAATCTATATCCAAACATATTCAACCATTTGCAAACCTATCCACCATATGTCCTTCCGTCCATCATTTCACTCATCCATCCCTCCATCCACCCTTTCACTCATCCATCCATTATTCATCTACCCACCCTTTCACCCCATCCATCTGTACAGTCATCCATCCATCCACTCTTCCACCCAGCCATCCATTCACTTACTCATCCATTCACCCAGTCATTTATCCTTCCACCCATTCAGTCATTCATCCTCCCTTTCTCTCTCCATCCCCCTTTTACTTATCCATCCATCTACCCACCCATTTACTCATCCATTCATGAATCTATCCATTGATCCTATTACTCATCCATTCTTTCACTCATCCAACCATCCGTTCACTCATCCAACCATCCGTTCACTCATCCACCCATCCGTTCTCTCATCCATCCACCCTTTCACTTCACTCTTCCATCCATCCTTTTGTCCATCTACCCCCTTTAACTCACTCATCAATTCATCCATCCACCCTTTCACTTGCCCATCATCTACCTTTTCATCCATCCATCCTTTCACACACCCATCCACCAATTTACTCGCATATCAGCTGCCCTTCCACTCATCCATCCATCCTTTCACACACCCATCCACACTTTTACCCATCCATCTACCCTTCCACCCGTACATCCATCTATTTACCTTTTCTCTCATCCATACTTCCACTCATTCACTCATCCATCCATCATTTCTTTCTTTCATTATCTATCCATTCCCCCTTTCATTCATGCATTCATCCTTTCAGTAATCCATCCAGCCATTTAGACATTCTTTCACTTATTTACTCACCCACCTTTTCACATTATGAGCTGAGCCTTAGTCATGAGTCATGCATAATGCACAGTGCCAGGATGTGAGGTGACTGACATGGTATTTCCAGGGCTTTAAGCGGTGTAAAAAAACTGGGGGGTCTCTTCAAAGGGGGTGTTGGATGTAATTAAGAGCGCAGTTTAAAACACCTCGGCTAAAAATCTACGCTTAGCATAGTGTTGCGCCCGACTGGTATTATGTTGTTTCTGTCATTGTATCCAGATATATAACAGCAAGTATCATTACACCAACAAGCCAAGACTATTGGCTTTGTCAATGGTTGCTAGTTCCTTAAAATAAAAAAGCAGCAACCATGGCTCTGTTGAATATAATATTGAAAATACTTCATTTCTAAATGACAAGACAATGAAAGAACGATAACCCGCTCTTTTTAACTTGTTTTACAGGCTTCTTTAAAATAACTGTACTCTAACATTGCAGCATGGGCGTTTTACCTTTTATCTAACAGAATGCCCTGCTGTACACCGAGGTTGGAGGAGGCCGCCACATGCTGTCACACCCCAGACTGGCCCATTGTCATTCTGTATGTGGTAATCAGCTGCATATAGAATTTCAATGGACGGGTGGGGATGGTCTTGTGCTCCAAGAGGAGCGCGAGGCGGCCCCATCAGGAGGGGTGAGGCCTCTCACAGGGGAGCAGCGCTGCTCCCTGTGATGGCCACAATTATAGACAAAAGGCATACCATGGAATTTAGGGACAGTTGGTCACCCTAGACTCTGCGCGGCGCCCCTGGCAACTCATTACGGCGCACCGGGGTGCCGCGGCGCACAGTTTGGGAACCACTGACATAAGTGGTTACGTTGATATTAATTTTACATGAATGATATGTTCCTTCCCTTTTCCCTTCCCCTCCTTTCTTTGTTTTTCTTTCCCCTCCTTTCCCATTACCCTAAGTTGACTATACAGTTCATATTGTATTTCCTATTTCTGTTCTTTATTCAGCTGTTTTATACTATATAAATAAAGTTCAGTTTTCAACTAAAAAAAACGTTATGGGTAGGCGATGTCATCTCTGAATGGGACTGAATACCACTTGATGCACATGTTGGCCTATTGGTCCTCATAGATGAGGCATCAATTGACTCCTACTGCCAAACAATTGCTAAATTAAAATGAGGTTATCTAACCTGAATCTGTTGCTTTGAGCCCCGATAATATCATCATTTAACTTCATCGGGAGGGCTTCCAAAACAGATCTACTGATTTAGAAGAAGCCAGAAAGTCTCTCCTTAGATATGATTGTTATAAACTAGCTGTAACTGGACTGTACTAGCCTCCCATACAAATTTCTGCTAGCTATAGATCATGGGAGAGGCCGCAGATTAAGCCCAAGATTGTCTTTTGGTACTTGTGTTTGACACTGTTGAATTAACTAACGGAAACAACACATACTTTGCCGTGGTGTATTTGTGTTTTCATCTAACGTTTATTTATTTTCCAGGATTTTACAAGGTGCAGTAGATGGTGCTGAAAGGTGTGCGTACCGTAGGGTGACCATCTTCCTTCAGGACATTACCAGGACATTATCAACAATGTTTTCCGTCCCTCACTTGTATGACATAGAATAACTGGTATGTTAGCCACACCTTCAACAAACTAGTACAAATCAGCAATTTAACTGATTTATTACAATTATTCCTGACAGAAGAACTTTTCCTCCTGTAAGGAGCATTTGTATTTATACACATGGATCAAACTTTGTTATCTTTTTTTTTTTTAATTAAAAGTTTTTGGGGTGTCACAACACAGCAAGAAACCAATTTCCATACAATACAATACCTTCATAATCGCATTTCTAGAGTGTACAGACAGCTCAAATCAATTTAAAGAATAAAAAAAACAAAAAGAAGGAAAAGAAAAAAAACACAAAGAAAGTGTAAAAGCAATTAACCCAACTGTGTGGATAACCTAGCGTGAATTTTTAAAATTTTCCTTCCAGCTCTGGATGGGTTCCCATATTCTCCTCCCAAGCAATCTGCCCCTTTTGCCCTTCCTTGCATAGATACCCTTCTCTAAATTAAACACGGCAATGAGCCTAGCTAACCATTGATGTAGTATTGGAGGTGCTCTGTGCAACCATGCCTTCACTATACACATCTGTAGAAAGAACAGACATGGCCATAAATAGAAAGTGGGCATAAGGCCCTTGCCCAGGCTCTCTGCTAACCCCAAGAATAATCCATACCAGTGTGAGGGTGACCTTAATTGCCAGGGACCTAAAAATGAATGTTTTGATGGCTCTTTGGAGTGTGTACAGCTATGGGCAGTTAGCAAAAATATGCATTATATCTGCCTCCGAGGAATCGCAGCGCGGGCAAGTAGTGCCTGTGGTTCTCCCCCACTGAGCTATCCTTGCAGGTGTGTAATATAAGGAATATATCATCTTATAGTGCTGGGCCTGTAGCCCCATTGAACATAACGAGGTCTGTCCCAGTTCCAGTGATTCCTGAAAACATTCCTGCTCTATCCCCAGTTTCTCTGCCCATTTAGTGCCGTATTTCCCCAAATCGTCCGCCTTTGTTGCAGAAAGCTCTGAGTAGAATCTGCGGATAGAGCAGTCCACCCCGCACTCGATAACATCAAGGATCTTATTCTTGTTGAACCCTGTCAATCCTCTGTGTTTTTTAGAGAAGAAGCTCCGGACCTGTAAATATTTAAAGAAGCACCTTCTGTAAATCCCATTTGTTGCCTGCAGCTCAGTGAACTGGAGAATCCCATCGGGCTCCATCACATCTCCCAGTTTCAAGATTCCCTGTCTACCCCATCCGGCCATGACTGAGTCCGCAAATGTTTCTCCTGGAAGGGACCCATTTCTAAGCATTCGAGTATATGCATTGAACCTTCCAAGTCCGTATTTTCTTAAGAAGGCTGCCCATACCCTGTAGGCTGCCTGCAACGTTTTAAATCTTGTTCTCTTATAGTAGCTAGAGTCAGCACAGTTAAGAAATAAATTCCCTGCGTCTTCGCCCAGAATCGCTGCGTATACATCAATGGATCCAGCTTCAACTCTTAGGTCCTCTGCCGCTACACCTGCATGTACTGAAGCACTGCCGCCCAATGATACATTTTAAAATCCGGTACCGCCCAGCTTCCTCTAGCCCTAGGAAGAGTCATATACCGCAATGCGCTCCTTGCCATGTGCCCATATAAACCCATTCAATATTTGTTCCAATGCCGCAAACCATTTAACCTAAAAAAAAAAGTGGAATTGTCCTAAATAAATAAAAAAACTTAGGCAAAATAATAATTTTTATCACGTTCGTGCGTCCCACTAGTGACAGCTGTAGGCTATGCACCCTGTCAAGGTCTTGTTTAGCTTTAGTAATTATAGGCTCAATATTCCTGTCCACTGTCTTATCAAGATCTGCCGAGATACTGATCCCGAGGTATACAGCTGAACTAACCACCTGCTCATCGTTGCACAGTTCCCTGCTGTTCTTAGTTATCTGGGTTTTAGCCCTATTTAGAGCATATCCTGAGACCTGCCCAAATACCTGAGCTTCTGTCTCCACCTCTTCAACCGTCCTGACTGGTATTGAAGTTACGATTGCCACATCATCTGCATATGCAAATGTTTTAAAATCTCGCCCTTGAGCTTTTAGGGGTGCAATCCTGTTATTTAATTCCAGCCTGTGCAGTAATGGATCGATATAGAGGGCAAAGAAAAGTGGCGAACACGGGCACCCTTGACGAGTCCCTTGCTTAATCAGAAAAGGGGCAGTGTACCCTTTATTAATTCTAATCCAGGCTGTGGGGCCTCTGTATAAAGCCTGTATGGATTTTATAAATCCCTCCCCTATACCGCTTCACCTCATGGTCATCCAAAGGTAGTCCCAGGAGACCCTATTGAATGCCTTCTCTGCGTATAGTAGCAAAACAGCCTTAGGGTCTCCTGAGACCTCCGCCACATTGAAAAGAGTAATAACTAGCCGCATGTGCCGCGCCGTGCCTTTTCCTGGTATAAACCAATGCTGGGTGGGGCTGACCAGTCCCTCTATCACTCTACATAGTCTTAAAGCCAGTACCTTGGAGAAAATCTTTGCATGTGTATTCATGAGAGTTATGGGTCTATAAGACCTTGGCTCTAAGGATAGTTTGCCCATCTTCAAGATTATTACTATGTCTGCCCCTGCCCATGAATTCGGTATAGATTCTCACACTTGTGCCTGCAACATCGTGTCCCCCATGTCCTTACTTAGAGCCGTTTGGAAGGCCCTATAGAATTCTAAGGGTATCTGATCGGGACCTGACGCTTTACCTGATGAAAGACTATTTAACACCACTAGTATATATTCAAGAGTTATAGGGAGTTCCAGTACCACCTTCTCTTCCTGAGGGAGACCAGTGGCTAATATATCCCTAAGATACTCCTGAATTGCTGTTACTCTCCTTGGCTGGTCCTCGTTATATAACTCAGCATAGAATAGCCTAAAGACTTCCTGGATCTCTCTGGAGTCTGTTACAGTGCCACCTCTACCATCAGAAATGTCCCTTATTTCCCCAGCCGCAGCCTTCTGCCTTGTACGTATTGCTAGGGTATGCCCCACCCTCTCGCTTAATTTGTGGCATTGTTCTTTCCTAATTAAAAGATTAGCTGCTGCCTTCCTAGCAATGTTCTTGACTGCCTCTGCTTTAGCAGCTATTATTTTAAGAAGGATTTGCTCTAAGGGCGTCCTATGCTAAATTGCTGTATTCAGCTCCTCCTCTACTACCGCCACAGCCTTAAAGAGTTCTTTCACTCTTGTACCTTCCTGTTTTTGTTTGTGTAGACTATAACTCAGAGTCTCCCCTCTTATGAACCCCTTGATCGCGTTCCATGCCACACTAGAAGAGTAAGCATGGGCGGATTTTGCGAATCTGGTGTACGCGAACGTGCGTATTTACGGATTCGCAATCCGCAAAATCCGCGAATTTGCGGATTTTTGTGTTTTTTTGTGTTCGCAAGGGTTTCGGCCAGTTCGCGAGGTTTGTGTACCAGTTCGCAATTGCAAACTTACTTGTCGGTTCGCAACGCCCGCGACTATGTTGTTTCTACGTCTGGCTCATCATCACAGGTTCACAGCACCCTCTGTTTCACCACTGCCACCCTCTGGTACACCCATGCCACCCTCTGGTACATTCTCACTGCCACCCTCTGGTTGGTTTATCACTGTAGATTATGGTGGTGAAAAAAAGCAAGCACACCTGCCCTGCTTCAACTGCCATGAATTAATTTGGGGTTGATTAATGTGTCACTGACTTTTAAACTTCCAGTCTGGCTGGCACCTGCTTCCTTCCTTATCTGTAATTTGCTTTCTGTTGCAGTGCAATTTTTTTTCACAGGACCTTTATGGCCTACTTGTAGCTATTCTATGAGCCTGCTGTGAGGGTCAGAGCAGGGTCATAGAATAGTTGCAAATAGGCAACTGAACTCTGGAGGGGCCCCTCAGGAAGCACTAGAGTGAATGGTTACTAATGTTAAGATTGAACTTTTGCACCTGGTGATTGCTTTCAGTTTTGCAAAAATCGTTTTCCTGCAATTTCGCGCGATTTTCGGGGCGCGAATACGTGCGAGATCGATTTCGGAAGCCGCAAATTCGTGCGAATACACCATTTGTTTTTTTGCTGCGTGTTTGTTCGCGTGATTTTTTGTGTGTTCGCAAGCCGCTTGTAGCGCAATGTTTGCGAAGTTACCCTAGCGGTCGTACATGGGCTCGGCCATCTTGTTTGCGTGACGTAATTCCTTTTCCGGCCGCTATGTGTAATCTCGCAAAGTGTGCGGCTCGCTAGTACAATTTCGCGTGTGATTGCGAGGAAAATCTCGTGCGAACTTACCCATGCGGTCGTGAACGGGCGCGGCCATCTTGTTTCTCATTCATTGCTATGGTTCTGGGCATGCTCTCTGTATCCTTTCTTAATCTCTGCCATCCTTTGCTTATTTGAAGTTTTTTTTAATCTATTTTACTTATTATCTATCCCTCTATTTTTCTAGCTCTATATTTTTGTGTTTTCTGCTACATTTTGTTAATTTTAAACTACTTTTTTAAACGCTTTTCTTTTCTTCTTCCCTGTTCTATGTCTTCTTTCTTATTTTGCTTCCTTTCTGCCCAGACCATGGCAAAGGGAGCCGGGAAGACGCCCGCAAAGGGGAAGGGTCCCGCACCCCGTGCCCGGCTCCCGTGCGGGCGTTTGAGGGGGGAGACAGTTACAGCGTGGGAGATTTTTAGTGCGGAGGAGGTTGCCGCACTAGTCTTTCACGTCCAGCGCTGCCTCCCCAAGACCATCATGGGAGGCGGCAGGATCGCTACCGGCTACGGGATCCGGGAGCGCCGGAAGCGGTGGGAGAAGGTGTGCGGGCCATGTTTGAACACTCTGGGGTCCGGCGCACCTATAACCAGGCCACCCACCGCTGGACGGATCTCATGGACCGGGAACACGACTTGCTGGACGTGCTCGGCGTAGAGATCCCCGGGCTTGGTGAGTAGTAGTAGCTATTTCTATCTATTTCATCACTACTCTGTTTTATCCCGCTCTGTGTGTTATTATATTGCAAATTTTTGTTTTTTACCAAGAGCAATAATGCTGCAGATTACATTGTAGGTAAATTATATTTCAAAATCTTCTATGCATTTCAGGTGCACTGCTCTCCTTCTCAGTAGCCTTGCTACTATGCTTATTTGTTTTCTATTTTGTGTTCATTTCATTGGCCTGAGAAATTATGTATGAGTGTAGTGTAAAGAACTGCGTAATGCTAGACACTAAGGGTCAGATTTTCAATTACCGGCGGATCCCTGCAAAGTAGCAGGGATGCGCCAGTAATTGTGCGCCATGCCACCACCACCCATGGTGCGCCGTATTTACAACGTGGCGCACCATGGGCCCAAAACATCACAGAAGCCTTACGCATCTGTGCCGTAAAGGCGGCGCATTGCTGGAGTTGCGTGCCAACGATGGCGCAGCTCCAGCAATGCTCTGGGGTGCCCTATCTCACCAATGCTGCATCAAGCCGTACGTCAGCTTCAAGCAGGCGCAGGGTTTGAGTCACGCATCATTGTCCTAAAAGTGACTGATTGACATCTTGTAGATTTCCCTCAGCCACTTTTAGGATTCGTTCCTGCGCAGGAACGCCTTCCCTTGCGCCGGAACGCCCCCTGATGGCGCAGGGCTTTACAACGTGATGCATCTCCCATATGCGTCACTTTGTTAATATACGCCGCACCATGGCGCCTCTTTTGTTCTGCCGCTGCGTCACAAAAGTCACGCAACAATGGAGCAACAGAGCCGCAAGGGGCTTCTAAATCAGCCCCTACAGACTCAAGTCCAGTCCTTCCTTTAGACACATGGCTATAAGAAGAAATAGTGGTGGTGGTCGGTGGATTGATAGTTTGAGTATTCACTGATCTGCAAGCACGATGGACTTTGTCTGTCACTTCGCGTGCTGCGGACTGCTGCCTGCCAGGCCTAGGCAAACCTTTTTAGTAGTTTGTTTAGTGAGTTACATAGGAACTTTCCAAGTCAACGGTCCGCAAATCAAGCAATACTAATAACGTAGTAGACCACATGAGATCGGTCAATATATCCTGTGGAATAGTTGTCTATTTGCTATTTCGCCAAAATATTTTGTTATTGTTCTTTTGAAATGTTTGATTTGGTTGACAAATATCATCCATGTTTTCTGGTCTTTCTTTCTTTCATGTTGTACATCAGCTCCCCCCAGGGGCAAGAGGACACAGGAGGAGGAGGAGGGTGTTGTTCAGGATGCAGGCCAGGATCGGGCAGGCGAGGGCTCCTTTGCTTGCCCCAGTAAGTTTTAATTTTAATATAGAGTACCTATTTTTTCCTAGCGTTCCTCATTCGATTTTTTCTAAATCGTCTTTGATCTTCTTGTAGACTGGATCTAAATTCTTATCCTGCCTCGACTATGACTCCCTGTGGTATTACTAGATTATTCTTATTAGTCTGTCTGTGTAGCTAACTAAGATAGCACATTTGGCAATTCCATTGGACTCCCATTCTAGTCAGCAATAGCTCTATGCACTGAGTGCAGTCCTCTGGGATTGTCCATAATGTCTTTTCAAGTCTTCTAAATGTTTATGCTTTGACAATTGCCAACAATAAAAAGGTGAATGACCAGAAAGAAAGAATAAGATACTACTTTACTTTTGGTTTGGATAGTAGGACAATCCATTCTACTACTGTTGCAGGGACAAATCTGCACAAACAGAACTATGGACACTAAATAATGCATTGCTTAGCTTATCAATTATAATAGGTGCTGTTAGACTTTCCACATACCTCAGTGATAACAGACTTTGTAGTTGAACCCCCAATCTCCTTACTGACTAGATAGTATGGCAGAGTCATTTAGCTCCCAAAGTCACAGATGATTGATCCCCAATGATGATTAGATTATCCAACGCAGGACAAGAGTACGGAGTCAGAGTCAAGAAGTGTCAGAGGCACGGACTCATGCTTGCAAAAATTCCAAAACCTTTAGCTCATCCACTCTAGTCTGGAGGACCAAAAACCACAGAGTCTCTTTAAGTTTAAAAGCTTTATTAAAAGTAAACACATTTATTAAAATCAACTTTGTCATAAAACTAAACGTTTAACTGAAAATGGAAAAGTGCTTAGTGCTGACGCGATTAATTGGACACATTTCTTGTGGTCGAGCCGAGCTCTTACCTGGTTTGAACTTGATCCTGCTCGTGTTCTTAGAAGTGAAGCTTCTGTCTGTTAGGAGAAAAAGTGGTGCGTGTTAAATATAAAAACCAAGCATTCATCAGTTGTGCCAAAAAGTGCAGCAAGACAACAGCCTTCCCTGGAAAAAGGGACATTTTTACTTTAGAGTAGACAGTCACAAATTATTACATTGTATTCTGTTTTTTTCACATTTCTTTATTCCTCCTAGACCAAATATTATATAGTAGTGAGTGGTGTATTCTAACATTCTTAAATGTACTTTGTAGGTGGAACATCTGGTGGCGGGGCCAGCACGGAGGTGGTGGTAATGGACGAGGGGAACAACTCTGGGGAGGAGGCGGTGCAAGTGCCGGACGTGCCTGTGAGGGTTCACACGGTGGTGGCGGGCAGAGGTAAGCTATATATTCCTTACTTATTGAGATTGAAGACTGCATAGTGTGCTTTCTGCTCGGGTGTATTATAAATCAACCAGGTAGTAGCCTCCTCTAAATGTACTTCGACTTAGCTGTGAAGTTTTTGGCGAGAAGAATCCCAATAAGATCTGAGATGAACTTGATGGATGGGATGAACGAAAAGCGAAAGAAGGGTGTAAGTAAGTGTGGAAGGACGAGAAATTTAATGATGACTGGCAAAGAAGAAAGATATGTGTTTGCTTGGTCCCCGAGGTGGCTGGGAAGGAAAGAATATGGTATGGTGCATGGCTGGGTGAATGATGAAGCAAGGATGGGTGGAAGGAGAACAGCCTGGGTGGGTGAAACAGAAACTGTATGTGTGCATATACTTTGAATGGATGGATGCCTGAATCATGGTATTATCTGACTCTTAGATAGCATATGTGTATCTAGAGAGAGTAGACAGTCACTGGATGAACTAAGTGTTACTTTGAAGAGCATGTAACACCGCACCCGCACGTCTGTTCCAGTGTAGGAAAGGCAAGGAAAAGAAGTTGTAATTTTGTCCAAATACTACCATGAATAGTAGCAGTAGTTTGTATTGCAACTGCAAGCACAGCATATATCCGGTTATTACGGTGGACACTCTCTACCTCTCTTAATAACTTTAGTTTAGTAGTAGTACGTCATTCATGTGTGGGTGTATCACTGTTCACTCAATAATAAGTAACCCTGGGCGAAGAACTACGCTCCGTTCGCGGAGCTTGCGGAGTTTCGGCAACTCCGCGTTCTACGGAGAACGCGAAGCTGTCGATTACTCCGCAATCCGGTGCGTAGCGTAGTTCTCGCGCGCTGAATAACATTATCGCGTGCGCGGCAATGGCTTACCTTGGTTCTGCGTTCGCTTTTTCCTGGTCGCGTGTGCCACCATGTTTGGAAACACTCTCGCACAATCCCGTGCGACTGTGCGAACGCGATAACGTCATTTGGATGCGCGATAGCGTCATAAGGATGCGCGAGGATGCTTGTTGGTAAGATCGAGTTGCCGAACACGCAGAAACTGCATTCTTGCACAGAATAACTCGCGAGCATGTTAAAACCATAATAAATTACCATTTTGGTTAGCAAAAAAATGAAAAAAAACTTAAAGTTGTACCTTTGGCTGTATTTTTGGGGGGGAAGGAGCCCTCTTTTTGTTTCTACTCTTGTTTTGAAGAGTAAGGAGGAAGGAGGAAGGGCCCTTGAGTTTACAACTTCCTGTTCCTGTCCACCAGGCTCCTCCCAGTGCTTTGTCCATGTGGTGCTCACTTTCCTTTGGATTTTGAGCTGGAAGGATCACTTTCTGTGTGTGTTGGCTGCATTACTGACTTTTCTTGGATTTATTGAGGACTTTTGGATTTGGAATTCTCTTTTTCAAGTAAGTTTGTGTAATGTATGAGTGAGTATGATGTAGACTTGTGTTTGTTTGATTTGAGGTTTTTTTAACTACAGTATTCAATCCTGGAGTTAAATTATTGATGGAGGCCTGTACTTTTATGAGGTCCCAACTTGTATATATTTTTTTTAATTTCATTTAGGCTACATAGAGAGGTACCCATGGGTCCAATCATGTTTCTGTAGTCTGTGTTTAAATTTTTATTCCAGTTTGTAAACAAACATCATGGATGGCATTGGATTATGTTCATTATGCAATAGCAATGTCTGTTGTGGAATTTCTGTTTGTGGAATTTAAAATGTTTTTATTTTTTAAGCCAATAGCTGTCCCTAGTACTCCATGTAGTTAGTGTGTAGGCATGCTTGAGTTCATTGTATTAACTTTCTGTAGTTGGCCTGGCCATGTGTTGGCGGCCATTTTATGTTTCCAGCCACTTTGCTCTTGCCATAGGCCTCCAACCTTGTGGCCTACTCTGCCAGTAGGCCAGAGGTACTACTCATAGGGTCATGAAAGTTAATCAACTGTTTTTGTGGTGTACCCTTAATTTGAAAATCATGGATGGGTTGGATTGATGTAGAAAATCTTATTTTTATGTGTGGGGTATTTCAGGTTTTGGGTGTGTTTAAATACTCTGTCAATTTCTGCCATTAGGTAACCCTAGGAATACAGCTTGGGTAGTTTTGGTAACTTCGCACAGTGTGAGAACGTGACCTTACATTTTTTGTCTTGTTCGCGCACTCAATGTACTTGCTCGGGAACGCGAAAACGACGTTTTATTCCATTCGCGCTGCTGAACACGCCGAAAATGTTTAATGTGTTTCTTGTGCTACAAAAATTCCTCATTTATGTTGTCATTTGGTTGTAGTTTTCTCTTTTTGGAGCATGGACCACTTCCATTTTCTGTCCTCTATGTAAGGATTTCTTGTTTATGGGTGGGGTGACCAATTTGGGCGGTGGTGGTGTGTCCATTTTGTGAAGCAAAGCATTGTCCCTTTGCCATAGGCATTATTATCTGTCTTCTCTTTCTTTTCATGTTGTTGTTGGTGGCCAGGCCATGTGGTGGCGGCCATTTTGTGTATGCTTCATTTGTGATTTTGCCATGTTGTTGTTGGTGGCCAGGCCATGTGGTGGAGGCCATTTTGTGTATACATCCTTTGTGAATTTTCCATGTTGTTGTTGGTGGCCAGGCCCTATGGTGGCGGCCATTTTGTGTATGCTTCCTTTGTGATTTTGCCATGTTGTTGTTGGTGGCCAGGCCATGTGGTGGAGGCCATTTTGTGTATACATCCTTTGTGAATTTTCCATGTTGTTGTTGGTGGCCAGGCCCTATGGTGGCGGCCATTTTGTGTGTCCTTCCTTTGTGCTTTTGCCATAGGCATCCAAGGTTTTTGACTATTCTGGCAGTAGGGCAGAGTTACTACTACTCATAGCCATAGGTGCATTAAAGTTAATCAACTCTTGACACGCGACATTACATTTTTTGTCTTGTTCGCGCGCTCAATATACTTGCTCGGGAACGTGATAACGACGTTTTATTCCATTCGCGCTGCCGAACACGCCGATTTTGCATTCTCGCGAACAATATGTCCCGAGTTGCATAAAAGTTTCTCGAAAATGTTGCATGTGTTTCTTGTGCACCCAAAAAAACTGAAGTTGTCATTTGGTTGTAGTTTTAGGAGCCTGGAACAATTCCTGTGTCTGTCTTCTGGTTTGTGGGTGGGCTGACCACGTGGGCAGCGGTGCGGCTACTTTGTGAAGCAAAACAAAGCATTGTCCCTTTCCCATAGGCATTTATTGTCTGTCTTCTCTTTTCTCTTTCTTTTCATGTTGCTGGGGGTGGCCAGGCCATGTGGTGGCGGCCATTTTGTAGGTACTTCCTTTGTGCATTTATCATTGGTCTCCCAGCTTTTGGTCTGATCTGACAGTAGGCCAGAGTCCCAGAGGTAGTAGTTAGCGGGGGTGCTGCCTTAATGCAGCTGTTTTCATTCGGTGTATGCAATTAACATCATTAGGGCATGTGTGTATGGCAGTGCATTCCAAAATGTGTTGTCTGGGCAGGGGTTTTGTATGTGTTTTTGCGGTGTTAGGTTTACAACCTCTGTCTTAGCCATGGGGTATTTTTATTCCTTGCATTAACCTGTCATGTGCAGCAGGCATCCTCCTTTTTCTGTCCATATTGGTATATATAGGCCTGCTTGACTTTATTGGTTCTTTCTGGACTTCATGTGGCTTGGAGCTGTGGTGCTGGACTGGTAGTATTAGTCTTCTGTTTTGTCTTTTATACATTGGCCTGTGTGTCTTTCAATTGTTCATGTTGCCTTACTGCTTGTTTGACTGATGTTGTTCTGCCTTCTTTGCTTGTAGGTGCACAAAAAAAGACTGAGGAGGTGCTGGTTGTTTTTTCATCCATCGCCCGTTCTACTGCCAGACGGACGTCCTTCAGTTGTACGCCACGTGTGGTGTGTGACTCATCTGACCAGACATCTCTGCAATTTGTGCTGCTGTGAGCTGACATCAGAAGAAGATGGGCCCTAAGAAAGCTACCAGGTCCTCCACCACCAAGAAAGTTGCTGAGAAGAAGGAACAGAAGAAGGAAGTGTCACTTAAGTCTGGTATGGACCCCAAAACCTTTTTTGGGACCCCAAAAGGTACGCCTGCAGCAGCGGTGTCTGGGGTGCAAGCTGGGACCAGCACATCCGCATTAGTGGCGTCAAGCCACCAACCCAGGGCCAAGCACATGATGAGGGTCGCAGAGGTAGCCAGCCTAATGTTTGCGAGCAGTGATACTGAGCCTGAACTAAACTTATCGCTGTCTCAAAGTAGTACACAATCCACGCAAGATGGAAGTGCTCAACAACCACCGCCAGCAGTAGATGTTCAACAACCACAACCACCGCCCGCAACAGTTGTTGAACAACCACAACCACCGCCCGCAATTGGAGTTGTTCAACAACAACAACCAAATCCCACAATATTAGTTGTTGAAGAACCACAGGCCGCAATAGTACGTCCTCAAGAACAACAACCACCATCTCCGCACGCAATAGTAGTAGTTGTTCCTCCCGAAGTCGGGGCAGTTCAGGAAGTAGAGCCTCATTCCGAGCAAGAAGAAGAGGAAGCCACTTCTGGAGGTGATCTATTGTCTTTGAATTCACCAAGGGAAAGGAGGGTTAGTGCATCGAGTTCTTCGCCAAGCATCCCTTCCGATGACCTTGATACGGATTGGCAGCCACAACTATCTGAGCATTCAAAGGAGAGACATCCCAAGAAGACCAGGCTAGGAAAAAGGAAGTTTCCAGCAAGGCTTGAACTTATGGAGGCCGATGTAGGTGAGCAGGATACTGCTGGTGATAAAGACGGGTCTGACACTGTCATCATCACGAGCGTTATTCCTGGTGCAGAGGATGTAGAGACCAACATTTTCACCCTATCCAGAAATGCTGCGATTAGTGATGAGCAGGTAGCACGCATAACTCCTACACACTCAACACCCAAAGTAACACCAGCTCCCATTTTTTCATTAGCGAAGGCCCGGCAGCATCTGACATCCAGCAGAAGCGCCACTTCAACAGAAGGAGGTAGTGGCAGTACTAGGACTGAGCTGTCACATAGTGAAATTCAACAATCCTCCAGTCCATCCGGCATTGGGAGTGGGTCCTCCTCTTCCTATGGCAGGAGACAAAAGTTTACCTCCCCAGTGTGGGACTTCTTTACGGTTTACCCAGTTCAGGAGAACATTGCTGTATGCACCATTTGTCATGTCAATGTTAGTCGTGGTAAGATTGGTACAAACTATGGTACTGGAGGCCAAACGACCCATTTGAAAAAAACACACTTAATCAGGTGGGAGAACCACCTTGCAAGGTTAAAAAATGTGAGCACTGGTGTTGGTGGGGATACAGTGCTACAAGGTCCACTCATGGTTGACCAGGAGGTAGAAGAAGAGGGAGACGATGACCTTCTATCTAGGAGTGGTACACAAATGAGCCCTGTCGCCAGCACTGGAGTGGTAAAGTCCACATCCTCCGCATCAGCAACTTCTCAGTGGCACCAGAGTCAGCTGGAGACACCACGGAGTGCAAAGTCTGCGATGCAAGGTGGTCCGTCTAGCATAACTGAAAGAAATACAAAGCAGCGTACCATTCCTAGCATGTTTAGGCAGGAGGGAATGTACGAGCGGAACCACCCAATAGCACGTTTGTACAATGCGAAACTTGCGAAAATGTTGGCACTGGACCTTCTCCCATTTTCATTTGTTGAGGCTGTTGGATTTCTGGAATTAGTGGCAACCCTCTGCCCAAAATGGAAAGTTCCCAGTCGATACTATTTTGCCCGAGTTGCTGTTCCAGCACTACACCATGACGTGCTGGAATTGATTGGGAAAGCCTTACAACAGAGTGTTGTCCATTGTATCCACCTGACAACAGACATGTGGAGCAGTTGCAATGCTACAGATTTCATGTGCATCACCGCACACTGGATCTCTTTTGCAGGTGTTAAAGACAAGTTAACTTCAGGCCTCCTTGACGTTGCTGGGATTTTTAATGATACGCGCAGACATGCAACTATAGCCATGTTTGCTATGGAGAAAAGTCATACTGCTGAAAACATTTTGTCAGAGTTTAACACCAAGGTCTTTGAATGGCTGAAACCAAGAGGCCTTAAGATTGGTTTTGTTGCCACCGACAATGGCAGTAATGTAGTGAAGGCAATGAGAGAAGGACATTATTTCAGGGTACCCTGTTTGGCACACTGCATCAACTTAGTCGTGCAAGACTTTCTGAAAACTGAAGCCAAAGTCAGCAACATACTGATCATCTGCAGAAGAATATGCACGCACTTTAACCATTCTTTTAAAGGACGGAAGCTGCTACGGGTCATTCAGCGTGAGCATAAATTGCCAGTCAAAGCACTGATCCAGGAGGTCCCAACGCGTTGGAACTCAACTTATTTCATGCTTGAGCGTCTCTTTGAGCAGTACATACCACTGAATGCTTATGTCATGTCAAGAAGATTAGGGGATCCTACTGTTAATCTTAAAGCCCTGACCATTGAGATGTGGCAGTGGGACCTCATTAAATGCATCACAGAGATGCTACTACCCTTTGAGGTCTTCACACGTGCAGTTAGCAGGGAGGACTGTACTATGGGCCAAGCCATCCCATTGTTTTACATGCTTGAGCAACAGGTGAAGGAGGTCTGTCAAACATACGAAAGTGACGAACAAAAAGTTGAGGCATATACCTTGGCCAAGGGCTTAGCCAACCGCTTATCTCTAAACGCAAGGCTTCAAATGATTGTGTCAGGTGAACATTACATAACTGCAACAATGTTGGATCCACGGTACAAATTATTTGTCAGCAGTAGCGCAGTAATTCCTTTTTCAGATGAGGATGTTGCCAAGTACAAAACTTCCATAGCTGCGGAAGCTAATGATTTAGAAACTGAATGGCTGTTACTTAAAGGTCTGCCAGTGCCAGCCCAGGCCAGTCCAAGTACTCCTGACGCAAGTTCTTCACAGCATGAGAGCAGTGCGTCTGCTTTCCAGCAGGCACCAACAGTACCAAAAGCAGCACCTACACGATCTGATTCAGCAGACCCAACCAAAAGCATAACTGCTTTTTTTCTACAGAAAGGGATGGGTAAGTCCGTTGCTGTTGGAAAGGGGAAAGAGGAACAGCAAAGCCGAGCCCCAATGAACACTGAGCGGATGGTTCAGGCCTATCTGGATGACACAACAGAGATGTTCATGGAGCAAAGCCCATTGGTCTATTGGTATGAAAGAAGGAGACAGTGGCCAGTGCTGAGCAGGCTGGCAAAAAAGTATCTGGCTTGTCCTGTAGCCAGTGTCTCTTCTGAGCGGGTTTTCAGTGCTGCTGGTGCCATTGTGACATCGAAAAGGATTAGTCTCTCCCCCAAAAGCGTGGAGAGGCTGACAATGATAAAAGTGAATCAACGCTTCATATCACCAGACTATAAAGTACGTGAATCAGAGCAGGATGAAGAAAGCGAGTCCGAAGACCTCCTCACTACTGGGTTACATGACCTACTTCTGTCCGAACGCACAGAGTTTGAGGACGAGCTCCTCTTCCCTGACAACTAGGCTTTTAGATTGTTACTTTCTCCCTTCCTTTATTTGTGTTATTTTCTTATTAACAATGGCTTTCTGGTGCTAAACTGCAAAACCACAACCAAATCCATCCCCACCACTGATTCTTTTTATGTACCTACTGGAGTTGCACGCCTGTGCATTTATTTTCACTGTATCTTTTTATTTACCTACTGGAGTTGCACACCTGTGCATTTGTTGACTGCAGCACTCCTCAGAGTCTTGCTCCATCTTCTTGCCTCCCACTCAAGTCAATACAATTCCATCTTGCCAGCCATACATTGGATGTTGTATGTAGATGGAGTATAGTACAATAATGTAGCCTCTAACAGTCCCTCCATAACAAGTGAACCATACAGTCATGACTACAGCCATCCTCTATATCATTTGAAATCTGCAACTCATCACTGTCTTACTCTTAAGGCTACCACCTCTGTCTGCAGGCATTCATAGACGACTCTTCAGTGTCATTGAGCAGGCATCCACAACTGAAGTCAACTTGTTGTGACTCGTCATTATTTTTAAAAGGCTCGGCAGCATCTTTGATCAATCATCTGATAGTGAAAGACAAGAGCAAGACAGGTATATGAAATGAATGATGCAATGCATTGCATAGGATGTTTAGCTGACTCTGAGCAAATGTGCATGGAATTGAAGTATACTAGTAAGTTCAGACTCACGTGATGGGCAATGTTTCCATGTTATTTAATAATATAAATTATTTACGCACTTGTGATCCTACTACTACAGGTGCAGTCAGGACTTAATTTATCGTTCGTAGTCACTCACTACAGAGTAGACTGAGTTGCTGGTGCTGTTGGACTAGACGTGCCAGACCTGATAATGATGGTGACACCACACATATCATTGCACGCTGTCAGGCAGTTGGATCTGCGCTGATTGATGTACGATGTTTCTTGGAGTGGAATACAAGGTAAATACAAATAAGAGGCACAGCACAGTAGACCCAGGCTACTTCATGTGTGTGCACTGTGCAGTGGTACAGTGGTGACTGAGAATGACGCATTGATTTTGTTGATTAATTTTGAAAACGCTAGGTTGCTTTTTTAATTTTTATGCCCCTTTCTCTGGCTCAGTCAAATTGTTAGGTAAATGCAGTTTGTGTTACTGGCGACCCTGTGTCGTGGGTCTGTTCTGTGCTGGCTCCTATCTTTTCTTGTACTTCTAGATTAATAATGATGTGCAAGTAGTAGACTTATACATAACATATTGTATCGAAGCCGCCTCAGTCTGAAAGTCCTCTCTTTACGACTACTCCGCTTGTATTATTTTTTTGATCTGCACTGTATTTCAAATACACTTTGTTTAGGTCATTCACATTCTTTTGTATTTGCCTTTTCTTTTTCAATCCACACAGGCTGGACGTTTTTCACCCACTGCTATTATACTATGAGCGTCTACTCACCATTACCACTAATCATCATCATCAAGCAATTGGATGGCGGGAAACAAAGAATGATATTCTGCGTATCCTGGTTCTACGTGTATTCCTTACATTCATTGGCTAGTGGATCAAATTCAACATCATAAATCATCGTCTTCATTGTTTTGCTTTTGTTGTCTACATGCGTACTGTTTTTATTTCTCAAACCTTTCCGCAAACCCCCGTACCCATCCATTCAACAAACCCTAACCCTCTTCCCCCGGGCTGCGTGGTTTCATTGAGGTGCGATGTTTGTTACATTAAATATTCACCAACAATTTGATCACGCGCTTGCTGGGGCAGATGTGGTGAAAGCAACAATAGTGTCATTTCAACAAGGCATTGCCGGGATCTTCTTCTGCTTCCCAACTCAAGCTCTGTGTATAATGCCAATTAATTTACCATTACCATCAAACAACGAATACGTAATGAATTGGCGTCATTGTTTGTGTTTAAGTTTACAGCATTATGATTTAGAAAAGTTTGACGTTGACGTGAGTACTACAACTACAGTTGAACTTCTTATCTTCTCTTGCACTTACTTTTCAGTCCCCAAAACCATTGTTTTGTTTCAGTTTAGCAGTTGCAAAATTGTATTGGGTCAGTTGTGTAATGTACTGTACTTAATACTTATACTACCCCCACATTGTCTATCACGAAAATGACTGCCTCTTTCTTTTTATCTCAAAATGCTACTGGCAGGGTCTGTCTACTACTACTATAACAGAAGTTCAGAACAACAGATTCTTATCCATTGTCTTGGGAAAGAAATGCAGCCCACTTCATCATCAGCAATCACAGGTAAGATAAGTTTGCTGTGAGATATAACGCAAGACAGACTGGTAGTTCTTCTAATACTACAAATATAACTCGGTGAGGGTTTACCGCATCTACCTGTCTGCATGTTAAAGATGTGGACAATATATTTTTTAATTCGAAAGCACTGTCCCCTGACCTGCATGGCCAATTAAACGTTGTGATGTTGCACAACGTACATTATTTGGTGAAACAGTCCCCCCTCCACCCCCCCAACAAACACAAATGAACTTCAAATGTTTTCTTTTGAAAATAACTTTGTCTCATTTTTATTTTAACATAACATAAAGAAAGATGATAGAAAAATAAAATATATATCAAATCTTACCCCAGGCCCACAGCTGTCCCTACCCTCCCCTAACCCCAACCAAATTTCAAAGTTAAATGTAAACCCCAATACCCAAATCCCACCCACCAACAAAAGGATTTAAAAAGGGGCAAACAACAGGGTCCATTTCAAAGCCGGCGGGCTTTCAGGTGTTTGTCCACCATGATCTTGACACGCTCCTCTATTCCATCCTCAAGCCTCGCTACCCGGCGGAGAATCTTTTCTTGAAATTCCCGGCACCTACATTTGCACGCATGTTGTGGGGGGCCGCCGATGATGTAACAATTCAGCGGCGGGCGGCTGCCTGACCACGGCGACGTAGTCCTGCAGGCTTGGGGGCCGGGGCATTCGAAGAGGCAGCAGCTGCTGCCGCGCCTCCTCCTCGGCCTGATCCACCAGCCGGCGGTAGGCCTCTACGATGGCCTGCAGTTTCCGCTGCCGGGCCCGGACTGCCAACTCCTTCCTTGTTGGTTTGGAAGGAGTAACTATAAAGAAAGAAACAGAATTGTTGTAATCCAAAATCCCCGCAAATCAAGAACACAACATTGATTCAACACATAGTGGCACAGTAGCACTAGCAAGCAAGCTGAGTACAAAAAATTGTGTTGCATCTATCTTGAACATTCTACGGCCTATATAATTAATTTGTTGGACTTTTTGGCATGGCATTATGCCTGCCCTAGTAGCATGGGTGTACTTCAACGGTCACACACATTAGAACGAACACCTGTCTTTTTCATATCTCGTTTTATATTATATACTCTGATTCCGGGAAGGCGGGAACAGTCTCAAACTAACATTAATTAACAGGGGGCAGCTAGTAGTACATGTCTAGTAGAGACTATCATTCTTTATATCGCGCAACAAACCTTATTTGGTTTGTGTTTCACCAGCAACGACCCATGCATCCAGTCGTCCCCTCCTTCCCTTGCCTTTAGGTTTGACCAAAACACCGCTGCTGCTGAGACTATCCACTAACCACCGATATAGGGTGTTTCTCCCAACCACGCTGGCAGCTGTGTTTTCCCCTTTCCATGCTTCAACAACAACCCATGCATCCGACTGCTATCAGCCACCTGCATTACTGTAGTGGTAATGCTAAGCATGGTAATGACAAGTAAAGGTAACATCATATATTGTCCAGTAGAGTACAGTGAGGAAGTTTTCCCCTCCCATCAAGTAATGCGGATCACTATTGAATGTAACTTACCATCGCCCACCGCTGTTGGCTCCCCCCCCCACTGCTGCTGGTGCTGGTGTAGGTGCCTCTGATCCTCCTGTCCCTGGATCGCTGACGCTGCGCCGCTGTCCCCGTCGGCACTGGTGGATGGTACGGGTTCTGCACCTATAAAAATAAGTACACCTTTTTAGATGGATACACAGCCCCCATTGTACTTGTTCACCAAGAATGGAGTTCTTCAAAACAGTTAAGTACAACGTACGTAATCAGTAGGAGTCCACATTGCATAGTACAGCAGAGTCACTACACATATTAGCATTCATTGTTATGGTATGGTACCCAAGCTCATCTCTCTGTACTGCTACTCTAGTCCTTGGAAATTTGAAGTGAACTATGCAACCTTTGTACATCAATGTATCCAGTTTTGCGCATGCTACCTCGCAGCTTGTTGCGCAGTACGAGAAGACGCCTTTGAGGCAACATGATTGTTCAATGCATACACCTGAAGAGGTTGGAAAATAAAAGGGCCCGTATTTAAGTTTTCTATGTGGATTGTGGAAAAGAGTTTGCTTACAGGTTACTACTTCTTTTTAGCATGGCTGCATAAAACTGGCCTAAATGTATTTCATACTGTCTAACGTGCACCACTTTTGTCATTAATTTTCTGCAGATGAGAAGATTTCCTTCTACGAAGCTGACATTTCCAGAGCTTACCAAAAAGAGGCATATGTAACCAGTATACGTTGAATGGTGGGGGGTCTCCGACATTTCCCACATTTCCCTATCGTGCACTAGTAGCTGTACAATTGTTGATTACTTTATTCTGCCTTTTTTAACTCTGGATTTTTTCTGGTGGGCCCCTCGACGTATTTCATGGAACAACTTAAAAACATTGATGTTACTTACTTACTTCTAACAAAATAAAGCTTTTGAAGTACCACTTTGACTCTGAACTGAAGTTTATTTTCAGTGTCTGTTGTCTTGTAGACTCACACGAGTGAGTGAGCAAAAGGGGGTTTCTTAGGTTATGGTTTGTGTAATAAAAGCATTGGGCATTGGGTTGTCGTTCAGTGAATTGTGGGTTCCTCAGAGTTCTGTGACTGAGGTGTAAGTAAGGTCCAACCTGCCTATCAGCACCAACATCCAATTTTCTGGTGCATACATAGTTATGTAATATGTATATGACTCCATAGAAGATAGAATACCCACAAGACTAGTAGTGGTATACTAACGTTTACAAAATACTAGACAAACATCTGTATGCATACTTGGTTGGTGTCAATTGCCAAAGCAGAGACATTACAGAGGAAAAAACCTAAGACAGGAGTGGACCCTGTGCCTACAGCTATTCTAATTTTTTTTATCACATATTTATGGAAAAGATTAATACCTTTACTAAAGAGTCAAAATTTCTTTAGGAAGTAAATGTAATTAATCGGTTGAAAAAAAAAAGCTCCGTTACAAAGTTAGGGAAATATCATTGTTCCAAAAGAAAGCACTGTTGGACTTACTGGGGACAGCAGGAGGATCCTCAGTAGAGGAGCTCTGTGCCTGTGGTGGTTCACCCGCCGACTCGGTCCCAGCATTCTGCTTGCCCCTGGGTTCTGTGGTTCATGTAAGAAATAATAAACAAAGAGAAAAACATTGAGTGCTGTGAAACATAGACATCATTTCAAAAACCACTGCTAGAACATTAAAAGAAACAAACATTGATCTACCAAATTACTACTGCCTTGCAGGATTCACTGACTGTATACTTGTAGAAAACAAATCAAATGTTCCATAAACATTCTGATTGCAGATTACTAAGTAACACAGAGGCAGTAACACCTGAACAACACCACCGATTCAAGAGATTCAAGAATGGAGTAATCAATTATCTGTGAGTAGTCATTTATTTTTCATTTTTGCCAGCAAAATGCATAGATCACAAGGAGGAGACATGCAGAAATTTTGTGCATACACGAAATTGTACGTTCGTTGCATCATATTTTGTTCTGCTACTGACTGAATGCTACTGCTGCCAAGCCTACCACTCATTAAACAAACTACATCAGTTCTATGGAGGGCTGAGGCAGGGGTGGCTCTAGGCTCATGGTGGTCCTCCTGGGCAGGGAGCGTAGGTAGGGGGCCCCGGAAGAGGAGGTCGGGGCGGAGGACGGAGGACAGTGAGGAGGGGGAGTCAGGGTGTTTGGAAGTGGAACATCAAGCTAGGTGTACTGTAAACTGTGTTTTAGAACAAAATTAGCCCTTCCCAGCAGTGCTCCTTACCAGACCCTTACTAAAGCCAGTCGCAAAAATGTAGAAGACCCCCAATCAGATCTCAAAAAACGAGGCCTAGCAGAAAACTGGTGACAAAACGTACTTTGAAAGTAAAAGTAGGCCCAAATACCCCCTTACCCACCGTGGATTGTATTCAAACCACTTGCAAGCAAGCAAAAGTATTCATAGCCAGCATCGCTCCAAGACTCGAAAACCCCCCCACCCAAACACATGCAATAGAAATACTGCTAACTCTAACGAGCCCTAAGTTAAGAATAGTGGCAAAGGCTTTCTTTAACTATGCCAAATCCCCCCTTTCCCACCATACTACTGCTTTTGAGTCTGGTGGGTGGTGCTTTAACAGTAAGTTTGTTTTCCTGAAACTTAAGTCTGTGTCATTTTCTTCCTTTAAGTGTAAATGGCTAAATGTTTTCAACACTAAGTGCCTCTCACAGAGTAAGTGATCCCCCCTTTCCCACCATGGATTTTCTTCAAATCACTTGCAACAAAAATTACACATTCCCACGAGTGCTCTAAAACCCCAGAACTCAGTTGCAAAAATCAAGAACACCCCGAAACACATGCAATCCTGCTGCTAGGGCTAACCCTAACGAACCCTAAGTTACAAAAAGTGCCAAAACCTTTTTCCTCATGGATATTGTTTAAACCAGTTTTATCCGGTATTAGACCTTCCCAGCAATGGCCCCAGAGCCGTCAACCCAGGCGAAAACAAGTAGAAGACCCCCAAACAGCCAAAAAGCAAAAGTACAAAAATGTGTACTTAGTCACTTTTCTGAACATTTCCAAAATCATTCTGCGCGCGCTCTGCAGCAAGGCCCTAACTCGCTTCTGACTCCATGGATTTCCTTCAAACCTCTTGCTATCTAAACTATCCATACCCAGTAGTGCTCCCAGACCCCGAAACTCACCCACAAACACCAGGAAGCCCCCCAAACAGGCCCCCGAAAACGCTACATTGAGTGAAAAGTCAGAAAATGCAAAACCTTTTTCCTCATGGATGTTGTTTAAACCAGTTTTATCCGGTATTAGACCTTCCCAGCAATGGCCCCAGAGCCGTCAACCCAGGCGAAAACAAGTAGAAGACCCCCAAACAGCCAAAAAGCAAAAGTACAAAAATGTGGACTTAGTCACTTTTCTGAACATTTCCAAAATCACTCAGCGCGCGCTCTGCAGCTAGGCCCTAACTCCCCTCTGCCTCCATGGATTTGCTTCAAACCTCTTGCTATCTAAACTATCCATACCCAGTAGTGCTCCCAGACCCCGAAACCCACCCACAAACACCAGGAAGCCCCCCAAACAGGCCCCCGAAAACGCTACATTGAGCGAATAGTCAGAAAATGCAAAACCTTTTTCCTAATGGTAGTTGTTTAAACCAGTTTTATCCGGTATTAGACCTTCCCAGCAATGGCCCCAGAGCCGTCAACGCAGGCGAAAACAAGTAGAAGACCCCCAAACAGCCAAAAAGCTAAAGTACAAAAATGTGGGCTTAGTCACTTTTCTGAAAATTTCCAAAATCACTCAGCGCGCGCTCTGCAGCTAGGCCCTAACTCCCCTCTGCCTCCATGGATTTCCTTCAAACCTCTTGCTATCTAAACTATCCATACCCAGTAGTGCTCCCAGACCCCGAAACCCACCCACAAACACCAGGAAGCCCCCAAAACAGGCCCCCGAAAACGCTACATTGAGAGAAAAGTCAGAAAATGCAAAACCTTTTTCCTCATGGATGTTGTTTAAACCAGTTTTATCCGGTATTAGACCTTCCCAGCAATGGCCCCAGAGCCGTCAACCCAGGCGAAAACAAGTAGAAGATCCCCAAACAGCCAAAAAGAAAAAGTACAAAAATGTGGACTTAGTCACTTTTCTGAAAATTTCCAAATCATTCAGCGCGCGCTCTGCAGCTAGGCCCTAACTCCCCTCTGCCTCCATGGATTTCCTTCAAACCTCTTGCTATCTAAACTATCCATGCCCAGTAGTGCTCCCAGACCCCGAAACCCACCCACAAACACCAGGAAGCCCCCCAAACAGGCCCCCGAAAACGCTACATTGAGAGAAAAGTCGAAAATGCAAAACCTTTTTCCTCATGGATGTTGTTTAAACCAGTTTTATCCGGTATTAGACCTTCCCAGCAATGGCCCCAGAGCCGTCAACCCAGGCGAAAACAAGTAGAAGACCCCCAAACAGCCAAAAAGCAAAAGTACAGGTGATTAAAGTTTTAATTATATTAACTTGTGCAAAACAAAGAAAGACAGAAACACAGGAATAAAAGTGAATAAGTACGAAAAAGAACATTTCTGAATTCATTGGCTCATTTTCAGGCCTCGGTGTCAGAGTTCGTCCTCATACTCTGCGAATTCAGACAGGAGTAGGTCAGTGTCACCTAACACAGAAGAAATTCCCTCATCTAAGTTGCTGTCCTCCTTGTCTTCTTCCGTCGTGCGATCTGGTACTTTGAAATCTGGTGGTATGAGGTGCTCATTCATCTTGATCATTGTCAATATCTCCACATTTTTGGGCGAGAGGCGGGTCCGTTTGCAAGTTACAATGCCACCAGCAGCACTGAAAACACGTTCAGAAGACACGCTTGCGAGTGGGCAAGACAAGTAATGTATAGCCAGGCGGGTGATCTCTGGCCACAATTCTTTTTTCCCATGCCAATACGCCAATGGGTCAGCATTAACATAGACCTCTGTTGAGTCATTCAGATAGTCCTGCACCATCGACTCAAAGTTCTCCACGGTTCCTCCACTTTGCTGAATTTTCGCTCGGACCTTTTCAGAACCATAACCAATCTCAGCTAGCCAATCCTCTTCATCACCCTATATTTCTGTTGTGTCTGGTGCAGATGATGCGGTTGCCGGTGTCTTTAACGGCTGAGAGGTCACTTCTGCCACAGCCACAGGTGCAGAAGTGGAGTCTTTTGACTGGGGATGGCCTGCTGATGCTGATGTACTGCCTTTTCCTTCAATTTGCTTCCATTCTCTTTCAAACCTGATGGCTGACCAGGCTAGCCAACGTTTGTACTTTGTAACATCTTCATCACTAAAAGGAAAAAATGCAGAGCCTGCCAGCGCCTTTTTGTAGCGTGGATGCAGAATAGTAGCACAAATGTAATGCTGTTCTGAGTGGATCTTTTGGAACCGTTCATCGCCAAGTAGGCGCTCTAAAAATTTCTCCGCCAAAACAAAAGCTTCTTGCTTTTCTTCATCTTTTTGAAACTTTGAAGACACCGCCTTCAGTTTGTGCTCCAGCATGCGCAACAATGGGATAGCTTTTCCCAAATTACAGTCCTCCCTGCTGACTGCACGTGTGAAGACCTCAAAAGGACGAAGCATGTCTGTCAGGCTTTTAACTAGCTCCCATTGCGCCGCATTTAACCTCAGGTCCTCCTTCACAGCTGTACCCATTGTTAAGTAATACTGATCGAGTACCGTAAACTGCTCATACAGACGCTCAAGCATGTAGAAGGTTGAGTTCCAACGTGTTGGCACCTCCTGGATGAGTGCTTTCACTGGCATTCGACGTTCATGTAGCAGGCTCCTCAGATGCTTCCGGGCCTTAAAAGAATGGCTGAAATGGTTGCACATTTTTCGGCAGGTGACCACTAACTGGCATGCTGGACTGTCTTTATCCAAGAATTTTTTAACAACCAGGTTTATACAGTGCGCCAAACACGGCACTCTGAAATAGTCACCCAGTTCCATGGCCTTAACTACATTGGCGCCATTATCCGTGGAAACATAACCAATGCCGCGTTTTTTTGGAGACAGCCAGTGAAAGACCTTTGTGTTGAACTCATTCAAAATGTTTTGTGCTGTATGACGTTTCTCCAAGCCAAACATGGCTAGTGTTGCATGTTTCCGAGCAGCTTTAAAAACTTGGTCCAGGTCAGCACCTGCGTTTAGCTTTGCTTTAACCCCTGAAAAAGAGACCCAGTGTGCAGTGATGCACATGTAATCAGTGCCTGTGCCACTGGTCCACATGTCTGTTGTCAGATGTATAGTGTGAACAGCACTCTTCTGCAAAGCTGCCCCAATCACCTCCAGCGCATCTTCATGTAGTGCTGGAACCGCAACTTGGGCAAAATAGTACCGGCTAGGAACCTTCCATTTAGGGCAGAGCGCTGCCACTAATTCTAGAAAACCAACCCCTTCTACAAAAGAAAAAGGGAGAAGATCTAGCGCTAGCATTTTAGCCAGCTTAGTGTTATACAGACGCACCATTGGGTGGTTGCGGTCATATGGCGCTTCTGAAAACAACATTGTTTTAATGTTGCCTTGGACCATTTTACGGGATGATGATGATGACTTCTTCGACCCAGTTACGCTCGCTGATGAACTTTTTCGCATTGGTGTCTCACTCTGTCCCACACTCTTAGTGTGGCTCACAGGGGGTGTGCTGACAGGGGTACTGGGTGTAAGTGAAGTGTGTGACACTTCTTCCTCCTCGTCATCATCAGATGTTACATCAACGTTTTCTCGACTTGCAATTCGGGCTTCCTTGATCTCCTTTAGGTGCGCAAGCCATTGGACAAGGTGCTGTCTCTTAAGATGACCTCTCTGGCCTCCAGTCCCATAGTTGGTACCAAGCTTACCACGACTAACTGCAAGCTTACAAATGCTACAAATGGCTATGTTTTCCCTTTCTGGGCAAACACTAAAGAAGTCCCAAACTGCGGACTTGAAATGTCTGTGGGGGCCGGAGGAGGCGATACTGGTGGTGGTCGTGCTCCTAATGCCAGATGAAGTGGAGGATGTGTATTGCTGAACTTTACTACGTTGTGCACTTTCACCACCACTAATTGAGGTCGAGGTGGATGGAGGTCCCTTCTGGCGAGTACGAAATATGGAAGCGGTAGGTTGTGGTGTACTAGTTAACATCAATGATTGTGGTGTTCCCATTGCCTCCTCGTCGGCTTCCTCATCACGCTCAGCAGCTTGTCGGGCTAGGGTCAAAATGTCTGTTTACTGCATGCCCGCTGGGGCTTCAGTGATGTTAGTGATGATGACTGCGTCGTCGTCGTGAGAGTCTTCAGCAGCAGGAGTATACGGCACTTCTTGTTGAGCGTCATCACACTCCATAACTACGAGAGTTTTGACGACCTTCCTTTTACGCTTAGCTACCTTTGTCAGATCATGGTGTGCCTCCTCAACCTCACTCTCAGACGGCAGTGGTGCTGGTTCCCAAGTAAGATCCATATCATCAGAAGGAGGTTGGCTTGAAGAAGATGTAGACACCAACACCCTTGATCTTTTCCTTGCTCGGGATGTGGAAGACAAATGAATGATCATCAGGAGGAGTGGCTTCCTCGAATGATACCTCGGCTTGATTGTCGATTTCCAGATGTGCCCCTACTTCTGGAGGAACAACTATTGTGGCCACTTGTGCCCCTCCATGCACCTATGCTTGCTCCTCTCCTTGCGCCGCCTCTCCTTCCACATGTACTTGGGCTTGTACTTGTACATGTGATTGTTGTTGCGGCTGTGGTTGTTTAACACTCGTCAGATGAGTTACAACAACCTGTGTTGATTGAGGGACATTGCTGCTATTTTCTTGCGATGAGCCAACATCACTGGTCGATGGTGATTGAACAACTATACTGGCTGCCTCTGCAGCACTCAAGGGCTTGGACCTAAGTTGGCGTGGTGGTGGTGGCACTGAGCCCAATGGAGCGGAGGTGCTTCTCCCAGCTTGGTCCCCAGCAGACCCCGCTGCTGCTGCAGGTGTACTTTTTTTTATCCCAAAAAATGTGGCGGTCGTCATCACACCAGTCTCCTTGGTAAGTGGCGCCACTTGCTTCTTCTGCTCCTTACTGGCAACTTTCTTGCTGGAGGAGCTACGGGCAACTTTTTTAGGTGCCATCTTCTTCAGATGTCACTCTGAACAGCAGGCCGCAGTTGCACAAGTTGCAGAGTTGTCTGTGGCCACACGTGACGTTGTGCTGCACACACCGCAGCAGGACTTCTTCCTGGCACTGGTGGTTCTCTTGTGCACCTACAAGCAATGGAAGACAGAGGAACATCAGTTATACACCCCAAAAAGTCGAAAAAACACACAAACATCAGCACAAGCCCAGCCCATCCATGGCCGCAATGATGTTTAAATTCAAGAAGGCACCCCACAGAAAGACTAGGCCCATGCACCACTCACTACCCCTGGGCAAAAGGCCCCACCAGCAGCCCCAAAAAAACAACAGAAAACACAAAATTGAGCCCAAGCCCAGCCCATCCATGGCCTCAATGTTGTTTAAATTCAAGAAGACACCCCACAGAAAGACTAGGCCCATGCACCACTCACTACCCCTGGGCATAATGGATGAAAGCTAGGCAAAATAAGTGCAGGCCTCAGACACTGCCTCTCTTCAAAATGGCCCCTTGAACCCCAAGCACATGTTGCCTGTACCAGCACTCAAGATGGCCACCACCACCACCCACATGGCCAGTCCACATCAACAGAACACCCCAAAAAGAAATGAAAAACACACAAAAATCACCACAATCCAATGCCATCCAGGATGTTTACATTAAAAAGACCCCACAGGCAGACTCAGTCCATGCACCACTACTCCTGGGCAAAATGCCCCACCAGCAGCCCCACAAAAACAACAAAAAACACAAAATTCAGCACAATCCCAGCCCATCCATGGCCTCAATGGTGTTTAAATCCAAGAAGACACCCCACAGAAAGACTAGGCCCATGCACCACTCACTACCCCTGGGCAAAAGGCCCCACCAGCAGCCCCAAAAAAATGACAAAAAACACAAAATTCAGCACAATCCCAGCCCATCCATGGCCTCAGTGGTGTTTAAATCCAAGAAGACACCCTACAGAAAGACTAGGCCCATGCACCACTCACTACCCCTGGGCAAAAGGCCCCACTAACAGCCCCAAAAAAATGACAAAAAACACAAAATTCAGCACAATCCCAGCCCATCCATGGCCTCAATGATGTTTAAATTCAAGAAGACAACCCACAGAAAGACTAGGCCCATGCACCACTCACTACCCCTGGGCAAAAGGCCCCACCAGCAGCCCCAAAAAAACAACAGAAAACACAAAATTGAGCTCAAGCCCAGCCCATCCATGGCCTCAATGTTGTTTAAATTCAAGAAGACACCCCACAGAAAGACTAGGCCCATGCACCACTCACTACCCCTGGGCATAATGGATGAAAGCTAGGCAAAATAAGTGCAGGCCTCAGACACTGCCTCTCTTCAAAATGGCCCCTTGAACCCCAAGCACATGTTGCCTGTACCAGCACTCAAGATGGCCACCACCACCACCCACATGGCCAGTCCACATCAACAGTACACCCCAAAAAGAAACGGAAAACACACAAAATCACCACATTCCAATGCCATCCAGGATGTTTACATTAAAAAGACCCCACAGGCAGACTCAGTCCATGCACCACTACTCCTGGGCAAAAGGCCCCACCAGCAGCCCCAAAAAAACAACAAAAAACACAATATTCAGCACAATCCCAGCCCATCCATGGCCTCAATGGTGTTTAAATCCAAGAAGACACCCCACAGAAAGTCTAGGCCCATGCACCACTCACTACCCCTGGGCAAAAGGCCCCACCAGCAGCCCCAAAAAAATGACAAAAAACACAAAATTCAGCACAATAACAGCCCATCCATGGCCTCAATGATGTTTAAATTCAAGAAGACAACCCACAGAAAGACTAGGCCCATGCACTACTCACTACCCCTGGGCAAAAGGCCCCACCAGCAGCCCCAAAAAAACGTCAAAAAACACAAAATTCAGCACAAGCCCAGCCCATCCATGGCCTCAATGGTGTTTAAATTCAAGAACGACACCCCACAGAAAGACTAGGCCCATGCACCACTCACTACCCCATGGCATAATGGATGAAAGCTAGGCAAAATAAGTGCAGGCCTCAGACACTGCCTCTCTTCAAAATGGCCCCTTGAACCCCAAGCACATGTTGCCTGTACCAGCACTCAAGATGGCCACCACCACCACCCACATGGCCAGTCCACATCAACAGTACACCCCAAAAAGAAACGAAAAACACACAAAAATCACCACAATCCAATGCCATCCAGGATGTTTACATTAAAAAGACCCCACAGGCAGACTCAGTCCATGCACCACTACCCCTGGGCAAAAGGCCCCACCAGCAGCCCCCAAAAAACTACAAAAAACACAAAATTCAGCACAATCCCAGCCCATCCATGGCCTCAATGGTGTTTAAATCCAAGAAGACACCCCACAGAAACACTAGGCCCATGCACCACTCACTACCCCTGGGCAAAAGGCCCGACCAGCAGCCCCAAAAAAACGACAAAAAACACAAAATTCAGCACAAGCCCAGCCCATCCATGGCCTCAATGGTGTTTAAATTCAAGAACGACACCCCACAGAAAGACTAGGCCCATGCACCACTCACTACCCCTGGGCATAATGGATGAAAGCTAGGCAAAATAAGTGCAGGCCTCAGACACTGCCTCTCTTCAAAATGGCCCCTTGAACCCCAAGCACATGTTGCCTGTACCAGCACTCAAGATGGCCACCACCACCACCCACATGGCCAGTCCATATCAACAGTACACCCCAAAAAGAAACGAAAAACACACAAAAATCACCACATTCCAATGCCATCCAGGATGTTTACATGAAAAAGACCCCACAGGCAGACTCAGTCCATGCACCACTCACTACCCCTGGGCAAAAGGCCCCACCAGCAGCCCCAAAAAAACGACAAAAAACACAAAATTCAGCACAATCCCAGCCCATCCATGGCCTCAATGATGTTTAAATTCAAGAAGACACCCCACAGAAAGACTAGGCCCATGCACCACTCACTACCCCTGGGCAAAAGGCCACACCAGCAGCCCCAAAAAAATCGACTAAAACCACAAAATTCAGCACAATCCCAGCCCATCCATGGCCTCAATGGTGTTTAAATCCAAGAAGACACCCCACAGAAAGACTAGGCCCATGCACCACTCACTACCCCTGGGCAAAAGGCCCCACCAGCAGCCCCAAAAAAACGACAAAAAACACAAAATTCAGCACAATCCCAGCCCATCCATGGCCTCAATGGTGTTTAAATCCAAGAAGACACCCCACAGAAAGACTAGGCCCATGCACCACTCACTACCCCTGGGCAAAAGGCCCCACCAGCAGCCCCAAAAAAACGACAAAAAACACAAAATTCAGCACAATCCCAGCCCATCCATGGCCTCAATGGTGTTTAAATTCAAGAAGACACCCAACAGAAAGACTAGGCCCATGCACCACTCACTACCCCTGGGCATAATGGATGAAAGCTAGGCAAAATAAGTGCAGGCCTCAGACACTGCCTCTCTTCAAAATGGCCCCTTGCACCCCAAGCACATGTTGCCTGTACCAGCACTCAAGATGGCCACCACCACCACCCACATGGCCAGTCCAAATCAACAGTACACCCCAAAAAAAAAGAAAAACACACAAAAATCACCACATTCCAATGCCATCCAGGATGTTTACATTAAAAAGACCCCACAGGCAGACTCAGTCCATGCACCACTCACTACCCCTGGGCAAAAGGCCCCACCAGCAGCCCCAAAAAAATGACAAAAAACACAAAATTCAGCACAATCCCAGCCCATCCATGGCCTCAATGATGTTTAAATTCAAGAAGACACCCCACAGAAAGACTAGGCCCATGCACCACTCACTACCCCTGGGCAAAAGGCCACACCAGCAGCCCCAAAAAAATCGACAAAAACCACAAAATTCAGCACAATCCCAGCCCATCCATGGCCTCAATGGTGTTTAAATCCAAGAAGACACCCCACAGAAAGACTAGGCCCATGCACCACTCACTACCCCTGGGCAAAAGGCCCCACCAGCAGCCCCAAAAAAACGACAAAAAACACAAAATTCAGCACAATCCCAGCCCATCCATGGCCTCAATGGTGTTTAAATCCAAGAAGACACCCCACAGAAAGACTAGGCCCATGCACCACTCACTACCCCTGGGCAAAAGGCCCCACCAGCAGCCCCAAAAAAACGACAAAAAACACAAAATTCAGCACAATCCCAGCCCATCCATGGCCTCAATGGTGTTTAAATTCAAGAAGACACCCCACAGAAAGACTAGGCCCATGCACCACTCACTACCCCTGGGCATAATGTATGAAAGCTAGGCAAAATAAGTGCAGGCCTCAGACACTGCCTCTCTTCAAAATGGCCCCTTGCACCCCAAGCACATGTTGCCTGTACCAGCACTCAAGATGGCCACCACCACCACCCACATGGCCAGTCCAAATCAACAGTACACCCCAAAAAAAACGAAAAACACACAAAAATCACCACAATCCAATGCCATCCAGGATGTTTACATTAAAAAGACCCCACAGGCAGACTTAGTCCATGCACCACTCACTACCCCTGGGCAAAAGGCCCCAACAGCAGCCCCAAAAAACACAAAATTAAGCACAATCCCAGCCCATCCATGGCCTCAATGATGTTTAAATTCAACAAAACAGTTGTATCATGCACCCATAACCAACCCTGGTCCTACTGGATACTGTGGCTACCCACAATATATTTTATTTAATGTTCTGAAAAAGTTCCAAAATTGTAGTTGCAGCAACTGTAATGCCCCAAACAAACTTACTTGTGAAAGTTGATTTCTAATCCAAAAGTGATCCAAAGAAAGTCAAAAAGGCCTCAAATCCAAATATCCAGCAACACCCACAAAAAGTAATCCTTCCAGGTCAAGGTCCAAATGAAAGTGACCAGCACATGAAGAAAGCACTGGGAGGAGCCTGCTGGACAGGAACAGGAAGTTGGAGACTGTGGGGCACTTCCTTCCCCCCCCCCCATAAAATGGACTCCTTGCAAAAAAAAGTGCAGGCAAATGTCAACCTGAGGAGTGATTCTGATAAAAATCATCATTTTCTGAAGGTTTATGCTGTTTGCTGGTGGATTTCTTGTGCAGAATTGCAAAATCTCTATTTCGCGAGTGCGAGATTGTTCCTGCCCGCCGCACCTACGTGTTCGCAATTGCGAACTCTCGCGATGCGTGCTGTGCAAGGTAAGGTGGCAAGCCGCGATTACGTATTCGCGGGCGCCAACTCCCGCGGGATCCCGCAGCAAGATCCAAAATGCCGCAGCACTCGCAAAATATCGAGAAAAACAACTCGGCAAACGCTGAATGACGGAAAGTGAACGCCGTGCGCCACGCCGCGCGCCGCAATATTGTATCACCAAGCAAAAAAATCCGCCGCGTGCGGATTTGCAGATTTTTGGCTAATTCGCGAGAGTTCGCGGATTGCGAATTTACTGAAAATCCGCAAATTCCGCGAGCGGAACGGATTTTACGCCCATGCGCTTCCCCTGTTAATATCCCAAAAGGCAACAATCCAGTTGTTCATATGTTTTATATAGTTTGCATCCTTTAGTAGTGCCCTTTCGAACGTCCAGGTACTCTCCTTCTTTGCTACCCTTTCGAGCTTGAGGGTGATTACTAATGGATTGTAGTTGGAGATAATCTGGGGAAATTTCTCGATCTGGGTTCTTCCCATTAAAGAGTTGGTGACTAAAAAGTAATCCAGTCTCAAGCAGACCTTATGTGGTGCTGAATAGTATGTGCTACTAGTTCCTAGAGGGTTCAGGCATGCCCAGACATCAGCTAACGAGTTATGCCATGCCAGATTAACTATTGCGCGACATGTCTTTTTTTTGCGACCCACATAGGCCTGCCCCCCGATCCCTAGACTAGCCAGTCTGTTGATATTAAAGTCTCCACAACAAATTATCGGTTCCGGCAATAGGTCCAGTTCTGAGTCCAAGAACTCAAAGATGTCCGGGTCAACATCTCTCGACCCATAAACTGATGCTACGGTAAATGTTTCACCATGTATTATGCATTCAAGAAGGTCCCATCTGCCGCACTGGTCTTCGAGCTTCCTTTTAACTGTAATGCCACTTCATTTAGCTAGCACCGCCACCCCCCTAGTCTTGGTACCTTGCTTGGTATGTGCAAGCAGAGAAAAACCTAATTGTTCCAGCAGATAACCCCTCACCCCTTCTATATTTGTCTCCTGTAGACATACCAGATCTAATCACATTGACTTCAGCATAGCGGCCACTTGCTGCTTTTTGATGTTGTCATTGAGCCCACAGACATTTATTGACGTGATCCGCACACTCATTAGAATACATCAAATGGAAGTCCCGCCTTTTCTGCCAGTCGATTATAAAATCTTGGATATCGTGCTGAACTGTGCTGTGTGTGCTCCCCTTTGTGCCCCCTCCTCCTCCCCAGCCCCCTTGACCCCCTCCCCCAAGACCCCCCCTTAAGGCCTCCCCCACCCCGTTACAGGCAAATAGGTCAAGCATGACCTATGTGGGGCCACTAAGCTCGCAGCCATTGCAGCCTCCCCCCTACCAGTGTCCTAGTGAACCCAAACAGTGCACCCCTTACATTCTACACTGTTGAATCATACCTATGATTATATTCACCCTCTACCGATAGTTAGTGCAGGGAGAGGATACGTGCCAACAGTAGCTTGAGGATTCCTTGTATGACCAGGGACAGTCGGATGGGCCTCTTCCTGAATTGCCTACTCGTCAGGTGTAATACCACATTGCCCCTTCTGCCCTTTCAGTTCCTCCATATACTGTTGCACTTTCACCTCAGAAAAGAACATTTTGACCTGCCCTTTCGTAACCACCTTAAGCCTTGCAGGGTACAACAAGTATGCCTGGCCTCCACCTTCTTTCCACAGTGGAGTTTGCAGAAGTCAGGGCGGGCAAAGAACGTGATGTGATTAACTGTATGCATAGACTCAGGCTTCGCCATATCCATAACCTCTGTCTTAGAAGATAGCTACCCACATACACCAAAACTATCTGACTGGGACGCCCCATGCCCTTTCCATAAGGTCAGAGGGAACCGGTGCGCTCTCTGCACCTCATTCTCCCAGTTCCAGGAGGTTATCTCAGGAAATGCACCCTTAAGTAGATTAACCACAAACATCCTGTTGTCCTGCCCCTCCACCCCTTCGGCCACACCCAGCAGTCTTATATTGTTCCGTCTCTGATGATTCTCGAAATTCTTCAGCTTCCACTGACATCCTCAGCCATCTTCTCTTGGGTTTGTTTAAACGTTTGCCATCTGCTGACATCATCCCCAAGTCTTCCTGTTCTTTCTTCCACGTGAGCCACTCTATCTGCCATACCCTCTGTCATGGTTACGGGCTGCGGCTCTAGGGACAGGGCCAAATGCTCACGTAAGCTCAATGGAAAAATACATCTCACTGGTCCTTTGGCACGCTTCTGGTGGCAATGTTTTCATTCTTAAACTGCTCATTATCAGTATGATCCTGTGTTTCTGTTGTCATGTTATGTCATAGCCTTATTGTATGTTATTTTGCTGCTCTCACATCATATTGCCAGTTTGGCGTTATGCCAACACGCATTGTCGCATGTCGCCACATATTTCCAGGTTGTATTTATGTCTCTGGTTCAATTTGACAGCGTTTGTGCCCCTTTTGCTTTGGTACCTTCTCTGGGTCAAGAATCGCTCACACGCGATACTCCTGCAGTGAGCCACGCCCATTTGAAAACGTCACTCCGTTCCCGTGAACTGAACAAACTACTGAAGACGTCCGGTCGGGTCTGTTATATAAAAGGGGACCACGCCCATGTACCGGCGCTCGCTATTCCTGGCCGACTTCTGCGCAGGAGCTTCGTCTGGGGGACCAGCTCCGGATTCTTCCACGGCGCTTTCCTGCGTCCGCTTTCGGGATTGCTGTTGTCAAGAGAGTGAGCACAGAGAGCAGATAACAAGTTTAACAAATTTAGGCGATCGCCGCCCCGGAAAGGCACTGAAAACCACACATCATAATATGTCTGGCTGTGTCTATTAGACACCGCCACCATATTATTCCTTTTCCGCCCCAGCCGCAAGGCGACCAAAGCGGAAAAGCGGCGGACGGTCTTTCTGTCCGCCGTGGTCCCCCCGCCATCCTAATATGGCGGGGGGAAATCTGGTTATGATATCGGGTGGATTGCCTCCGCCAAGCTGGCGGTGGCTACCGCCAGCCTGGCGGAGGCAATCCGCCCGATATCATAATGGACCCCTCTGTGTCATAATGACAATTCCGAGTTTGGAGCTGCCTGGAGGTGGACCCTTTTTTCATCGCGCAAGTCCCGAGCAATAACAACTAGACACCCTCATACAGTTTGTTTATTTTCCTGCGCGAACTTTGGATCTTTTTAGTTGCTTGTTTGGTCCTGCGGCTCTACATCCTAGCTTCTCCCTGCATCTGTTTTAATGTACTGAATAGTAGATCCAATGAGGCAGCCTGCCGTTGGGGCTGAGGGGGGAAACGGTTTGCCCTACTTGCGTAGTCCCGCTGCCGCCGTCTTGATACATCTGAGACGTGTCTGAGTAGTCCCAAACCAGCTTCCTAGCAGTGCTGGCAGAGTTCTCCAGCACTTTAACTTTTGCTTTAGACCTCCTTTTTTGCTGGGTGTTTTTCTTGGCAGATGAGGTGCTCACAGAGTCTGAGTCTTCGAGCGAACTCCCTTCGCTTGACAGCAGCGATTCAGAGTCTTCATTAAGCGAAAAGAAGCAATCACTTTCTGGCGAGCCCGCTCCCCCTCTATCTTGCATTATCCCATTTGGGTCAACCTGCATTGGGTCCTTTCCCCATGTACTCACAGTTCCCTTGGATGCGGCCGACTCTATCCCCCCCCGCAGATCGTTCATGCTCCTCCAGGCTGACATGAATTTCAGATGCTACGGAGTCTCCAATGAAGCCGGAATGCTCTCTCTGAATCACTGACAGAATATCGACTCTAAGAATATCGACCTACAGAAACATCGACGCTGAAATATCGAAGGTAAGTATATCGACACCCTATCTACAACAAGGTAAGTACAAAAATATCGAAACTAAAATATCGATGTTAAAATATCGTAGTTAAAATATCGTTTTTTAAAGTTAAAAATAAATGTGTAAAATAAAGTAAATAATACTAATAAATAAAATAAACATAGTTACAAATATTTAATAATGTTTAAAATTAATAAATGATACATATATAATAATAAAACATTAATTAAACAGATACATAAAATATATAATACATACTTACTTAATAACTTTTAATAATTATTTTAATTACTTATACATTATTTATAAATACTATAAATTACAAATACATCTACACACATAAAATAATAACATAAATAAAAAATATATAATTATTTAATAAATTAAAAAAATTAAATATACCTACAAAATATTCTAAATTAATTAAATACTACATTATCTAAAATAATACAAAAAAATGTTGAATACAAATAAATAAAACTACCATTTAAAGTCCCAAAAAAAACTACAGTAATTAAAATATTGGATAGCATAGAATGTAAAATTACAATTCCCACTCCAAAAAATGCAACAGTAGGGAAAGCGTTGGATAGCGGGTGGGTAAAAATTACTATTCCAACTCCAGGGTGTGAAACAGTAGGGAAAGCGTTGGATAGATTAGGGGTAAAAATTACTATTCTCACTCCAAAGAGTGCAACAGTAGGGAAAGCGTTGGATAGCGGGAAGGTAAAAATTACTATTCCCACTCCAGAGAGTGCAACATTAGGGAAAGCGTTGGATAGCGTAGGGGTAAAAATGACTATTCCCACTCCAGTGAGTGCAACAGTAGGGAAAGCGTTGGATAGCGGGTGGGTAAAAATGACTATTCCAACTCCAGAGTGTGAAACAGTAGGGAAAACGTTGGATAGCGTAGGGGTAAAAATTACTATTCCCACTCCAAAGAGTGCAAAGTAGGGAAAGCGTTGGATAGTGCAAGGGTAAAAATTACTATTCCCACTCCAGAGAGTGCAACAGTAGGGAAAGCGTTGGATAGCGGGTGGGTAAAAATTACTATTCCCACTCCAAAGAGTGCAACAGTAGGAAAAGCGTTTGATAGCGCGTGGGTAAAAATTACTATTCCCACTCCAGTGAGTGCAACAGTAGAGAAAGCGTTGGATAGCGTAGGGGTAAAAATTACTATTCCCTCTCCAGTGAGTGTAACATTAGGGAAAGCGTTGGATAGCGGGTGGGTAGAAATTACTATTCCAACTCCAGAGAGTAAAACAGTAGGGAAAACGTTGAATAGCGTAGGGGTAAAAATTACTATTCCCACTCCACAGAGTGCAACAGTAGGGAAAGTGTTGGATAGCATAGCAATTAAATATAACACTTATAAATAATGTGTGTATTTAAAATAATTAATAATTTGGGGGAGAGGAGTTGGCCTAACGGCTAGGGCGCTCTACCTCGGACCTGGGGATCTGGGTTCGAGTCTCGGTAACGACGCCAAAACCTCCTGTGATTCTGGGCAAATCATTTAATCTCCCCGTGCCTAAAATGAATGTATGTCCTCATGTAATGTAACTGGTGATATGTAAAGCGCTCTGATACCTGATTTGGTTCGGGTCTAGTTCGCGCTATATAAAACTCTACAAAAAAAAAAAAAAAAAAATACAAAAAAAAAATAAAAAATGTCAATTTGAAACCAACATCATTTACAAATACCCATTAATAATTATTAAAAACATAATTACAATTGAATATTTTATTAACAATAAATCAACAATAAATACCAATACAAATTAATTAATCAATATTATATAATAAATATTGAACAATGAAATATTTTTCAAAACAAAACACATATTTATTATTAAAATTTGATTAGCAATTAAAAAACTTTAAACAATAACATTATTTTTTATACAAAAAATACTTTTTGTAAATCATGAATTACCAATTATTAAAAAATAATTTCCAATTAAAATAAATTACTTACCAATTAAAAAAAAGAATTACCAATTACAAACATTAATTACCAATTACAAATATTAATGATCAATTAAAAAAAGAATTACCAATTAAAAAAATAATTACCAATTACAAACATTAATTACAAAATAAAAAATAAATTACCAATTACAATCATTAATTACCAATTAAAAAAAGTATTTACCAATTACATATATTAATCACCAATTAAAAAATTAATGACCAATTACAAATATTAATTACTAATTAAAAAATAAATTATCAATTACAAAAATTAATTGGCAATTACAAACATTAATTACCAATTTAAAAAATAAATTAACAATTAAAAAAATTAATTGCCAATTAATTATTAATTCAAAATAAATGTATTATCAATTCCAATAAATTAAAATAAATAATTATTTAATTACAATTAAAATACTTCCCAACCAATTCCCCTATAAACCCTCTACCCGCTACAAAACTTAAATGCAAAAATGTATTTAAAATTTATTTGTAATTCCTAAAAAATAATAATTAATTTCATATATTTAAATTACTTCCCACCCTATTCCCCTATAAACCCACAACCCGCTCCAGTACTAAAACATTAAATTAACTTTAAAATATCATTATTCATTTATAAAAATAGTACACATGTAATTTAAAACAAGTAAAATACTTAACAAAAAACATATAACACATACATATTAAATACATAATAAAATACATAATAGTAATACAAATATCGATATTAGTAACATCGAAATTAGTAACATCGATATATTTGATATCGAAATTACTGACTTCGATATTACTTACATCGATATAAATAAATTCGATATTACTTACCTTAGGGTTGATATTCTGTCCAACGATATTCTTGACCTCGATATTCTTTACCTTCGAAATTTCAGACTCGATATTTCGGTAGGTCGATATTATAAACTCGATATTTAGACTGTGTACCGCTCTCTCTGTCTCTTGCCCAGCTGCTCAGCACCGGCGTTCTCTGCGGTCCGATCCCCACTCCTCGACGCTTTCTCAGGCGGGGCCTGCAACACTGTATCACACCGTTGCTTCGTTACCGGGTTTTCGGCGTCCTCGAGGCAGGCTTCAGCGTCACTCTTCTCCGCGTTCTCTGGGATCTCCGGCGGCGGCGGCGGCTCCACCGATTTGACAGAGAAAGCCTCATCCAAGGTAGGCTGACGAAGAGAGGGATCTCTGGCCTTTGTTACCTCTTTCATGCCTTTCTGTGTATAAGCTTTCTGGGCACGATCGACAGTGCCTTTACTTTGAATGCCTTTGACAGCCCTGCTCACGGTGGTGTCACCGTTCGTTTGTTACTCGTTCACCTTCCTCGTAAGCGTCGCGAGGGGCCTTCGCGCTGTCCCCGTGGACCAAAGTGCTGTGGTAGCTGAATTAGAGGCTGGGGTAGCCTTGCTGCCATAGAGCCTTCCTTAGGGTCCCCTGGGTCTTTCATGTCCTTTGCAGATTTCGGCCCCCGTGGAACCATCCTATACTCTGTTCTGGATCTTAACAGCAGTGCCGCTACTCCTGCGCAACTGTATCGAATAAATGTGAGAAGTGAAGCTGCTGGGTACAGTAACCACCACGCTGTACCACAGTCCTGCTGCCTCACTACCGTGCTGAAATCCTGGCTTGCAGGGGTCCAAAGCATCCTTCTCAGCACACCAAGCTACACCGGTAAGGGAGGAGGAAAGTCTGCAACTGTGTGCTAAGGCCCGTCAGTGGCCATCTTGCCTCTCTTTCCTTCTTCTCCCTAACTTCTGCAAACTTTGTTATCCTTGTGCATTGGCAACACCCTTGCTTGAGACTTGTGACCTTGCCTTTACTCAAAAAGCTCGTTTTTATCGTATTCTCAAACATTTGCATGAGTATTACAAGTGAAATTTATTTAGGGGGTACAATGAAATGTTTGTGAATTACAAATCCATGTACATTTATCACCAGTTACCTGCAACATTTCGGTTTGGCATCGTTTGTTTCAGCAATCTGATTAGGTTCCTTTCAACTAATCAGAATTGGTGCTTCACTGCTATGCCTGCCAATCAGAATAGCCATGGGGTGACTGACTTGAGACATGGCAGTACCACTGTGGTTCTTTTTTTGCAGTTGTTTAGCCTTTATTAGACAGGAGTAGAGAATTCATTCTAAACAAGTAAAGATATTGCTAATGTATAAAAGTAATATACTCAACCCGTGCTGAAAAAGGAAAATACATTGATTGACGAGTAAGAGGGGAAAGGCAAATCCCTTAAATATTGTCCCGTGGAGTAAAGATTTCCTTCTTCAGAAGTTTACCCCAATTGTTCTGCGATTAGACGGAGAGTTTTAACAGTGACCTAACTGGTTTGGCTAAATATCACTCTATATTGGCCATCAATATTTTTGTTAACAAGTTTGCCTGGCAAATCTAAGAAATACCTCACTTCTCAAATATTAGTTTAGTTGCTTTTGTCTGCAGCCAGATGCACATTACCTTGCACGAGCTTTTAGGAAAAGAACGTGAGCCAAGGCACATCGTAACCAAAATCAGTGGAAACTGAAGATTTATAACAAAAACCTCCCAACTCTGCCAGACAATGCTTTTGTGTTTTGAAATGTAAAATTACAACCCCCCTGGGACACTTTTAAGAGTGCAGTCATTGCTCTTTGGAGTTGTCAGAAATTCTATTTTATGAAACTGTTTAGAATAGGAAATCTTAAATAAATACAGCTGGTGAAGCTACAAGGACTTGTGGATTATAGATGACAAAATCTCCCTGATTTATTGTCCCAGAGGCCCGAAAACATAAGTATCAGGTTCTGAGTCTGATATGCTGTTGGTGGGTCTGTGTGTTTTGCAATAAAATTACCTAAACAAACTTGAGGCCTTTGCATGGTGTCACCTTCTTGGAGCTAACTTCTAGGCACTGAACACCAATAAAACATACCAGACGTCTGCAAACAAAGTAGGGATTTTTGAGTACCCAGAGCCTAAAGATTTTTAGAAGTGTTTATGTATGTACAAGTGTTTATTTGTATTGGGAAGGATACGCCAGAGAGTAATACTACTGAGAATAACAGTGCCCTTCTATAATATTTAACTGAGTTTTTAATATTTACACGGGTTAAATAGTGTAGTTGGGTAAGCACCCAGGCAAAGATATACAGAGTTCATAAATTCAAAATCAAATCTGTGCAGGGTCAACTCATCGTTACTTCCTTGGGAAGTAAAGTACTTCTGAGCTGGGTAATGTTGGCACCTATAACATCAGCAGGATGGTCTGCTGCTACATCTACGCACAACCACATCCATGTTTATACGTAAACTAAAATCAAGCCTTAATTAACAATATTAGAATAATAAAATGGTTAAATTAATTTGAAAAAATGTAATTAAATTAAGATAGTTCAGTTTCCCACCTAACCCTATCATTAACCATATCCGTTGATTTTTTTAAATGTAAATTAATATGCTTCCCTAATGCGAATACTAATCAAAGCCTGTAATTAGAATAAATATTGAAAAAATGTAAACCTAGCCTTAACTGTGAATTATTTTAAATTAAATGAGAATAAGTACAGTAGTTATCCTTAACGATCATCATCCTAACACTAATCCCAACTCTTAATAAATGTACATTATTTTAAATGAAATTATGATCCTAAACCTAACCTATTGCTATTGATAGTTATTTTTTCAAACTATCAGCACCTGGTTTTAGTCTTGACACTAATATAGCGCCTATTAAAGTTATTTGTGTCTTAGTAGTCAATTTTTTTGCACTGCAAATCATTAGCACCACTGATTGAAATATAGCTGTGGTCGGATCGATCACTGGTTATGAATTAAGTGCAGCTTTCCCCCTAGATAGGTGTGAGCTACACCATCCATACAATGTACAATAATTCCCAGATGATGATGCTCTGCCACTGTGGTGGGATGATGGGATTCATTTCGACTCAGTGAGTGTGTGTTTGCATTGATCCAGATGTCACGATTTCCTTGCCATTCCTTTGTCTCATTGTTTGTAGACCGGTGGTTCCCTTTTTGTTGTTTCAGTTTTCTTTTCTTTATTCTTACCATAGCCATTTCCCAAATGTATTCAATATTCATCATCATAATTATTTAAATAACCATTACCCAAAACATTTATTAATTTAAATCAAAGTATAATAAAGCAAATTTGTATACCTGTATGGCAAGTTTTTTATGTTTATTGGTTTATTTATTATTTTTTCTGTAGGTTTGGAAAGAGCAAAACTACTGCTTAGAGCATCATGGTACGAAGATGAGACTGTGAAAGACCAGGCCAAAAGAATGACTGGCTTATGAGTGAACTGACAGTTTTTTCAAAGTTTCCCGAAGAGATTGACTGTAGTACAAATGGACTGTGGGCAAAAGTTCTAAGCATTAGCTACTAAAAAAGAGTGGAATGTGCTGCCAAGTTGTACTTTTAGGACGTTAGAAAGAAGAAAAGTATATCCTGGTTTGACATATTGGCAGCTAATCAGATCGCAAGGACGTGATTGGGAGGGTGCGTGGATCCACCACGGCCACAGTTGTATGGCTAAGAAATCTTTACATTTCTCAGGAACTACTGAATGGATTTACACCATTTAACAAAAAGAGTTGGGTTCTGGACCAAAGGCTACCTTTCTGCCAAATTTGGTGTAATTTAGCAGTTCGGGCTGTAGCCGTGTCATAAGTTTCCTATGGAAATCAACCTGGAGAAAAATAATTTTGGGAACCCCCTTTTTCTCTGCCCCTGCTTGATGAATTACCCCAACATTTTCAAGACAGGAGCTGAAGTGAGCGTCAAATTAGTTTTGAAATTTTCGTGAAGACTCGTCAAACGATGCCAAAGTTACTGGCAAATCAAAAGAAAGTCAAAATCAGCTTTTTGATAGATATTTGGTACTAACTATAACTACCAATATATTATCCGCATCAATGCGGCGCATTTTCCCGCTGTGCGCTAAGTGCAAACGGAAACCTATGCGTTCATGACGAGCTCAGCTCGTCATGAGTGTACGAGAGGTGTACCTCATGACGAGCTGAGCTCGTCATCAGCGTCGAAGTGGTTATATATGGTCCTGACACTCAACGGTTAGTGACAACGTGCTCCTGACCATCGCTAGTGCACAGAAGTAGAGTGACCATTAGCATGGTTAGTAATCCACCAACATGCCTCATCAATAAACTCTGCTTCCGAAATACATTTTATACAAGTTTCTCTGAGTGCTAAAACTATTAAGATAAAAGTTAACTGAGCCCTAAGCTTCCCCAGGCGGGCCCCCTCCACATCCAGATTCCCAAAATTAATTAATACAAAGCTTACCTTGATTTTTACCCCCTAGATTCTGGTCAGTACTCCACCGACTTCTTGCCATGAAGACTTAATAGCTGAACAATGAAGAAATGTTCATCAACCGCATTCTCCAGTGCACACTTCGAACAGTATCTCCTCTCACCTCCACCCATCTTTGAAAGCTTCTTAGGTGACCAGTATACCCTGTATAATGTTAATAAATGATTTCTCCTGAGTGATGTAACCCTCACTGATGGCCAAAGTGTAGATATGGATACTTGCCATAGATGTAAGATGTTGCAGCCCGATATGTCCAGCTTCCAGATCTCCACCGGTAAAGTCAGGGGGCCATTCTCCCCCTGTACCAGGGCCCAATAAAATTTGGATATCTCCTTCTTGTATGTTTGAGCACTTTGTAGTTCTTTCTCGATTTTAGTTTCCATTCTCAAATTCAACTATGTTCAAGACCAGCTTGATATTTGATAGTATTAAAATCTAGACAGCATTTGCTCCGTGCTTCCCCATTAAGAGCCCCATGATACTAAAGAACCTCACTGGACTAGCTGGTCCCACCTTACAATACCCACAGCCAGAAATGGGTCTGCTAAGCTATGTTGCAGGGACACAGGAGTCCCTGTAGATTTCCAAATTGGGGAAAAGCCACTATAGTATGGGATTTTGATTTGAATCCAGGCTTTACATGCTGCAGTTAAGACTTTAAATTTGATCTTTTTAAAGTAATTATTGCACGCAGAGAAATTTCTATAAAATGGATGTCGGAAGTACACCCTACTTGTGAAAACTGGAAATCCTCCGCCAGACATATTGTCAGGCTCTATTGTCAACCAGGGTCTGTAGGAAGGAAACAAATGTGGGCACCTTTTCTCTTAAATCTCACCTAAAAGCATGCACAGCAGAGGGAGGGAACTGTAGACTAGGAATTGTACAACGAAGAGTCCAAGGGTTAAGACACTTTTCAACAGTTGTTGAGGGTAGTGGTGGAAACCACTAAATTCCCCTCAAACCACTAGTTGAAAAAGGCTATCTAAAAGAGTCTCATAACTATGTGGTTGTGTCTTCCTCCGCTAAAAGACCATTCTTAGATTATGGCCTCTGCCTTTGATACATATGAGGAATTAAAAAAAAATAATAATAAAGACGACTCTGACACTCCTAGATGATTGTGTGCAATCAGCTAATGCTACCAACAAATTTTGGTCCTGGCTGGATCTTGATCACGGTTACAGGCATCAGTCTGCCCTCCGTTTTTAAACATGTCTCATTTTCAAACAAGACAAAATTAAAAAAGGACCATAGTGTGCATCCTACTTCACATGAACGTGGTGACCATCTTAACATAGCAGACCACCTCTCTTAAAGTAAGGTTTTTTCCTGGAGCAATTCACTTTATACACCTTTTCGGACATTATTAACAGATTTTTGCATTAAATCATAGGGCCTGATTCAGATCTTAGTAGTCCAACTGCCAGACCGCCGGACCACTGGCCACCTGCTGCGGGACAGAGTGCTCTGCAAAATCGATGGTCTTCTGCCCACTTTATTTATATGTATACGTGATAGAGGTGTAGGCGGTCTCCTATGATGGTGAAGGTCTTGCCGTCGCAGTCTTGATGGCAGGGTACCACCGAGCCAAATGGGATGTTCCTGATGGGTTGGTGGTATACTGGTGGCAGAGTACTGACAGGGGGCGACCGCGGCCATGGGCAGACAGGTAAGTAACAAATTATTTTTACATAAAACATATATATGTTGTGTCTGTGTATATGTGTTTGTAGGATATGTGTAGTGTGCATTATGTGTTTTTACTGCCGTGCACCCCGCCAACATACACACACCATGCAATCTATACCCGCATACACCACGCACACCTACCTTCGGTTTCCTCAAAAAGGGGTGCCCGTCCATCGCGGTCAAGGTTCAGCAGGATGGTGATGGGATCTAAATTCGATAAACACCATATTATTGGCCCAATATACACAATATAACCTCGTGTCTGTATAATTATATGATTGGAGTTCAGCGTAGTAGCATAGTAACCAATTATTCACTTTTAGCACGATTGCTCCTATTGGTATGACCGGAGCCATTTTGTTTCGTTTCTCTGTTTGCGAGTACCGTTTCCCCGAAATCACGTGATCACGTTCTCTGCTCGAAACCAGGATGGCCAGTCAAGCCATCTACTCTATTCATTAGCTTGTAGCTCAAGGAAACCCAAGGTCACACCTGCCTTTCTTGTGGGATGCGCACATTCTAGCAGAGCCCGTTCCTGTACTCCCCGGGCTACAGATAGACAGGGAGGCACCTTACTGACTTGCCCCCAGAATAGCTAAAGCCTAGGCTATTTGCAATCAATTGTGCCATATATGGGTATTCCTTTTGGCTCACTGACAAGTTGAATTTTTCCTTGTAGGGTGACACTGTGGGATGTGTGAAACGTATATATGCTTTGTATCTTATGCATGTAGTCAGTCTCCTCTGCGCACCTCTGAGGGTCGTGTAGACTGAGGCTCCCCTGTCAGGGCTTATATTTGTAAGAATAAACGATTGAACCTTCTCCATTGCCGACTGAATTATTATTACTTATATTGGTATATGGGCTATTGGTGAGTATAGTCCATCGATAATTACTTTGATTCCTTCAGTTGGCGACTCCGCCGGGACTCCGCGATAGGGTCAGCCCCTCCTGTAAACAGGGGTGGTGGGACAAGGAGGAGTTCTGGCCGAGTGGGTGGACAGAAAGAGGATCCTGATTTGAAACACCCGTTTGGGGTATGAAAACAAGCCGTTCCACTCTCGGGTCCAGTCGCCCTCCCAGCTACTGAAGACCCTACGCCGGAGTCCTACGGGCTTAACCCGAGAGAAGAACAGACTGTGTCGGTCTGTCTAGGTGTCGGCAGTGGAGAATTCGCAATCGACCTGAGTGCACCAGGTGAGTGACATTTGTAATTGGATTGGATAAGGAACGCTCAGAGGAAGTGTTTCCCTTGTTAGTGACAGTTAACTGTTTTTGAAGGTGGCCGGGGAAGCCGGACCACGAGGGAATCTGAGGATCTACCATTGTGGCGAAGGAGCTGCACAGGTGGATACCTCACGGACTTGTTTGGTGAACATTTGAGATTACACCTGATGCCTTAGCGAAGTACGGCGTTACTCGCTCGGCCGAACCCTCTCCGGGAAAGCCCTGGGAGCAACTGGGTAAGCGAGGGTTCTGGTGTGCCCGGATGCCCGGCCCAACCAGCACAGGACCATGGGATGGCCTGAAAGAGGGTTTGTGGTTCGCCTATCAGGTGCTCTCAGAACAGTCTGACGACTGTTCCCTTTTGGTGAGATTTTGTTGGTCTGGAATTCTTTTGAATTGATTCCCCGAACAGGAGTCGACGGGCTCTGTTCGTATTTGAAGACGTCATTTGCATAGAAGAGAAGTATTTGCCTTGCACTGTTTTACAGCACTTTATTGTGACGATTGAATGAAGAGTGTATGAGTCGCTGGTAAAAAGGGACGCGTCCAAGTGGGCATGTATTTTGAGATTTTGTGCAGACAAACTGTGTAAGTATGATCATAATGTCTTGTTTTAGCAAAATATGTTTTGGGTGCTGTTGTCGGCGAGGTACACGGCTTGAAGAAAGACAGCCGGCCCATCCTGAGGGCAGCCCCAGTTTCGATATGTATGTCAAACATGGTCTATAGCCGATTTTATTTAATACCCTTTGGAACAAGTATACTGAAGATAATTCGGATTTACAATGGCCTCTTACGCGGTCTTTTGATGAGAAAAAGATTAATTATATACAGAATAAATTATTTATGAAGAAAAGCCGTCAGTCGATGTTTGATTCCTTGAACTTGTGGTTGAAGGAAGCAAAAAGACGACGAATTCGAGAGGAGAAGCTGGGGAGGGTGAAATCGGGTCAGACAGTCACTCAGAAAGCAGTGGCGTATGATAAGGAAAAGGTGGAAAAAAATATTGAACGGATGGATAGGCAGTTTCGGTTGGAGACCGATAAAAGCTATGTGGCTAGACCAGAGACAGGAGATGAATTAGAAGAGTTGCTGGCAACTCGACCACCTCCTCCTTATGCCCCGCAAGGCTTGTATCCAGCTGTACCTTTGTTACGAGTTGATCAGACGGAAGCCGTCTCGGCCGCTAAACCACAAACAGGGTCTGTCGCCATGGCCCCCGTTGGCGGATTAGAACATGATTTTCCGTTTTCCCCTCCTTCTCTTCGACCAACTACCTCACCCTTAATATCCCTTCAGCCGGACGCGGCTGTCCCTTCTCCCTTGCACCCTGTGTTTCCCTCCCATCCGACTCAGACTACTTTAGATCTCCGAAATACAATTAGTCCGGGTGCCACGCCCAAACAACCGTTGTCTGACTTGAGTGATCAACGAGCTTTCACTCGGTAGCTGTTGGGACTGGAGGAGAGGAGAGCTATTATAATTCAGGCGTCCCAGTGGATGCGGAATCCTATTTATACTTTGGAGGATATTTGGAGTACCATGAAGGATTTTGAACCCGTTGCACAGCAGCTGGCTCTGGAGAGCATGGCGAACCGATTGATTTCATTATGGGAACAGTGTTTTGAGGAAGGATTGCCTCCTCAAATACTGCGTGACATCAGGGATCATGCTCATAAATTCCATCTCTAAATTGACGAAGTATATCAGAATGTGACAACGCTTTTGCATTATCGAGAACGGATGCACCGAAAGAGTGCCGAATGGGGAGCACAGCACCCCAGGAGAGAGGTGCATCCTCTTTTTTTCTCGTAACTACCTGAAAAAAGGGATAATGAGGGCAATGTCACCAGAGCACGAGTGGACGCTAGACTTCAGGAACAATGGGTCTACACCCCTTGGAAACGAAGTGAGGTCCTTACTTTAAAAGCCCAGCTCCATGACCCCCGTAAAAATCCTACCGCTTACTATAAAGAATTGACCGAAGCCGCCAATTCTGCCATCATGACTATAGCTGATATCGAGCTATTTTTTTGTCTCCTGATTCCGGTAGATATTTGGAGACAAATACATGATACGGATCATGTTCCCGAATTAGGAGGAACATGGGATCAATTGAAAAATTGGGATAAGGAATGAAAGCGAGGTGAAAAACCCCGGGATGAAATATTAGCAGTACCGGATAAAATTGTCACCTACATGAAGACTCTTCTCCCTCCTAGAAAAGTCGATTGGGATAAACTGACCGCATGTAAACAGAAAAAGGACGAGAGTGTGTCAGATTTCTTTACTAGGTTCGAGAAAGTTTTCATAGATTTTAGCGGCCAGGACCTCTCTACCGAGAGAGGCGTACGCTTATTTGTGAATAGATTTGTTACAAACTTACTCCCGGAAGTTATGTCCCGTCTCCAGTCGGCTGAGAGTACTTGGACTACGGCTGCTCCTTCTGTCATCCTCAGCATGGCCCAATATTATGAGCATCGTGAAAATGAGAGTAAGGAAAAGTCAGAGAAAAAGATTAAGGATCTAAAAACGAGAGTGCTACTTCAGCAAGTAAGCCGAGGGCACAATTCAGGGCGCGGAGTACGTGGCTCCTTTCAGAGAGGTACAATGGCGGGTAGAGGTAGAGGGGGTCCTCCGAATATTGAGATAAATCAATGTTCCTATTGTAAACAGGAAGGACATTGGAGGGCGGATTTCCCTTTGTTGCAGGCCAGGAACGGATCCAGTAGAGGACGAGGAAGGGGTCGAGGGAACATAGACCGAAATAGTATGCGACGAGAGGACTCACAGTCTGAGGGTCCGCGAAAGAATTATTTCGATGACCCCCAGAACAAACAGTACTACAATGAAACTTATCAGGATGACAGGTATGAAGGACAGGATTTTGCATGAGACAGCCATGGACAGAGCGGGGGCCATATTACAGTACCAGTTTACCAAGAAGGACCTTATGTAGAAGGGGAATTGTTGGGTACATCGGGAAAGTTTTTAGTGGATACAGGGGCGATGAATAGTTTGGTTGCCCACACACTGGTCCCAGGGGCTGCTCTGTCTGGCCAAAACAATGTATCAGTAGGATTCTCTGGAATACCGGTGGTAAGCCCCGTTTCGAAACCTCTGCCATTTACCATAGGCTCTATTTCTATGCATATGCCTTTTCTCTTGACTTCTAATTGTGGTGAAAACCTTTTGGGTTTAGATATTTTGAAGAAATTACATGCACGTATTTATTGTTCCCCTGATGGTGTTTTTCTGGCTATGCAGAAACCACTTGTGAAAATTGCTCAGTACTTTGCTAAAAATGAAACACTACCCCCTGAGTTTTCTACGATTCCCCCGGACACTGTGGGCTACAGGGGACACTGATGTTGGTCTGTTAAGAATAGCCCCTGTGTCAATAACCCTGAAACCAAATTCCCAGCTGCCTCGCATTCCCCAGTATAAGATTTCACCAGACGGTGAACAGGCCTTGATGCACATTATTCGTGACCTTGTTGAAAGAGGGGTGGTGGAAGAAACAGCAGCTAATGTTTGTAACAGCCCTATTTTGCCTATTCTGAAAAAGACACCGATTGATGGTGCCCCAGATTATAAAACAGCATATCGTTTTGTAATTGACCTTCGAGAGGTCAACAAAATTGTGGTCCCACAGTATCCAGTGGTACCAGATATTACGGCGATTCTTCCAATGATTCCTCCCACAGCAAAGTATTTTTCAGTAATCGACTTGAAGAATGCTTTCTTCAGCATTCCGATTCATCCTGATAGCAGATATATCTTCGGATTCTGATTAGGAGGCCGAAGCTTTATATTTACACGTGCACCCCAAGGCTATACAGAAAGTCCTAGCATATATAGTCAGGCCTTAAAAGCAGTCCTCGATGAATTAATTTTGCCAGCAGGAAATTCAATTATCCAGTATGTGGGTGACATTTTAGTGGCATCCGATACAGAGGAAGGTTGTAAAAAAGCAACAGTTATGTTATTGAATCATTTGGCTGATAAAGGGAATAAAGTCTCCCTTTCTAAATTTCAATATTGTCAACAGGAAGTGACCTATCTTGGTCACTTACTGTCGAAATCGGGGAGGAGATTGACTCCAGAGTGAATATCTGTAATTACTAACATGTCTGTACCTCGTACCCAACGTGATGTTCGTGCTTTTCTTGGCATAACCTCTTACTGTCGCCAATGGATTCCTAACTATTCACATCTCTCTAAACCCTTGTTGAATTTGACTACCAAAGATGTGCATGAACCTCTCCCCTGGACCGATGAGTGTCAGGAAGCCTTTGACTCCTTGAAATCTGCTTTATGTTCTGCACCTGTCTTGGGTACCCCGGATTACCGGAAGCCTTTTTCACTTTATGTGCATGAGTTGAAAGGTTGTTCGCTTTCAATGTTAACACAGGGTTTCAGCGGAAAACAGAGACCCTGTGCATTCTTCTCATCAGTCCTGGATATTGTTGCACGGGCCCTGCCGAGTTGTCTGAGGGCCACTGCGGCAGTAGCAGTGGCTATCCGACAATCGGAGGGTATAGTCTTGAACACAGATCTCACAGTCATGGTACCGCATGCTGTGGATATTCTGTTAAACAGAACTAAGACCCAGCACCTTACAAGTGCTCGCTTAACAGGATACGAGTTAACATTATTTGCACCACCTATTACGATTAAAAGATGTGCAACATTAAATCCAGCAACATTACTGCCTCTTCCTTCTGGTGATAAGACGGACGATACCCATGATTGTATCTTTAGAACTGAAGAAGAGACAAAAGGGCGTGTAGATCTTACTGATGGTTCCTGTTTTAAATTGCCAGATGGTACTACAACAGCTGCATATGCAATTACAACTTTGAAAACGGTCGTGGAAACTGCTAGGATTTCTCATCACTCAGCCCAAGCAGCGGAACTAATAGCCTTGTTACGAGCGTGTGAATTGAGTAAAGGACTAAGGGTAAATATTTTCACAGACAGCCAGTACGCCTTTGGCGTTGCCCATAGTTTCGGGAGGCTGTGGAGGGAGAGGGGTTTCTTTACCTCACATGGTCAGAAAATACAACATGGTCCTTTAATTTATCGATTGTTGTTTGCCTTGACACTACCAGAAAAGGTAGCCATCATTAAATGCAGTGCTCACAAAAAAGTCATTGATTCTACTGGGGAGTGAAATGCTTTTGCTGACTCAATAGCTAAAGAAACAGCTCAAACGAAAATGACTCCCATGTTTCCTAGTGCTTCAGCTCACTGGGTGGCGGAAACATCTGTGCTTGATAATACCATTGAAAGTGTAACAGAATCTACATTGCCAGTGGAATGCTCCCTCGCCACAGTGAAGCTCACGGAATGGCAATTGCTAGATGATGTCTCTTTCCTCTCCTGCTTGAACAGTGTAAAATCGGGCTCTCCCCGCGACCCGATACCTGTTAAAATTCTGAAGCTATTGGATTCCAATTCGCATCAGGTACTCATGAGACTGCTAAATGCGTCTTTAATTGAATCTTATGTACCCCAGGACTGGAAACATGCGATGGTTGTGCCCCTTTTGAAGAAGGCAGGTGCGGATGCTTCCAACTTGTCTAATTTTAGACCCATCTCCTTGCTGCCCATTCTATCGAAGATTCTGGAAAGACACATTAACACTCAGTTAAATCATCTTGTGGAGAGCTCGGGATTTCTGCACCCATCCCAGTCCGGCTTTCGAGCTCATCACTCGACCGAGACTGCTCTCCTTGTAGTTACGGAGAGTCTGCGACACGGTATCAATCGTTGGGAAACATCTGCACTCATCCTGTTGGATTTGAGCGCCGCGTTCGATACCGTGTCCCATTCCATTCTTTTGAATTCTCCCCGGTCCCTAGGAGTGGCATGCTCGGCACTAGCCTGTATGGCCTCCTTTCTTAGTGGGTGTACTTTCCAGGTCTTTTCAGCGACAGCAGCATCTGCCATCTGTCCATCGGTGCACGGCGTCCCCCAGGGGTCTATACTCAGCCCTCTACTGTTTAACATCTATATCAAACCCCTGGCTACTATCGTGGAGGATGTGGGGTTGACGCTATTTTCCTACGCGGATGACACCCAAATCGTCTTCTCCCTATCAGGGAAGACGTGAACAACTCCTCTGCGTTGAAGCTCGGTTTATCGCTTGTAGCCGAGTGGATGCAGAGGAATTGTCTTAAGCTAAACGGGGAGAAGACGGAAGTGTTGATATTGGGCAAGAATAAAGATCTCTGGGGCCCCCAGCATTGGCCTAGTGATATGGGGCCGCTCCCACAACCAGCGGCGGTAGATTGTTATCTTGGATTCCTTGTGGATAAAAAACTATCCATGAGACAGCAGGCTACAAAGGTGGCTGGCATCTTTTGTTACTCTAATATGGCTCCAGAAAATGTTATGGATGCTGCCCATACCTTCCCAGAGAACTGTTGTCCAGGCGTTGGTCGTTTCCCGCCTGGATTACGGTAATGTCCTCTATCTCGGAGCTGACGTAGCAACAACCAAAATTCTTCAAGTGGTGCAAAATGCGTCTGCCCGTCTCCTCCGTAATGTCCCAAGAAGAACTTCTGCTTCCTACGCCTTGCGCGATCTCCACTGGCTCAGAGTTACGAGTCGCATTAAGTTTAAAGCCTTGTGTTATCTGTTTAAGATCAGGCAAGGCTCGGCGCCTAAATATTTGCAGAGTTTGGTGCAACCCTATATACCTCACCGTATGCTGAGATCATCCGAGAATGGCGATTTCATCATTCCAAGGTTTAAGCTTGTAAAAATGGGTGGTCGGTCTTTTTCTTACCTGGGCCCTATGCTCTGGAATGCTTTACCGGTGACCTTAAAGTTGGAGACAAACATGCTTCGTTTCCAGAAGGGACTCAAAACTTTGCTTTTTTAGTGTTCTGTCTGATGTATCAGTTCCATCTTTATTACCTGCTTTTGTTTCTCGAGTCTATCCCTAGCGCCGGGAAACCCACTGTGGGTAGCTGTGCGTGTTATAAGTTTAAATAAATTAAAAAAAATAATAATAAATAAAGGAATTGCAAAAAGAAGCTACCATAGACGAGATGCAGAGATGGGAACAGGAAGTAGGGAGATTAGACAAAAATGAGTGTTGGATAGATCGAACTGAGAAGCAGCGATGGTTACTCCCTAATGCATTGGTATATGCAGTAGTGACCCTGGCTCATGGCCCAGCTCAATTAGGAGCAAAAGTATTTGTGCCGTGTTGGACCCAGTCTGGAATAATCCCAATATTCCTAAAACTGCGGTACAAGTAGTCAAATATTGTCCTGTGTGTTTACGTTACAACCCCGGGGGTAGAGAATCTGTCCTGAGTGGAAATTTTGCACCACCATCCCTGCCTTTTGAGGTTATACAAATTGATTATATACAAATGGAACGAGTGAACAATTTGAAATATGTATTGGTGGTGGTTTGTGCTTTCAGTAAATGGGTCGAAGCCTACCCCAACAAGGAAGCCACTGCAGTTGCAACTGCGAAAGCCCTGATTAAGGTATATTTTCCATGATATTGTTTGCCCCGGATTATCTGGTCTGATAATGGAACACATTTTAACTCCTTGTTGGTTCAAAGTGTTTGCGATGGTTTACAGATTAAGCAAAAATTTTATGCAGCTAGGCACCCCCAGTCAGCTGGTCTTGTGGAGAAATATAATGGCACTTTGAAATTAAAAATGGCCAAAATTTGTTCCGGTACTGGATTGAAGTGGCCCGATGCACTCCCTTTAGCGTTATTGTCCCTGAGAACAACTCCGCACACCAGGACTCGGTTGTCACCTTATGAAGTCATTTTTGTCCGTCCTGCTAATGTATGGGGAGTTCCTAGACCGAAATCCTTTAGAGATATTGATTATCCTTTGATGACAGACTATCTGTATGTTCTGACTAAAGATCTGCGTTCCATTCATCAACAGGTATCCGAGACATTGCAGCCGCTACTAGGGGGTCCTGGACATCGGTTGGAAGCAGGCCAATGGGTCCTGGTTAACCCTGGGCGAAGAACTACGCTCCGTTCGCGGAGCTTGCGGAGTTTCGGCAACTCCGCGTTCTACGGAGAACGCGAAGCTGTCGATTACTCCGCGATCCGGTGCTAGGCGTAGTTCTCGCGCGCTGAATAACATTATCGCGCGCGCGGCAATGGCTTACCTTGGTTCTGCGTTCGCTTTTTCCTGGTCGCGTGTGCCACCATGTTTGGAAACACTCTCGCACAATCCCGTGCGACTGTGCGAACGCGATAACGTCATTTGGATGCGCGATAGCGTCATAAGGATGCGCGAGGATGCTTGTTGGTAAGATCGAGTTGCCGAACACGCAGAAACTGCATTCTTGCACAGAATAACTCGCGAGCATGTTAAAACCATAATAAATTACCATTTTGGTTAGCAAAAAAATGAGAAAAACCTTAAAGTTGTACCTTTGGCTGTATTTTTTGGGGGGAAGGAGCCCTCTTTTTGTTTCTACTCTTGTTTTGAAGAGTAAGGAGGAAGGAGGAAGGGCCCTTGAGTTTACAACTTCCTGTTCCTGTCCACCAGGCTCCTCCCAGTGCTTTGTCCATGTGGTGCTCACTTTCCTTTGGATTTTGAGCTGGAAGGATCACTTTCTGTGTGTGTTGGCTGCATTACTGACTTTTCTTGGATTTATTGAGGACTTTTGGATTTGGAATTCTCTTTTTCAAGTAAGTTTGTGTAATGTATGAGTGAGTATGATGTAGACTTGTGTTTGTTTGATTTGAGTTTTTTTAACTACAGTATTCAATCCTGGAGTTAAATTATTGATGGAGGCCTGTACTTTTATGAGGTCCCAACTTGTATATTTTTTTTTTAATTTCATTTAGGCTACATAGAGAGGTACCCATGGGTCCAATCATGTTTCTGTAGTCTGTGTTTAAATTTTTATTCCAGTTTGTAAACAAACATCATGGATGGCATTGGATTATGTTCATTATGCAATAGCAATGTCTGTTGTGGAATTTCTGTTTGTGGAATTTAAAATGTTTTTATTTTTTAAGCCAATAGCTGACCCTAGTACTCCATGTAGTTAGTGTGTAGGCATGCTTGAGTTCATTGTATTAACTTTCTGTGGTTGGCCTGGCCATGTGTTGGCGGCCATTTTATGTTTCCAGCCACTTTGCTCTTGCCATAGGCCTCCAACCTTGTGGCCTACTCTGCCAGTAGGCCAGAGGTACTACTCATAGGGTCATGAAAGTTAATCAACTGTTTTTGTGGTGTGCCCTTAATTTGAAAATCATGGATGGGTTGGATTGATGTAGAAAATCTTATTTTTATGTGTGGGGTATTTCAGGTTTTGGGTGTGTTTAAATACTCTGTCAATTTCTGCCATTAGGTAACCCTAGGAATACAGCTTGGGTAGTTTTGGTAACTTCGCACAGTGTGAGAACGTGACCTTACATTTTTTGTCTTGTTCGCGCACTCAATGTACTTGCTCGGGAACGCGAAAACGACGTTTTATTCCATTCGCGCTGCCGAACACGCCGAAAATGTTTAATGTGTTTCTTGTGCTACAAAATGTCCTCATTTATATTGTCATTTGGTTGTAGTTTTCTCTTTTTGGAGCATGGACCACTTCTATTTTCTGTCCTCTATGTAAGGATTTCTTGTTTATGGGTGGGGTGACCAATTTGGGCGGTGGTGGTGTGTCCATTTTGTGAAGCAAAGCATTGTCCCTTTGCCATAGGCATTATTGTCTGTCTTCTCTTTCTTTTCATGTTGTTGTTGGTGGCCAGGCCATGTGGTGGCGGCCATTTTGTGTATGCTTCATTTGTGATTTTGCCATGTTGTTGTTGGTGGCCAGGCCATGTGGTGGAGGCCATTTTGTGTATACATTAAAATTTTCCATGTTGTTGTTGGTGGCCAGGCCCTATGGTGGCGGCCATTTTGTGTATGCTTCCTTTGTGATTTTGCCATGTTGTTGTTGGTGGCCAGGCCATGTGGTGGAGGCCATTTTGTGTATACATCCTTTGTGAATTTTCCATGTTGTTGTTGGTGGCCAAGCCCTATGGTGGCGGCCATTTTGTGTGTCCTTCCTTTGTGCTTTTGCCATAGGCATCCAAGGTTTTTGACTATTCTGGCAGTAGGGCAGAGTTACTACTACTCATAGCCATAGGTGCATTAAAGTTAATCAACTCTTGACACTCTTATTCCATTCGCGCTGCCGAACACGCCGATTTTGCATTCTCGCGAACAATATGTCCCGAGTTGCATAAAAGTTTCTCGAAAATGTTGCATGTGTTTCTTGTGCACCAAAAAAAACTGAAGTTGTCATTTGGTTGTAGTTTTTGGAGCCTGGAACAATTCCTGTGTCTGTCTTCTGGTTTGTGGGTGGGCTGACCACGTGGGCAGCGGTGCGGCTACTTTGTGAAGCAAAACAAAGCATTGTCCCTTTCCCATAGGCATTTATTGTCTGTCTTCTCTTTTCTCTTTCTTTTCATGTTGCTGGGGGTGGCCAGGCCATGTGGTGGCGGCCATTTTGTAGGTACTTCCTTTGTGCATTTATCATTGGTCTCCCAGCTTTTGGTCTGATCTGACAGTAGGCCAGAGTCCCAGAGGTAGTAGTTAGCGGGGGTGCTGCCTTTATGTAGCTGTTTTCATTCGGTGTATGCAATTAACATCATTAGGGCATGTGTGTATGGCATTGCATTCCAAAATGTGTTGTCTGGGCAGGGGTTTTGTATGTGTTTTTGCGGTGTTAGGTTTACAACCTCTGTCTTAGCCATGCGGTATTTTTCTTCCTTGCATTAACCTGTCATGTGCAGCAGGCATCCTCCTTTTTCTGTCCATATTGGTATATATAGGCCTGCTTGACTTTATTGGTTCTTTCTGGACTTCATGTGGCTTGGAGCTGTGGTGCTGGACTGGTAGTATTAGTCTTCTCTTTTGTCTTTTATGCATTGGCCTGTGTGTCTTTCAATTGTTCATGTTGCCTTACTGCTTGTTTGACTGATGTTGTTCTGCCTTCTTTGCTTGTAGGTGCACAAAAAAAGACTGAGGAGGTGCTGGTTGTTTTTTCATCCATCGCCCGTTCTACTGCCAGACGGACATCCTTCAGTTGTACGCCACGTGTGGTATGTGACTCATCTGACCAGACATCTCTGCAATTTGTGCTGCTGTGAGCTGACATCAGAAGAAGATGGGCCCTAAGAAAGCTACCAGGTCCTCCACCACCAAGAAAGTTGCTGAGAAGAAGGAACAGAAGAAGGAAGTGTCACTTAAGTCTGGTATGGACCCCAAAACCTTTTTTGGGACCCCAAAAGGTACGCCTGCAGCAGCGGTGTCTGGGGTGCAAGCTGGGACCAGCACATCCGCATTAGTGGCGTCAAGCCACCAACCCAGGGCCAAGCACATGATGAGGGTCGAAGAGGTAGCCAGCCTAATGTTTGCGAGCAGTGATACTGAGCCTGAACTAAACTTATCGCTGTCTCAAAGTAGTACACAATACACGCAAGATGGAAGTGCTTAACAACCACCGCCAGCAGTAGATGTTCAACAACCACAACCACCGCCCGCAATAGGAGTTGTTCACCCACAACCACTTCCCGCAACAGTTGTTGAACAACCACAACCACCGCCCGCAACAGTTGTTGAACAACCACAAACACCGCCCGCAATTGGAGTTGTTCAACAACAACAACCAAATCCCACAATATTAGTTGTTGAAGAACCACAGGCCGCAATAGTACTTCCTCAAGAACAACAACCACCATCTCCGCACGCAATAGTAGTAGTTGTTCCTCCCGAAGTCGGGGCAGTTCAGGAAGTAGAGCCTCATTCCGAGCAAGAAGAAGAGGAAGCCACTTCTGGAGGTGATCTTTTGTCTTTGAATTCACCAAGGGAAAGGAGGGTTAGTGCATCGAGTTCTTTGCCAAGCATCCCTTCCGATGACCTTGATACGGATTGGCAGGCACATCTATCTGAGCATTCAAAGGAGAGACATCCCAAGAAGACCAGGCTAGGAAAAAGGAAGTTTCCAGCAAGGCTTGAACTTATGGAGGCCGATGTAGGTGAGCAGGATACTGCTGGTGATAAAGACGGGTCTGACACTGTCATCATCACAAGCGTTATTCCTGGTGCAGAGGATGTAGAGACCAACATTTTCACCCTATTCAGAAATGCTGCGATTAGTGATGAGCAGGTAGCACGCATAACTCCTACATACTCAACACCCAAAGTAACACCAGCTCTTATTTTTTCATTAGCGAAGGCCCGGCAGCATCCAACATCCAGCAGAAGCGCCACTTCAACAGAAGGAGGTAGTGGCAGTACTAGGACTGAGCTGTCACATAGTGAAATTCAACAATCCTCCAGTCCATCCGGCATTGGGAGTGGGTCCTCCTCTTCCTATGGCAGGAGACAAAAGTTTACCTCCCCAGTGTGGGACATCTTTACGGTTCACCCAGTTCAGGAGAACATTGCTGTATGCACCATTTGTCATGTCAATGTTAGTCGTGGTAAGATTGGTACAAACTATGGTACTGGAGGCCAAACGACCCATTTGAAAAAAACACACTTAATCAGGTGGGAGAACCACCTTGCAAGCTTAAAAAATGTGAGCACTGGTGTTGGTGGGGATACAGTGCTACAAGGTCCACTCATGGTTGACCAGGAGGTAGAAGAAGAGGGAGACGATGACCTTCTATCTAGGAGTGGTACACAAATGAGCCCTGTCACCAGCACTGGAGTGGTAAAGTCCACATCCTCCGCATCAACAACTTCTCAGTGGCACCAGAGTCAGCTGGAGACACCAAGGAGTGCAAAGTCTGCGATGCAAGGTTGTCCGTCTAGCATAACTGAAAGAAATACAAAGCAGCGTACCATTCCTAGCATGTTTAGGCAGGAGGGAATGTACGAGCGGAACCACCCAATAGCACGTTTGTACAACGCGAAACTTGCGAAAATGTTGGCACTGGACCTTCTCCCATTTTCATTTGTTGAGGCTGTTGGATTTCTGGAATTAGTGTCAACCCTCTGCCCAAAATGGAAAGTTCCCAGTCGATACTATTTTGCCCCAGTTGCTGTTCCAGCACTACACCACGACGTGCTGGAATTGATTGGGAAAGCCTTACAACAGAGTGTTGTCCATTGTATCCACCTGACAACAGACATGTGGAGCAGTTGCGATGCTACAGATTTCATGTGCATCACCGCACACTGGATCTCTTTTGCAGGTGTTAAAGACAAGTTAACTTCAGGCCTCCTTGACGTTGCTGGGATTTTTAATGATACGCGCAGACATGCAACTATAGCCATGTTTGCTATGGAGAAAAGTCATACTGCTGAAAACATTTTGTCAGAGTTTAACACCAAGGTCTTTGAATGGCTGAAACCAAGAGGCCTTAAGATTGGTTTTGTTGCCACCGACAATGGCAGTAATGTAGTGAAGGCAATGAGAGAAGGACATTATTTCAGGGTACCCTGTTTGGCACACTGATTCAACTTAGTTGTGCAAGACTTTCTGAAAACTGAAGCCAAAGTCAGCAACATACTGATCATCTGCAGAAGAATATGCACGCACTTTAACCATTCTTTTAAAGGACGGAAGCTGCTACAGGTCATTCAGCGTGAGCATAAATTGCCAGTCAAAGCACTGATCCAGGAGGTCCCAACGCGTTGGAACTCAACTTATTTCATGCTTGAGCGTCTCTTTGAGCAGTACATACCACTGAATGCTTATGTCATGTCAAGAAGATTAGGGGATCCTACTGTTAATCTTAAAGCCCTGACCATTGAGATGTGGCAGTGGGACCTCATTAAATGCATCACAGAGATGCTACTACCCTTTGAGGTCTTCACACGTGCAGTTAGCAGGGAGTACTGTACTATGGGCCAAGCCATCCCATTGTTGTACATGCTTGAGCAACAGGTGAAGGAGGTCTGTCAAACATACGAAAGTGACGAACAAAAAGTTGAGGCATATACCTTGGCCAAGGGCTTAGCCAACCGCTTATCTCTAAACGCAAGGCTTCAAATGATTGTGTCAGGTGAACATTACATAACTGCAACAATGTTGGATCCACGGTACAAATTATTTGTCAGCAGTAGCGCAGTAATTCCTTTTTCAGATGAGGATGTTGCCAAGTACAAAACTTCCATCGCTGCGGAAGCTAATGATTTAGAAACTGAACGGCTGTTACTTAAAGGTCTGCCAGTGCCAGCCCAGGCCAGTCCAAGTACTCCTGACGCAAGTTCTTCACAGCATGAGAGCAGTGCGTCTGCTTTCCAGCAGGCGCCAACAGTACCAAAAGCAGCACCTACACGATCTGATTCAGCAGACCCAACCAAAAGCATAACTGCTTTTTTTCTACAGAAATGGATGGGTAAGTCCGTTGCTGTTGGAAAGGGGAAAGAGGACCAGCAAAGCCGAGCCCCAATGAACACTGAGTGGATGGTTCAGGCCTATCTGGATGACACAACAGAGGTGTTCATGGAGCTGTGGAAAAGTAAATTTTGCCATGTTATATGTGCCTACGTGTTCCCCATGTTATGATATATGTGCATGATCGATATGCATGTATTCCCCTCTGATCAATTAAAGACGCAATTACAGTTGTGTCCATCTCTAGTATGCCAGTTTCCAGTCCTCGTGAAAACAACGAATATTAGGCCTATGTAAACCTACGTTGCCACGTTTTACAGTGTGCACGTTAATTCATTGAATTATCCCCGTTTCTAGGCCTCAAAAGGGCCCGGACTCAGATTCAGCTCCTGTCTCCTGAACCCTCTCCGAGGAGCGATACAGCCCCCACCTGTATCCCTGACCCTTCACTTACTTCATGCCTCGCAGTGCCCGGCCCGGCCTGGCTCTGCCTCCCAGTCTGCCAAGAGTATGTTATGTTTCTAGTTATCAGTCCAGCCCTCCTTCTCTGCATTCCTAAGCTACTGAATCACATCAATAGTTTCCGTCATGGTCTAGCCTTTATGTCTCCATGTAAGAGAAATACTGTATTAATATTCATAGAATATTCCTCGCACACGCACTACAAATAGAATTATGTATGCACCAGTCTTAGTGTCTGTTAGCCTTTGCCCTGATAACTTTTGGATTCTATCAACATGTACTATAAACACCAGATACTAGATATGCCTAGGTACATGTCGCTCTGACCCTCCAGACTTTAGTCTCCTCTTCTAGGGCAGAAGTCATAGCCCCCAGTTCTCCCTGGTAACACGTCATTGCCAGTTTGCGCGCACCACTAGGTTAGAGGTCCCAGCTGCTCAGGTAGCCCCCTCCATGTTTCCGCCCCTTTTTATGACATATTCTGTTACGTTTACATCACATGTCTATGTATACGCCCTGTACACACCTCTTGTTACACCCACTTTATGCCTTATCTTTCGCGACTGCTACAAACCACGCCTACTGCTACGCCCCCTGTATTGAATGTAATGTATTTGTTTAACTATAAATATTGTGCACTATTATTAAAAGCTAGCCAATTCCCAGATCCTGCCCCCGGCAGCTGCCATCCTATTCCTATGCAGGCTGTCCTGTTCCTGTCCTTTTATGATTAATTAAAGCCTGTATACTCCAGCTACCTCGTATCTTGACTCTTATTTATTGAGCTAACCGTTTATTGATTATAGTCAAAAATAGATCAGGTAATTAATTATTTATTTACCACATAATGGCGCCCGAACAGGGACTTGCCCTTTCCCCACGCGCCGGAGAAGCCACGCAGGCCCCCTGATCCTCTGCAGCCGTGACGGAACCATACCGGCCACGTGCAGATATTTCTGCTTCAAGTATCCCTCAGGCCCACGGAGGAGACGGAGGTTGCGGTCCAGCATCCAGACGAGGCGGTGGAGGAACGCGGCGAGTCCCGACCAGAGCCCAAGCCGAGAGTCCAAGGTCCGAGGTATCCGGAGGCCCACCTGTAACTGAATTCCGAAGTTCGTCCGTCCGTCGTCGTAGCAGTCCAGTCCAGTCCGAGGCCTTCCGTTCTTGCTGCCCGGTGAGTACCGTTGCTGGGGTAGTATCTAGACAGGGTCAATTCATTTGTCTCTGGTCCGTGGGTTTGGGTACACAGATCCAACACGAAGTGTCCACCTAGGTGGATGCGGGTCCTGACGTGTCTCTTTATGAGACCGGTAAGTTTCGTACTGTTTTAGCAGTGCATCTAGTCATTCCAGTAAATTCTGTTCTGTTCTCGAGAAATTCATGTGTTTCTGTTCTCAGTATTCCAGGTGATATTCTGTCCGAACTGTTATTTTAAATGTTATTTCATGTGTTTTCAGTGTCGTGGTATGAGTGATTTGTTTTTCAAGTTATTATTGTGTTTATCGTGTATTGTATTGTGTTCAGACTCCAGCCTAGTTATGCCTCTGTTCTCAAGACTACGTCAGTTAAAAACTAGAAAAGGTCTGCTCGAGGAAGCAGTTCCTGTCCCGCCTAGGGACAGTCCAGGTCACTTTATGTATCATAAGCATGGCATAAGTGCCATATTATATCTAGACTTATGGGTCGAGTATACTAAAGATCTAGAAGAGAAATATAGATGGCCTGTATCAGGTACATGGGATGCCGAGTGCATCATGCGAGTAGAAGAAGTATTATGGAAAAAGAAAGCCAGACAGTCCCAGAAAGATGCCATCGAGTTATGGCGCAAAGAATTTCATAAAAGAACCGAAAAAGAAATCAGAAAGTTAGAATTAAGTAGGGAATCCTCAGAAAGAGCCCAAGAAAGGGAATTAATCGAAATAGGTGAACGAGTTAAAGCCGAACAGTCAGACAGACAGAGAAATGCCCTTATTAAGGGTATGTATCCTCTTCTTGCCGAGGGCTTGCCAAAAGCAACCCCGGAAGCACCATGTAATTTTCCGCCGCCATTAGTTCCGATTAAGCTACGTCACAAACAGACCGCAGCTGATATTTTTCTCTCGTCCTATTTGGACGACACAGTCCCAGAATATGCAAATCCTGCTCCGCCAGCTCCTGTAAATAATGTAATTCCTGTTCCTCCAGCCACCGGGGCACCTGTCACAGTACCTGTTATGGTACCCCCGGTCCAGCCCATAGTACAAGTTCCCGCTACATCGGTCACTCTGCCAGCACGAAGAGTATCAGTCGACGATTCTAGTTTAGGAGCGGCGGGGGGAGGTCCTCCTGGTACCCCGCCGCCACACAAACGTGTAACGTTAGTCGAGTTACATGAACGTGCGTTACAGCGTACACCCAAATATCAGTCCGTTGCAGATATCAAGCGAGCTCTTACCGAATGCCGTTATGATCCAGTCCCAGGCGATGATAATATGGTTATATATTCATTGCGTGTAAGACGGGTGACCGAGTATTTGGACACCCTACCGAATATGAAAGAAGATCTAGACAGAATATATTGTTTCATTCGTACAGGAACAGACCCAGAAAGTATTGGCGAAATCATGTCTCTAAGGAAAGCTGAGACTCAGCTCATGCTATTAAAGTTTCTAGTTAATTGTTTAATAAGGGAACAAGATTATCCGACTAAAGATCCGACCGAAATGAGAGTTCTGACAAAGTGGAGTGATCATATAGCCGAGGGAAGACACAAGACACTCAGTAGTATAGAGAGTATGTACAAGAAAATTCGTAAGGAAATAATAAGGTTGCACGAGAAACGCAAAGCAGCACAAGTAAGCGAGAAAGAAGACGACTCTGATACTGAAGAGGTAGACGACGAGAATCCTACCAGAATAGCGTATGTAGGTAAATCTAGACTTCCCGACCGACATTCACGCCTAGAACACAAGAAAGTCTTTCCTCCTCCAGCACCAGAACAAGGTTCTCTCGAGCAAGTATTTCAAGTTACCGATCACATTCTGAAATCACGAATCGGTTATAGTGAACTTAGTACTATGCATGAACAAGAACTAGCCCGATCAGCAGTCCGATGGACTACTGATTCTACCACTTTTCCAGACGAAATAGTGGCACAAATGTTTCTGAAACTGCCCCCAGCCGAGCAGCGACTGGTGGGTATGTATATGATCCAGCACCTCATTACACTGTATGAGGGACAGCATTCTGACCCAGGTCCGTTACACGATGTTCTGAACGAGTTACTCCAATATAGATGGAGAGGTTTAGGTACCGATTTAATTAGTGTCATTCTAGAACAGCGCCAGAAATATAGAACGTTCCTGAACCCGCATTTTGTTCACGTCTCACCCCCAGAAAGTAAATCATTCTACATAGATAGACAGCATCCATTACGGGAAGTACACCCAGTTAGGACAGAGGGTGGTGAAATGCAACGAGTATTTGTTTACACCCCTATCACAAAGATGGAACTCTTAGAGATGAAGAAATTAATTCCCTGTCACGACAAGGATCCAGCAGGGTTCCATCGAGAATTAAAGGACATGCTCCGTATGGGAGAATACACATATCCAGATATCATTAAAATGCTAAAGGTCCTGTTGCCCGCAGGGGTATATGAAAAACTCAAGGAAAAAGAATGGGAGGTGGGAGAGAAAAAGATCGATTGGACAGCTCTAGAAGCTGAAGATAAAATACGAGTACCAGGTACCGGTCTTGGGGACAAATGTAAAGAATTGCCCGAGTTATTGATACAAGTTTTGCCAAGGTTACTAGCCACGAAAAAGGAAGATTGGGATGCAATCTCAGCATGCAAACAGAAACAGGATGAAGACACTAGTGATTTTTATTCCAGATTTGAAAGATGCTTTATTATTAACAGTGGTCTGAAGACGAGTAGCGAGTCATACCCTCATCTTTTTGTTACTAAACTAGTCGAGAATTCAAGTCCACAAATTAAAAATCGAGTTTTGAAAGTCGAAAGTACCTGGCAAGCTAATACCCCGTCACAAATGCTTCAGATGCTCCAGTACCACCAGAACAGAATCAGGGAAGAGCAAGAACACGAAAGGAGACGTATGAAAGACACGAAAATGAAAGTACTAGTTGCACAATCTGTTCCACAAGACAGTCAGAAGAGGGGTCCGAATCAAGCCAGTCATCCTGCAGCTCCCGTTAAAGGGACATGCAATTATTGTAAACAGCCAGGTCATTTTATAAACGAGTGTGCAGTTCTGAAACACAACATAGCTACTGGTAAGACTAAAGAAAGACCACGTCCGCCTAGACAAGAACAAGTTTCACAGACTTCTCAGTCACCACAGAATGCACAACAGACAGTTCCAGTGCCGCAGCCCATCGCTGCAACACAGCATGTTACACAGCAGATGTACCAGTATGCTCAGTCAGAGTATCCAGAGTATCAACAGTATTCATGAAACAGCCTAGAGAGGGAGGTAGGCTTGCCTCTCATCGAGATACCTGTAGATCAAGAGGGTCCCTATGTACACAGTCAAGTATTAGGGAAAGACAGAAAGTTTTTGATTGATACAGGGGCAAGTAGGACTACTATCAGTCATGACGAGGTTCCAGGGGCTCCGCTCTCAGGCTATAGAAATGTTTCCCTTGGATTTTCAGGAAAGCCTATTGTGAACGAGATTTCAAAGCCAGTTACTCTAGAAGTTGGTCCATTGTCCCGAACTACTGATTTGTTACTCACGAAAGCATGTCCAGAAAATTTATTAGGCATTAAAACATTGAAAGAATTAGGTGCAGTTATATGCTGTTCCCCAGAAGGAATACGATTGTTTTTAAGAGACTTTAAAGGTCACTATGTATTACGGGATTTTGATCCAAGATTGTCAAATGTATCGCAGCATTTATGGGCGCAAGGTCCAACTGATGTAGGTTTTATGCACATCACACCCCATCGTGTGACTCTCAAGCAAGGTATAGTCTTGCCACGAATCAGACAGTACAGATTGCCACCTGAGGCTGTAGCAGCCTTATCCAAAATTATTGATGAGCTCATTGCTCAAGGAGTGGTTGTAGAAACTGACTCCAATGTATGTAATTCTCCTATCATTCCAGTCATGAAACGTACTGATCCAAATGCACCTCCAGTATATCGATTAGTGATTGACCTTCGAGAACTTAATAAATGTATCATACCCCAGTATCCAGTAGTCCCAGATATTTCTTCCCTATTGACAGCCATTGATTCCGAAGCTACATTTTTCACTGTTATCGACCTCAAGAACGCATTTTTCAGTGTTCCCATTCATCCAGACAGCCAGTACCTTTTCGGATTCTGTTTAAATGGAAGGAGCTATAAATTCACACGAGCTCCTCAAGGTTTCACAGAAAGCCCTAGTATTTACAGTCAAGCACTTAAGAGACAACTAGACAATATTCACATGCCAACTGACACTGCCCTGCTCCAGTATGTCGATGATCTACTGATCACAGCCCGTTCTGAACGTGACTGCGAGCGTGCGTCACTTACAGTCCTGTATTTTCTGGCCGAGCAGGGGCACAAGGTGTCCCCTTCCAAATTACAATTCTGTGTCCAGCAAGTGATCTACTTAGGCCACTTACTGTCCAAGTGGGGTAGGCAGTTGACACCAGACCGTATCCAGTTAATAGCGAGCCTTCCACAGCCCAAGACACAGAAGGAGGTACGTGCTTTTATTGGCCTCACTTCTTACTGCAGACAATGGATTCCTCAGTATGCATTTCTAGCTAAGCCACTGATACAGTTAACGACACAGGAGGCAGCCGTATCGACTGTCCTCCCTTGGACATCTGAACATACACTTGTTTTTAATGAATTAAAGACAGCCTTATGCCAAGCACCTGTTCTAGCTACACCGAACTACAGTAAGCCTTTTACACTTTTTGTCACAGAACGTGATGGTACTGCATTATCTGTTCTCACACAAGATCAAGCCGGACAGTACAAGCCCTGTGCTTATTTTTCGCGCACACTAGATCCAGTAGCCCAGGCTCTGCCTGCGTGCCTCAAGTCAGTTGCAGCCACAGCTCTAGCTATCAGACAAAGTGATTCCATAGTATTAGGACACTCCCTGACAGTACAAGTTCCACATTCCGTGGAAGTTCTTTTAAACCGAACACAGACTCAGCACTTGACAATTGCACGTTTAACAGGTTATGAACTGACACTGTTCCAGCCACACATAGAAATCAGACGCTGCAACATTCTAAATCCTGCTACACTGTTACCGTCAGTTACTTCAAATCCTGCCACACATAACTGTGTGGAAGTCATTAACACTATGACTAAGCCAAGACAAGACCTGACAGACATTGCATTACCTAATCCCGACCTCACACTTTATGTGGATGGTTCATGTATGAGAACAAGTACAGGAGAACTAGTAGCCGCGTATGCAGTGACTACTGAAACTGAAGTTATTGAAACACACCGTATTGACACCCTGTCTGCTCAAGCAGCAGAGCTAGTTGCTCTGACCCAAGCCTGCATACGTGCCAAGAACCTGAAAGTAAACATATATACAGATTCACGTTACGCATTCGGAGTTGTACACGACTTCGGAGTGCTCTGGCAGGAGAGAGGTTTCATGACTTCTCATGGAACCAAGATTCAGCATGGTCTCCTCATTCAAGCTCTGTTAGATGCAATACATTTACCGACAGCTATCGCTATCATGAAGTGCAAGGCACACACGAAAATTACTGACATTATTTCCCAAGGTAATGATCTAGCAGATCGAACAGCCAAGCTTACAGCTCAGACACCAGACATTCCAGTTAACAAGACACAGACATCCACTCCAGAACAGACTACTTGTATGACTGTCAAGGACCCTACACAAGATGTCATAGACATACAGTTACATGCTACTCCCGAAGAAATCAAGAAATGGTCCGAACAAGGAGGGGTCCAGACAGATCAGGGATGGGTGACGAAGGGAAAAGCCACATGGTTTCTCCCCGACTCTATGGTTCAAGTCATTATTAATACCGCACATAGTCCAGCACATCTAGGAGAAAAAGCTATGTTAGACAGTATCCAGAACCTTTGGTTCAACAAGCACTTACGAGCTGCAGCCAAGCAGAAAGTCCGTACCTGTATGATATGTTGCCAGTTCAATCCAGGTAAAAGTGTCCCGGTGGAACAAGGTGGATTCCAACCTCCTGACCACCCTTTTGAAGTCCTCCAGATGGATTATATTCAGATGGAGCGATGTCGAGGTTTCAAGTATGTCCTCGTAGTTGTATGTGCTTTGTCCAGGTGGACAGAAGCATATCCGGTTCCAGATTACACCGCTGCGACCACTGCCAGGCAGTTGGTTCGTGAATTCTTTCCCCGTTATGGACTCCCTAGGGTCGTGTATTCAGATAACGGCCAGCCATTCTCATCCGAGTTAATGAAACATGTTTCCCTCTTGTTAGGGTACCAGTGGAAGTTCCATTGTGTGCGCCATCCTGAAGCAGCCGGTCTCGTAGAGAGACATAATCAGACCCTGAAAATCCGTATTGCCAAGACATGTAAAGAGAAAGGTGTAGACTGGCTAGTTGCCCTGCCAGTTGCTTTATTCTTCATGAGGATGGTTGCACATTCCAGATCAGGTCTGTCCCCTTATGAGGTCGTATTCGGCCGCCCCCCAAATATGTGGGGTACACCTAGACCCCGCAGTATTACAGATGTTTCCAGTAATATGCTGACAGATTACCTAGCTTCCTTGATGTCTGCCCTACACTCTTGTCGTTCACAGGTTGCCGCCGCATTTCCAGACAACACCGAGGTGAAACCGCATGAGGTCATTCCAGGCGACCTCGTATTGGTCAGGAACTTTGATCGTTCAAGTCCGCTGGAGCCTCGTTGGAAGGAACCGAGACTAGTCCTTCTGACCACCCGCACGGCCGTGAAGTTGGAAGGCCGCAAGGGATGGGTCCATCTGTCGCATATCAAGAAATTCCATGGACTCCGTGACAAAACTTTTGCCAAGAACATTTCCAAGGACTGTTCCATTTCTAAAGACTGCCTGAAACCAGAACTTAAATCTGAATTAAAAGTTCCTCTGTTAGAGAAAACTCCGCAGCAGGAGTATAAGTTAAAACTCCGGTCTAGTAAAATAAGTCAGCCAGTTTAATTGTCTAAGTCCCTCTCGGGTGAAACGGTTAGACAGGTTTCTGACATGTATGAGATAGACCCCCATAGTGAGAGAGTTAGTCAAAACTCTATCAGATGTATCGTTTTTCTAAGTTTCTTATTATTTCTAAGTTTGATGGTTACCTGCACAAGTTATGCATTGCATTTATGTTTTCCAAGTTCACATGTAAATATGTTTTCTAATGCTACAGTAGAGCACACATTTAGTGATCTGCCTCCTCACGAGCTATCCTATCGTCTTGCTATGCGTAATAATACATTCATCCGAATGTTACACTATTCACACCAGACCAGCAATGCCACTAATTGTTGGGTGTGTGGTCGACTCCCCCCTTTCCAGACACCGAAGGGAGTTCTGCCACTCTTTCCCTATCCGTTTTCACATAATGGTTCGTGTGGAGCATGGTCCACGTTAACGTCATCCTCCAATGATATGTCCCTTCTGAATAGAACATGTTTTCCAGACAAGCAAGGTCTCTCCCATAGAACAGGGTTAGATCTAGAAAATGAAGTTTATAATTTAGGTAATTATTCTTCGAATTTTATGGTCCTGAATGTTCAGTCTGATACTACTCCAGACTTACCTGCTATTTCAGTACTACCAGTCAAAGGCGAATTATGTGTCAGAAAGAATGGTTCCGCACATGTAGGACATAGTGATTGTATTACTACTGTCGAGTATAGTGACAGTGGGAAATCTATTTTCAAAGCCTCACGTCATTCTTATTTTGTTTGTGGTCAGACCGCATATATTCGTCTGCCCCTCGATTGGGATGGAACATGTTACATTGCCTTCCTACTGCCACCAGTTTTTCTAGCCCCATCTGATTATCACAGAAACACACATCTAGTACACGTCAGACATAGAAGGGAGATCGAGTCCCCAATTGTCGATCAAACTGAAACTACTCTAGAACAATATCAAGATTTCAATAAAGGTTTCTTCTTCTTTATAGGCCCTGTCCAGAATAGTAAGTTAATACGTAGGTTAACCAGAACCCTCGAAGCAGTAGTGAATGAAACTACTTCTGCTTTAGGTAACTTAACCGAAGAGCAATCTGCTATGAGATTTGTCGTGCTCCAAAATCGTCTCGTTCTTGACGTCATACTGGCCGATAGAGGAGGAGCATGTAGAGTCATCGGATCTAGTTGCTGCATTTTCATTACTAATAACGCGCCGTCTGTTTATTCAGCTATAACCAGACTTCATAAAATTGCCCATCAGTTACACCAGAATCCAGGCACCTGGACATGGTCCAGTTGGCTCTGGAGTATTATATCTGCCTGGGGATGGAAAGTATTGTCATTCCTAGGTATTGCAGTAATGATCATATTCAGTTGCTGCCTCTGTATACAATGTGGCCCTGCGATTTGCGGCATGTGTGCTACCTCTTGTATTCCTAGTCCTAAGTCCCGTTCCAAGACAATTCGAGATGAGCAAATGATGCTATACGAAATGATAGATGGTATCATGAATATAGATGTTTCCTGATGGAAACGTAGGGCACAAGGAGGGAATGTGGAAAAGTAAATTTTGCCATGTTATATGTGCCTACGTGTTCCCCATGTTATGATATATGTGCATGATCTGATCAATTAAAGACGCAATTACAGTTGTGTCCATCTCTAGTATGCCAGTTTCCAGTCCTCGTGAAAACAACGAATATTAGGCCTATGTAAACCTACGTTGCCACGTTTTACAGTGTCCACGTTAATTCATTGAATTATCCCCGTTTCTAGGCCTCAAAAGGGCCCGGACTCAGATTCAGCTCTTGTCTCCTGAACCCTCTCCGAGGAGCGATACAGCCCCCACCTGTATCCCTGACCCTTCACTTACTTCATGCCTCGCAGTGCCCGGCCCGGCCTGGCTCTGCCTCCCAGTCTGCCAAGAGTATGTTATGTTTCTAGTTATCAGTCCAGCCCTCCTTCTCTGCATTCCTAAGCTACTGAATCACATCAATAGTTTCCGTCATGGTCTAGCCTTTATGTCTCCATGTAAGAGAAATACTGTATTAATATTCATAGAATATTCCTCGCACACGCACTACATATAGAATTATGTATGCACCAGTCTTAGTGTCTGTTAGCCTTTGCCCTGATAACTTTTGGATTCTATCAACATGTACTATAAACACCAGATACTAGATATGCCTAGGTACATGTCGCTCTGACCCTCCAGACTTTAGTCTCCTCTTCTAGGGCAGAAGTCATAGCCCCCAGTTCTCCCTGGTAACACGTCATTGCCAGTTTGCGCGCACCACTAGGTTAGAGGTCCCAGCTGCTCAGGTAGCCCCCTCCATGTTTCCGCCCCTTTTTATGACATATTCTGTTATGTTTACATCACATGTCTATGTATACGCCCTGTACACACCTCTTGTTACACCCACTTTATGCCTTATCTTTCGCGACTGCTACAAACCACGCCTACTGCTACGCCCCCTGTATTGAATGTAATGTATTTGTTTAACTATAAATATTGTGCACTATTATTAAAAGCTAGCCAATTCCCAGATCCTGCCCCCGGCAGCTGCCATCCTATTCCCATGCAGGCTGTCCTGTTCCTGTCCTTTTATGATTAATTAAAGCCTGTATACTCCAGCTACCTCGTATCTTGACTCTTATTTATTGAGCTAACCGTTTATTGATTATAGTCAAAAATAGATCAGGTAATTAATTATTTATTTACCACAGAGCAAAGCCCATTGGTCTATTGGTATGAAAGAAGGAGACAGTGGCCAGTGCTGAGCAGGCTGGCGATAAAGTATCTGGCTTGTCCTGTAGCCAGTGTCTCTTCTGAGCGGGTTTTCAGTGCTGCTGGTGCCACTGTGACATCGAAAAGGACTAGTCTCTCCCCCAAAAGCGTGGAGAGGCTGACAATGATAAAAATGAATCAACGCTTCATACCACCAGACTATAAAGTACGTGAATCAGAGCAGGATGAAGAAAGCGAGTCAGAAGACCTCCTCACTACTGGGTTACATGACCTACTTCTGTCCGAACGCACAGAGTTTGAGGACGAGCTCCTCTTCCCTGACAACTAGGCTTTTAAATTGTTACTTTCTCCCTTCCTTTATTTGTGTTATTTTCTTATTAACAATGGCTTTCTGGTGCTAAACTGCAAAACCACAACCAAATCCATCCCCACCACTGATTCTTTTTATGTACCTACTGGAGTTGCACGCCTGTGCATTTATTTTCACTGTATCTTTTTATTTTCCTACTGGAGTTGCACGCCTGTGCATTTGTTGACTGCAGCACTCCTCAGAGTCTTGCTCCATCTTCGTGCCTCCCACTCAAGTCAATACAATTCCATCTTGCCAGCCATACATTGGATGTTGTATGTAGATGGAGTATAGTACAATAATGTAGCCTCTAACAGTCCCTCCATAACAAGTGAACCGTACAGTCATGACTACAGCCATCCTCTATATCATTTGAAATCTGCAACTCATCACTGTCTTACTCTTAAGGCTACCACCTCTGTCTGCAGGCATTCATAGACGACTCTTCAGTGTCATTGAGCAGGCATCCACAACTGAAGTCAACTTGTTGTGACTCGTCATTATTTTTAAAAGGCTCGGCAGCATCTGTGATCAATCATCTGATAGTGAAAGACAAGAGCAAGACAGGTATATGAAATGAATGATGCAATGCATTGCATAGGATGTTTAGCTGACTCTGAGCAAATGTGCATGGAATTGAAGTATACTAGTAAGTTCAGACTCATGTGATGGCCAATTTTTCCATGTTATTTAATAATATAAATTATTTACGCACTTGTGATCCTACTACTACAGGTGCAGTCAGGACTTAATTTATCGTTCGTAGTCACTCACTACAGAGTAGACTGAGTTGCTGGTGCTGTTGGACTAGACGTGCCAGACCTGATAATGATGGTGACACCACACATATCATTGCACGCTGTCAGGCAGTTGGATCTGCGCTGATTGATGTACGATGTTTCTTGGAGTGGAATACAAGGTAAATACAAATAAGAGGCACAGCACAGTAGACCCAGGCTACTTCATGTGTGTGCACTGTGCAGTGGTACAGTGGTGACTGAGAATGACGCATTGATTTTGTTGATTAATTTTGAAAACGCTAGGTTGCTTTTTTAATTTTTATGCCCCTTTCTCTGGCTCAGTCAAATTGTTAGGTAAATGCAGCTTGTGTTACTGGCGATCCTGTGTCGTGGGTCTGTTCTGTGCTGGCTCCTATCTTTTCTTGTACTTCTAGATTAATAATGATGTGCAAGTAGTAGACTTATACATAACATATTGTATCGAAGCCGCCTCAGTCTGAAAGTCCTCTCTTTACGACTACTCCGCTTGTATTATTTTTTTGATCTGCACTGTATTTCAAATACACTTTGTTTAGGTCATTCACATTCTTTTGTATTTGCCTTTTCTTTTTCAATCCACACAGGCTGGACGTTTCTCACCCACTGCTATTATACTATGAGCGTCTACTCACCATTACCACTAATCATCATCATCAAGCAATTGGATGGCGGGAAACAAAGAATGATATTCTGCGTATCCTGGTTCTACGTTTATTCCTTACATTCATTGGCTAGTGGATCAAATTCAACATCATAAATCATCGTCTTCAATGTTTTGCTTTTGTTGTCTACATGCGTACTGTTTTTATTTCTCAAACCTTTCCGCAAACCCCCGTACCCATCCATTCAACAAACCCTAACCCTCTTCCCCCGGGCTGCGTGGTTTCATTGAGGTGCGATGTTTGTTACATTAAATATACACCAACAATTTGATCACGCGCTTGCTGGGGCAGATGTGGTGAAAGCAACAATTTATTTTATTTATTTATATGCTTATTTCGCGCCTGAATCAGCCCAGAAGGGGTATCTCCGCGCGTATCTTCTGAACCGGTATCATGGAACAACCAAGAACATAAGACTGCTGCGATTGCAAGGGAGAACATTAGTCTTGGGAAAAAAGGTATGTTTTTAGCTTCCTTCTAAAGGACAGATGGTTAGAGGTGTGCCTCAGCAATGGGGGCAGAGAATTCCAGAGCATCGGGCCTTTAAGTGAGATGGCCCGTCCTCCCTGTCTTGCTCTCGTCACCCTAGGAACCTGAAGCAGCATAGTGCTGCTGGAGCGTAGAACACGTCCTGGTAAGTAGGGGACAAATATGTCTCTTAGATATTGAGGGCCGGATCCGTAGATACATTTGTGCATTATACAACATACTTTGAAGTCAATGCGCTGTTTCACCGGGAGCCAGTGAAGAAAAAAGAGGAGAGGGCGTGAGGGAGTTCGGGGCAAAGCATTCAAAATGAGTCTTGCTGCGGTATTCTGTACCACCTGCAGCCTACCCAGCTGTTCTTGGTTGGCAGAAATAAGAAGTCCATTGCAATAGTCCATCCGACCGATGACCAATGCTTGTACCAGCGTCTTCCTATGGATGTCAGGTAGGAAGGGGAATATGCGTCGAAGCAACCCTATCACACGGAAACAAGTTCCCGTAACTTGATTGACGTGGTCTTTTAAGATCAGTGCTTGATCTAGACGCACTCCCAGATTTTTTACAGTCTGCTTTGGTACCGGAACAGGTCCTAGCTCAGATGGCCACCAGTCGGGAGACCATAGCAGAGTGGCCCCTCCAAACAGCATGACTTCAGTCTTAGTCACATTGCATTGGAGGAAGTTGTGGGCCATCCAATCTGCCACGGCTCGCATACCATTTTGGAAAGATTTTATAATCGTTGGTGTAAGGGTTTGGAAGGGAAACAGCAGCTGGGTGTCATCAGCATAGGAGATTGGGGTGAACCCGTAGGATCTTATGATGTCTGCCAAGGGGGCCACGTATACGTTAAATAACGTGGGGCTCAAGCAAGATCCCTGTGGCACACCCTTAGTAAGCTTCCTACAGATGGAATTGTAGGAGCCTAGTTTGACACCTTGTTGGCGGTCCGCAAGAAAGCTTTCTAGCCATGCCATGGCAGCCCCTTTTATTCCCACCTCCCTCAACCGGCCGAGAAGGATGTCATGCGACACCGTGTCGAAGGCAGCAGACAAATCCAATAGCACCAGAATCACTGAGCTCCCCCCATCAAGTGACATCCTGATATTATCAGTCACTGACAGGAGAGCTGACTCTGTGCTATGGTTGGGCCTAAAACCAGATTGAGAGTGGTCTAGGCCGCCTGCTGCCTCGATGTAGTTGGACAGGTGTGCGTTGACGTGTTTCTCGGCAAGCTTACCAAAGTATGGTAGGAGGGAGATGGGTCGAAGGTTGGAAAGTTCCGACCAGGGGAGAACAGCATTCTTGCGGATGGGGTTCACCACCGCTCTCTTCCACACAGTGGGCACGTTTCCCTTCTTTAGGGACTGATTTATTACATCTTAAATGTAGGGGCCCAGCAGGGGACTCAGGGGGACTAAGATTTTAGCAGGAATCAGATCTTCTGGAGACCCGGATTTTACATGGGTCATTAGTGTTTCAAGTTCTTCACTTTTAATAGGAGGAAAGGTGGTCAGAGAGAAATTGGTGTTCTTATTAAGGAGAGGTGTATTCAAAGTACCTCTTTCTGTTTGGGACACCAAGATCTTATCATAAATGGAGTCAATTTTATTTTCGAAATATAGAGAGACTTCCTCGCACAAACTTTGAGAAAAATCATCTAAGCCTACACTAGCAGTTGGCTTGACGAATGTCTCAAGGATCCGAAATAATTCTTTAGGAGAATTACCAGCTTGTGTGAGTTGTTGCGTTATGCAATTTTTGCGGGCGGCTTTAACATGTTTATAATAATTAGCTTGTGCTGCCCGATGGGCCTTCTTATTATCCTCCGAATGACATTTTCTCCACCTCTTTTCTATCCTCCTACATTCTTGTTTCTCCGTTCTGAGAGCCTCTGTGTACCACTTCTCCTGTCTGGCTACGGGGAATTGTTTGAATGTTTTCAGAGGGACAATTTTATCTATGGCAGTGGTAAGTGAATTTTGGAATATTATTAAACTATGTTCCACATCATCTATGTCCTTAATGTCAGGTTCTTCCCAGGTATTTTGAAGTGCCTCCAGTGTGAGCTTATGCCATTGTCTGCGTGTAACAGGGGGTAGAGATTTCTTATAAGATCCTTTGTTGATTTGGAATATATTAAATTCCAATAAAAAGTGATCAGTCCACTCTAATTGTACCGGTGTTTTACAGGATATGTTATCAAAATTGGTGTGTATCAAATCAATACAATGTCCACCTTCATGTGTGGGGCCCTCATTTTTTTGTGTGAGGCCAATAGTCGCTAAGTCATCAGCTAGACTCCTAGTGTCTGATAGTTCAGGCTGATCAGTGTGAACATTAAAATCCCCTAAAAGTAGGAAGTCTTCCTTAGCTCGTATATGTGGGCCAAGTATTTCCAGAAGGGAAAGAGAGAACCTGGGGCATGGTACAGGTGGACGGTAAAGAAGAGCTCCCTTACAGGTCTTTCTATTAGGGAAAGTGATTCTGTAAATCATTATTTCCAGTTGTGCACAACATTTCCTTTCTAGAATATCTAATTTAAGGTCTTCTTTATAGACTATGGCAATACCGCCACCTACTTTGTCGGGGCGGTCTGCGTTATGAAGTTTGTAACCTTTTGTGTCAATAGTGTCATTTCAACAAGGCATGGCCGGGATCTTCTTCTGCTTCCCAACTCAAGCTCTGTGTATAATGCCAATTAATTTACCATTACCATCAAACAACGAATACGTAATGAATTGGCGTCATTGTTTGTGTTTAAGTTTACAGCATTATGATTTAGAAAAGTTTGACGTTGACGTGAGTACTACAACTACAGTTGAACTTCTTATCTTCTCTTGCACTTACTTTCCAGTCCCCAAAACCATTGTTTTGTTTCAGTTTAGCAGTTGCAAAATTGTATTGGGTCAGTCGTGTAATGTACTGTACTTAATACTTATACTACCCCCACATTGTCTATCACGAAAATGACTGCCTCTTTCTTTTTGTCTCAAAATGCTACTGGCAGGGTCTGTCTACTACTACTATAACAGAAGTTCAGAACAACAGATTCGTATCCATTGTCTTGGGAAACAAATGCAGCCCACTTCATCATCAGCAATCACAGGTAAGATAAGTTTGCTGTGAGGTATAACGCAAGACAGACTGGTAGTTCTTCTAATACTACAAATATAACTCGGTGAGGGTTTACCGCATCTACCTGTCTGCATGTTAAAGATGTGGACAATATATTTTTTAATTCGAAAGCACTGTCCCCTGACCTGCATGGCCAATTAAACGTTGTGATGTTGCACAACGTACATTATTTGGTGAAACAGTCCCCCCTCCACCCCCCAACAAACACAAATGAACTTCAAATGTTTTCTTTTGAAAATAACTTTGTCTCATTTTTATTTAAACATAACATAAAGAAAGATGATAGAAAAATAAAATATATATCAAATCTTACCCCAGGCCCACAGCTGTCCCTACCCTCCCCTAACCCCAACCAAATTTCAAAGTTAAATGTAAACCCCAACACCCAAATCCCACCCACCAACAAAAGGATTTAAAAAGGGGCAAACAACAGGGTCCATTTCAAAGCCGGCGGGCTTTCAGGTGTTTGTCCACCATGATCTTGACACGCTCCTCTATTCCATCCTCAAGCCTCGCTACCCGGCGGAGAATCTTTTCTTGAAATTCCCGGCACCTACATTTGCACGCATGTTGTGGGGGGGCCGCCGATGATGTAACAATTCGGCGGCGGGCGGCTGCCTGACCACGGCAACGTAGTCCTGCAGGCTTGGGGGCCGGGGCATTGGAAGAGGCAGCAGCTGCTGCCGCCGCCTCCTCCTCCTCCTCCTCGGCCTGATCCACCAGCCGGCGGTAGGCCTCTACGATGGCCTGCAGTTTCCGCTGCCGGGCCCGGACTGCCAACTCCTTCCTTGTTGGTTTGGAAGGAGTAACTATAAAGAAAGAAACAGAATTGTTGTAATCCAAAATCCCCGCAAATCAAGAACACAACATTGATTCAACACATAGTGGCACAGTAGCACTAGCAAGCAAGCTGAGTACAAAAAAATGGGTTGCATCTATCTTGAACATTCTATGGCCTATATAATTAATTTGTTGGACTTTTTGGCACGGCATTATGCCTGCCCTAGTAGCATGGGTGTACTTCAACGGTCACACACATTAGAACGAACACCTGTCTTTTTCATATCTCGTTTTATATTATATACTCTGATTCCGGGAAGGCGGGAACAGTCTCAAACTAACATTAATTAACAGGGGGCAGCTAGTAGTACATGTCTAGTAGAGACTATCATTCTTTATATCGCGCAACAAACCTTATTTGGTTTGTGTTTCACCAGCAACGACCCATGCATCCAGTCGTCCCCTCCTTCCCTTGCCTTTGGGTTTGACCAAAACACCGCTGCTGCTGAGACTATCCACTAACCACCGATATAGGGTGTGTCTCCCAACCACGCTGGCAGCTGTGTTTTCCCCTTTCCATGCTTCAACAACAACCCATGCATCCGACTGCTATCAGCCACATGCATTACTGTAGTGGTAATGCTAAGCATGGTAATGACAAGTAAAGGTAACATCATATGTTGTCCAGTAGAGTACAGTGAGGAAGTTTTCCCCTCCCACCAAGTAATGCGGATCACTATTGAATGTAACTTACCATCGCCCACCGCTGTTGGCTCCCCCCCCCACTGCTGCTGGTGCTGGTGTAGGTGCCTCTGATCCTCCTGTCCCCGCCGGGATTGCTGACGCTACGCCGCTGTCCCCGTCGGCACTGGTGGATGGTACGGGTTCTGCACCTATAAAAATAAGTACACCTTTTTAGATGGATACACAGCCCCCATTGTACTTGTTCACCAAGAATGGAGTTCTTCAAAACAGTTAAGTACAACGTACGTAATCAGTAGGAGTCCACATTGCATAGTACAGCAGAGTCACTACACATATTAGCATTCATTGTTATGGTATGGTACCCAAGCTCATCTCATCTGTACTGCTACTCTAGTCCTTGGAAATTTGAAGTGAACTATGTAACCTTTGTACATCAATGTATCCAGTTTTGCGCATGCTACCTCGCAGCTTGTTGCGCAGTACGAGAAGACGCCTTTGAGGCAACATGATTGTTCAATGCATACACCTGAAGAGGTTGGAAAATAAAAGGGCCCGTATTTAAGTTTTCTATGTGGATTGTGGAATAGAGTTTGCTTACAGGTTACTTCTTTTTAGCATGGCTGCATAAAACTGGCCTAAATGTATTTCATACTGTCTAACGTGCACCACTTTTGTCATTAATTTTCGGCAGATGAGAAGATTTCCTTCTACGAAGCTGACATTTCCAGAGCTTACCAAAAAGAGGCATATGTAACCAGTATACGTTGAATGGTGAGGGGTCTCCGACATTTCCCACATTTCCCTATCGTGCACTAGTAGCTGTACAAATGTTGATTACTTTATTCTGCCTTTTTTAACTCTGGATTTTTTCTGGTGGGCCCCTCGACGTATTTCACGGAACAACTTAAAAACATTGATGTTACTTACTTACTTCTAACAAAATAAAGCTTTTGAAGTACCACTTTGACTCTGAACTGAAGTTTATTTTCAGTGTCTGTTGTCTTGTAGACTCACACGAGTGAGTGAGCAAAAGGGGGTTTCTTAGGTTATGGTTTGTGTAATAAAAGCATTGGGCATCTTGGTATTGGGGTTCAGGAGTGTGATAATTGAATAATTGACCAATGACTGAGCCCATATAGGTTGTCGTTCAGTGAATTGTGGGTTCCTCAGAGTTCTGTGACTGAGGTGTAAGTAAGGTCCAACCTGCCTATCAGCACCAACATCCAATTTTCTGGTGCATACATAGTTATGTAATATGTATATGACTCCATAGAAGATAGAATACCCACAAGACTAGTAGTGGTATACTAACGTTTACAAAATACTAGACAAACATCTGGATGCATACTTGGTTGGTGTCAATTGCCAAAGCAGAGACATTACAGAGGAAAAAACCTAAGACAGGAGTGGACCCTGTGCCTACAGCTATTCTAATTTTTTTTTATCACATATTTATGGAAAAGATTAATACCTTTACTAAAGAGTCAAAATTTCTTTAGGAAGTAAATGTAATTAATCGGTTGAAAAAAAAAAGCTCCGTTACAAAGTTAGGGAAATATCATTGTTCCAAAAGAAAGCACTGTTGGACTTACTGGGGACAGCAGCAGGATCCTCAGTAGAGGAGCTCTGTGCCTGTGGTGGTTCACCCGCCGACTCGGTCCCAGCATTCTGCTTGCCCCTGGGTTCTGTGGTTCATGTAAGAAATAATAAACAAAGAGAAAAACATTGAGTGCTGTGAAACATAGACATCATTTCAAAAACCACTGCTAGAACATTAAAAGAAACAAACATTGATCTGCCAAATTACTACTGCCTTGCAGGATTCACTGACTGTATACTTGTAGAAAACAAATCAAATGTTCCATAAACATTCTGATTGCAGATTACTAAGTAACACAGAGGCAGTAACACCTGAACAACACCACCGATTCAAGAGATTCAAGATATGGGGTAATCAATTATCTGTGAGTAGTCATTTATTTTTCATTTTTACCAGCAAAATGCATAGATCCCAAGGAGGAGACATGCAGAAATTTTGTGCATACACGAAATTGTACGTTCGTTGCATCATATTTTGTTCTGCTACTGACTGAATGCTACTGCTGCCAAGCCTACCACTCATTAAACAAACTACATCAGTTCTATGGAGGGCTGAGGCAGGGGTGGCTCTAGGCTCATGGTGGTCCTCCTGGGCAGGGAGCGTAGGTAGGGGGCCCCGGAAGAGGAGGTCGGGGCGGAGGACGGAGGACAGTGAGGAGGGGGAGTCAGGGTGTTTGGAAGTGGAACAGAGCCGGAGGCAACAAATCCCTGCCAGGGGCCGCCACGCAAATATGTATCCATCCTCAGAGGATTATTAAATTAAGGATATATTGGTGCGGTGGCCCCTGAAGTTTGGTGGCCCTGTGCAGTTGCACAGCTTGCACATGCCTAAAGCCGGCCCTGGCTGAGGTAAGAAGAACAAAGTAACTTCAAGCATTCATTGCCAGAGGAGGATTCATGCAGAAGAGAAGGCCGTGAAAAAAATGCTACAATATGCAAACTACGTACAATTATCCATCCACCGCTATTTCACTGACGGACAAAGAAAGGACAAGACTCTATTAATAGCATTAACTAACTTCAGTTCTCTACAATAAAGAAAATCTCACATCAATAAACAGCAACAGCTAGCGCCAAGTTGAAACAACACGCAAGAGTCAGTGAAGAAGAACAGTGTCATACAATTACAGTAGATATACCGGAATACATCGGAAATGTAACTAGGAGCAACAGTCATCGCGTTACTTATTCAGCCAATATTTACAAAGATACAATAACAATATTTATACTACTATATATATATATATATATGTATATATATATATATATATATATATATATATACACATACACTTTTTTTTTGGGTAGCCACTCACCAAGACCCACAACCTCCACACCAAGCAGGTCCAACAGGTCCTGCTCCCGGTCCAAAATGTCGGCCCAGCGGTGGGACAGCTGATGGTGGGTACGCCGGATACCGGAGCAGGGGAAGACTGCCCGGCGCACCTTCGCCCACCGCCGGAGACGCTCTTCAATATGCCGGTAGCCGGAGCCAGGCCTGCCGCCTGCTGCCAAGGTCAAGGGGAGGTGGCGCTGGATAAAAAAGACCAGGGCAGCCACCTCCTCCTCCCCAAAAAGTTGGCGGGCCGTCACTCCTGCGGGGCGCATTCTGTCGCAAGGCAGCCGGGTTTTTTTGGGCACAGCCGCCTTGCCCTTTGAGCCGCCGATGCTGCTGGCACCCTTCACCATGGTTCTGGGTGGAGGGGAGAAGAAAAGTTGAAGACAAAAAGGTAGGGGAAGGAAGAAGCAAGGTAAAAGAAGGAAGTAATATAAAACAAGAGAAAAGTTGCAAAACAGTTGTAAAAGTAGAAATAAAATGAAAAATATAAACCTAGGCACAGAGAGAGATAGGTAATAACTAAAGAAAGTTTGAAAAAGTGAGTGAAAAGACCAGGATTGCAGAGATAGGAGTTAGATGCTAAAGTAGGCCCAAAACCATAGCCAGAGTGTGAAATCCAAGATGGCTCCGCCCGTCGCGACCGCCTGGGTATGTTCGCGCGATATTTGACGCGATCACGCACTTTTGTAGTGCGAACGAGAAGATGAGTTCCCGAACATGTCTTACACAACGCAAACACGTTACTTGTGACCCGGAACAGGAAATAAGGGAACGCAAGCGGGCGGGACAAACCTCTTGGGTAACTTAGCGCACTAGCTATCTCAAGCATGCAGGCAGCGCCCCGAACACGCGCACCGCGCTCCCGAAGACGAAAAACGGTGCACGAACGGGTCTAGCAAGCAACTACGCATGTCCGCGGAGCTACGCGTAGGTCGCGGAGTGCAAGTGCGTCTTCGCGTAGCTCCGCGGAGTGCGGCTCCGCGAACTACGCCCAGGGTTAGTCCTGGTGAGGAATTATCAACGGAAATCGAGTTTGGAACCGAAGTGGTCGGAACCCTATCAAATCATCCTTGCAACGAGGTCGGCGGTGAAAGTGCATGGACGCAAGCACTGGATCCATATCAGCCACCTGAAACGCCTGCCGCTCCCTTTGCCCTTTGATTTGTGAAACCGCGAAGGAATCTCGAGCCAAAAAGGAGAATTGATGCAGAGCTTTGTTCCCTTTTCAGACGCCCAAGAAAAGGGGCCGCCAAGTGAAGTGTTGCCCCCAGGTGAAAGGGCGGTGGCTCAACCAGCGGAGGCCGTCGTTGCCGGTGCATCACAGGGTTCGAATGCATCTGATGCCCTTGCAACAGAGTTGTTTTCTGACCAGGAGCAGCCTGGTCTCTGTAAATATGACCTGCGGCCCCGAAAACAGCGCGGTACCCCAGATTCACATGATAAGAGCTAAGGAAAGACTTGAGTTAACAAGCATCAGGATAGATTTACTGGGGTACTGAGCGAGACACTGGACTGAACATGTTGAGAGCTTGGAACACTGTGCTAGGTAGCTCTGTTCAGAAAGAAAGACTGAGTTAAGGGCTGCGGTTGTTCCACAGGAGAAGAAAAGTTGTTGCCTTTTGGATGAGTGGTAAGAGTCTACCTGTGAGGCTCTAAACGGACACTGGGAAGAAGAACCCCTCTGGTGGCGTGCGTGCTTTGTGGATACAAAGATACTTTTTGGACTTATAGAGAGGGACTGAGTTAGATCTGGACTTATAGAGAGCATGTTTCCTTTTGCTCGATTTGCAATGGAGGATGAAAGGCCACTAGCTCCTCGACGATATGCGGATAATATGCCTTTGTTTTCCGGATGGTCCACCAGAGTGAAGGTGGCATTCGTTGCTTTTATTGCTATAATCACAGTTATTTTAATGTGTGTATTTGTATATTTAGAGTTCCAGCACCCTGTACAACAGCTGATAGGCACTACTATGGCCCCAGAAGGACTTCTCTTTTATTCTTTGCCCCCTAACAAAGCTAGACATAGAGAAACTTATGTGAAAAATGCTTTTATTGAAATGTTACATCAAACTCACAGTACCACAAACAAAACAAATTGTTGGGTCTGTGGGTTACTTCCCTCTGTAATGCATCAGCATGAATTATTCATTTCCTTGCCAATGTCTTATTTAGCTAGCTGTGAAGCCTGGTTTCAATTATTATCATTGATGTATTCTCATTATGTAGCTGAAGCAAAGATATACACTGAAAGAGATTATGAGGCCATTTTGAAGTATATAGAACAACATCAAGGATTTGATGCAGAAGGAAATGGAGGAGAGGGATCCCTAGATCCAAATGCTTGTATGCATGTATATACTGATTATAAGAATATGACTTGGTTACAGGAAGAAATGCAGGAATTTGAACTTTTTAATTACACTATGTATTTTCAGCATTTTAAAGAACGAAATGTTACGAATGACAAGGCACTGCCAATCCCCATTATTAATACTACCTCCCCCTTTTGCATACAAGGCCGGGGCCATGTTAAGGTAGGGAAGAGTAGATGTAATTATACTTACACCCTACAGGTATATAGTACACCACCTATGATTACCCCTCCAGATGTGTATTTCGTGTGTGGTGAGAACGCGTATACATGGCTCCCAAGGGGATGGGCAGGCCTTGCTATCTTTCGTTTCTCTACCCTCCGGTTTATATTGCCCCACCTAATTGCCACAGAACACATCAGTTGGTTGGAAGGGAGGTAGTGACTAATCGAAGTATTAGGAGTTTTGATGCTGACAGTACTGATCAAACAGATACCTCCCTGCAGCAATTTGAGGACTTTGCCAAAGGTCTCACCCCCTTTTGGGGACCTATATTCAATAGCTGTAGTATAAGACGCTTATCTAGAATAATCGAGAACGTGGTCCAGACCACAACTGGGATCTTAACGAACATTACTGTGGAGCTTCAGGCGACGAGGCTTGTTTCGCTTCAGAACCGGATGGTTCTTGACGTCCTCCTCGCAGATAGGGGCGGAGCTTGTCGTGTGATCGGCAGCTCTTGCTGTGTGTTTATTCCTGATTCGGCCCCTACCATTCATTTTGCAATACAGAAACTTCATCGATTAGCCAGCTAAGCACATGTGGATAACGGTACCTGGTCCCTTAGTGGTTGGTTTTGGGGTCTTTTAGCTACTTGGGGTTGGAAAGTATTTATGGTGCTTGCTGGAGCTTTTGGAGTAATATTTACCTGTTGCCTATGTCTCCAAAGTGGCCCGGCTTGACGCTCTTTCTGTGCTACACGAATAACATCTGCTTTAAACTTTTCTCGTCAGAACAAGGTCGAAAAGCAAATGATTCAGAAGGAAGTTTCAGATCTTATGCAGATCGATGGGGGAGTCTTTGTGGAATGAATGTAGATATATTGGCTATAATAGGCCAAAAGGTCCGTCTGATGGGATCTAAATTCGATAAACACCATATTATTGGCCTAATATACACAATATAACCTCGTGTCTGTATAATTATATGATTGGAGTTCATCGTAGTAGCATAGTAACCAATTATTCACTTTTAGCACGATTGCTCCTATTGGTATGACCAGAGCCATTTTGTTTCGTTTCTCTGTTTGCGAGTACCGTTTCCCCGAAATCACGTGATCACGTTCTCTGCTCGAAACCAGGATGGCCAGTCAAGCCATCTACTCTATTCATTAGCTTGTAGCTCAAGGAAACCCAAGGTCACACCTGCCTTTCTTGTGGGATGCGCACATTCTAGCAGAGCCCGTTCCTGTACTCCCCGGGCTACAGATAGACAGGGAGGCACCTTACTGACCTGCCCCCGGAATAGCTAAAGCCTAGGCTATTTGCAATCAATTGTGATATATATGGGTATTCCTTTTGGCTCACTGACAAGTTGTATTTTTCCTTGTAGGGTAACACTGTGGGATGTGTGAAACGTATATATATGCTTTGTATCTTATGCATGTAGTCAGTCTCCTCTGCGCACCTCTGAGGGTCGTGTAGACTGAGGCTCCCCTGTCAGGTCTTATATTTGTAAGAATAAACGATTGAACCTTCTCCATTGCCGACTGAATTATTATTACTTATATTGGTATATGGGCTATTGGTAAGTATAGTCCATCGATAATTCATTTGATTCCTTCAATGGGGGGACCTGGAAGAAGGTAGAAGAGGACAACACCACATACTGTACCCTGGAAAATTATGAGTTTTTACCCCTTTTTGTCCCCTTTCTGCCAACTCGATGTGGGCAGGATGCCATTTTGAAATCCTTAGAGACAGCCCACACCCAAATACCAACGGAGGGACTCCTGACTGGACTCTGCAGCTCATCCCTCCATCAAGATACGCTCGAAGTCCTCGCGTAGTCAGTGCGACTGCAGCTGTCTTTCCTCCCATTGAAGTCAGGACCCTAGTAGTGAGCTTTCGCCTAAAACTGTTGTGTATGTAGTTAGGAACACCCCAGTTTGGAAACTGGGGTAGCCTTGTGTATGGTACCCATGTACCCAGGGCACAGGTACCCCAGAGGGCTCCCATGGGCTGCAGCATGTATTATGCCACCCATGAGAAACCATTCAAAATGGAACTACAGGCCTGCCATTGCAGCCTGTGTAAGTTGGCGCATGCACCACTTACAAAAGATATAGGTTTACTATATCTAAGGGTCACTGCACTTAAAACGTATGAGTAACCCCATAGCAGGCCTTTACAATACTGAGGGCAGCGTGCTTGGTTCTAAGTGAGAGGGTACCCCTGCATGAGCAGGACTCCGCTGCAGCCTACGGAGTCCATTCTCCCGGGTTGTCAGTGAAGCAGCCATATACTAATATAGAGGGGTATTATATGACCATCTCGAAAATGGCTGCAATGAACGCTATCATGTTTGGTGTCAACCATGTTGGAATTATACCCCCAAAGTGTTACTGGTGTGGGAGGTATGATTTCACCCACCGGGAGAGCCCTCTGTTAGGCTCTCAGTGTTCCTGGTATCAGCCTTCTAGTCCCCGACAGCACAAAATTGTTGCTGCCGACACGAGACACATTTCTGCCCTCCTACTGCTAAGCCACACTCGAGCAGGGAAAGGCTGAACAATAGACATCCTGTCACAGGGAGGTGTGACCACCTTTCCAGACAGGAGTCAGTGTAATAGGGATAGGTGGGTGCGCTTGCCAGTGCCTGAAAGTCTGCATGAGGGGCACATTTGGTGTCCCTGTGCATAGTCCAGTTCAAACCAGTCCTGGGAGTGGTTGGCTCCTACTCTGGCGCAAAACTGGACAAAGGACATGGGAGTAACCTCCCCCCTGTCCAGACCCTCCTCTGGGAGGGTCCCCTGAATCTTCCCAACCCACACCTTAGGGTACTTAAGGGCTTACATGAGTATAGGTCCATAGATTCGTCGAGGACAAGATTCAGAACTGAAACCAATGCTTTTCCACTCTCTGGACACTCTGGACTTTGCTGGACTTTGTTTGGGCCTGACATTGTCTCCATTTCAGTATGCTGCCTTGTCTGTGCCTGTGCACCATACACGATCCATGCAGGACCTGTGGCGCATCCAAGAACCTTGAAGATAATCTCCGTTGGAGTGAAGGAGTCACTCCCCTGCATTCACAGGCACCGCAACACTGCTGGCTGGTCTGCTGATCCTGAGCTCCAACGGACTTCGGAGGGTTCAACAACACAGGAGGTTGGTTTCTACGTCCATCAAGGCCAAAGCTGCACTCTCACCCAGTTTGAGGCCAGAATCTCTCGTGGGGGCTACAATACCCGAACCACTTACTTTTGCATGTGCAAATGCTTGTTGCCAATTCTTCTGCTTCTGGGTGGTCGGCCCTGGGGCCGAACAGTCACTCAGCACCCAAAGACATTTTTTTAGCCACTCCCCCCTGCCTATGAGGAGGAACACCCACCCGCTCGCCCCCAGCCAGGCACTCCAGCTATTTCTGCTTTCTCGCAGTGTGAGAAGCAGAAACATGAAATGGTAGTTTTACCATTTCATGTTTCTGCTTCTCGCTCTGCGAGAAAGCAGGGGGCGACACCCCCACACCCCCATGGATGAGCCGCCACTGCATGGGACACGTTTCAGCTAACGCCTTTCCCAACGTTCAGACTACCAGCACACATCAGTTCATTATAAGCACAGTTCATAGGTTCAAATTCCTATGACTTACATGGTTCGTAAACCTAGAAGAGGAACACTATAATAGCAAACAAAAGTTCTGTTAAACACTGATTATGTGCTTTGGGCTTAGAAAGCATTTGGTCTGATCACTGAATGTTGAGCAACAGAACAGAGACAAGTTTAAATATGTTGATGTCAGCAGAACACCAAATCTTGTACCAAATCTGGTAGCTTATATGAGAATATCCTCAAGGTTAAGAATGTCCTGTGTTTGAACTGTATTTAGATGGAATCATCTAGAGTCTGCCTAAAACCTTTTTGGCATCTTGAGCACCAATGAATATATACGTGTTAGAAAATGAGGATTCTGGTTGGCAGAGTATACACCCTATCCAAGCAGGAGCCACCATCCTATTCTGGGTAAGTCAGATAGACAACCTATCTGACCCCGTATTTTCATTTTAAAATTGATGTGATAATTTTAAAGTGTGGACCTACTTGCACTGATTGCTTTTAGAATTGATGTAAGAATTTTAAAAACCACCCGTTTTAACTCACCAGCGCCTGACAGGGCTCAGAGGGGCTCCCACGGCATTTTGTTGCTGTCTTGGCTCAATACTCAAGCCTGCCCGCCCCGGTCCGACTCGGTAGCCTATACCGTTGAGCGGAGGGCGGGGCAGGCAAGAGCAAGACACTCCCAGGAAGGCGAGCGATCAGCGCTGCAGCTCTCCTCCCCATAAGGCTATATAGGCAACGAGGAGGCAGGGGTTCCTGGCGGTAAGGGACGACGGTGGCAGCATCTCCCCACCCCGCTTGGCGCCTACATTGGTATTTGAGCGGAAGCGCTGTCACAAGGCGATCTAACTTACTTACTGCTAAAATTGACAACTAATTTTAATATGCCCCAGCACTGACCCCGTATTTTCATTTTAAAATTGATGTGATAATTTTAAAGTGTGGACCTACTTGCACTGATTGTTTTTAGAATTGATGTAAGAATTTTAAAAACCACCCGTTTTAACTCACCAGCGCCTGACAGGGCTCAGAGGGGCTCCCACGGCATTTTGTTGCTGTCTTGGCTCAATACTCAAGCCTGCCCGCCCCGGTCCGACTCAGTAGCCTATACCGTTGAGCGGAGGGCGGGGCAGGCAAGAGCAAGACACTCCCAGGAAGGCGAGCGATCAGCGCTGCAGCTCTCCTCCCCATAAGGCTATATAGCCCTCGTCGGCCACAAGCGCGCAGTGCTCTCGCGCAGTGGGGCGCCTCTACCAGCGCCGAAGACAAGCCAAAGACCTGCCCGTCTGCGCCCGTCCGCGACAGGATGGGGCTAGGGGCTTGAGGCTATGGAGGGACACGCAGGCGGACAGCTAACGTATACCCCTCAGGTACTATTAGAGATATTAAAGTCTTCACCAACTTTCTGCCCAACCGAGGCGGAACACAACATAGAAGGCCCTTTCTCATGCCGACTATGTAAATCGCAATTCACAACAGCAGCGGTAGCTCGTAACATTTCTCCCGCAACCGCTAAGCAGCGCCCCCTTGGTAGGAAACATAAGGACTCTAACCCTCACTATATGGGAAATGCGAAGAATAACACTCCCCTTAAAACTAAAAATCTGCTATGTAATATAAGATCCCTACCGAAGCATCTTACTGAAGTATGGGACCTGATCAATTCACATCAACCGGAACTATGCTTCTTGACTGAAACATGGCTTAAACCTCACTCCGTCCCTGCCATAACACTGGGAATCCCTATAGGGTACAAAATTGTCAGGATGGACCGTCCTATTAAAGTTGGCAGAGGGGTAGCAATTGTCCATAAACAGGAAACTAACATAACGGTGCTGGATGAAATCTGTACCCCCAACCTAGAAGTACTAGTTTTTAAAATCCATACTTCGAATAAAACCAGCAGAAAGGGAGCATTAGTATACCGCCCCCCTGGGCCATGTGCAAATGTATCTATCACTCTGATGGAAACATTAGCACCCCACATACATGAAGACTCTGACTTCCTTCTTTTGGGAGATTTTAACATCCACAGTGAGCTGGATCTAAACAGTGAAGCTCAGACACTGCTGTCAGACCTCGCCACTTTGGGTCTAAAGCCTATCAATGATGAACCCACTCATCAGGCAGGACACACGCTAGACCTAATTCTAACCAACTCCTTGCAGGTCGAATGTAGATCCCCCTATCAAGTGGAATGGACTGACCACTTCATAATAGAATTCTATACTCCCACTCTTATCTCATGTGGAAACGGAAAGCTCACTCTAGCAAATAAAAGAAGACCTTGGCATAAGCTGACCCAACAAGATTTTAACAAAAAATTTGTGGCACCAATTTTAAATGAGAAAGAGAACATTGACAATGCCCTACAGACATACGAGGAAACTCTCCTCAAAACTATAGATAGCATTGTTCCATTAAAAACCTTTAAGCCCAGACCTGCACATAAACAGAAAATCTGGTTTTCAGAGAACCTTAGAGTGCTCAAACAAACCACCAGAAAACTGGAGAAGTAATGGAGGGCATCACGCCAAGAGCAGGACAAACAATCATACAAAAGTTCTCAGAAATTATACCACAAAGCCATCCGAGCAGCAAGGAAAAACCACATTGCGTCGCAACTATTAGCAGCTGGTAACAATCCTAAAACTCTTTACCAGATTTTAGAGACTTTTTTTAAACCCACCGCATGTGAAAGTGCAGAAGTAGCGTCACAAAAACTCTGTGACAACATCTCTCAGTTCTTTAACCAGAAAATAGATGCCATTTATAATAAAATTGCACTCCTGAATTATCAGAACACCGCTGATAATGATCTCATCGTAAACCTGGAACCAGAAAAGCCGAGTAGGCACTCCCTCTCTGCCTTCCCCCCCATATCCATGGAGGAAGTAATAGGAAACATCTCTATGATAAAGAGTGGATCCCCTACTGACACCATCCCTGCACGGATCATGCCCATCCTGGCTGCGGCTCTGGGACCCATTATCCAACAAATAATCAATCTTTCGTTAAGTACAGGACAGGTTCCCAAAGGATGGAAAAAGGCTCTGGTGAAACCGCTGAGGAAAAACACAGCTACCCCCTGGGAAGAATTAGCTAACCTCAGACCCATCTCCCTGCTCCCGTTTTTAGGCAAAGTTGTTGAAAAACACGTCAACAACAAATTGTCTAAATACATTGAATCCACTGAAGTACTGGACCAGTCCCAATCTGGGTTTAGACCCAAGCATAGCACGGAGACCGCCCTGATGGCAGTCGCAGACGATCTACACATGTACCAGGACAGGGGTTATTCTGCTGTCCTGGTGCTGTTGGATCTGTCTGCGGCATTTGACACCGTATCCCACTCTATCTTGATCACCAGACTGGCTAACATCGGCCTAAAGCAGGAAGCCTTGGCATGGTTAAAGAGTTTCTTGAAGGACCGCACCCAGCAAGTAGCTATGGGTGCATACAGGTCAGAGGAAGTTGAGATCACCAAGGGGGTGCCACAGGGCTCCTGTTTGAGCCCCACCTTATTCAACATATATGTGGCACCCCTGGCTAACATCATGAGAAGATATGGTTTTATCCCAGTATCTTACGCGGATGATACTCAACTCCTCTTTCCTTTTAAAATCTTTTCACCTGAGGTCAGAAACTCTTTCTCCAAGGGCATGAAAGCGGTGGCACGATGGATGTCCTCCAACTACCTGCAGTGCAACGTGGGGAAGACGGAAGTCATGATGTTTGGTGAGGCAAAAATGCTCTGGACCCCAGATTGGTGGCCACAAGATCTTGGCCCAGTGCCCAAACCTAAACAAACTGTCAAGAATCTGGGGGTCCGTCTAGATCAGGAGCTTACCCTCAAACAACACGGCAACCAGGTGGTGGGAGCATGCTTTCATGTTATTGGCATGCTACGGAAAATCTTCCCATTCCTACCTGATGCAGCCAGGAAGACACTGGTCCAGGCGCTCGTTTTGAGTCGCCTGGACTACTGCAACGGCTTGCTCCTGTCTGCAAACGAGGGAGTCATGAACAGACTTTAGGTAGCTCAGAACACGGCCGCCCGCCTGGTTCTGAATGCCCCACCCCGCACGCCTTCCAAACCCCTGCTGACTAAATTGCATTGGCTATCTGTCAGACAGAGGGCAACATTTAAGGTATGCTGTATCATACACAAAAGCCTACATGGTATGGGTCCTGCATACTTGACCACAAAATTCACGCCCTACATTCCTACTCGGACATTAAGATCAAGTGAACAAGGTCTCCTGTGTGTACCCAGAGCTAAGAAGGCCAGACATGGAACCAAAACTCTATCAATAGCTGGTCCCTCTCTCTGGAATAGCCTCCCTATATCTCTTAGGCTATGTGTAGACCATCTCCCCTTTAGGAAAAAGTTGAAGACCTTTTTGTTTGAACAGTAATCCTAGACTAGAACAGCTTTAAAGACTCCTTCTCTCAAAACTCTTTTGTAGAAGCCAAAGGCGCGGAGATACTCCCTAGGGAGTGAAGCCAGCGCGGTACAAACCTGCAAATAAATAAATATCTGAGAGGATGTAGCCTTACAGCTAGAGTGGTCGACCTTGAGCTCGGGAACCGGGTTCGGGTCTCAGCAATGACGCTTAACAGCCTGCAATTCTGGGCAAATCACTTAATCTCCCGTGACTAACAAAAACAAATGTGTCCATCTGTAACAAAACTGGTGCTCACGTAAAGCGCTCTAATACCTGATGTCTCTGGTCTAGTTTGCGCTATATAAAACTCATTTAAAAAATGTTTTAATTAACCTTTGCTCCCCCTTAGGTAGCTTGGCACAGGGCAGCCAGGCTTAACTTAAGAGGCACTATGTGAAGTTCTTTTGCACACTTTAATTGCTGTAACACAGTGAAAACACCACAAACAGTTTAGAAAAATAGAGAATGTTTGTCTGAGTAAAACAAGATTAACAACAACAAAAATCAAATTAGTGGAAGTCGAAACATGAATTGTTAAAGATGAAATCAAAAACCAGTGCTTAGAAATCAATAGCACTAAAAGGTTACTTGAAATCGCGCTACTTGGGGTAAATCCAAAGTTCAGGCTGACCAAGATGGAGGGCAGGCCGCTGCAGGAACCTTGGAGGGCCTGCTGAAAAAGTACCTTTGTATGGAGCATCGATGGTGGACACTTGATGCACCGGTTCTGAGTCACGCACTCGGGTCAATGATTAAAGTCGAGCCCCAGAGCAGTGTCTTCAGATCAGCGCTGCCTCATCATAGAGCCTCGCAGTCGGTACCTCAGATTGGCGCTCAGTCGTCATCCAACCTTGGAGTCAGGTCAGTGTGTCATCGTCAGCGTCGGAGGGCACTGTGTCTGTTCTGATTGTCACAGTGGTGACAATATGTTGATTTCTGCAGAAGCAGCTGCAAAACCCACTTCTGAGACCCAGAACTAGAGGGTGCACCTCAGGGAAGGATAGGACTCACAGATGGCAGAGTCCAGCAGCACCAGCAGAGTTGCAAAAAGTCTTCAGTGACACTGAGACTTCAGAGAACAAGAGGCAAGCCAATATGCTGCTAGAGAAACTTAGATACATGGATGTAGAGAGCAGGACCAGTCCCTCTTACTTCCAAGCAAGAAGCAGCAGGCAACAAGCCAACACAACAGAGCAGTTAGCAAAGTGGCAGTCCCTCCTATAGCACAGCAATCAGCAGGCAGCAGACCAACACAGCAATACAAGTAGCAAAGTGGCAGTCCCTTCTACAGCACAGCAGCTCTTCTTCCAGGCAGAATGTCCTTGGTTTCAGCAAAGTTCTGATTTGGTGGTTTCAGGGGTATAGTACTTATACAAAAATGTGCATTTGAAGTGGGGTAGACATCAAAGAGGGCGTCACTATATATCACCACAGATCTTTGTATGGGTACAGGCACAGCCTATTAAGGTGCAAGTGTCAGTTCCTCCCTCCCAATCTACCTTAGGAAGTCCCATCAGCAAAGCTCGCTATGCCACCAGCTTTCAGCTAGCCTGGCTGAGTAGGGGTGTTACCCCTAAACCAGTCCCAGGATGCTTGTTTCTGGTCCAGAAAGATTTGGCCTGGCAGTTTGGGCTGGGCGGTTCCCATGGGGAACAGGTTCAATTCTGATTTTCATTTGGCTGGGTCTAAACTGGAATGGTGTGGCGTGCAAAGAAATGATGGATTTAAATCAGATCTGTGACGGGGGGTGAATGTTTGATTAATTCAGCATGCTGTTAGCATCTGTTCTTTTTGCAGTTGTCGCCCTAAGTGGAAGGGTATGCCCAGACGTGGGCACGTGCTAAAGGAATTCACTTTTTTTTAGCATAAATTGTAGGTTGCTTCCCAAACATAATGAAGATATTCATGACATCTTAACACACAACCTGATGCCATTTTCCTTAAGGAAACATGGCTGAATGAGAGCTCGGGACCAGATATTGCAATAGCCCTCCCTCCCAACCACACAATCCTTAGAAAAGATTGGATAGATAGAATTGGAGGAGGAAATGCACTTATATTTAAAAATTCTTACACTTGTAAATGGTAACCCTGGGAGTAGTACGTGTAGTCGCGCTACGCGAAGCTACGCGAAGACGTTCTCGCACTACTCGAGCTTTGCGAGTGTGCGTTGTCACTTGCTGGACACGTTCGTGAGCTGTTTTTCTTGCTTGGGAGCGCGTTGTGCATGTTCGGGCGCTGTCTGCGTGCTCGGGGGATTGTAGCGTGCGAACTTACCCATGTGGTGGGCTATGGGCACGGCCATCTTGTTTTTTCGATTGTCCCGTTGCGGGTCGCGCATAACGTGTTCGCGTTGTGCACATCATGTTCGGGAACACAACTACTTGTTCGCGCTGACAAAGTGCGTGTTCGCGTGAATTCGCGCGAGAACTTACCCACGTGGTCGCGATGGGCGCGGCCATCTTGTTTTTCACACTATATGCTTTGGTTCTGGGCCTAGTTTTCTATCCACCTTTAATCTTTGTAATCCTTACTTATTTTCACAGTTTTTCTTACTTTTTTTACTTATCATCTCTCTCTCTCTCTCTCTCTGTCCCTAAGTTTATATTTTGCATTTTATTTCTACTTTTCCACCTTTTTTTAAACTTTTCTACTGTTTTATTTTACTTCTTTATTTAAGCTCCTACTTCTTCCCCCTAACTTTTTTTCCTTTTGTTCTAACTTCTTTTCCACCTCCACCTCCACCCCAGAACCATGGCAAAGGGGAACAGCAGAACCGGCTCGAAGGGCAAGGCGCCTGCGCCCAAGAGCCGGTTGCCTTGCGGCAGAATGCGACCTGCAGGGGTGCAGGCCCGGAAACTTTTTCGGGGAGGCGGAGGTCGCCGCCCTGGTTTTATTCATCCAGCGCCACCTCCCCTTGACCTTGGCAGCAGGCGGCAGGCCAGGCTCCGGTTACCTGCCAGAGGAGCGTCACCGCCGGTGGGCAAAGGTGCGCCGGGCAGTCTCCCGCCGCACGGATATCCGGCGCACCCACCAGCAGCTGGCCCACCGGTGGGCAGATATTCTGGACAGGGAGCAGGACCTGTTGGACCTGCTAGGTGTCGAGGTCGTGGGGCTTGGTGAGTAGCTAGTAATATTAATATATAGTAGTATAAGTATTGTGTATAATTCTTGGACGAATAAGTAGCACGATTACTTGTGCGCTTAGTTTCATTGCAGATCAATTCCGTCTCAAAATCTTCTGTTACCGTATGACACAGGTGCTGCTTGCCACTTCTCTTACTGGTTTGTAACTGTGCGCTAGCTTGGGCTGGTGATTATTGATGTTAGAGTTTACTTTAGAGAACTGAAGTTAGTTAATGCTATTGCTAGAGTCCTTACATTGTCCTTTAGTGAAATAGTGGTGGATGGATAGTATTAGTTCATATTTTTTTAACGGTCTGCATGACGCGGCGCCTCCTCTGTCACTGAATGCTTAGTTAGTTCTTATTTATCCCACCCCTCAATAGAACCGGTTTGAAGTTTTTTTACTGAGTGGTAGGCTTAGCAGCAATAGCATTGTCACGTCAGTCAGTAGCAGTTCATATGACGCAAGCAACCAACAATTTCGTGTATGCACAAATTTATGCATGTGTCCTCCATCTCATCTATGCATGTTTGCGGGCAAAAATAAAATGGAAATGCCGACTTACTGAACAATTGGCCCCGCTGGATTCTGGAATAGGTGGTGTAGGTCAGGTGGCACTGGCTTCGTTAGTATATTCTGCAATCAGAATGTTTATGGAACATTTGATTAGTGTTCTATAAGTAGACGGTCTGTGAATCCCGCAAGCCAGTAGTCATTTAGACTTCGAAGTCAATTTTATTGCAATTGTTGTTTCCTAAAATGTTTGAGAGGATTTTTGAATGATGTATTTGTTTCACAGCACTCAATGTTTCTCTTTCTTTATTTTTTCTTACATGATCAGCACCACCCAGGGGCACGAAGACGGGGTCCGAGTCGGCGGGGCAACCACCAGAGAAGCGCTCCTCTACCGAGGATCCTGCTGCTGGCCCCAGTAAGTCCTACAGTGCTTATATTATTAGCAAATATATTTCCCTAACTTTTTAACACACCTTATTTTTTCCAACCTATTAAACCTCCTTCCTAATTAAATGTTAGCTAAACCTTCTTTGGTATTTAATTTGTTTTCCAAATTTTGGGTATCTAATGCCATCCCTGACTTTCAATTCCTTCAAACTGCCTCTGCCCGATGACTTTCTGTGCTACTACTATTAGACTGTCTTTAGCTAAGCTTGCCCTGTTGGCCATTCTTTAGTTAAGGTATTCTTTGGAATAAAGCTGTGATAGAATAGCTGTAGCCACTGGGTCCACTCCTGTCTTTTGCGTTGTCCTCTGAAATCTCTAGTCTTTGTCCATTCCCACCCCAAAAATGCGCAACCAGATGCTTGCCTACTAATTTCTGTTAGGTTATTATACTACTACTACTGTTGTGGTTATTCTCTGCACAGGCACATACAGAACTATGCACAAGAAAATAGGATGTTGGTAATAGGGAGGTTGGACCTTACTTACACCCTAGTCACAGAACTCAGTCAGAAGAACCCACAATTCAACGACAGTCTACCTACCTAAATGTCTCAGTCATAGTCATTTGTCCCACTCCTGACCCCCACACGAAGATAGTTAGATATACCCAATGATTTTATTACACAACCCAGAACAGAAGAACACCCTTTCGCTCACTCACTCGTTTAAGTCCACAACACCCCAGACACTCAAAATATACCACAGAGTCTATGTGCAAGTTCAAAAACTTTATTTTTTTAATAACAAGTTTTTTATTGTTGTAACTTGTAAGTTGTTCCATGAAAAACATCCAGCTCCACCATGCAAAATAAAGAAGATTAAATACTATACATTTTTGTACAACTAGTGCACGATAGAGAACTGTGGGAATTGTGGGAGACCCCTCACCGTTGAACGTATACTGGTTACACATGCATCTTTCGAAAGCTCTGCTAATCTCTGGTTCGTAGAAGGCAATTTTCTCATCTGCCTATGAGAAAAATGTTGCACGTTAGACAGTGAATACAACTATGCCAGTTTTTAGCAGTCATGCCAAAAAGTGTAACATTATGGATAAGCAAAAGGGATTAACAATACTGTAAGTAAGTAAGTAATTCAACCTCTTTAGTTGTATGCAACACTCATGTGGCCTCAAAGGTGTCTTTCTTACTGTGCAACAAGCTGCGAGGTAACAACATGGGCAAAACAGTAGACCCGGATCATTCTAAAATGGGCACATGGCTCAGGCTAACTTTCCAAAGACTAGAGTAGGAGTAGATTAGATGACCCTAGGGACCATCTAATAAAGTAAAACTAAACTCTGTCTAATGACTGCTGTACAGTAGTACGCAATTTGGACTAGTTAAACTTACAACACTTTATGGTGTACGTAAATGTTTTTTCAATCTTCCTTCCTGGTGAAGTACAACTAGTAAAATAGGGGAAGTTGTGCAGGCATCTCAAAAGGTGTACTTGCTTTTATAGGTGCACAATCACTACCAACGACCAGTGCCACTGCCGACGAGGCCAGCGGCGAAACTAATGCCATCCAGGAGGGGACAGTGGCTGCGTCACCTGCAGTAGCACCAGTGGGGGAGGAAACTTCAGCGGTGGGCGGTGGTAAGTTATATTAATTACTTATTTGCATTACTAGGTGGAAGGGGAACATTTCCCGCACTGTGCTATGAGACTTATTAGGAAAGTATGAATTTGAAATTGTACTGGACAATATACAATGGTTGAAGAAGACACCCTTTGCAGCATTACCAGCGTGAGTTGAGTAAACAAGGCCTCTTCTATCAGACTCCAACTCAGCTGTGAAAGTTATGGAGAAGACTAAAAGTCGGATCAGATGACCTTGAGGGATGTGTTAAACAAAAAGGGAAAGAAGTGAACTAGGGTGGAAGGAGGAAGGACGAAAGATGAAATAAGACTACCATAAAAGGATACTTTGGAAGGTTCATGCACGTGGCTGGTATGAATCCGATGCATGGGTTGTTGAAGGATGGGTAGAACAGGAAGGTGAAAGAGAAGATGCATGCCTGGTTGGGCAAAACAATATGGGTGCATGGATATAGTGGATAGCAAGAATCATGAGCGGAGTTTGTGTCAATGAAACCCAAGGCAAAGAAGGAGTGGACGCATGGGTGGTTGTTGGTGAAAGTGAAACCAGCTAAGGCGATAATAAAGAATGATAGACATTTATTTTTATTGGTTGTTTTCCCTCTAAATGTATTGTATTCATCATAGGTGGAGACTGTCACTGGAAGCAGAGTCTTACTTTGAAAATATAAAAGGAGATACAAAAAAGACTCGTGTTCTTCTGTGTAGTCAGGTCCACCCATAGTACTAGGGCAAGTATAATGCCAGAAAAAACTTCAACAAAAGTTACAGGCAGGGGAAGCAGGAGGATAGATTAGATAGATACTAAAAGTTGCCACCAATTGTATGTACTGCGCTTGGTGGTGCTACTATGCCACTATGTGTTGAATTAATTTGGAAGAGTTTCAAAAACCATCAAGGAAGGAGTTGGCAGCCAGGGCCCGGCAAAGGAAACTGCAGGCCATTGTGGAGGAGTACTGCCGGCTGGTGGCTGAGGCTGAGGAGGAGGAGGAGGAAGAGGCGGCGGCAGCAGCTGCTGCCTCTACCAATGCCCCTGGCCCCAGCCAGGTCCCACCTGCAGGAGTACGGCGCCTTGGTCAGGCAGCCGCTCACCACCGGCATTTAACAACATCTGCCACCCCCCCACACCATGGATGCAAATGTAGGTGCCATGCATTTCGGAAAAAGATTCTCCTCCGGGTGTCAAAGTTGGAGGATCAATTAGAGGAGCGTGTGAAGATATTGGTGGACAAACACCTTAAAGCCCGCCGATTGTGATGGACCCTGTTCATTTGCCCCTTTTTTAATACTTTTGTTGGTGGGTGGGAATTGGGTGTTGGGGTTATTTTTGTGGGACATTCTTTGGACTTGGACATTGATTGGGGTTAGGATGGGGATAGGGGTGGGATAGGAGGACTAGGAGGATATGTTTTATATGTACATCAATAAATGTTATTTATATTTTCAACGTACACATATGATGTTGTTTTGTGGTGGGGTTACTGTTGTACGTCACAAGGTTTACTCTACATGCAGGGCAGCGGCCAGTGTTTGATTGAAATAATTTATTAATTGACCACATGTAACAACATCATGCATACAGATAGATGCGGTACCCGTCACTGAGTTATATTTGTCCTATTTGTACTACCAGTCTCTCCTCCATTATAACTCCTAGCAAACTTCTCTTCTTACCTGTGATTGATGATGATTAAGTTTGGCACTGCAAGCAGGGCTGCATGGTTTCCCAAGACAACAGAGAATATGCCGTGGTTGTGTGATGGTAGTAGTAGACTAGACACTGGCACTAGAATTGGAAAACAAAAACAAAGAGACAGTCATTTGCATGAGACAGAATGTGGGAGAAGTTGAAAAATACATGTACATAAGACTGACCCAAAAAATACAAACAATATTGCAACTGCTAGTGCTAAACTCAAGGAAATCAATGGTGTCAGGGACTGCCAAGTACAAGAAGATAAATGTAGTTGTGTTGAAGGAGTCAGTAAAACACAATCCAATTCATAAACTTAAATGCTGTAAAATTAAATTCAAACAATGCCACCAATTATTTAGATGGAGTTGTTGGGTCACTTTGGGAAATTAATTGCCTTGTACACTAGTACATACAATGAGCTTGGGTGGGCAAGCAGAAGAGGATCCTCGCCCTGCCTCGTTTACACTTTGATTTCATTAGTGTTGCTTTCACCACATCTGCCCCAGCAAGCGTGTGATTAATTTTTGGTGTAGATTTAATGTAGTAACATCACACCTCAATATAAAACCACACAGGCCGGGGGAAGAGGGTTAGGGTTTGATGAATGGATGGGAACGGGGGTTTGGGGAAAGGTTTGACAAAGAAAAACAGTACGCATGGAGACAACAAAAGCAAAACAATGAAGACGATGATTGATGATCCACTACTACCCAATAAATGTAAAGTCAAGTAAGAAAAACTAAATGGATGCATGATGAAGGTTTATTATTAACTTGATGGTTAATAATAAGTGGTACTTACTTAACTACTACTACACAATTCAAAGAAAGTATTTCTTATATATGATATGAATATGACTTTTGCCTAGGCTGTATGTCCTCTGAGAAAACGTAATACCTGATGTAGCGGGCTGAAAGCTAGCAAAGAAAATGAAGAAATAGTTTAAGTGAACAATCAATTACCAAACATAAGCGTAAAATAAATGAAGAGGAAAAAGGAATCAAAGAAAATTACGAAAATGATACTAAAGTTAATGTATTATCCAGGGCCAAATGTGTAGTTGTATCTCGTCATTCATCTTTGTCCTCTCTTCCATGGACACTGTGACTGAATATCATTCTTGGGCGCCTCTGGCTGGATGATGAGGAGGATTGGCAAGGTAAGTGTTAGTTGTTGCTCCACTAATAATAGCGCTGGGTGAAAGGCCGGCCTGTAAGTGTTGATGAAAGAAGAAATGGGGTATTACAAAATAAGTTAACTGAATGAAAACATAAAAATCAATTACGGTGTAGTGCAAAAAAGACAAGACTCGTGAGCGAGAAGATTTTCAGACTGAGGCTGCTTGTATACATTGATTAACTCTACTCTTCTAGTTGCACAGCAGTCATCGAAAAGAACAACAAGATAGGAGCCAGCACAGAACAGTTACAGGACCACACCACAACACCGGGCCATGAGTATGTGGCCCAAACTCCATTTACCTACATTTTTCACAGTTTCAGACAAAAGGCATATACAGCAACCTAGCATTTTCCAAAACAAGTGATTAAATCAATGTGCCAATGTCAGTCAATCATACCACTATTCTATTCCACCACTGCACACACATGTAGCCTAGGTCTGCTGTGGTTCTTGTTGATTGGATGTGTGTTTAACTTGTTTTCCACTTCCTGAACATATTCCATCAATCATCTCAGATCAAACTGACTGACAGCGTGCAAAGATGGTATGGTGGTCATCATCATCCGGTGAGGCATGTGTACGTGTTCTCCAACAGACCACCAACAGCAACTCAGTCTGTAGTGAGTGACTATGATTAAGTCCAGACTGCACCTGCAGTAGTAGGAGTACAATTGGATACATATTATTAAACAACATGGAAACTTGACCATCACTTGAGACACAAGTACTTTGTTATTATATTAAACTACTAGTATAGTTCTACTTAATGCACATTTGCTCTGAGTCAGCAAGCATCCAATGCAATGTATGGCATCATTCATTTCATATACCTGTCTTTCTCTTCTTTGTGGCTGTCAGATCACAGATGCAGCAGAGCCTTCTGAAAGTGATGACGAGTTTACTTTAATTTTGGAGCCCTGCTCAAGTTCTGACATTGAAGAGTTGTGTATGCCTGCAGACAGAGGTGTAGCCTCAAGACAGTGATGCATTCCAGATTGGAAACATAACAGAAGATGGCGATAGTCACATATGTTTCACTTGTTATAGAGGGACTGTTAGAGGCTACATTATTGCACTATTGTCCATCTCCATCCAATGTATGGCAAGATGGAAATGTATTTAGTGTGAGTCAGGAAGATGGAGCAGGACTCTGATGAGTGGAGTGCACAGTAAATGCTCAGATGTGCTACTCCAATAGGTAATTAAAAGAGAAAGGAAGATGGTGTTTGTTTTGAAGTTTGAGCCAGAAAGACAGATAAACACAAATAAAGGAAGGGAGAAATAAAGGAAGGGAGAAAGTAACAATTTCAAAGCCTAGTTGTCAGGGAAGAGGAGCTCGTCCTCAAACCCTGGTGGTTCTTCTGACAGAAGTAGGTCATGTAACCCACTACTTATGTCTTCCAACTTGCTCTCCTCTTCCAGCTCTGATTCACGTATTTTGTAGTCTGGTGATATGAAGTGCTGATTCATTTTGATCATGGTTAACCTCTCCACGCTTTTGGGCGAGAGACTGGTCCTTTTCACAGTTACAATGGCACCAGCAGCACTGAAAACACGCTCAGAAGAGACACTTGCAACAGGGCAAGCTAGATACTTTATCGCCAGCCTGCTGAGCACTGGCCATTGGCTTCTTGTCCTATACCAATACACCAATGGGCTTTGCTCCATGAACACCTCTGTTGTGTCATCCAGATAGGCCTGGACCAACCGCTCAATGTTCATTGGTGCTCGGGTTTGCTCGTCCTCTTTTTGCTTTGCGACAGCAACGGACTTATCCATCCCTTTCTGTAGAAACCAAGCAGCTATTTTTTTTGCTTGTGTCTGATGAATCAGATCCTGTTGGTGCGGTTGTTATTGGTTGTGTTGGTGACTGCTGGGAAGCAAACGCACTGCTCGCATGCTGTGAAGAAGAACTTGACTCTGTAGGATGCTCAGTAGTACTTGCACTGTCCTGGGCTGGCACTGGCAGGCCTCTAATTGAGAGCCATTCGTTCTCAAAATCAGTGGCTTCCTCGGCTATTACAGTTTTGTACTTGGCAACATCCCCTTCTGAAAAAGGAATTACTGCATTAATGTTCACAAATAATTTGTACCGTGGATCCAAAATTGTGACAGTAATGTAATGTTGATGTGACACAATCTTATTTTGAATCCTTGTATTCTCAGATAAGCGGCCGGCTAAGGCCTTCACCAAATAACATGCTTCAAGTTTTCCTTCAACACCTTCGTATGTTTCAGACACCTCCTTCAGCTCTTGCTCTAGCATGTACAACAATGGGATAGGTTGGCCCATAGTACAGTCCTCCCTGCTGACTGCACGTGTGAAGACCTCAAAAGGAAGTAGCATCTCTGTCAGGCATTTAATGAGGTCCCATTGCCACATCTCAACTGTCATGGCTTTAATAACAGTTGGATCCGCTGATCTTCTTGTCATTGTCATGACATAAGCATTAAGTGGTATGTACTGCTCAAACAGCCGATCAAGCATGTAATAAGTAGAGTTCCAACGTGTTGGTACGTCCTGGATGAGTGCTTTGACTGGCATTTTATACTCACTTTGAATGACCCGTAGCTGCTTCCGGGCTTTAAAAGAATGGTTGAAATGCATGCAGATTCTTCTGCAAATGGTCAGTAAGTTGCTGACTTTGCTTTCATTTTTCAGAAAGTCTTGAACCATAATGTTAATGCAGTGTACCAAATACAGGACCCTGAAATAGCGACCATCTTGCATGGCCTTAACTACATTACTGCCATTGTCGGTGGCAAAAAAACCAATGTTAAGGCCTCTTTGTCGCAGCCATTCAAAGACCTTGCTGTTAAACTCATCCAAAATGTTTGCAGCAGTATGCGATTTCTCCTTAGCAAACATGGCTACAGTAGCATGTCTGCGAGTATCATTAAAAATCTCAGTAGTGTCAATGCCTGCAGATATCTTGTCTCTAACACCCAAAAAAGAGGTCCAGTGTGCAGTGATGCACATGTAATCAGTGGCTTGGCAAATGGTCTACATGTCTGTTGTCAGTTGGATACTATGCACAGCACTCTGCTGCAAGGCTTTTCCAAGCAATTCCAGCACGTCGTGGTGTAGTGCTGGAACAGCAACTCTGGCAAAATAGTAGCGGCTGGGAACATTCCATTTTGGGCAGAGGGTTGTCACAAATTCCAGGAAACCCACCCCTTCAACAAAAGAAAAAGGGAGAAGGTCCAGTGCTAACATTTTAGCAAGCTTAGCATTGTACAAACGTGCTATTGGGTGGTTGCGCTCGTACTTTCCCTCCTGCCTAAACATGCTAATAATGGTACGCTGCTTGGTATTTCTTTCAGTTATGCTCGATGTAGTACTTCGCGTCGCAGACTTTGCACCCGTACTCCTTAGTGTCTCCGGGTTACTCTTACTCTGGTGCCACTGAGATGTTGCTGATGTGGAGGATGTGGGATTTATCACTGCAGTGCTGGGGATAGGGGTACTTAGTGTACCACTACCAGATAGAATGTCTCCCTCTTCTTCCTGTTCGACCCGTGGACCTTCTACTGCTTCCCCACCAACATTAATGGTTCCTGCTTTTATGCTACGTAGGTGGTCCTCCCACTTGATTGTGTGGTGTTTTTTCAAATGGGTCATTTGGCCTCCGGTACCATAGTTTGTACCAAGCTTACCACGACTAACAGAGGAATGACAAATGGAGCATACAGCAATGTTGTCCTCATTTGCGATATCTGTAAAGAAGTCCCACACTGGGGAGCTTAACTTTTGTCTCCTGCTAAAGGTGCCACTTCCAATGCCGGATGAACTGGAGGTTGTGTGTTGAATTTCACTATGTGGCTACGCAGTAGTACCACTACCTACTTCTGCTGAGGTGAAACTTGTGCTGGATGTAGGACGCTGCCGGCTCTGTGCAAATGTAAAAATGGGAGCTGGAGGTAGTTTTGGTGTGGCCTGTGTTGGTGGTATGCATGCTACATCCCTAGTCGCAGCGATTCTCGATAGGGTTAAAATGTTGGTCTCCATGTCCTCAGCGCCAGGAGTAATGCTTGTGATGACTGGGTCTGACTCGTCATCACCATCATTATCCGGCTGTTCAACATCGCACTCCATAAGTGCAAGGCTTTCTGGAACCTTCCTTTTCCCTAGCCTGATCTTCTTGGGATGTCTCTCCCTCTCATGCTCAGATTGTTGTGGCTCCCAATTGAGATCAAGATCATCAGAAGGAATGCTTGGCGAAGAACTCGATGGACTAACCCTCCTTTTCCTTGGTGGGGATTTGGAAAACAATAGATCTCCAGCATGAGGTGCGTCCTCTTCTTCTTGCTCTGCATCAGGCTCAATTTCCTGAACTGCCCCGACTTCGGGAGGAACAACAACTACTATTGCGGGTGGTGGTTCTTGAACAACAACTATTGCAGGCTGTGGTTGTGGTTGTTGTTTTCGTTGAACATCTATTATTGCGGGCGGTGGTTGTGGAACAACTACTATTTCAGGCGGTGGTTGTGGTTGTTCTTTTCGTTGAGCATCTACTATTGTGGGCGGTGGTTGTTGAACAACTACTATTGCGGGCGGTGGCTCAGGTTGAACATCTACTATTGCGGGCGGTGGTTGTTGTTCACCACTTTTCTGCTGTGTTCCCTCTTGTGTGGAATGTGTACTACTTTGAGATAGCGATAAGTTCAGGTCAGGATCAGTATCACTGCTTTCCACCATTAGGCTGGCTACCTCTTCCCCACTCATCTGCTTGGGCCTGGGTTGGTGGCTTGGGCCCACTGATGCGGAGGTGCTGACACCAGCTTGGATCCCGGTCACTGCTGCTGCAGGCATACTTTTTTTTTCCCCAAAAAGTTTTTCGAGTCAACACCAGACTTAAGTGTCACTTCCTTCTTCTGTTCTTCCTTCTTCTTCTCAGCAACTTTCGAGGTCTTTGAGGACCTGGTACCTGCTTTCTTTGGGCCCATCTTCTTCAGATGTCAGCAGCAGCACTCAGTTGCACAAGTTGCTGAGAATGATGTCTGGTCAGGTGAGTCACACCACACGTGACGTAGTACAGAAGGACGTCCGTCTGGCAGTAGAACAGGCGATGAATGATGACAGACACCTCCTCTTCAGTCTTTTGTGCACCTACACGCAAAGAAGTAATGAAATGAAATGAAATGAAAAATTGCACTTGTATAGCGCGTAACTACTCGGAGGCCTCGCAGCGCTTGTGACTGAATGCTTAGCGCGGGCTCAGGGTAGTTCAGTAGGCTTTAGCAAACAAGTGCGTTTTCAAAGCTTTCCTAAAGGACATATAATTGCTGTTTCCTCGGATAGGAAAAGGGAGGGAGTTCCAGAGTCTGGCCGCAGAATGGGAGAAAGAGCGGCCGCCCCAGCGGGCTCTGTTGACTTTAAAGGAAGTTGCCAACTGGAGGGTGCCAGAGTGAAGGGGGCGAGATGGAACATAAGGCGTGACTATGGAGTGTAGGATTGCCGGGCCTGCTCGGTGAAAGGATTTGTGCAGAATGCACATGGCTTTGAATTGCACTCTTGCGGCCATTGGGAGCCAATTGAGTTCCCTCAGGGCCTTCTTTGCTGACTGCCAACGAGGCAGGTTGTAAAGTAGGCGGGCCGCACTATTTTGGGTAACCTGGAGCTTCTGTATAACGGAAGCCGGGGCTCCCATATAGAGAGCGTTCCCGTAGTCCAGGCGGGAGAGTATCAGGGCCTGGACCATGACCCTTCTCGCCTGAAATGGGAGCAGAGGAAGCACCTTGCGGAGCATCCTCATTAGCCCGAAGCAAGTGGCGGCAGTCTTGGTGGCTTGGACCGAAAAGTCGAGTGATTTGTCGAGCCAGATCCCAAGGCTCTTTATCTGGGACTTAGGGACAAGGGGCAGGCCCAAACATGGTGACCAGATGGATGCAAGGGTAGACGGGGGGGATTACCCAGTAGAATGATGTCTGTCTTCTCCCCGTTGAGTTTCAAACAGGAAGATTGCATCCAACTGGCGACAGCCTCTAGACAGGGACCTAGGGTGTTAGACGATCCCTCCGAGTGGTCTAAAGAGACCACCAGTTGGGTATCGTCCGCGTAGGTGACAATACGCACACCAAAGGGATGGACTATCCTGTCTAGGGGTTCCATGTAGGCATTAAAAAGGGTAGGGCTTAGGGAGGAGCCCTGGGGGACCCCGTACCTAAGTGGGTATTTGGGAGAAGCCACCTCACCCTCAAAAACCTGAAAGTATCGTTCGTTCAGGAAGGATGTCAGCCATTCCAGGGCCGCGCCCGACATGCCCATGCCCGCCAGTCGTTGTAATAGCGTGGCATGGTTAACCGTGTCGAACGCGGCGCTGAGGTCCAATAGGATAATGGCGACCTTTCCTCCCCGATCCAACACGGCTCTTGCTTCTTCCGTTACCGCTAGAAGGGCGGTTTTGGTTCCGTGCTGAGGACGAAATCCTGTCTGGGAGGCACGCAACAGACTATTGGATTCCAAATAGTCCGTTAAGGTGTTATTAACATGCCTCTCAAGCAGTTTACTCAGCCACGGAAGTAAAGAAATAGGGCGGTAGTTGGCCAGGTTGCTCTGGTCCAGGGTGGGCTTTTTCAGCAATGCCTTCACCATTGCACACTTCCATGAAGGTGGGACAGATTTAGAGATGATGGAGGTATTGAGAACGTCTAAGATGACCGGACGAATAACGTCCAAGACCTTGATAAGGGTCTGAGGGGGTGCTAGGTCGTTGGGCGACCCAGAGGTGATCTTAGGAATTAATCTGTCTAGACCATATACATCAAGAAGTGGAATTGTGTCCAGCCCACAAGGGACCAAGGGATCAGGGGATGTGGGAGCGGTGACTCTCATATCGTCCTTAGGATTGCTAAATGAGGAGTATATGGTCTGGATTTTTTGGGAGAAAAAAACAGCCAGATCATTACAGCGGTTTTGAGCGCCTTCAGCAGAAGGACGCTCAGCAAGAGGTATGATAAGGGACTTTGCAATCTTAAAAATTTCCTTAGGGGCGTTAGCAGCTGCGTTAATTTTCCCTTCATAAAAAAGAACTTGTGCCGCCTTGATCTCTGTCTTATAACGCTTTATAGCAGCCCTATATTCAACCTTTCTGAGCTGGGAGTGGTCCTTCCTCCAGGCTCTCTCAAATGTACGACACTCTAATTTCATAGATCTAAGGGCAGGTGTATACCATGGGGCAACTTTGAGTCTTCCTATAGAATTACGGGGGCATTTAGGAAGAACCTGGTCGAGGGTACTAGAGATCCAGTTTTCAAAATTATTAGTGGCCATGAGGGGATTAGTTGCCTTCCTAGGTGGATCTCGGGCAAGAACAGCTACCCAGTCGGGGAGGGAAAGTGAGGGCCATTTCCTTCCCAGGTGCTTGGCAAAATTTTGAGAGGAAGAGGGGGCATTGGTGAGCCAGGTGAAAGGTATCAAAAAATGGTCGGTCCAGGGTAGTGGGATAGGAGTCTCCACGATAAGATCGTCTATGTTGCTGTAAATGTGATCAAGAAGATGTCCCCTGTTATGGGTTACCTGGTGGCCCCTTTGGCAGAGATCAATGGCTTGCAAGTTGGAACGGAGGTTGTTGGCTGACGTATCGAGGGGGTCGTCAAGATGTAGGTTAAAGTCCCAGAGCAAAGTAAGATTGGGCGAGGTCAGCACAACACTTGCAGTGAGATCTGTTATATTAGTAATAAAGTTATTAAGGGTGCCAGGTGGGCGGTAGACCAGGATACCCGAGAAAGTGGTGGTGGGAGAGAATTCTAACGGGAAGTGAAGGCTTTCGCAGGCTGGTGAGGTGGTTGGAGTGACACGGCACCCAAAACTGTCTCTATATATTATGGCCAATCCACCACCTCTCCCGGTCTGACGATCAAGTCGTTTGAGGGTATATCCTTGAGGGGTGACCCATGCTGTAGTCAGGTCATTATCTATCTGGAGCCAGGTTTCTGTTAAGAAAAGAGCATCAGGATTGAGCTCTTCAATCAACATATGCAGCTCAGTATGGTGTTTCGGTAGAGACCGACAATTAAGGAGATACATCCTCCATTTCTGTACAGGGGGAGAGTAGCAGCTATGTGAAGAAGAAGTGCACCAGTCGCAATATTTACAATAGTACTCTGTGTTGGTAGGAAGGATCGAGTGACGACAAGAAGGATTGGAGGGAGGTCATAGGGCAAGTAGCAAAGAGGGGTTATAAGATAAACGCTCCCCTGCCATGATAGAAGTCGAGTCCGAGGGCCAGCGGGAAGCGTCTGGACGCAGACTGGCTTCTCTTTGGCGCCTCTTCGGCGCGTGTACGGCGCTACCGCTGCACGCCACCGCTGCACGGAGAAATGAGGGATCATATAGATTAGGCGAAGGTGGAGACTAGCACGTCAACCTCCAAAGATGGCCGCCCTAAGTGGAGCAACCAGGAAGTGGTGCCGCTTTACCTCCCTCCACAACAAACAGCACTGGTAGCTGCGGTGGACCGGGGAGTGGGGAATAACATCAGTCCCCATCAGAGGGGGGAATAACATCAGTCGAATGTAGATTTATTTTAGCTTTTATTTTAATTACTACTAGAAGTATTAGTACACTCAGTAAGAGTAAGAATAGCAAAGAATTAAAATGCAAATGTAGTGGAAGTGGTACTTGTTTATCCTTAATTTGTGCATCATTTCGGATGGATGCAGCATCAGTGACCTGCAGCAGATAGCAATGGGTATGTGAACAGTAGTAAGCCAACAGGAACAATGGCAAAACACAGGCCAATTTGTCAAAAACAAAACAGCACACTACTACTACCACCACAGCTCCACATGGGCACTCTCATCACAGATACATGGGTAAAGGCAGAAAACAATAAACTAAAGCAGGCCTATATCCCTATATGGCCAGAAAAAGGAGGATGCCTGTTACACATCACAGCTTAATGCAAAAAAGAAAATCCCCATGGCTAAAAGGTTTGAAAGTTACACAACAACACAAACAACAAAGGCATTTACAGTTTGCACCCAAACAGTTAACTACACCCCAAACACCACATTTGAAAATTCAATGCATTTCCACCCATGCCCTAAATGATGTTAAATTCAACAGACAAAATGGAAACCGCTACATCAAGCATCCACGCTGACTACCTCTCGGACTCTAGGCCTACAGGCAGAAGAAATCACAAGTTTGTAGGCCTGCGACAAAAAAACTAAAGCACGATGGAAGGTCACACAAAATGGCCGCCCCCACATGGCCTGGCCACCCCCAACAACATGAAAAGAAAGAGAAGACAGACAATACATGCTTATGGCAAAAGGACAATGCTTGGCTTCACAAAATGGCTGCCCCGCCACCCACATGGTCAGGCCATCCTCAAACAACAAAGTACATAGAGGACAGAAACAGTAAGTGGCCCATGCTCCAAAAACTACAAGCAAATGACAACCTGAGGAGTTTCTTTAGCAAAATGAACAGCATCTACAGTTTCGGGAAGGTTTTAGGCAACTCGAGACATATTGCTCGCGAGATTGCAAATTCGACGTGTTCGGCAGTGCGAACTGTACAAAACTTCTTGCGTCGCTATCGCGTGCCCGAGCACGCACATTCAGCGCGCGAAGAAGACAAAAACTGTATGGTCGCGTTGTCGCACTGTGCAAAGTTACTAAAACTACGGGAGCTGAATTCTAGGGTTACCTAGTGCGCAGAAAAAGCCATATTATTCAACACACACCCAAAACCTGCAATTCAACACCAAAAACACATTTTTCTAATCAATCCAAAGCCATCCATGACCTACATGATATTACACTTACAACTTAAACACCACAATAACAGTTGAACAACTTTCAGGCACCCATGATGAGGACTCTAGTAGTACCCTTGGGCCTACTGGCAGAGTAGGCCACAAGCTTGGAGGCCTATGGCAAAAACACAGTGGCTACAAACACAAAATGGCCACCACCACCTGGCCAAGCCACCCACAGGAAGTAAATGAACTCAAGCAGGCCTACACTAACTACATGAACTACTAGGGTTACCTAATTTTACACAAAAAAAGAAAATTTCACTACAACAGAGTATGCAATTAAATCCAATGCCATCCGTGATGTTTTACAGACACCACAGAAACATGGTTGGACCCGTGGGTACCTCTAGGCCTACTGGATGAAATTTCAAAGACATACAACTTGGCCCCTCATGAAAGTACAGGCCTCCCTCAATAATAATTTTTAAGAAAGATTGAGAAGCACAGAAAACTGTAGTTAAAAAAAAACCAAACCAAACAAACATTTACAGTACACCAATTCTAAATTCTCAAACTTACTTGTAAAAGAAAAGTTCAATCCAAAATTCCTCAATAAATCCAATTAAATGCTATGATGCAGCAGACATACACAAAGAGTGATCCTTCCAGCTCCAAATCCAAATGAAAGTGAACACCACATGGACAAAGCACTGGGAGGAGCCTGGTGGACAGGAACAGGAAGTTGGAGACTATGGGGCACTTCCTTTCTCTTGAAAAAAAGAGTAGAAACAAAAAGAGGACTCCTAACCCAAAAAAATACAGCCAAATCACAATCTGAGGGGTTTTCCTGAGCAAAATGAACATTTTTGAGAAGATTTTAACATGCTCGAGAGATATTCTGTGCCAGTTTGCAGTTTCTGCGTGTTCGTAAACGAGCTCTTACCAACATGGCACTGCAAGGAAAATCGCGCGTCCTAATGACCTGTTCGCGCGTCCGAATGACGTTATCGCGTTCTCACAGTCGCATGGGATTGTGCGGCCGGATTCCAAGCATCGTATTGAACGCGACCGGGAGAGAAAAGTGAGAAAGCGAACGCAGAACCATGGTAAGTCATTACCGCGCACGCGAGAATGCTATTGAGCGCGCGACGAAGAAAAACTACTACGCTATGCTGTAGATTGCGAAGTAGTCGACAACTTCGCGCTCGCTGCGAAGTTGCCGAAAATTCGCAAACGGAGCGTAGTTCTCCGCCCAGGGTTAGTAAATAGGAGGACCTCCCCTTTAAATGCTGTGAAATCAGTTCTTTTAAACTCTCGCTTACATCCCAATTCACCTTCTCCGGGATCCTTTTTTATAGACCTCCGGGTCCAGCAGGTTCATGGGCATCGACACTCACAGAACTTATTGCCTCTCTGTTGCTGGAAGCTACGAATTTCACTATCTTGGGAGACATAAACATCCATTTTAATTACCCGACATGCACTATCAGCTCCACTTTGACTGCTGATTTGGCAGCCATGAATGTTCTACTCAATAACTCAGGTCCCACTCATAAGGCAGGACATCTACTGGACCCCATTTTTTCAAATGTAGCTAGTTTTTCATGCCAGGCAGCCCTCCCAATTCTCTGGTTAGATCCTTTTTTGGTTGAATCTAGGGTAAAAATGGAGATGCAGTGTAAAAATCACTCACCTCTTCTTCCAAAGATGTTGATCGACTTAATCACCATCTCTTTAAACAATATTCCGGCCACCTCCTCAACCATTATAGCTGATGCTGAAACCATTCATACCTGGTGAATAACTTCTATTGATGCCTGTCTTCCCATGTCTACTAAAAAAAATGAACAATCATCGTCCCCCTGCCCTTTGGTTCTCTGAAAAACTAAAAATAGAAAAAGCGTTGGAGAGATGGTGGAGGAAGAACTATGCGCCTGAATCCAAATGAACTTATAAACTGGCAAAAAAAGCTTATCATGACCTGTGTAAAGCTGCTCGATTTGAGCATGCAAAAACATCATTTCATTGTCTCACAATAATCCTAAAGTCCTATTCAAAATAGTGAAAGAATTGTCAGCCGCATCATGCCATTGATCTGCAGTCACTGACATTTTTCCACAAAGTGCCTTAGCCTAGCACCTAAAATGAACCTTGTAGGTAAACACCTGCTCATTGGGACAAAACTCTAGATTTGGTGGTGTTTCTGCTGTAAAGGAATAGTTTGTCCGACAAGTTGCCAAACACAATAAGATCAGGTACATTACTGCTACCAACAAAAAATCCTTACATACGTGTTTCGAGGCCATACTTTACTCTTGAAGAACTACATACACTAGTACTCATTTAGCATAAAGACACATTGTAATCTTTGTAAGGCCAGCTGGGCATCCTCTCTTTCAAGGTTAATAGAAATCGAATTTGATTATATAAATGGTATACATTAATTTTATCTTTAACATTTCCTATTATGTGACTTGTAATCCCATTCGGACATGAGAAAGTGCTTGTAATAAGAAAAAAAAACTTCATTAGATACCAGTGAAAATTTAAAATAGGTCACCAGTGATGTAACAATACCCTGCTGCTTATGCCTCACAGTAGATCAAAGAGGACATTCTATTTGCTAGTAACGCTGCACAAAATAGGAGAGGTCACGTTCAAGCAAGGCCGAAAGCACACCAGCCACACTGCTCAGATGTGAGCAGGCGCACTTACTTGGAATTGTGAGAGAAGCAGCTATGAACATCCAAGAGAGCAGGATTTAACAGCCAATGATGTGTGAAAGCATGATTATCCGCTATCATCTCAAGTCCTACTCTCAGATGCACATTCACTGAAAATCAAATGCTGGTTCTCTGCTGTTCCACAGAGACCATCACCCCGTTACACAGACCAGACTCTTTCCTCTCTACCACCAGGTCCTGAAATGTTCAAATGCCGCTGAATATTTATTGGAAATTCTTTTTAATCCCTTTGATGGTTTTGATAACACCGTAGCAATTCCTTTGTGTTGGTAAATGCTGCTACCTATGTTTGGACCTGACATCCTTGATGTGGTTTACTACTACCTTTTTGCCTTCCGCCTGACTTTGCTTTTGCTGAACTTAGGACTCTGTGCACTTTCCAACTGCTAATCGGTGCTAAAGTGTGTGTGCTCTCTCCCTTAAACATGGTAACATGGGTTTGCACCCTTTGGCAAATGTAATTAACTTGTAAGTCACTAGTAAAGTGGTACTGCATGTACCCGGGGCCTGTAAATCTAATACTATTAATGGGCATGCAGCCCTCATTGCGCCACCCACTTAAGAAGCCCTTTAAAGAAGCCTCAGGCCTGCCTTTCGCAGTCTGAGTATTCAGTTATAAACTACCATTTCTACCTCGAAAGTTAAACTTTTTGCCAGGCCCAAAGCTCCCTTTTTAATACACTAAGTGCCATATATAGGTGGGGTAATACCAGTCGGTAATGGTGAAATTCGGTAAATTTCACAGTTACCGACTGGTATTTAGGGATTTGAGATGTAGGACGCTGCAAAAAAGGATCGGTAATTTACCGATTCGTTATTTTAAGGAATTGGTAAAATACCGATTCCTTATTTTAAGGAATCGGTAAATTACCGATTCTTTAAAGACTATGTAGGTAGCACTCAAGGGAGTGCATTTTATCCTTAAAGGATTCGTTATTTACCACCAACTATAAGTTGGTGGTAAATACCGAATACCTTTGAAAAAGAAATTTTTTGCTTTTTTCTCACTGCCATGTGGCAGACATACATGCCCTTAGGGCATGTATGTGCACCACATGCGCACACATGCACGATTCAGTGGTGCAACAGGGTGTCAATGTGACACCCTGCCACCCTTGAATATGTTCCCCCTATTACCGATTCGGTATTTACAGAATCGGTAATAGTGAATGGCTTCCCATTCATTCCTATGGGCCTCCAGGCCCATAGGAATAAATGGGAATTACTGAATCGGTAAATACTGATTCAATAATACCGAATATTACCGAATCGGTAAAATGTACCGAATTTTTACCTACATACTATTTACCGATTCTCAAATACTGTATCGGTAAAATTCGGAATTTAAGAATTGGTAAATACAGATTACCTACATATGGCCCTAAAACACGACACAGCCCAGAGACAGAGTGCAGTTTATTAAAAAAGTTGAACATGTACTTTCAAGTTTTACATGTCCTGGTAGCGAAACATTCTTACAATTGTTTTTCACTACAGTGAGGCCTCCCCCTGCCAAAGGGTAACATTGGGTTAACTTATTACATTTAAATAGTGATACCTTTCACTTGGGAGCAGATTGGAATATCATGTTTGGTGTCTGAGAAATTGTAATTCAAATCATCTTAACTGGTAAAGTGGGATTTTAAGTTACAATTTTGAAAATTCCACTTTTAGACAGTAAGGATGTTCCTGCCCTAACTATTTAGTGCCTGCAGCCTATTTCTTGGTCACATGACTGTGTGTAGTTGGCAATTGGACTTGGTGTATTCCTCCCAGAAAGACACACAATAAAGGGATTAGCTATGTCCGGTGGGTCACCAACTGGCTGGATGGGGGAAGATGTTTGCAACTGAGTAGGCTGTGCCCTGCATTCACACAAAGGACTTTTCACTACTTCATTGTCGATGCAGCGAGCCTGGTAACCGAGGTGGGAAGGCAGGAAAATTAAAAGGCTTTGAATTGAATTTTCAAGAAATGTCTCCTTTTTTCAAAGTGGGCACCATATAGAAATATTGGACCCTCAGATCCAACTTTTCAGTACACCTCTGGACCAGTGGATGCTACAAAAGAAGGACTGTTGTGCTGCTTTGCTGCCAGAAGGACTGCAACTCCGGTGCCCAGCTGCTCTGTGGCCTGCTGCCCACCTTGCTGAGAATGAAGACTGGATATGCACCCTTTATCCCAGGCTGATCTGACTCCAAGGGTCAGCAGACTGATTGCCTGTTTTGAGCTACAGGGACATAACAAGCTCATAAGCTCCAAAGACACCCTGCAGCTGCTCAGCTGTCCTGCTTCCTGGAACTGCAACAAGACCTGCCTGAGCCCTATTGGCCTCTGCTCAGTGAGTAAATGACCCCCAAGAGGTGCCCTTCAGGCACTGGACCCCAAGTGTGACCCCAGTTTAGCTGCATCTCTTCAAAGAATAGGAGAAGTCCTGAAGTTTTAGGCTATCTGAAAATGCAAACAGGCCCATTTTGCCACGGTCTTGCTGCCCACGCTGCGCGCCGACATGAAGTTCTGACGAAACCAACTCTTCACACCACAGCAACCGCCAACAACACCTGGCAGCGCAATATCTGCACTTCACTCTACAGCATCAACAGCTTGTGGCGAAGCTCCAGCAATGACCACCTGCGATGCCTGACTGGATCTTCCTACTACTCCAATGACCGACCATGACAACTCGCCTGCTCTTTGTAGCATATTGATGACCATCCTCAATGCTCTCTCTGTTCCTCGGGCCCCTTCTGCCCCAAAAGGAACTCCTTGTGCTTGACTTTGAAGGTAACGCTTTCAGCAGGGACAACCTGGTCCCTTTATCTGGCCCACACTCCATCGCAGTTGACCTGAACTTGTGATTTTCATCTGCAGAGTCCAGGAAGTGGTAAGGAGACAGACTAGTGCTGTCTCTTCCCAAGACAAAAAGTTGTTTAAAAAACGATTTTCACTTTCTGTGTTTACTGTCTATGCCTGTGGTTGTTACAGTTAAAAATTGTAGTTTTAGCCTGCCTGTAATTGCATATTTTATCACCAGTGTTGTGTTTTAATTTGTGGTTTTCCCTGCCCATGATTGCCTCCATTTAGTGTTTTGAATTGTGGGTTTTGCAGTCCAACCTCTGTAGTTTGTCCCTCTCATTCCTTGGTGACAAATCTGTTTTCCCTCCACATTTCTCCTTTGCCCTGTGCTTAGACCTGTGTGCTAAAACAGTGCACCCCCAGCCACCATTTTGTGTTCACAAGCCAGTGAGGCCAGCCCCCTTGCCTCCCCCCCCCCCAGCAACAGGGATTTTCTACATCAGAGGGTGCTTCTGTGAGCTGTTTAAACTGTATTTACTGGGGCCTGTGCACTTCGTTTTTTGGCCAGCAGGTGGAGTAAAGCTTTATTCAAACAGTATTGTTAGATTTCAAGTTAGTGAAGCCTTTACCTGCAGAAGTCCAAAGTTGTGGATTGAGCCTGTCTGTCTACTAGGAGATTCTGAACAGGAACAAACAGCTGCCCAGACCTCACCCCCGGGACAGCAGACCATTGGCTATTCAGCTACCAGGCAAGTCTGAGCCCTCCTCTCACACCTGCCCAGGCCCCTTAAGGCCTTGCTGGTTGCACCCCAAATCATTCTCCTCCATCTTGTAAGTTGCAGCCTACATGTGCCCCTGATTGCAGTGAGCAGAGTCCAGGAAGTGGTAAGGAGACAGACTAGTGCTGTCTCTTCCCAAGACAAAAAGTTTAAAAAAACAATTTTCACTTTCTGTGTTTACTGTCTATGCCTTTGGTTGTTACAGTTAAAAATTGTAGTTTTAGCCTGCCTGTAATTGCATATTTTATCACCTGTGTTGTGTTTTCAATTTGTGATTTTCCCTGCCCATTATTGCCTCCATTTAGTGTGTTGAATTGTGGGATTTGCAGTCCAACCTCTGTAGTTTGTCCCTCTCATTCCTTGGTGACAAATCTGTTTTCCCTTCAAATTTCTCCTTTGCTCTGTGCTTAGACCTGTGTGCTAAAACAGTGCACCCCCAGCCACCATTTTTGTTCACAAGCCAGTGAGGCCAGCCCCCTGCCCCCCTTCCCTCCCCCCAGCAACAGGGATTTTCTACATCAGAGGGTGCTTCTGTGAGCTGTTTAAACTGTATTTACTGGGGCCTGTGCACTTCATTTTTTGGCCAGCAGGGGGAGTAAAGCTTTATTCAAACAGTATTGTTAGATTTCAAGTTAGTGAAGCCTTTACCTGCAGAAGTCCAAAGTTGTGGATTGAGCCTGTCTGTCTCCTAGGAGATTCTGAACAGGAGAATCAGCTTCCAATTTCCTGGCCAGAAAACCTTGTCTGAGGTTGCTGGGACCTTATATGGTCTGCTATTGGTTGGCACATGTGTACACTGATTGGTGGTTGTATCTGGTGTTTCTATTGGGTTAGGGTTAATGTCCTCATTGGTTGGGTATTGGAGGATTCTGATTGGTTTCTCGGTCTGTGATTCAATCATTGTAGGGTTGGGACTAGGGCTAGGGTTAGGATTTCTATTGGAAGTAGGGACTAGGGCTTCCTATGTTATTGGTTGTTGGGAGTAGGGTGGGACTAGGGCTAGGGTTAGACCTTTAATTGGAAGTAGCTATTTAGGGCTTCTGGTGTGATTGGTTGTTGGACCAGTTGTGGGACTAAGAGTAGGGTTAGGCTTTCTATTGGAAGTAGTGACCAGGGCTACGTGTACCATTGGCTGCTTGGACGTGGGTTGGGACTAGTGGTAGGGCTAAGGCCTTTATTGGACGTAGAGATCAGAGTTTTTTAACTGATTGGGTGCTTGGACTAGGGCTAAGATTGGCTGCAAGGCCCTGGTCTCCTATTGGTTCTAGATGTTAGGGCTAGTGTTGTGATTGGAAAGTGTTAGGGCTAGGGTTCTTATTGGCTGAAGAGGTCACCTGATTCCTAGGGCTACAAAAAAGGGCAGGCTTAGGGCGTCGAGGCCAGGGCGTTGAGGCTAAGGGCGGAGAGGACAAGGGTAATTGCCTGTTTGAGCCTGTTCAAGACTGGTCAGGACAAAAAAAAAAATCCTTCTTTTATCCCTCCACTATACTTTTTCAATCAAAATTAACAGACTAACATGTTCACTTCTCAAATTCCATATTCCATATTCAACTATACTAATATACTGCCCAAATAACTGAATAACATATCTACTACTAAAATTACTTCATATTTATACTATACTAATTTTCAACACTAATCCGTTATGGGTTCCGGAGTGGCGTGCTACTCGCCAGAAAAGCGCTTCAACACCCATCAGGGGTAACAAGTGCTATATGAATGCAAATCTTTCTTCCCCTTTTATCCATCCGCTTTCCTTCTCACTCCAAGTAACAGACTAAGTCCACCACTGAAATTACCTCATATTTCACCATATTAATTCACCACTAATCCCTTATAGGCTTCCTGAATAGCATGCGTCAACAAGCGAGCGATAAATAAATACAAACCTTTGTCCTCCTCTATCCTTCTGCTATCATTCCAAATCCAAATAACTGACTAACCCATCCACCACTTAAAATGTACTTGCATGTTTCACTATACTAATTCAACACTAATCCTCTATGGGTCCCGGAGTAGCGTGCTACCCGCCCAAAAAGTGCTTCGATGCCTCGTCAGGGGTAGTAAGTGCTATATAAATGCAATTACAATACAATACAATACAATACTTACCTGAAACATTTGAAATTGCATATCTCCGGTGCTAATAATTGGATTTTTGTGGTTTCGATGTCAAATATTTATCAAATGTGTGCTATTTTTCTAAATTTATGTGGGATTTTTCATGAGCTGTGTTTGAACTGTATTACTGTTTGAAGTGCTGCATAAATACTTTACACATTGCTTCTAAGTTAAGACTGAATGCTTTCGTGTGAAGGTACCAGAGAGTTAAGCACAGGTTAATATAGGGTTTGCTTGTGGTTCACTCTGACAGAGATTGTGATTGCTGCTTGAGTAGAGTTTCACACCCCTCAACCAGTCACCCAATCTCCAACCCCATATATCATAAGCAGGCTACTGGAATTATGCATTCAGGGGAGGATAACAATATATGGCAGGGTAGACTACATTATGCAGCAAGGAAATGGAAACTATGCAACATAGCATCTTTTGTGATAGTATTAGTATATACTTTTGTCATTCTTTCATATTAACACTGCCTGGTCAAAGGTTTCACCTCTTTAGTTCCAGTTTAACATCCAAATATAGTAACAATCAACTAGAGGATGACAAGTCAACCTTTGCACATGGCCATCTACTGTGTGGCAACATGTTTCACTGCGGTTTTAGAACTTTTGATCTGTTTGAGCAAGAAACAACATTTTCTGTTAATATCTGCGGGTTTTGCAGCAGATGATGAAGTATGTGGCAAATGCAGAAAATTAATAAGTATGTGGAAAATGCTGCATAATTCCAGTATTACAAGAGAAAACAGTGGCTCCAGTGGGGAAGATACTTACTTAATAGTTCATTAAAGAAAAGGCGAAAAAGTCGCATATATAAAAACAGGGATTTACGGTGAGATGTCAGATAGAAAAAGACTCAGACACATTGATTGAGTAATTCAGTAATTATAATGAAGATTACATTTGCATAATCTTACATGACATAGCAAAAAATGTTTTTACAGTTTGTGCAGTGTGTCCCAAGTGAATTTATGAACCAAAACATAAAAATAGCAAGTTGTGAAACAATATGTGCTAGGTTTCAATTAAACTTTGTTGTTCACAGAAAGAGACCACTCTCTTATTTTGTGTCAAGTTACATAGCATCTATATAATGATAGAATGCACGTTTCAATGGTTTGCTTTTCAATTGTCAACGGCGTTTCAACCCTAATGAGTATGTAGGGTCTCTTCAGGACCTATAATGTTGGGGACATCTGATTTTAGAATTGCTGGATTACTGGGGATGTGCGTGAAAAACCGTGTACAGGTGAATTTTAAAATACTCACAGGAAAACCCAGTGGGGTTCCCCATTGAGCGTGTGAGCTTGGGCAATTCAAGAGTGCGCAGTGGCTGTCCTTTTGGTTGGCAGGATTGGTTTGATTCCTAAGCCGGATGGTTGTCTCTTAATCAGCGATTGTATTTAATGATATTAGCTGCTGATCCTGTTGATTTCTTTCTTTGATTAGTTCCGGCAGCAACAGAACAGCTTTCGTCAGTTCTCCATAGGTGCAATTTTTTCGCCTTTCCTTGAATGAACTATTAAGTATCTTCCCCACTGGAGCCACTGTTTTCTCTTGTAATTCTTAATCACCCAGGCTCCGTCGTGAGTAGGGCTCCCTTGTTTTTCTTTTAGGGCATAATTCCAGTGGCCTGGATCATAAAGTATACATTTCTCATAGCAGAGTGTGCAACAGATATTGCAAATCACTCTGAGTACCGGGACTGTATAAAGGCGATCTACCTTCTTCCTCCTTGCCTTTAATGTCCCATGTCCCGCGACCTTCAGGTTGCCCTGTTCTAACAGACAATTTGGGGTACTTTATCACATAAATCAAATCATCACTATCTACTATAGAAGAGGTGTGGCGCAGCGGTCAGGGCAGATGACTCTGGAGCACAGGGATCGAACCGGCAGCAGCTCAGCCCAGCTCCATGTGACTCTGGGCAATAGCTCGCTTAATCTACCGGATGACCCCCAGCGCCTCGGGGTGATTTGTTCGCGCTTTACAAATACTGCTTTATTATTATTTACTGTAAGTGCGAAATAGTCAAATATCCTCTCGCTCACAGTTGCCTTAGACCATGCGCTTAATGCTTTCAAAAGTGATGGTTTGAAAGTTAGTTAAGGGACGAGTTTTTCTCTATATAGATAAATCGTTTTTTAGGTTTCGCTTGACCCAGCGCATGTGCTAGTCTGGCGAGACTTTTAGTAAGGGCTTCAAAAAATTATACCTTGGCCAGCCTACAGCTTGCGTACATGTGCGCGGGCGCGCGCTTACGAGCAGAGGCGCTATAATACCCTCCTCGTCATGCTCATTAAGCGCATTGCTAGCCGTGCTTGATCGGGTTCACTTTTACTTTCGTGGCCGCTTTGCTGTTCTCAGTGAAACAGCGAAGATTACAAATGTCTTGACCATACTGTGTCACGCACAACTTGCAGCAAGAGTGCAGTGTGTACCTCGGCCTTGACAAGAACATAGACTCATTCCCATTAAGGTGGTGGGGCTGTGACTTCACGTCCCATGACATTACTTCCAACGATAAGGTGACATCTTTGCACATTTTCTATGCTAACTGAAATGCAACCAACTGGGAGCACAGATGCTGTCCTGTGTAAAGTGCAAGGGAAGATACGCTGCAAGAATGGCATGGGACCGGGAGATGCTAGGCTGAACCCTCATGCTGTGTGCGCGCACAGTGTGTCACTGACGCAAGTGTCGGCACGGGAAACACCATCTGCCTTGAGAAGTACACCACCAGAGGGACGGTAGAGAACTCCAGTACATTTCCGCAACTGTTGCCCGAAATGGCTTGTTTCGATTTCTTCACTAGATGTGTTGTACCTCTCCCGCGCACCAAAAGGGGAACAAACCAGAAGCAGCTAAAAGACCTTTTATAACGAAATTTTAAAACACATATCCACTGACGGAAGCCACCCAGCATGTTCTAAACTATTACAGGGACACATCACTTCCTGTAGTAACCTCTAGTTCTTCGTCTCGTGCTTTGAAGCTCTTTTTCTTAGTCTTCCAATGACGAGAGTCACCGGGCTGTGTGTTGGGTCATGCATTTGTATCTTGTTCCACCAACATACCCTGAATACTCATCGCCCAAAATAAACAGTCCACAAACATTATACTGTAACAAAAAAGGCCACTTTGTATAGATTACGTAAACTCTCTGAAACTAAAAATACTCTTTATTTCATCATGTATACACAATTTGGTAAAGTGGACCAAAACCTTACTCATTACTTAAATGTTGAACTTCCGAGCCAAAACCATCAATATATATATATATTTTGTATCTTTTTCCAAAAACCTTTTTTCCCCTTTCGTATCCAAAAGGATGGGTAAGCCCGCTCCAGACTTACCCACCCCCAAACATCACCACCCAGGAAAACCAATGAGTTTTCCTGGTCCCCACCCTTCCCCTGAAACCAAGATGAGCGTGATTATATGTTTTGCACATTGCACCAGAGATTTACATTAAGCTCCTGAGCTAAAAAATCTTGCAGCTCCAATAAATAGTAGGCAAGGCCCAATTGTGAGAGGTGCACACCATCGTTCCTGAATAAGTGGCCTTCTTTGCTAGTGATATTCTCATGAGATATGTAACTGATACCCATTGCTGAACAAAAAGCTTTCATGGCCCGGTTGAGTTTTCTGAGAGCTTTGTCCATTGCCGACTGGTCTCGAGCATATCTCCACTTCTGCCTGTAAATAAATTCTGTCCATGCAATGTGAGTGCCCAACCAGTTATTCTTTATCACTGCCAAATCTAGCTGCATGCGTTTCATCAATGTTAAACCCGAAAAGGACACTAAATTGTTTTCGCCGAGATGTATTACCAAAAGTTCTGGTGGGCTTCTGTCATACCTCATTTTGTCAATGGTCGGAAATAGATCGCCCCACCTCATTCCTCCCTTGCCGTACCACCTTACTTTGTGTCTTGCACTGGGTAAGCCAAGGGCTCGTCCATAGATCTGCTGCTCTGCAAAGAGGACTGCCCACTTGACAAAAGAATGTCCCACTATCCACACCTGTTTTTTCCCAAAGCAATTAGCACGAATGTCACCTAAATAGGAAAAAACAAGAAGCAACAAAACAACAGTTCAAAAGAATAAATGCTAGCATTATTTGCGCACATAGCGAGCACAGCAACTGGATTTCCATCTTCCTATTTTCTTGATAGCTTCCCACCCCATCCCCAATCTTGCCGCCTCCGTGGCTGCCCCAATTCTAAAGGAATGAGTCGCAAAGGCTGTAGGATTTTCCCCAAGTAAAAGCAATGTTTTCTTTAAAACAGTTAACAACTGGGAACTGGTAATCTTAGGACCTGATCCATGCACAAATATGGCACCTTGTTTAGAATGGGACGCTGAGTTGAAGTTTGCCCACTCTAATACTGGGCAGCAATTTTTTATACTACTACTGTTAAGAAAAACCCAAACACCTCTCCCCAACTGATCTGTTTTGGACCGTCGTAACAAGATCCTAATTGTGTTACCCATTAAGAAGACCTCATCATAACAAAGGCCCGCCTTGTCTTTCAAACCCAAAACTTCGTAGATCCGAAATGCTCCAAAAAACAACCAAATCATGCATAATCTGAAGCCAGCCACTTTTGTTTCATTGTAACAAACAACAGGCAACTGAATAAAAAATTTTTGCAAGAGTTGGAAAGTGATAGGGGCACATGTCTGCAATCCCATGGCCTTTTCCCTGCTTAACCCCTTCAACATTTTCTGAACTAGGATATTGTCTACCGGGTCAAATCCCCAAAATAACTGGCCATAAAAAGACCCCCCAACAGTTTTCCCCCTATCGTGGAGTGGGACAAACCTTTGTTAGCCAAAGAACAGTACAAAATCTAGTATCAGAGGGATTCTATCTTGCATATTTTTGTTGGAATGAAAAACCGTTTCATAACTTAGAAATTCTAACCATGCTTGTCTGTATGTCCGCCTGGTGGTTTCAGCTAAGGAGTTCTCTATGAGCTGCGCAATTCTTAGTACCCTAGGGCCCAAACGCTCGACGGAATGGGAGTCTTGCTGGCTTCTGCCCCTCCTGAAAACGCTGCCAATGGAAACGTGAAAGTGCATCAGTGATACAATAATTCACTCCTGGTATATGCTTAGCTTGAAAAACAATGTTCAACCTCAAGCTTAACAACATGAATGCACGGAGCAAACTCAAAACTTTCACATCCATAGCCTTCTGATGGTTAATCAAGCTCACCACCATCATGTATCGACGTGAAAAAGGACTGACATATTCCGAAATTCATTGTCCCACGCCATCAGTTCCACACTCAAGGGAAACAGTTCGAGAAAAGCAATAATCCGCCCTTTCTTCAATCAGTTCTCCGGCCAGCGTTCCGCACACCAAAAGACTCCAAAACCAGTGGAACCAGCCGCATTAGAATATATTTGCACTTGCCATAACAATGGTTCCTCTATGAAATGTACAGGGACTCCATTGAACTCGTCTAAGAACGTGAGCCAAACCTTCAGGTCCTCTTTTACCTGCCTAGAAATGCGCACTATGTGATGTGGCAACCTAGCTCCAGACATAGCCATGCCTAATGATCTACAAAATGTGCGCCCAGCTCTAATTACTCTACATGCAAAATTGAGATATGCAAGTAAATGCTGCACTTGACGTAGCTCCAGTTTTATCTTGTCCAATGCCCCCACCACACAAACCTTTATCTCTTGCCATTTATCCTGTGATAGTGGGCCATCATAATGCTGGTATCAATCTCAATGCCCAAAAAGAGTATCTGAGAGTTGGGACCTACTGTTTTTCGGGTGCTAACGGCACACCAAATTCCTGAGCCAGTGTCTGAAATGTAACCAAGGCCCGCTGGCATTGCTGAGTCCCGGCTTGCCCCATGAACAAAAAATCATCCAAATAATGACAGGCCATAGCTGACGTGCAAACTTGAGTAAGAATCCAATGCAAAAATGTGCTAAAGGTCTCGAATAGTGCACATGACACCGCACATGCCCATAGGAAACACTATATCTACATAATAGGCTTCTTCAAAAAACATGACCAAAAGTTCAAAGTCTGTCGGATGAATTGGTAACAGCCTAAATGCCGACTTTATATCACATTTGGCCAAGTCTGTACCCTCACCCAGAAAATGTATCATTCTTAATGCCTCATCAATAGACGTGTAAGACACCGCCGTCTCCTGTTGAGAAATAAAATCATTTATTGATGTGCCTTCCTGCCAAGACAAGTGCTGAATCATGCTGAAATCCCCAGGTGTCTTTTTTAGAATGACCCCCAACGGAGAGACAATCAGGTTGGGCAAAGGACAATGCAAAAAGGGGGCCCGCTGTTCTGCCCAAGGCAACCTCTTCCTCCAATTTGGCTCGTACGATCAGCGGTAAGTCTTTAGCTGATCTGAGATTAGCAGCCCAATGCCTAACTCGAGGACTCTGGTAGCTTTTCTTGAACCCTTATTTAAATCCCCAAAACAATTTACTTGCCGCTTGACTGTCAGGATAGCTTTCTAACCAGGCAGCCAATGCCTCTAATTTAACTGGGGTATGAGCTTTTTGCCATAAAAGGGAATGACCCACCCCGTCCTCTGGCACTAAAGCCCTGGTCTTGTGTTCTTTGTCCTCCTGCCCCTGATCCGGCTGAAAGACAGGGGATAATGGCATGTTGCCCAACACATTCCGAACATTCGTGTCGGAAATGACGCGCTGGTCTATTACAAAATCCCCGATTGAAGTTCCAGCACGCTCCCCATCCAGCCGCTTGACCTCTACCTGTGCCACCCGCCCCTTGGTGGGCGGGACGCGGCAGAAAGGGCCGATATGTGACGGGCAGGCCACTTGCTGTGTGCGTTGTCGCCAGTGGATGTGCTGATGACATCCACTGCATCCACAACTCTGCGTCGACCTCCCCCCAGGGTTTTTCACTGAATAGACTCATCCGGGCTCTAAATTCCTTGTCATAATTAAGCCAAGAATAACCCCCAAATTGCAACTGAGCCTTCCTCACTATGTCCATATACTTGAAAAGAGCAACTGCCCTGTCAGGATATGTCTCAGCATATATACTCGCAAAAATGAGGAAGGCCGATGTCCAATTTTCAATGCTACGTGGAACCCTTGGGCGCCTCGCCAATTCCCACTCTTCCTCTTTCGACCCTTCCCTCACCTTCACTTCCCTATGTAATAACTTGAACACATCAACGAACTCGTGGTCCCAAATTCTCAGCTTTGTTAATGCTGATAAATGAGTACCCAATGGCATAGCCAGCCCCATGTATGGAAGCCGTTTGTTGAAACCTGACCCCACACTTCCTTGGCTATCTGTGTTACTAGTCTTGTCCTGTTCTCCTGGTCACCTTTGCCTTCAATGCACCTGTCCACTACTTCAGCATCATTCACCACAGAATCGTCACCCCTAACCCTCTTGTGAAATTGCCTATGTTAATTCTCACCATCACCTTCCCCAGCATCACCAGTAAATGTGTTATTAGAATCCCATACTCCCCACCACAAGCGCTTAACGCATGTTAGCTGATCCGCTCTTTCTTGAAATTCCGAGCAAACTTTCTTCACCTGTTCTCTGTTTTTTTACCTCTTCCTTGTAGTTGCTGGGTCCTCTCTTGACTTCTGCAACAAGTTAAAAAAGGAGGTTGCCCCAGTCCCACCCCCCACCTCTACACCCCCCTCCATCTGAATATACCATTTGTCATTGGCCAACCTATTGCAAATTTCACCCTCCTCCAAATTCCCAAAACCTTCTTCCCCACCGTCATCTTTACCCACAGCACCATGTCCGACATTACTGCCACCAGGACACTCACCATCCCCTACACCTCCATCAAAATATCGCTAATTAATGACAGACCCACGCTCTACAGGCCTGCCCGCACAACTAGAATCCGCACTAGATCCGTCAGTGACTGAAGAGAAATGAATGGCAACCGCTACTTGTGCCGCTGGACGAACAGGATGTAAACCCTTAGCAGATCCTTGATCCGCACCAAGTTGCATCTGCCGGTCGCTCAAACCAGAAGGGCCTTGCAACCACTTCATATCCACCTTCTTCCTCAGGCTCTTCTGACACCCACCCTCCCTTTCAGAACTAACGTTTTTGGCACAAGCTACCCACACCCATTGCCCTTCTGCCTCACGACCACCATGAGCCAAGGGGGGGGACACTGTCCTGGGGGGGAACGTGTACGCGTAAATATATACTCTGTATTGAAATGGCTTGCTGCCCGGTTGTGAACCAGTGTCTGCTGCCCAACGTCCATTCGCCTCACCTGTTGGGGGGCACACACCTCTTCTAAGTCTAACTCACATTCAATAACATCTTCAAAATTCCTACTTCCTCTGACACATTGAGGCTGCAGCTCTGAACCACTGGAAATGCTGTCCTTAGCCATATTATTAAACCCTTGACTAACACTGGTATCATGTTTGCAAACCGGAGCGTTATTGAAAACAAAACCTTCCATAGCTAGGTGAGGGGTGAAGGTTGACAATGTGGGAAAGCTAACTTCATCTTCGCTGTCACTAGGGTACTCCACCAGCATAGGGGACAGCTGTGACACTACACGCTCAGGCGCGCCATCGTGGCTGCTCAAAGGGGTGCCCCAATAGACAATGGACACATTTCTGCTCTCTGCGCACCTTGGGACTCCCCCACCGATAAATTCATGGCCCTGTCACACCCCCGGCCCCTCCCTCCACGGAGCCCGCTCCTATCTGATGGCACAGAAAGCATCTGTAAAACACTCCCACCGTCCTTCACCCTTTACAATATCAAACTCACCAAGGGCTTGCGGGACCTGGGATGAAGCTCTTACCGGCATATCAGGGGACAAAGAATGCACCCTCCTCTTCAGGGCCTGTCGCACGACACCAGTGCCAGCACCAACACTATGCGGTCTACTCCACTGCAACCGCACCGACCCACGACCTCCCGCTGCATACTGAGGTAAACAAGCCTCTACTGCGCGCTGCACTCCTCTGGCAGCCAAGCGCTTAGGCAGCTTCTGAGGGGCCTCCGTCACCAACCGTGCTGCAGACGACAGCAGGCCTTCTCTGCCCGCCTCATGAATAACTTTCAAGGCCTCCAGCAACTCCGCCTTAAGTGCCATGCTGCCGCTGTAGGCAGCACACACAAAACGAAAATAAATTGGCTCACGTGAAATTTTGCCGCAATAAACAACACCTCCCGCCTCCCTGCCAAGCTCCTCACAGATTATTTTGCGCCTAACGCGCAGTTACTAATTGCCGGCAGCGCCCGCCTGCTCTCAGCCCCTTCAAACCCAATCATTGCTCATGTGCTTGCCTTCCCGGTGTGTTCGTGTGGTTGGAGTGTATGCCATTTATTGCAGTATTATCCTTGTTTCTGTGTTTCGTTCTCTTTTGTAACATGCACACGCCACTTTTCTCTTGTAACACACTGTTTGCTACCTTTCACATTTTGTTTGCTTTTGATACTTGCACAAGTGCCACCATTGCCTCGTAACGTGTCTTCTTGTGCCTCTGTGTCTAGCATATTTTGCAGTATATTGCCTCTAAATGTACTTTGTTTTTCTCTTGTAACCTGCACACTTGTCACTCCTTCCTCATGTATTGCACTGTTTGCTACCTCATGTATTATTTGCTCACAATTGTCACTTTTACCTCATGTAACTATTTATTTATTTATTTAAAACATTTATATAGCGCAGCTATCACCTTACAGGTATCCTGGCGCTGAGATAACTCCTAAGATAGATGTACTGGGAGACCGCAATAGAATAGCCAGAAATTAACATTTAGGAAACAGCCAAGTTTTGACCCGTTTCCTGAAAGGGAGAAGTTCCCTTATTTGGCGGATGTCCAAAGGCAAGCTATTCCAAAGTTTGGCCGCTGCAACTTTGAAAGATCTCCCTCCGGTCATGACCTTTTTGAATCTCGGTACTTTGACAAGACAGGCCGTTGTAGATCGGAGGGCTCTGATTGGAATGTACCAGTCAAACATAGATTGCAGGGAGCCGGGCCCGACTCCATGCAGGGCTTTAAAAACAAGACAGAGAGATTTGAAGGCCACTCGCTGTTTCATAGGGAGCCAGTGAAGCTTGGCCATTGCCGCGGTGGCCGAAGATCTCCTAGGCCAGCCAAGGGCCAGTTTGGCAGCGGCAGTTTGAACTCTTTGGAGTCTGTCTAACAACACGGACGGGGCCTCGAGCAGCAGCGCATTGCAATAGTCAAGGCGACTAAGAATGGTACACCTGACTATTAAGGCCCGGGCCTGTGAGGGAAGAAGTGGCAAGATCTTACGAAGAGAGCGAATGAGGGCCGAGCAGGTGGACACTGTTTTCGCAGCCTGGGCCTCCATACTGAGTTTGAGTAACTAATCGTCTGCTTTTGTAATTTGTTCATTTGTATTTTTTCTGTTCCTATTGTGAAGCGCTCTGACGCCTTCGGGTAAAGTCCACGCTATATAAAAACGCATAAATAAATAAAATAAATACAATTGCCCCGAGTCTGTACCATCTGGGCGAAAAACCCCAGGGGGAGACTGCTCGCGCTACGCTCCCCCTGGGGCCGCCAGTGTGTTTTTTAACAGACTCATGTGCTTGCCTCAGTTTTCGAGTGTACCACAGCAGTGTCAATTATTGCCAAGGCACAACAATCTATCCGATTTTGTATTTTTGCCAAAATGAAATACTTGAAGGTTTTGAGCCTCTATGCTTCAGCAGTAGTTACTTTACCCAAGACCACGTTCAATTTATCTTACAGATTTTATATAGTGCGAACTCGACCTGAAGGTATTGGAGCACATTACATGAGCACCGGTTACTTACACAAAATCATTTTCATGTTTTTATTAGGTCTGGTGTGGGCGGGGTCTGCGGTGTCTTTCTAAGTGGCCAGTCCAATTTGCTCAGGGTTGTATGCAGTGCAAACGTTATACGTTTAATTGGAGAGTACAGGCACTTCTCGGAAACGAGCAGGTACTCGTGGCCCCGTGTGATTTCCTTTGCTGGCCGCAGTCCAACACTGTGTCCTACACGGACCTACAACTCAAGAAACTTTCAGCACTGTCACGCTGCACTGTGCCTGCTCATTTGGCCCAGTGTTGAGCGTGGCTCTCACTGCCCCCATTCCCCTGGCTAGGGCACCTGATGGCAATTCTAATCCTGTCCCATACGGCGCTTGATTGTTACGCTTCGACCCCTCATAGGCAGGTAGCAAGAGCACTTTTTTAGGTCTCGTGACCTTTCAATGCGCGCAAGCGCATTGAGGGAGCGAGAATTCAAGTGCTCAAAATAATCGTGAAACCAAGGGTTTCGTTCGTGCGGTTTTCTTAAAGTTCACGTGAATCACATGAGCAAACAAGCACGCGCATTCACGGCCGCACAGCACATCAAAGGGCTTCGCCCAGCGTGCGCTCTGCGGCTTCTCCTCCCCTAACATGCACACGCTATCTCAGCTCTCCTGCCCCCATCCGGCTTCCCTCCGGCCACTCTCCGTGAGTCATGTATTTCCTAATAGCCAGAATGCTTACACTGTAAAGACCGCGTTTCTAATTCTGTTCCCATTCATGGACTCTTACATGCTACTAGAACTATTGAAAGATCTCACATGTGTAGGAAGTCTAGATTAGAATGTGATGTGTTCATACAGCGCCTGTGCTGCAGTCGTGCTGCTTCGCAGCGGTTTGCGTAACAGCTTACGCTACTTTCAGAGGAAGTGGCAGGAAAGGCAAATTGGACCCTTGCGGGATTGGAACTAATGAGCCGCAGGTTGCATCAGAATCCTGCAACTGGTGCCCTCACCACACAGGCTACCTTTCTGGCCTTAAAGTATTTATTTGTTTCACATTTTCTTGCACAACCAGTCTGCTGCCAGCATCTCATGAGCCCTTGTAAGTGAAGTGCGTGCAGGAGTTAAAACGTGACTCAAGATACCAGTAAATGCTTTTTCTCAAGACTTCACTAAAAATGACACTTTTTTTTTTTACACCCCTATAGCATGCCACATCGACTTGCCAACATGTTCAGTCACTCAGGAAATTGAACTTTCTATAGCTCCTGATGAACTAGTCTGAAGAACAGCCTTTCTTAAAATCAAGAACATTTCAGCCATTTAACTGCTCGTTTACTGCTGCGTCCTGCCTTTGGACTATGTACGCGCTGTACAAATATCACATCCACTGTCCACACATCATTGTGCGTCATTATTTACAACGACAACCACCACCACCCATGTGGCACCCCCCTCTCCGCCCACGCACAGCACCACACGAGCTCGCCACACGTGCTGCCTCAGCGGAACCGCCTGCCCCATGAAGGGGCGGAAGCGAGCATGATAGGCAGAGCCAGCCCTGCAGGAAGTGGTGATGTTAGCACATCTGTTGCAGATCCAGGCTCGGGATGAGGTCATGTGTTTACTTCTCTTCCCGGTTTCACAAGCGTGGATGACACAAGGCGAACTTTCGAACAGGAGGAAGCAAACCCTACGACCAGACATCCCCAGTGTACCACAAGTGTGTCTACACCAGACATCCCCAGGGCACTACAAGTGGGCCTACACCAGACATCCCCAGGGCACCACAAGTGAGCCTACACCAGACATCCCCAGGGCACCCCAAGTGTGCCTACACCAGACATCCCCAGGGCACCCCAAGTGTGCCTACACCAGACATCCCCAGGGCACCGCAAGTGTGCCTACACCAGACATCCCCAGGGCACCACAAGTAAGCCTACACCAGACATCCCCAGCGCACCACAAGTGTGTCTACACCAGACATCCCCAGGGCACCACAAGTGTGCCTACACCAGACATCCCCAGGGCACCACAAGTGTGCCTACACCAGACATCCCCAGGGCACTACAAGTGAGCCTACACCAGACATCCCCAGCGTACCACAAGTGTGTCTACACCAGACATCCCCAGGGCACCACAAGTGAGCCTACAACAGACATCCCCAGCGCACCACAAGTGTGTCTACACCAGACATCCCCAGGGCACCACAAGTGTGCCTACACCAGACATCCCCAGGGCACCACAAGTGTGTCTACACCAGACATCCCCAGGGCACCACAAGTGAGCCTACACCAGACATCCCCAGCGCACCACAAGTGTGTCTACACCAGACATCCCCAGGGCACCACAAGTGAGCCTACACCAGACATCCCCAGCGCACCACAAGTGTGTCTACACCAGACATCCCCAGGGCACCACAAGTGTGTCTACACCAGATATCCCCAGGGCACCACAAGTGTGCCTACAGAAGGGGGAGGCAGGCATGGCGCAGTGTAATGTGGGCACAGGACACGTGTGTCTAGGATGAGTGAGAATGTCTAAGGTATGACACAAGCTGCAGACAGACAACTCCACCCAGGAGTTTGCATCATAAAGGCATCATTTGTGGCCCAAAACCCCACAATTTGCGGCATTTCTGTTATAGACACAAAATGTGCCTGTCACAAACATACCTCTTGGCCTGTGGTATTTTACTGCTGAAGCCTCTGAAAGGTGACACTGCCTGACCTGGCAGAGTCTTCTGCCCCAAAGCGCTTAGAAGCCTACAAGCGTGCTGAGAAACAGGGGGCAATGCACACTCACCGCAAGACACGCCCCCACATACAAATACATTCATTCATACAGGCACTTCCCCACATAAATACATTCATTCATACACGAACTCCCCCACATAAACAAATACATTCATTCATACACGCACTCCCCCACACAAATACATTCATTCAAACACGCACTCCGCCACACAAATACATTCATTCAAACACGCACTCATTCAAACACGCACTCCCCCGCACAAACAAATGCATTAGGAAAGTTGGAGCTATTGGTTTTGTAAATGACAAAGCCCTTTATGTTTTTTAAAATGAAAAGAAAAATAAAAGGCATTGTTATTTGCAATTGTAATAGCTCCAACTTTCCTACTGCGAGACCTATTGGCAACGCCAGTGCTTGTTAGCTTTTCAGCACGCTGCACAGCATCTACAATACTCTAAGACATAGATCAAGGACCTTGGCAAAGCCAATGGATCCGGCTATACACTTATGAGGTCACAACGGCGAGACCTATTGGCTATGTCAATGCTTGTTATCCCATATTGCTAGTGAGTCACACACAATAATTTTAGGGGTTTGCGAAATTCATGTAGTTTCCTTTTGCGTAAATTCGCAAAATTGTAAAAAAAATTATGCGAATTTCATATCTAGCATTCAGACACAAGGGTTTGTTTGGCTCTAAAAAAAAATAGGTTGAGAAGTATTAAAAGTCCAACTAACAACATCCGCGCACGCTCTGTCTGCACTGTTCTTCAGCTTCCAGGAGATGATTTTTACCCGAATTTACTTGAAATTACAGGACATGGCGAAATGGTGTAATTTATTTCATAACATTCCTAACGTGAAATGCCGAGCTAACTGACATTATGCCCTAGCCTAAGTACTTTTACTGTTAGTAAGGAATGCACAGACTAACCCTGTAATAACACTGCGCAAGCGAAGTGCTGCATATAGGATGAATGCGAGCAATGCATCTCGCTAATTTATTTAAAATCCATAAAACCTGCAATCCAGGCTCCTTATGTCATAACATATGTAAATTGTTCATCGCCGCAGTTGCGCTCGAAGACCATAGGGTTTGAAGGCAGATCCAGTTTAGCGTGTCATGACGGCGGCGCGGAAATCGACCCTGGCTTCCAATCCTGTTATTTTTTTTTTTTACGCCATCATAGTTGCCGGAATCAAATCACGCCGGATGTAATGAAGTGCAGGTCTGCACACTGGAGATAATCCGATGCGTTTATCCGCAGCCTAACGGCTCTTGATAATATTTAATTACATTGGAGTTTTACTGTGGGAGATACCGACGTGCATGCAGCGCGCGCGCTGAAGTGCGGCGGGGTTTGTTATCAGTGCTTTGTGGAAAGGAGGCTACTCCAGACATTCTTACGCACTAGTTTTCTTCCCTTTTCCTGTAGTATTCTAAATGGCGAACACTGTTGAAGATGGGCGCAGGCATACCGGGATCCCATTGTGGTTTATTTTTTAAATTAATGTCAGATTACTTTCTTTGTCAGTTCTTTACCATTTTCATTGCCGAGGTCAGAGGTTCTTGTTCCGGGATTTAAGGTGGCTAAGCCATGAATACAAAGACGTGCGCTTGTCCCTGTATTGGAAGCTTTTGAGGAAGTCCAGGGGACAGCTACCCATGCTCTTGCTGTGGGGGTGCGAGCAAAGCCCAACAGTCACAGCTACACACATGATGCACTTGCTGCAGGGTGGCATGTCCAAAAGTCACAGCTACACATGCGCTTGTTATGGGGGTGTGGGCCATTCCCAACAGTCACAGCTACACATGCACTTTCTGCAGGGTGGCATGTCCAAAAGTCACAGCTACACATGCGCTTCTTATGGGGGTGTGGGCCATTCCCAACAGTCACAGCTACACATGCACTTTCTGTAGGGTGGCATGTCCAAAAGTCACAGCTACCCATGCTCTTGCTGTGGGGGTGCGAGCAATGCCCAACAGTCACAGCTACACATGCACGTGCTGCAGGGTGACATGTCCAAAAGTCACAGCTACACATGCGCTTGCTGCAGGGTGGCATGTCCAAAAGTCACAGCTACACATGCGCTTGCTGCAGGGTGGCATGTCCAAAAGTCACAGCTACACATGCGCTTGCTGCAGGGTGGCATGTCCAAAAGTCACAGCTACACATGTACTTGCTGCAGGGTGGCAAGTCCAAAAGTCACAGCTACACATGCGCTTGCTGCAGGGTGGCAAGTCCAAAAGTCACAGCTACACATGCGCTTGCTGCAGGGTGGCAAGTCCAAAAGTCACAGCTACACATGCGCTTGCTGCAGGGTGGCATGTCCAAAAGTCACAGCTACACATGCACTTGCTGCAGGGTGGCATGTCCAAAAGTCACAGCTACACATGCACTTGCTGCAGGGTGGCATGTCCAAAAGTCACAGCTACACATGCACTTGCTGCAGGGTGGCATGTCCAAAAGTCACAGCTACACATGCGCTTGCTGCAGGGTGGCATGTCCAAAAGTCACAGCTACACATGTACTTGCTGCAGGGTGGCAAGTCCAAAAGTCACAGCTACACATGCGCTTGCTGCAGGGTGGCAAGTCCAAAAGTCACAGCTACACATGCGCTTGCTGCAGGGTGACATGTCCAAAAGTCACAGCTACACATGCGCTTGCTGCAGGGTGGCAAGTCCAAAAGTCACAGCTACACATGCGCTTGCTGCAGGGTGGCATGTCCAAAAGTCACAGCTACACATGCGCTTGCTGCAGGGTGACATGTCCAAAAGTCACAGCTACACATGCACTTGCTGCAGGGTGGCATGTCCAAAAGTCACAGCTACACATGCGCTTGCTGCAGGGTGGCATGTCCAAAAGTCACAGCTACACATGCGCTTGCTGCAGGGTGGCAAGTCCAAAAGTCACAGCTACACATGCGCTTGCTGCAGGGTGGCATGTCCAAAAGTCACAGCTACACATGCGCTTGCTGCAGGGTGACATGTCCAAAAGTCACAGCTACACATGTACTTGCTGCAGGGTGGCAAGTCCAAAAGTCACAGCTACACATGCGCTTGCTGCAGGGTGGCAAGTCCAAAAGTCACAGCTACACATGCACTTGCTGCAGGGTGGCAAGTCCAAAAGTCACAGCTACACATGCGCTTGCTGCAGGGTGGCATGTCCAAAAGTCACAGCTACACATGCGCTTGCTGCAGGGTGACATGTCCAAAAGTCACAGCTACACATGCGCTTGCTGTGGGATTACAAGCCTTGCCCATTATTCAAATTGTCCAGCTGGATAAACCCGATTCACAAGAAACAGTTTTCGATGCAGTAAAATAACTAAAAAGAGTAGGGAACATCCCTGTACGACAGGTATGTGATCAGTGTACGGAGGTAGTTTAGCAATGTCATTCCATGTAGGGTTTTTAAGATCTTTAATGGATTTGTAGCGTTAGTGGAACTAAACCAAATAAGATAAAGGCAGCCAATATCAATCAGTACTGCTGGGTTCTGGTTCGTGTGCCTTTGTATTAGATATGTATTCCTGAGCCATTGACAGATATATTAACACATTTATCACGAACACTTGCAGGCCCTAAAATATTCCTTTACAGGTTGGCTTCACTCATCTTGATGATGTCACTGGGAATTCTCGCTTCAATGTATTAAATATTTGTGGCGCAGAAGAGCCAACAAGCAGTTTACCTGTTATGTTATGTATATTTGCAGAGTGCACGACTCACCCAGAAGGGTATCCTGGTGCTGAAAGCAGGTGCTGCTTGGGCTAAGCCTGGACCAAGACTTTGTGAAAAACCATATCATTAATTTATGTGATGTGCAGAGGTAGGTCGCTTCAGGCTTTAGGAGCGAGTCAGGAGAAGGCATGACCCCTGGACCTGGTTATGCATATACGTGGGATGTGTGCAAGTAGGAGTTCTCGTTGAGCAGAGGTGTCTGTTAAGTGTGTGAACGATAGTGTGATTGTTGAGTTAGGTGGGACTGATGTTGAGCAAGGCTTTTTATGTGTGTGTGAGGAGTTTGAAGAGTGCCCCTTGTGGATAGGGAGCGAGTGGATGTTTTTGAGGTGCAGGGTGTTGTGGGTCTGGGGGGGTAGTCTGAGTGTGAGCCTGTCTGTTGAGCTTCGTATGGTCTGGTCAGTTGTGTGTTGATTCCTATGTAGAGTGCATTGCTGTAGTCCAGTTTGAGGAGATGAGGGCCTGGGTGATGGTTCTGAAAGTGTTAAAGGGATGGCTGTGGGAAATTGGACTGTTGGTTGACTGGGGTGTGAGCAGTAATCACAATCCTTGTCAGAGTAAGGCACAAGCAAACCCCAAATTAACCTGTGCTCAACCCAAGGTAGCTTGGGAGAGAGCAGTCAAGCTTAACTTAGAGACAATGTTTAAAGTATTTGTTCAAAATTCCAAATAGTAAAACAGTGAAAACACCACACAAAAAGTATACCACACCAGATTAGAAAAATAGAACAGCATTAAATAAATAAAAGAAGACAAAATGTAAAAAATCCAGTCAGTAGAGCCTGATTTATAACTTTTTAAAGAATAAAGAGTAAAAATAGCATGTAAAAATAGCGTATAAAAGCATGAAGTGCCAATGACGGCTACGGGGTCATGTTGGACTGGGTCAAAGTCAAAAGTTCAGGCCGGCTGCGATGGAGCGTGGGTCGGATACAGTTCCAGATTAGTCTTGCTGAAGGTTCACCTTCTCAAGTTTTGTGCTGACAGTCTCGTTCGCGTTGGAGAGGGTTGTAAAGAGAAAGGAGAGCATAATGAACGGTTGCTGGCATGGCACGAAGAGTAGGCTGGCCATTGCAGATGGGCTGGTGCTACATATTGGCGGGCCCTCGAAGGCAGCCAAGGTTGTTGTACGAAGAGATGGGCTGAAAGTGGTTTTCGGTGCAAGCAGTGTAGTCTCAGTTCGAATGGGCCTATTTGTGATCGTGAAGAGCCTAAAAGCTTGATTTATGCTTGTTGAGCTACACCAATGGTCCAGGACCTGAGGGGTACTACTTGGGGGTCAGGAACTTGCTGTAACTGGATCCAGGAGCAGGTTGATTAGCCTTTTTTGCCCCTAAGGCTTAGATCAGGAGGTCAGTAGACTAGACCTTAGAGTCACTCTGGGGTCCTAGGTTTAAGATTAAGTTTCAGGTCCAGTTCTTCTTCCTCATGGAAGAGGCCAGCAGGCATGAGGTCTGCACAGCGCGGCAGCAGTTTCTTCAGAAAAGTAGTCCAGCAGAGTGGCAGTCCTTGTAGCAGCATAGCAGTCCTTCTACCTGGAAGAGTATCCAGAGGTGCAGAAGTGTACTAAAGACATGAGGTCCAGGATTGCAGAGGAAGACCTGCCATGATGTATAGTGAATAACACTTGATCACACAGGGTTGAAACGTAAATAACATTACATTATGTCCTAAGTCAGCTATATTTGGAATATTTAAAGATGATATACCTGTTTTGGATACACCGAACAAAACATTTTTGGGACATTTTGATTATTTGTGGTTCCATGGTCTCATGTTTGTGTATGTGATCACTGGGAGATTTGTAATTTCCCTATGTATAAGTTAATGTGATGTATTGTTCTTTATGTTCTCTGGACATCCACTGAAAAAAGATAGATATACGTGTTTTGATATATGAAAAATAATATATTTATAACAAGTTAATGGTTGTGTTGCGTCAGTGGTTTTTAGAAGTCAATTTTCTATAAATGTTTATGTTTTTGAGAAGGAGACGTTTCACACATGTTTGAGGAATGATTTACTAGCCCATTTACTTGGACGACGCTATCACCAAGTGATGTAAAGCAGCAGCCATACGGGCCCCACCCAATAAAGTTGTGAAAGTAAGCAAAAAGGCTTTCTTTCACTAAATAGTGAGTGCTCACTTACCAAATATGTTATTTTGCTCGGAGAGATGAAGATATGTGCACCATTATTGCTTATTATTCGTCATGTAGGAATTAATAAAGTAGGTCTAGAAACGGTAAGTTCTTTGCTAAGCTCCTCTAATGACATTTTAGAAGAAGGATATATAAGAAAACATGCACCACCTACCTGTTCTGTTTGTGAGAGCCATAGGAAGGGGCTACGGGTTTGGAAGGCGCAATGCCATTTTGTGAATCTGAATGAGAAACGACTAGGATATATTTATTGATTCTGTACTTGAGTTTGCCCCCTTTGGGTTAATTGTTTTTGTATAAAGTAGCCTCCTTATTTTAGAACATTTTATGGAGAGTGGTCAGACGGTGAGTAAGGGCAGATATGCCTCTTGTAAGAAATGAAATTATTACCCACTGAAAGTACAGAATGGTGAATGTAGCTTATGTGATGGTGGAGCTGTGATCTCTGGTGGAATCAGAATTAAAAAGGAGTTGAACAATATAGCAATTTGGGTAGATGTAAGCAGGGTTTTCGTGGGTTGAAAAAACAGTGAGACTCTAAAAGGGGTGTGGAAAACTTGTTAAAGGGGCATGACCAACGCAATACGTGGAGTTGCCTGAATTATGAGAACTAGAATTGTATGCTTAAGAAAATCATAATGCTGCATTTAGCAGGGATAATAAAATAGCAAAAAGGTATATTTATTTTCCATAAGCAATTAAAGCAACAAACACTTTACATATACAACACAACACAACACAAACACATATACAAATGATTTACATTACTTAGAAGTCTATTGCAGGATTTCCCAAAACCCTTGGATATATTAATTGTGTCTATTTTGTTGGGGTTTCTCACATTTTTCATCAGCAGACCTTCTACCTTTTGCCACCCAACTCTTTACATCTATCTTTGCATCAAATGTTCCCTTTCATCCTCCACCACACTAGTGCTTAACTAGACATTGGATGGTGTTGTCACGGCTCATGCTTGGAAATAACCAAAGAGTTAATAACTGACAAATGTATGGTTGTCCCACGTTTAAATGAGCCTCTTGTGGAGGGAGAAGCTTCAAACTGTGGAACTCCCTTCTTCTGGAACTGAGGGAAAGTCCTAACCTCCTCTTCTTCAGGAGATCCTCAAAAACATGGCTCTTTATTCATTAATCTATCAGTTTTACCTTCAGCCAGCAGCAGCACCAACACACCTCGGGCATTTGTGCTCTTTCACAAATTTAAAAATCAAATCAAAGCAAAGAGTAGGAATGTTATAGTCTAATCATAAGGGCAGTGAGGATGCAACTTTCATTTAGGATAGTAACTTCATGGTATGTTTACTACAACCCCTAATTGGACCCCTTACAATTTTTTTTATTTACTGCTTGGATGTCACAGAATAACGAAAACATAAAATCTTTGCAAAAGTGTAAAATGGTAAGATTCTGTCCATTCCAACAGTCAACATGACGTCAATTGTATGATAACCAGAGGCAAGATTTCCAAGTTATGATGCAGTTTAGTGCATGCTTCTGTGAATTTGGGACATGTGGGGCATGCAAAGGGATGCATAGCATAGTTTTTGGGTGGGTTGGTGAAAGTTCACCCTGTGATTGAGGTATGCTGGTCCCTTGTTGTGTAGGGCTTTGCAGGCGTGGGTGAGCAGTTTGAACTGGCACCTTTTGCTGATGGGGAGCCAATGCTGAGTTTTGAGGTGGGACGTAATGTGAGTCTGCCTCGGGAGGTCTAGGACGGGCCTGGCTGAAATGTTCTGGATGGGTTGAAGTTTGTGTAGTAGTTGTGTGGTGATTCCTACATAGAGGGAGTTGCCCCAGTCCAAGCATCTGGTGATGAGGGCCTGGAAGACGGTGCATCTGATGCTGATGGGGAACAACTTGAAGATTTTCCTGAGTATGCACAAGATGAGAAAGCAGGTGGATGAAACAGCATTTATCTGCTTCCTTATTTTGAGCCTGCTGTCGAGTATGATTCCGAGGTTTCATTCGAGATCTGTGGGTGTGGGTGAAGGGTCAAGTGGGATGCCCACCAGGGGTCATCCCTTGTGTAGTTGCTGTTCCTGATGAAGAGTTTTTTTGTTTTGTTGGTGTTTAGTTTGAGGCACCTGTTCTGTATCCAGCTTGCAACTCTGGTCATGCAAATGTGGAAGTTACTTTTAGTGTTAGTGGGGTCTGTGGATAGGGAGAGGATAAGCTAAGCTTCTGTGCAAGAGATGATGTTCATGCCGTAAAATCTGACCACGGTGGCCAGAGGGGCCATGTATTTGTTGAATAGGATTGGGCTTAGTGAGGATCCTTGTGGGATGCCACAGATGATGTTTTTTGGTTCCCGGTGTAAGGTGGGATGCAGACTTTTTGGGTTCATCTGGAGAGGAAGGACACAATCCACTCGAGTCCCTCCCCTTGGATCCCCATTTGATGAAGTTTGTGCAGGAGGGTGTAGTGGGCATGGTGTCAAGTGGTGCAGAGAGATCAAGAAGAACTAGGGTGTGGGAAATAGACTTTTTATCTTGACACTCACTCAGCTATTTTGTACTCTGTATAAAAGTATATGTTATCTTGCCATTCACTCCGCCATTTTGTGCTATACCCTTCATGACTGACCTTCTCTCTGTATCACAAACACTCTGGAGCTCCGCATTTGACCTGCCACATTCCTGCATGGATGCTCACACCCTGTTCATGCTTTGGCCTGCCACAAACTGACCAGCCCATGCTCAACCAGTCGGACAGGGAGTTTCCCAGATGGTTATAATCCTCACCCAGCACACTACGCCCTGCAGGCGTCTGACAACTACCATCTACAGGCCTATCAGATTTATCTCTGCTTGCTGTGTAATCATACCTCTCGCCTGTGCCCTGCAGGGGTCCAAACAACTACAATTTGTGGACTTATTTGCATAAACATGCTTTTCGCCTACACCCTGCAGGGGCCTCACCGCTATCATCTGTGCTTATCAGATTAACCTTTGTTTGACATATAATCATGCCTTTTTTACCTATGCCCTTCAGGGGCCAAAAAACCAACACCTGCTGATTGTATCAGAATAACCATTATTTGTCCTAGCATGCACAGGGTGGGGATGAAGGGTATATAAGGTGCAGAACCAAAGCACTCAGCAGACTGCCTTCTCAGACAGCTATGGGTGTCTGTTGTTGATGCTCTCTCCATCTCATGAGATTGTAATAAATATCCTTTCTCTCCGTGCTCCAGAGTTGGTCTCAGTTTGTATTCCAGACCCGTGGATTATAGGGTGACCCTGCACCTTTTGGGTGGTCCCCCAAAATCCACAATTGGTGCCCAACGTGGGCTGATCAGAGACGCGGTTGCCCGGTCGAGGGGTCCCGACAAGGAAGTTGAATGGAGGGTGGTGGGGCATGCCTAAGCGAAAAAGACTCTTGTAGCCACCACCCGACCTTCACTACATCCGAAAAGACCTCCGCAAGTGGCTCCGGTCCTGACTCAGGCCCCAATAGACCTGGACGATCTTTGCAGTAAAGAGACCACCTGTAGAATGAGACAACGGATTCTGGAAGGGTCGCTGATTTGCGACACCTTTTTGTTTGTACTTGGTTTTGGTTGTCTGGTTTGTTTGATTTCACAATAATCACCAAGTAGGGAGGAGGAATTCTTGTCCATTCAGTTCCCCAATTCAATATTCCACATAATCAAGTGAGAGAATGGACACTTGTAACTACGTTACCGTAGGTTAGATTGAATCACCCTCATAAACGCTATGTTGTCTATGCGGCCTATATCTTTTTTCCGCCCCACATATGCTTCATGGCATTATCATAGGGTGTTCCAAATTCGTGCTGTATGCCTGCCTCAAGCCTGAGGCAACCTCTGGTGCAGCGTAGTAGTGTCCAGAGATAAATAGACACCCCCAAACAGGAAGTAAAGATTATTTCCGTAAAAGCAAAGCTACACCTGGTTGAAACTTTAATTGCCAAATGGTGAAGTTTTGTAATTAAAACCAAAGGGTATAATTGCAGATCGTGTTACTAGATCTCGTTATATCACTTTAAACAGCGTCAACATGTTTCTGCCCCATCTCGCCCAGCCCGGTCTAAGGGGCATTCGTCAGGACAAACAATATAAATTTAAAATCCGTTACTTACACAATTTGTGTAGTACTCAGTGGTGTTTTTTGTTAACACTCTGTTTCTAAATAGACCAATTGTACCTGTAATAAAAGAAACGCACATACAGATATGGGGGTACATGTTCAGCACTCTTAATTAATCTCAATTTGAGACACTCAAAGCAAAATGGTGCTAATATTGTGCACGTTAGAGGAAATTAAAAAAAAGCAGTCCTTATGGAGACCACCGTGTTACGCTACATTTGGAGGTGATAGGAATAACATGTGGATAGATTCTTGTTTGTCTCTATTCAGGGGAATGGTCGATGTCTAACTATCCCAGTTTTCCATGATGTTAAAAATGGTTTGTAAGTTCATGTTCTCTGTTGCATCTACTATGAGCACATGTGCGGTGCCCTGTTAATGCTTTCAAAATCCTTAGTGTATGGTTATTACAGTTTTCTGTCTATTTCAACGATAAGTCAGGTATGGCTGCTCGGTGTTTGATTCCGTGAGTCGGCTGTACTGCGTTACACTATTGGCTCTATGCCGCTAGTTTGCTCTTGGTCTAGCACATGTGTTTAAGTTGGTAAGCATGATATTACTGTAATGCTCTCCTCTGGTCGTAATTACCGCTCTGTATCAACAGCGAATATATGCGTTTCTCGCTATTATATGTTACCGTTTATTAACTCGCATCCTCTTAATCACACATGGTAGCTTATAGAAGTACGGATAATTACCTTAAAGGCTTTATCGTCGTGCGTCAACAGGGAAAAAGGGACACACTGGTCCTGAGCTGGAAAAGAAATAAACATGCGGGCGTTTACTTTACCGCGTATCTGGCCAAGACTGCTGTTCTCTTGTTGTCGCCGCCATTCTCACCCGCAAGTGTAAAATACTCCGCGTCTAGTGCTGGCTCTGCCCCTGGACGCCGAGGACACGTTTCCTGCTTGCTTATCTAATCATATTGATAGAGAGAGGACTATGAGTGTTTCTCTTAAATGTGAACTACTAGATTTATCTTCTTTGTATTATAAATATAGACATTAGTTTTATATTTCTCGATGTTGAATTCTGTTTCTTTTAAGAAGAATGGCAATTGACATTGTGAACGAAGTAATCAGTATTTATCACAAAACGGGTAGTGGTGTCCCAATTGTACAGGATGCTACGATACATAGACAAACTGTTCCTCAACTACCCCCCCTCTGACATGCCACAATGAGAGTAAAACCATAGTAAAACATCCACCCCCCTAGACTCAATATTGTAAGGTGTGTCCTCCTCCCTCGCCCTGCTCGTGGGAAATGTGTGTCATGGCGGTGGTCAAAGTGTATCAGCAGCTAGGGGCCCCTCAATCTCGTTCCCTATGAAGCCGCAATGGTCCCCTGCTCTTCCACTGTCTCCTCATCTATCTCCACCCCCAAGCGTTGGAAGTCGTCCAGTAGTGCCATCCAAGCTCTAGCATTCTCCAAGGACTTCTCGTTGCATGTGCGCCTAGCCATCCCCAGCCTGCAATTGCCTTCGCATGCCGCCCACTTGCTAAATTCTTTGCGCCAGCGCTCTATCGCAGGTCCCCTCGCTGTTTTCCAATTGGAGGTAAGCTCGCGTTTCGCTAAAATCAATCCTAGGTCCATGAATTTGCTAGTGACCTTGGTCTTGGCCGTGTGGGGAAAGAGGTGGAGCAGGCCTACCCCCGGCACCCGCTCTATTTCTCTGTCCACTACTTGAATGTATGTATGTATTTTTTGTAAAGCGCGCGAATCACCGGGGGGCATCACGGCGCTGTATACCGCTGGGGAACCCGTCCTGGCTTTCCCTGTGGGATGGTCCCTGCTGGGAATCCCCAAGGTGGAGCCAAGCATCCCCAGGGTTGGGGGGGCCGTTGTGGAGATTAGGCAAGCTAATGCCAAGAGTTGCCAAGTGGGACCCATGGTTAGAGTGGGCACCGAAGCGAGAATTATCGAGTCCGCTGACCCTGGTCCACGACCCTGCCGCCTCGGGAATCGAACCCTGGTCCCGGGCCGACTTCTGCTCCCGGGTCTGCCGCCTCTAACCAGTGAGCCACACCACTCCACTACTTGCGCTAGTGAGTCGAGTACTTCCTGCCAGAAGTTCGCCAGGTTCGGACAGGACCAGAACATATGAAGGAAACCCGCTCCCTCTTGTCGGCACCTCGGACAAGTCGCATCCCCCCCCGAAATATTCGTTCAGCTTAGCAGGCGTGAGGTATGCCCTGTGAAGTACGTAGAACTGTATCAATTGGAACCGAGCGTTACGGCAGCATTTCCAGGGTCTCTCAAGCGCATTTTCCCATGTTTTATCGGCTATTGGGTCCCCAAGATCTTCCTCCCATTTCTGGCGTAAAGCTGTTAGGGGTGGGCGTAGGTCCTCAGTTATTCTCCGGTAGAGGCAGGACACTGCTTTGATGGTACCCGCTGCCATCACCACTAAGCATGAGCGCAAAATCTGTTACGCTCGCGGATTTTGCGAATTTTCGGTAAATTCGCGATCCGCAAATTTACCGCGAATTCGCAAATCCGCGCGCGGCGGATTCCGGGGGCAAAAGTTCAAGCCTTGCTGGCCTGTTAAAGCAGGTGCTCGAGCGCCTGCTTTATTTTATCTATTAGAGCTTCCTGTTGAAGCTAATTTAGTAACTATTTTAGGATGGCGCTGGCAGCTTGCCGGCGCCATCGTAAATTAGTTACAACAGGCACAAAACGGTGGCGTCTTCTTGAATAAATATGAAGGGCAGGGTTCATTCTGGCACGACGGTCCTGGCACAAAAATTAAACCTCAACCGCAAGCACTTACAGATATCAATTAAGCATGTGCCCTAGTTGAAGCTTAAATTCAGTTACTCATTCATCGGCCCAAAAAACAATCGTGAGCGTTGTCAAGGCTGGGCAGATGTGCCTTCTTCCGAAATATACCATCGAAAATCAGCTGTGATGCTGGACAGAGGCCTTTGCATCCTTGACTTTCACGAGCGCAATCCTCGTGCTGTTCCTGTGGCCAGGAGCTTCTGTATCTTCATCTGCTGCTCTGATCGGTCTCTGACCTTTAATGCACACAAGAGGCATGTGCACTCGCATGGAAGCCCCGTCCGTTTGGCCCCGCCCACACACTCGCGGTGTGCACCGTCTTCCCGCCATTTACCCACCATGATGGACAGCTCACTCAAGGGACCCCTGCGCTCTTCGGCGCGATTGCATAGTAACACACACCTGGTCGCTGTAGACAACTCTCTGGCACTTTAGGCAGCTGTAGTGTAGTAAAAGCACTATACATCTACCCAACGAGGCAGCACTTACTGATTATCTAGTAGAAAGTACTCCAGTTGAGTAGAGGTATGGCACAAAACGGTGGCGTCTTCTTGAATAAATATGAAGGGCTGGGTTCAATCTGGCACGATGGTCCTGGCATGGAAGCCCCTCCCCAAATCCGCCGATCCGCAAAATCCGCGGATTTTGCGGATCCACGATCCGTGAATACGCAAATCCGTGAATCGTGGATCCGCAAAATCCGCCCATGCTTAATCACCACGTACTGGCAAGCCAGTGATGTGGTAGGTTCCGTCAAGCCTGACCCCCAGTGTTTTCTGACGGCCGCTGTGAGAGTTGCATGCAACAAGAAGTCCCCTTGTGGAAGATCATGTCGCACGTGAAGCTCTTCAAATGGGAGGAGGTTGTTATCCTCATAGAGGTCTCCCAGTGTCATAAGTCCCAATTCCTCCCAGGTCTGTAATCTTCCCCAATCGCCTCCATGCGGGAGTGCCATGCACATAGTTAGAGGGATTTCAGGTGCATAAAGACTCCGGTTCCTCATTGTCCTAGCCAGGCAAAGCCAACACTGCCGGAGCACACATACGTCAGTGGTGACTACTTCCCTGCACAGTGGTAAGTTTAGCAATACCCGGGACAGCCGGTCAAGGTCCGGGCCCAGTAGTTGCACTCCATCCGGGTATCGGAGTCGCCCCGCTACCCATTTGGTGAACCATTGAAATTGCGCCGCCTGGTAATAGGCCTCTAGGTTAGGCAGCGCGAGTCCGCCCTCCGCCCTGGGTCGTTGCAAAGTGGCCAACGCCACCCTACTGGGAGCCCCATAGGAAACCTGTGATCATGGTGTTCAATTGGCCAAAAAGGGCGCTCGGATCCAGACCGGCAGGGTGCCTAAGTAATAAAGGAACCGCTGCAGTATGACCATCTTTATCAGGGCTGTCCTGCCTGCCACTGAGAGCGGCAGCGTTTTCCAGAACTCAAAGCTAGTCTTGGCGGCTCGTAACGCCCTCCCTATGTTCCCTTCGAGCAAGTCCTCCTGAGTATGATAGATTCTAGTTCCAAGGTACGTGATGCACCTCGTCTCCCACGAGATCCCATCTACAGGGGGCATCTCCACTGCCGTGGCCCTAGTAGGGAATAAGTGTGACTTTGTCCAGTTCACTCTGAGGCCCGCCTCAGTTGCCAGGAGGCCCAGCAGTGCTCTGGCCCCTCGTAGCGCCTCCCCAGAGTTTTCCAGGAACAGTAACATATCGTCTGCGTATAGCGCTATCTGCTGTATGTGATCGCCTACTAATAGTCCCCTATAATACTTCCCCGTTCGGGCTTGGGCTGCCAATGGCTCCACCGTCAGAGCGAAGAGCAGAGGGGAAAGCGGACAACCCTGACACGTTCCCCTGGCCACTCTGCAGGTCGCCGAAATGAGCCCTCCCGTTCTGACTCGTGCTGTGGAGGCACTGTATACCAGCCCGGTCCATCGCACAAAGCCTTCTACCAATCCAAAGCGCCTCAGAACTGCGAAGAGATAGGGCCACTCTAAACTATCGAATGCTTTCTCAAGGTATACTGCAAAGATGCATGCCTCGTTGATGTCATATGTGTCGGCTTCAAGAATCCGGAGGAGTCTTCGCACATTCATTGCCGTATTTCTGGAGGGTATAAACCCAGCTTGATCCACATGGACCAATGTTGTCATGTGAGGCAGTAATCGGGAAGCAAGGACTCGGCTAAGAATTTTATAATCCAGATTTAACATTGCCAATGGCCTATACGATCCCCTGTCCCACGTCTGCTTATCAGGTTTGAGGAGAGGGACTATTATCGCCTCCCGCGTGGTAGCAGGAAGAGTGCCCTCCTCCCGTGCCTGGTTGTATAGTGCCACAAGGTATGGGGTCAAGATATCAATAAATGCCGCATAGAACTCAATTGGCAGTCCATCCGTGCCTGGTGTATTGTTGCGTGCCATATGTTTGATGGCGCAGCGGATTTCACCCGGCGTAATATTCCCCCAAGTTTCTCGGTTCTCTCCAGATCAAGGACCGGGAGGGTGATGCCGGAGATAATTCCCTCAGTGCCCAAGGGCTCAGGGTCCAGTCTGCTTTCATACAGTCTAGAATAATATTGCAAAAACGGGTCGTTGATGTCTCGCTGGGTGTATAATGACACCCCTGCGTCATTTCACATCTCCAGGATGCCCATGCCACGTCTTGAGGGCTGAGCTAGCCATGCCAGTAGCGCCCCAGATTTATCTCTTTCAGCGTGCGCCTTGTCCAGGAACGCCTTGTGGTCGAAGCAGCGGAGTCGTTCTAGTTCTACCGCTATGGCCTCTCTAGCCTCAAGTACCCTATCCTGCCGATCGGGGTGCTCTGGTCGCTCCCGCTCCTCTTCCCGTAAACGCTCCTCAGCCGCTGACACATCTCCCAGGATAGCTCTCCTGACCCCTACCACTTCACCAATGCACCTCCCCCGTATCACTGCCTTGAACGCGTTGGAACGCCCAATGATAATGCCATAACGCATATGTGGGGCGGAAAAAAAGATATAAACCACATAGTGAACATAGCGTTTATGAGGGTGATTCAATCTAACCTACGGTAACGCAGTTACAAGTTTCCATTCTCTCACTTGATTATGTGGATTGTTTGATTTCACTCTGCAAAGATTGAAAATAAACGGGTAGTATGGACTTTTTGTCCGACCTTTGAAATTTGGAGAGATATTATTTAAGATAACATAGAAAAGCATGCCCGTACTTGGTAAATCCGCTTGATAAGGTTGTTGATGACACCTTTTTTTGGTATTTTAGTTATCCAGACTTGGTATTTTGATATTTGCAAATAACGAAAGTTAAGCGGGTAAGGTGGACTATTTGTCCAGTTTTCTGAAATTTGTAGTGACGTTTTTAAAGAAAAGTTTGCAGGAACGGTGCTGTTGTCACAGCTTTTGATCTCCGATATTGGAAGAAAGTCAACCGGCTCCCCCGGAGGGTACCCCGAGTAGAGAAATATACATAGAGTACGGTATTTCTCCTATAAATGTACAGCACATTATGGGACAAGTACACGTCAAAGGATAGGTATAATACCTGGCCAAAATATGGCTCCTTCGACCCTCAGAAAATAGAGACAATAGAAGCTCAATCGCATGGACAATCCATGTTTGATTCCTGCGAGTTATGGAAGAAGGAAATTATAAAAAGAGAGAGGAGAGCTTAGGCCCGACCCCAGAAGACAGTATGGCAGAATCACAACAAGAGAATGTGGCTTCAAATATTGCCTGTCTAGATAAAGAACATTGACTAAAATGCCTCCGGCCAAAATCCTATGCGATATACCCCCTTAGTACGATCAGACCCCCATGAGGACGAATTACTCCTACACCCCCCCCCAGCTTCACTTGGTGAGGTTGCTCTAAAGTCAGGGTCTCCAACCTCTTCTGTAATGAGAGCTATTTACGTTCAATGAAAAACGACCTGACCAACTCATATTAGGAAAGTTGAAATAGTGACCACTTCAGCTAGGATTAAATTAATGACCACCATATGCAAGACTACCAACAGGGTTCATATTATTACATCAGGTAGGGTTGCCAGCAGCAATACTCTTGGCCCCAAGTTCGAGAGAGTAATATTAGGTTTTCCCAACGCCAGATGATTTTTCATTAATTTCATGATGTTTAAATAATGTCAACCATTTTTCTCCAAACATCAGCTTATGAGTTCTGAAAATAAGCACATTTTTTCACTAATAAACCCTTTTTCAATTTGGGAAATATCTATATTAATTAAACCGAGCAAAATCATCTAATTTAGTGTGCTGGACTGCACAAAAGAGAGCTACTTACAGGCAACTGGTGGGCTACTGGTAGCTCCCAAGCTACTCGTCTGCGAGCCCTTCTCTAAATGCAAGCTTGCGCAAATAATTGAATTAGAGACACTCGTCATGTTGGGCGATTGGAGACTGGGGTCATTGTTTTTCTCATTTATTGAAGGTCACTGATTTTAGGGGACAATGAGTAAACTAAGTAAATGCATTACTCATTACTATGTTGTTTTGGAAACCCACATGTGAGCAGATCGCTCAGCTTCCTACCTCTAAATTGGAGGATGTAGGTGAAATTTGAGGTGAATCTTTGGAATAGAGTTTTTTATATATATGAAATATACAAAGGACAATGAAGATTTGAGTGGCTGCCGGACGGATCCTTAGATTTTATTGTTTTTTTCTGTTTTAAGTTTGAGTTTATTAAAGAACAAAGGAACAGAACAGGAAATAAATAAACAGGTAAGATAATGAAGCCATACAGGTTATACAATAAAAAGATAAAATAATAAAGGAATAAAAAAAAAGCATATAATAATAAATGAAGAATGCAGTCAAAACTGTGCATATAGAATAAAACAACGTAAGCATAACAATATTGAAGAAACAGAAAAAATTACACAATATGTTCAAACAACAGTAAATAACAATCAGTTAGAGAAATTGATAAAAGGCATTGGGAGAATCAAGGTGGTTTTCGTACTTCAACTGATCTAGTATGGGAGGTGGTGGTTGAGGAAGCAAATGAGGATAAATAATTTACCAAAGGAGATCTCTTTTGATTGTCAGGGAAATGGGAGAAACATAATTAGTATCAAGTCGGTGATGAAAACAAACCGCATTCCACCAAGAGCGAAAGGTTACGCTATTAGCTTTTTTCCAGTTGGAGGTAATAAGGTGAAAGGCAATAGCTATCAAAAGGTCAATGAGTATGTAATGTTGTGAAGATTGAGGGTAAATAGGCGAGAGAGAACCTAGAAAAATGTGAGTAATGGAAAAGGGGATTTGAATCTGAAAAATCTTTTGGATTTGAGACCAAACCAGTTTCCAAAACTGGAGTATGGAAGGACAATCAAATAACACATGTTTTAAATCTGCAGTAGGACAGGAGCAAGACCAACAAGTAGAGGGAGCGTCTGATGAAAAAGTTGATAAAACCAATGGAGTAGATAAAGTTCGATTATAAATGAAAAAAAGGGTTTGGGTGGTATTAGCAGCTCTAGAGGTTTTATGAAGTTTAGACCAAATCTTATCCCAAAAGGGGATTGACCAATCTTGTGAAACGTCCTTTTCCCAGGCTAGTTCAGTCTTAGTTTTGAGTCTGTCTAGTGAAAGTTGAAAAGATTTATAGAGAAATGAAGGGGAGGGAGAAGCATCTAATGCAGAGGATATAGATTGATATATATTAGGGATATCATTAGTATTAGAAAGGGACTGAAGGTATTGAACAAAAATGGGACAAAGCAAATTATATTGTGAACAAGAAGAGGGAGGCAAAGAGAATTGAGATTGGAGTTCGGAAAAGGATAGAGGCTGATTGTGAGAGAGGAGTTGAGAAATCCATCGCAGGCCTTTAGAATGCCATGTCTTCCAGAAAATAGAACGAATACGAATCTTGAGTTGTTTATTAGACCAAATAGGCTGTACGTGTGTCGAATAGAGAGAGGGATAAGAAGAGGACAAAAAAGGGATAAGTAGTTTACGAGAGTGGGAAATAATAGGATTGCGGAAACAAGTCATAATGGATGTAAAAGATAGGATTTCATGGAAATCAAAGGGAGCAATAAATGAAGATTCTATTTTTAGCCAAAGAGGAGGATAAAAAGGAAAAGAAGGTTAGAGCCAACAAGATGCCTGTTTCAGGGAAAAGGCACGGTGATAAGCTTTAAAATCAGGGAATCGGACTCCAGCATTAGATTTAACCTTCCTCAAGGAAGCAAGAGCGATACGAGAACGTTTACCGTTCCATAAAAATGTAAGTGGAGTAGAATCGATCCTCTTAAAATTATAATCAGGGATATGAATAGGAATCATGGAGATGGTGTATAGTATAGGAGGTGATAACATCATTTTTAATGAGCTGAGACGTCCCCACCAAGATAAAAAGAGAGGGTTCCATCGGGTAGTGGCAGCAGTCAATTTTTTAGTTACGTAATCAAAGTTTATTTTAAGAGTGTCAGACAAGAGAGGAGCAAACCAAATGCCTAAGTATTTGATCTTGGATGGCTGCCACAAAAAACCAGAATGTTCAAAGAGGTGTTTTTGGCAAAGAGGATTTAGAGGCAAAATTTCAAATTTGTCAACATTAAGACGGTATCCAGAAACATAGGAAAAGGAAGAAACCTGTTGAAGGAAGGAAGGGAGAGAAGAAAGCGGATCAGAACTATAGAGAAGAATGTCATTGGCAAAAACCGAAAGTTTAACTTGCTGGGAACCAAAATGAAAACCGGAAATGGTATCATCCTGTCGAATCTTGGTGAGAAAAGGTTCTAGGGCTAGAACAAATAATAGAGGAGACAGTGGACAGCCTTGTCGAACACCTCTTTGGAGGGCAAAATAATTTGAAACCATACCATTAACAAATATTGACGCCTGAGGGCCAGAATAGAGTAAGGAGATAACAGAAATAAATTTGGGTGAAAATCCTGCCCATTTGAGAGCCTGGAACATGAAATCCCAACTAATCCTGCCAAAAGCTTTCTCAGCATCTAGAGAAATAGCAGCCAGAGGATGGTTTAGTGAGGATGCCTTACTTAGAATATCGAAAAAGACACACGAGTTATCAGAAGAGAGGCGTCCTTTAACAAAACCTGATTGTTCAGAGCCAATTAAATTAGATAAAAGAGGATCCATTCTAAGAGCCAAAATCTTGCTAAGAATCTTGTAGTCAGTATTAACCAAGGAAATAGGGCGGTAGTTCTTGCATAAAGAATGATCCTTATCATCTTTAGAAATTAAACAAATCAAGGCTTGTTGAAACGTGCCACTCGAGGAACCTGTGTCTAGAAAAGATTGAAATAAGAGTAAAGGCTTTGGTAAAAGAAGTGAAGAGAAATGATTGTAAAATTCAATGGTGAATCCATCAGGGCCAGAGGCTTTCCATGTAGTAACACCGAGACGGCATGAGAGATTTCTACGAGTGAGATATCAGATTCTAGAGCTCCAAAATCAACGTGATCAGAAGGAGGTGAAGAAATAGATCGAAAATAGGAAAGAAGGTCAGCTGAAGTAAGAATGGTTTCCAGAGTGTAAAGTGTTTTGTAAAAAGTGACAAACTCATTTAGAATGTCTTTGTCTTTCAATAAAGAGGCACCAGAAGAACCCTTAATGGATTCAATTTTTGTTCGTTCTTTCCGTATTTTCAAGTAATTGGCGAGTAGTTTCCCCATTTTCTTCTGACCTCCATAATAACGGGAATTACATTTTAATAAAAAATTGGAGGCAGCATCTGTGGGTAATTTAGTAAAAGTAAATTTGGACTCAATGAGATCTTTAAGAGAGGATTCAGTATTGGAGGAATAATAAGTATGTTCAAGTTGTTTTATTTTAGTAAGGAGTTGAGTAGATTGAGCTTCCAAGAGTTTTTTCTTCTGTGAGATAAAATTGATGATAAAACCTCTTAAAGCTGCTTTAAAAGAATCCCATACCATAACAAAAGTGTGATTAAGCAGAAAAAACTCAATGGCAAAAGTGTTGAATTTTGTACAATAAATGGGGTCAAGGAGTAAAGAATTATTGAATCTCCATCTGCCTGAATGGGGGGAAAAGGGAATGAGATCAATATCAACATGAACAGGAGCATGAGCCGAAATTAAAATGGAGCCAATGTCAGAGTGGATAGCATGCTGAGCTAAAGATTTGCTAAGAAAAATATAGTCAATGCGCGATTGTGAGTGATGGGAAGGAGAGAAAACACTGTATTCTCTAAGTTCAGGATGGCATAATCTCCAGATATCTACTAGTGCATTATGATGAAAAGAAGTGGTGAATTGGGAGTGCATTCTAGATGGTGAGAATTTAACTTTGGAATGTCTGTCCAGGAAAGGGTCAAGAATTTGGTTGCAATCACCACCAAAAATAATATACTCATCATTAAGTGTAACCAACTTATCAGAAATGGAAGGCCAAAAGGATTTGTCAACACCAGTAGGAGCATAAACATTGAATATAACAATAGGAATCTTATCTATAAGTAATTTAACAATCACCCAATGACCATCTGTTGCAGGGTTTCTGTACTCACACAGAACTGTGCACAGAGGAGTGGAACCTCGGCAAATTAGGATGTCCCAAAACTTACCTTAGCAACCAACTCACCCCTTACCGAGCTAGCTACAGTGTCTCATTGGACATATCAAACACCCAATGTTTAGACAAACCAGAACATGAACTTACAGTACCTCAGGGTACGTGGGACTCATGAACACTCTTTCGTTATATTATCATTACAAACCAGAACATGGAGTAAAGAAGACACATGTGCATTTGAAATGTTTATTTACTAATGCCGTCTTCTCAGGCGCAGTATCTTTGATAATACAAGTATACTTATTATCAGTAGCAAAATTATCAGCATAGTTACTAAGACATAAAAAGCGAATGGTGACAGCATGTTAACATGCTGTAATGAATAAGAGTTAACAACACTTATATCTCACCCTCCCTAACACATATATTATATTATTATCTAAGAAGGTCTCTTTGGGTTGTTTTAGGGCGGGCCCATACCTTAGTGTCCTAGCATGAAGGAATCACATCAGCATACACCAGCTCTCTCTGCATGTGCACCGCATCAAGTGTCTTAACAATTCTCGTGCAAAGCAATATCAATCCCGCCTCAAGCCCAAGTTGGCAAAGGCTGCACTTGTGTTATGACTATGAAGGCGTGGAGATCAGACCTCATAACAATTCCATATCGTGTTGCTCCTGAAACTTCAGCACTCTCCGTGCAGACATGTTTTATTAAACAAGACTGATATCAGAGCAATAACATATTATTCTCACATACACCACGGCAAACCACTAGGTTGAAAGCTAAGTCAACAATTAAGGGTCGTGTGCAGAAGTTGCAAGAAAGGAAAAATGGCGTTTAAATCTCAAATGTACCTATGCTAACTTAACACGATATAAGGATATATAGGAGCTATACAACACCCCCCCATGATCCGAGAACGGACTAAATAAGGTAACAGAAGTGCCATCACATGAGAGCAGAATCCATTTATAAACGAGCATGAATAAAGATTCAATTATAAAAATTAATGCTAAAAAAATAGCCCACAAATATAATGTGGCTCAAGCCAATAGGCAAGGAAAAATAAAATGTCTTGACCAAAAGTCAATAAAGTCAAGGAAATGCTATCAATCAGCATGTCAATTTGAGGCAGTGTCTAAGATAAGACCGTATATGAAAAGTAAGCTGCAACAGCCTCCAGGAGGAAGTCACTGTCCTCATCAGAAAACAGTTCAGCCATCCAATTTAAAAGATGAAAGGAACATACGTGATCTTCCAGCACCGGATCCTCTATAACCATCAGAGGACAGCTCGGTGGGTTCTCAAGAAAACTTAGTTCCAAGAAATTCTGCGCTGCCGACAACACATCCCAGGGACCCATTAGTCCATGTGCCACCGCCAAGGCCATAACCCTTTCGTCAGAACAAACCAACTCGTGAGCAATGATAGGACTCATCAGTTGATTAAAATCGACGTCAGAAGATGCTGGTCCGCAGAGACACAAATCAATGGCCCAAAGGAAATCACAGGTCAGACAGCGAAATACAGGCTGGACACAGGTGAAATAGGAGAACCGAAAAGATAATCCAAACGCCGTGCTTAGAGTCGCTAACGGCAGTGTGCCATAGTAATCAAGCATGCGGTTGCGAAACCGCGTCAGTAGTAGCTGTGCGTGGTCTTGCACATGAAGGGCATCCATATTTAAAAAGGCAGAAAACCACCAATGCGCCAGCCGCTAATGCAAGCAAAAACGGGAACCCTCCAAACAAGGATGAAAAAATAGAATGGAAGAAAGCAGGGATGACTCCAAAAATCTTCTCAAAGGAAGTCACGAGACCACCGCTAACAACTTTAAAAAAATGTGCTAGGCCCGTTGTGGAGGATGCGTTAAAGATAGAACGGACCATGGCTCCGAAATGCAAGGGCAAATCAGTGTTTAAAAGAGCCTGAACCTCCGTGCGGGTGTTAGCAATGTGAAGCACGAAAGTTTCACGGGCCGAGCTCAAGGCCACCTCTTTCTGGGACAATAGAGCTCTTATTCTAGCCATGCCGCTGAATTCTGCTCCCAAGGTCGGTATCTGTGGCCAAATGGAAGACTCCCTATGTTCACGTGTGGGAGGATAAAGAACATTTCTGCAGCAAATAACTCGCTCACTAACCGTTACTATGAAAGCTATACCTTTAATTAAACCACAGCAGTTTTCATTATTGAGCATTAAATAACTACCATTCTCCAACAATTTGAACGTGGGGATGATAGCAGGAACTGGCGTGCCCTGTAAAACGCAAGCCATATTCGGTCGGTCCTTGTTACATGAACCGTGTAACTGTATGTGTCTGCACATTAAAGAATGATCTGGTGTCTCAGTACACTCATCCCCTGTTAGATAAACCTCTTGTTCATCCTTGAAACATCTGTATGTGTATGGGAGTGACCAGACCTCATGAAGAAAACCGCTACCAAAGGGTTCAAAACGACCTATTGGCACATATTTCATACAATTTGAAAACTTATATAAAGCAAACGGCAGCGTTATTAAACCGTGGATAAGCCACGTAGCAGCAGTGGTCTCTGCCACAGAAAAAGGTAAAGATTCCAATCTTTCAATATGGAGCATAGAAAAGGAAGCATCGCGCATTGAAAGCAAGCGTTGTTTGTCTGTCAAATTAAACGGTGCAAATAAAGAGGAAACGTTCATGTATCCCCAGGGAACTTTACCCATTTTTAGAGTCTGTAGTGTCCATGCAAACTGCATGATTGAACGTAATTGATTTTGACCATGGTATAATACAGACACTTCATCATGCACAATATCAACAACAGACGACACAATATTATCTAATGTGTAAATTCTAGAGGAAAGCACGTTAATGCTATTGTCAACCACTGCAAGCACTTTCTCAAGATTTGCCTGATCAATCGCCCTAAGGCGTGAAGCAGCCTCAATCTGTGAGAGTTTCCAAATTTCATTGTAAACACCATATAACCACCTTTTCGACCTGCCACTTGCTGGGCCCTTAATGAAATCATTCAAATCCACGTCTGCATTCAGTTTGGAAAGATGATACTTAACCGCAGGTAAAGTTGAATGTTTCAGCCAAGCTTGACACAACTTGCCAACAGAGTAAGAGGTGACAGTATGACTCAAATCAAAACGGGGATCAGATCTAACAGCCTTAAAACCGTCAGTTATATTTAAAAATCTCTTTTGGCAAGAATCAGCACTACGGTGCCAAAGCAGCCAACCCTTAGGATTCATACTGGAAATGTTAAAGGAGGAATTCAGAAGCAGAGCCTGTATATCTCTAATGGACAATTTAGTAAAATTACTCCAATTCTCATATTCCTCCAACTCCGGGAAAGACGGGGTGTTTAACCTTTTAGATGTAGCCAATCCAAAGCACGTGGTCTGGGAAATGGTTTCATTTAAAAACCACATATGATTTGGGATGAGACATGCACGGTGCAAAGCTTCAGTGCCTTGTACCTGCCAGGCCCTTGAGCCCCAAACTGATTTAAGGTCTATGGTATCCTTCCATAACTCATACCCTCCAGTAACTAATTGATCCAGGAAGGCCTTTGAATATAACAATTTTGTATTTGTAAGTCGAACCTTGGACAGTGGCTGTCTGTGAAATTTAAAATAAAAGGACTCGGGATTGGACTGATTAAAGTCAGTGAAATAAGTATATTTTTTAAGAAACGTTTCTGAACTCCCTTGTGTTGGTGCTGGGCAATGTTCCCACTGAGTAAAATTAACCGCATCCCTTCGGGAAGATGTCTTGTGTAAGAAGTGATTGCCATAATGTTGGTAACAGAACAATTCACCATAATTAGCAGAATCTAAATATAAATCCTCAGCATCAAAAGCAGCATAATATTTCAAATCAGAAAACAAACTTTCCACAGCATTAACATCCCAATCATCAGAACGAATGTTTTGTTTCACCACATCCCCCATATTAACTCTTAGTACATTAGGGACATTAACGACTTCCGTTGGACCATGTATCTGAAAACGAACTGCATCCCACGCGATTCCATCCAGAACAGGCCACGCTGTGATGTTAACCAAAGTCAAGTCTCTTTTTAATCTGTGTGTAGAATGTGAAGAGGAAAGTGGGGCCAAAGTTCCATTCAAATGAGTAATGCAAGTTCTCTCCTCGACATAGTGTCCATTCATAATCCGAAAAAAATAAAACACAAAACCAATTGACATAAAAAGGTAAACTGAAAAAAGGACCAGCCAAATGTATATCCAAGGAGGTATCAAAAAATGTTTTTTAAACAGGCTAGCATATAATGCAATTTTAGAGGGTTTTTTCGAGGCAAGGGAAGCAGAGTCAAATGAAAATCTGGATTCCGTGGCTAAACGAGCTTGCAGGTCAGGCATGGACAAATCAGTGGGGTATGTATAGTCTGTCTCATCAAGGTTAGTTCCTGGTAAATTATTCAATAATGGACTGGAAACAGCAGGAAATTCGATGGCCACCTCAGGTTCATTACTAGAAGCAGTGGGCATAATTGAATTTCTCACAATGGAAGGACAGGAAACAGCCGGTGTCATGCTAAGAAGAATCGGCCACTCTGTGTATCTTGACATTGTCAATAGAAATAAACCTGTTTTCCTTACGACCTGGAAGTGGTGGTAAAATGACTGTTCTTGTGCCCTTCACTCCAAGCACTGGGACCGGAGCTCGATAGGAGGGACCAAACTCTTTCTTGTTGTCGATCTTCTCTCGAACCAGTTCTCCAACTTGGGGTAGCCAGCCAACTACCGGGATCTGCAACGCATCATCCGATGTGGAGGGCAAATGTTCCTTTGCAAGAGTGTCTCTCGTCTTTTGTAGATTCTGTAAAACATTGCAATGTTCATCTGCGTCAAAGGAAGTGGCGCGAACCACCGAGTCTAGACCGTCAAGGTCAGGGACGAACATCTTGATGCCAAAGAGCATTTCGTATGGGGTCCGCCCACCCAGAGACCTTCTAGGGAGATTATTAAGAGCACGCTGCACGCCATAGAGGTGAGCCAGCCAATTTCTGCCAGTGCCTATAACTCGGGCTGTCAAAGATTGCTTTAAATCACGGTTCATTCGTTCAACTACACTATTACCCTCGGGTCTGTAGGGTGACGAAAACTTGACTTGGACCCCCATCGAAGTCATGGCATCCTTATACGCCTTAGAGGCGAAAGCCGGACCCTGATCCGAATGGAAGGTACCACAGGCAAAAATCCCTATAAAGATACGCAAATCTCTGATGACAGTCCGGGAATCAGCGCTGCGATGTGGCCTTACCCACACAAAGCGTGTGCATGAGTCAACTGCTACTAAGATGTATTTATACGCAGTATCAGAGGAAAATGGACCGCAGTGATCTAAATAAACACAGCCTAGTGGTTTATTAGAAATGTACAACTGAGTCTGAGGCGGACGCGTAGCAGTTGAAGGTTTAATCTGCTGGCATATGTCACAAAGAAGGACATAATCACGCGTCTGTTTGTACAGTCCCCGCCACCAGAAACGTTTTTGTAGTTGCGTTACAGTGGCTGAGACGCCCGCATGCGCAGACGCCACACCTTCATGAGCCGCTGTAATCAAGTCTGTTCTGCGATCCGAGTTGGGAATCAGCCGTTCCCCAACATCAGGAATTGTCACAAAAGGAACCTTTTCGGGACTTAAGTGGTATTTATACTTCGAAGGGAATCCCGAAGGATGTTTACTTCCCTTCTCAGAGGCAGCAATCGCTGCCAAGATGTCGCTATCAATCTTGGTTTTAGACCTAGTAACTGCTGCAACTAAGTATGTAGATACTGCTGATTTCGCTGCCTCATCAGCAAGCGAGTTGCCAACAGCGTGAACTCCCACGCGCTGATGACCGAGAGTATGAATCACATAAACGAGTGGCAACATAGCCTTAAGCTCTGCCACTCGAACCCAGATCATTTTATGTTTTATCGTGCTACCCTTGGAATCATGAAAATCATTTTGAACCCAAAAGAACAAGTTCTCATTGTAAGACTGGACACAGTAGTAAGAATCACTTACAATTAGAGTAGTAACACTTGGATCTGCGTACTCCAAAGCTAGTAAGAGAGCACGAAGCTCTGCCAATTGTGCGGTGCAATCGCCCAGGGGCAACGTGTGTACCTCCCTGGAAATGAACTCATCATTCAACATAGCACCGACCACAATGGCGCATGCGGAAACGTAGGCATGTTTAGAGCCATGCGCAACCTGCGCCGACCCATCAGTGTAAATGATGCAATGGAAGTCCTCCAAAGGTCGCATCGCCAGAGGAGCAGGGTGAACGAATTCATACTGCAAGAACTCCTGCGACCGTAAGGAAGCGTCAAAAATAAACATGACATCCGCGGATGACAATGACGCAGCCCACTGAATCCACCGAGGGTGCAAAGCTTTTGAATTAGGTACACTGGCTTTCGTGACTGCCTCCAAATGAGGACAGGGTGTTACCACTAGCATGCGTTTCCCCTGTGACAGAGCTCGTTCCTTTAGAATAGCCATCTGTACAGCAGTTAAAACCTTTTCTATGGTGGGAAACCGCATCTCAGCCGAGGTGTACAAGTGTGACTTGTAAGCAATAGGTACTGTGTCACCTTCATTAAAAGTGAGGTAAGTGAAACCCACCGTCCCAGGAATTATTCTTATGACCAGGTTGGTGTGGTTATCACGAGTCAGTAAATATTTAGAAGCGAGCAGATCAGCCTGCAAGGATTGCAAAATGGCTGAATGCTCAGGCAGCCAGCATGATTTTGAGAAAGTTGGTTGTATCAAAGCATACAAAGGCTTGATACGCTGGGCATATTCCGGAATGTAAGTTCTGCCGAAATTCAAAAAGCCCAGTAAGGATTGTAATTTTTTCAGAGTTGTTGGTGCGCGCAATTGTGCGCACTTCTCCAAGAAGTGAGGAGCCAAACCTCTACCTTCATTGTTGAGCTCATAGCCCAAAAACAACACTGTGTGTTCAGCAATGTGCGATTTTGCAAAGTTGAATTTGTAACCCATGTCTGCGAAGTTGCAAACAAGAGAATTTACACGACACAGATGCTCCCAAATATCGTCGTCTGTGAGATATATGTCATCCACATACGAAAAAGCATCAGGGTCGAGTGCCTCCAGAATAGAGACAATTCGAGCGGTAAATACACCAGGACTATTCTTGTAGCCCATTGGAAGACGCCGGAATTGCTTTTGGACTCCAGCGCTTGTAAAACTGGTCCATTGGGAGCTAAAGCTGTCCAATCTGTGGGCATAAAAACCATTGGATATGTCAAGCGTTGTCTTGAAACGCTTACGCACGAGACTATCCACTAGGGCAGAGCCGTGGGTATTCTGTACTGCACAGTTACGGCAATGCGAGTTCAAATGCCGGTAATCCAAAACCAAACGATATGATCCGTCAGGTTTATTCACAGTAAAAAGGGGATTATTCATCGGTGACACACACGTTTCAATAACTCCCTGATATTCCAATTGTTCAAGGATTTCCGCGACGGAAGATTTTGCTTCACGCCGAATGGGATATTGAGGTTGAGGCTGCGGCTGAGACCGCAACGGAATTTCGTGGCAAGGCGACAATTTATCCCAACCACATTGGTTACGGTACAGAGCCGGCGCGAGAGCCCGAGCCCACTCTTCTGCAAAATGCTGCGCATGCTCTTTCGAGACAGTGTTCGCGAAACTGGGTAGGATTACCTCCTCCCCTCGCGGCGCCGCGAGCACAAAAGGCGGGGGCCAGTCAGCCTCCGAAAGTAAAATATCATATGTAGAAGACAGATTCTCCCAAAATACACCTTTAACGGTACGCTGTATGTCACCTTCAATTAACAGGACAATTTCATATAGTCTTTCAGGGGGAGCAAGTCTCGTATCCGCTGTTTCTATCACAACGTAGACATCAGTCGCTGTCACCCTCAGTAGTGGACGCAGCGCCTCTCTGACTATGGTTATCTCCGCCGCGCTGTCCAGCAAGGTCAGAGCCCACGTCAGATTCCGAAGCCGCGTTCTCACTATCTGTGGCATATCGATGCGCTGTTAAGGCTGCGACTTTCTTTTTCGCAAACTGCGGACGCCTAGGCGTAGAATCCTCCTGCTTCACTGCGCCGTCCGTCTGGCGGGACTGACCACGTCCTTGTTGGCCACCACGTCCACGTCCACCCCCTCCTCCTCCACCGGTCTTCGGGGCCGATGTGTCCTGAAAGGAACGAGGAGAGCGTTGATCAGAACCCTGAAAACGATCAGGTGATTTAATCATCGCGCGGTCGCGCAAATCATAAACTTTTTCGGATGGCGCAGGAGCTTGTATTGCAGGAAAAGTACCCTGAGTCTGCATTGTCTGCTTCCCCTGTGTCTGTTTTTTAGGCCAATTCGATTTCTTGGACTTGGGCTGGGCATCTGTCACTGCAGATTGTCCCTGAGGTTGTTTTTTATCCTTCACTGGAAAATATTTCAGACCTCTACTTGTGCGGCCAATAGTTTTATAAGCGGCCACTACAATCTTTGCTAACTGGCGGGGTTTGTCGGCATCGGGCAGAGCAGCCAAAGCATTCGACACCTGAAAGTTAACTGCATCTCCTTTAACATTGGAGAGAATGAGATCACTTACAATCTCAAAAGAACCACACAGGCGCATACCCAATTCCACAGCTGCCTCTGGACCGTGATCATTCTGAACACGTCTAATGATTTCAGGCAGGGCATTCATAGACGGGGTGCCGAAGCACCTCGTATAAACAGCCGCAAAAGTTTTTCCCCAGCTTTCACAGTCAGCTAGTTCAGGAGTAATATCCTTCGGTAGAGTAATCGTCAACATTCTATGTTTATCAGCAGGAGTAGAATTCGGAAAAACCGCCTCCAGTTGATCAAACTTCTCTGCTAGCCAGAATGGGAAGTCATCGTTGTCAACCGGACGCGCACCAAAAACCGAATTTACCATCACTGGATTGAGACGCATTCCGCCTCGTTCCAGGGGAGCGGCCGCACCCCCCTGGGGACCACCAGGAAGATGTCGACCGATGTATTGCACTAAAGCACGAATCACGGAAATGGAAACTACATGCAGCCTGCGAATTTCTGCCAGGGTGCAAGCCCCGTGATTCGGGTGCGGGGTAAAGCCACCCAACGCAGGCCAATTAGTACCTGGAATTGAGAGTGGGCCTAACCTCGCAGGGGACATAGAGTGGGGGAGGGCGCCATCAAACCAAACTCGATGCTGCCAATGATCAATAGGTATTTCCAATGCCCTGTACGGCGTATATTCAGCCGGGACATCCGAGGCGGTGTAGGAGTGGAACAAACCAGAATTAGCGTCCACAGCCGGAAACGTAACCCAAGAGTAAAACAACTCGTAAGGAAACGCCGGATCTGCACATACCACGAAAATCACAGCCATCCCATCTACTGGGACTTGGTACGTCTGAAGATGGTTGCGTACCGCTACGCGACTATGCTGCGCAATAGCCACCGCTGCCGCCATTACAGAATTGGAAATAAGAAAACACAAAGAATACTTTGTAGCACAACTGGGTAGTAATTCAAAGAAACCGTTTAAGAAAGAATCAAGCTTGAATAAAGACCTATTTCAAAAAATAGGTAGGTTTCACCGACACCCCGTTTTCCGGAAACGGACGTGAAGGGGTTAAGGCATGAACGATAAACTACTCGAGTGTCATGATATAAGACCACCGAAACCGTTGGGCGCCATGTTGCAGGGTTTCTGTACTCACACAGAACTGTGCACAGAGGAGTGGAACCTCGGCAAATTAGGATGTCCCAAAACTTACCTTAGCAACCAACTCACCCCTTACCGAGCTAGCTACAGTGTCTCATTGGACATATCAAACACCCAATGTTTAGACAAACCAGAACATGAACTTACAGTACCTCAGGGTACGTGGGACTCATGAACACTCTTTCGTTATATTATCATTACAAACCAGAACATGGAGTAAAGAAGACACATGTGCATTTGAAATGTTTATTTACTAATGCCGTCTTCTCAGGCGCAGTATCTTTGATAATACAAGTATACTTATTATCAGTAGCAAAATTATCAGCATAGTTACTAAGACATAAAAAGCGAATGGTGACAGCATGTTAACATGCTGTAATGAATAAGAGTTAACAACACTTATATCTCACCCTCCCTAACACATATATTATATTATTATCTAAGAAGGTCTCTTTGGGTTGTTTTAGGGCGGGCCCATACCTTAGTGTCCTAGCATGAAGGAATCACATCAGCATACACCAGCTCTCTCTGCATGTGCACCGCATCAAGTGTCTTAACAATTCTCGTGCAAAGCAATATCAATCCCGCCTCAAGCCCAAGTTGGCAAAGGCTGCACTTGTGTTATGACTATGAAGGCGTGGAGATCAGACCTCATAACAATTCCATATCGTGTTGCTCCTGAAACTTCAGCACTCTCCGTGCAGACATGTTTTATTAAACAAGACTGATATCAGAGCAATAACATATTATTCTCACATACACCACGGCAAAGCACTAGGTTGAAAGCTAAGTCAACAATTAAGGGTCGTGTGCAGAAGTTGCAAGAAAGGAAAAATGGCGTTTAAATCTCAAATGTACCTATGCTAACTTAACACGATATAAGGATATATAGGAGCTATACAACACATCAACATCGCATTCATGAGAAGCTGAAGAAACATTTAACTTTTTATGGCACAAAATCACAAATCCGTTTTTCTTACCCGCAGCAGGAGAAATAAATACATGTCCCACCCAACAACATTTGAGTTTCAAAGCTTCAGTCTCTGAGAGATGGGATTCTTGAAGTAGGGCAACATCAGTTTTAAGTCTGGCTAGATGGGATAACACCCGTTGCCTTTTAATTGGGTCATTTAAACCTTTAATATTCCAAGTAGTAACCCGGAAGGTGATTTAGAGAAAAATATAAGCAGTACTATTCTTACTATTACAAAAAAGATACATTGTAGAGAAAAATGCAAGAATAAAGAAAAAGGAGCTGAGATATAAAGTGAAAAAAGGAAAAAAGAAGGAAAAAGAGGCAGAATAAAAGCAAAGATGAAGGCGAAGAAAAGAAGGAAAAAGGAAGATTGATGAAATGAATAAAGAAGAGAAAGAGATAAAGAACAAGAAGACAGTACAAGTCAAAAACAGATGACTGAAAAACATACTTACGGGAGCAAACAAAGAAACGAGGGTGATGGCGCCAAAAGACGACGACAACAACAACGAGAGCAAACACCAGACATCTACTACAAAAACTCCAAAAACATCATGAAAATAATGTGACACACCGGGAGAGGTAAGAGTAATGCGACATCTGTAAAAAGAGAAAAAGAAAATTATAATACAAGAAGAGGAAACATGGAATCAGGATATTACCAGACAAGGGGTAAATATAATGGATAAATATAATGACAGTCAGAGCAGTACCAACATAACAAAGACAGAGCCGACAGGACCAAACTGTATAAAATCTAATTAAACATTTCTGGAAGTGTCCATAACATCTGCTCCATGGTGACGAAGGAATTCTTGTAGAGCTACTGGATCCTCAAACGTGGTAGTCTGGTCCTTGTAAGTAACCTTGAAAAGACAAGGATGAAGCAGACCATATCTGGCGTTGAGAGCTCGCAACTGAGGACGCATATCCAGAAACTTTTTCCGACGATCAGCTGTGGATTTAGCTACATCTTGTGACAGGAAAAGACGATGACCTTGCCACATAATTTGTTTTTTAGCTTTAGCGGCTGAAAGTACCTGTAAAAGATCAGTATATTGTAAAAACAACATAATGACACCTCGTGGTTTGTGGTTTTTTAGATAACTTGGGACCAAGACGATGTGCTCTCTGAATGTTAATGGAAGACAAAGCGGGTGAATCCAGAATCTTTGGAAGAAAGGATTGGAAAAAAGCAGTAGGGTTTGACCCCTCCGAAAGTTCGGGAAGACCATAAAGGCGAAGGTTATTCCTGCGGTTTCTATTTTCCAAATCCTCCGCCTGTCATTTAAGTTGGAGTATGTCAGCCTCCATGGAAGAGATATGAGAACAGGAGGCTTGAAGAGACTCTGTTGATTGTTCTATAATCAGAACACGAGAGTTAAGGGATGACCATTTATCGTGCATAGTCTGTAGAGTTTTAGTGGTCATTTCCATTAACAGCTTGAGAGCTCGTATCTCCTCCAAAATTAGATCCATAGAGGAAGAGGATGAAGCAGAACACAGAGAAGAAGGGTCTTTCTTTAGGCGTTTAGTCGACGCTGACGTTGTTGGAAGTTTACTAGCATTGTGCGATTTAGGAGGTGGCCCATACTGCAAATCAGACTTTGACATAGAATTGTCCTCCATATCTTGTAGAGTAGAGTCAGAGTCTGAGCAAGCAATTACCTTGGTATTAGCAGAGAGCTTAAGATTACGAAGTTTCCCCATGTAGGAACGAAAATTAATTTGAGAAAAGGCTCTAATTATCAATTGCGCATGCCACAAAAAACAATTCCATATAGATCCAGTTGGTCAAGAGGAAGGGAACATGAAACATGGAGTGAAACATTCAAAACGGCGCCAAATCCGGTTCAAACAGCATGTTTGAGGAGAAAAAATGCGCAAGATCCAAGAAGCAGTAAAGTGAATAATATAGAGCCCAAGTTAGAAAGATATTGCTGGAGAAGTCATTCGCATATTGTTGCAGGACAAGAAAAATGTAGTAGACAACATCGCACCTCAGTGGAGAATCGCGCGAAAAGAAAAACAAAATGGCGGCCGGAATCGGGGAAACCGAATCGCGCTGAATTCCAAGGGTAAAAAGCAGCCAAAAGTTGAAAAAATGAGAGCGCTGGGCTCACCTCATATTCAGACCCTGAAAATGATGGTTTTTAGCAGAAGTCCGCCGGTAATGCAGCTGAAAATTCAAGAGGAGCGGAGGTCGGCGTCAGAGACTCGTCCCTACATCGCCATCTTAGACGACGCGCACAAGCGTGCTCCTTGGATTTTAAAACAAAAATACAGTATTTACATTTTTTAAGAGAAAAAGAAGGTAGATGAACATGAAAGCTTTCGAAAATGGGAAAAACATGCACGACATTAGCAGGTCTTTGACAATGTCGAGCAAGATTTAATGTAAAAGAGCTATTTTAAAGGATTACCATGGCAAATTGACAATGGGTGTCCTTCCTACTTAGCAAACTGAATAAGAAATGACAATGCTTTTAAATATTGTTATCTTGCAACATTTTCTCAGCTTTCAGAAACAGAGGTCAAAAAGTAGTTTGTTTTCTGCGACTGAAATTAAAGGATTTTGTAGGGTAAACTGAGTAACAATTGCACTGTGAAAACCATGTGATATGGAGGGCTGTAGGATGCCAGAGTTCTTTTCCTTTTTTTCTCCAAAACTGCACTGAAATAGCTAATAAGTGATAGTTCAAACATTTCAAATATGCTTTGCCAATTATGAAGACAGTCTCTTGTAAATTTGGGTTGAGAGTAAAAAATTATCTTTTTTTATAGGATCAGAACAAATTAGAATGATTTGCTTGGTGATGTGCAACTTTTAGGTATTCTTGCCGAATGCCGACCTCCAAACATTGTTTGTACACTATGTACCTTTGTCAGTAACGCTACACGTTAGTGGGGAACCTTAAGTGGCCATCTCTTTTTTTTTCTTCATATTTTTTATTGAAGTTCTTAGGGTCAAAGAAACAGAGCATACAGAGAGGAATTTAAAAGCAAATAACAAAATATACAAAAATTACGAATACAAAAGCAGAGAAATCATACTTTTTAGTTTTAGTACATATGTCCATAATTAATCAAAATATGATCTCCAAAGTTTGTCAAATTTTCTCATCCCTCCTATTCGTTGTGCGTACAAAGATTCATTCTTCCTAACTGTCTTCATTTTTGAAACCATTCCGGGAACAAAGGGACCTGTATTGACTGCCAATTTTGTAATATTAAGGACCTTGCCACTGCTGTTACTATATACACCCATTTTACCAAGTGGTCTACTAGTTCGAGATCGGAATCATAACCATACAGCATTAATTTAACATTATAAGTAATCCTAATCTTATAGTAGGTTTGATGAAAAGCGAAAATCTCATTCCAGAATGGCATAATTTTAGGACAATATACAATTATATGAGACCAGTTGGCTGGAGCAAATTGCTGGCATCTAAAACAGTTAGCTGAAGTATTAACATACATTTTGGCGATGACAGCCGGAGTGCGATATAAAAGCCATTTACTAAAAAACTTACATTATACGCCAGTTAGGGTTGTCATGTTCAATGGTTGCCAGGAAATATTTTCTCCTTCACTCTTTTTGAATAGTTCTTTTACATGGTTGACTGCTGTATCGATGTAGGCTGTAAGGAACCCTCTCTTGACTTCCTTGATGTGCACATGATATTTGCTGAGGGCTGCTTTGTGAGCTGCTCTGTTGGAGAGGTTCTTAGTGACACGCCATCACTTCTCGAGTCGGTAGCAGTTGCTCCTTAGGGCTCGATTCCGATCCGTTAAAATCACTGTCCGTACGACTCGCATCCGGAGCCGTTTCCGTACGACTCGTACGGACGCCGTACGACCGGACGATTCCGATCCCGATCGGGCGACCCGGACGCGATTCGTACGGTCCACGTCGATTCGTACGGAAAAGCGCACGATCACCTACACACTGTATGGCGCGTACCCCCCATGATCGCAGGGGTACGTGCCGAAACCCTGCGATCATGGGGGTACGTGTTGTACACCCGGCGTACATGGAGGGTACGTGCCGTACACCCAGCGTACATGGGGTACGGCATGTACCCCATGTACGCTGGGTGTACGGCACATACCCCCATGATCGCAGGGGTATGGCGCGTACCCCTGCGATCATGGGGGTACGCGCCGTACCCGGGGGGGCCGTTCCATACCTGTTAGGGGGCGAACTCTGACTGTATGACAGTTTCCAGCTCCCGTAGAAAAAGGGTCGTACGGAGCGTACACAACACGGATCGTACTTGCCGGGTCGTAAAAAGCAGCCGTGAAACGTATGAACGTCGTGTACAGCGGCTTCCGAGGGCGATTCATACAGGAATTTCATTCGTACGGTCCCTGGTACGATTCGGATGGATAGCTGCATCGGGTGTGGATCGTGCTACGTCGTTCGTACGGGGACGGTTACGGGTACAATTCGTACGGAAAAAAATGCTCCGTACGACGATTCGGAGCGCTTTTTACGGGATCGGAATCGACCCCTTAGTGTTCTTCTAAACTCTGGGTGTAACAGCTAGCTTGTTTTGAGGTTTTGTTGGTTTTTGCTTGTTTCAGCGAGGCAACTCTTTTGGTGCATTTGCTGATCCAGGCGGAGAAGTTCTGGACGGCCTGATCAAGATCATCTGATGTTTCAGGTAGTGTGATGCGGAGGACCCATGTCCACTAAGTCTCAGTTACCTTGCCTCAGCTGTGGTGGGAGGACCTTTGGGGCTTCAGTATGCTGAGCAATCAGAGATGGTGAAGTGAACTATGGTATGGTCATTCCAGGTGAGTTCCATGACGTGGGTTAATTTGATTCTGTCACTGGAGGTGAGAATGCAGTCAAGCGTGTGTATAGCCTTGGGCATAGGTGCGGTGACCAGCTGGGTGAGGCCAATGGTGTTCATGTTCTCATGTTCTCCAGGGTGATAGAGCTGACATCACTTGGGTCATCAATGAGAACATTGAGATTGCTCGGTAGAAAGTAGACAATGGCTGAGGGGAATGAGGTTGGAGATGGTGTCGCAGAACGCTGATTGGGGTCCCTGGGATCTGTAGGTGAGGGTGCCCCTTATCATGGTCTTAGCTTCAGTCTGTAGTGTAGTAACTAAAATAAAGAGGTACTGAGAACACAATTCACATATTTAATAAATTAATGATTGTTAACTAATTATTGGCTAAAAAATGTTCCACCCAATGCCCCTACAAACACAACAGACAGCACCTAATATATAATGTAAAAAATAAATAATTACTTAACAATGTACATACATAATAATAAATTATATACTTATTAATAAATTATTAATTAACTGAATTTGTAATGAATTATTACTTCTTTAACTTCCTACCCTCTAATCCTAAAAAGCCAAAAACATTCACCTAAAAGAAAACTTTAGAAAGATAATATTTACATAGCTTACAACCAATTAAATGATGAATAGTAAATCAATAATTAATTGGTAATCAATTATTACTTAATTCATTTGTAAGCGTATACCCCTACTAACCTCACAACCCGCAGCGACAATGTAACTTTAAGAATATAATAATTGCACAATTTAAATAATTAACAATCAATTAAATACTTAATAATACATTAATAATTGATTATTAACTTCCCACCCTAAACCCCTACAACGCAAGCAACCGATGACTAAAATATGACTTAAAAAACATAGAATAACACAATTAATTTTCAATTAAATAATTAATACTAATTTAAACATTTATTATAGCCTTATAGCCCGCCGTAGAGGGCTATACCAGCTATTAAAGGCCCTCTCCAGCGTTAAAGGCCCCGAGCCGAAGGCGAGGGCCTTTAACAAGGGAGAGGGACTGTAATAGCCGGTATAGCCCAGCTACGAAGGGCTAAAAGGATATTAGAACATTCTGCCACTAGAGGGCAGAATGTTCCAACAAAAAAGAACAAAGCCTTATGGGAGCGTGAGGGGATAGGAATCCCCTCAGGGTCCTTGAAGCCTTTGTTCACAGCCAGAGCTCCAGGCTTATACCAGCCATTATAAGCCCGGAGCACTCCATTGTTTTCAATGGAGCTCCCAACATTCCAATGTTCTAATATTAATTAATTATACGTAATTAACTTTCCACCTTTTATGCCTATGAACCTCAGAACCCACTACAACACTATAAATTATTATTAACAATGAAATTAAACCTTATAAATATCTAAAAAATTACAAACTATATTTAAAAATATTTTCAACAATTATACAAACAATATTTAACATATAAAACTAATGTATGAAGTAAAACACATAAAGATAATTAGAAAACAATATTTTTAACAACTATATTATTGGAAATGATATTAAAAACACACACATTCTTGAAAATGATATTACTTACCTAATAAAATAATCATATTCTTGTCAACCATATTTCTGCATCACACAATTTATGTGTCACAATAACAAAAACTCGATATCTGGGTATCTCGACATTTATAATTCGATGATTTGTCCAAATACCGTACCCTAATATGAAGATTCTAATGCTGTCATTAACGAGCTACTATTCCTGTTGTGCTCCATACTGTATCATATCTTAGCAAAGATGCCTTCTGCCTTCTCACCTTTATACTTGGGGACTTTTTCAGTATTTCTAGTGAAATTCGCCCTTCGCCTTTTGGCTAGCTGTGGTTAAAGGTGAATTGCCAGTACAAGGAGATGATCCCAGTCAATGATGTGACCTCATTAGTCTGATTAGCCTGATACTGTTTTGGCTCAGCATAATAAGCATAAACCCTCAGTCCCTCAGTACACCTGAGCTGAAGACAGCAAGAACACAACGTTACAGCAGTCTGCCACCCCAACTTCTTGAGGTCAAGGACTCACTCACCTCTGGGATCTAGCTACCCTGGCTCTTTGAGTGTCTGAGTTAGTCGTACAGTGGAGTCTGCATCTGTTTAATTTGTTCTCATTCCTTCAGTGAGTTAACCCCTTGCAGCTGTACCAACATCAGCAGTTGTGGATCTTGTTTTTTTCCTTTCTGTATTTTTACGCCAACTTGCTCTGATAAGAAGGGAGGACAGCACAGAGCTTCAATACCTCTAGTTGCAGATGATTTGCTGCACCTCGGAGTCCATCTCCAATATTGAGCATTGAGATCCTTGCTGCTCCCGCTACTGTATGAGCAGCAAAAGCGCATGCCCCTTCCCATTGATCAATTAGCCTGCATACTGCAGGTTCCAAGGGGCATTGGGAGCTCCTGACCACCCTCCCCCTGAGCTGCTGTCCAGTAGAAAAGGTGCTTGCAGGGTATGAATCTCGATAGTTTCTCCCTTTGGCAATTCAGGGCATCATTACTACTGCTGCTGCATACTGACTGCTGCTGGTATACTTACTTGCGCCAACCTAAAGGTGGAGTGAAGGGTCCTTTAAAAGGCGAACTTAGCAGCTGGTCATGCAGGATCTGGCTACCCAAAATAATATAAAACATATAATTAATTTTCTGTTATGCAAAATGCACAAATGATACTAAAATTCTGATCCCACATTAAAATTTAGCAAATAGATAAATTAGTATGATGAGTAAAAAAATAAAATATACTAACAGATATAATTAAAAAAATGTTTAAAAACACTTCGCATCCTATTCTCCAAATACAACCAACATTCCAAACGATTAAGGAGTATATTCACAAGAACGTGTGTTAAACATCTCCAAAAAATGTTAACGCAACTTTACACATCGCAGCCTAGCGTGGAAAAATAACCCTGGGTCAATGTGGAATTCACAACAAGGCGGTACCATGCAATAGTCTGCCAAAACCGCAGCCAATGTCCGCGATACAACCACCTCGACAGAGATAAAAACACAAACCTCAAAGTGAAAAAACATGCGATGGGCTAAAACGCGATGAGGAAATGAGCGATAAGCAGCGCTCCTTTGATGTGTGCATGAGAAACAACCTGATTTTGAGCTTTTTATTCCAAGCTGTGACGTCGAAATTGTCCCTCACAGAACCAACAGGAGTCTTCCGAATTGGTGTTTAGTATTGTATTTCAATAACGTTTTTGGTTGTTACTTCAGTGCTGTGTGACTGTTTCTAGTTCTTCTGGCCACACATGTGTGTATTTATTTTGGCAATGTGCATCATCATGCGCTATTTGTGGCTCTTTTGTCGTGCACGGTATGTGTATGTCCGGGGGGGCCGGGGAAGGGGGCTGAGGGTGGTGGCGGGGGATGTTGTGGCCCTCATGGGTATGGAAGCTGCATGATCATTGTCTCGATGGCATCTGTGGGTCTTCAGGTGTGGCTCTTGGCTGGGCTCCCTTTCATGCTGTGGGTAGTCATCCTGCTTAGCACCAGCAAAAGGCAGGTGTTAATTCCCTTGTTAGTTGTGAAAGTGGTGTTGTGTTTTTTTTGTGTGTTTTTGAACAGGAACGTCTACTCTGCATCTCATTAGGGTTAGTTGGTGGTGTCCACCGTGGAGATAAATTATTGAGCAGTTATTGCGGGAATACTGGCGATGTCTGCAGTTTGCACCAGCTTGTGAATTGGGTGTTAAATCCATCTCCACTTTTGATGCATTAAGGTGGAGATAAACCGGAGATACGTCTTTGTGAATATCTCCCTAAAAATGCTAATACTTTATTTAATAAATGTGATTTAGTTAATAATAATGAATAAAGATATACCAGTTATCTATTTTAACAAACATCTAACTTTCTCCACCAACAAAAGCAATAACTGCATTAAACAAATACATACATGCATTCCAAATTAATTAATACATTGAATATTGCATTTTAAAACAATTCTCATTCAATTCCTACACAAAACCCATCAATCCCCAAATACAAAAAAAGAAAACCGACCTGGGAATATTTTATTGTAATGAAATTTAAATCAATTAAAATGGCAAAATAATGAAAATACATAATTGAAATGAACATCACTAAAACATGCATGGCTAATTTAATATATATCAGATAGAACAATAAAATCATGAAGAAAAATGTAAACTTACAAAAACATAAAAATACATTATATACAGTGCTATTAAAGTATACAATATTATAAACATTAATATTTGTTTTAAAAAACGAGATTTTTACCTATACTATAATGCCTTAACAATGTTCTGGATACCAGAGCATTTTTGCAATGATATCAAACCCCACTCTTACTCAAGGTTATTGTGTAGTAATAGGTGTACTTGTAGCCCAGTCTCACAAGCAACATAAATATAAGGCGTAGGTGTAGGTATCGTGCATCTGAGGATCGAAAGTTCTTATCCATGTGGTTCACATAGATTGAGCTAAAAAAAGATAAGACCAGTGTCAGGCCATATCTGGGAAGTTTTGGGGCGTGCCGGCAGTATCAAAAGTGTGGTTAAGTGTTTCACACTGACAGGTTACTGGGTACTATGGAGATTATTTATGAGAGGGTTGCATCACGTTTGCATCATGCAACGTGGTTCATGCAAGACGCAAACCTCTGAGTCAGATTTTTGAAGCCACGCAAAGTCACTTTGCATTGCTCTGAGTGGTTTAAAAATCTAGAGTAATGCAAAGCAGCGCAAATTACAGTGTTGCATAATTCTACCGTGGGTAGGCATTTCATGGGTGTTGCGTGGGTGTTCCCACACAACTCCCATGGAGTTTGACGCATCTCTAGATTTACAAGAACTGGTAAACCTGGGGATGCACCAAATCTTACACCTTCCGACGAGAGGTGTAACAGGGGAAATATCTCTATTTCTCCTTGTTTCTTCCTCTTTGTATGTGTGCTGTATTCTACAGAAGACAAAGAAAGAGGACTATGCCTCCAAGGATTGTTGTTGTGTAGGAAGGTGCCCCTTCCTGCAAAAAACAACCCTGCATTCAAAACAGGCCCCCTTGCACCATTGTGCTGCAAAGGTGCCTAAATTGGTGCAGGGCTGCCAAAAGGGCTTCAGTGCAAGAGAAAGGGCAGGAATGTGCACTTAATGAGCCCCGAAGGTGTTCAGTAGGAAGCTGGTGCTCAAAAGCATCCTTGATTCTCTTCTTTGTCAATACTTATCATGACAGTAACAGCTAAGACGGAATGTCCAGCAAATGTATATCATTTTCAAAGGAGTTTAAAACTATCTCTCTGTAAAAAAATTAAAAAATAAGGAAACATCAAATAAGTTAGCAAGTGACTGGGTGTGAACATTTACTCGTATTACAGATCTCAGTTCAGGCTGGACTGTTCCCATGAGGAGCAGGGTCAAGGCAAATTTGCATATGGCTGGGTCTGAACTTGGGCGCCAAAGTGAGCTAAATAATGATGATGGATTTAACCCAGATCTACCAGAGACTGGTGGTGAGTTTCTGAAAAGTTTCAGCACTCCATCCATCATCTTGTTGGATTGCATTGTTTACTCTAAGCTAGCAGAGTATGCCCAGATGTGGGTCCCTTGCTCACTTTATCACTGAATTCAAGCTAACCGGATGATGAGGGATGTTACCCCCAAACCCGGTCCCAAGATGCTTGTTTCCAGGCCAGGGAAGATCTGGCTAGGCAGTTCGGGCTGGACTGTTTCCATGAGGAGCAGGGTCAAGACTGATTTGCATATGCTGGGCCTGAACTGGCAAAGTGAGCTAAGTAACAATGATGAATTTAATTCATATCTAACAGTAACTGGGGGTGAGTGTTTGAAACATTTCAGCACTCCGTCCATCTTTTTATTGTGTTTGCACTTCTACGGGGGCCTTCAATATTACTGTGGGATTTGTATTTGGCGTTTTAGAGCATGTCTTCAATTCTGGAATGTTGGGAATGTGGAATGCGAGGGGGATTCTCAGGCTGGCAGTTGCTGCCTGAGTCTCTGTGTTGCTGCATGTACAAATAAAGTGGTTCACAGTATTTAAGCAGCAACTCATAAGGAAAATTGGTTGACACCATGGAGAAGATACTTCCACCTCTCTTATTTTTATCGGTTCCTAGTACCCCACCATTGAGTTGGCATGTACCCGGTTGAACAGAGAGTGGATGGGAAAAAAAACCCTTGACAGCGAGATGGTGGGAAGCATGTTGGATGTGAGTTGGCATGTTCAGGTAAAGTATAGCACTATGTGTGCTAGTCACAATTGAGTGTTTAAAGAGTGTGTTGGTAATCTGGTGAGACTCCTTATCCCTTGGCATGTGCGGAAAGGCAAATCTATGTTTTCCTCTCCCATACTAGTGACAGAGGTAAAGGATCATGTGGTGGTGTTGGAAAATGGCAAGGTGTGGAACAAGAGTATGATAGTTGTGTTACCAGGTGCAAAGGCTGGTTTTGTCTGTGAAAAATGGAAGCTGATGTGCCAAAGAAGGGAAAGCAAGATACGAGCATAGGAGAAAGACGTCTTAGATTTAGTGAATTTTTTTATGTATAAATGGGATCCTGTTGTACATGCTAGATATTGTCTCGATGCATTTGTTGACCGTACATTTTGAATATACTGTATTGTATAACTTCTTAGTTTGTTTCTGTTAGGCATATTGTATATCACATTTTATGTTTCAATTGTTATGTCTCATTTTCTGTTTCCAGGTTTTCCCTGATCGTGTTCTTCATTTATACTTTTCAGTGTCAGTTGTATTTTGTTATTGCTTTATGTTTTTGTATTTTAAGGGAAGTGGATATGTGGAGCCAGGTTTGCGCATTTCCGCAAGTGTCTTCAATTGTGGAATGTAGGAGTGTGGAATGTAAGGGGGATTCTCAGGCCGGCAATTGATTCCTGAATCTCTGTGTTGGTAGATGTACAAATAAACTAGTTCACTTACCGGTGCCGTCTTCTTTTTAATTACCTTTCTTTTTTTCTCAATAGTCAGCAGGGCTTTGTACTCATGAGATTTCGTTTTAATCTAACCTCACTCTTGGTGGACTTTTTCGCTAATAGCTGCATTTCAAGGGACTTGAGCCGCTGCCCATGAGGTGGCAAGTCTGTTCAGTTGATACCTGGTAGAAAGTTTTTGTTGCCACTTTTTAAAGATTTTAAATTGAGGCAATGCAGACCTGCCCTGTTGCTTTTAACAATAGATACAAGGTCCTCTTATATGCTACTCTATAGCCCCTCTAAAGTTTTTATTGCCACTTTTTAAAGATTTTAAATTGAGACAATGCAGATCTGCCCTGTTGCTTTTAACAATAAATACAAGGTCCTCTTATTTGCTACTCTATGGCCCCTTTTATATGGCAAATAGTTAAAATTAAGAAAATGTGCAAACATGTGAGATCACCATGTATTGTGTTTAATGAATTTTGTACAGTTGTTCTATTATATTTGCTCATATAGATTGTTACTTATTTGCACAGTTTTTTTCTTTGTGTTACAGAAATGTAGCGAATAAAGATGTGCTTGAGACTTGACCGGAAAATGTATCACAGTCATTTAGCCATGTGGAAAAGCTTTTCCAACTGACATAATGCCTTATGCAAATCATAATGAAATGGCTGCAATTGCAGTTGTCAAATTCTGAATACATACTGGCAACTGAGCTAGTATGGTATCTGATGCACAAAGGAAAAGCTTATGCATGTGGGACATCTTCCACTTTCTGAATCAAGTCGGTAGTCTCGAAAGGAGCAGTCACTGGTCCAGCGGCCCTGATCAACAAAACAACTGTAGATCTTAAAACTAGTTAATGATTAAAAATATAAATGCTGACTTGCAGGTTGCAGACATATTATACTGTAGAAATAGTGAGAAAGAAGAGCATCCATGAAGGAAATGCATATGTTTTCAAAATTATAGTTATTGTATCATGGAAAGTGGCACTGATTACCTATTAAAAGTTTCTCCGTAGCAATGTTCTATTTATTTTCATTGTGGGAAATTGCCTACAGCTAGGTCCTAAAACTTGTGTAGAAAGAAAGGAATACTGGGCCAGATGTACAAAGCATTTTTCAGGTCAAAAACAGCACTACTTGCAGAATCGGGCCATTTGCAACCAGAAAAATGCTTTTTCAAATGTACAAAATGCAATTCGACAACTTGTTACTGAATCATGTTTCGCATTGGAGATCTGGTATTTGGAAGGGGCATATTTAGGGAGTCTCTTATTACCGATTCGGTATGGTACGTTTTACTGTTTTGTTACCGAATTCTGGTCACAAAACAATAATACTTTACCAACTGTTTAAAACTGTTGGTAACCCATTCACAAATGGGAAGGGGTCCCCAATGAACTCTCCTTCTTCTTTGAGAATGTCAATAATAATATTTTTTTACCAGTAGGCAGTGGTCCCATGAAACTTCAATGTTTCATTGTTTTCCTTTTAAAAACATTCAGTTTTCCTCTAAAGAAAACGGTCTGCATGTTTTTTTTTTTTTTTAAATGCTTTATAAAAAAGCAATCACAGACACGATAGTCTGCTGACCCCAGCAGGCCACCATCCCTTCTATGACTGGGATTCCCAATGGGCTGCACACTATGACCTGCCTCATTAATATTCATGAGGGAGGTTGATTGTGACCCACATGGATTCCCCACAAGAAACTCAATGAGTTTCATACATTAGGGAATTGGTATTCCTAATGTCTGCACATCTTGCCCACTGTTATTTGGCAATGGGTGCTGTGGCAGGTTTTTCCACTGCCCTAAAAATTATTTGAACAGAAGAATTATATCGCTATGTTGCAATAAACATTTTTACTCTTTCTCATAATCCACAATAACATTTCCTTTTTGGAATATTATCCAGGTAGACACAATTTGCACAGATACAATCTCTTTTAATACTGACGGCAGACTCGGCTGTTATCCAATTAAGAGTTCCAGGAAAGATTAATAAAATAGATGGTAGTTTAAGTTTACAGGATTGATTGTATAAATTGCTAAATGTGCGTATTGCACTTTGATATGGTACCAATTAGCAGTAATAGGGCGCTGATAGAATGCTAATTAGTACTAATAAAGGCTCAGCGTGTGCACTGATTAGGACGCCGATAAAGTATTCATTGAATAATATTTCTGCAAAAGTAATATGTGGAAATGCTATTAAATCCTGAATACAAATGAGTCCCGCGAGCAATAATAAATATGTCGATGGAGCTGCAGCTAAACATCACCTGCTAACATAAATAATTTAATTACAATTGACAACTTGTAATGTTTCAGAAAGTGAAACTTTAATCATTTGATTTCAGCACAAATAATGATCTGTCGAGGACTTTCATTATCCCACAGAGGGAAGGCTGCTCTGCCCCTCCACGAGTCTCTTGCTTATATACACACAGTAAAATCCTTGCACATTCTGAAAAGGTCAAAAACAAAATATTAATGATTTACTTTATATTTACTATGTGTCTCCTGACAACCGATCAAGCAGCAGGTAATACTGCCCATCATTTGTGACAGAGTGACATTCAAAATAATTTTACTGAAGGGTTGGTGCAATCATTCACACGGTGGGTATACCTTGGTTGGAGGTTTTCACTTTGTATCCATTCTACAAGAAACCATTAGCTTTGCTTGATGTATGCGAAACAGAATTACTGAAGGAGTGATAATTGACCTAGTGATGTCAAAAGCATTGTATTGGGTGTAAGCTTTATGGTTTGTATGGCAGTTGTGTTAACTGTGGATTATGGAGCTACTGTGGAATTTGAGGGGAGGTTTGGTTTTAAGACTGCACCTTAACGTTTGTTAAATAGAGTAAGAGGAGAACATGGCGGCTGTGAGCTGAGCGGTCTCTTGTCGCTCGTGGTGCCCCTGACCCTGCTGGCGTTGAGGCGCTGAAGCGTGTAGTAAACAGCAAAATGGCAAAATCGCCAAGAAATGACAACGGCAATGGCGCGTTGGTAAATGGGATAGTTATTGTGAAACTATTAGAAATTATCGGAAACAAAAAAAAAGGGTACTGTACGGATCGCGTAATTCAAAACGATGACCATTGAAGCTTGGCTTACCTGAGGGTTGTGCGTGCAAGCACTTGTAGATCTTGCACGTTAGTCTGTAGCAGCCCTGAAGCTGAGGAGGGGCTGGAGGGCAGCGGCTTGAAGTCTGCTTCGAGTGGAGTCCGGAAGAGGTAGAGGCAGCACAAGTTGCATCGCCGCGGCTGTTGCACTGGAGAAGACTGCCGGTGCAGAGGAAGCAGGTTGAGGGCTGCCAGTTGAGAGCTGTAGGTTGGTTCCAATGATCTTGGGCCCTGCGCTGGACCAATGTGAGTTACTGGGAAGCCAGGAGGAGGGGGGGCACAAGTAAAGAAACTGAGGATGTTGAGCCTTTACTACCTCGCCGCCCCGGCCGCAGACTCTTGGACAGATAGTGGAGGGCCAGGAGGGGGGCTTCTTGAGACTAACTTTATACAACCTAGTGGAGACTACAATATTTTCTAGCTATCGCGACAAGAATTTTAGATTCTATTAAGGACACGGAGGTGAGGATTATGCTTTCTCATATCTTTACTGCAAAACACAGCAGACAATGAAAGTAAAACTACATATGTAAAAAACTACAATATCCATGAGGCTTTGAACCACGCCTCCAATATAACATCCAATCACAACATGAACAAGCATACAAAGTAGAGAGACACTAATCCTGCCTCCTCTTTCTTTGCGCGAAGAAGTCCCATAAGAACAAACAAAGTCTTTGAATTCTCAACGGAGAAATTAATAGTTCCTGCAATAGGTTCTCAACGGAAAACAATTCAAAACCAGTGAAGGCGTCTGCTTCCATCCTGAAGGCACGTCCACTCCATCTGGAGAAGGCACTCAACTTTTGTTGGACTCATTTCCTACGATAGAAAAACAAGGTTGAGAAAGGGAGCCCACAACTACATTTCTCCTTGGGTGGGCATAAAAGTTGTTAAACAACATAACATCAAAACAACTTTACAGTTGAATAACTGTCCCAACGGGTGGGATAATCCTTGCCTCCGTGTCCTTAATAGAATCTAAAATTCTTCTTGCGATAGCTAGAACATTTTGTATTCTATGGCAGGACCGGAGGCTTCTGATTATGCTGGTTCAAAGCTCATCAATCACAGCATCCGAAACATGAGGAATAGGTTTGTAATAAAATACTTTAAACATTGAGTCTGACGACCAATCAGCTGCCTTAAGAATGTCCTCCAAGCGGGACCCTAATAGATAGGTTTTAGAAGCCATAGCTCCTCTAGCGGAGTGAGCGCCATAAACAGAAACATCAATGCCAGATTCCAACATAATGCATCTGACCCACCTAGCTAGAGTAGCATCAGTGACTGGTTTGAATGGCTTTTGTACAGAAATTAACAGCTGACCCAAAGGGTCCACCCTGTGAGAAAGAGTACGTTCTTAATAACTTTTTAAACATTGCAAAACACATAACTTGCTATTGTTTGGAAAAGCAGGATACTCCACTGACCTAGACATGGTCTTAGTTCTTCTCGTGATAACAAAGGAGACACCCTGTGGAGAAAACATCCTACCAGCAAGATCTAAAGCTCTAACATCAGACACCCTTCGACATTAAATAAGACAGAGCAACATAGTAAGCTTAGCAAAAAGCTGCTTCAAGGAAAGATCACCATTGTCGGGCCAGGATTCCAAAAGAGTAAGAACTTTCGTAACATCCCATAAAGTGGAATACCTAGGCCAAGAGGGGTTTGCCACACGGACCCCTTTAAGTAACTTACATACCAAGGGATGAATCCCCACAGGCTTACCAGCAACATGATCGTGACCAGCAGAAATAGCAGACCTGAAGTTATTAACTGACCTGTAAGCAAGTCCTGATTCAGCACATTCCGACAAGAAATTCAGTACATCAGTTATAGATGATCCCAAGGGATCCACCTGTTTTGAAAGGCACCAACCCACCCATCGCTTCCAGGAAGCAGAATATCGTTTCCGGGTGGAAGGAGCCCACGCCTGTTGCATAAAACCGGCAGCCGCCTGTGAAAGTCCTGCAATGCTCTCATGTCTCCGGAGAGCGTCCACACCATCAAGGTTAATTGATTCTGAAGGACCAAGGGATGGCATGACCCCACTGGGTCCAGGAGAAGTGTTGGTACTTTCGGGAGCAGGAAGGGGAGGTCCACAGACAACTCCAACAGTGTGGGAAACAATGATTGAGTCGACCAAAATGGGGTCACCAAGACCAGAGAAGCCCTCTGGTGCCGGACAAAGGCCACCACCCTCTGTATCAATGCAAACGGAGGAAAAGCATAATTCCTCTGTTGCCCCAATGCTGCAGGAATGCATCCGTTCCCATCGCCATTGGGTCTGGTCTCCAACTGAAGAACCAGGGAAGTTGGGCATTGAGGCGAGATGCAAACAGATCTATCTGGCAGGGTCCAATCGCTGAAGTTCCTCAGAAACCGGGAGTTCCAATCCGCCACCCGATTGAACTCCTCTGGAAGATACTCCATCACTACAGAGATCTTGCGATCCAGACAAAAATGACAAAACTCCGTCACAATGTGCACTAGCATGCGGGATCTCGTTCCCCCCAGACGGTTGATGTATCTCACCGCTGAGACATTGTCCATTCGAAGCAGAATGCAACAATTGCTTTTCAGTGTTGAGATAGACTTGATGGCAAAGGACCCTGCCAACAACTCCAGACAATTGATGTGCAGCTTTAGCTCGTCTGCTGACCATCGTCCTCCTGTGGAAACTCTCCACAGCGAGCGCCCCAACCCCACTGACTGCCGTCCGACTCGACAACCACGTCTGGGGCGGTGCCGAAGATTGCTCGCCCGTTCCAAGCTGTCATGTGCTCTAGCCACCATTGCAGATCTTCTTGAGCTTCTGGAGAGAGGGGAATGGGGTGACCGTAATGGTAATTTTTTCTTAGATAAAAGATTTTTAGTCTCTGCAGGGCTCTGTAATGTAAGGGACCTGGGAAGATGGCTTGGATGGAGGAGGCAAGGAGGCCCACAATTCTCGCCAGAACCCACAAGGAAATCATCTCCTTGGCTAACGTGGTTCTTATCTCCCTCTTTATGGACCTGATTTTCCTCACTTGAAGCAGGAGCTGCGCAGACACTGAATCTATTTGTGAAACCCAGGAATTCCATCCGCTGGTTCGGTGTCATCACTGATTTCTTGGCATTGGCATAAACCCCAAATTCTGTAACAAGGTCGTTGTCCACCCTAGATGTGTAAGGAGTAGCTCCCGATCCTGTGCCAGAATCATCATGTCATCCAGGTATACAATGAAATGCACCTCCATCTCTCGGAGACGAGAGAGCACCGGTTTGAGGAGCTTTGTGAACACCCATGGTGCTGAGGAGAGGCCGAAGGGGAGTGACCGATACCGGTACCATTGCCCTTTCCATGGAAACTGCAAGAATTTTTGATGTGAGGGGCAAATGGGGACCGTGAGGTAAGCATCTTTTAAATCCAGGCGGACCATCCAGTCCTTCTCCAGCAGGAGATCTCGCAAGAGGTGAATACCCTCCATCTTGAAGTGGAGATACACTACAAAGTGATTGTAATCTCTCAAATTTAGAACTAGGCGTTGTCCGCCACCCTTTTTCTGGACCAAAATGACATTGCTGAAAAAGCCCTCTGGAACGAAGGGTCCTACAGCAATGGCTTGCTTGGTCCACAACTCTTCCAGCTCTGAGTCTATAAAACTCTGCTATAGAAGGGAAAAAAGGAGAGGTTGTGGAGGAAAGGCCTGACGAGGACACTCTATCATCTCTACGCGGTATCCCCGCACCGTCTGAAGGAGACGTGAGAGTCTCCCAATTCATTACAAAATGTCTCAGCCTGCCCCCCAGAGGAATAACAGGACTCACCGGACTTACCAGAGGACTGATTGTCAAAGTTCTTGTAGCCTCGGTTGACACCCCGATTAAAGCGGCCTCTGTATCCGCGGGATATGGACATGTAGAACCTCGCCTGGTCGGGCTCTTGGGTGTATCCCCTCTGCCATGTCGAGGGGCATATCCTCTCTGAGGACTGTTATTAGAGAAGCGACCGGTCGAGCGTCCTCTGCCACGCCCGGCCCTTCCAGAGACCTGGTGTAAGACCCTCTTCAGAGATGATTGAGACTTATCAAGGGAAGCGAATGTACTAACAAACTTTGCAATATCTTTCACGAATTTGTCTCTAAACAACTATCCTTCAGCCAAAGGTCCCGGCTCCGATGAAGCCAGCTCCACCAGCTGTGGATCTATCCGAAGGAGACCAGATTTCTTTCTCTCCGAGGCAGGGGCGCAATAAGCATTCCCAAGCATGCAGATAGCGCGTTGCGCCCAACCGTCCAGAACCTCCGGGTGGATAGCTGCCCCGGTCTCTTGAGCCTGGAGGGCCAATTCCAATATTTTGGCCAAAGGGCCCGAAAGGTCGAGGACCTTGTCTTGGCACGCCCGAAGATCGCGGTCAATCCCCTTCTTGGGGTCCTTCTTATACTTCTTAAGGAAGATGGTCATGGATGTGTCAATGTCGGGGGTAATGGCCACCTTGTGGGCTAGGTCAGGACGAGGGCATTCGGACTTAAGGCGGGCTCTGACTTCCTTGTCAAAAGCCTTACGTAGGTGCGTTTCTAAGTATTCCGCCACCACCGGCGGAGGAACCCAATCAGAAAATCTGGGGTGGACAATGTCCGAAGGGTCAAACAGGAAGGGGGACGGGGTAACAGGGGAGAAGGAATGCTTACGCTTCTTAGCGCGTTTACGCACCTTGGGATCTTGGGAGGAATCCGTATCTGTATCGGTATCGGTAGTGGTGTCCACCATGGGAATAGGAGAGGACTTAGGAAGGGCAAGGGGTTGGACGGCATCCTTGGCACTTTCTTTAGCTTTGTAAAGCTTGGAATAAGAATGGGCATGAGGCCAAGAGGAGCCAGAAGGATCACTGGGGCTGGAAGTCGGGGGCTGGGAGGAACCAGCTGGAGGGGCGTCTTTGGGGCCAGGAGGGATCAGCAATTCTAACTTTTGGGTCAACGGCAACAAGGCAGAGGATAACACCTTATCTAATTTGGCGTCAAGCTTCCTATCAATAAGGTCTTCCATGGTCTCATCATTATAATACTCCTCATCACCTTGCTCAACCACAGCGTCCACTTCCTCCTTATAGCAATCAATGTCTGCCATCTCCCAAATAGAATGAATTCCAATCCAAAATTCCCAGAGGGAAGCTTAATTATCAGCCCTAGACCAAGGGCGTCGGCGGGGAGTGTGCGTGGCGCAGGAGCCAATATAGAACAGTACAAACAAAAAACTGGGGAAATAACTCACAGTGTCTTCAGTCCCACTCTAGGACTAATGGAGGGAAAAAAGCCCTAAGCTGCAGCTGCAGAAAGGGCTGTCCAAAAATTACAGGCAAAAGAGGTCCTGGTACCTCGAGGGTTAAATCAGAGGATTAGTCCGGTAATCGGCTGTTAAAACGCTGATTCCACTCTAACAAAGGCCCCTTAATTGGCTCCTGGTGGCGCAGTGGAAACCCCTATTCAGCCCGGGGAATGGCGTCAGTGATCGGCACATGTAAGGGGGCGCGCACGTCTGAAGACGCGCGCGACCCTAGAGACGTACGCCGAGCGCCCGTAAAGGCCCCGACGTACGCTCACACCCAGCGGTGGGGGCCAATCTCCTCCGGCCGCGGACCGTGAGCGCAGAAGCTGCGGTGCCGGTGGAGAAAAACCAGAAACCGGGCACAATCAAGCTACAGCGCAACACGCGCTGACAAGCGGGCACACGGCGGGGAGCGGAGCGGGCAGGGAAGGCCTTGCTCCGGTCCCGACCCGAAAGGGACGCGCCGCGCACCCTAATTAAATAGCCCAAGCCCTGAGAAAAAATAACAATCCAAAGCCTAAACAAGGCACATAAGCATTCACAGGGCAATATTCACATATAATAAGGCATTATGATAAACATTAGCAATGTAAACAATCTAGAGCAATGCATAGAAAGTAGAGAGGCACTTATCTGGGCTGCGGAGCAGCAAAGAAAGAGGAGGCAGGATTAGTGTCTCTACTTTGTATGCTTGTTCATGATGTGATTGGATGTTATATTGGAGGCGTGGTTCAAAGCCTCATGGATATTGTAGTTTTTTACATATGTAGTTTTACTTTCATTGGCTGCTGTGTTTTGCAGTAAAGAAATGAGAAAGCATAATCAGAAGCCTCCGGTCCTGCCATAGAATCAGGGAATACTACACTTGTGGTAGGAAAGGCCCCGACAACACACGCTGCTAACAGGGGCAGGAAACGAGGTGCAGTGCGAGGGTCCATAATAGGGAGAACTGTTGAGAACAAGACTAAGTTACCCTTAGTGGGCAAACTTGCCACACATACATATAAGAAGGGGGGTAGCAATGGAGAAACAGAGCCTATAGACAGTTCTGATAGCTCGCCCTCTCAGCCCTGTGAGATTAAGGGCAGAGGCACCAAAATCAGTAAGAAGAAGGGTCGCCCCTTAGATTCCAAAATGAAAATAACTCCTTCACTAAGGTCGTATTTAAAAATTCTTCCAGAAGTACTAGATGTAGCAAAGCAGGGAGAGACTCTTAGGAAAATCTTTGGTCAATAAAACAGACTACTCCAGGATATATGGAAGAGCTTGACTCAGGAAGTACCTCAGCAAATACCTCGACCCCTACCTCTACCCCTGTATCAATACCGGCTATACTCCGTACACCTGCCAAACAACTTGAGCCAGTAAGCAATTCTGAATTCTCGGGGACAGGCATAACCATGACCTCAGCTGAAGGTAGTGGGTGTACCAGAGGTGGAAACCTTGTCACAGGAAATGCAGAGGCCAGTGGCAGTGGCAGCGGCCATAGCAATGACAACGACAATGGTAATGGCATTGGGAGTAGTTGTGGTATTGGGAATAGCAGTAGAGAAGGGGGAAGGTTTTGGAGAAAGAGAGTCCCTCTGTGGCATCTTTGGAGGCTCTTTTCCCTACCCTGTCTTCAGACATCAGAAAGGGGTTTTCTATCTCAGAGTTGAATCAGAGAAGAGATAAGGCTTTTCTATGAATCGTTTGAGAAGAAATTTGACGTCCTAAACTCCAGGACTGTGGCTCTAGAAAATTCGGTGGAGGAACTTAAAGATGATGTGGGAGCAGCCAAAGCTGATATTGCAACTCTCAAGAAGGGAGAAATTGCACTCCGAGATAGACTAGAATCGCTGGAAAACAACTCTCGGCGAAACAATCTATGCCTTTTGAATATTTCTGAGGGGAAAGAGGGAGAAGACCTAAAAGTTTTCATCGTGACCCTCATTAAAGAAGAAGTTCAGATCGAGAAGTCTGAGGAGGACCTGATGAGGGACATACAAAGGATCCATAGGGACCCCTTTAGGAGGCACCCCATTTGAACAAAGCCAAGAAAGATTTTAATAAACTTCCTTACCTTTGCTCTGAAGGAGAAGATATTAAACGCCGCCCTAAAGCAGAAATCATTGAAGCCTAGAGATTTCACTATTGTTCTGATTTAGCTCGAATCACATGAGCTCGACATTAGGAGCTAGGAAAAAAAATGGATGACTTCAGGAATTTGGGGGCTGTCGCCCAACTAAAGTTCCCAGCGCACTTAAAAATTATGCACAGTAATAAAATGTATAATTTGAAGACAGCGCAGGAGGCGGAGGAGATTCTGGGAAATTTAAGCAAAAGTCCCTAATAAGTCCTTAAAATTTGAAAGTCACAACATAAGATTGATTAGAGGAAGTTTTTTTATCAATTCAAACTTGGGGTAAAGATATGCATGAACTAATTAGGGTCTGAAACTAGGTTCAAATTAGTATACACGGGGGTCATGAGGGTATAGGGATAATGGGCATCACAGTGCAACATAACACAACACAACATAATATAGTAAAATACAATACTATACTATCCCAAGACTTGAAAACATCACCAGTAATGGTGGCAGTAACGGCCAGAGTTCTTAGCTGTTTGCTCAATATATGAATCTGTACTAGTTAGGGACAGAGTGCCCCAGCAGGCAGAATCTGGACTTATAGTTCAGGTAAATGGGGGAAGGGTTCCCTGGGGAGGGTTTCAAGGGTGGGGAAGGGGAAGCACCGGTGGGGGAGCATTTGGGTAAAAAATATAAGAAATAAATCCTCATTCGCCTATAGGCCAAATTGGTTTCTACTAGTTATTGTTCTTGGTTTGGTGCCGACAATTGGAGAAATTGGGTATATTTATGGTTCTGCTTCATAATCCATCATGGAAACTCTACAGTGTTTGACCTGGACCGTTAACGGTCTCCGGGTTAAAAGTAGGAGGGTAAAAAATTCTTCAATATCTCAAAGACTCCCCCGCTCAGATAATTATTTTACAGGAAACACATCTCCTGAGAGAAGAAATAAGTGAGATCTGTGGGAAGCTTAGATGTGTGGAGCACTGTTTTAGTTCCTGTCAAAGTGCTAACATTACGGGGTTGTTATTCTAGTAAAAAAACAGCAAAAGCTTGTCTTCTAGACGCTATGACAGACCCAAGTGGCAGATGGGTGATTATCAAGCTACTTGTTAAGGGTTCTTACTTAACAGTAGTAGGCTATTATGGCCCCAACCAGGTTGACCCCACTACTTTGAAAACAATTTTTGAGAATTTTCTGAGATTTCCATACTGGATCATTTTAGCCGGAGATTTTAATATAGTCTTTAATGCTCAATTGGATAAATCCCCAATCAGCAGGGCAAATATCTTGTCCAAATCAAGGACATACCTCCAGCTGATGATGAGGCGAAATGCCTTAGCCGATATTTGGAGGGAAAGATCAGGCGCTAAATTAGTTGTCTCATTTTATAATCTGAAATACGGACACAACTCCAGGATTGATTACATTTTGATCAGTAAGGATTTGAGGGATGAAGTTGAAGGCATAGGTTATCTAACTCCCCACCTATCAGACCACGCGGCAGTGTGAATAGATCTAAATTGAGTAGAAAAAGAACAACTGAGAGTGTGGACATTTCGTTGCACACTTCTTCTAGATGAATCAGAAGCTTTGTTATCTTTCTCAGGATACTGAGTTTTTCCTAAATACAAACATAGGGTCAGCAGAGATTCCGGTGGTGTGGGATGCCCTGAAATCCTATCTGAGAGGGTTAGTAACAAGTAGGATCTCTCACAAGAACAGGCCATAAAGGGAGGGAATCACATACATCGAATGTGAAATGAAGGAGGTTGAAAGGATGATCAATAATGATGTTGACCAAGTAACATGCCAGGCACATGTTTTGAAATTGAGAGCTTTGAAAGATCATTTAGAAGATATTATTCGGACCAGGATCTCAAAACGATGGGAAGCTAGTAAGCTTGCCCATTTTGAATACAGTGAGGGGGCTAGCAAACTCCTGGCTTGGAAGGCCGAAATGGACAGTGTACAAAATGTAATAAAACAAATCGATAATGAGTATACTAATTTACCAGCAGTTAGCGATGCAGAGATCGGAGAAGCCTTTTTCACCTTTTTTCAAGATCTGTAGAAAGAAGAAAATTAGGTAGATAGCAACTGTGCACAGGAATGGCTGAATCAGGTCAACCTTACTACTTTAAGTTCCTCCCAACGAGAAAACCTAGACCTGCAGATATCTCAACAGGAGGTCAGGTATGCCATTTCTGCTATAGGTGTGGCAGGGTATACTCAGACATGAGTCCCTTTCTCACTGCTCCATCAGGATTCAAGCAAGCCGGGCCGAAGAGGCTGAAATGCCAGAAACCGGTCCCCGGTAGCTTGTCTCCTTTCTGGTGAAGAATTGGCTTGGTAGTTTGGTCTGCCCTGTTCCCATGATGCACTGGGCCAGGGACAGACTAATTTGCATATAGCCAGGTTCTGAGCTGGGATGGGGCAGTGAGATAAATAACGGTGATGGATCAAGCCCTGATCTTTGGACTGGGTAAGAGTGGTCTGCTTAATTCAGACACTCTGTTCATCACCACCCCCTTTTCTGTATCGTTTTTGGCCACTATAGGTGTGGCAGGGTATACTCAGACATGAGTCCCTTTCTCACTGCTCCATCAGGATTCAAGCAAGCCGGGCCGAAGAGGCTGAAATGCCAGAAACCGGTCCCCGGTAGCTTGTCTCCTTTCTGGTGAAGAATTGGCTTGGTAGTTTGGTCTGCCCTGTTCCCATGATGCACTGGGCCAGGGACAGACTAATTTGCATATAGCCAGGTTCTGAGCTGGGATGGGGCAGTGAGATAAATAACGGTGATGGATCAAGCCCTGATCTTTGGACTGGGTAAGAGTGGTCTGCTTAATTCAGACACTCTGTTCATCACCACCCCCTTTTCTGTATCGTTTTTGGCCACTATAGGTGTGGCAGGGTATACTCAGACATGAGTCCCTTTCTCACTGCTCCATCAGGATTCAAGCAAGCCGGGCCGAAGAGGCTGAAATGCCAGAAACCGGTCCCCGGTAGCTTGTCTCCTTTCTGGTGAAGAATTGGCTTGGTAGTTTGGTCTGCCCTGTTCCCATGATGCACTGGGCCAGGGACAGACTAATTTGCATATAGCCAGGTTCTGAGCTGGGATGGGGCAGTGAGATAAATAACGGTGATGGATCAAGCCCTGATCTTTGGACTGGGTAAGAGTGGTCTGCTTAATTCAGACACTCTGTTCATCACCACCCCCTTTTCTGTATCGTTTTTGGCCACTATAGGTGTGGCAGGGTATACTCAGACATGAGTCCCTTTCTCACTGCTCCATCAGGATTCAAGCAAGCCGGGCCGAAGAGGCTGAAATGCCAGAAACCGGTCCCCGGTAGCTTGTCTCCTTTCTGGTGAAGAATTGGCTTGGTAGTTTGGTCTGCCCTGTTCCCATGATGCACTGGGCCAGGGACAGACTAATTTGCATATAGCCAGGTTCTGAGCTGGGATGGGGCAGTGAGATAAATAACGGTGATGGATCAAGCCCTGATCTTTGGACTGGGTAAGAGTGGTCTGCTTAATTCAGACACTCTGTTCATCACCACCCCCTTTTCTGTATCATTTTTGGCCACTATAGGTGTGGCAGGGTATACTCAGACATGAGTCCCTTTCTCACTGCTCCATCAGGATTCAAGCAAGCCGGGCCGAAGAGGCTGAAATGCCAGAAACCGGTCCCCGGTAGCTTGTCTCCTTTCTGGTGAAGAATTGGCTTGGTAGTTTGGTCTGCCCTGTTCCCATGATGCACTGGGCCAGGGACAGACTAATTTGCATATAGCCAGGTTCTGAGCTGGGATGGGGCAGTGAGATAAATAACGGTGATGGATCAAGCCCTGATCTTTGGACTGGGTAAGAGTGGTCTGCTTAATTCAGACACTCTGTTCATCACCACCCCCTTTTCTGTATCGTTTTTGGCCACTATAGGTGTGGCAGGGTATACTCAGACATGAGTCCCTTTCTCACTGCTCCATCAGGATTCAAGCAAGCCGGGCCGAAGAGGCTGAAATGCCAGAAACCGGTCCCCGGTAGCTTGTCTCCTTTCTGGTGAAGAATTGGCTTGGTAGTTTGGTCTGCCCTGTTCCCATGATGCACTGGGCCAGGGACAGACTAATTTGCATATAGCCAGGTTCTGAGCTGGGATGGGGCAGTGAGTTAAATAACGGTGATGGATCAAGCCCTGATCTTTGGACTGGGTAAGAGTGGTCTGCTTAATTCAGACACTCTGTTCATCACCACCCCCTTTTCTGTATCGTTTTTGGCCACTATAGGTGTGGCAGGGTATACTCAGACATGAGTCCCTTTCTCACTGCTCCATCAGGATTCAAGCAAGCCGGGCCGAAGAGGCTGAAATGCCAGAAACCGGTCCCCGGTAGCTTGTCTCCTTTCTGGTGAAGCATTGGCTTGGTAGTTTGGTCTGCCCTGTTCCCATGATGCACTGGGCCAGGGACAGACTAATTTGCATATAGCCAGGTTCTGAGCTGGGATGGGGCAGTGAGATAAATAACGGTGATGGATCAAGCCCTGATCTTTGGACTGGGTAAGAGTGGTCTGCTTAATTCAGACACTCTGTTCATCACCACCCCCTTTTCTGTATCGTTTTTGGCCACTATAGGTGTGGCAGGGTATACTCAGACATGAGTCCCTTTCTCACTGCTCCATCAGGATTCAAGCAAGCCGGGCCGAAGAGGCTGAAATGCCAGAAACCGGTCCCCGGTAGCTTGTCTCCTTTCTGGTGAAGAATTGGCTTGGTAGTTTGGTCTGCCCTGTTCCCATGATGCACTGGGCCAGGGACAGACTAATTTGCATATAGCCAGGTTCTGAGCTGGGATGGGGCAGTGAGATAAATAACGGTGATGGATCAAGCCCTGATCTTTGGACTGGGTAAGAGTGGTCTGCTTAATTCAGACACTCTGTTCATCACCACCCCCTTTTCTGTATCGTTTTTGGCCACTATAGGTGTGGCAGGGTATACTCAGACATGAGTCCCTTTCTCACTGCTCCATCAGGATTCAAGCAAGCCGGGCCGAAGAGGCTGAAATGCCAGAAACCGGTCCCCGGTAGCTTGTCTCCTTTCTGGTGAAGAATTGGCTTGGTAGTTTGGTCTGCCCTATTCCCATGATGCACTGGGCCAGGGACAGACTAATTTGCATGTAGCCAGGTTCTGAGCTGGGATGGGGCAGTGAGATAAATAACGGTGATGGATCAAGCCCTGATCTTTGGACTGGGTAAGAGTGGTCTGCTTAATTCAGACACTCTGTTCATCACCACCCCCTTTTCTGTATCGTTTTTGGCCACTATAGGTGTGGCAGGGTATACTCAGACATGAGTCCCTTTCTCACTGCTCCATCAGGATTCAAGCAAGCCGGGCCGAAGAGGCTGAAATGCCAGAAACCGGTCCCCGGTAGCTTGTCTCCTTTCTGGTGAAGAATTGGCTTGGTAGTTTGGTCTGCCCTGTTCCCATGATGCACTGGGCCAGGGACAGACTAATTTGCATATAGCCAGGTTCTGAGCTGGGATGGGGCAGTGAGATAAATAACGGTGATGGATCAAGCCCTGATCTTTGGACTGGGTAAGAGTGGTCTGCTTAATTCAGACACTCTGTTCATCACCACCCCCTTTTCTGTATCGTTTTTGGCCACTATAGGTGTGGCAGGGTATACTCAGACATGAGTCCCTTTCTCACTGCTCCATCAGGATTCAAGCAAGCCGGGCCGAAGAGGCTGAAATGCCAGAAACCGGTCCCCGGTAGCTTGTCTCCTTTCTGGTGAAGAATTGGCTTGGTAGTTTGGTCTGCCCTGTTCCCATGATGCACTGGGCCAGGGACAGACTAATTTGCTTATAGCCAGGTTCTGAGCTGGGATGGGGCAGTGAGATAAATAACGGTGATGGATCAAGCCCTGATCTTTGGACTGGGTAAGAGTGGTCTGCTTAATTCAGACACTCTGTTCATCACCACCCCCTTTTCTGTATCGTTTTTGGCCACTATAGGTGTGGCAGGGTATACTCAGACATGAGTCCCTTTCTCACTGCTCCATCAGGATTCAAGCAAGCCGGGCCGAAGAGGCTGAAATGCCAGAAACCGGTCCCCGGTAGCTTGTCTCCTTTCTGGTGAAGAATTGGCTTGGTAGTTTGGTCTGCCCTGTTCCCATGATGCACTGGGCCAGGGACAGACTAATTTGCATATAGCCAGGTTCTGAGCTGGGATGGGGCAGTGAGATAAATAACGGTGATGGATCAAGCCCTGATCTTTGGACTGGGTAAGAGTGGTCTGCTTAATTCAGACACTCTGTTCATCACCACCCCCTTTTCTGTATCGTTTTTGGCCACTATAGGTGTGGCAGGGTATACTCAGACATGAGTCCCTTTCTCACTGCTCCATCAGGATTCAAGCAAGCCGGGCCGAAGAGGCTGAAATGCCAGAAACCGGTCCCCGGTAGCTTGTCTCCTTTCTGGTGAAGAATTGGCTTGGTAGTTTGGTCTGCCCTGTTCCCATGATGCACTGGGCCAGGGACAGACTAATTTGCATATAGCCAGGTTCTGAGCTGGGATGGGGCAGTGAGATAAATAACGGTGATGGATCAAGCCCTGATCTTTGGACTGGGTAAGAGTGGTCTGCTTAATTCAGACACTCTGTTCATCACCACCCTCTTTTCTGTATCGTTTTTGGCCACTATAGGTGTGGCAGGGTATACTCAGACATGAGTCCCTTTCTCACTGCTCCATCAGGATTCAAGCAAGCCGGGCCGAAGAGGCTGAAATGCCAGAAACCGGTCCCCGGTAGCTTGTCTCCTTTCTGGTGAAGAATTGGCTTGGTAGTTTGGTCTGCCCTGTTCCCATGATGCACTGGGCCAGGGACAGACTAATTTGCATATAGCCAGGTTCTGAGCTGGGATGGGGCAGTGAGATAAATAACGGTGATGGATCAAGCCCTGATCTTTGGACTGGGTAAGAGTGGTCTGCTTAATTCAGACACTCTGTTCATCACCACCCCCTTTTCTGTATCATTTCTGCTTGTAAGGCGGGTAAGGCAGCGGGCTGGATGGCCTTGCTGTAGAATTATATAAATTCTTGGGAGAGGCGATAATGCCGATATTGACAATCCTTTTCAATAAAATATTGATCGAAGGAGTTAGGCCCTCTACCTCTTAGGGAGAAGTCACTATAACGTTGATTTTAAAACCTGGAAAGCCCCCAGTCAATTGAGGGTCATATAGACATATTTCACTTTTACACACCGACTATAAGGTTTTTACCTGAATTCTGGCCGACAGACTGGGTGTGGTGGCGGGTGATTTGATGCATGCAGATCTAAAGGGTTTTTTGATAGGGAGGAATCTTTTCGATCTTACCCATGATTTCATAGGTGCCATTGATTTTGCCTCCACCTTTTCACTTCCTTTGGCAACAATGACATTAGAAGCCACCAAAGCATTTGATAGGGTCAACTGGAACTACCTAGCCGCGGTGCTGGAGAAGTTCAATTTTGGGCCAAAATTTAGTCGAGCCATCAATCTTATATATAGTGACCCTTCAGCGAGGCTTTTGGTCAACGGAAATTTGACCAAACCCTTTAAGATTAAAAGAAGAACCAGACAGGACTGCCCCCTCTAACTCCTCCTATTTTATATGTATGCCTTTTGCTCAACATCTCAGGGAGGAGACGAGCATCACACTATGTAAATGTGGAGCATGGGCGAGGGAGGTAGCCCTGTATGCTGATGATGTACTAATTCTTTCATCAGATTTGGAGGTGTCTTATCCCCATGTCATTCGCTTAGCACAGGATTTTGGTCTAGTCCCAGAATACGAGGTTAATGCTAGAAAAACCGAGATAATGGCATGGAATGTGCCGGGGTGTCGACATCAAATTAAGAACGAGATGAGATATCTGGGAGTAAAGATTGTCCTGAATTTAGACAAGATCTCTGGGACCAAACTAGTGAATGTTTCAACAGAATGTCAGAAACTCTTGAAATCCTGGGCCCATCTTACTCTGACTAATTTGGGGAGAATATATTTAATCAAGATGGTAATCCTCCCAAAAGTCACTTTTCTTTTCAATACCATTCCTTTATATTTCGAGACACAGGCAATTGCTAAACTTCAGCAATCTATTAATTCATTTGTGTTGGCTCATAAAGCCACGAGGATATCCTGGAAAAAGCTAAGGTGTAGGAGGGAAAAAGGGGCCCGATCATCAAATTTAAATACAACGTCCTGGTATTCCCGCTGACACATTCAAGAATGTTGTCAAAATATCCAGAATCATCGGTGAGGGGGGTAATGTTTTTAGCTATGTTCAATCAGGTAGGGATACCTAAGGAGGGCTTTCATTTTAAATATGGAGACCAGAAATGTTTTGAAAAAATAAGGTCGAAGGTCTTAATGAGTACGGCTTGTACATGGACCAGAATCAAATAATACACAGGTTTTGGCTACTTTTCAAATCTGGCTCCACTGTGGGATTCTCCGGGGGTTTGAATGATAAATTGTCAGACCCTCTAAAAACAGCTGGGTTCTTGGTGTAGGGAGACTTGGCTGTTGAGGGTTCACTTTTACCTTGGGCACTACGAAATGACAAATCGGAGGAGGGCATGCCTAGGTTTAAATATTTACAACTAAAGAGTTGGCCCCAGAGTCTTAAAAAACCTTTAGGTGTAAGGAACGCGCTAGAAGAGCAACTGGTACAGAGACCGGCAGGGAGGAGAGAAGTATCTTTCTTTTACTGGTCTATCGAGGAGGCTATTGATGGGATTTTAGGCTAGCCAAAGAATTGTGGGGATTGTCTATACCAGACATTGATTGGGTAGAACTGTGGCAAACTTCTTTTAGCTCCTTATTTACATTTGTAAAGCCAGCCTTGTTTAGAAGAAACCACTATCTTTCTATACACAGGGCTTACTTTTCCCCGGCTAGACTCTCTAAAATCACTGAGGGTCCCCTAGCCAGTTGCAAAAAATGCGGTATGGTGAACGCCTCTGATATAAACATGTTCTGGGACTGTCCAGCCATCCAAGAATTCTGGGAGTGAGTAGGGAACACCTTAACAGATATTTTGGGCCTCCCAGTACACGTTTCTCTCGGTCTTGTCATTTTTGGTATATCAAGTGAAATCACAAACCTGGGCAGAGGCTTTCTGTTTTATTCTGTGCCGCTGGCTAGACGAGAAATATGTAAGAGATGGGTTGAGGTCACACCCCCTACATACTCAGACTGGTGGTCCTCCTTGTATAAAACCTCTCGGACAGACCTGGCCAGACTGAAAAGTAGCAGAAAGAAAGCTATATGGGCGTGTTTGATTAATTGGTCTCCGGGTTAAGCATTAGTTAGTGATCTCTCTCTAATGAGCTCAGTTAAATATTCTTTGATCCTATGATTAAGCCTCATGGGAAGCTCTCAGACTGTGCTAGACTTCACCTTTCTGGTGCCCAGGTTCAATTTTGGGTGAGCCTTAAGCAACAGTCATCGGTTATGAGTAATCAGTAGAGAGCGCGACCACCCTCTCAATGACAACGAGAGGTCAGCAACATGAAGGGGGTTTGTCTGCTACTGTTAGGCAGGCAACAGATCCGCAGGTATCCCTAGAGGGCCTATGGCTCAATATTGAGTAACAGTGGTGACTTCCTAACCTTCTAGTTGTCTGGGGTTGGAGGCAAATGAAAAATAAAATAAATAAATAAATGAATAAATAAAGTAAATATTAGGTGGTCTGATTAAAGCTGGCTATGATATCGGTGTTTTCTTAGATGAAAAGGCAACAATGCTTTACTAGTGCGTTTTTATATATGATTGGTGTACGTGTAAGGTGTGCAAGTGAACGGACAAAGATTGGGAAAATGCTGAAAGATACATAAAATCATGGATTAAATATGGAGTATTGGGTGTACATTAGTTTATTGTGAGAAACAGGTTATTTTTTTTAGGCTGTGCGACTGACAGTTGGGGTGCAAGGATGTGCCACTTATACCAAGGACACCAGGTTTGCCGTAAAATACTCTCACACACACACCTAGCCCTCAGAGCCCAACTCTATTGTGACTTGAAAATACCCAAACTGGGTAGGGTTAGCCCAGAGAACATTTACCGGATTGGTTAGTACATCCCCATTGGTCCTTCCTACCCACGAGCTATGTCAGGCATAAATATGACACTTCTGAAAACCACTTGTCCTGTGGAAGATCAGAAAAGTAATGAACCTGCTGTCATGAGACCTGAGAGCAGTCTAAAACACTGGATCTGCTCTCCCTCTTCAGGACAAGGAAAAAGACTCCAGGGTCATCATGTTAGAGCTACATAGGGACAACAAGCTACCGAGGCCGTTTCCTGCAACTGTTCAGCTGACTAGAGGCATCTGGACCTGGGTTCAACCCTTCTGGCCAGACTTCTCACAGTAATCTCCACCCGGGGAATGGGGGGTGCCCACCAATTTAGGAGTCTGCGACTATGCCGTCTAGGCCCCGCACAGAAAGACAGCACTACAGCTTGCGGTGCTGCACTAGGACTGCGCCACAGCCTCTGCTCTGTATACCAGCTTGCTGCAGTTGAGGGCCTCCCACCAGCAGAACTGGTCCTTACTGTGAGCCCTTCTCGAGGGGCTATCCATTGGCCCCAAAATCCCTACTCACAACTTCACTGTGCTTTGCTGGAGTTTGGCCTTCAATAAGCAACTTCACGCTTGACAGGGAACCCCTGCCATGAGCGCAACAGCCTAGGTTTCTACTTTCCACATTGAGTGCCTCAACTACTAAACGGAATCTGCAGAGGAGGGGGGTCACCTGTCACAGGGTATACCGACACGCACCACAAGTAAGAGGTAATGCACTTCACAGACCCTAGACTCACCCTTGCCTGTTCCAGTAGCACTGGTCAGGATCATCATGTCTTCGTGTCACAACACCGCACACAAACAAAACCAGCAAGAATGTAGATGCTTCGACATTAGCATCTGTCCCTGCCATAGCCCCCCGATGTTGCCCCAGTTACACGGGCATTCCTGGAGAGTATTGTTATGGCCCTCAAGCAAGAAATAGCAGTAGATGTCAAATACATCACGAGGAGTATCGTTGTATCGGATCAAAGGGTTGACTCTTTGGAAACGGGCAGCAACATCCCATGAAGCTTAACTCGAAGAACACCAACATGAACTTCTTGACTTGCTGGACTAAACTGCTGACTTTAACTGCCAGTTGCAAGATCTTGAAAATCGGTCCTGATGCTCCCATATCCATGTCAAAGAGCCCAGCTGCAGGCAGACTCAGAGAAGTTGTAAGACTATGCCCTCCGCCTGTTTCGTCAGGTGGCACTTTCCATTGCTGACCAATACACTAGGGCTGGCCGACCGGCTCAATCTCCTGGATAGTCACAGGACATACTTACCTGTTGCCGCTGCTACCAGCAGAAAGAGGTCATAATTTCCTTAGTGGAAGACAGAAATGCTAGTGTATTTTAGAGTGCAATGATGTGGCAGTACCAGGAACTCTCTCCTATCACTTTGCAGCGCTGGGGGAATCTTCAGCCTCTCACCAACCTCCTGTGAGATAAAGGGATCAGATATAAGTGGGGGCACCCATTTTGAATCACATTCATATGGAACAGTGAGAACAGTGAGAACTGAAGTATTCACACTCTGGAGGAAGCTCTTAAACTGCTGGGTATGGATAAGCTGCAGGAGGAAGTCTCCACACAGCCCCAACCGAAGCATCCAACATCCCCAGTCACTGGGACCCACCGCCCTACCTTCCCTCACTCAATGAGAAAACATTTCCACAAATCCTTTGCACTAGAGAGCCACAAGGAATGGGCTGAACCGTTGAGTCAACATCAGCGGCAGGACAGCACTTCAGAACTGGACAATGACTATTGAAGGGTGCTCTGCCGCTCAAGACGGGAGCGAACGCAAGAGATAGTGGGCTATCCGGGCCCCTACAGGTCTGGAAAGGGAAGGTGGCTAATGCTGCAACATAGATGACTGTAAGATGCAAGTATTTACAGATTGCCTCTTGTGTTCACTCCCATTTTTAGCGGCGGAGACCCCTCCCATATCACACCAAAGGATGGAAACGACCAAACGCCGACGACCCTCTATTTTTGGATCATCACTGCATTCCCAGGTGGGGAACTCTTCAGTTGTACTGTTTATTGTTATCTGCTGTTCGCTTTTCTCTAAACTCACAACTGGACATGCGCTAATCAGGCACCACAAGTAATCAGATCCATAGAGGACACCAATATGGGGCACTGCTCAGCGCCACACCATGAACCTAACTCACCTCTGCAATACATGGTTAAAATCATAGGCCTCAATGTTTGCGGCCCTAATACCCAAGTGAAACTTCTAGCGCTACTGTGCTTACTTAGGGATTCTAAATGTGATTTCTGTCTCATCCAAGAAAAACACTTCCTAAAGGCAGATTGGAAATGCTTACTTTCCTGATGATTCAACCACTTACCAGTACTTCTCTTCTGGACTGGGGAGAAGGCAGGAGTGGCAGTGCTGCTGGCCATGCATTTCCTGACACAGTAGGAGATACCATATAGGATCCGCTCTCTGCTCATTGATGTGAAGGGCTATGCATTTATACTTGCACACTTTTACACTCTCAATAACCATCAGGAAGCCTTCTTTATGGGCAAGGTGGGGCAGGTGCTAGGCACTCCAGACACAGATGTTCGTATGGGAGGTGATTTTAATCTAGTCCTTGACAAAGAGCTAGACAGGTCAGCCTAGAGGACAGGGCAAGGAGGAGCACTTTCACCAGCGAGCAGGCAATGGCTAACAGATGTGGGAATAGTAGATGTATGGTGACAATGCAAGCCAACTACAAAAAGCTACACTTTTTTCTCAGCAGCGCACCAGAAATATGCTAGAAACCAGCACAAGGGCTGCAAGGAGCCTACAGGCCCCAATCGTGGCTGCTGCTGCTATTATTCACGCTCACCCCGGGAGGTGCTTATCTGCAGCCTTTGGCTCCTGCAGCCAGAACACTCATGTGAGCGTCCGTGCCATGGCCGATTGAGGCCGGGCTGGGCCCATCCTCTTGGCTGCAGGACGTCAGAGCGGATGAAAAGTAAGGCTTACACTATTTCTTCAATTGGGGAGGAGTACTTACATTGCCATTGTTCGATACTGAAGAACACGCAAAGGCCTCACATTTATTGTGAGTACTATCTTGACTGTGGCTTGTTTTGTTCTTGTACCTCGGCATTTCACATTTTAGTTGGAGGAGTTCCTCTTTAGTCAATCACTATGGGAAAGAGGAAGGCTTCTCATAGTGATCACCCTAACAGTAATAAGAGGACTACCATTGATTCCTTCCTGGCAAAAGTGATGAGGGCTATCTCAAAGGAGATTGATAAAGCGGAGAAGAGACTCTCTTTGGGTGTAGCTGGCCACACAGTACTCTTGCCTGGTGGAACCACAGACACTGTTGCTTTAAATCCTCAAGCCACTAATTGCCCGCTGTGGTCGATGAGAGTCTTAGTACTCCCTCTCCTGGCTCAATGTAAATGGTTGCAGGGTGACCTTAGCCCCTAAAGAGGGAGTGGAACCAGAGAGGTTGCCAGCACCCAAGAAGTCACGGAAGGCTAAGAAGAGAATCAAACCCCCGCGGAAAGGAGAGGAACCAGAAACATTAATTAGCCTGAAAGATGTGGGGGAATTTTCGAACTCCCTAAAGATTTTTTGTCGGATATGCTATCGCAGCTTCGGGACAAACTTGATAAAGTACTGTCAGACTCTAGAGACACATTTGGTAAAGTAGAGACTTTTATTAAGGTGCCCTCCACCAAAACCCTCAGACACAGGCAGTACGATTTTGCTTGCCTTTGCAAAACAATTAAAAATGTAGGCTGCCATCAAATAATTACCTGGCAGAGAAAGTGTCTATGATATATGAAATGGACCAGGGCAGGGGTGCTGGGTGATGGGGAGCAGCGTCTTGTTTTAAGTGAGCCTGAGAAAACTAGGGAAAAAGCTAGGGATAGCCCAAATATTATAAATAGTGTGGGTTTACCAGTAATTGATCTTCCTCTGGCCTCTTGTTCTTATAGTGTGGTTTTGGTCCGGGTACTGGACTTGGGTAGGCTTAATGAGGAATCCATGGATAAGTTGATCAACAAAGTGGTGCAATAGCTAGGAAAACAGAGTAGATTCAATGTGGTGGATTCTAGCCACATTCTGATGGGCAGAAGGATCTCTTGCACTAGACGGACCAAGAAAACAACGGGGTTGATATTGTGATTGTCACATTTAGATTACTAGTACTTACAGGCAATATTTGAAGACATTCTTCTGAGTTCCTCTTCTACGCCTCTAACATCAAACTACTCCCATTAGGATTTTTTTACAGGCCTATTTCTAATTTCTTTAACAAACAGCCATGTTTTAGGCCAGGAGAGAGGTGATGGCGTTTGGGAGGAACTAGAGGTGACACCTAATGTCTATGTCCCCCGTCGGATCCTAATGGTTTGGATTGACAAACAGAGGGTACAGACCATAGTATAGCGCTTGTAACAACAACTGAAATATCAGCGCAGGAAAGTAAGCCCAGTGAGTCACGGCCAAGCGGGAGGGATAGCCATTCTCTGAGTTGCTCAAATTCCATCTGAAAAATAGGCCCCATTGGGGAAACCCTAGCCTCTTATACACCCTTTAGGTTGGAACTTGAAGGAGATGTTAGTTTGATTTCTTGGAATTTGGTAGGCCTTGCCTCTAAATTTGAAGACGCCAGGTGGATTCAATTTATAATATAATTTAATAATATTTGTATTCAGGAGACCTGGGAGGTGGAACATAAATTCTATATGGAAGGATATAAGACATTCTTCCTCCCAGCAGAGAGTTCTACGTCTGGGAGAGAAAACGGTGGACTAGTTATTTTTATAGCTCTTGGGCTCTGTGCATCTGTGAAATGATTGAATTGGGACTCCAAAGTAGCACAAGGCCTCAAATTAGTGGTAGGGAGAGCATTGCGGGTTACAATAATACATTTTTACAATGCAAAAAGCAAGCAAAAAGGCCCCTTCAGTCTGTCAGAGCTAACTGGGCTTCTGGAACCGCTACAGGGCGATGAGCTTCCAGAGGTGTTCGGGAGACAACCCCGCATGCTTGGTGTCAGAGGAATAGCAGATGGAGCATTTCCCAGATGGCAGTGAGCTAAACACCCTTCTAAATACCTATGACCTAATACTTACATTAGATAAGGTAGCTAGTTCCCCAAACTGTTCTTACCCACCATCTCATTAAGGTAGGGGATGTGCTACAACCATTGATTTTATTTTTGTCTAATCATCTCTGGGATGTATTGTAACCTTGTATCCCTCTGACTTTAGGTCTCAAGGTACAGGGTGCTCGGTTAGTTCCAGTTGGTAGGAATGTGGGTACACCACTGGCAACAGATATGGGGAGGCGCCTGCGGTGGTCGCAGGTGGATACTAATGATTTTAACCATTCCCTTTTAAAATTGAGTCAACAGGAGATTTTAAAGTGTTTAGAAACATCACCCACCAAAGAGGATATAGTTAGTTCATTTATTGTCATTGCCCAGTCAGTTGCTAGTTTGTTAACTATCCCAGCATCTAGTCCCTGTTTGGATAGTCCAAGGTGGTTTGACACTGGGTGCTCCAAGGCGCTTAAGAATCTTAAGATGGTTTTGAAAGAGACTCTCCGTAATAGATCTTGGATGGCCAGCTTCCGTAATAATTATAAGAGGGCTCTTAAGAAGCGGAGGTTTATATTACGAAAACAAGCCTGGGTGAGCTGATACAAGCAAGTGAAATAAAAGATAGTACCCTTTTCTGGAAGGTCATCAATAGTCATTGTTTTTCTGACCCAGACAAGCCAAATTTTTGTCACCATATCACACCTGATCAATGGAAGGGGAAACATCCTTTACAACGCAACTTTTACCACGCAGTGCCTTTACGACGCAACTTTTACAACGCAAACCATTACAGCGCATTGCGCTGGGGGGCGCTCTAGGATAGGGAATAGATTTAATTTACTATCCAACACCTTCCCTACTATCCACGGGGACTGGAGTTGGAATAGTAAATTAAACTATTCACTATCCAGTGCCCCAAAGCACTATGCATTATAAAGGTATTCGTTATAAATACCGCGTTGTAAAGGCATGCGTGGTAAAAGCATGCGTTGTAATGTCATACATCCAATGGAAGGCTCATTTCCAGAAGGTTTATAACCATGGTGAAGAAGAGGCGCCTATTTACTTTCTCCTTGAGGAGGTTAGAATTGGCATTGAGGGTGTGTTCCAGAATAAGGCCCCAGGTCCGGATGGCATTCCCCCGGATTTGTGTTGGAAGAATATAGATGTGTGGGCGCCGGTCCTTACCAGGGTATTAAATACCGCAGTGTCCTCATCTATGCCTTCTACATGGTCTACGGCCATTATTGTCCCAATCTTCAAAAAGGGAGACAGGGATAATCCTCATTGCTACTGCCCCCATATCCTGATTGACTCTACTGTTAAGGTTTTGGGTTGGGATTTATTAAATAGGATTTCTGCGTGGGCAGATAAAAATCAAATCATCTCGGAGGTCCAATATGGCTTCCATATAGGTAAATCCAAGGTAGATCAATTTTCTGAACCTTTTTTTTTGATTTCCAAATATAAAATCGCCAAAGCATGCCCTCTCTACTTTTAGGTTTCATGGACCTAACTGCAGCGTTCGATAGAGTGAACCGTAATAAATTGTGGCTGCTACTAGATGACTTAGGAGTTGAGCAAGCAATAATGAATGTTTTAATGATTCTTTATGCCCACATAACAGCAACAGTTAGATTTACACAAGAAGGAGGATTCACTGATAATTTTAAATGTTGGAGAGAAGTGCTTCGAGGGTGTATGTATCTTTGCCCCTTTTTTATTTACTCTAATATCCCTCCAGACTGCTACCCCGAGAATAGGCAGTAGGTTAGTGCAAGTTCTGCTGTAAGCAGATGACACAGTGCTTATAGCTTATACTCCCAAGGCACTGCAAACTTTAATAGATGGTTTTATTTCTTTTATGAACTGGTTGGATTTGTCCCCTAATTTTGCCAAATCATTTGTGATGGAGTTAGGCGGTCGAAGGACTACTTAAAAAACTTACAAGGCAGGCACAATTAGCCTAGCCAAAGTCCTGGCTTTTACATATCTTGGTGTCTTATTTGATGCCAGATTAAACTGGAACAATCTGAAGGAGGAGAAGTTAAGGAACCTGAAAAAGTCCTTGGGAGCTATTGCAAATTATGCACAAAGATTGGGAACATAGTCCCCAGGTTGATTTTATAATTATACCAGTCCTTTTGCATCTTCAAGGTCCTGTACAGGATGGGAGTGAGATTTGGGGGTACATGGTATACAACAAATTACAGACGGCACAAAATACATTTTCAAGACAGATTTTGAAAGTCCCCCAGGGAACCCCCGCTTACTCTGTACATGAAAAACTTGGGACTAAGTATATTACCGACTTAGTTGCAGTTAAGCCTTTGTTGTGTTGGGTGAATGTCTACCCAATGAGGAGGCCTCTTTTAATCGAGCAGTAATGTTGGATTGATCACATTTTTAAAATCCCTTGATTAAGATATGTTAAGGAAACTCTCATGGCCTTGGGAAGATCAGAAATGTTTACGAAATAGGACACCATGAAGAGACAGGGCAAAAAATATAATTAAAGACTTGCTTTGTAAAAAGCCACTGCAGAGAGTGAGGGCATGGAGCTCAGTACACCCATGGTAAGAGCACATGCTCTAGTCAAATCAGTGCAGGGTATGGAGAATTATCTCACCATTTTAATTAGCGCCCATGATAGATTTTTAATTACTTATTTTAGATTAAATATGTTCCATCATTTAGTGGCCTCTCCTTCAGGCTTTATATAACAAGTGGAGGATAGAGGATCCTGTGGCTGCGACAACAGGTCTCCACATTACATTTTGTATTTCTATGTAAATATTTTACCCATCATAAGCAATTGTATCTTAAACCTTATTTAAAAGAATTGGAATTCAGGCATGCTTGTATTTCACTTTTGCACTTGGAACTAGTACAGAATGTTAGTACCCTGTTGGTTGTTACAAATGTGTTAAGGGCAATTTTAAGATCCAGACACTGGAGACATGATTGAGATAGACAGGGACCCTGCGATTTTGTACAGTGATAAAATATTGTTTTAATAGATTTGCTATTGGAATTTTAGTCTATTGTATCTTTTATGGCTGAGAATACTGCCAATAAAGATTATTATTATAAAACATGCCTACTGTCACTGAAAAAACAGATGTCATATGTGCCTTCCTAGATATTAATGATAAACAGACACCCCCTTTCCCTTGCTGTGAAACACACTAAAGGCAGTAATTTGAGGCTGCTTTATGGCCATAGTGGCGTAGATCAACAGGTACAGGAGACAAGCGGTCACAATTGGAGGATGGGATAAGGGAATTGGAAAAGGCACATGAGCAAGTTAGCTCCCTTACAGTGCAGCCCTTGATATAGATTAAGCTAAATATGACTCCTATGTACATAGAAGAAATACTATACAGGGGGCTAGCTTCTAGACTCCATCCCAAGGCCCTCCAATAAAGAATAATGGAGATTGAAGACTTGCAGTGCAACAGGGTACATCAAGATGAGCACATTGGCCACGAGTTTGAACACTTCTACTTTACACAGTAGAAGCCCTGGACTTTGGGCATGCTGAGTCTTATTTTATGCATGTCCCCTTGGGTCAGAATCCCCGAGATAAAATTCCAAAACTAGCCAAGGACATCCATCGCATGAAGTACTTATAGCTGTCGTGGCCTGGAATCCTCAGGATTGTAGGTTGCTCAATATGGTCCACCTCTCGATACCCCCACGGTCTGATGATATATATATATATATATGTCAGAATAGGTCACCACACGTAACTGGGGGGAACACAAAAGACTCGCACTCCAGGGTCCGTGTAGGAGTCGTTTATTGGCGACGTGTTTTGACCTGACGGTCTTCTTCGATAGCCAACTAAACAAAACATACAATCACCATTTTAAAGTGCACCAGGAATTTAGTGAACACAGACATAGGACAACATCCCAAGGTTAGAACTACAAAACGTGTGTGGACTACAAGAAATATAAAGGAAAGACTCATTGATGGCATCATGTCATAACATTGTTTCCAGAAGGGAAAAGAAATTCATATTTCATATATAAATATATGCATGATGACTACTTTTTCTACAATACTACATTGCAGTTTAAACATGGAAAATATACTGGTTAAACAGCTTAATTTGAGTAAATTAATTAAATAAATTAAATGTGCCGGCCAAGTGGCCCTCTGCACATATCCACACATAGGAATTGTTTCTCCTTAAATTTACACATCATACTCGAGTCAAAAAACCACACAGTTATAGGCCAAGTGGCCTCATTGCATCATTTGGCCAATATATATTAACCAGTGGTCGTGGCCAAAGGAGATAAACCTCAGATCTGGCCCAAGTGGCCAATGGGTTTCTGGCTATGGCATTCTCCATAACTGGGGCGTTCTGGGGACTATCTGTAAGAGTTTAGTCTCACCCTACCAGAGGAAATCTCCAAATTCATAGGTAAACTGGGAGGTCACACTGTGTTAAGGGGGGTGTGGGGGCAAAGAGAGGGAGTGAGCGGAGTGAAACCAATCCAAGATATGGCTTTAGTTAAAAACAATAATAGTGCTAAAATTAGGTCTTCTAGCACTGTGAATAGTGCAGGGTGTGAGCCCTATACCGACTATGGGCGGCCTGCTCAGACCAGCGGCACAAGGTATAGTTTAGGTGTGATTGTGTAGTTAAAAAATGGTGTGATATAAGTTGTGTGCTCCAAGGGAAATAAACGATACCGCAGGTGAGATGGTGACAAGTTATTTGCAAAGTGCAAACTACCTTGCGTGCATGATCATGTGGCTTCTAGCGAAATCAAAAATCTATGCTGCATTGTGAAGATCCTAACTCAGAATCTACTATTAGAGAGAGCCCTCTCCAATGAAATAGTGTGCGTTGGATGTAGCATACACAACAGCTAGACGGGGAGGTGACGAGAGGTACAGGTGCAGAGATGAAATAAAGTCAATTAGGGCCTAACATAAGGTCTTCAGCCAATGTGCACATGTAGCTCCTCATCCTCGTTCATGCCAAAGGGGTTCCTTGAATCTAGACGGATGATGTACCGGGATTCAAGTATGCGTAGTTGCTTGAGTCTGTTGCCCCCTCTTGGATTCGCGGGAATTCTGTCAATACCAAAGAAAGACAATTGGTTAACATTGCTGTTATGAAAACGTAACCAGTGGCATGCAGTGGCATAGTTCATATCAACATTTTTGATGGCCCTCATATGCTCCAATATCCGTTTCTTAATTGGAAAGATAGTACTGCCAACATAGAACTTTGTACAGGGGCAAACAATCACGTACACACAAAAGTCAGTGTTACAATTCATAAACTTCCCAATTTGTTCGTTTCTGCCTGTGGGTAGAGAGTATGTCTTGACATTCTTGCTATTGGCACAGGCTTTGCACTTACCACATTTGTAAAAGCCTTTTTGCTCTTTTAGCCAATCCTTCGTTGTTTTCGGTGTCTTAAAGTAACTCCTCACTAGCATGTCTTTCAAGGAACGAGCCTTCCTGTATGTTATCTGGGGTTGTCTATTGATTGTTTTGCCAATCACCGGATCACTCCTGACAATGTGCCAGTGCCTTTTCAGGATCTCGCGTACATTACCCGCCTCTACATTGTAGGATGTTATCAGCCTTACATTGTTGGATTCCTGGTTCTGTCTAGTTCTTTGTCCTTTCTGGGTCAAGAGAGTCTTCCTGTCCCTGACTTTGGATTTCTCTTTAGCTGTTGCAAGTACCTGGTCAGAATAACCCCTGGCTCTAAATCTCAGTCTCATTGATGTCTGTTCTGTCTTGTATGTGGTTTCTGAACTACAGTTCCGTTTGGCCCTTAAGAATTCCCCATAGAGGATACTCTCCTTGAGACTGTTAGGATGGTGACTTTTAGCATGTAAAATGCTGTTGCCTGAGGTCGGTTTCCTGAAAAGGCTGGTTTGAATGGCCCCTTCCTCAATTTTAACTTTTATGTCAAGGAAGTCCATTTCTGTCTGATCTGTCTTGCTGGTAAATTACAGATTCACATAATTCCTGCTAAGGGAGGCAAGGAATTTGTTTAGTTCCATTTTAGAGCCATCCCAGATTAAAAAAATGTCGTCAATGTACCTCGTATAGAAGGCAATGTGGCGGGTGAGATTGACATTTGCATCTGACCATAGTACTATATATACATCTGAGCAGCTACCTCCTCCAAAGAAAAAGGCCGTGACCCAAAGGGAGACAATCAGGAGCACTTTATTGAAACAGATGGCTTAGGCGAATGCATTTCGGCATTATCAGCCTTCCTCAGCGCCCCTCTCCAACTGCTCCTAGCGCTGCGAAATGAGAACAGTCCTTCCCCTCTGTTGTTTTGACCTCTATGCTCTGACCCCTTGATGTGGTCAGCATCCTCGTGCAGCCCCGCGTAGTGGAAATGCATATCCCACAATGCCCCAATGTTCAGCATAGTGGGACTGGATGCATACTGAATGGGGTGATATTTCCAGAGAGAGTGTCCGTGGGAGGCACAGCTGTAGGATTTCGTTGGGAGGTAAGACAGGTGAAACAACTCCGTGCCCCCTCGAGTCCCCCTTCTTTACCGCTGCTACCCTTCTGCTTGGAATCCTTCGCGGGGGTGAACACAGGAACCTGGTTACCCAAATAGAGGATAGGATATCCCCTGCCGCTGTCTCCGCCAAGCGTCGTGGTGGGTTGTGGAGCTTATTGCTACCGCAATTCAGGAAAAAATGCGCAGTCGAGCGTGCCAGATAGTCCAGACCGACTTTTTGCCGCGGGGTACACGTAGATGCGCACTGGCTAAGCGCATAAATGTCTGAGCAGCTACCTCCTCCAAAGAATATATATATATATATATATATATATATATATATATATATATTACCTACTGGCGGTCGCGAGTAGGTAGTTATAGTTAGGACCTAGTTTACATAGGAAATCCACAACATTCTATTGGAAATAACTTTGGCGTCGGTGGACGAATCTTTGTGAATTTCTGAAAGAAGATGGCCCGTTACGCTCCGCTCCTTCCCTGAAAGTTTCGAGGGGATTCGTCAAGCGGGGGCCAAGAAAAAAGGGGGGTCCCAAAATGTGTTTTCCCCATGTACATTTCCATAGGACGATTAGACACGGCTACAGCCCGAACCGCTGAACGTAATTACAGCAAACTTGGCAAATTGGTAGGGACTGGTAAGTAGTAGTGCCTTTTCTATATTTGGTGAACATCGCTCCAGTGGTTTTTATGAAAATTAACTTCAAAAACACATATATATCTATATGCGCGCTCCGAGCGCTTTGGCTACGCGTACCGGTAAGCGCACCCCGGAAGTGAGTGAGCGGAAAGCTGATTGGCTCTCGGGTGTCTGTCAACATTCAAAACAGTCCGGAGAGTCCGCCATTTTGTGTCTCGGTAGAACCGAGACAAAAGAGGTGAAAAATAAAAGGGGAAAACGTTGAAAGGGGGAAGGGTAGAGACCCCCTGACTCCCAAGGTTTTCTCAGGGGGGCCTAGAAGAACCACGAAGGGCAAAACAATTTTTTTTTTTTGTAAATTTCGTGGAGTAAGCTCAGGGTGCGCGTACATGGGCGTTTACAGGTACACGTACCCTGAGCGCACCACGGGGAAAAACTGTGAAAAAAATTAGAGTAAAAAAAGAATTTAGAGTGCTTAGAGGTAGGGTAGCTCTGAAAAGATTGAAAAGAAAAAATTAAGCGCCTAGAGACCTGTAGGTGAGTTGGCGCTATAGAAAACTAAGTTAAGTTAACAAAAAGAGCTGTTGTGTTACGTGGGTGTTTTTTGTACTTAAAAGTAGGTACTGATGCACAGTCTCTCCTATTGATGCCTTGCATGTTGTATGTTGTGGTATATAGAACCCATACCATAGTCTCTGAGGAAAGCAGAATTATTCACATGTTTCCTTGCTTTCTCAATCTGTTGACAACATTGGTTGGACCAGTTCCATTTTTGCCTTTGGCATATATTAGAATATCAAAAACAAGATTGGTGGAGGGTCTAAGGGGAAAATTATTTAAAGACCAAAGGACAGACAAACCCCTTATTCACAGTATAACAATACAAAAAGGACTGTCAATGGTCTGTACAACTAATGAGGGCAAAGAAAAGAAAAATGTGACGGACTCTGTGTCTACCTGGAAGGTGTGTACAACAACACGGAAATGAATCCCATCAGCCCACCCATATGGCAGAGCTTCATCATCTGGGATAGGACCAAAGATGGTCCTTTAAGGAGCCACACACCTGTTGGAATTATGTGCTTCTCCAAACCCAAGGAACCACCAGTGATGGATCGTACCAAAAATCAAATCAGTTTAAGATGGTGTGGGATATTAAATTGCAGTGAGAAAAGAATCAAAAAGTGAGATGTAAAATTGGCTACCATGATTTAAGGAAAAGTTTATTAGGGAAAATCATGGTGTCAAGATTAAAATGAGTGTGAGACAGTTTGAAATAATAACTGTCTGTTAAGGATGGTATTTGGTCAACATGTTTCAGCCTTTGTAGGAAAGTTTAAGCCTACCCGGCTTTCGTCAGGACCTCTTGAACACTACTGCAATAAAGCTTGACCTAAGCTTAGTGAAAAAAGCAAAAATTAACACAAATTAATGATACAAAACATCCTACCGTACAATGGATTTTCCAGATGGGGGATGTCTGTTTCATAAAGTATTTAGGATTGACAGTCCTTTTTGTATTGTTATATATGTTATGTTATAATAATTTATTGTGCGCGCAGCTACTCCAGCCAAGGAGCGTCCCGGCGCATAGACAAGGAGAAACATAACACAACAGGAAAAGATAAGACATGTTGGGGGCAGCTAAAACAAAAAAGTTTTTATTGCTCTCCGGAAAGTCATAAGGTCCTCTAATAGACGGATTTCAACCGGAAGAGAGTTCCAGGTTAATGCAGCTTTTACTCTGAAGGAGCGACCCCCCATGCGGCTGAGTCTAAATCTAGGGACTACAGCAAGGGCCTGGCCTTGAGAGCGGAGGGTGCGAGTGGGGACATAGAGAGAAAGACAGCTGGACAAGATTTCAGGGCCTATACCTCTCAAGATCTTAAAGGTCAAACAGAGGACCTTAAAGAGAATGCGCTTCCTCACTGGAAGCCAATGTAGGGAGCGAAGGACATTCGCCACCGGACAAAATCAGGGCAGGCCGACAATCGCTCTCGTCGCTCTCGCCGCAGCATTTTGAACCCTTTGTAGGCGAGTTAACTCAGCCTGGTTGGCCCCAACCAGAAGAGAGCTAGCGTAATCCAGGCGGGAGATGATAGTTGCCTGGATCACCAGCTGTCTGGTTGGGGCATCAAAAAATGTAAGTACTGGTCTTAAACCTCTCAACAGACCAAAACAACAGGCTGCTGTCTTTTTGGTATGTCCTACAAAAGTAAGGCCCGCATCCAGCCAGACCCCCAGATTTTTCACCTCCGACACCGGGGTCGGAGTGGGTCCCAGCTCGGGAGGCCACCATTGGTCACCCCACAGCTCCACTCCCCTTCCGACAATCATTACCTCCGTTTTAGTGGCATTAAGCTGGAGACAGTTCCCTGTCATATATTAGAATATACCAAGGCAGTTTATGGAAAAAGTGACTAAATTGCCCAAAGGTGTCCTTTAAAAGCATTTCCAGACCTACCCCAGTCAAAGTGCCCAGGTCATTGCCACCACAGTGCACAATTATGAGGTCAGGGTGTGTTAGATGCATAAAGGATTTTACCAATGGTATCAATTGGTGACATCTCAATCCTCTCTGGCCAATCCACATAATATCCACATTTGGTAAATCAAGGTTGGGAATACCTCTGTTTGCTGCATACTTTTAACTCCAGTGAACAAAGCTATGACCCACAATCCAGACTTTAGGCATCTTGAAGGTAGATGTGGTTGTATTCAGATGAGTTGTGGAAATGAAATGGCAGTTTGAAAGTAGGAGTTATGAAAAAAAGTGTTTGAGATTCAGTGCACTTGAAAAAGAAGAAATGATTGGTGGTTTCTTAAAATTCTCCACTGAAAATTAGGGTGCATGCTTCTGTTTTTTGAAAGAAGTAATTCTAACGGTTGAGAAAAAGTAATTGAAAGAAACATTGCACAGGATAAGGTGCTATATTGAGATGTCAAACACCCTTGCTGGGTTCATTTGCAACATAGTATCATGAACTTTTCACCTGTGTGCTCAGTGATGTGTGGAGTGTTACCATGGTAACAGGCAGAAAGAGCAGTAGGGGGATGGGTGAATATTATGTGAGTTTCAAAGTGTTGAAATGTAGAACCAATTAAAATGTTAGTTTGGTTTTGAATTTGTGTGGGAAGAAATTTCATTGGTTATGTACATGAAAATGGGTCTGAAATCAGAGGGAATCTGTGCCATTATTCTGAGGCTGCAGTGAAAGAAGCATTATTCAGAGATTCTGCATAAGAAAATCTGGTTTGTGACTGCCACTGTTCTAAATCTTCAAAAGCATTTTTAAAGGTGAGTCATGATTCATTTAATATAGATAGAGTGCTGTATGCACTATGGGGAAGATTAACAAGCATATTGGGCTTCTTTATTCTTGCATTGTGTCTCATGTTTTTTTGTAAGGCTAGAAAAAAATTAATGGTGCATATTGGAAATGTATTTTGGAAATGAGTCACGTTTCTGCACTGTAATGCAGTGCTTATTTATATGGGCTGTGCTCTATCTTTTAAATGATTTATTGTGGTACATGTTTTCAGGTAAAATGATTGTTTTTAACATTTTTAACTAGGATCACACTGAGTGTCTGTGTAAATTAAAGAACTATATTTGCACATTTTTTTTATAATGTCTCCTCACAGTTTGCATCTGTTTTGTTTATAGGGTACTGTTTCTTTATGCATTGTGTCTCATGTTTGTATGTAATGCTGGCAAAAAACGAATGGTGCATTTTGGAAATGTATTTTGGAAATGAGTCAGGTTTCTGCATTGTAATGTAGTGGTCATTTATATGGGCTGTGCTCTGTGTCTTAAACAATTTACTATGCTAAATGTTTTTTCGTAAAATGTATGGCTTGAGACAGTGAGATAGTATGAGCACAGACACACATAGTGGAGGCAGAGACAGACATGATAGATTACATGTAACATCCTGGTCATGTGTCTAAGATCACACTGTGAGTCAAGCTTGATTTTAAATGAATCTGGGTGAATAATTTGCTTAGTTGATGTGTTTAAAAATATGAGAATACATGTATTCTTGAAGTCAGTTAGGCTTTAGGATATGTACTAGTAGAGAATCTTAGGCAGCATGTCTGTCAGGCCTCTTAGTTCACAAATAGGCTCTAAGCTGTGCAATAAAGATCCAGGGTGTGCTGTTGAAAAGAAAAAGGGAATGTTATGTCTTGCTTGTATATATATATATGGTCTGTTTTTTGCCAGTAGAGACTGTGAGATAGTATGAGCACAGGCACACATAGTGCAAGCAGACACAGACATGGTAGATTACATATAAATCTCTGCCTGCGCTATCTCACACGCAAAGAGAGAGATGACACATGCAAAGAGAGAGATGGCGCAGGCAGAGAGTGAGATGACACATGCAAAGAGAGAAATGGCGCTGGCAGAGAGTGAGATAACACACATAAAGAGAGAGTTGATACAGGCGGTGAGAGACATGATGCAGGCAGAGGGTGAGATACCGCAGGCAGAGAGAGATGACACACGCAAAGAGAGAGATGATGCAGTCAGAGAATGAGATAAGACACGCAAAGAGAGAGAGATGTTCCCTGTGCCTGTGGCATCTCTCTCTCTGTGAGATGACACACAGAAAGAGAGAGATGGCGCCGGCAAAGAGTAAGATGACACAAGCAAAGAGAGAGATGATGCAGGCAGAGAGTGAGATGACACACACAAAGAGAGAGATGATGCAGGCGGTGAGAGACATGATGCAGGCAGAGGGTGAGATAGCGCAGGCAGAGACAGATGAGACATACAAAGAGAGAGATGGTGCAGGCAGAGAGTGAGATGATACGCAAAGAGAGATGATGCAGGTAAAGAGTGAGATGACACACGGAAAGAGAGAGATGGTGCAGGCAGAGAGTGAGATGACACACGTAAAGAGAGAGATGTTCCCTGTGCCTGTGGCATCTCTCTCTCTGTGAGATGACACACACAAAGAGAGAGATGGTTCAGGCAAAGAGTGAGATGTTACACGCAAAGAGAGAGATGGTGCAGGCAGAGAATGAGATGTACGTATGTATGTATATGTATGTATGTATGTATAAACCATTTTGTAACGCGCTCTGTTACTTGGGAGTGTCCTGGCGCGATGGGGAAAGGCAAAGGAAGATTTTAACAGAAACCAACTTACCCTAAACTTTTTAAGTTTTTCTTAAACTGGGCTATACACTGAACAGAGCGCAGATGGAGGGGAAGGGCGTTCCAGGCCCGGGCAGCCACCACAGATATGGACCGGCCCCCTAGTCTGCATCGCCTAAAGCGGGGGAGAGTCATCTTATATTGAGAGGCCGATCTAAGATCTCGAGAGGGGACATATAGAATGAATCGTTTCTTCAAATAGGCAGGCCCTTGATCATGAGTTGCTCTGAACAGGAGTACAAGGGACTTAAACAAAATGCGCAGTGACACTGGAAGCCAGTGAAGACAGCACATGTGAGAGCGAACGCTCTTCCATCTCGGCACATTGAACAATAGCCGGACAGCGGCATTCTGGATAACCTGTAGGCGGTTGACCAAGTACGCAGGAATGCCACTAAATAGAGCGTTAGCATAATCCAGCCTTGCTAGAATGAGAGCTCGGGCAACCGTCTCTTTTGCTTCCCTGGGAAGCAACGGAAAAAATCTACGTAGCATTCAAAGGGTGGCAAAACAAGTCCCAGATAACTTTTTAATGTGGTCCTCGAATCTTAGGTCCTCTCCGAACCAAATGCCAAGATTTTTCGCAGGACCTCCCATCACCTTGGGACTAGGAATATTGGGTGGCCACAGCGAGTTTTTAAAGCAGGGGGGGAAAGACCCATAGAAGAGGACCTCAGACTTGTCCTCATTACATTTCAACTGGGCCAAAGTCAACCAGCGGAAGACAGAGGACAGACAGAGTTGAACTGCTGAGGTGTCAAGTTGGTCATCTGGCCAGGTAAATAGCAGCTGGGTGTCATCAGCATATCCAATAATCTTAGCCCCGTAATGTTCCGCCAGATATACCAGGGGAGTGATGTAAATATTGAACAGTAGGGGACTAAGAGTGGATCCCTGAGGAACCCCAGTGAGAAGTTGTTTAGGCTCTGAGGCATAAGGCGGTATCCAGACCTGTTGAGACCTGTCTGATAGAAACGAGGACAGCCAGGCCAGGGCACACCCCCCAATACCAATTGCAGACAGCCTGGCGAGGAGGAGGGCGTGTGGAATGGTGTCAAATGCGGCAGAGAGGTCCAGCAAAATCAGGACCGCTCTGCCGCCACCGTCCAAACACTCCCGGATTGATTCTGCCATCTCAACCAGGGCTGTCTCCGTACTGTAGGCCGCCCTGAAGCCTGATTGGGCCGGATGTAGAGCATTAGAGGTCTCAACAAAGCTCTCGAGTTGACGAAAAACCACTTTTTCACAGATTTTGGCCATTGCTGGCAAAAGGGATATGGGACGATAATTCCCAGGCACAGCCACATCCAGCCCTGGTTTCTTTAAGAGCGGCAAAAGCTTTGCTTGTTTCCAGCCTGAAGGAACCTCTGCTGAGGATAGAGAGAGATTCACCAGCTGGGTGACCTCATGGCAGACATTACTGGCCACCTCTGCAAGTACCCGCGCCGGGCATGGATCTGAAGGTGAGCCAGATTTGAGGGACTGGAGAAGGGGCAGTATGTCACAATCCACAGCTAGTGAAAAGTCCATGAACGGATGAGTGTCGCGCTGGCATGGCAGAGGGGAGGGGCCAGCCACTAGGCTGGCTATTGGCAACGCAGAGAGCAAGTCCTTCTGAATTATAGCTATTTTATTAGAGAAGAAATTAGACAATTCCTCACACCATTGCATGGAAGAAGGGAGTGTGGTTGAGTCAGCAGCCGGGGATAGAAAGCTTTTAACAATAGAGAAAATTTCCCTACTGTTATTATCAGCTTTAGCAATTTTCCCTGCGTAGTATTTCCCCTTAGCTGCCCTAATAGTGGTATAATATTTCTTTTGAGCGGTGCGTGGGGCGGATTTAGTCTCCAGACTGTACTCACGTCTCCAAACCCGTTCCAGCTTTTTACACCCTAATTTCAACTCCCTTAGCTCGGGAGAGAACCAGGGTTGAGACAGGGTATGACGGTGCCTGGACAGACTAGTATGTTTCGTAGAAAGATTGGCCGCCCGCAGCACCCACTCGTTAAAGTCATTCACCGCTTCACCTATCTCAGAGGGGAGCGTTGGGTGAGCTCTAGACAGAGCCTGGCCAAACGCATCCAGGTTGATCTTCTGGGGATAGCTTCTAGGCAGAGCAGCAGCAAATCTGCCTGCACCCTCCACCTCCCATGAAAACCTAATAAGATCAGGGTCAGACCACGTCACTTTCTCTAGATTCAAAGCCTTAATGGGAAAATTGGAACAGACTAAGTCCAGGAGGTGGCCTCCAACATGTGTCGGAGAAACCACCCACTGTTTTAGCTGGGCTAACTCGAAAACTTCTTCCAGTCGGCGAGCCTCCATAGAGAGAGAAACATCTAGATGGATATTGAGGTCGCCAATCAGCAGAAATTTCGGGAAGCTCAGGGCCTGTGACACTATGCACTCCTCCAGAGAATCAATAAAGTGTCTGGCATGCCCTGGGGGCCTGTACAATGATCCACCCAAGGTGAAATGAGGATTAATAACAAGGGAGAAGTGAAGGACCTCTCCATCAGCTACTAAATTAGACTGCTCAATGGAGAAGCGCCATCCCTCCTTAAAAATTACAGCTAAGCCACCCCCTCTACCTGTAATCCTATCCGCTCTGGCAATCTTAAATCCTCTGGGAACAGCGAGTTCCATGATCGGGGCACACGTATAAGTAAGCCACGTCTCCGTGATAAAAAGGAGCTCAAGCTGGCCATCCACAAGTATCTCAAAGATGTCCGCTGCGTGTTTCACCATAGACCTGGCATTAATTAGCCCTGCCCTAACCGGCATGGGGCCGGATACGCTGCCTGGTCTAGAGGGTAATGAAGGCTGGGGGAGGAAACCACAGATGGAACACTTCACAGTCCCACAGTTCCGCCCCACCCGCAAACAAATACCCTTTCTAGCTGTGATATTGAGCTTTAAAAGGTCACACCGTGAGTACTTGATCCTACCATGCGCATTCCGTCCAGGGGGAGGCCAGGTCTGGTGGCTAGCCCTGGGCCCGTCCGAGGCAGGGACGGGCACAGACGGGCCCAGCTTTGGTGCTCCTTTGGCGAGCAGACGGCACGCCCGCTGCGCAAGACCGCTGCGCGCCTTGTGGGGCATCGCTATTTAAGGCCCAAGCCCCTCCCCGAGCTGGACCGCTAACTCCAGACCAGCCGGGGACCGGGACTCACCAAAGATGGTGCCCGACCTGGCCCTCCACAGCAATCGGCACAAGCAAGCCGCGGTGGACCGGGGCACAGGGGGACCAGGAAGCAGCACGGAGAGTGTTAAAACGGTACAATTAATTATACAACATACATCAAAATTATCAAATCAATTGAGTGTAAAATACTGGTTTTTAAAAATACGCTAATGAAATAATGCTGCAGAGAGCGAGTGGGCAGAAGAGAATCTCTCGCAGTCTTCCCGCCTTTCCCAAACGATATCGCAAGGTGCTGCCACCACCTTTATCAGTCGCGAGGGCCCACAAAATCTGATTCTATTTAAGGCCCAAGCCCCTCCCCGAGCTGGACCGCTAACTCCAGACCAGCTGGGGACCGGGACTCACCAAAGATGGCGCCCGACCTGGCCCTCCACAGCAATCGGCACAAGCAAGCCGCGGTGGACCGGGGCACAGGGGGACCAGGAAGCAGCACAGAGAGTGTTAAAACGGTACAATTAATTATACAACATACATCACAATTATCAAATCAATTGAGTGTAAAATACTGTTTTTTAAAAATACGCTAATGAAATAATGCTGCAGAGAGCGAGTGGGCAGAAGAGAATCTCTCGCAGTCTGCCCGCCTTTCCCAAACGATATCGCAAGGTGCTGCCACCACCTTGATCAGTCACACACACAAAGAGAGAGGTAACGTAGGTGGAGGGAGACATGATGCAGGCAGAGGGGAGATGGTGCAGGCAGAGAGTAAGATGACACATGCAAAGATAGACATGGTGCAGGCAGAGAGTGAGAAGTCACACGCAAAGAGAGAGATGACATACGCAAAGAGAGAGATGGCGCAGGCAGAGAGTGAGATGACACACACAAAGAGAGAGATGACACATGCAAAGAGAAAGATGGCGCAGGCAGAGAGTGAGATGACATACGCAAAGAGAGAGATGACAAACGCAAAGAGAGAGAGGGCGCAGGCAGAGAGTGAGATGACATACGCAAAGAGAGAGATAGTGCAGTCAGAGAGTGACATTAATGTTGAACCTGTTCTGTACTGTCATAAAGTGAGAAACAGCACTCACTGCATGATTTCCTACTCTGGTGAGACACAGTTGCTGTGCTATAAAATTACTTATGTTGTAAACTAGTGTTTATATGGTTTAGTTATTGTAATTGCTATGTAGTATGTTAGTAGTGGTCGATAATATGTTATTTTTTCTTTACAACAGATTGTAATTATGAAGAAAAAGAAGAAGCAAAATGCCTACAAAATCTCATCAAAAAACAAATATAAGAAAACTTACTTTTCCAAGAAAACGCAATTACAAGATGTATGTAAAAAACAAAATACGGAGAAAAAGAAGATTGTTCCTGGTAAGGCAACTAAGCATTTCATACGGAAATTAACTCAATGTAAAAAAGTCAAGATAATGCACAAAAGAAAAAAAATGTTTCTGCAAATACAAAGAAAAAGCAAAATCCCAGCAAAAATGTAGAAAAAGTTTATGGAGATGATATTGTCTATATTAATAGACGTAAAAATCAGTTCATTGACATTCGTAGGCGAATATTTTATAAAGGAATTGTTTTAAATTTATTAAAACAAAATAAAAATTGCAAAAGGAAAACTGATTTATATAAGAAAAAAAAAGTATAGAGAGGATAGTTGATCAGGCTTTTTAAATGAATTTTTTTTTTATTTTAGTAATCAATAGAATTCGTACACTAGACAAGGTAATCAATGTTTTGAAATCAAAAAGTAAGTGGAAAAGAGTAATTAATCAGACTAATTTTTGTGATTTTTTTATGGAGAATGGAAGCATAGTTCAAGTTGTGAGCCATTTTTTAATGAAGAGAGTTATTTTCAGGATAATGATTTGGTGCATGCAGTTGACACCAGTGGTCGAGGATATGAGGTGAAGGATGGTTGTCCGATTGAAAAAGAAAAAGTTGTGCCTAGAAATGCAGAAGAGGTGTTAGCTGATGAAGTTTTAGGGAGACATCCTAAGGCCCCAGTGTACACTTGGAATTGTAGTAGTATTTGTAGTGTGCGACAGGATTCAATTGATTTGTTTCACAATTTCTTACGTAGATATACTAAGAAAAGTCTAAAACAAAAAATTAAAATGATGCAAGAGTTAGATCCTTGCAGAGTAAGAGAAAAAACAGGTTTGCATGGGCATTCACTGGCTTGTCTTTCTAGAAAAGTATGTCAGAGTGTTTTTCATCATTTTAGGATGTTAGCAGTACATCATACTAAAGTGAGGAAATTAGTGAGAAGGTTGTATTATGTAAAAAGTCCAGCACTAATGTTAAAAAAGTTGAACAGTGCTCTTTTGCATGGATCTGTATTAGATGTGAACAACATTTGTGAAGAAATTGAGTTAAGTTACTTTGGTGAAAAAGAGGGCAGTGCAGAAAGTGATACAGTAATAGAAGGTAATGTGGAAGAGAATGTACAGAATTTAAGTTCAGAAAATTTTGACCATGAAATTACAAAGTTTAAGGTCATTTCAAGTGAAAGGCCAAATTGTTCTTGTGTGTGTTGTCGACAAACTCATTATAAGAATCAGACTAGGTTAGTTGATTTAAATGTAAAAAGTGAAAATGAAAATAATAATGAGTGGAAGGATTTTTCAACTTATTTGTTGGTAGAGAATTGTTTTGATTTTGGTTCTGATCTGCGTATTTGTAAATATTGTTATAATAAATTAAATGAAAACAAAATGCCTGCTAGAGCTGTACATAATAATCTTGAGTTGGTAAACATTCCTTCTGAATTGATGGATTTAAATACTTATGAGTCTATTCTGATTCAATGAGTGCATCCATTTCAGGCTATTGTTCGCATTGAGCCTAAGACAGGGAAATTGCCTCCTTCAGATTTACAGAGAGGATTAAAGGGAAGAGTTGTTTATTTGCCTCTAGATTTAAAGACAGATATTGATACAATTGGTGTTGAAAAAGTGAAAGAGGAACCTCTGGTTATTCTAGTTAATGGCGTTCCTACAAAGAATAAGAAAATCTGGCAAGAATTAGTGGATGTTAGGAAAGTCAAAAAGGCAACGTTGTATTTAATAAAAAACAATCAGTACTATAAAAATGAATATGTAGGGGAAGAGGAAACAACTTTAGAAGAGGACAGTGATTTGCCAGCTGGGCAAATTGAAAAAGTGGATGTGTCCAGAAGTGAACAAATTTACAAACATTATAGTGTTCATCCTCTGCATTCCAAAGAAGTAATGGGGAATGCTATTGACTTGTTACAAATGAAAGAATCAAAAGGAAGTCCCATTAGTGTATGGGAAGAAAGCTTGGAAGCTCGTTGTTTTCCTCAGTTATTTCCAACAGGTCAAGGTGGTCGATATGATGACCGATCTGTTCAAATTCCTGCATCTGAATACCGGACTTTAAGATCATATGCAGAAGATCCAAGGTTTCGCCAATGTATTCCATATTTGTTTCATCTTCTGTTTGAGAGTGACTTGTCTGGACTTTCTTATGCAGTGAACCATATACTGAAAAGTGGAGTACATCTGCAAAATGTTACGGCAAGGGACTTTATGGGTAAAGTCCAACAGCAAGACACTATTTTGTAGTCTCAGCTAATTAATCTCATGGCATGTCAGCGTGGTACCAACGAGTATTGGTACCATCGTCATGGGGAACTGAAATGTATGCTAAGAAACTTAGGAACTCCTACATGGTTCCTTACTCTTAGCTGTGCTGAGTATGCTTGGGAATACTTACTTCAATTTCTTCGAGAGGCAAATGCAAACATAGAAAATATAGAATACAAGACAGTGCTCTTTGGATCCAGTTAATGTATGCAGGATTTCAATCATAGATTTGAAGCTATGATGTCTTTTATCACAATCAAAAAAAATCCTCCTCTTGGAGAGGTTCAGGATTTATTTTGGAGAAAGGAGTATCAAGCAAGAGGTGTTCCTCACATACATATGCTGCCATGGATCAAAGATGCCCCCAAATTCGGAATAGATTCAGATGAGACAGTGATGAGTTTTATTGAACAATAAGCTACATGTGCTGTACCAAAAAGTACAGAAGAAAACAATTAAAGACAACAAGTGTTACGATTTCAAACCCATCGTTGTGGAAAATACTGTCGTTGAAAATACAAATCTAAGGACTAGTTCTACACAAAATGTCGTTTTGCATTTCCACGTCCAGTAATATCGAAAGGAAGAGTGAACAATTTGATGTCATCTTTACGACATACTGTGACAAGAAAATCACCCAAAAATACATAAAACTTAAAAAGAAATGAAGACTCCAAATACATAAATGACTATAACCCAGTCATTTTGTCGATGTGGAATGCTAACATGGATATTCAATATGTTGCTGACAACTCTATTGCTGTGGCTCGATATGTAACTTCTTACATAACAAAATCAGAAAAGACAGAACCAATGGAAATGTGGGAAGAAATTTCTCATGAAAAGAGCCTAAGTAATAAATTGTACAGTTACAGTCTGAAGATGTTGTCGCATTGAGAAATTGGAGCATACGAATGTTCAGATTGGTTATCATCATAAGTCTATATGCCAAATCTAGAACAATCATTTGGGTGAGTCTAGGTCTTGCTGCAACACGAAACCGAGTTTTGAAATCTGTACAAGAAATTGAGTATTTGGCAGAGAAAGAACCAAACAGTACAGATATTTTTAAGACAAACATGTTGGATACATACTATCCAAATAGAAGTATTCATCTTGACAATGTTTGTCTCTATGAAGTACTGCAAAGCTATACTTTTAAGAGGAATATTACAGAAGATATCAATAGAGGGGTATATGCTGTAATTGGATGTGAAGGATGTCTGGTGAAACAAAGAAAAGGACATTTGATTAATCATCGAAAATTGAGTTGCGAATCTCCTGACAAAAGGGAATTTTACTATTTAGCTCTTTTGCAACTCTTTAAGCCATGGCGTACAGAAGAGTAACTACTTGGAGATTTTCTCAGTTATGAAGATTCTTTCAATGCAAGCAAAAATACTATAGAATGTCCTGCTTTCACTAATTATCTGCAAATGTTGAACGATGAAATACAGCAAGAAGCTACAATTGCAGCAGAGATTGCTAGAGACAGTTCTCAAAACAGTCAGAGTTCTGCTTCCTTGAGTCAGGATCCACTCGGAGGACCAATTATCCAAAATGAAGCTGCCACTGCCATGGATGAGGTGGAAAGAGCAATGGAACAAGCTCAGGAGGATGTAGTAAACTTAGAAGAATTGGAAAAACAACTAAACGTTGAGCAGAAACAAATATATGACAAAGTCATAGAACAGATTGAGCATGGTTTATGTCATGAGAAACAAGAGTGCTCATGTATGTCATTTAAACCTGTCCGACTGAACGTGAGTGGAGAAGCAGGAACTGGAAAAAGTTTTCTAATTAAAGGAATTGCAACTTATCTACAGAAAAGAACTGAGTCATCGCTCTCTTGTGTTATTACCGCTCCAACTGGGTTGGCAGCACATAACATTTAAGGGATTACTTTACATCATTTATTGATGCTGCCAGTAGAGCATGATAATAAATTATGATACCACAAGCTATCTGGAGAAGCTTGTTGTGAAGTTTCCCGAGTCCTGAAGAAAATTAAACTTCTTATCATTGATGAGGTAAGCATGGTATCAAATGTAATGCTTGCTTTTAGTGCATTTAGGAATGCAACAAATTCTTAAAACAGAGTATGATGTGTTATTTGGAGGCAAACACAGCATTGTTTTTGGAGGTCTACTGCAACTAACTCCTGTGAAAGGACAACCAGTGTTTAAAATGCTTACGCATGAAGATACCAGAAAGTGCCTAGGGAGCATTAGAAATGTTAATATATGGTTATATTTTAAATATGCAGAACTGCTTCAACATATGCGACAGGCAAAGGATGAAGATTATAAAAATATTCTTCAAGATATAAGAATTGGAAAAGTAAGTGAACATGGCAAAGAAGCTTTACAGGCACGATTATTTTTAAATTTGTTTCCAAACGAAAATATTCTCCCAGAGAATATTTATAGGAAAATTGCTGAAGACAAATCTGTGATATGCTTGATGCCAACTCTGCAAGAATGTTCAATCTTCAACAACAAAATGTTAAAGTTAGAAAATCAAGAGATTGTAAAACTGGAAGCTATTGATGAGATAGAGCATGAAGGAGCTACTATTATTTTGTCAGAAAAGTTGAAATCAAAATTGGATTCTTTAGAGAAGACAATATCTAAAACTGCTGGTTTTGAAAAGAGTCTATATGCATGTTTAAATTGTCGTATAATTTTACGACGGAATTTAGATGTGGAAAGAGGTTTAGTAAATAGAGCAATGGGTCACGTTGTTGATTTTGTGAATTACCGAAATAGAGATGAAATTGAATTTTTGAAAATTAAATTGGATGGAATTGAAGAAGTACAACAATTGAGTCGTTGTTCTGCTTGGTTTTTGCTTGTAAAAGATTTGAATGTCCGCCGAAAACAGTTTCCTGTTTGTTTGGCATATGCGGTGACTATTCATAAATCTCAAGGTTTAAGTCTAGATAGTGCTTTGGTGAATATTGGAAGTTCTGTGTTCAAGGAGGGTATGGCATATGTTGCTTTATCTCGAGTCAGAACTTTATCTGGATTATACTTGATTGATTTTGATGAGACAAAGATTAGTGCAGATCTAAATTGTGTGAAAGAGTATAATAGGTTAAGAAGAGAATATGCTCCAAATGTACCTCAATATCCTTTATTTCAAAAGCCTGTGGTAGGCCGAAAAAGAAGAAATGAGAAAAACTGTAGCGGGGTTGTAGCAAAAAGAAAAACAACTAGATGAACCAGTAATTGTAAGCAGAAAGGAAAAGGATTCTGTTGAAGATGTTGTTGGATTTCAGTTTGAAAACAGTTCTGGTGTCAACTGCTATGCTAATGTAGTGGTTAATGTTGTTGTTTTTCTCCAAACTTTACAAGAGCAGATTGTAGAAAATCGGGATCAAAGATTTTGTTGTTTGTTGAATACTGTGTTTGAGAAATGTAGCAGTGATAAAATAAAAATAGAAAGTGTTTCTGATATTCGAAATGTTTTAGACATATGTTCTGGTCTAAATCAATTTTCACAGAATATTCCGGAAGATTGGCAGGAATTTCTAATGTATATGCTTGTTGTATTGCAAGATAAAGGTATAGATGTTGAAAATCTTTTTGGCCTTTCTTATAAATGGCAGCATGACTGCAACAATTGTTCCTTTTCAAGCAGTACTACAATAGACACTGAAAAATGTATATATTTGACTTTACCAGACTCCAAATCAGTATCTTTCAATAATCTCGTTAGAGAAGCAAATCAAAACATGGTCTGTACCCAATGTAACTCTGCAATGTTATCAGCGTTATTTATACAAAAGATATGGACAGTATGTAATTTTAATTTTCCAACGATGTAGACCTGATGGAACTAAATTGACAACTTTAATTAAAGATTTTGTGGCTTCTCAATTATCAATTTCAGGAAGAACCTTTATAACTGCAGCAATTATTTTCCATGATGGTCCTTCTACAACATCAGGACATTACACAGCTTATTTAAAACGTCAAAAAGGCTGGACTTATTGTAACGATACTCAATTGACTTTCAAACAACGTTTGCCTTCTGATTTACAAAATTCTTACCTAGTGTTCTTACAACCCAAATTTTAGAAAAAGTAATTGGCCTAGGAAGATTAGAGCAGTGAATAAAAGTTAGTCTGCTGTTCAAAATTACTTTGTGAGTGAGAGTGATCAAGATAATAAAAAACTTGTAGTTCTCATAGAGGTAGTGTAAGTGTATCACATAGTGAGTGATATCAGTATTATAGGAAATATTGTTCATGAGTGAGCCAGAGGTGGAAATATAACTATTGTTAGATGATCGAATAGATGTTGGAGCTTTTCATTCAGAAAGTCGGGTAAATGGAAGTTTAAAAGTACTATTAAGTAATTTCCAAAAAAAGGACTTTTCATATACTATTTGGCCTCGTGGAAAAGTTAATGAATCAAAAATGAGAATTTCGGGTAAATGTTGTTAATTTACGTTCCTATATTACTTTACTTTGAGAGTATAATAATGACATACTAATGTTTTATTAATTTGTAATTGTTGATATGTACGTAAGAAATTTTTATTTGGAAGAAAACATTTAAGATATGTTTTTTTCTAAGTTTTACATTATTTATTGAAACATTGTATGGGTTTTTTAAACACAATCTTTTTGATTGTGTTATTTTTGCCCACTGTCAAATGATGAGTAGTATTGAACACACTGTTTTTAGTGAAATCCAATATATTCTGAGAACAGCAAAAATAAACCATATAACATGTTGTACAAGTTATTTTGTATTGTGAAATATATATTATACTCCCCTTGTCTCACGCTCACTCACCTTTATCCACCCTCTATCACCCCTCTTTACTCACTCTCACTGCCCTTCTCTCACCCTCCTTCACCCCTGTTCCCTTACTCCACTTCCCTTACTACCCCTCATTCCCCAATCCTTCACTCCCCTTCCCCTCTCTCCCCTCCTCCACTTTCCAGCTCTCAGTCCCTCTGCTTCGCTCCCCTTCCCATTCTTTCCTTCCTTTGCTCCCTCAGTAATTCTCCTTCCCTCACTCATCTTACTCCACTTCACTCACTCCTTCTCTCACTACCTCTGTCCTCTCACATCCTCACTCCCCTTCCCTCACTCCTTCTCTCTTACCCTCTCTCTCTCCATCCCCTCACTTTGTCACTCCCACTTCCCTCACACTCACTCCCTTTAACTCACCAACACTCCCTCACTTAGTCCCCTTCTCTCACTCCTTCCTTCACTACCTCCATGTCCTCACTCCCTCACTCCCCTTGTCTGATGCTCACTCGCCTTTATCCACCCTCTATCACCCCTCTTTCCTAAACCTCACTGCCCTTCTCTCACCCTCCCTCACCCCCGTTCCCTTACTCCACTTCTCCCACTTATCCTCATTCCCCATCGTTAACTCCCCTTCCCCTCACTCTCCTCCCGCACTCACCTTTTCCCAGTCCCTCTGCTTCACTCCCCTTCCCCTTCTTTCCTTCCTTTGCTCCCTCAGTAATTCCCCTTCCCTCACTCACCTTACTCCACTTTACTCACTCCTTCTCTCACTCCCTCTGTCCTCTCACTCCCTCACTTTTCTTCCCTCACTCACTCTCTGTTACCCTCACTCCCTTTGTCCCCTCACTCTCTCACGCCCCTTCACTCACCCTCACTCACCTTCCATCCCTCATTGTCGTGAATGCACCCTCACTCACTCCCCTTCCCTCTCACTCACTCCCCTTTCCTCATTTAGTTTTGCTAACTCACATTCCTTTAGTATCTTACTCACCTTCACTTCATTTCTCTCTTCCTCTCTTCCTCTGTGTCACTGAATCTATCCGTCTCATTATCCTCTTAGTGTTTTGCTCTCCCTCTATTTCTTTTTCCCTCTCTCTGTCCTTCACTGTTCCTTTCTTTCCCTTTCTGTGTCCTTCACTCCTACTTTATCTCTTAGTACTCTTTTATGACTTTTAATCTCCTGCCTTGTCTCTTGTATTTTGAAATATATATTATAAAAAATATAACTTATTTTTTTTCCTCTTCCACAGATATTAAATTTAGTAAAAATATGTAATTAAGTTTACATTACTTATAAGGTAAGTTTTACAAACAAAATTTTGTTTCTCATCACTCTTTTCCTTAAACTCACTACTCTCTCTCACCCTCCCTCACCCCCGTTCCCTTACTCCGCTTCCCTCACTTATTCTCATTCCCCATGTTTACTCCCCTTTCCCTCACTACCCTCCCACACTCAACTTCTTTCAGTCCCCCTGCTTTACTTCCCTTCCCCTCTCTTCCCTTCCTTGTCTCCCTCACTCATTCTCCTTTCCTCTCTCACCGTACTCCACTTCACTCACTCCGTCTCCCGCTCCCTCTGTCCTCTCACTTCCTCACTCCCCTTCCCTCACTCCCTCTCTCTTAGCCTCACTCTCTCTGCCCCCCTCTCTCTCTCACTCCTCTTACGTCACGCTCACTCCCTATAACTCACCCACACTCTCTCACTTACTTTTCTTTGCTCCCTCACTCAGTCCCTTTCTGTCACTCCTTCCTTCACTCCCTCTAACCCCTCACTCCCTCACTCCCCTTGTCTTACCCTCATTCACTTTTATCCAACCTCTTTCACTTCTCTTTACTCACGCTCACTGCCCTTCTCTCACCCGCCCTCACCCCGTTCCCTTACTCCGGTTCCCTCACTACCCCTCATTCCCCATCCTTCACTCCCCTTCCCTATACTTTCATCCACCACTCACCTTCTCTCAGTACCTCTGCTTCAGTCCGCTTCCCCTCTATTCCCTTCCTTCGCTCCCTCACTCATTCCCCTTCCCCCACTCACCTTACTCCACTTCACTCACTCCTTCTCTCACTCCCTCTGTCCTCTCACATCCTCACTCTCCTTCCCTCACTCCCTCTCTCTTAGCCTCATTCCCTCAGTCCCCTCACTCTCAGTCCCCTTTCCTAATGCTCACTCCCTTTAACTCTCCCACACTCCCTCACTTACCTTTCTTTGCTCCCTCACTCAATCCCCTTCTATCACTCTTTCCTTCACTCCCTCTGTCTCCTCACTCCCTCACTCCCCTATTCTCACACTCACTTGCCCTTATCCACTCTCTATCACAACTCTTTCCTTAACCTCACTGCTCTTCTCTTACCCTCCCTCACCCCCGTTCCCTTATCCCGTTTCCCTCACTTATCCTCATTCCCCATGTCCACTCCCCTTCCCCTCACTCCCCTCCCACACTCACCTTCTTTCAGTCCCCCTGCTTCACTTCCCTTCCCCTCTCTTCCCTTCCTTCGCTCCCTCACTCATTCTCCTTTCCTCTCTCACCGTACTCCACTTCACTGACTCCTTCTCTCACTCCCTCTGTCCTGTCACTTCCTCACTCCTCTTCCCTAACTCCCTCTGTCTTACCCTCACCACCTCCATCCCCTCACTCTGTCACTCCCTCTTCACTCACCCTCACTCACCTTCCATCCCTCACTGTCATAAACTCACCCACACTCACTCCCCTTCTGTCATTTGTTCCCTCAGTCACGTTCTCCCCTTCATTCAGTCATTTTATCCATTCATGTATGCAGTGCACATTCAATAGCTCTTTTTGGAGAATTGGAGGTAGTTCTAAAAAGAACTTTATTTTTTCTTCTTTTTTTGATTTTATATTTTTTTATACTTTTTCAGAACGATTTAAAACTTTTTGGGGTTTTTTTGGGGGAGAAAAACAAAACCAGGGAATCCAAAACTGCTCAACAGGAGCAAAAAAAAGGGGAAAAATTAGTGCTGGGTGGAGCAGCGGTGTTCCTCTTTTCTGCGAGCAATAAGTTCAATGCTCTGCTCCCCGTAGCAGAGCAGTTCATCACAATCTTTGCAGACGGATTTTAAACCTCCGAAGACCAGCTGCTAGGGATCAAATGAGCTGCTGCTCTTCCGGAAGGTGTTGCTCCTCCGGTGGAGGTGCTGCCGCCATCTCTTCAGGGATTGTGTGCCAGGTCCCTGACACTCTCCCTCGCGTAATTGTTGGGGTGCCTCCTCTCAACATGCCTAATTAAGGTGGCGTTGCCGAAGTTGTACTTTTTGGAGGGGTTTCCACGTGACAAGATAGTGTCACAGATTTTGCAGCACACCTTTGCAGCATTAACCTTTTTTTCACCTTCGGGGAAGGTAAAACATTTCCATATAAAATGTTCTTTCACTTTGCGCCGAGGAGGGTCCTCTTCCAAAAACTCTTCATCAGAGTCACTGCTGCGTCTTTCAGCCATTCTTCAGAAAAAGAGATGTTGGAGAAGAAGCAGGGAACAGCTCTTGCTCTCTCCAAGGTCAAAGAGGTAGTGAGGGAAATGGGTGGGAGCTTTCAATAGTTGGAAAAAAAACTGTTATGAACCAATGAAAAGTGTTGTTTTAAGGCCACATGGCTTGACGCGCTTACGCTACGTGCTCCGGGGCGCTTACGCGGGCGCTTACGCGGCACGGACGTAGGCGCTTCCGGGAACGCTTCCAGAGGCGCTTATGCGGCGCATTACAATGACGTTTTGCTCGTTTTTCAGAAATGCTTTTAAAGTTAAAGTACGGTTATTAAAAAACAAAAATAGTTCTTTTATGAGTATACCACTGAATGTCTTGCATTATTATTTAGTTTAAATACATATTTATATATTTTTTCGTTCACGGGAATAGCGCTCACGCTACGTGTACGAGTGCGTTTACAGGTGCGTTTACGGGTGCGTTTACAGGTGCGCATACCCCGAGCGCACCGGGGGTTAAAAAATAAAAAATAAAAAAATATACAGAAAAAAACATGAATATTACAAAAATGTAGAATATTGGAATAATTTGAAAAAATTATAATAATTAATAGCTTTAAAAATTAGCTATTAAAAAAACTTTAAAAATCACTTAAAAAAAACATAGGTTTAAAATTTGTTATAGTTAAGATTTAGCATTTAAAAAACCTTTCAAATTCTCTGAAAAAACCATAGGTTTCACACACGTTATAGTTAGGAATTAGCATTTAAAAAACCTTTGAAATTCACTGAAAAAACCATGGGTTTCACACCAGTTATAGTTAGCTGAACATTTTACTCATACAAAACCATTGAAATTCCCACGTTATAGTTAGTTGGACTCACTATAACTCGCGCGCCAGCAATCCACTGCTGATGATGTCACATATTACATCATTCATGACATGGTCAGTGACATCACTGATGACATCTCAAATGACATCACTGATGACATCTCAAATGACATTACTGATGACATCATTCATGTGATAATACGATGCACCTCCTCACACTGTAATCTAACCTTTGATACACCCAGTGTTAAATACAGACTACCATTCTTGAAACCATTGACACACCAATACCAGTTACTACATACGCACTCACTGATTCCTAGGTCTACACACACATCCACTCGTTCACCCATACAATCACTCATTCATACAGTCACTCATCAATACAACACTATCATATGCACTCATACACCTATACAGACACTCACACACTGCCACTCATCCATGCAGTTACTCACACACCTAGTCAGTCATGCAAAGAATCAAACACACTCCCATTTCCTCATATATACAGTTATATGCACAACACCTTACTTATTCAAACATATACTAACACATACTTACTCTCTTATACAATCACTGATACAAGTACACATTGATCCATACAGTCACTTACGCAATCACAGGCTCTCATCTATAGTCATTTATATATGCCAACTCTCACATGCACTGTGTTTTACATATGTACTTACTTGGACATGTAGCACTGAGATATCCATTCACTCACCAACACACCCATGCACACAGTCAACCGCCCATACAGCTGTTTCCACATGCACTCTTGAACCCATACACCAAGTGAATCAACTGCTGACACATCTATGCACAGAGTCACACACCTGCCAGCCACCCACACACACACTCAGCCTCACATACAAATACTTGGGCAACCAATCAATAACCCATATAGCCACTCATATAGCTACTGATCAACACATGCAGCAGCTTACACAACAACAGACATACTGATGCACACATTCAGACAGTTTAGTCACTAACCCAAGCATTCAGTAAGACACATTTAATCACTCACTCCTACAGTCAGTCACGCACCTACTACATCCTTCATCCAGACACTTATACATCCACTCATTCTTCAATATGTAAAACATATTTAAACTTTACAGAAACACACAGACACTGGATGATGTCATCAGTGATGTCATTTGAGATGTCATCAGTGATGTCATCAGTGATGTCACTGACCATGTCATGAATGATGTAATATGTGACATCATCAGCAGTGGATTGCGGGCGCATGAGTTATAGTGAGTCCAACTAACTATAACGTGGGAATTTCAATGGTTTTGTATGAGTAAAATGTTCAGCTAACTATAACTGGTGTGAAACCTATGGTTTTGTCAGTGAATATATATATATATATATACAGACTCAATGGAGTGATCAAGCAGGGGAAGGGAAGGAAGGGGACCGCAGGGAGGGAGACCTGTAATGAGAACAACACTGGTATGAGCAAACAATAGTTTGAGAACTTCTCCCACTACCCTGAGCCCCACCTTCATACCACTAGTTGGGAACTGTTCCTGTAAAGAAAGATAACCCGTCTTCTGACCTATTTTACCAATAGGGCATGACGTAGTGCGCAATTAGATCTAAAGGAAAGACATAGTCATAAGTAGCTACCATATATCACATATTAACATTAACATTATCAGAGTGCTTCAAGGTTAGTAACCTAACCTACGAATGGGGCAATTGTGCAGGCGGAGGCAGGGGTGCAGAAGAGCCGTCCTCCTGCTCACTCTTGGTACCCCTGCTGTAAACACACAAAGAAACAAAACACACATATGACCACGAAGCATTAACGCAGGCATTACTAGAAGCGATCCCGGCACACTATCCAAATGCCCTTGGAAATAGGCCCGCTTCTACTTCAGCCTTTTCTCAAAACAAACATGGACTTGAAAGTCTTTTTCATAATTCATAAAATAAATAATCTCCCTCTGTTGAGGGCCTAAGTTCACCCGTGACTGTTTCTGAGGTTCAAAAATGAGACATTCAATTCAGCTGTGCTGATGAAATGATAACTATCAGAAGAGGTAAGGCAAAGCTCCTTGTTTGAGCATTACCCAGTCACTGTAATGACTGGCACATGGTCGGTTGGGTGTTCTCTCTGCATGAGCCAGTAATGGTTCTCCAATGTGAAAGAATCCCCCACACAAGACCTTGCCCCGGACTCATACTATGTTCCCCGGAAAGGTTCCAAAGTAACCCTGAAGGGGAGACCCCCGTAAGGCTGGGAAGGGAAACCTTCCCTTAATCTCACCGGAAAGGTTTTTAGCAAGCGATTAGCTCCGTATTGAACCAACTAAAATGGTCCAGCCAAGAAGCAAAAGTAATTAGGCAACGAGATTCCATATCATGCCACTACCAACTTTGAGCATTTCAACAATCACTGCGACCAAGGATAAGGAAGCGTTGGTGCTGTATGCACACTTACCAGACCTCCTCTCATCACAGTCAAAGCACCTCGGGAAAAAGTAAGCGGCAGTGAGATGATGCCCCGGAAGCCTTTTTCTTCTCACCGCCTCTGTACACGTGATGATATCACCGACGTCGAACCGCGGAGGTTCATGGGAGCTGTAGTTTTGTCACTGTGTCAGAGCTCTCGCTCTGACACGTCTCTTCAGTATTCCTTTGTTCCCCCTCCGGTGTGACGTGACAATGGCATCTGTAGCCATGCAAAGCACTCTGCCAGGATTTTTACACCACAGACTTCTACAAAATGTTTCCACCTATTTTGGTGCTCATCGTAGCCCGCCTATATATTGCTTTTGGCACCACAGGCACTCTCATAGGCAAAATGCAACTTGGGACCATTACAGTCATCCCTAAACATGTCAAAGATCCAACACACGGCTCCTCTTACTACCCTATTTTACTGCTAAATTTAGACGCCAAGATTTTTACTAGTATCTTGACAGGCCATCTCTCTCTCCACATATGAAATGTCTTATGGACCTCTGACCAAGCTAGGTATATACCCAAGGAAGGCTGCAGCAACAATACCAAGCCCATCTGTCATCTCCTTGATAAAACACAGCATTTTCATATACCGGCCCTTTTACTATCTGTTGACGTGGGGAAGACATTCGACTGTGTCCATTGGCCGTATCTTCAACTAGTGTTTGCTAAATTGGGCCTTGATGTGCAGTTCTGCTGCAAGATATGGCGTAGTTACACATGGCCTAGAGCAACGGTCCCAGTCAATGGGTTGATGTTGCGACATTTTGATATCGCTAGCCAGGGCTGTACGTATTATTTTGTGCCCTCTATATGGACCCCTTTGCTGAACGAGTATGCAAGAAGCGTGACATAGTAGGAATAAAAATTGGGGGCAGGGAGCATAAACTAGTGCTATATGTTGAGGACTTCATGATAGCCTTGATGAGGCCCCTTACATCCTCCCATCCACTGATGTGAGAGATTCCCCAAAGCTGATCAGACCCAACTGGATCGCCTCTTTCCCTTTACGTGGGCAAGCCATTATATAGGGTATTTGGGCTTACAGATACTCCAGACACCAGGGTGTACCTCTGAAAGCAACTAGGATGCACTTCTTGTCCTTGCTCGATCCAACCTCTCTTCATGGAAAGAATATACCCTCTCCTAGCTGGGGAGACTCGCAGTTGTTAAAATGACCCTCCTACCCAAGATCCTCTATGCTTTGCAAATGCTATCCCTGCATATTCTTGGCAAAAGACAGCATCTTATAGATAACTATATTTGTGCTGGGAACAAAGCGGGCATGGGGTAAAAGCAGACTTACATCACTCCTGTGGAGGGTGGACTGGTCCTACCACACATAGTGCAATACTATCAGGCAGCGCACCTCTGCTACATTGTGGAATAGTCCAGGCCTAGTACAGAGAAGCATTGGTGCTTCATACATCAAGTCACGGTCGGAATAAATATTTGGAAAATACCATGGTGGCCTAAACCTCACCAGACATCCAGGGGTCTATATCTCCCTAATAGTCCAAGTAAAGATAGGGGTCTGCAATAAAGTACTTGTCTCTTGCAAACTATCTACTCACATTTCACCCCTGACCCTGATCATAGAGAATCCTGACCTCCAACCCCGGTATTACAGGGGCCTTCCTTCATACGGTGCCGAGCTGCTAATTGTAAAAGGATAGGAGATATAGAGGGGCTCATGGATTTCACACAAAACCAGTATAACCAGACCTCCCGTCCAGTCCCCATTGGCAATATGTTGCCACTTGACACTGACTCAGGCAGCCTCATGTTCACCCTTTGACATCTTTGAAACATTCCTTCTCACCCACTCCTCAGATAAGAGTACACTTTCCTACATCTACACAATCCTAAATTCCCCAAAGACGCCCTCTAAATCATTGGTGCAATGATGCTGGGTATGGGAGTGAGTACGTCCTTTCACTACCAAGGAGTGGGGTGACATCCTGTATTGCACCTGTACCTCTGCATGTAGTGCTTCATGCACATAAATTATGCTCAATATTGCACACTTAATTGTATTATGCGCTGGCTAGGGTAGCTAAATGGAATCAAGGTGGGGATGCAGCATGATGGAGGCACTGTAGACACTTTGGCACACTGACAACCCTTCTTTGGCACTGCCTCAAGATAAAACAATTCTGGGTGGAGGTCTATGCCATGGTTCTTCCCAGGTACCCCAGTTATATCCTCCTAGAGTTTCCGAATCCCCTAACATACTCACTGAAATCGATGAGGGAGCGGGCCATCACTCTGGTACTGGGCACATACAAACAGGTCCCATTGACCTGCTAGGGCACAGACTCTGTGCCAAGACAATTGGATTGTGTAGTATTCTATGTGTTTAGTTTTGTACCCATCTTGTATATTGCCTATGCCTTATGCTAATGATTCTTAGAACACTCTGCTCTGCTAAGTTACTGTGGAATGTTTAGGTTCACTCTTGAGCTAACTACTGGTTGAGCTGGATAATTCCTCGCCTGGCTCACATCCATGTAACCTAATAAACCTCAACTTCTCATCATCTGTTTCCTGTAAATTACTTCATTTATTTGGCGACAATGGTTACATGGACGACCCAACGTGCAATTATTACTTTCACGACATTTGGATTCATCTGATTATGCCGTCTATCAAGTTTGGATTTCTATTTCATCATCATAAGTACTACTTCACGACAAACTATTTTGGTTCTTTTCATCTCCTGTTACATCCGTCATGGTAGGGAGTTTCGTTTACCCTGTGTTACCCTACGCAGTGTGCTGTCTCTATTTACGTGAACTCTTTTGCTGCTTCGGTTACTTCTCTCAAAACATCTCCAGTTGTTTTAAAAAACATTTACTTCTGCCGCTCAACTATTTTTTTTTACGTGTCGACTGATTTTGCTTTGTCTCTCGACATCGTTTCATCTGCATCTCTTATTTTTGTCATAGTTTTGAGCGCCTTGTTTGATGTTGAGATGTTAACCTTTATGCCGCAGCATTTGTGAGAACATTTGTGAAATTCTAAAAAAATTTGACTTTACACATGCAACAGCATTTTTGTTGGCGCTGCGCTGTGTGCATCTTTTGAAATTCACACGCGCAACCCAAGCTGTCTCGCACTCACGCTGTTGCTCGTGACTCACCTTGGAATCCTTTTGTGTCTACGTCCTTCATTCTTCTCGTGTGCGATGCATTTCTACCCTTCATGATGTGACGCCTTCCTCCTGCGAATCCTGTCTTCATCATCACTCCGGTGTTTCTTTTCCGACGCTGGATTTGACATCACACTGTGACGTCTTCTGTCTGCGCTTCTTTCTTCGCGTCATAGAAGGATCGTTGGCCAGCAACCTACAAGCAACATTACAGGGAATATAATGCTTTTGCGCACAGCTTTATTTTCGTGCACAGTTTCTTTTTGTTATTTTGATGCCTATTTTCAGACAACGTTAATTCATGAACAATTTTACACTGATGCGCACAGCTGATTATTATTACTCAATTTCACGTTGCCATCACGCTGATATGCACAGTTTATTTCTTGTTTGCGTTCAGCCTTATTTCTTTGCTATATAAGACTACTCATTTTTTTCTCCTTTATTTTATTCAACATCTAACAAGTTTAAATGCATTGTCTATTTATCACATTATACCAATACTGTAGGTAATAGATTCTATGTAAACATATATTATTATTCTTTTGCATTCAGTGATAATTAATTCATAATAATACTAGAATTTACTGTTGGCCATGTGTAATTTACAATCCGTTAATCCACCTCCAGCCTTTTTTGATTGATACCCCTGAAGAACCTCCTATAAGGTGGGAAATTTGGCATGATGCCTTCGAGAATTATTTAGGAGCTATTGGTGCTTCTAGATTCAATTCTGAAAGGAAAAAATGTTTACTCTTACACTCTCTAGGATTCGAAGACAGATCTGTGTTTAAACATTTACCAGATTTGCCTCAGGTGGAGGGCGCAATTTTGGATGAATATAAAGATACTATGCAAAAGCTCAAACTTCGCTTTGACAAACAGCCAAGCCTAATGGTCCTCAGACATAAGATTTTAAAAAAGGAAACAATCTGAGAATGAAGATGTTGACTCTTACATTTCGGTATTACGTATGTTGGCATCTGAATGTAAATTTGAAAATTTTACGGAACAACTGATCAGAGACCAGTTTGTGTGCCATTGTAAGGACAAGAATATTAGACAAAAATTACTAGCAATGGCTGATCCATCTTTAGATGACACTGTTAAACTAGCCAAGAGTGTTGAGACATCCATGGATTCTCTCAAAGAATTAGAGGAAAAAGTTATTGAGCCTATTAATTCCATTAATCTGAATTCCTCCGCTAAAACTGGTAGAAAGAAAGTAGGCAGGAATACTTTCAGTGGAAAACTTCCTACAAAACCTGATTCGACTAGTGCTTCTCAATCTGCAATTTGTATGAGATGTGGTAATCCACCTCATTCCAAAGGCTCACGCAGTCCTGCAGCCAATTTTACTTGCAACTATTGCAAGAAAGTTGGGCATTTTGCTAAAGTGTGGTTAAAGTTGAAGAATCAGAAAAATTTCAAGAAACCTGCTGTATGTTTAATTGACTCTGAGACTTCCTCTGACTCAGAATTGATTTCTGTAGTTTCTAACTACACTACTAATGAGGTTATTGAAGGTGATACTAAGTCTTGTGTTGAACCCATCGCAGATATATCTGTGGGAAATAAGAATATCAAACTTCTAGTTGATTCTGGGGCTAAAATAGCAATGATTGCTAAAAAACTTTTTGATGAAACCTGGAATGGTGATCAATCACTACTTCCACCTGATCGCACTCCAGTATTTTATGAAGGGAGGAAAATCGATCTTTTAGGTTTCTTTGAGGATGAATTGTGTTTCAAGGGAAGAAGAATCAGAGGAAAAATCTATGTAGCAGTTAAAGGTCTAAATATTTTAGGATGGTTCCATCAGGGACTCTTTGGAATGATCATTAAACCCAGAGCTAGAGAGCAGATACTTGTAGTCGGATGTTCCAATGAATTTCAAGCTCTTAAAGAGAAATTTCCTTCTGTTTTTAGTTCTGATTTAGGAAAGATCAAAGGTTTTAAACATAGAATCATAGTTAAAGAAGGTTCTACACCAGTGAAACATAAACTCAGGGGTGTTCCGTTTAGTGTCAGGGAAGATTTAGAAAAGGAACTGTTACAACTTTGTTAAAAGGGGGTCATAGAACCCACTGAGTCTTCCCTTTGGCTTTCACCTTTAGCTGTGGCACGAAAAAGGTGTGAGCAGCTCAGAGTGTGTGTTGATCTTAGATCACACAACAAGGAGATATGGGTGGACTCTCATCCTCTCCCTAAAGTTAACGACCTTTTTGCTTCAACTAAGGGTGTAAAATTTTTCACCAAGCTCGACCTAGCTGGCGCTTATCACCAGGTCGAACTCCACCCTGATTTCCGTCACCTTACTGCTTTCATCTCTCCTTTAGGCACTTTCCAATATCATGCATGCATTTTGGCCAGGCATCGGCTGCGTCTGTATTTCAGAGAGTGATGGGCAATATTTTGAAAGGTGTTGATGGAGTATCTGTGTTCCAAGATGACGTGCTTATATTTGGTAAAGATATCCCTTCACATGACCTAATTTTGGATAAAGTTTTGGGTTTATTTCAGGAACACTGAGTCGTTCTAAAACTAGAAAAGGGCAAATTTCTTTGTACAGAAGTTAAATATTTGGGCCACGTCATTACTCAAGATGGTGTCAAGCAGAGACCTTGTCTCTTAGAAGCTATTTCAAATGCCTCTACTACCACTGACAAGACTGGTGTCAAATCTCTTCTCGGAATTTGTGTATATTACTCGAGGTTTATCCCTCACTATGCGACCATAGTTTGTTCTATCAGTAACCTACTAAAAAAGGGTGTCAAATTTGTTTGGAGCAGTGAGTATGTGAGAGCGTTTGATGAGGTAAAAGGTTTATTGACAAAAAGTTCTGTCCTTAAACGTTTTGACCTCACTTTGCCTTGTTGCTTGACTGTTGATGCCAGTCAGGTAGGACTTGGTGCTATATTGACACAAACAGAAAAGGGTATTGAGAGAACGATTGGATTTGAGATCACCTGAATTGCAATATTCTGTTATAATGAATGAATGAATGAATAGGTGATTTATAATGCGCAAAACTTACGCCCCAAGGGGCATCAAGGCGCAGATAACAGACAAATAGACAGAACAAAGCAGAAAGAGGATATTGTCAAGGTTAGTAGGCTTGGGAAAAGAGCCATGTCTTTAAGAGTTTACGAAAGATCGGCAATGAGGGTTGACCGGACAATTCAGGCGGGAGCGAGTTCCATAGTCTGGGGGCTGAGAGGGAGAACGCTATTCCTCCCCATCTTGCCTTGTTAAATCTAGGGATGGTGAGCAGGTTTCTGGAGGAGGAGCGAAGGGATCTGCTGGGGATATAGGGGCTAACTAAAGATTTAATCCCTTCAGAACCTGACCCAAATACCGCCATGTGGGCCAGACATAGAAGTTTAAAGGAAATCCTGGCTTGTATAGGTAGCTAGTGGAGATCTTTTCTGGCCCTAGTGGCTGATGAATGCCTAGGCAGGTCAAGGACCAGCCTGGCGGCGGCATTCTGGGCCACCTGGAGATGCTGAATCGATTTTATATTAATGCCACCATAGAGAGCATTACAATAGTCAAGCCTGGAGGCTACCAGGGCTACAGTTGACTGTTTACGTGCCTCCAAGGACAAATAAGGGGTGATCTTTTTTAGTGTCCGAATGATAGTGCAATACGTGGCCACTGTTTTGTTGACCTGTAGGTCAAATGAGAGGGCCGACTTAATTAATACGCCCAGATTCCTGGCTGACTGTGCCGGCTGGGGGCAATCCGCAAGGGAGACAGTCCACCAATCTTTGTTCCACAACTCATGACCCCCTCCAAAGACCAGGAATTCGGTCTTCTCCCCGTTAAGTTTAAGATGGTTACGTATCATCCATAATGCTACTGCTCCCATACATGCTCTATATCCGGGGGCGGAGTCTTGTGTTGGCTGGGAAGTGGAAACGATGATCTGGGTATCGTCGGCATAAGAAGGTACCTGATACCCAAAAGATCTTACAATAGAAAAGAACTATTGGGATGTGCATGGGCCATCTAGAAATTCAGACCATATGTGTGGGGAAAAAAGTTTTTTCCTTCAGACTGATCACAAACCTTTAGTTAATATTCTGGGCGGTGTTCTGACAAAGTGCTGTACTCCCATGATAATGAGAATGGTGACCAAATTACTTCAGTATCAATTTGACGTTGTGCACATTGCTGGTGGCAAGAATGTTAGGGCAGATTTTCTGTCTCGCTTTCCTCCCACTCAGCTTCATGAAGATGAAATTACATTTTCTGATCTCATTGAAGAAGACTGTGAAGATTGCCTGGTGGCTGGTGTTGACATTACTGAGCTGAAATTTTGTTCTGAGGGAGAATGGAGAGAAGAATTTGAGAAAGATGGTGTGCTTCAGGATGTTTGTAATTTTGTTGTCAGGTCAGGGTGGCGACGTGAGAAAGTTTTGTCTTCTTCACTTCAACCTTTCTCTAAAATTGAACAAGAGATATCTATTGAGAATGGAATTTTGTTACGTAATGAGAAGATTATTCCTCCTTATGTTTTCAGGAGTGGCATTATTGTAAGAGCTCACGATGGACATATTGGTTCTTCTTTCACCAAACGTCGCATTCGTGATACGTTTTGGTGGCCCAGAATGGATTCAGATATTGATGAGTTTGTGGCAGATTGTTGTATTTGTAAATCGTCTGACAAGATTCTTAAAACTTGGGTTCCTCCCCTAATGCCAGTTAAGTGTCCTGGTCGTCCTTGGGCGAAACTGGGAATTGATGTAATGGGGCCATATTTCACGCTTAATGGGAATTCAAGATTTATTTTAGTCTTAGTAGATTAAGCCTCAAAATGGCCTGAGTACAAACTTGTTAAGGAAGCTGACACGAAAAGTATCATTGATGTTTTGAGTGATGTTTGGATCAGGGAAGGTTTTCCTGAAACTTTAGTATCGGACAATGAGAAGCAATTTATTAGTAATGATTTTGAGCTCTTTTTGTCCAATTCAGGAGTCAAAGCATGTGAAAAGCTCACTTTATCATCCTCAAGGTAACGGATTAGTGGAAAGGATGAACAGAGTGGTTGGTGACTGTGTGAAGTCGGCCAAGGCTAATAATTACGATGTTGCCAAATCACTTAAGAGTATGATTTGGTTCTATAGAACCACACCACATTCATCCACTAAAGTTTCCCCATTTGAATTGAGGAGAGGAAGAAAACCTAATACGTCTTTTTGTCCAGGGTGGATGTCTAATGGATCAAAGGTAATTCTGATGTAACTAAACTGATGTCTATTGAAAAGGGAAATGTTTGCTCAACTCAAGTCAAACAGAAAGTTAATTTTGATCTGAAAAAGGGATCTAAGACAACCATTCTGAAGGTTGGAGACATTGTAAGATGTTGTCAGAAAAACTTATCGCAAGGTAATCAAACCTGCGAGATATAGAGATTAACCTCAAGGTGATTTTATTTGATAGATATTATGTTATTGTTTATTTTAGTTAATTCCTTTTGTTTTGTTCTGTTTGGAGAAAATGAGGTAATGTAGTAATCTATGTGTTTAGTTTTGTACCCATCTTGTGTATTGCCTATGCCTTATGCTAATGATTCTTAGAACACTCTGCTCTGTTTAGTTACTGTGGAATGTTTAGGTGCACTTGAGCTAACTAGTGGTTGAGCTGGATAATTCCTTGCCTGGCCCAAATCCATGTAACCTAATAAACCTCAACTTCTCAAGACAGGCACATACAAACAGGTATCTGTTCCAAGACAATTGGATTGGTTACATAAATTGTGGGACCTTTTGGGAATGGAGAGATTACCAGCAGCTATAACCAACACACAGCCACGCTTTGACAAAACTTGGATTCCTTTCTGATGAATTTAGGGAGCTGACTTGTCCAGCCTACCTACAAGTTCTTCACCTCATGCCAGTGGAACACGGCACTCACTGATGTGTAGGGTAAAGACTCTAGAATACATATATTCTCCCACATGCTGAATGCTTGCCATCCTTCCGTTTTATGAGTTGTCAGGAAATTCTATTTACCAGCCCTTATCTGTCCCCTCTCCTAACCCTCTGATCCCCACCTCCTCTTTGACTTCCCCAGCTGTCATTTTTGTCACTGACCATGTCATGAATGATGTAATATGTGACATCATCAGCAGTGGATTGCGGGTGCACGAAATATAATTAGTCCAACTAACTATATAGGAACAATTTCAATGGTTTTGTATGAGTGAAATGTCCAGCTAACTATAACACCCCTAAAACTTATAGTTTATTGAGTGAATTTCAAAGGTTTTTTAAATGGTAATTCCTAACTATATAAGGCCCGAAACCTATGGTTTTTTCATTGAATTTCAAAGGTTTTTTATATGCTAATTCCTAACTATATAAGGCCTGAAACCTATGTTTTTTTCAGTGAATTTGCAAGGTTTTTTTAATGCTAATTCCTAAATATATAAGGCCTGAAACCTATGGTTTTTTCATTGAATTTCAAAGGTTTTTTTAATGCTAATTCCTAACTATATAAGGCCTAAAACCTATGGTTTTTTCAGTGAATTTCAAAGGTTTTTTAAATGCTAATTCCTAACTATATAAGGCCTGAAACCTATGGTTTTTTCATTGAATTCGCAAGGTTTTTTAAATTCTAATTTTATTAGCAGATAACGTTTTTATATATTCAAACGTTTTTTTAATGCTAATTACTAACTATATAAGGCCTGAAACCTATGTTTTTTTCAGTGAATTTCAAAGGTTTTTTAAATGTTAATTTCTAACTATAAAAGGCCATAAACCTATAGTTTTGTCAGTGAATTTGCAAGGTCTTTTAAATGCTAATTCTATTAGAGGATAACGTTTAAATATATTAATATCCTAGTGGGACCACCTGAGCATCCCTAGGGGGTCAGGGTGTTTCTACCCTGCCCCTTTTTTGTGTTCTACACGTTTGTTTTTCTGCTTTCTTGTGCCTCAGTCTACTAAGACCCAAGATGGATGCCAACACTTCCTGGTTAGAAGTGTTGACAGCCAATGAGCATGCAGCTTTCTCGGGAAGGCATGCTGATTGGCTGTCACTATCTGTCAACACTAGCACAAGATGGATGCCAACACTTCCTGGTTAGAAGTGTTGACAGCCAATGACCATGCAGCTTTCTCGGGAAGGCATGCTGATTGGCTGCCACTGTCTGTCAACACTCCAAACCAGGAAGTGTTGGCAGCTATCTTGTGCCTTGTTAGAACCAAGGCACAAGAAAGCAGTGAAACAAAGGTGTGAAACTCGCAAAGGGGCCAGAGTAGAAGCACCCTGACCCCTACGGTACGCGTACCCCGCGACTTTAAAAAAAATGTTTTTGAATTTATTTTTGCCTTGGGGGTCCTTGTGGGACCCCCGAGCAGGCCTAGGGGGTCAGGGTGCTTCTACCCTGTCCCCTTTTTGAGTTCTACACATTTGTTTTTCTGCTTTCCTGTACCTCACTCTACCGAGGCACAAGATGGCTGCCCACAATTTCTGTTTTAGAGTGTTGACAGACAGTGGCAGCCAATCAGCATGCAGCTCGTGCACGTAGGGGTACGCGCACGTACGTGTACCGTACGCATACGTACGCGTACGTACGCATATGATACGCATACCGGTAAGCTTAGGAGTAAGCTTAGGGTGAGCTGCTATAGATATATATGTGTTTTTGAAGTTAATTTTCATAAAAACCACTGGAGCAATTTTCACCAAACATAGCAAAGGCACATCTGCGTACCAGTCCCTACAATTTTCCCAAGTTTGGTGTAATTCCGTTCAGCGGTTCGGGCTGTAGACTCGTCAGACCGTCCTATGGAAATTAACATGGGGAAAACACGTTTTGGGACCCCCCTTTTTTCTCAGCCCCCACTTCACGAATCCCCACGAAACTTCCAGGGAAAGAGCGCAGCGGAGCTGTCCAAAATTTTGGAAAAATACACGCAAATTCCTCAACCAGCGCCAAAGTTATTCCCAATAGAATGTTGCAGATTTCCTATGGTAGCCAATCCTAACTATATATACCTACTGGCTATCGCCAGTAGGTAATATATATATATATATATATATATATATATATATATATATATATATATATATATATATATATATATATATATATATATATATATATATATATATATATATATATTTATATATATATATACATACATACATATATATATATATATATATATATATATATATATATATATATATATATATATATATATATATATGTAAATTCACTGAAAAAACCATAGGTTTCACACCAGTTGTAGTTAGCTAGACATTTTACTCATACAGAACCGTTGAAATTCCCCCGTTATAGTTAGTTGTACTCACTATAACTCGCGCGCCCGCAATCCACTGCTGATGATGTCACATATTAGATCATTCATGAAATAGTCAGTGACATCACTGATGATATCACTGATGACATCGCAAATGACTTCACTGATGACATCACTGATGACATCATCCTTGTGACAATGCAATACACCTCATCACACACTTGTATAATATTTTTCACTCACTGTAAAATAGAAAAAGCCCTATTTCAAACCATTGACACATCAATAGTATTTTCTAAACATCCACTCAGTGAATCATAGAACTATACGCACATCTAATCACTTACCTATAGATTCAGTGTTATATGCAGTGAATAATTAACAGAACACTAACAAATAGACTTATACGCCTATTTCAACATTACACACCAGCACACATTGTATTCAATTATAAAGATATCTTATTGACTTATGCAAACAATGGATCATACTTACATTTACTCTCCTACACACTTCTACAAACATCACTTCATCTATTCATCTATACACTTAGTGTGTTATAAAATGACTATTAGAAATATTCAGTTCTCCATACAGTGACTCATACAATCACTAAGTCTTAGGCTCACGTAATTAGATATAACTGTAACCTGCACTGCTTTTTTATGCACATTTAATGGAGATATACTATTGAGAGAGATATTTAATCACCACCACACCCATAAACATATACACTCACTGAAACAAGTGTTATAACATGTAGTCTTAACCTCATTTACTTACTGAATGAACTATTCACACATTTTTAGGCAATTACATACCCCCCACCAAACCACATAGACATTCATTTACCCATACAAATACTCAGTTAAGAAACCAATAACAAATATGGTCTTTAATATACCAATTAAGTAAAAGCAATAAAGACTTTAACACAGTTAAATAACTACATATTATATATAGTGAGACTCTACAAATTAGTCAAGTAAACAGTCAATGACACTGTTAGTAAATCCACCATTTGTAGTGTAGTTCCTATATTCCCAATAGGCTCTGCGCATTGGAATAACATAAACAATAGTTTAGACGTAGGACTTAGGTCGATTAGGTCTCTATTGAATATGTTAGACTTAATTATGAATGCCAGCTAGCTCAGAGGTGACTAGAAACGTTCTCGAGTAAACAGGAAGGTGTTAACTTTCCTGAATAGACAAGAAGGGATTAGTGTCTGACAACTGCATAAACATGACAACTTTGCTCCCTCCAGAATAAGGAGTATATCTCCAGAGTCGCCGAAACAATGGATAACTATTTCACTCAGTCAATCGTGCATGCTTAGTTTCACCAGAAGCGCAGAGAAATAGAGAGACGGGCGTTTTCAATAAAAGAGGTTATTTATTGAATAGTCTTCTTTCTTATGCAAGAGAATGGAGTTGCCACAATTGCAATACTTGTCATAAAGTAAAGTGCGTACAGTAAAAGGAGTATTATGAAATAATACTGTAAAAGCATGGTATGGTTTCTAAGCCATACGGTATTTAAAATAGATAAAATATATACATAGATAAAACCATGACTAAACGTACTCAACTGGTGCTTCTAAGATACGCCTACCCCGGTGTATCTAACCTAAGCCTAGTACGTGGGAAGGAGTAAGTGAGCTGCAGTTTAAGTTAAGATAGTTTTTGCCAAGAATCTGAATCAAGAATTCTCTAACGGTCTAATCAGCTCCGTACCTTGGTTATAGAATGAAGGAGGTCTTGTATCTCTCTCTCAGGACTCGATCTCCCAGCAACCCGCAGGGGTGACTGGAAACACTGGAGCTGGATTTCTCTGCAGGAGAAAAGACAGCGTCTCTCTCAGTGCGTCAATGGGAGGTTCGGCTTCCTTCGGCACTTGCCACAGCAGGGCGTCGGGCAAGTAGATAGCTGATCTGCTCCAAACCACCGTGTGTTTTGCTAGGGCAGCTGCTGTTATATTTATACCTGGAAGGTGCCGAGTTTGACGTAAGGTTGGACATAAGACGTCACTAAGAACTCGCAGTTCTTTCAGGACTCCAGGAGTTCTAGGACAAATCAATACAGAAGCAGGGGGAATTCCCGGGCTGCTGGAGGCTTAGTTTGTTTAAGAACGCGTTGTGCTTTCTAGGAGTCTATGGGAGTAGCCTTGCCGTATTTGGATTGCATTGGCTATGACTTAATATGGATATGATTCTTATGCCTTTATAAGGATATGATTTGTTATACACACATAAAGGCATAAATCGGGAATATTTAAATAGGGTCCTAGATACGTTTACAACACATTAACACATTTATATTTATATATCCACTCATTCTTCAATGCAAAGTAGTGTATTTATAATACATATTTAAATATCAAAGCAAACCACATTCACTGGATGATGTCATCAGTGATGTCATTTGAGATGTCATCAGTGATGTCATCAGTGATGTCACTGACCATGTAATGAATGATGTAATATGTGACATCATCAGCAGTGGATTGCGGGCGCGCGAGTTATAGTGAGTACAACTAAGTATAACTGGGGAATTTCAATGGTTTTGTATGAGTAAAATGTACAGCTAACTATAACTGGTGTGAAACCTATGGTTTTTTCATTGAATTTATATTTATATATATATATATATATATATATATATACTAGCAGCCCGCCCCGACGTTGTCCGGGGGCAATGAGGCTTCTGGGCCAACCGCCCGCCCAGGCCCCCGCCCGCCCCGGCCCCCGCCCTAGCCGGTACTAATGCCACTGAGCTCTATCATTGACTTCAAATAGCACAGCTAGGAAAAACATTGCCACTGTATGCAGCAAATCTAAGCCGACAGGATAAAGCGGGGAAAAAAGCACGCGCAGCTCGCGGTTCGCTCTGACGCAGTGTCCTCGAATAGCGGGTCGGGACTGCAGTGCGTCCTCAATCGCCCCACATGTCTATTCACTTGTGTTTGAAGCCGCCATTCTTCAGGGCCAACCTCCCGCCCCCCCCCCCCCCGGCCCTATCATTTTACGTGTCCCTTTGCCTTACCTGAGCCGCCGTTCCTCCCCGCGCTCCTGACTTCACCGCGGCTCCTCGCCGCTCGTCACCGCTCCTCCCCGCCTGTCCGCCGCTCCTCTCCGCCTGTCCGCCGCTCCTCCCCGCGCTCATGTCCGGCGCTCCTCCTCGTCATCATGCACGTTGCGGCCAGTGCTACGTCGCGGTCGGCGCTACTTCCAGGGGACTACTTTTTTTTTTAAGTTAAAATTTTTAATATACGTTTAATTTTTATTTTATATAGCCTATGTCCATCTGCACACCCTGACAATTTCAACGATGTATCGGGTGTGTGGATTAGCGCTGTGGTTCCCGAGTTTACCTGGCTCAAAGGTTTGTGTTCTCTCTTTATAATAGTAGTATAGATATATATATATATATATTCACTGAAAAAAACATAGGTTTCAGGGACTTTATAGTTAGTTGAATATTTGACTGATATAAAACCAAAGAAATTTGCCTGTTATAGTTAGTTGAGCTAACTATAACTCGTGTGCCTGCAATGCACTGGTGATGACGTCACATATTACATCTCAAATGGCATCACTGATGACATTACTAATGACATCATCCAGTGAATGTGTGTTTCTGTAAAGTTTAAATATTTTTCATATATATCTATGCCAAGGTGTATTGAAGAATGAGTGGCTTTACAAGTGCCTGAAGGGATTACTTTGTAGGCACATGACTAACTGTATAAGTGAGTGTTTGAACGTGTCTTACTGAATGCATGGGTTAGTGACTAGACTGTGTGAAAGTCTGTATTAGTCTCTCAGTTGGTGTGTAAGCGGTTGCATGGGTTGGTGAGTAGCTACATAAGTGGCCATATGGGTTATTGATTTGTTGTATCTGTATGGGTGCCTGAGTATCTGTGTGGGTGGGTGGAGGGGTGTGTCACTCTGTGCAAAGATGTCTGAGTAGGTGATTCACTGGTTGTATGGATTCAAAAGTGCATCTGGGATGGGCGGTATGGGTGAGTTAGTGTGTGTGTGGGTGTGTTGGTGAGGGAATGAATGTCTCAGTGGTATATGTGTAAGTAACTAGATATGTTTTCTTTTAAGGCAGTATATGTGAGTGTTGGAGTATATAAATGACCATATGTGAGAGTAAGTTATTTGTAGAGTGGGTGTATAAATGAGTGTCTGCTTGTATCAGTGATTGTATAAGACAGTAAGTATTTGTTAGTATCTGCATAAATAAGTGATATGGTATGTGTATAAATAACGGAGTTGGTGTGTATAACTGTATACATCAGTAAATTGGTATGTGATTCTTTGCATGACTGACGAGGTGTGTGAGTAACTCTATGGATGAGTAGCGGAGTGTTACTGTATGTATAGGTGTATGATTGCATATTATAGCACTATATTGATGAGTAACTGCATGTATAAGTGACTGGATATGTGTACAGACCTAGTAAATAGTGGGTGGTATGTAGTATCTGGCATTGTTGTGTGTATGGTTTCAAAAATAGTAGTCTGTATTTTAGAGTGTGCATGTATCAAACTTTATATTAGGGCATCAGAATATGCACCAGATTTTCATGTGGATGATGTCATCAGTGATGTAATTTGAGATTTCATCAGTGATGTCATCAGTGATGTCACTGACCATGCAATGAGTGATGTAATATGGGACGTCATCACCAGTGCATTGCGGGCACGCAAGTTATAGTTATCTCAACTAACTTTAACAGGCGAATTTCTATGGTTTTATATGAGTCAAATGTTCAACTAACTATAACGTCCCTGAAACCTATGTTTTTTTCAGTGAATTTCTAAGGTTTTTTTAACTGCTAATTCCTAACTATAAAGTCTGTAAAACCTATGTTTTTTTCAGTGAATTTCAAATGTTTTTTTAAAGTTAATTTCATATTTTAATGTTTCTTTGAAATGTTAATTTCATATTTTAATGTTTATAAAAACTATTTTTTTTCTATTATATTTTTAAATATTTGGGAACTCTATTCTTCTTCTTTTTTTACTTTAAAAATAATATAATGTTTTATACCTTCCCAAAAAAATATGTATCTCTTTGTTTTTGTTTTTCGATAAAACTACACTTCCATACCGGTAGCGTACCAAGCTCCATAACCACGCGAATCCGATCCACCATATTGCTAAACTCGTAAACGATACACATTTCGTATCCAACTGGTTCGTGACACTGCATCCCACGGAACATCATATACGCATGAAGTCTCTCCAGCTGCTACTTTGGTATCCGACGGGTAAGCAGTACCAAGCCACGCATTATATCATGTACGTATGGGGTCACACAGCTGCGCCGTGCATATGCGATGAGTGCACGCAGCCAGGCCCTGTGTTACGTCACAGATGTATAGTGTCACGCCGGGTATTCCATTCCCTCTTTTTTTTGTTACAAAAGTATATCTAAATAACTTTAAACAGTATATGACAGCAAGCGATAATCTAAAACATTTTAAACATTTTTATATTTCTAACTGTAATAAACTTATATTATGATAAATATATTTTGTCAAAATCGCATTGGGTGTGGCCTCCTTGCGTGCTTGGTGCGCAATTGCCATGTGACCTTAAAAAAACATTTGATTGCTTCATAAAATTTCCCATTGTAACAGTTGGAGGACCCCACCTAATTTAGTCATTCTCTCTCCAGCGTTTGATGAGATACACCTCTTCTGCTTAGGGAGCTTAGTTGAAAACTTTTTTTGCTGTGTACACATATCTTACACTACACACAACATGCAACGATCATCTTGATCAATATTCATGGTCTGTACATTTGCCTTCCACGTGTGATGGCCCTGCATCTCAAACGTTACATCAAAAAACAAATGTGTGTTACACAATGCTCCTGGTATGTATGTGTGTGCGCATTATTGTGCTGCCTTTTGGCCTGGGTATTGGTGGCTCTAAGAAGTATCAGAAGCCACGGGCAGAGTGCACATCCTAGATCACATGTGACAAACAGTAAACAGTAATATGTAGATTTATTTTGCTGTATTCTCTGCTGTCAGGTTTTACCAGTATAGTAGTGCTTCATATATGAGACTTTCAGATTCACGTTTGACATGTAATGCTTGACTGGAATGAACGTTATCACTGTGTATGACGTAGCCTCACTGCTGATCCTCCCTCCATCCATGCACATTCACGTGTGTGCGCTTCGCGATAGCAACACTTTCAATAATACCGCACACCATTGACATGCATGTCTGCGCATATCCACAACCTAGACAATGACATGTGATGTTCGCCATTCAATCTTTTCGAACAGCATCTCATTAGCTATAGTTGCCGCCCTCCCGACAGATGCTACATTAATGTAAAATGCGCATTCTGCGATGTCAAAACTACAAAAGAAACACACATAAGTACACTTCTTGGTCAGGCAGAAACTGAACAACGCCCAGGTCCCCGGAATAATTATTCACACCCCTACGCTGGCCTGGCGTACACAAGCCCAGCCCACTTTGGGTAAGTATAAATAGGATAACGACAACACCACATGTCCCAGTTCTTCCACACTGCCTCAGGTGATATGGCCGCATCCACCTCACATATCAGAATGCACAATAAAAAAAGGGATCCATGAGCTGTACACCATCCTGGCAATCAAAACTGCACATGAATTGTGAATCCTACTGGACTTCATGTTTCCAAAGGAATCCGTGAGGTGTACACCATCCTGCAATCAACACTCTTTTTAATTGTGAGCACTGCTGCCCTTAGTGTTTGCACACACAACAATGACAGCAGGTGAGCAGTGGGGCCTGGGTGCATAGGGGCTCCAATTGAGTGTGGTACGGCAGGAGTGGTGGGGTGCATCAGCCTGGCTGCGCAGTTGCAAACAAGCGATGTTGCTGTGTGTAATGATGTGATCTCTGACCTGATTCAGTCTCATCTCTGTCTCATTTTAAAGACCTGCTGCACCATACTGTAGGCCTGAGCCAGCGGGTAGCGCTGCCCTACAGACACGTGTTGAGGGTGGTGCTGCGTGAGGGGTGGGGTGCATCAGCCTCAGTGCGCATGTGCGAATAAGCGATGTCCCCGTATGTAATGATGTGATCTCTGACCTCATTCAGTCACATCTCTGTCTCATTTTAAAGACCTGCTGGACCGTACTGTAGGCCTGAGCCAGCGGGCAGCACTGCCCTAAAGACACGTGTTGATTGCAGTGCTGTGGTAGGGAAGGGGTACATCAGCCTGAGTGCGCAGGTGCGAACAAGCGATGTTGCCGTGCGTAATGATGTGATCTCTGACCTCATTTAGTCACATCCCTGTCTCATTTTAAGGACCTGCTGGACTGTACTGTAGGCCTAAGCCAGCGGACAGCGCTGCCCTACAGACACATGAAGAGCGCAGTGCTGCGAGAGGGATGGGGTGGGGTGGGTGCATCAGCCTGGGTCCGCAGGTGCGAACAAGCAATGTTGCTGTGCGTAATAATGTGATCTCTAACCTCATTCAGAGACATCTCTGTCTCATTTTAAGAACTTGCTGGACCGTACTGTAGGCCAGAGCCAGCGGGCAGCGCTGCCTTACAGAGACGTGTTGTTGAGCACGGTACTGTGGGAGGGGTGGGGTGCATCAGCCTGGGTGCGCATGTGCGAACAATCGATGTTGACGTGCGTAATGATGTGATTTTTTACCTGATTCAGTCTCATCTCTGTCTCATTTTAAATACTTGCTGAACTGTACTGTAGGACTGAGCCAGCGGGCAACGCTGCCCTACAGACACGTGCTGAGCGGGGTACTGCGAGAGGGGCAGGTGCGAATAAGCAATGTTCTCGTGCGTAATGATGTGATCTCTGACCTCATTCAGTCACATCTCTGTTTCATGTTAAGGACCTGCTGGTCCGTACTGTAGGCCTGAGCCACCAGACAGCGCTGCCCTACAGACACGTGTTGAGCGCAGTGCTGCGAGAGGGGTGGGGGTGGGGTGCATCAGCCTGTGTCCGCAGGTTGAAACAAGTCATGTTGAAACAAGTCATGTTGCCGTGCATAATGAGGTGATCTCTGACCTCATTCAGTCACATCTCTGTCTCATTTTAAGGACCTGCTGCACCGTACTGTAGGCCTGAGCCAGCGGGCAGCGCTGCCCTACAGACATCTGGCATTGCCTTTTAGGGCACTATAGTGAGCTTATTACTAAGTGTATATGCACACAGCCTTCCGCCACTGCATTACAGGTGCAAATTATGCTTCTACCATGCGCTCTGTTCCTTTCTATGTGAACCTTCGTTTAACATATTATTATTAAACCTTGTCTGTTTTCTCGTGCACTCGAACTCCTCTTTGAACCACGATTACCACTAACAGTTGGTAGATCTTACTTCAAACACGAAGGATGCACTAAACTGCTGTTTTCTATTAAGCATGACATAAACCTTCATTTACCTCCAGATGTTTCCACCATTAAATTATTTCTCCCTTTTCAGACACTGATTTGATGGACCCAAAATGGGCGGAGTGGGAGCTCACCTCGCAATGATGCCCTGGGCATTCTGACACCTTTCATCGTGGTATCAAGACACTGTCCCCGATCGGAGTCCTGCTCTCCTACCATACAAACAAGCCCCGGACTCGGAGCTTGCACCAACACATCGTTGGACATACCGATGGTGGCAGGTGAGCAGTGAATCCTCGGTGCGCAGGACCTACAATTGAGCACAGTGTGGGGGAAGGAGCTGGGGTGCAGCACCCTGGGTGGACAGGTGCAGCCAAGCGATTTTCCCATAGCTAATAATGTTAATCTCTGGCCTCATTCATATGTTTCATTTTAAGGACTTGCTGAACCACACTCTTTCTCGCAGACCACAGCATCCTAGACAAACAGGTGACGGGAGGGCAAACACCGAGGGCTGGGTACAGAAGGCCGACGCTTTGTCCCCTCCTCCCTCTGTTCTTTTGACTCTCCCTCCCCTTGTCCCTTCCACCCACTCCCTCTCCCTCCCATTCTCACTATTGTCCTCTCATTCGGACTACCATTCTTTTCCTCCACATGGCACACATACTTATGTTTCATTTTTGTCTTGCAAGTTTTGAACGCTGCTTCCACAGGAGTCCAACCCATGTATTTTATTTTATACTATGTTTGTTCTAATAAACTTATGTTTCCATTTATTTGTGTTTTAATAAAGGTTATTATTTTTTCCAATAAATAACTGAGTGTATACGTCTTCTTTTTCTGACAACACTTGTCTATACTTTACTGTGAAAATCGTCCGTTTTTAGGAGGTTATGAGACAAAACATTTGCAATTTGTCGGTGCACCTACCAATCATATATCAATAGACTATTACATAAATGAAGCCTGCGTAAGTCTGCAACTGCAAGTGTTCTTTCTTTGTGTGTATCACTTTATAACACCATGAGAAATGCCCGTGTGATTACAGAACCAATAAGGCACTTCCTAGGACCAACGTGACCTCAGGGACTGCCGAGGCGGACCCTACATATTTAAGTAAAGCCCCGGAGGGTGGCGATCTCCGGACTTCAGTTGGCCTCGAACCCCGCCAACAATTAGTAAACAATACCCGAGAAGGTGGCGTTCCCCTAGGCTACGAAACGTCTATGTGCCCTTCCGCACCTAATTTACATGTGACATTAAGATCCCCAGTCCTACAGAGACTCCGCAATATAATAATAGGATTAGCCACGGAACATTACACACCAGGAGCCTAATTTAAATCAACGAGTGAGACCCTGCTTTGTTTTTCCACTATTTTTACTGTCCGAATCCGCTCTATTAAAGTGATGCAAGGTTTTCCTCCTCTCGCAGGGTGAAAGTCATGCACCCGCCCTCTAACAACAAACATAAATGTCCCGTGGATGCACACCCCAGGACATTGTATGAGCTGCGCCTGGGAGGTTGCGCTCCCTGTTACCATGATGCATTGGTTAGTATAAATGCATACTAACACTACTTACACATGTGTAGTACAGCGACCAGAGTGTAGTGAAGAGGCAGAGGAAGTGCAAACTCTAAATATATAAATCCTTCCAGAAGTCGGATGGCATAGTTCAATGAGCCGACGACCCTGTGATGAGTAGAAACAGCTACACGAAGAAAACGGGTCTTCAGCACAACACAAGAAATTCAAAGTATTGATGAGTGCTGTCTTCTTTTTACCTTCTCCCGCTCTTCGCCAAATTCGTGTAGTGAAGAGGCAGACAGCAGTGGATCCGATAAGTCGATTCATTGCAGGAAAACAAGACACCTGAAACACCCACCAACAGGAGCAGACAGCAAGGCAACCGTCTTCTCCAGCACCGTGTACAAACTCCCCAAGGTTCCCCTCATGACAGCCCTACATTCTATCATTACATACTTACATTGTAGTAGAATTACAAACTAACATTCTACTATGTCTTACATTGGAATACTACACAGAGCACATGACTTTACAGCAATGAGCTCATGGTTTTATCCAGCAGTCTTAAGACCAGAAGGGGTGAGTTTTTCGCTTCCCACTCACTGGCAGCAAGAAGGCCCCATGGTTCACCGACGAACTCAAGAGCTCCAAGAAGAACTGCCGAGCCCTCGAGAAAGTCTGGAAAAGGGAACCGACACCGGACAACAGGACCTCCTTCAAACTTGCCACCCGGAAACACCACCAGCTGATCCGCGCCGCCAAGAAAACAGCATTCAAGGACCGGTTGGACAACAACGCACACAACTGCAAGGAACTCTTCAACATCGTGAAAGAGCTTTCCAACCCCAGCGCAGGAAACAATGACATCACCCCATCGCAAGACCTCTGCAACTCCCTCGCTTCATACTTCCACAACAAGATCGCAGACATACACAACAGCTTCAACAACCAACCAACGCACACCATGACCGAACAACCACCCCCCACCACCACCCTCCACGCCTGGACCCCGATCAGCACCGAAGACACCATCCGCACGATGAACTCCATCCACTCCGGATCACCGACCGACCCCTGCCCTCACCACGTCTTCAACAAGGCCGACGCTGTCATCGCACCCCACCTGCGAGACATCATCAACACATCCTTCGACACCACCATCTTCCCTGAGAGCTGGAAACACGCCGAACTCAGCGCTCTACTCAAGAAACCAACAGCGGACCCCACCGACCTCAAGAATTACCGCCCCATCTCGCTCCTCCCGTTTCCAGCCAAAGTCATCGAGAAGACCGTCAACAAGCAGATGGCCGCCTTCCTCGAGACGAACGGATCCCTCGACCCCTCACAGTCCGGCTTCCGAGCCAATCACAGCACCGAGACCGCCCTCATCGCCGCCACCGATGACATCCGAGCCCTGATGGACAATGGAGAAACAGCGGCCCTCATCCTCCTAGACCTCTCCGCGGCTTTCGACACGGTCTGCCACCGCACCCTAGTACAGCGCCTCAACAACGCCGGAATCCAGGGGAAGGCACTGGAATGGATCATCTCCTTCCTCGACGGAAGAACACAGAGAGTCCGCCTACCACCGTACAAGTCAGAGGCCACCGAAGTCATCTGCGGCGTCCCCCAAGGATCCTTTCTGAGCCCCACCCTCTTCAACGTCTACATGAGCCCCCTCGCGGCCATCGTACGCAAACACAACCTCAGCATAATCTCCTACGCCGACGACACCCAGCTGATCCTCTCCCTGACCAACGACCCCGCCGCCGCCAGAGCCAACCTGCACGAAGGGATGAAAGAGGTAGCCGAGTGGATGACGACCAGCCGCCTGAAACTGAACTCGGACAAGACGGAGGTCCTCATCCTGGGCTCCTCACCCTCCGCCTGGGACGACTCCTGGTGGCCTCCCGCCCTGGGCACCGCACCCAAACCGACAGACCATGCACGCAACCTGGGCGTCATCCTGGACTCCTCCCTCTCCATGACCAGGCAAGTCAACAACGTCTCCTCGGCTTGCTTCAACATCCTACGCATGCTACGGAAGATCTTCTGGTGGATCCCCACCGAGACCAGGAAGACCGTCACCCAGGCCCTCGTCACCAGCCGACTGGACTACGGCAACGCCCTCTACGCCGGTACCACCGCCAAGCTCCAGAAGAGACTCCAGCGGATCCACAACGCCTCAGCCAGACTCATCCTCGACATCCCACGAACCAGCCACATCTCCGGACATCTGAGAGACCTTCACTGGCTCCCCGTCAACAAAAGAATCACCTTCCGCCTCCTCACCCACGCACACAAAGCCCTACACGACCAAGGCCCGAGCTACCTCAACAGCCGAGTCAACTTCTACGCTCCCAAACGCCACCTCCGATCAGCCAACCACGCCCTCGCCGCCGTCCCCTGCATCCGAAGAACGACTACAGGAGGAAGGTCCTTCTCCTACCTGGCCGCCAAGACCTGGAACTCCCTCCCGACCGACCTGCGCCTGACCCAAGACCACCTCTCCTTCAGGAAGAAGCTGAAGACCTGGCTGTTCGAGCAGTAGCGGCACCCCCCCCCCCCAGCGCCTTGAGACCCTACGGGTATGTAGCGCGCTTTATAAGTGTCACTGATTGATTGATTGATTGATTGTATTATATAAATGCAAACTAACACTACTTCCACAGGTATACTACAGCGCCCAGAGCACATCACTTTACAACAATGAGCTCCTGATAGAGGCTCAAGGATTATTCCCCTAGTCTTCAGGACCAGTAGGACAAAGTTCGCTACCCACTCCCTGTATACTATAAATGCATTCTATCACTACTTACACAGTTATACTAAAGCGGCTAGTATCCTACCGCGCCCAGAGCCCATTACTTCACAGCAATCTGCTCGGTTTGATACCCGAGTCTTCACACCGGTAGGCGTGAGTACTTCGCTTCCGGTATAGTATAAACGCACAGTATGGGTCAGTAGTTCGCTTCCCACTCCCTGTATGGTATAAAAGCCTACTAACACTACTTGCACACGTATACTACAAAGACCAGAGCACACTCAGTTTGATCCACGATAGCGGTCAGTAGTTCGCTTCCCACTCCCTATATGGTATAAACGCGAATTAACATTACTTGCACATGTATGCTACAAAGACCAGAGCACATCGCTTACAGTGCTCCTACCCTCCTTTTCTACTTTTTTGCCCTTTTTTCCGTTTACTCGCTTCAGCGGATTCACAAAATGGCGGGCAGCACTTCCTAGTTGCAACCACTCCCAGCGCTCGCTACCAATAAGCAGCAAGTTCGTGCTCGTAATGCCTCAGCCAATCAGATGGCAGAATTCCCAAATATCGATATCTGTAAATTTCAATATTTCTCCAAAACTACTGCATGGATTTACACCACATAAACAAAAGCGTGCTTTCTAGACCAAGACCCTTCTCCCTACTAAATTTGGGGTAAATTCGTGCACCTGTTAGACCTGTAGCCTTGTCTAAAGTTTCCTATGGATCTTAACATGGAGATAACACGTTTTGGGACCCCCTTTTTTATTGGCCCCCCCTTGACAAATCACCACCAGACTTTCAACATAGGACCTGATATCAACAAAGAATTAGTTTTAAAAATGTCATGAAGATTCATCAAACGACGACAAAGTTATCAGCAAAACAAAAATGCTCTTCCTATGGAAACTAGGTCCTAACTATAACTCCCTACTGGCGACCTCCAGTAGGTAATATATATATTAAAATAATAGAATACATTATTTACATAATCAATTAAATATTTATCATATAATTATTTATAAATTAAAAAATCATTATTTACTATTTTAATAATCATTATTTACTATTTGCAAATAATTTTACTAATTATTTACTATTTAAAAAATATTATAAAAAATATTATTTCATTATTACTTAATTTCCTTACCATCCTATAACCCGGCAAACCTAGCAGCCCATACCTAAAATAAAACAAAAATAAACAGGCATAGTGCAATTTACATAATTGATAATCAATTGGAGTAATTAATTAGCACTTAACAAATTATTGTTAATCATTTAATACTTAACTTGCCAACATATACCCCTTCAAACCCAGCAGCCTGTGCCTAAAATATAACTAACCTACATAAGTATTGCACAATGTACATAACTATTAATTAATTAAATAAGTAATGCACAATTAATAAGTAATTGTTTATTAGTTATTACTTAACTCCCCTCCCTAAACCCCTTCAAAACTAGTAACCCCCACATAAAATATAACTAAAATAAATCAGCATTACATAATTTACATAATTAATATAAATCACATAACTAATTACATTTTTATGTCAATTATTGATTACCTAATTAGCTTCCAACACTACCCCCTTATAAACCTCACAACCCACTACGATGCCAAAGCTCACTGTAAACAATTCCATAAAAAATTCTAAATCACTTAAAATTACAAACTAAACTTTAAAACAATTAATATTTGTACAAACAATAGTAACACATACAATTATTATGTGAAGTAAAACATAAAAATGATTAAAACATGATATTTTTTACAACTATATTACTGTAAACAATATTAAAAAGAACACATACCTAAAAACAATATTACTTACCTAAATAAATATGTTTCTTAACAAACTAATTGCATCATGATATTTTTGTATCAATATATTTTATCTCCAACATTTCTGTGTCCCCATATATACAACTTGATATTTTTTCCAAGCACCATTATTTATATTTTAAAGAGTATGTGTGAACATTTATGCCATTTTACATTTAGAGTTACAACTTGTAAAACGTAAGCACAACAACAAAATCACCCCAAACTCACCTACTTGATTGATGTACCCTAATACATGTCGTTATTATATTACCATATCTTGACCCTCCATTCTGTATTTAAAATGTCATGAGTGATGTAATATGTGGAGTCATAAGCAGTGCAAGTGTGGCACAAATTATAGTTAGCACAGTAAACTATGTCTGTTTTTACCTCACCTCAACTATATTATCACGTTAACGGGGCTTGGCTAGCCAGCCATCACGGTGGACGCACTTGTGTAGAGCTCCGCACTATGGTCCCTGATTATCCTGAGAATCTACCTGCCGGAGGTGTTCCCCGGGCCCGTGCTGTCAGGGGCCGGTGCAGGGAAGTGGTGAGGAGCCTTAGGAGCCCAGCGGACTCGGAGCCGGGACTGCAAGTCAGCAGGCCTGTGGCGGAGTGGCGCACGAGGCGCCGGCGGCTGGTGTGCAGTGGCCGCGAGAGGCTGGACACTGTGCTGACGCCTGAGCTCACCTGACGAGGCGAGGGGGCGTCAGCGCTGCAGCCGCAGAGCAATACGGAGCGGCAGCCTGCGACGGCCGGGGAGAGGTGCAAGAGAGGACTGAGGAGCGGGCCCTGGGGTTCCTGTGAATGCCGAGCTAGCTAGGGCAGGGCGCGAATACTGGGCCGGACTGCGTGTCTGATGCCAGGCGCGGTGGGCCCTGGGCGCCATTTTGGAGAGGCCGTTGGCGCCATTCCTGCAACCGCCGCTACCAAGGCGGCCATTAGCGGATGCACGCTGGATGGCGTGCCTGAGGACAGCGCCTGAGGACGGGGCTACCGGAGGTGAGCCAGGAGAGCCCGGCTGGTTGGCGCGGGAGGGGGCCCGCCACTGACCCCCTGAAGACAGTGTGCTGAGACCTGGGGTGGCGGCCAGACGAACAGTGTTGCCCCCGTGCTGGTGCACGCTGATGTGAGAAGCGAGAGGGAACATCGGCGGTGAATACCCGGGGGGTTGCATTGACAGGGGGACTTTGGCCACTGGAGGCGCCCAGAGGAGGGAACTTAGCCACTGGAGGGCCAGACGGGTACCCCCCACTGAACTGCGGCACGTCAACTGACCTGGCGCTGCGGGCATCTGAGCGGTGTGTGCGGATTGTTATGCGCTGAACCCGCCCTGTGCTGCCACTCGGCTCGAACCAGAGGATCCCTTAGCGGGGGCGAGAAGCGAGGAACCGGTGAGGCGCACATCCCACGGAGGTTCTTGTGGGGGCAGAGCGACTGGTGACGGAAGGCCGTGGGCTGGAGTGAATGCCTTCCGCGCAACAGCTTGCGATGGGCAAACTACGAGATAGGTCCCAGCAGCGGCAGCAGGTTGCGGCGGGCCTGGGCTCGCCACATGGATCTCATAGCGGAATACAGGGGCTGGCGACGGCCCTGGAGGCCAAGATGGACTCAGAGCTGGCGGCGGTGGAGCGCATAGGTAACACGCTGAAGCAGACGAAGACCTCCCTCGAGGCCCGCATAGACAAGGTGACGTCAGACTTCACACATCTCCACGCTGCTCATCGCAAGTTGGCGGAGTCGGTAGTTGAACAGCGCCAGTCGTTCCAGGAGCTACAGCCGGTGGTGCAGCAACACACTGCGGCACTCCAAGATGTTCTTGACAGGGTCCAGGTGCTGGAGGACCGCGTGGAGGACGCGGAAGGGCGCTCTTGGCGCAACAACGTCCGCGTGGTTGGACTGCCAGAAGGGGAAGAGGGGAAAGACCCGGAGCGCTACACGGAATCCTGGCTGAGAAATCTCCTGCCTCCAGAGGTGTTGTCCCCCCATTTTGTCGTGGAACGGGCCCACAGGGTACCAGCGCAGAAGCCTCGACCGGGAGCTCAACCTTGCCCGTTCCTCTTCAAGTTTCTCAACTATTGGGACAGGGACGGGGTGTTGCGGGAAATCAGGAAATTGGACAACCTGACGGTGGGGAACAGCCGGGTGATGTTTTTCCCTGATTACACGGCAATGGTGCAGCGACGGAGAAGCACGTACCTAGAGGTTAAGAAACAGCTATGGGAGTGGGCCTGTCGTACTCCTTGCTGTTCCCGTCCCGGCTGCGAGTGATCACAAAGGAAGGAGCTCGCTTCTTTGACGCAGCGTCGGATGTATGGGACTGGTTGTAGGACACGGGGCAGTGGAAGGGTACCCGACCCGATGCTGCAGAGGGAGGGGGTGAATGGCACAAGCAAAGGTCGAGGAAGCGCAGGAGGAGGGGAGCCAAGCGCGGCCCGAGCTCTGGCCCAGCGGCACCCAGTCTGGAGAACATGCGGCGTGAGAGACAAGAAGCACCCGAAGCGGTTGTCAACTTGGGAACGCCGCAGGGGGTGGGTCGGCTGCCCTCACAGACACACAGCAAACCTGACAGAAGCAACCCATCATCCCCACTAACTGTCAACTCTGATGATGTGCTTATGCCTGTAGTAACTCCACAAACTGCTGATCTCCTTATGTAATGTACGTTGTAGCGAACACACCAGGGAATACGCCTGAGGTATAGCACCAGACAGGATGACACTGACCATTTCCCTACTGCATAGGGTGCTGCGATAGATAGCGTTTATTACAAGTACACTGTCCACGCTGCGTGGTGCCGGGGGCTACCTGATGGCGGTACAACTTACAGAACGTGCCTGGTGGGCGCTATGCAACTTCTTCCCCTGCAGGCTCCCTGTAGGCGGCTCACGCCGGCCCAAGCGGCAGTGGGCTCTAGACACTGGCATCACCTACCGCGCGTCTTGCGGCAGTGGTCCCCCACCTAGTACACCCTGGCCAGAATGGGTTCATACCGGCACGATCCACGTCCTTGAACCTTAGGAGGTTCTTCAGGGTGGCGGCTGGAGCGGCAGCGGAGTGGCCTAGGGCGGGATGCCTGAGTATAGACCTGGAAAAGGTATTTGATTGTCTGGAGTACTGGGTACTTAGCAGCGGTGCTCTCGCGATACGACCTGGCTGAGGGGTTCCTGCAAATGGTACAACTTCTATACACAAACCCCGTGGTCAGGGTACGACTAGGCCCATACATTTCTGAGTCGGTGGCGGTGGGCCAGGGTACCCGCCAGGGTTGACCCTTGTCCCCGTTATTGTTCGAGTTGGCCGAGGAACCGCTAGCGACGGCCATGAGGCAGACGCTGGGGGCGGGCATACTCCTGGGGGACGCGACTCATCAGGTCTCGCTCTACGCGGACGACCTGCTGGTGTTCGTCTGGGACGTGGCGTGCATTCCGAGCACCTGGCACAGTTGTTGGAACAATTCGCAGTTGTTTCGGGGTCCGGGCGAATGCGAGCAAATCCGGCCTCTACGCATTCAACGCGGCCGTCGAAGACCCGGGGTACTGCCTGGGTGGCACGAGGGTGCAGTGGCAGGCTAACACCTTCAAGTACCTGGGCATTCAAATCTACCGACAGCCAGCATATCTCCTGGATGGCAATTTGGGAAAGGCGGTGACGGCCCTTAGGTCCCAGATATGTTTCTGGAACTCTCTTCCATTGACCACAACAGGTCATGTGGCCCTCGCCAAAATGATCATGCTTCCCCGACTCCTGTACTACTTTGTTAATCTGCCCCTCTATGTGCCGCCTTCATTCTTCTCATCGTTGCATGTGATGCTGCAGGACTTTATCTGGGGTGGGTCCCGGCATAGACTGGCGCTTGCAAAGCTGTATCTACCGACAGACGGTGGCGGGCTGGCCGCCCCATGCTTCGAGCACTATTTACTAGCCACGCAGCTACAATGGATTGCTCGCTGGTTGGTGGATAAGGGCAGAGAGGATACCGCCACGGCGGAGCCACCGTACTCCCTGGAAAGGGTCACTAAGCTCTTTCATCCCTTGGAGGCGCCCGCGAGGCCTGCTCTGCTGCTGCTGGCAGTAGCGTACAAATGCTATCACAGGGCCTTATTCCTCACCCGACGGGTTCATGCATATGCGCCCGCAGTCCCTCTGGAGGCTTTCATGGGCGGAGACGGAGTCCTCACGCGGCCGATGCTGGAGCGCTGGAAGGAGGCGGATATCCAGACAATGGGGGACCTCTTCAGAGACGGGGCTCTGGTGGCGTATGAGACACTGGTTACTGAGGATGGACTCCCGCCCGGGGGGTTCCTCCTGCACTGAGCCATAGTGGCTAAAATGATGGCCAGATGGGGGGACGTATCTTCAGAACCAACACAACATTTAACCATGCAATATCTGCACGTCATGGGAAAGGGCAGGCACCTGAAACGCTGGTTTGCGGGGTCGTTGAGGGTGCATACAGCGGTCAGCCTGGTTCCGTTACGGGGTAAATGGGAGCATGACCTGGGCAGGCAGTTGTCTGATAAGGAATGGGACAGAGTCCTTCGAGTCCGGTGCGAATCCCCAGAAACCTGTGCTTCTGCCAGATACAACTTTATGTTGTTCACAGGGCCTACCTCATGCCAGCGCTCATTAACAGATATTTCCAGCGCGCAGATGCGTCCTGTCCCAGATGCTACGAGCTTGATGCGGGGGTCCTTCACATGCTGTGGAGCTGACCCAGGTTGGGCTCCTACTGGAGTGTGATCGGTGAGCGGCTGCGCGACTGTACTGGGCGCGTTATACCCCTGGATTGGCCGGAGTATATTCTGCATTTATTTAGAAGGCCACCTAAAGATAAAGTTACGTCTAGATTCCTGGACCTAGGGTTGGTGGTGGCTACTCGCCTGCTCACGAGGCGCTGGAAGGCGTGTGACCCGCCACATGTACAGGCGTGGACCTCCTCCTTTCTGGCGTGGGCCCGAGCGGAGTGGATGGCCTTGCGCAGGGAGGAAACAGTGGGGCTCCATCTGACACCAATGGCTGACAGTTGGGAAGTCATGCTTAGAGCCTTCCGGCCGGTAGGCGAGTCTTGGGACACGGGAGGGGATTGAACCTAATCAGTGCCCGCAGAGGGCGGGGTGTGAAAAGTGCCATGTTCTACCTAGTAGTTCTACAGACCGTCTTCACTCTACATCAGAGGTACGCAGGTCCAAGGAGTGGACCTAGCAATATCCGGGGGGACGCTGTGCGTGTGGGGTGGGTGTGGAGCTGGGGGTGGGGAGAGATAGGAATGGAACTGTATGCTATCTTTATCAGTGCTCATGCCGCTTCTGTTCATTACATGCTTACTTTCCTTTACTGTTGATTTGTAGTTCTTATATAAGTGTCAAAGTTGTGCGTAACACTGGTGTAGAGAAGATCCACCCTGTATACTTTGGTAACATGCATCCGCTTGGCGTGTGGGCGGTCACAGACTTATCTCGTGGCAGATGCCCGGCAACCTCTGATTTGTCAACAGTATGCGGGACAATCCTCTCCCACTCCAAACAGAGACTTGAATGCCTACACGGGAGGGGTATGGACTCTTGAACGGTGCCTGGCATATCTGCTTACTGTTTGCTTATTGTTGAACCATCTAATACAATGTGTTGTCTTTATACGAAAATGCCAATAAACAGATTTGACAAAAAACATAATATCACGTTAACATTTGATGTGGCTGTCTCAGTGCCGAATTAGTCGCAGGGGTTCAATGTAAACTCAAATTTGAATATGATAAAAAAAAACTGAAATTTGTGTATTGCAGAGGAGAAGGGGAAGTCACTCTCTCCTTTGTGTTTCATCCTCCATATGTTTCCCCATTCAGTTCTCAGATGTAGGTAATAGGTGACTGTTTGGAGGAGATTTATGCTCCTTTACTTGTAAAGACACGACTTGTGACGTCTTAGACATCTATACAGGTCATGTCAGTCCAGCTACCAAAGAAGGTTTTGTCTTGTGCTATTCTGCTAACATACTAAGGTATATTTGCCCACCCCTCATCCAATAGTTCATACTATACACCTGAGTAAGTACATACCTATCTAAGGAATAGATAACATCAACAAAAAATGTGTGAATAACCTGAAACACAATAATAAGCCCTCTTCTGTTCCTGTTTTTAGCCATCTTGTTTCATTCCAATGCAGATTTCAGTTAATTGATATCCCTACAACAGCTTCATTGTTCCAATTCTTTACTTTGCTGTCCTACTTCTCAGATTCCCTCCTCCAGCATGGTTTATCACTGGGATTCTGGTTTAACTTGCCTTGTTGCTGGAGCAGCCTTGTCTTGTGAAACAGTGTTATCTGTCTTTGGTCTTTAGTGGGCAAAGCTTCCTCTCCAATTCAGGATGTTGACACTCGCTCTTCAAAGTTTCTGTCATTGGAGAATGGTACCTCTGACTTCTTGAAGCCATCTTAAATCACATGGAAATTTCTGTTGATGATTTGGAAGCTTACACAGTATGTGAATATGTACCTGAAACTTACATGCTTTTTACTACTGCAGGGGGCTTAAGAGATTTGTCTTTCATTAGAGTGAACTGGGTCTTGTAATAGTAGCAAAAGTAGTCTAGATTTCTGCAAATTGTCGTCTTTATGAGTGTATTAAAACAGCTTTCCAACTACGTCTACTATGTGAAAGAAGTCACCCTATTTACTCAGGCCCAACCTATGTATCCTTTCCTTCAAATCTTTCTCACCCTTCTAAATCTGTAGTATATGGGTAAACAGAGACTGGACATAATCCTGGATGTTTAAGTCTTCTACTTTGTCCATCGCATTACAGATTCTATGGTGCCATGTTTTCTTAATCCTCACACTTCATTTGACTTTCACTTGAGCATCTAAGGAGTTGAGTCCAGTGCCAGAGTCAGTTAATGCATCCTAGAGACATTTTGTTGTATATTATATTTTGACCTCCTTTGTCCCAAGTGGTTCTATGTCTCTACAAATTATTTGCATTATTTTGTTATGCAGTGTTTTCCAATATTTATCAGCTCCTGCTGTAAATTTGATTTCCATTCTTTCCTCAACTTCTGGAGAAACAATTTCAGATTGCTTTGTCACCATGTATGGTTCCAGTAATTGGTTTACATTACTAGTACTGCTACAAGATTGTTTGTGACCTTTCCAGTATGAGCTGTGGTGATGTGCTGTGCTTGTTGAACTGTATTTTAAAATGACCCACATGACCCCATTTTGTGTTCCCATGCTATCGGCAGCCTGGTGAAGAATTGCTTTCCACGTCCCTGTTGAAACTTGCACAACCCTCCCCGCTCCTTGTGGTCGAGCCGATTCCGAGAAGCTGCCTGTGTGCCTCACCCCCCCCCCAGTTGTGCCAGAGACTCAGCCACATCCTGTCCATTGTTGGTAACTCAGCCTGTCACGAGCAACTCCTGTGCCACGTGACCACACCAACTGATCGAGGAAGCACGAGGCTGTGCCCTGTGACCACACCAAATGATAGAGGAAGCACAAGGCTGTGCCCCATGACCACACCAATTGAGCAAGGAAGCACGAGGCTGTGTACATTGTGCAATCAGAGACAGATGTCCCCTGGCCACGATTGCGCCACATAAGACTGACAAAGAACTTGTCTGATGTGGAACTTGTCAAAATGAGGAACTTTGTATTGTACAGATGGGCGTGGCTAGCGCTAAAAATATGTGTGCGCTGCGGAGTAAAGCAGCAGTCTCCGTAGAATTGTCTTTGTACCATTCTGGGACCCTGTCCTTAGCTCGAGCTAATAAATAAATTACTTCACTCCACGGCTGGTTGTCCTGGTCTCTTTGGTAATGTATGATTCAAGCAAGAAGAACCCGTAGATTCTAGGTGTCCCCTGCACCGCTGGCTTTGACTCTCCTAGTGGGGAGGGGTCTCCAAAAAGCGGGTTCTACATGCTGTGCAGTATCATGGGGCTGTGGTGCAGTATCCATTCGTTCATTCAGTCTCCCAAGGACTTCTCTTGATCAGTGCACTAATTACTTTGCTGTTCCTCCTCTTCTCCAATCTTTGATTTATTGGGGCTCGGATTTTACTAATTTTAAATAGAGAGCAATTGAAACTTTACAATTATTAAACACATTTTGTCTAGCAGACTGAAAGTGGAATGGCACTACTGGTATAGAGATAAGAGTGCATAAGTCAAGAAAATGGAGGAGTAGAGTGAAAAGGCTCATCTTGAGACATTTGATTACTTGATAAGACACTGCTTGGATTCCATTCAGAACAGAGCACAGAATCCCCACTACTGCTTATCCTGGATGAAGTCCACATTATGCTGGATGTAGGGCAGGTACAGGATCTACTACTATTGAACGTACGAGGAGCGTTTATTAGTGTCAAATATTTCATCCTTGTAGCTTGTCTTAGAACTACTGGGCCAAAAGGATGGGTCTTTCACTCTTTTTGTCTTCATTTGAACCAATGTCAATTTGTATCTCTTCCCATTCCCCTGTAAAGAGGTGGGGTACTATGTGGAGGTGGGGTACCATGTGGATGTGCCCTGTACCCCATCTTCTTACACCTGTGCCTCCAAACCCTGGCAAGCATCTTTTGCGCATGTGAATTATGTAAGCTATCCAATGCTGGCAAGACCTATAGCTCGAATATGATCAGAGCGCTGCAACTCTATTGGATAGGTGAAAGAGTGTTTGTTAAGGATTCCAGGGATGATGTCTGACAATTTTCCAATATTAATCTAGCTAAACAAAAATTATGTTACTTGGAATAGAATACTTATGTAGTTCATCAGACCTCTGATACATCCGACTTGAGTCAGCCTTGATTCTCCTAACTATAGTTAATAATTTGGACAGCATATTTGACCATGAACTATCATTCTGCCTTCAAGAACAAAAGATTAGGTCAATGGGTTTTGTCCAGCTAAAAATGCTGATGGATATTGTTCTCTACGTCCTCTCAGCTCAATGTGCAGTAATGGTTGGTACCTATATGCACCTCAACTAGTATTTTCTTATTTCTGAGCAAAGCATTCCAAAGCTTCATCTTTTCCAAAATATGGCTTCTTGACCTGTGACTGGCCTACATACATATGATAAAGCATTCCAGGGTCACCAAAATCTTCCTTGGTTGCAAGTAAAACAAAAAACTCAATTCAAAGTTCTCTGGCTCATGTAGTTATCGTCCTATAGTGTAAAATTGGCAGTTACAATCATCTGAAGGGAACATTGAGATAGATGGCAGGGGAACCCAGCCCACTTGGTTTTTATGGACAATTTTCCTGATTCTGTGTAACTACAGTGGGTTAATGAGCGCCCTGAAATCAAGCTAGAATAATACCAATATCTCTTCTAATTAGCAGAGGTTATGGGTGCTGTACATAAAGTATCTGGTTGAAGGCCTTTCTGTCATCTAAAGCCGTGATCTAATTTAAACTGCCTGGCTGTTTGAAACACTGCATTGTGACAAATTTGAGAACTGGAGATATTAAACAGGGGATAGGAGATAGACATTTTTCCTAGCTATCCTAGCTTTAATACACAGACTTCTAGAAAACAGTGTGTGCTTGGTGTACATTTAAATAAAGCCAACACACTCGTTGGGGCTTAAGTTAAGTTCAGTAGGTGTTCAGCCAGTTATCTGCCACCCATCTGGTGCAGCACCAACTTCTGATTTCATGCGGGAGCCATCAATAACTTTCCTGAGTGAATCCATCAAATCTAACATGGAGGAAAGCATGCATAAGGCCTGCCATAAATAAGGCTGGCCTTCTAACACATTGGTACAGGAAGCCAATGATGGAAGGGCCACTCCTACAGAATATCCTGCATGTATCTTTAAAAATTATAACCACACCCTTAATACAGCAAACTTGATTCATGCATACATAACTCTCCACCCATTTTTGATGTTTAATAATTTCGATCCACTCAGATTTTAAAAGATGTGTTTCTTGTAAGATTATAATATTGCTTTTTACTAATTTCAAGTATTCAACATTTTTCTGGCGTCTTCTCCTCACTCTAAGCCCATTTACATTCCAGGATATGATCTTTATTTCATTTTTGCCCAAAGGATCCGCCATCTAGTCTTGTTTCACTCTCCCTCATCCACCTCAAACACCTTCCAGAGCTTACTCCTCTTACTGGAGTCTTGACCACTTTTATATTCTTCATATCGGACCATTTTAAAAGTATTTTTCCCCTAATGCTCCCACCCAAAAAAGAAGAAGAAAACTGTTCCCTCAAAAAAAGAGAATACACCTCCCTCCCTCCCCTGGAGAACCCTCCCAACTATCCTAGGACTAACTACTGTCCTATCTCGAGCACCGTTATCCTACGGTCTCCTTATCTACATTGTAGATGTTCTGTACTTTAATTTGTTCTGATAACTTTTCCACCTCTTTTGGATCTGTGATGCTATATGTCTGATTGTTACACATAATCCTAAGTGCAGCTGGGAATTTCATTAGAACTGTTGCACCCAGTGACCTAAGGTCTTGCATGTAGTTTCCCAGCTACCGCTGTCCTGTGTAGCTCGTGACAAATTTAAAAAAAACATTAAAAATAACAATACTAGATGAATACGCTGATGTAAAGGGAAGGTGGACAATTGCAAAAATGAAATTAGACAGTAACCAATACGCAACAGCTGGTTATAATAGGCCAAATATAGATGACCCAGCGCCGCTCCAAGCACTATATGCCCAACTAATTCATATATCGGTCCCTATTACCTTGGGAGGAGATTTAAATCTGCTATTATATCCTAAAAGTGATAGGTACCCCCCCCTTGGAACGCTCTAAACCTTCTTAAAATGAGGGAATGGCGGGGCAGATTTAGGGAAGACCTGGGCCTGGTAGAAGTTTGGAAGTACAAGGGTGATCAAACTAAAAGATTCACTTATAAAAATCCTAAGTATGGTCATGCATCAGGAATTGACTTCTTTCTAATAGACAAAATGATAAGTAACAGCGTAATACAAGTTGAACATGTGCCAGCCCATTTATCTGATCATTCCTTAGTTTACACAGAGATAAATCAGGGCGTTACTCTGTGTGAATCAAGATGGATTGTAGACTGCACTCTTCTCCAAGAGGAATAGGTTATCGAAAAATTTTAGTTTATAACGCTAGATTATTTTCAAAACAACTCTAACAAGGGAACATCTACACATATAGTTTGGGATGCCTAAAAGCAGAGATTAGGGGCACTCTGATTGGTCTGGCAGTTAAAAGAAACAAGCAGATTAGACAAAATATTAACCAATGAGAATCAGACATTCTAAACTATCAAAAGAACATGGAAGTGGCACCCTCTAAGGTAGCCTTCTAATCAGAAGTGGGGGAGATGGAATATTGATCCATTCATTTTCCAAAGGATATCTTGTAATCAAGGGAGAAAGGATCACTTGTCCTGATCAACCTTAGGTCTGCAGGATGGTTGGCGGGGGGAATTCTGTCCCAATATTAAGACCCTCATGCACGTGATGGGTATGGTGGTGTCTTGGAGCGGTATATCTTGATTCTCCGCTTATATTTCACGTGTGTGCATAATCATCAGGTCTACTTAGGTTATGCAGCCTCCACCAGGAGGATTTTACCCAAGGTTGGTACAGTAGTGAGCCAGAGATAAAAAGACCAAAAACCAGGAGGACAAAACTTTAATAGGAAATATAAGCGGAGAATCAAGATATACCGCTCCAAGACACCACCATACCCATCACGTGCATGAGGGTCTTAATATTGGGACAGAATTCCCCCCGCCAACCATCCTGCAGACCTAAGGTTGATCAGGACAAGTGACCCTCTAAGGTAGAACAAGAGAGACTAAGGAAAAGAATTGTTCAAAAAAAATGTGACTTGTCAAACTTTTTAGAAGAAAGGGTAAGGAAAAGGTGGGAAGCCAGCAGTCTGTCAAACTATGAGTATGGGAAAGGTAGTGGAAAGCTTCTTGCTTGGAAAATACGGACCGATACTAATAGGAATAAAATTGTGGCAATCCAAGGAGATCTCATGAGTAGTCAGGTTGGAGATAGACAAGGGATACAGAAAGCTTTCACAGATTTTTTTCAATCCGTGTATGAAGAAAATTTGGTGGTTCCCAGTAATTTAGTGGACCTCTATCTTAAAGAAGAAGCAATTTCAAAGCTGGGAGCTGAGTTACGTGACAGATTAAATACAGGAATTACTTTAAAGGAAGTACTGGGTGCTCTTAAAAAGCTGAACAGAGGTAAGGCGGCTGGACCGGACTCCCTTCCAAGTGAGTTGTACATGGTTTTAAAAGAAATACTAGCTCCTTGATTGGCGGATCTTTTTTTTAAGTTTAATAAGCTTTATTGAATCATGAAAATCAATACCATACATTAAAGGCCTAAAAAGAAAAAAATAATAATATAAAAAAATAACTTGTAAACAAAGTAGAGTAGGCAATAAAATCATAGTAGAAATCTATTCATTTAGGTTAGGTTTGGCGCTCCCAACATCTTGGAACAACGCCACCATTTGTCTAATATTAAAACCAGGCAAAACCCCTTTGAAGTGTGAGTCTTACAGACCCATCTCTCTTTTAAACAACGACTATAAAATTTCACCCAGATTTTGGCAACAAGACTAGGAAATATAACAGGCAAACTAATGCCTAGTGATCAAAAAGGCTTTATTAGGGGGAGGCAAATGCATGACCTCTCTCATCAATTATTGGAGCCATTGCATAGCCACTCAAGAGAATATCCCAATTACGGTCCTTACTTTCGATGCCGCAAAGGCTTTTCATCGGGTTAATTGGGTATTCTTGAACATAGCAATATTACATTATGGCCTATGCGAGAAATTTACAAATGCGATAATGAACATATATACAGCCCCTGTAGCTAAAATTCTTATTAATGGAAATGTATCAAAAGAAATTCAAATTAAAGAGGCCCATTTATTTAATTTATATATAGAGCCCCAAGCAAATGTAACACAAAGATCTCAGGAAATAACTCCTTTTAATTTTAAAGGATGGTTTTAAAAAAGTGGCTTTGTACGCTGACGACCTTGTGGTGTTTACAAATGATTTGAACAGGTGTCTCCCCATAATTACAAAATTATTAAACGACTTTGGTCAGATATCTGGTTATCAGATTAACCAAAATAGAAATAATGCAATGGTGTACCCCATCACCAATAGCGGAAGCAAAGAGCAGAATTAGAAATCTGGGGGTAGAGATTTTAAAGAATATTGATGAGATCGCTCGGGTAAATTTTGACTCAAAGGTGAAGGAAATGAGAAAACTGTTAAGATCCTAAATGTACGTTTATTTTTAATGCCATACCATTGGAATTTGAGACTCAATGAATCAAAAAGATTTAAGGGGAAATTAATGGATTTATAAGGGCCTTGAGAGGGGTAAGATAGCTTCGAGAAAGCCACGGAAAAGGAAAAATCAGGGCGGTATAGTAAGTTCCTATTTTCTTTTCTATTATAGAGCGTTTCATTTAAAAAAATGTTAGAATTCTTCTTAGAGATCACTCTTCTTATTCTACATACTAGAAAGGTGTGACAGAGGAGGACTACTGCCTTTACAAATTTGCCCACCCAAAATATTTCTAAAAGGTTAAATTAAAAGTTGTGAGAGCTGCATGTAAACTGTGGATTGAAGGGAGAAGGACTTAGAAGTTTCCCTAATACAGCTGCCTAGCACCCATCTGGAAGTCTAGCAAGGTCTTTGATGGAGGCAGGAATAACAAAATGGGGACAATTATTTGAAACAGGAGTTCTGAAAAGTTGGGACTCTCTATTAGCAAAAACAAAGGGCAAATTATCTAGGTTCAAATATTATCAGCTGACAAGCTGGGCTAAGAACCAGGAACCAGGAACCAGGAACCAGGAAGAAACCTTAGGAAATACAGAGGAATTGGAAAATGAAATACAACCCACCCAGCAAGAAAAGAAGTATCAATATGGTATTGGCACTTGATACAAGCAGGAGATGAGGACGTCTGCCTTCCAGATGATTTATGGAGAAAGACATTTCCGGCTCAAGACTTGCAACACAAATGGCAAGTATCCTGCACTTTTTTTATGGCAAATTATAGTATCTGCACCGCTTAGGAAAAACATCTTTTTACCTTACACAGGTCATATTGGTCACCAGAAAAGCTAACAAAAATGAACAGGCAAGTGGGGAAAAATTGCCCAAAATGTGGGGGACCAAAAGCTAACGACATCCACATGTTTCATCACTGTCCTCACCTGGCTAAATTTTGAGAAGACGTGAGTAAGATTATTGATAAAGTTTTAGAGACAAAGATCGATGTAAGCACATTACCTATTATTTTTGGAGTGATAGAAGGTAATGACCCTCTTTGTGTGTTAAATACCAAACAGAAACAATTATTATTTATATTAGTTTTATTGGCTAGAAGAGAGATTTGCATAAAATGAATACTTACAATTTCCCCAAATGTAACTGAATGGTGGTCTTCCATAGAGAAATTTAGAAAATTGGATTTGTATAGAGGGAATAGAAATAAGACCAGATACTGGGATTTATGGGCTAAAAATATAAGGTACGGTAGGGAGGGATGTCCTATGATTACTTTCCAAGTGATAAAAACAAATTCAAGGGAATCATCATGGGGCTCCGTGATCGATTACCTCAAAATATTTGGAGGCCTCAAGACTAGATTTTATAACGGGAAAGAAGGGCAATCCCCTTACTGAATAAAGTGAGAGAAATCCCCATCCAGAAAACTCACAGACGATACAGATCTTGTCCACTCATACCAAAATAATCGCATAAATAAGGACCAAAAAAAAGAATATTCTGCAGCAGATATACTGAGGTTCAGGCCCTCAGAATCCAGGTGGCTTCACCACCTCAAAATGAGGTGGAGAACTATGAGTGGGTTGGAATCACACATCTATGAATTTATGGTGTAGGTCCTGTTCCACTACATGAGCTCCTCTATCTTCCTATCACTTCACTAATAACCGTGTGCCTATTCTACATCTAATTCCAGATTTATGAATTGGCATTGACTTAATGATTTCTGCTATGGCTGACACCTCCCTCTGGTACCCTTCAACAGTATGCATTTCCTCACTATCAAAGTATTTCTGCTACCACCAAATCCATCTTCCCTCCTCGTCCATAATCTTTGGCTTTCTTCACCATTCTCAACCACCAATCTCTGGCCTATCAGGTCACAATCAGTGGCCTCCTCTCCAAAGTTGTTATTTCATCACAGCAGCACATAGTACAGGGACCACCTCCTTTATGATGGATGAATCACTGACAAAATATCAAAGGTCAGAATATCAACCTACAGAAATATTGCATCAAGAATATCGAAATCAAGAATATCAAGAATATCGACATCCTATCAACATTATGGTAAGAACAAAAATATTGACAAAAAATATCGGTCAAAAATATCGTTGTTAAAAATATTGTTTTTTTTTAATAAAAAAATGAATGTAAAATAAAGTAAATAATACATATAATTAAAATAAACATAGTTAAACATAATTTTAAAAGTTTAAAAATTATAATTAATATATATATACTTAAAAAATAGATTAAACATATACATAAGATATACAATATATATATTTACTTATTAATATGTTTTCATAATTATTTTAATACCTTATACATTGTTTAAAAAACTATTATGAATTATAAATACATTATACACATAAAACAATAATATAAATACAAATTAAATAAATATATGTAACAAATTAAAAAAAGTAAAAATATTTTCCATCTTATTAAAATTAATTATATACTACATGAGCTAAAATAATACAAAAATATTAGATAGCGGGGGACATAAAATTACTATTCCAACTCCAAACAGTGCAAAATGTTGGATAGCATAGGGGTTAAAATTACTATTCCCACTCCAATGAGTGCAACAGAAGGGAAAGTGTTGGATAGCATAGGGGTAAAAATTACTATTCCCACCCCAGTGAGTGCAACAGTAGGGAAGGTGTTGGATAGCGTAGGGGTAAAAATTACTATTCCCACTCCAATGAGTGCAACAGTATGGAAAGTGTTGGATAGCATAATGGTTAAAATTACTATTCCAACTCCAGTGAGTGAAACAGCGTGAAAAATTTAGGATACCGTAGGGGTTAAATTAACATACTTATCAATTAAATAATTTTTGTAAAATAAATAGCATATTAATAATTAATTAACAAAAAATGTTATTAATAAATACCCCAAAAAATAATGTAATATTTTCTTAAATAACATTAAATTACTTCCCACACTATTCCCCCATTAACACACAACACGCTACATATAAAAAAACACAATTAATTTACTTATAGATTAATCAACTAATACAAAATATATAGCAATGAAAAATTAATTAACAATACATTATTCATAATCTTCAACCTCTCCCATTCCCCCTCATCTGCCCAGAACGTCCAGTCAGTGATGAGATTCATCCAGGACTGGATGAACTGCAATCACCTCAAACTCAATCCAGACAAAACCGAGCTGGTCTTGACTGGAGGTGGTTGCAGTCCATGGTCCCCTTCCTTCTGGCCCCCCTCACTTGGTGTTCCTCCTTCTCCTGTGCCTAAAGTTAAAACTCTTGGGATTCTTCTGGACTCACAACTCTCTATTCATTCACACGTTAGCTCAGTCGTCTCCTCTTTTTTTTTTTCTTTGAGAACAATTAGGAAGGTTTCTCGCTTCTTTTCTCTCCCTGCCTTAAAAATCATTGTGCTAGCCTTGGTATTGTCCCGTATTGATTACGGCAACGTAATTTATAACGGGGCTCCCGCTTACGCGATCCACCGTTTGCAGCTGGTAATGAACCAGGCTGCGCGCCTGATCCATGGCCTTCCCAAATACCACCGGGCCAGCCCACTATTAAAGGCTTTACACTGGCTGCCGGTGCGGGAGCGTGCCCTCTTCAAGCTCGGCTGCCTCACATTTCAGGCAAGAGCAGGGACTGCCCCTAAATTTCTAAACTCCGCTGTCATCCCTTATCTCCCCGGCAGAGAGCTCCGCTCCTCCCACGCGGCCCTCTTAGCCATCCCTCGATTTAAGAAACTGAGGGCTGGCGGCGCGAGGTTCGCTGTCCTGGCCCCTACTTTCTGGAACTCCCTTCCCGCTGCCCTCCGTACTGCGTCCTCCTACACCCAGTTCCGGAAGGATCTTAAAACCTTCCTTTTTATTAAAGCCTACTCTGTTTAATTCCCTTTACTGCTGCCATCCTCCGTAAATCGCAATAGCGCCATGAAACCGCTAGGTAGAAGTGCGCTGTACAAATGTTTTTAAATTCAAATTCAAATTCAAATTATAAATCTTTAACAATGAATAATAATCAATAACACATTAACTAAATTAAAATAATTATACATTATTTAACAATTAATAATGAATTACTAATCAATAATTGTTAAACACATATTAATTAGTTCATTTAATTACTTCCCACCTTATTTCCCTATAAACCCACAACCCACTACACATAACAAAATCACAAACTTAATGTAATCATCAATTAATCAATTAATAAAAATGTATTACAATAAGTAATTATTTAACAATAAATTAATTAAGAACAATAAATACAAATTAACAATATATTAATTATAATTACTATAATTATAAATTAACCAATTAATAAACATTAATTACCAATTAATAATTGATTAACAATACATTAATAATAAATAACAATAAATAAAAACAGATTAATTAATTAATTATAATAAATTACTTCCCACCCTATTGCCCTATACACCCACAACCTGCTCTGATACTAGAACGCAGAATTTACTTTAAAAAATTACTAATTTCGAAATATTTAATGCATATATTTAAAAATTATGAAAACGTATTAAAATAAACTGTTAATTACACAATACGTAATAAAATACTAAAAAAAATCGATATTATTGACAATGATATTTTTGCTAATCATATTACTTACTTCGATATTACTTACTTCGATATTCAAAAAAACGATATTACTTACCTTAAGGTCGATATTCTGGTCAACGATATTCTTCTGCCCCTACAATATTAAAAACTCGATATTAAGGTAGGTTGATATTTACAAATTGATATTTTGACTGTGCACCATGGTGGATCAGTAGCCAAGCTTGCTGCCAGCGTCCGTTACATAATCATTGTCTTGTAACCTAACGTTCTTGTTGTTATAACAGGAATTTGAAGGACTGAATCATCATCCTTACCATCACTGAGACTATGCCTAGTCTTTGAATTGCACTGTATACCAACTCATTCTGCAAACTCACCCCAGTATAGAAAGCTGAAATTTCCAAGATCACAATAAGATAAAGCCCAAATCCACGTAAACAATACTTGATAGAAATTAGGTAGTTGGTTGACTGGGGTGTGAGCCCTGGTCAAGCAATAGTTACAATCCTTTGCAGGGTGAACCCGAAAAAGTCACTAAATTAGCATGTGCTTAACCCTGGGTAGCTTGGCACAAAAAGCAATCAGGCTTAACTTAGACGCAAAGTGTAAAGTATTTATACAGCACACAAACAGCAATAAAATGATGACGTAACCCATGAAAACTCCCACACCAATTTAGAACAAGCATTAGAAATGCAATCGGGCTCGGATTTATTTGAGTTTGAGCTAATGGCATTGTAAATGCCAATGTCTTTTTGCCATGTGTTATGGAGTGTGTGCATGTGGTGTGTAGTGGAAGTATGTTGGTTGAATTGTAATTTTACCAATGGTGGCATGCTGTGCTTTATATGAATATGTTTAAAAGTAAAGTGTACCATACTTAGGGGGAGAAAAGGGGTAATAGACAGGGAGAAAAAGAGGGTGAGGAAAAAAGAGGGAGAGAGATTGGAGAGTGGTCGAGAAAGGAAGCAAGAGAAAGGTGGAGAGGGGAGAATCAAATAGCAAGAGCTGAAGGAAGACTCTAAGTCTAAGAGCGAAAGCTGCCCGCTTCAGGTCTGCTCCAATCTCAGCTCCGCACTTGGGCTTAAACGACGCGATTTATTTGTGGCGAATCCCTTAAGCTCCGAATGTTTAAATCGTTAATATGATTAATCTCCGCATATTAACTGTGATTGTCTAATTCAAATGAGACGATGAACACGACCTTGTATGCCCTCAGAACGGCTCCTTAATATTACAGGCAGACATTGAGCCAGAGTTCTAATCCTGACTTTCTACACTTGGTAAAAACGTGTGATCCTGGGCAAATGACTCAATGTCCGTGTTCTCAGCTCCATCTTTTCACAAACGCTGCGAGACTGCACGCCACAACTAAGTGCTGAGTACAAGTTCATGGGGGCTAATATAGAGAGGCATGTGCTCTCCTGAGCAGGACAAACAGTGGGTTTGGGGGAGGATGTGCGTAATATAATGGCCGATTTTGGAACTGGTGAACCGTGTTCTAGTCGCGGCATCAGTTTAACATCCCCGATTCTGGACAAATCACTTAATCTCGACGTGCCTAGAAAAAACCTGAACATGTCCGTGTGTAATGTAAACCGGTGCTCATGTAAAGCGCTCCAATGACAGGGTTCGTGTCAGATCTGCGCTATAAATAAACTGCAACAACACTCCGTTCGGTGCTCTTTGACCGCGGTACTGCACTGGACGCACTGTATAGTAGTTTTGTATTTATCTAGTCCCTCGTAGCCCGTTATGAGGTGCTGATTGCTGAATCGCATTTTTCTCACGTGCAGCACCTACACTGGGCAGGAATGCCCGGTTGGCAAAGTATTATATTTGGTTCCAGCTTTAGTGGGCACTGTTTTGGATGTCATGTTGAGGGTGCTTTCATCGTATCTCGGGGCATAGCGCCTAGCAAAGTAAGAGAGGGCGATGCGAGAGGCGCGCAAATTAGAATTGTAATTAGTTGACGGATAGTTTTCAATGCAGATCCTAGGTTATGTTTCATTGACTCTAGTATGTATGCTGCACTGCAGGCAGCCATTAAGGGAGCCCCCCCTAGCCCAGTAAAGACAGCCAGTGTGGGATTCCCGGAGTCCTCCCCCCACCCCCGCCTCTATTTTTTATTTATAACGCTGGGCAACTTCCGTTCAAGTCGAGTCAGATCACGAAATGGATGCCTTCAGACTACACGGAGAGCTCCGCATTATCATTCTGGTCTGTATAGCGCCGAATGTTGGGCACTCGGTTCATTTCCAAGGGCTCCTTACGTTTAAAGCTTGAGGAACCCATGAGGCACACAACGACTCAACGGGTTTGCCCAGGATCACACGCATAGAGACAGGGGCGTTACTTAGCCGGGATTCGGGTATACAGGTCAGGGCGTTATTTACCAGGCTTGGCTTGACTTGGTTTCCCCGTGCTCAGACTGGACTCCGGTAGTGACCACCCAGCGAAAGTCACGGGGTCTGGGATAGAATGGATTTATACTCGCTGCAGGGAAAACACACGGATGAAAAGCTCGCGTGTTTTAAGGCGACTCTGTACCCATAGTACTGATGTGGCTCGGGTGCTCTCACTCCAAGCGGGCTCCGCCTGCTCACTGAATTAAAGCATCTTCCCCAGAAACCTGTGTTTGACACGGGTTCAAATTCCGGGGTCCGCTCAGCCTTTCCACTGTTGCTAAAAGGAGTACCGTTGAGCTGGGTCACTTTAAACACCTGTAATTTAGAGTCAAGATGCCACAAGGATTGGGGCTTTACAAATGCACATCATAGGCTAATTCCGTGATAATACTAGAATCCCCTTTTTCCGCTGCACCCCACACAAACATGTGATCCTGCGCAAATAATCCCTCTGCTTTTACTAATCTGGTGTTGTAAACGCCCATGCCGGTTATTCGGGCCAGAGTACTTTAAAATGATGAGTGGTCAGGTTGGTGACATAAGGTGTCAATTTGCACGTTGGCACTGTATAGCGAGTATATAAATGTATGATCTTGTGACATATGCCTGCGTTGGAATCAGAGTGCACTGACTCTTTGAAACTGACCCACTTGCACGGAGGTTTGCGCTAAAACATGCGTGAGTGCTGCACGCCCCGAAGCCCCGAGCGCCGCCTGCTTTTCTCCCGGAAAAGCGTCTTTTATTTATAGCAAGTAATCTGTACTGCTCACTTGCTGAACGTTAAACTAGAAACAGGAAGCGCAAGTACCCCCCCCCCGGGGCAAACGGGGAGGAGAACGGGGCCTTCGCGAGCGGGCTCTCGAAGGTGCAGCGCCTGCCTGGGGTTTTAATTGCTTTTCCTGGTTTTCTACATCACTTACTTACTACTACCTTTATATTTCTTCTTCCCGCGCGGATTTACTTTGTTTGCCCTTGCATGTAGCAAAGGGCCAATTTAATATTCTCTTTTAGTCTAACCCCCTACAGCCCCCGTTGTCACACTTCTGCGTGCCTCAGCATGACGTCTCTCTCTTCCTCAGCATAGAGGATACGTTCTACTCTGACGCGGTAGGGGGGCGGGAACGGGAGCCGAGGCAGCGGTAGGGGGGCGGGAACGGGAGCTGAGGCAGCGGTAGGGGGGCGGGAACGGGGCCGGGGAGACACAGAGAGCGAGGCAGCGGTAGGGTGGGCAATCCTCCCCATACGGCATCCTGGGGACCGACAGCAGCGTGAGCTAAGAAACCGCATGACAGATCCATGTGCTGGTGCTGCACTGAAAGCAAAAAAAAGCCCGCTCCCAAAAAAAAACAAGGAAGCTGCGCGCTGAGCGCTGCAGAATTGTGAACGCGCCCGGCCATCTGGATTCACTAACGGCCCACCCTGACAGCTCCTAATTATAATTTATGTACTTCTTTGCGCGAGCACGCACGAAATATGCCCAAAATGGCGGAACAAAACTACATTTACCCTATCACTTCAAGCCTATTAAAACGAAAACACAAGGAAGACGAATCACTGACCAGATGACAGAAAACGCTAAGGAATGTGTGGAATTCCTCTCACCAAGGCCCTAAGGATACTTCTTCTTTTTTTTCTTATAACATTAGGATCTCGAAACTCCTCCCCCACTTACAGTGGGGAGGAGTCCGAGCCCTAAAAATGGTGTACATTTTATTACATTTTTTTACTCCAAAACAACAAAGATCCAATGAGTAGAATGGGTCGAAGTTGAAAAAGATGGTTGACCGCGATGGAGCATAGTTCGGATACACAAAGTGGATTGGGCCCAGTCAGGGCTTACCTTTCGACTTAAAAGAAATTCTGAAAAAAGTGTGTGAGAAGTGAAAGTTCAGCAGGGCACAGCTGCAGAAGGTGTGCGAGGAGGGAACGTCGTTGTCAGATAGCCGCGGGTTGGAGCCGCAGTGAAGACTTCTATGTTCAGACTTAGGGGCATATTTATGAGCCCCTTTGCGTTGCTCCTGTAGTATGCAATGTAGTGCAAGAGTGACACAAATGAAGATTTTGATTTATGAAGCCACAGAAGGTCATCTTGTGCAGCCTTTTGTGACTTAATAAGTCTTGAGTAATGTAACGCTGCCCAAATATTGTTGTATTACACTGCGCTAGGGAGCATTTCCATGGGTGTTGCATTTGTGTTCACGCACAACATCCATGTATTTTGATGGATTCCCAGATTTACAAAAACAGGTAAAGTTGGGAATGCGCTAAAAAGATATGCATCCCCAGGAGAGGCATAACGAGGAAAAATGTCTTTATTTCTCCTCTTTTTTTCCTTTTTCTATGTGTGCTGATGGCACAAGGGATACCAAAGATGGAGGATGGAGAATACATACAGTTGGCAATAAAATCATTTCATGACACTTAATCTAAACATTTCTGTGTAAAACATGACGAAATGTAAGATATACCCGTTATTCGCGTTATGTTACATTAACAAGAGAATCAAGCAGAGGACAATTTAAATAACAGGAGAAAAGTTAAGCACATCTTGTGTGGCTTTCATCAGTCAGATCAAACCACTTACATTATTGCCCATGGCTAGTATTGCGATGAAATTGGAGTTCATATTTTTTGACACTTGCTTACTTTGGTCGTAGCTGTCCGACTGCCGAACTCGTCTGGAGAAATGCAATTTCATATGGTAATAACTGGATGAAGATTGGCTGAACTGCACATTGCGAGCAGTCGTGCCTCTGTGAAACCTGTTCATATCTTTATAATTGCCAATTTCAACATTTTACCACGTTCTGCTACGTGGTTTTATCTTGTGCCATTTTATAAGTATGCACAGTTTTCAAGAATCTTGGGCCGGATCATAAACCATTTTTTGCCTAGCACTTTTAAGTTAGTGCCTGCTCTAAAAACCTTTCACCACAATATTATGGAAACAGGATTCTGGAAGAGCTAATGAGTGGTAAGAACTGTTGTGAATATTTGCTGTGTGGCATTTTGTTGTGTTCTGTGTTGTTATATTTTCAGTGTTTTTTTGCGCTACTGACTTTTTTTTCAATATCGGGGTTACACTCTATTTTGATTGTTTTATTGTAGTGTGCCACTTTATGTTTTATATCTGGTTTTATGCTGCTTTGTGCACGTTACGGTGTTCTGTTTACTTTTTTACTTTACATACGTTGACAAATGGTGCTAAATTTTCCACCAAAAGCAGCACCAGCTTTGAAAGTTTCTGACAGGCAACCATTTACCACTTTCTAAGTTGGTAAAAGAGTGCTGCCCCACCATTCAAGACACCAGTCAGCCCAAAACTATGGCCTTTGCCAGTGATCACTTTATGTGAATCGGCCCCTTATGTTTTTGTTGTGAGGGAGAGATGTGAAGAAAGTGTCTGTAATTTAGTAATAGAACAGAACAGCATATAATCTCAACCGGAGGAAAGTTGCTATATGGGTGATGCAAATCCAAAGTTTGGGAGCCTAAAGAAGGAGGAACAATGTATGCATGTAATGATGCTTACGAGAATGTGACGTCACCAGTCACATCCCAGAAGAGAACCTGGCAATATAAAGATGACACTAAGCACAGGTTTCAAGTTCCTGGGAATGGTAAATAATGAACACACCTGGGCATGGTAATAGTAATAAATACACAATCAAAAACTAAGGAAACGATGTGTGAATGATGTAAGATGCTTAAAATGGTGAGTACTGTACACTTAAGAATGTCTTAATGAATAGGAACTGCCTCTTAGAGAAGAAAGTATGTAAGAAATGGTCATTAATCATGCCTGGAGACAAGTAGGTTAAAGGCAAAATAAATAACTCAGTACTCCCCCAGTGTTATACATGTCTTTCTTACTAGTACTGTGGAATTTTAGCATTCTACACAGGAATGTAAGGGAGTGCTTTCTGCATTTTACCACGAGATCCCCATATTGCCATATGTGTGCCACGATAAATTATCCCATATATCTCGCAAGTCTTCAGTATTCAAGCAGTCACAAGGCAAGCATACATGAGGTTGGCACTCATTTTACAAACGGTAGTTAAGTTTAGTTAAGGGTCAGACGTCTTCCATCAAATCTTGTGCCTTCACCCCTCCTGTTTTCTGAAATGTGTTTTTGTTGGCATTAGGACTCTGTGCTTTTTACCACTGGTGATTAGAGGTAAACTCCTTGTGCTCTCTCCTTGAAGCATGGTTCTATTGCCAGAACCTGTAAATTAAATGCAACCAGTGGGCCAGCAGCACTCATTGTGCCCCCCACTTAAGTAGCACTTAAAACATAACATGTCTCAGACCCATCATGGCAGCCTACTACTGCCATTTTGACCTGTCAAAATAAACCTTCTTTTTTGAAGGCCATCTTGTGCGGCCTTTTGTGACTTAATAAATCTTATGTAATATAACGCTGCGCAAATATCATTGCATTACACTGCGCTAGGGAGCATTTCCATTGGTGTTGCATTGGTGTTCCCACACAACATCCATGTATTTTGACAGATTCCCAGATTTACAAAAACAGGTAAATTTAGGAATGCGCTAAAAAGATATGCATCCCCAGGAGAGGCATAACAAGGAAAAATATCTATTTCTCCTCGTTTTTTCCTTTTTCTATGTGTGCTGATGCAAACAAGGGATACCAAAGATGGAGGGATGGAGAATACAAGCTCAAAAAATGTGGAGGATCCCCTGTTGTGTATATTGACCTTTTTAACAACACTTTGACTGTACACTGGTTTATTTTTAATTATGTTGCCGTCACAGATGGTATTTTACATTTTTTTGATAATAATTTTTAGACTGTAACCCGGATGGGAGGCTTATAATAAATCTTGTATAATTTAATACCAATTTTTTAGCATCAGTGCCTTTTTACTCTTGTGTACTTTATGAATTTGTTTAGATTTAGCCCTGTAGTCTGCCTTATTCTATCCCTTGGATAACTCACTAAGAGCTAATAAACCTCAACATTAAATACCCCTTTTTAGCTCTCTCTCAGCGATCCTAGTCTGCCACAACCAAAACAGGGACTTTCAATTTTGGGATGGAGAATACATACAGTTGGCAATAAAATAATTTCATGACACTTAATCTAAACATTTCTCTGTAAGACATGACTAAATGTAAGATATACCCGTTATTCGCGTTATGTTACATTAAAAAGAGAAGCCAGCAGAGGGCAATTTAAATAACAGGAGAAAAGTTAAGCACATCTTGTGTGGCTTTCGTCAGTCAGATCAAACCACTTACATTATTGCCCCTGTCTAGTATTGCAATGAAATCGGAGTTCATATTTTTTGACACTCGCATACTTTGATTATAGCTGTCCAACTGCCGAACTCGTCTGGAGAAATGCAATTTCATATGGTAATAAACCTTCTTTTTTGAAACTTTTACATTACCACTAAGGTAGGCCCTAAACAGCCCACATTGCAGGTTGCACTGTATTTTAACAAGTAGGACACATGTGTTTAAGTTTTACATGCCCTGGTAGAGAAAAACTCCTACATTCATTTTTCAGTAATATAAGGCTTTTCTCTCTCATTGGCTACTGTATTACATTTAATAATTGCAAACCTTTGATTGGGAAAAGATAAGAATGCCAAGTGTGGACTCAACTGAATGGTAATTTAAAATCCTCTTTAATGGTACAGTTAGATTTTAAGTCACAAATTTGAAAATGGCACTTCAGATGGTTTCTTGTCCTAACCATTTGTTGCCTGCCTCCTGTGTATGGGGCCACCTGACCATGAATACCTTGGCAGTTAGCCTTTGTGTATTCCTCCCGGACAGTGAGGCAAAGGGGACTAGTTGTTCACAGGATGGACCATCCTGCTAGGATAGGTGGGGCAAAGCTGTTCTATGCCTCACTTACATTTCAATGGGCTGCCTCCAGCACATACACAAAGGGATCTGCCACCAGTATTTTGTCACCTCAGACTACTTAGAAACTTGGCATGCATAAGGGAAGAGATTTCCAGAATCAGTTGTGGGTTAGCCAGGATGTCAGCCCGCTCCAAAGGCTGGCATCAGATATAAATATTGGATTTCCTGAACCACCTTTTCAGTATACTCCTAGACCTGTGGAAGACTTCCACAGAACTGAGTTGTACTCCAGATGAGTGCCCTGCTGTTTGAGGCCTCCCTTGTACCTCAGAGGACAGTCCTGTTGCTACCAGAGGACTACTTTGCTGTTTGAAGCCTCCCTTGGTCTTCATAGGATTGCCCTGCTGTTTGAGGCCTGCCTTGCTACTTGAAGCAGAGAGAACCATCTCCTTGAACCCAGGACTACCGGAGTGACTCCACAAGCTAGTTGGTTAGAATCCTGTGTGATTTAGAGGACGTACTAAACTCCTGATAGCTTGGATCCTGCACCTGGCCCCTGCTGGAGTGAATCCCAACCCCGTAAGTGGTCCCCCCAGGTTGAGGACCCTTGGAAGTAGCATTAAATGTTCTGTTCCTGCCTAATCCTAAAAGATGGGACTTGGAAACTTTTCACCAAAAAGGGCCAGAAGAACCAACAGAAGACTTGGACCTACCTGCTCGTCGATCTGACCATGGTGCACCTTTGGTTCGGCCTTACTTCGCATTAGTACCCATCACATTCTTCTCCACAAATCTTGTTCAGTGGGACCTCTGAGCGATGGTATCTGGCACCGTGGAGACTTCTTCATCTACAGCTTGCAGTTTTGTCTCACTGGAGGTATTAGACTTCCAAAAAGCTGTTTAGCCCCTTCGATGATCATGACGAGCTGAGCTCGTCATGAGGTACACCTCTCGTGTGCTCATGATGAGCTGAGCTCGTCATGACCACACCCATTTACATTAAGGTCCAGCACAGCAGAGGAATATCTGCAGCATCCATGGTGTTAAGACTGAAGGTAAAACTTTTCACTTGGCTCGATAGCTCCCCATAGATGACGATGACCTCCTTGGCATGGAAATATGGCTTTTTCCTGCTATCATTACCAGCTTAATGATACCTTGTCCAGCACTCCCCCGGCAGCAACAACGACTCCTCCTCAGACACAGCTTGCTGCCTTCCCCACTGAACTCTACCTCCTCCTCAACAGGTTAATTTTGTCACTTTTGTGGTTCACCATAATAAGGATTCTGGTTGTTGGTTGAGAAGGGTTGACACTCCCTCAATCAAAAACCTAATTTCCTACAATAAAATCAAGGTAAGCCCTTCCAGTGTCTGTAATTAAGACTATGGACGGAGTGTCCCTGTGCTAGAACACCAGATTAGCACCCAGCTGCTGGGCCACAGACCACCCACCCACCCTGCAGCCAGAACCCCCTAAGGAACAGCTACATATGGCCTATTCCAGGCCATCAGGGGGAAATCGGAATAGCCACGTCTTAAATTCGGATCACTGAAAGAATATTGATAGCAAAAATATAGACCTACAGAAATATCGAGTAAAAAATATAGAATGCCAAAATATCGACTTCCTATCTTCAAACAGGTAAGTACAAAAATATCGAATCAAAAGTATAGACCTACAAAAATATAGATAGTCAAAATATCGAATTTTTTAAATAGGTAAAAGTAACTTTAAATTAATTAAATAATAAATATAACTAACTTAAACATACTTAAAATACTTTAATAACATTAAAATTAATAAATAATTAATATAAATAAAAATATATTTTTTTAAATACATACATATATATATATATATATATATATATATATATATATATATATTAAAAATATCTATATATATATAAATAAACATAGTATTAAAAAAAATACAATATATTTACCATACGATAGCAAGAGTGTTAAATTTACTATTCCCACTCCAGTGAGTGCAACAGTATGGAAAACGTTGGATAGCGGGAGGGTAAAAATTACTATTCCCACTCCAGTGAGTGCAACAGTAGGGAAAGCGTTGGATAGTGTAGGGGTAAAAATTACTATTCCCACTCCAGAGAGTGCAACAGTAGGGAAAGCGTTAGATAGCGTAGGGGAAAAAATGACTATTCCCACTCCTAGTGAGTGCAACAGTAGGGAAAGTAAATACTTCATATATAATTAAAATTAAATTGAATATTAATACCAATTACAAATTATTTAAAATTAATTCCCAATTTAAGATATTATAATAATTATTCAATTAAAAATAATAAAATTAATTTAATTACTAAAAAATAATTACCTATTAATACAAAATATTTACCAATAAAATTAAAAATAATGAACAATTGATTCAAAATAAATACCAATTTATATATTAAAATGTTTAATTAATTACAAATAAATGACTTCACACCCTATTCCCCTATAAGCCCAAAACCCACTACAAAAATTAAATAAATAAAATTCACAGAATTATCAATTAATTAATTAATAAAAATTAATTACCAATTATATATTAATTAATTACCAATAAAAAAATTAAATAACAATTAATTGTACATAAGTAGCAATAAATATTGTAACATATTTAATTAATTACAATTAAATTACTTCCCACCCTATTCCCCTATAAACCCACAACCCGATCCAGAAAATAAATAAATAAAATTAACATAATTATCAATTAATCAATTAAAAAAAATTAATTACCAATTATAATTTTATTAATTACCAATTAAAAATTAATTAACAATTAGTTTTGAATAAATACCAATAAAAAATGTAAAATATTTAATTAATTATAATTAAATTATTTCCCACCCTATTCACCTATAAACCCACCACCCGCTCCAGTAAATAAATGAATACAATTAACATATTTATCAATAAATAAAAATTAATTAGCAATTATATTTTAATTAATTGCCAAATAAAAATTAATTAACAATTAATTGTAAATAAATACCAATAAATTAAAATATTCAATTAATTATAATTAAATTAGTTCCCACCCTATTCCCCTATACACCCACAACCCGCTCCAGAATTATATTACGCAAAAATTAAATAACATAAATTTACATACTTACTTACCTAAAATTCGATATTTTTGCTGTCTATATTCTGTCCCTCGATATTTTTGTTGTCTATATTCTGACCATTCGATATTCTGTCCATTCTATATTTTTGATTCGATATTATTGTCATTCTATTCGATATTTTTGTAGTCTATATTCTGTCTTATCTATATTCTGTCTACTCGATATTTTAAACTCGATATTTAGCTACCTCGATATTTTTGTGGTCGATATTATGTCTGTATACCCTTACATTCTTTCCGAAACACAGTCACCGACTGGCATATCCTTAGGGCAGCAGGGAACTCATTTCTGGCTTTCGCTGCAGGCAAGCCGAAGGAGCTCCAACCTGCCCGTGCTTTCCGAACCTTAGGCACAATCAACTTTGCCGTGCCCAAGGACCTTAGGCAACGTGCAGGTCTATAGGCAGTAAGAAGGGGGAGCAAGAATCCAGGACCTTTCTTATTGAAGTTCCAGTGAGTGAAACATAAGGCCTTAAAGATGACTCTGGCCTGTATGGGGAGCCAGTGTAATTTCCTCAAAGCTTCTCCTACCGAGGCCCGTCTAGGAATGTTCAAAATTAGGCGGGCAGCAGCATTCTGCACCTTCTGCAGTATGTACAGATTTTTTGGGGTTACCCCTATATACAAGATGTTACAGTAGTTTAGACGCGACGTGACAAGGGCCTGTATAGCAGTCCGTCTAGCCTCAACTGGTAGAAGATCCAGAATTTTACGTAGCATCCTAAGAATACTAAAACAGGCAACAGCCACTGCTGATATCTGTTCAGAGAATGAGAGGGAGTCATTAAACCACACTCCTAGATTCTTAATCTTGGCCTTGAGGGTCGGGAATGGTCCCAGCTCCTCTGGCCACCACAGGTGTGACCAAAGGGAGGGCTGCTTACCAACTATCATCACCTCCTTCTTACCCGCATTCAGCTGCAAACAGCCGAGCTACATCCAATTAGCTAGATCCCCAAACAGGCCTTGCACTGGGCAACCGTTCCTACCTCCTTTTGCTCCAGGGTAACTATCAACTGTGTATCATCAGCGTATGATACCAGTTTTACCCCATGTCTCATCACAATGTTTGCCAAGGTGCGCATATAAATATTAAACAGGGTGGGGCTGGGAGCAGAAACCTGCGGCACTCCTTGCGACAGTGGACAGACTCTGGATTCAAAAGGATTCTGTAGGACCTGGAAGGATCTGTTCTCTCACTCCCCCGACCCCGGCCTTCCCCAACCAATCTAAAAGAAGGCCGTAGGAGAACGTGTTGAAAGCGGCACTCAGGTCAAGGAGGATCAGAGCAGTTGTTCTTCCCTCATCGGCAGTAGTTTTAAAGCCTCTGAAGCAAAAAGAAGGGCCGACTCAGTACTATGTCGGGGTCTAAACCCTGACTGAGTTTCATGGAGTACTTGTCTCTCTTTCAGGAAAAAGAACAATTGATTATTAAGAAGCTTTTCCGCAATTTTAGACACATAAGGTAGTAGAGATATGGGTCTAAGATTTTCTGGGTGAGCAGGATCAAGGGAGGGTTTCTTTAACAATGGAACCACCATGGTGCACTTCCAGTTACTGGGGACCTCACCTGAGTTAAAAGTGAGGTTCAGAAGTGAGATAAGAACTGGAGCAATTACTTCTTAACCTAGCCTCACATATCTGGGGGAAAAACGGGTCTAAAGGCGACACATATTTCACTGCCTCCATAAGTTTAAGAACCTCGCTTACTCCAGGCGGACAGACCGCAAAACTGTTCTCATTTCCTAAACCATTTATTACAGGAGCCGGGATGTGATTCCTGCTACTTTCAGGGAAAGCTAGTAGTTATAATGGAGTTTACCCGTAACCCTCAGAACCTGGGTCCTAAAGTGATACAAGAATAGTGTTTCTGTTGGGATTGAGGCAATTTCCTTTGTGTGTCCAAATCAATAGTCTGCCATTGCATCGGCCAGGAAAGCTAGTGCAGCCCACTGACAAGGCTCCTTCCACACGCGACCGAGCCAACTGCCGGCGCGCCCCGATAAAATCTGCCGAACACGGGGAGATTGATCCCCGCCCCAATCGGAACCTGATACCCCTTTACAAAACGGAACACAACCCCTGTTGTTCCGACCCTGGCTATGATGGCTTGTAATATTTAGGCAATATTCAGTCCTGATGATGATCCCTGTGATTCTTTAAATGGGATCGAAACGCCGTCGACAATTTACAACACCATATACTGTGAAATGTATAAATTACTATGTTGAGCCAGTAATGGTGGTAATGAAATTTCTGTTACTGTAATATTGACAGAAAACAACAGCTTTTGCCTAAAAACTTTGCTCTATTCTCTGCTCACCTTCTTTTCTATGACAATCTGTATATGTTTGGGTACAGGCTTGTGCCCCTCTCTATGGAATTGTTGAAGGTATCCTTTCATTACATCTGTTGTCTAAAGTAAAAATTGGACCTCTGTCCGGCTGGACAAGTCAATACTTAATATAGTTTCCATTGTGTCTATATTTATTTTGCACTTTAAACTCTTTTGTGCATGGGACCACTGTTGATTTCATTAAATCAATAGTCAGTCGCTTCATAAATTTGAGGCGAAAATGCTACGCATAAATCATAAAGACACAACACCTTTTTTTGGATATTCGATACTTTTTCTTATTTTGAAGCTATTAATACCATGTATAATGTGGCTGTCCAAAACAACATGCGTAGGACCTATTTAACGTGGTCTACGTTAAATAGGTCCTACGCGTTTTCCCCGGGCGCCATTCACCGCCACAAGAGGATCGAATCGGACGTCTTTTTGCTCGCCCATGCAGTGATCGCGGTTGCGATGCTCCCTTTTACACTTCACCGGCTGTTGAAGCCAATTATATTCATCCATTGGAAGATCATTTCAAAGAAATCTGGGATAGGTGTTGGCTGACACCTTCCACCATGATAGCACCAAGTCTACGCTATTACTTCCTTCATTTCCAGGCTGTCCGGCCTTTTTTGTCCTGATGAAGACCCTCCCCGGATGCAATTATCTGTGCACCACATTTTAGGGTCGAAACGTCGACGTTATTTACATCAATCCGTCCAGGAACAGTTACAACACTTGAACAAAAGAATACATTTTGTTGTGACCAATGTAACACATATGGACAGGTGATTTTCTATGTTCTCCAATATTGTTTATGTTATGTGTTTTGATCCCTGTATATACCACGTTTCACGTATCACTACCAGTCACTGAAATTGTTTCACTATATGTACGATTCCCTTTTGTTGTTTTGTTTTGGACAGCCACATTATACATGGTATTGATACCTGCAAAATAAGAAAAAGTATTGAATATCTAACAAAAGGTGTTGTGTCTTTATGATTTATGCGTAGAATTGTTGCCTATAATTTATGAAGAGACTGACTATTGATTTAGACACACAAAGGAAATTGCCTCAATCCCAACAGAACCACTATTCTTGTATCACTTTCAGGGAAAGCAGCATAAATGTTATCGATCTTGCTCATAAAAAAGTCTGCAAGCTGATTGCAATAGTCAGAAGAAACTGGCATTGAGGCTGTCACACGATCTAAAGAGGACAGTTCTTTCAATCCATAGAAGATATTCTTGGTGGAATTTTTAGTTGCTTCAATGTAAAACTCCCTCCATATTCTCCTAACGTTTTGCAGATACAGGTTAAGAGCAGCCAGGTATAGCACCCTGTTCTCCTTAAGGTAGTTTACCGTCCATCGGTGTTCAAGGCGCTTACAGTCTATTTTAAGGAGAGCCAGTTCCACCGAAAACCATTTAGCAGAGGGGGTTCTGCGGGTTCTTTTACCTGGTTTCAGGAGAATAATACAATTAACTGCCTCCTTAGTCTAAAGAAGACTCGCCCCTCAGCTGTATGTATTTCAGTCCCTAAAACTGGGATACTTGACGCAAGCTTATCCCCAAAGGCCTCAGGAATTAGTGAATCCAATTTCCTTACCATGGAGGGTGGAGAGCACTTTACTAAATTGCAGAGGGTCTGTCTAGGGGAGTGAGGGAGGACAAAGTGGTCAGACCATACTATGGGCACCGGTAGCAGAGCTACTACCAGGGTACTATTAGTGAAAATGTTGTCAAGCGTATGACCTTTATTGTGTGTGGGGGATTGATCAGGTGAGTTAGACCCATCGCCTGTAACCCTTGAATCAGCTCCTTGGAATCTCTATTATCTGAGCCTTGCAAATGCATATTCGAATCCTCCAACAGAATAAAGTTAGGATAACGAATAATATATGGGGGCACTGTCTCAGCTAGACCTTCAAGAAAAGCTCTCGCCGGACCGGGGGTCTATACAGAAAACACCCTGCAATAGAGCTGGTACTGTTCATGGCCAGACTGAAAAAGGCTGCTTCACAGCTGGGCTTTTGCAAAAACAACAATGATGGACAGAATGTGGATCAATGTGGGCAGCATTATTTTAGACAACTTCAACTGAAATTCCTTCCTAAATATCACGGCAAGACCTCCGCCCCCCTCTGTCTAAATCTATCAACCCTAAAAATTGCATACCCGTCGGGCAGAGCTACCAAAACATCCAGAGCAGATTGCTCATTTAGCCATGTTTCCATCAGAAACAGGCCCACTGGTTTCTGGTCAGTTAGTAGGTCATAGATTTCTAAGCTGTGTTTGCTAAGAGACCTACAGTTAAGGGAAAGGCAGAGCAGGGGGTCAGACGCAGTGCACATTACCTTCCCTTTCTCTGCCACCCCTGACCGAGGAGAAGCGGAAGTCACAGTGCGTACAGCTCCCTACACAATGATCAACTGCTATGGACTGGAACCACTTCGAGTCTGCAGCCCTTGTAAGGTCCAGAATTTATGCAGAAGTATAAGTATAAACACCAGACTGCTCAGAGAAAGATCCAGTGGTCCTGGCGCCGTCCGGGTGCAGACGGGCACAGACGGGCTTGCCTTTGGCGCACGGGCGGCGCGCCCGCTGGGCGCCCGTTTGGTCATCGGCTAAATAGTGTGAGTGTTGGGAGCACTAGACTGCTCCCGCAGCACCACAAACTCTAAAGCGGAAGTGAGAGGCCGGAAGTGAAGCCCGAGCACCGAGGAATTACTCGCAGTGCCCTACGTACAATCGGCACCAGCCATGACGGAGGGTATTCTCGGTGCACCAAGAACAAAGCCCGCTCTCCGTAGGTAGCCCCCACCTACTGACAGTTCTTAAAAACATCAGAATACATGCTAAAACTGTACACACAACTAATTGAGGGAGGTATACCTCCCCAAATTTGTTCTGACCTACAGTACATTGATAGTGTAGGTCAGTGCACACAACACACAATATTGAACTTTCCCTGCAATGCATTTCTTTTCAAACCATGTCGTGTGCAAAAGAAGGCTATAAAGTTGGTCTCGGCATAAGGAAATGACATGAGCTATAGCTAGATCACTAAGGGATCCTTACAAGGTTATTAGAATACAAATTGGGCAGAGGAATATTGAGTAAAAGAAAACTTAGGAAAATATAAGGAGTACTAGCTAGTAGTGGCAAGTGTGATGCATACATGTTGGACAAGAATGGAATAAAATATTTGAAGTGTTTATGTCTTTAACATTTAACAAATGGGGAAAGTAATAAATTAAGTAAAAAATGTAGACTATTTATTTTATAGAGAGTTTGAGGTACACAAACTGCTGGTTCAACCCGATTTAAATATCAGATAATGGAGACAGAATGGTTACAAATGTGTTCTGTGCGTTCGTCCTTGCTGGTGTATTCAGTTTCCGGAAACAATGGCTGTTTTTTCCTCTGGCCATACCAAAAGCCCAGACCTTGGAGCTTGCGTATATACAACTACATAGGGCATTTACATAATGGGAAATTTATTTTGTAATTTGGTGCACTTTACTTATCATCTCGCGTATTCATAAATTGTGTATCCATAGTAGAAGTATCTACTTTAGAGAACAAGTTATAATTTTGTGAAAGAACTACCCTAAAGTCCATATTCTTCAAGATGTCTGCAGATTTGAGTCTACGTTTCTCTTATAATTCACCTAGATATATGTTTTGTGTGATATCTGGATTGGCACCTTCATGTTTATCCTTTTAGTAGGGTTCCTTTTGATATGTTGGTGGGTGGCACATGTTCTTGTGTTATCCAAGTTGTGAAGTTGTTTACCTTTCCCTTATGGTTGGAGGCTGAAGTAGAAACCCAAACTGGCCAAAAGAGACAGTCTCAACAAAATAAAGGAATCCATGACCTAAACCGTATACACTGACCCAACAACAAGGGATCACATCTTGGTTAGTCTAAAATAACCAATACACACTGGTAAAATATAGAAGCATTAATGGAACACATTCCTGATTAAGATTTCCATAATTAAGAAGTGCCCATGCAAGGTAAACCCTAATTAGAATGCCTGAGAGCAGTGGAGTTCCTGCTTCCTGCTATCGAGCTAAAATGGTTTTAGGTAAATGAAAGGTGCGCTTCATTATATATCATTTTGAAATTACGTTTTTTGGGCAAAACACCTGTTTATATAATTTCTTCAAAAACAATAGGACATATACTTAAAAAGATTAAGCCAATTGCAAATATAACAACAGAGACGGTGCAAAACATTAAAATATGAGTTCAGACATGCCTTAAACAATAAGTTAAGGTTATTAAATGAAAAAAGGGGATGCAAGAATGAAATCTGTGTTCCCATTTGTCTGCAGCGAAATACATAATTTATGGATTATACCAAGAATATATGTTTCAAACCCGACTTAAAAGGCAAATAAATCGCAAACAAAGGGCCATACCCCGTACAGACATAAAAGCATGGGTTAAAGAATCACCCATTCATTTCTTCTCATGTATCTGCAATCAGTGGCGCATATGAAAGCAGAATAGTTATTGTACTGTAACATAGCTCCACCCTGGTGTAGATCCACTACAATGTATAAAACCCTAAGAAATACCGAATTTGTGACTGCACCCACCTCTAATGAATATGCCTTGGAAATCAACTGTGGAGAAACTCTTCTCTGGCCACTGTGACGCAGTTCCTCACAGTTTAGGTGTTGTGGTTTCATGTGAAATGGGTATAATACTGTAGAGTGCAGAACTGTAACATATCACAGCTTCTTCCTGTAAGAAATTGGGCTATTAGTTGAGGAGGGTGAATGCCTCACTCACGTAATACACAACACAATCCTCGTCAGGGTTAATGAACCACAAAAGTCACTAAATCACCCTGTGCTTAACTCTTTGGTAGCTTTGCACAAAAGCAGACAAGATTAACTTAGAAGCAATGTGTAAAGTATTTATGCTGCACTCCAGCGGTATTAATGTGAAACACAACCAAAGAGAACCCCCAAACTAATTTAGGTAGGTAACACAAAGTTTATTAGGACAATTATCCATCTGGCTTTTCGAAAGTCTTTAAAAACTTGGCTCTTCCAACAGGCCTATGCTTAAGATCTGTGTCTAGTGTCATGAACCTACAGCGCCAAGAAACCCAAGGGTGTACGTGCGCTTAAGAAATTGTTATTAACATAACATAACAAAACAATCTAAAACAATAAAACAACCATACATAATAAAATTGACTTAAAAACCACGAGCCCTAGACGCAGCACACCCTATTCACACCCATCCTTAAAGCTCGGTTTGAATGTAGGTATAAAACATGCATTTCCAACTGCCACAGCAAGATAGTGCATTTCAGACAACAGCTCAATCGGCTCCAACTTTTGAAATATGGGGTATTTTACAAACAAGGGTCTTAAAAAGTTAATACGGGAAGAAATATATATAACACAATCCATAAGTACGAGACTATAATCACATTGCACCATTTACGGGATGAAAAGATTGGATTGTTCCTCAAAGAGGATGAATTTTCGAGCTCCCTTAACCTGTTTCTTACTTCCTTTGTCCATCTTTCACTGCCAAGAATTTCTTCCCAACATAATATGGACACCTTCGGCGATGGCTATCCACTGATAGCTTATTAAAACATCTCAAGACACAGGAGTTTGCCAACAAGTTCCAGGAACCAGATTCAATTCTCTCCTTATACCCTGAATAATGGTTCCTGGTTGCAGCGACAGGAACCTCCTGAGAACTGCCCACTCCAACAGGTACCAATCACTGGAGGGGTCAAGGGCATGTGCAGCTGCTCCATACAGCCCTCGGGGGGGGGGGAGTTACCCTTTGTAAGCCTTCATAATGGGTGTGAGGGCCAAGCCCCTGTATTTCCGATGAAATCTGATCAGGCAACCAGCTTTCAGCATGGACCTTTGCTTATTGCATCCCATATGTGTGTCAATTGTAGGTTCCTATTAAAGGACAACCCTAGATATTTATAAGAATTCACTACTCCCACTTTTCAGGCGTTGAGGTACCATTTAATGTATTCACTTTTTTCCCCCAAATATTAGCACCTTGGTTTTTTCCAAGTTAATCTTCAGCGAGTTCTGCCTGCTATACACTACAAGGGAGTCCAGTTTTCCCTGCCAACCGATAGGGGTATAATCAGGTAGAACCCAATCGTCCACATATAGCAAACAAGGAATATGCTGTTTCCCAACTCTGGGGAAACATTAATTCATTAGACTTATGGGTGCTGGTCTGCTTGAAATAAACTAAAAGGTAAAGAGGCTAAGTCACACCCTTATCGGAGGCCATTCTGGATTGTTATTTTTTGTGATATTCTTCCAGATTTCTCAAGCTCAACCTGTGCCCAGTTCTCTGTATGTCCAGTTAGTAATGCACTAAGGAGGTCAATCAGGAGCTTCTAGAAGTCACATTTATCCCAAAGGAGTCCCCTGTCTCCTATGTCAAAGACTGTCCGTAAATCAATAAAACAGCAACATAGCTTTTGGTTCCCTTACAGGGCCTTCCAAATGATGGCCCAGAGAGCAAAGCAATGGTCTCTGGTTGAGTGGCCCTCCCAAAACCCTCCTTGCCCGATCGGTACAATCTTATTCTCATATGCCCAATCATCCAACAGTGACAGCTGGATATTTTAAAACACCTTCTCCGAGGTGTCCAAAAGGCTGATGAGTCTGTAATGTGAGGGGTCTGAAAAATTCCTCTTCTTTGGTATAGGTTTCACAATTGAACCCCTTCATGGCAGGGATGATGGTCCACTGAGGTTATCCAACAGAATAGGAGGGCATACACTGTTGCCCACCAGTCACCATTAGACTAAATTAACATATCATAGTGGCCAGAGGCTTTTGAAAGCCTAATCCAATTGATTACGGCCCTTACTTATTTTACTGAGAATCAGGAGGAAGGCAGATTTAGAGCAGTGGTTCCCAAACTTTTTTGGCTCCCTTGACCTAATTGGCAGTTGGCCGTGGCTCCCCACCATTTTTTTACCGGTGGGCAGGTGGGGGGGGTGTAAGCAAGACCTCAGGAATACTTCCTGTTGGCTTCCTTAAATTAATTGGGATGCAATGAAGGTATTAGGGATAACAAGCAATTGCAATGCAATAGGTCTCGCATTTGCAAAGGTTCGAGCTATTGGTATTGTAAATGACAAACCTTTTATCTATGTATTGGTTATGAAAACAGATAAATAGCTTAAAGTTTTACATTGTAAATGACAATGCTTTTTATTTATGGTTTAAAAAAAACAATAACAAAAACGCTGTTTATAATAGCAATAGCTCAAACTTGTTTTAGATGCACTGCTACTAACAGTAATAATAATAATAATTATATACATAAAATATGCCTCAGTGCCAAAGTGGTGCAGCTTTGAAGAACTGTAAATAACTGGAGTAATAACGCTAAGATTTCATGCCAAAGACCTGCAGATGACAGGCTCCAAACACGAGAGGCACCTCCCAAATAACTTTTTCAGCTTTTCTGCAGTCCTTAAAATGAGGGCAACTATATTGGCAAAAAAGACCTGTTATTTCAGGGTATACAGAACAGACAAGCTATTGAGTGTTTCACCAATATTCAATATGCCTACTCATTTATGGTAATTTAGAATTCAAGTCAGTCGAGCCTTAAATGGAGTGTGGGGGGGGGGTAAAAGAAGGGAGAGAACAAGCTGTCCTGGCAGACTGTCCAAGAAGCAGTTTGATCTGCAGTATTCAATGTATAATTGTCTTACTCACTGACCTCAGAGTCAAGATCCATCACAACGGTGTCCCCAGCTCCACTTGGAATGGATTGACGCAAAACTCAAATGAAATGCAAAATGCTTGCAAAAACCCCTGATTTAGGAAGGATATTCTCAAACTCGTGGTATTTTAGCTTGCTCCCTTTTAAATTGTGCTCAACCCAAGCGCTTGATAACGGCGTAGTTGGGAAATCAGTGGGTCTTCCGCACATCTGGGCTCCGGTGACACTGTGCCTACTGTACTTATAACATGCACACCCCACATGTGCCCCCCCTGTGCATTCATCAGTCGAATGATTGTTTCACCCAAGATTTTAGGCAAAGAAAGAGAAAGGCTGGGTAAATGCACAGGAAAGGACCGTGTTATGCACACAAAGGCCTACATGCTGTGTGCTGACCTACAAAACAGGAGGTACATCCAGGGTCATTCAGCAGCGAGCGGATTGCCTAGCAGGGGTAGTGGCATACGCTAGCCAATATGTATGACCAAGCAAGAGGAAGATTCCGAGAAAAAAAAGCGAAAATGCAGTAATAATAATGAGCAAGGACGAGGCGGAATGGATATTGAGTGCACACGGAGAACCTGACAGAAACATACAAATGGGGGACCCACCCCAGCATCCGTCCTGCACCACTGTGGCCTGCCGATGAGAGAAGGGAAATGCTATGTTTGTGCACGCAGAGTGGGGGCAGGGCTTATAGTGCAGAACGGGAGGAGGGGATCCAAAATAAACAAGCAGCGATGGGCTGTTTTTTGACATCTGATTGATTCCGATCTCCCCATGTAGGAAAAGAAAGAAAATGGGGCTTGTCTTTTTAGAAATGAAGCCTGTGGGTGGCGTTTGTGTGTTTATTCATGCATGACTGTGCGTGTGATCCTGTGTTTGATGTTTTTATAGCGCACCATTACTCTGGTGTTCTGGCGGTCTGCACTTCTGACATCGCTGCACAGGGGGCCTAACGCAGCCAGATGCTTTATGTCCCACATCGTGCGTGGCGCCCCTGGCTACTGATAACGGCGCACCAGGGCGACGCGGCGCACAGTTTGGGAACTACAGCCTTAGGGACTGGATTAGATAGGAGGGGAGGACTACCATAAAACTCACCAAAGTACGTTGCCCAGGTATCCTCAGCAACCATACATGTCATATTCTCCTCATGCCAGCCACAAGATTCATTTACTTTCATTCAGAACTCATGTTGGTCCCCTGAATGTATAACCTTCAACATATCATCCCACTTGCTAATATAGAACATGGCCTTTTTCTCTTTAATCAATTGCCTGTATCAACACTTTAGCCAGTCCAGCTCCTGTTTGGAATCACCTTCTGATCACAACCTAACTTGTTTAGCTGTGTTTCTACCAGTTTTTTATTTGCTGACAGGTGAAGTTGAAGCAACACTTCTCATGAACAGGCAGGTTACCTGTGACACACCCTGTTTAAAATGTACACGTATACAGGCCAACACATTAAGCACGATCTTTTTAAATCACAAGATTCTGTTCAATTGGCTCACAGAGAAAACATCAGCATTTTCAGTTAATTGATATGGTAAAAGCTGATTAAAGCTGAATAAAACCAATTTAGGAATGTAGAGTAATAAATAATATGACAGAACCATGATAAAAGTCCAATTGGTGGAACTGAAGTTTTGATTATTTAAAATTTTAGGTAAAAATATCACCCACAAGCACAAACCAGCAGTTGAGGTTATCTGGTCATGCTGGAGTGGAACAAGGCTGAGCGCGGGCCGGATACAAAGACGAGACTTGTCCTGATTGAGGTTTTATATTCTCCAAGTCTAAGCAAGAGCCTCATCTGGAACTTCATGTTGGGGGGCCACAAGTAGGTCAATGTCGGCATGAGGAACCGCCTTCACAAGACTTTGCATTGGCACTTGATGTGGACAGTCATTTTTTGGTACAAAAACCAGTGGAACTTAGTGTAAGCGGGAGACACGGTGACCGATACTGACATGACAAGTCTGCTTGTGGTCGAGATGAGTCCCAAACATCAAAATTTAAAACTTTCTTGTAGATTTTCAGCAATAGGAGCACACTCTGATGCTAGTCAAGAGTCCATGACCTTGGTGGGTTTCCCTTGGAGATCAGGACTAACTTAAGGCAGATGCCAGCAACAGGGCACAGGCAGGTCTAGTTGGTGCTGTTCAGCTGGCAGTTGCAGGGAAGGCCTCTGTAAGCTTGTTGTGTCCTTGTAGTTCTAACAGGAGGTCAGCCAAATAATCCTTAAAACCTCTGGGGATCCTGGGTTTAAGGCAAGGATTTTCACTGATCCTTCTTCACAAGCAGAGCAGCCCTTCCTTTCAATCTTCACAGCTCAAGGAGTGTTTTGCTGAGTGGTTCTGAAGGTACCACATTTATACCCAGTAGCACCTTTTAAAGACTACCTTATCTTTAAAGTTAGTCTGTAAAATGGAAGTCAAAAATCCTCAATGAGTCATGGTAGCATGCTGTGGCTGAAAAGAACGCCACAAGGCTGCATAGCTGTCGGATGAGATCCCGGTGTAGCCATTGACTTTAGGCAGTAAAGCTCAAGTGGTAGCAAAGTCTTTGAATTCTCTACTGTTGCAAAGAGGGCCATTGTCAAATCTCACTATGGTTGGAACACCCCATGTTGCAAAGAGGCCATCTTGTCTCTCAATAACTTGGTCTTGTGTGGCAGATGAGGGATCATCAATTAATGGAAATTGTGAGTATTCATCCACAATCACCATCAGGTGATGTACATTGTCGACTAGACTGCAAAAGTCAACGGCTATGCCCTCCTCTGCATGCTTAAGGGATTCCGACATGTTTACGGTCTGGGGAGTAGTTTTTGTTGAAAGACAGTTGTGTAGATGACAGGCCTTTAACTCTTTTTCAAACCCTCTTATCGAGATTTGGTTTTGTAGCAACAATTCCAAGATGTCCTTCATGGGCCACTTCAATTGTTTTCTGTCGCAGACTCTCCACAATCAGGATTATTGACCCTCGCAGGATAATTCCTTCCTGAGTTATGGACAGTTCATCTTTGACTTTTGTGTATTTCTGTTATTCGCCATCCCAGGTGAGAGGTTTTGTGTGTTGGTTCCATGACTGATGAATGAATGAATGACCAGTATTTATAGAGCACATAGCCGCTCCGTACGGAGTGGCCCGGTGCTAATAGTACCCATGTGCCTGCCCGAGTGGGGGCTTAGTTCTTCAACAGCCATGTTTCCAGTTGTTTTTTAATGTGGGAGAGGACTGTTGATGCTCTCAGAGCTGCCGGCAGTTTGTTCCAGGTGTGGGCTCCTAGGAAGCTGAAAGATCTACCGCCTCTGCGTACCAGATGTGTTTTGGGAATACAGGCCAGGTCGGCGGAGGACGATCTGAGTGTCCTGGTAGGTACGTTGCAGCTGACTCATTTTCTAAGGTAGACAGCGCCTGTGCTATGGAACGCTTTGAAAAAAATATTCATAATAATTTGATCCTTTCCCTCACTGGGAGCCAGTGTATGGACTTCAGATGGAGGGGTCACATGTGATCTTGGTTTCAGTTTAAGAATCGCGTTTGCTGCTGAATTTTACACTACCTGGAGGCGCTAGATAAGGTAGTCTGGTAGTCCAAGATAGAGGACATTAGCATAGACCAGTCTGGATGTGATCAATGCCTGAACCACTGTCCTCCTAGAATCGAGGGGGAGAAGCAGCAGAAATGTCTTCAGCATCCGCAGTATTTAAAAACAGGTTCCCCACTAGGGCTTGAACCTGGGACCGCATCTAGAGCTCATTATCGATGTAGATACCCAGGTTTTTGACTGTCGATTGAGCAGTGCTGGGGGAAGATCTGCGGGCCACCACCAATTCCCATTGCTCTCAGCTGGTTGGCCAAGGATAAAATCTCAGTTTTGTCAGGATTGCACTTGAGCTGGTTCTGCTTCAGCCATTTAAAAACCTTGGTGAGGCAGGATCTAATTGCATCTCCATTGCTGTCATCCCCTTTATTGCATGTAAAAATCAGCTGTGTATCATCAGCATCACAGACTATTTTGGCGCCCTGTGCCTCTACTAATGATGCTAGCATTGACATGTAGAGGTTGAACAGAGTTGGACGTGCTGAGGAGCTCAGCGGGACTCCAAGATGTATGCTTGCCATTGGGGCTGAAAACGGAGGGGTGCAGATGACCTGTCCTCCAAAAAGGATGTAATCCATTCTAATGCTTTCCCTTCTATGCCTATGTTCATTAATCTGTCTAGGAGCAACCTGTGGGGCACCATATTGTATGCCGCCGACAAATCAGGTAATATAAGCATTGGTCTGCCCTCACGATCCAGCTGATCTCTGAGGTGTCCAGTCACTTCCAGCAGGGCAGCCTCGGTGTTATAATTAGCCCTAAAGGCGGATTGTGTGGGGTGCAGGTGATTGTGTACCTCCGCATACTCCATGAGAACTTTGTTGACATGTTTCTCCACTACTTTGGCGAAAGCAGGAAGAAGGGAGATTGGTCTGTAGTTAGTGGGAGTGTTGGGTTCTGCGTTTGGTTTCTTCCGGAGAGGCAGGATTTTAACCTGCTTTCAGATTGGCGGCACAACGCCAGTTTCCAGCAAGGAATTCAGTACCTTATTAACTGGTGCGTTTAAGGTAGCTGCAAGTGCTGGTATCAGTTTAACTGGATACGTATCTGTTGGTGATCCTGACTTAAGGTTCTGACAGGTATTTAAGTGAGTCCTCAAGTTCGATGGCAGGGATCTGTGAGAGTGGCGGCCTTTGTGAGAGTGCCCCCGGGGGAGATGTTGTAGTGACGCTTCACACCAGTCTTTGAGGAGAGGATGCAACTTCCTCAACCTCCGCGTAAAATGTCTGCTAGATCACCATTATTTTTTCATGAAAGGAACAGGCCACCTGCTCCGCCCAATCGGCTGATGGAGGTACTTCTTTGTTCTCTGTCTGAGGAGCAGTGAACAATTTAACGATTTTAAAGATTTCTTTGACTCTATTGTTGGTGTTTGCAATCCTACTTTCCAAATAATTAATTTTGTCCATCCTTGTCAGTTTGTAGTGTGATTTGAGAGCTGCCTTATAAATATTCCTGGCCTCTAAAAGATATTGCCTACGCCATTTTCTTTTGAATCCTTTGCATTTGCTGCCTCTCAGAGATTTATCGGACCAAGGCGCCGAATGGCCAGTCCTCTTAGAGGTGTGTGAGGTCAATGGAGCAACTGCCTCGATATTTGTCCTCAGCCAGTCTTCTAGAGTGTGAGCGTCCGCTTCGGGATTGCCCACCAGAGAGGAGGCAGAATTGTCGAGTGCACTCTGAAGTGAAGGTAGAGCAAATTTATGGTGTGCTCTAAAAGTGAGTTCTGACTTTACCTCCCCTGATGGGTTGAGCTTCTCTATGACTGGTATCCGAAAGTTTCCTAGGAAGTGGTCTGACCAAATTATCTGTATTGACGGATCCACCCCATCTGTAAGTCACAGAAAAATTGGTATAGGGTGTTTCCAATTTTATGGGTGGGACCTGTAACAAAAGGCTTAAGATTGCAAGCCGCCTTGATTTTTGACTGGGCCATCACGTGGGGGTCAACAGGCGTGTCACAATGCAGGTTCAGGTCTCCCAGGATGAGAAAATGCTTATATCATAAAGCAAGTGATGTAATGCATTCATGCAAAGAATTAATAAAATTCCCAGGTGCACCTGGTGGTCTGTAGATAAGCATCCCAGTGATGCATTGGTGCTGTGAGACAGTGCAGCAACACCCCAGACACTCCGCGCCCTCTACCTGATCGAGTATAATAGGAGAGCACACTAGTTCCTGTTTGAAGACAATGGCAACTCCCCCTTCGATCCCAGTCTGCCTTTCTGTTCTCATTATTTTAGAGCCTGCAGGAATAGCCGATGCAATTGTGGGGTTGGACAAGTCTGAAAGCCATGTTTCGGTGAGGAACATGAGGGCAGGAAGCTCATCCAATAGAAGGTCATGGACTTGTGCTCTGTGCTTTTGGTGGGAGCGAGTATTAAGTAGTGCTGCTTTAATATGCTTCCCCCTTCTGCCTCAGTTAGTTGCCTTTTTACTCTGGACTGGTCCCAGCAGAGCATCCTCCCACCCCTTGAAAGGCGACTGATTGTAATGAGGGCAAACAAGTGAATTTATGTTATTCATGCTTGCCGCAATATTCCTGCATTTGTGGAATTTGCCTATATTCAATAGAGCTTCTCGAGCGTAGCTAATGATATTTTTCGGCTCTACAGAATGACAGGCAGCATGGCCTGCACCTGCGACTCCGGGACACTGACGGGTGCAGACAGGCTTGCCTTTGGCGCACCAGCGGCGCGCCTGCTGCGCATATCCCCTGCACTTCCGTGGCATCCCCGGGGTAAATACCCAAATGCTGAGGAATGGGGAGGAGACTAGACTGTCTCCCTCCCAAAATGACGGTCACTGTGTGGCTAACCAGAAGTGAGAAATCCCAATGGTAATCCTCCCTCCATGCAATCAGCAAAAGCTATGGTGGACCGGGGAGGATTAGCGAGGAGAGGAAATATGACAACGCTGGAGACTCGGTAAGTGTCCAGAGAGCGGATATCAATACCAGATTCGCAATAGTTTAAAAATTAGCACAGTGCCTACACAGATATAAATCTTCAAATATATTAAAAAATTAGTATGCAGGAATGCCACCTTAGCGTGCAAGTCTGCAGCTGGGTCTGACTCCTCAATTTCACGCAGTCTCTTCATCGCCATTCCATGATTTCATGATTCCATGACTGATGTGTAATTATACCTTCAACTTTGTCATGTTACTACCCTGGCTTATGGAAATGATAATTTGGGCTAACAAATGGCCACTGGTGTGTTTTATTTTACAGTGAAGTTGATATAAGATTCTACCATCTGGAGTACCATGACCTTGCCTACGCAGGGTAGGTTCTGATCATTCTCTGGGCAATGAACAATAGTATAATTGTTCTCTTGTAATCGTAGTCCCAATTGTTCAATGTGAGGAGGCATCTTGGTCTTTGGATTGCCAAATATAGTCCATAAAGCTTGATGATCACTTACGAGCATAGAAGGATTTCCATACAGGAATACATGGAAATGTTCATAAACCCATACCACAGCTACATTCTCTTTTTCAGGTTGTGAATAAGCGCGTTCTATTTGGGATAACTTGCATATGCCACAATATGCCTGAGCATTCGGGTGTCCACTATGCTGTGAAAAGATAGTGCCTAACCTGAGTGGGCTTGATGGGATATAAATACAATAAATACATGTTGTTGGCCTAGTATATACAATATAACCATATAACCGTACGTTAGTATTGCATTATTCATACTGTATTATTATAGCAGGAACAATCCACTCCCGGCTCGCTCAGACCTATTGGTGTGACCGGAGCCATGTTCTTTCGTTTCTCTGTTTCTAGTACTGTTTCCCTGAAATCACGTGATTAGGCTTGCTGCACGAAACCACGATGGCAGACTTCGCTGTCTACTCCACTCGTTAGTTTGTAGCTCAGGGAAACTCAAGGTCACACCTGCCCTTTTAGTGGGATGCGCACATTCTAGTAGAGCCTGTCCTTGTCCTCCCCGAGCTTCAGATAGAAAGGGAGGCACCTTACTGACATGCCCCCGGAATAGCTTAGGCCAAGCTACTAGCTATCAATTGTGCCTTATATGGGTCTTCCTGTTGGCCCCTTGACAAGCTGTATCTTTCCTTCTAAGGTGACATCGTGCTATGTGTGAAACGTATATATGCTTGTATTACTTGTGTGACATCAGTCTCCTCTGCGCACCTCTAAGGGTCGTGCAGACTGAGGCTCCCCTGTCAGGGTTTGTATTCTTGAATAAACCATTGAACCTTCTCCATTGCCGACTCAATTAATATTAATGAATAAGATATATGGGCTATTCGTGAGTATAGTCCATTAGTATAATATTTTGATTCCTTCAGTTGGCGACTCCGCCGGGACTCCGCAATAGGGTCGTCCCCTCCTGTAAACAGGAGTTAGAGGGACAGGGAGGAGATCTGGCTTAATGGGTGGACAGAAATAGGATCCTGATTTAAGACACTCGTTTGTGGTACGAAAACAAGTATTTCCACTCTCGAACCCAGTATCCCTCCCAGCTGCTGAAGACCCTACGCCGGAGTCCTACAGGCTTAACCCGAGAGAAAAAACAGACTGCCGGTCTGTTTAGGAGTCGGCAGTGGAGAACTCGCAATCGACCTGAGTGCACCAGGTGAGTGAATTTTGATTGTATTGGATGTGAAATACTTGGAAGAAGTGTTTCCTTGGTAGCGGTTAACTGCTTTTGAAGGTGGCTGGGGAAGCCAGACCACGAGGGAATCTGGGGGTCTGCCGTTGCGGCGAAGGGGCTGCGCGGGTGGATACCTCACGGACTTGTTTGGTGAAAACTTGAGACCACACCTGGTGCCTTAGCGGAGTACGGAGTAACTCGCTTGGCCAAATCCTCTTCGGGAAACCCCTGGGAGCAACTGGGTAAATTAGGGTTCTGGAGCTACGTGCCAGATGCTCGGCCCAACCAGCACAGGACCATAGGATGGCCTGTAAGAGGGTTTGTGGTTCGCCTATCAGGTGATCTCAGAACAGTCTGGTGACTGTTCCTTTTATAGTTGAATTTTGTTGGTCTGGAATTCTTTTGAATCGATTCCCCGAACTGGAGTCGACGGGCTCTGTTCGTATTTTGAAGACGTCATTTGCATAAGAACTAGTAACGGCCTTGCGACACTTTACAGCACTTTATTGTGGAAGAATACGAGAGTGTGAGTGGTGAGAAGGACGCGTCTGATTGTGAATGGTTTTGGAGTATGTGAGTAGAATTGAGTAAGTATCATTAAAATGCCTGTTTTAGTAAAATATGTTTTGGGTGCTGCTGTCGGCGAAGTGCAAGGTTGGAAGTAAGACAGCCTGCCCCTCCCGAAGGCAGTCCCAGTTTCGATATGTATGTGAAACATGGTCTCACACCGATTTTATTCAACACGGTCTGGCATAAATATACAAAAGATAATTCTGATTTGCAATGGCCTCTAACGGGGTCGTTTGATGAGAAAAAGATCAATTACATACAGAATAAGCTATTTATGAAGAAAAGCCGCCAGTCAATGTTTGACTCTTTGAACCTATGGTTGAAGGAGGCAAAACGACGACAGATAAGGCAAGAGAAATTAGGAAAGCTTAAATCGGGACAGACAGTTACGCAGAAAGCTGTAGCTTATGATAAAGAAAAGGTGGAGGAAAACATTGTACAAATGGATAGGCAGTTCCGTTTAGAAACGGACAAAAGTTATGTAGCCCGACCTGATACTGGAGACGAATTAGAGGATTTATTAGAAGCCAGACCACCTCCTCCTTATGCCCCTCAGGGCTTATACCCCGCCGTACCTTTGGTACAGGCGGACAACCTGGAGCAGCATCGGCTGTCAGAGCGCCGGTAGGAACGGTTGCCACAGCCCATACTGACGGGTCAGTACAGAGTGCGTTACTTCCCCCTCCCTCTCTCCGACAGACTACCTCGCCCTTGATATCCTTACAGCCGGACGCGGCCGTTCCTTCCCTTTCACACCCCGTATTTCTCTCCCCTCCAATTCAGACCTCTATAGATCCCCGACATGCAGCTTGTCTGGACACCACGCCTAAGCGCCTCAGGTCTGATTTAAGTGATCAGCGAGCATATACGAGGTCGCTGATGGGTGTGGAAGAAAGAAAAGCTATAGTGATTCAGGCATCCCAGTGGATGCGAAATTCTATTTACACCTTGGAAGACATTTGGAGTACCATGAAAGATTTTGAACCGGTTGCACAGCAACTGGCTTTGGAGAACATGGCGATTCGATTGATTTCACTATGGGAACAGTGTTTTGAGGAAGGATTTCCTCCTCAGATACTGCGTGATATAAGAGATCGAGCCCATAAATTCCAATTACAGGCTGATGAGGTGTATCAGAATGTAGACACTCTAGTACATTATCGTGAACGAATGCACCGAAAGTGTGCCGATTGGGGAGCACAGCACCCCATGAGAAAGGTGCACCCCCACTTTTATCCTAAATTACCAGAAATAAAAGATGCCAATAACGTGGTAACTAGGGCCCGTGTGGATGCTAGGCTTCAGGAGCAATGGGTTTATACCCCTTGGAAACGAAGCAAGGTCCTCACTTTAAAAGCTCAGCTCCCTGATCCTTGTAAAAATCCTACGGCCTACTATAAGGAACTGACGGAGGTCGCCAATTCTGCTATCATGACAATACCTGATATCGAGCTGTTGTTTGGTCTTCTGATCCCGGTAGACATTTGGAGACAAATACATGATACTGACCATGCCCCCGAATTGTGAGGGACATGGGATCAATTGAAAGCATGGGACAAGGAGCGCAAACCTGGGGAAAAACCTAGAGATGGGGTATTGGCAGTACCAGCTAAAATTGTTACCTATATGCAAACACTCCTACCTCCCAGGAAAGTTGACTGGAACAAATTAACGGCTTGTAAGCAGAAAAAGGATGAAAGCGTATCAGATTTCTTTACTAGGTTTGAGAAAGTCTTTATAGATTTTAGTGGGCAAGATCTGTCTACGGAGGGTGGAATACGATTGTTTGTTAATAGGTTTGTTACAAATTTACTCCCCGAAGTAATGTCCCGCCTCCAAACGACTGAAAGCACGTGGACTACGGCTGCTCCGTCTGTGATTCTCAGTATGGCCCAATATTATGAACATCGGGAAAATGAAAGTAAAGAAAAGTCTGAGAGAAAGACTAAGTACTTAAAAACTAGAGTTTTGTTGCAACAAGTTAGTAGAGGACAAAATGTTGGACGGGGAGTACGTGGTTCATTTCAGAGGGGTGCAACGATGGGAAGAGGTAGGGGAGGTCCCCCGAACATTGACATAAATCAATGTTCATATTGTAAACAGGAAGGACACTGGAGGGCAGATTGCCCTCTGTTGCTAGCCAGGAATGGTCCTATTAGAGGACGAGGAAGAGGTCGAGGAAATATAGATCGAAATAGTATGCGACGGGAAGAAATGCAACATGAGGACTCTCGGAAGAATTATTTTGATAATCCCCAGAATCGACAGTATTACAATGAGACTTACAGGGATGATGGGTATGACGGCCAGGATTATGCATGAGATAGCCAAGGACAGAGCGGGGGCCACATTACAGTACCAGTCGACCAAGAGGGACCTTATGTTAAAGGAGAACTGTTGGGAGCATCAGGAAAATTTCTATTGGATACTGGGGCAATGAATAGTTCGGTTGCCCATACGTTGGTCCCAGGGGCTGCTCTGTCCGGCCAAAATAATGTCTCAGTGGGATTCTCTGGAATACCTGTGGTAAGCCCCGTATCTAAGCCTCTGCCTTTCACTGTGGGTCCCATTTCTATACAATCCCCTTTTCTTTTGACCTCCAATTGTGGAGAAAATCTTTTGGGACTAGACATCCTGTAAAGGTTGAATGCGCAAATTTATTGTTCCCCTGATGGTGTCTACTTGACAATGCAAAAAACCCCTTTAAATACAACTCAGTATTTTGCTAAAAACGAGAATCTCCCTCCTGAATTTTCTACTGTCCCTTCTACACTATGGGCCACGAGAGACACTGATGTTGGCCTTTTAAGAATAGCTCCCGTGTCAATAACCTTGAAACCTAATGCCCAGCTGCCTCGCATTCCTCAGTATAAAATTTCACCAGAAGGTGAACAGGCCCTGCTGCTCATTATTCGGGACCTCATCAAAAGGGGGGTGGTAGAAGAGACGGCTGCCAATGTCTGTAACAGTCCGATTTTGCCGATCTTGAAGAAAAAACCAATTGATGGTGCCCCGGATTATAAAGATACATATTGTTTTGTGATTGATCTTAGAGAGGTGAACAAAATTGTAGTCCCGCAGCCTCCGGTGGTGCCTGACATTACTGCAATTTGAACAATGATTCCCCCTACGGCTCAGTATTTTTCAATAATAGATTTGAAGAACGCGTTCTTTAGTATTCCAATTCATCCTGATAGCAGACATGTCTTCGGATTCTCATTAGCTGGCCGAAGCTTAAGATGTACACGCGCACCTCAAGGCTATACAGAGAGTCCTAGCATTTATAGCCAAGCTTTAAAAACTGTTCTTGATTAATTAATTTTGCCCCCAGGAAACTCAATCATCCCGGCCCTGCTGCTCATTATTCGGGACCTCATCAAAAGGGGGGTGGTAGAAGAGACGGCTGCCAATGTCTGTAACAGTCTGATTTTGCCGATCTTGAAGAAAACACCAATTGATGGTCCCCCGGATTATAAAGATACATATCGTTTTGTGATTGATCTTAGAGAGGTGAACAAAATTGTAGTCCCGCAGTATCCGGTGGTGCCTGACATTACTGCAATTTTAACAATGATTCCCCCTACGGCTCAGTATTTTTCAGTCATAGATTTGAAGAACGCGTTCTTTGGTATTCCAATTCATCCTGATAGCAGACATGTCTTCGGATTCTCATTAGCTGGCCAAAGCTTTAGATTTACACGCGCACCTCAAGGCTATACAGAGAGTCCTAGCATTTATAGCCAAGCTTTAAAAACTGTTCTTGATGAATTAATTTTGCCCCCAGGAAACTCAATCATCCAGTATGTGGATGATATCTTAGTAGCTTCGGATACGGAAGAAGGTTGTAAAGAGGCCACAGTTAAATTGCTGAATCATTTGGCTCACAAAGGGAATAAAGTGTCCCTTTCTAAATTTCAGTATTGTCGACAGGAAGTGACCTACCTTGGCCACTTACTGTCGAAAGCGGGGAGGCGATTGACCCCAGAGCGAATATCTGTAATTACTTACATGTCTGTTCCTCGTACTCAATGTGATGTTCGTGCTTTTCTTGGCATAACCTCTTACTGTCGCCAGTGTATTCCTAACTATTCACTCGTCTCTAAACCCTTGTTGTACTTGACAACCAAAGATGTGCATGAACCCCTACCCTGGACGGATGAATGTCAAGAAGCCTTTGATTCTTTAAAGTCTGCTCTTTGTTCTGCACCTGTCTTAGGTACTCCAGATTACCGGAAGCCTTTTTCACTTTATGTGCACGAGGTGGACGGTTGCTCATTTTCAGTGTTAACACAGTGTTTTGGCGGAAAGCAGAGACCCTGTGCTTTCTTCTCATCAGTCTTGGATGTAGTTGTTCGAGCCCTCCCGAGTTGCCTGAGGGCCACCACTGCAGTAGCGATGGCCATCCGGCAATCAGAAGGAATAGTCCTGAATACGGATCTCAGTCATGGTACTGCATGCTGTGGATATTCTTTTGCATAGAACTAAGACCCAGCACCTTACGAGTGCCAGATTAACAGGATATGAGCTGACTCTGTTTGCACCCCATATCACGATCAAAAGATGTGCCACTTTGAACCCAGCCACATTGCTGCCCCTTCCTTCGAATAATGAAAAGGATGATGTCCATGACTGTATATTCAGAACAGAAGTAGAAACAAAGGGGCGCGTAGATCTCTCTGACACCCCTTTATCTGACCCTCAAGGGGAGTTGTATGTGGATGGCTCTTGTTTTAAGTTACGAGATGGCACTGCGACATCTGCCTATGCAATTACGACACTAATGACTGTGGTAGAAACAGCAAGGATTTCTCATCACTCGGCTCAAGCAGCTGAACTAATAGCCTTGTTAAGAGCATGCGAGTTGAGTGAAGGATTGAGGGTGAACATTTTTACAGACAGCCAGTACGCCTTTGGCGTGGCCCATAGCTTTGGGAGGCTGTGGAGGAAGAGGGGTTTCTTCACTACACATGGTCAGAAAATTCAGCATGGTCCTTTGATTGATCGATTGTTATTTGCCCTAACGTTACCAGAGAAAGTGGCCATTATTAAGTGTAGTGCTCACAAGAAAGTTGTTGATTCTAATGGAAAGGGAAATGCTTTTGCTGATTCAGTAGCGAAGGAAACGGCCCAGACTAGAACGAATAACATGTTCCCAAGTACATCGGCCCGATGGGTAACAGAAACATCCTTGTTTGATAATACTATTGAAAGTGTGAAAGAATTACAGAAAGAAGCCACGCTAGATGAAGTACGGAGATGGGAACCGGAAGTAGGAAAACTAGATAAGAATGATTGTTGGATAGATCTCTCTGAGAAACAGCGATGGTTACTGCCCAATGCACTGGTATATGCTGTAGTGACAATGGCCCATGGCCCGGCCCACATAGGCATGAAAGGTATTTGCGCTGTGTTAGATCCAGTATGGAACAACCCAAATATTTCCAAATCCGCGGCACACATAGTGAAATATTGCACGGTGTGTTTATGATATAATCCTGGAGGTAGAGAATCTGTTTTGAGTGGGAATTTTGCCCCGCCATCCTTGCCTTTTGAGGTGATACAAATTGATTATATACAAATGGAAAGAGTGAATAACCTCTTCTTGAGGAAGAGGTGTGGCGCCGCGGCCAGGGCGACTGACGCTGGAATCTGGGGATCAGGGTTCGATCCCCGACTCCGGCGGCAGGTTAGCCCAGCACCATGTGACTCTGGGCAATAGCTTGCTTAATCTTCCCGACGGCCCCCAGCGCCTAGAGACCCTAACGGGTGATTGTGCGCTTTACAAATGTGGATATATAAAGTACGTATTGGTGGTGGTATGTGCTTTCAGTAAATGGGTTGAAGCCTACCCCACCAAGGAAGCCACTGCAGTTGCCACTGCGAAAGCCCTGGTTAAAGAATATCTGCCTCGGTATTGTTTGCCCCGCGTTATCTGGTCCGACAACGGGCCTCATTTTAATGCTCTACTAGTCCAGAGTGTGTGTGAAGGGTTGCAGATCAAGCAAAAGTTCCACGCCGCTAGGCATCCTCAGTCGGCTGGATTGGTTGAAAAATATAACGGAACATTAAAATTCAAAATGGCTAAAATCTGTGAAAGTACTGGTTTAAAGTGGCCTGATGCCCTCCCATTGGCCTTACTATCCCTAAGAACGACCCCCCATACTAGAACTGGATTGTCCTTATGAGGTGATCTTTGGTCGGCCCGTCAACGTGTGGGGAGTCCCCAGACCCCGATCCTTTAGGGATATTGATTACCCATTGATGACGGATTATCTGTACGCTTTGACTAAAGACTTGCGTTCTATTCATCAACAGGTATCGGACACATTGCAGCCACTACCGGAGGGTCCTGGACATCGCTTGGAGCCTGGCCAGTGGATGATGGTGAGGAATTTTCAACGCAAATCGAGTCTGGAGCTGAGGTGGTCCGAGCCCTATCAAATCATCTTGGTGACCAGAACGGCTGTGAAAGTGCATGGAAGAAAGCACTGGATCCACGTTAGTCATTTGAAACGTCTTCCGCTGCCCTTGTCATTTGATCTCAGGAATCGAGAAGGAATTCCGAGTCAGGAAGGAGAGCTGAATCAAAGCTTTGTGCCCTTTTCGGATGCCCAAAAAGTAGGGCAACCAAGTGAGGCATTGCCCACCGTGGAAAGTGATACCGCTCGATCAGCGGAGCCTGTTATTCCTAGGGCACCACAGGTTTCAAATGCATCAGATACCCTTGTAGCAGAATTGTTTTCTGACCAGGAGCAACCTGGCCGTTGTAAATACGACCTGCGGCCCCGAAAACAGCGCGTTACCCCAGCCCCCAATGGTAGGAGCTAGACAGAGACCTGAGTTGAGGAATATCGGATAGAGTCACTGGGGTACTAAGCGAGACACTGGACTGAATTCGTTGAGAGCTTGGAACATTGTGTTAAATAGCTCTGTTCAGAAAGAAAGACTGAGTTAAGGGCCGCGGTTGTACTACTGGAATATACAAGTTGGTTCTTTTGATGAATGATAGGAGTCTACCTGTGAGACTCTAACAGACACAGGAAGAATATCCCTTAGTGGGAAGAAGAACCCTCTGGTGGGATGCATGCTTTGTGGATACAAAGTTAGATTTGGACTTATAGAGAGGGACCGAGTTAGATTTGGACTTATAGAGAGCATGTTTCATTTTGCTCGATTTGCAATGGAGGATGAACGACCACTTGCCCCTCGACGATATGTTGATAATATGCATTTGTTGTCCAGATGGCCCACCAGAGTGAAGGTGGCCTTTGTTGCTTTTATTGTTATAATCACAGTGATTTTGATGTGTGTATTTGCGTATTTAGAATTCCAACACCCTGTACAGAAACTGTTAGGAACTACCGCTGCCCCAGAGGAACACCTCTTTTATTCCTTACCTCCTCATAACGCTCGACATAGAGAAACTTATGCGAAGAATGCTTTTATTGAAATGTTGCAGCAGACCCATAGTACTACGAACAAAACGAATTGTTGGGTTTGTGGGTTACTTCCATCAGTAATGCACCAGCATGAATTATTCATTTCCCTACCAGTGTCTTACTTAGCTAGCTGTGCAGCATGGTTCCAATTACTGTCATTGATGTATTCTCATTATGTAGCTGAACCTAAGATATATACTGAAAGGAATTATGAGGCCATTTTGAAGTACATAGAACAGTATCAAGGATTTGATGCCGAGGGAAATGGAGGAGAGGGATCTTTGGATCCAAGTGCTTGCATGAATGTATATACCGATTATAAAAATGTGACATGGTTACAAGAGGAAATGCAGGATTTTGAACTATTCAACTACACCATCTATTTTCAGCATTTTAAAGAACGAAATGTCACTAATGATAAAGCCTTGCCGGTCCCTATTATTAATACTACCTCCCCCTTTTGCATACAGGGACGAGGTCATGTTAAGGTAGGAAAGAGTAAATGTAATTACACTTACACCTTGCAGACATACAGTACTCCTCATATGATTACTCCTCCTGATGTGTATTTTGTGTGTGGTGAGAATGCGTATACTTGGCTCCCAAGAGGATGGACAGGGCGTTGTTATCTCTCATTCCTTTACCCTCCAGTTTATACTGCCCCACCTGATTACCACAGGACACATCAATTGGTTCGGAGAGAGGTAGCAGCTAATCGAAGCATTAGGAGTTTTGATACTGAGGGTACCGATCAGACAGACACCTCCTTGCAACAATTCGAGGATTTTGCCAAAGGCCTTACCCCCTTTTGGGGACCAATTTTCAATAGACGTAGTATAAGACGTCTGTCGCGAATAGTAGAAAATGTGGTTCAGACCACCACTGGGATCCTGACCAACATTACTGTTGAGCTTCAGGCGACGAGGCTTGTTTTGCTTCAGAACCGAATGGTTCTTGACGTCATCCTCGCAGATAGGGGTGGAGCTTGCCGCGTGATCGGCAGCTCTTGCTGTGTGTTCATTCCTGATTCGGCCCCTACCATTCATCTTGCAATACAGAAATTGCATTGATTAGCCAGCGAAGCACATGTGGACAATGGTACCTGGTCCCTTAGTAGTTGGTTTTGGGGTCTTTTGGCTACTTGGGGTTGGAAGATATTTATGATTCTGGTTGGAGCCTTTGGAGTCATATTTACTTGCTGCCTCTGTCTCCATAGTGGCTCGGCTTGTTGTTCTTTCTGTGAAGCTAGAATAACGTCTGCCTTAAACGTTTCACGACAAGCAAAAGCCGACAAACAAATGATTTAGAAGGAGGTGTCAGATCTGATGCAGATCGATGAGGGATGTTTGTAGAATAAATCTAGTTATATTGGCTATAGTAGGCCAAAAGGGCCGTCTGATGGGATATAAATAGAATAAATACATGTTGTTGGCCTAGTATATACAATATAACCATATAACCGTACGTTAGTATTGCATTATTCATACTGTATTATTATAGCAAGAACTATCCACTCACGGCTCGCTCAGACCTATTGGTGTGACCGGAGCCATGTTCTTTCGTTTCTCTGTTTCTAGTACTGTTTCCCTGAAATCACGTGATTAGGCTTGCTGTACGAAACCACGATGGCAGACTTCGCTGTCTACTCCACTCGTTAGTTTGTAGCTCAGGGAAACTCAAGGTCACACCTGCCCTTTTAGTGGGATGCGCACATTCTAGTAGAGCCTGTTCTTGTCCTTCCCGAGCTTCAGATAGAAAGGGAGGCACCTTACTGACCTGCCCCCGGAATAGCGCACCTCTGAGGGTCGTGCAGACTGAGGCTCCCCTTTCAGGGTTTGTATTCTTGAATAAACGATTGAACCTTCTCCATTGCCGACTGAATTATTATTAATGAATAAGATACATGGGCTATTGGTGAGTATAGTCCATTAGTATAATATTTTGATTCCTTCAGGCTTGCTTCAACAACAGCCTCAGTATGAAGCTTTGGATTGAATTATGCAATTTCAGTATCATTCTCAATGGCTTGTTTGATTTTCTTGCAATTTTTTTCACATGTATGTGACCAAAGAAATGAAACATTCTTTTAAGTTGTCTGTTTTTTTTTCACAACAAGTTTTTATTGTCAACAGCCTTAGGGGGCCGGGAAAAGCCAGGTTCCCCAACAATACAACATTCATACTTGCGAATAAGATGTTGACTTTTTGATAATAAGAAAACAATTTAAAAACAAAAGCAATAAAACTAAATTCCCCAACATAAAACTACAGGGTCATGCATATAATATATAATACAGTACCTGCCCAGTTGGGCCACCCTGGTCGAATAGCTAAGGATTTATCACTGTGTTCATCCCACAATACCTCCCACCCCATCCGGTGCTAGTCTATGGAGGCAGTTGGAATGGGTTCTAGGTATATTCCCCGGTATTCTGCCCACCATTTCCAGATCTTAGGGTGCTTCTGGGGGCATCACCTAGCTTTAAGTATTGGTTGCTATAGACCCATGCAAAAATCGAAGCCCCTCTTCCACACTCCAACTACTGGTGGGGAGGCATTTTTCTATGCTTTCGCAATGTTGCACTTTGCCAAAGAGAGACCCAAGAGCAATAGGTGTTGTTTATAAATGTTGCCCCGGATGTCGTCTGTGATATGGAGCAACGCTAGGCGTGGTGACTGCGGGAAGTCCCAGCCCAAGACCTCTGAGAGACACGCAATAACACCCCGCCAAAACCTAGAAAGTGTTGTACACTGCCAGACTGTGTGGATGAGGGTTCCATCTGCTGCCTGGCAGCACAGGCAGAGCGGGGATTCAATCAGCCCAGTGCGCCAAAGTTTGTAATGAGTATAATAAACCCTGTGAAGGTATTTAAATTGGATTTACCGCAATCGGGCCAAGATGGTAGCCCCACCTGGGGACCCCAATGCCTCAGTCCAGTCCTCATCGTCCAGGGGACCAAGATCCTCCTGCCAGGCCGCACATGTTTTACCTTGTGTAGTGGGGCTATTTGTTACCAAGGTACGATATATCTTTAGTTATCTTATACTCTCCAAGCTCTCCCATAAACACTTTAGCTTCAACGGGATGAAAGTCTGGCACACTACCCTAGTGTGGGAGACATAGAGAAAAGGCATGGCGAAACTGGAGGTATTTATAGAACTGGGATCTAGGCATGGCATATTCATGTTATAGTTCCAGGAAGGACTTTAGGGTCTGACCATGGAGAACATCACCTACTGTGAATATGCCTATGGCCTCCCAGCCAGAGAACCCATCCAGCCCTGCCAGGGGGGCAGAAGACCATTGTGCCAGAAGGGTGCTTCCTTAGTTAGTCTGCCCCACCATCCCATTTGTTGTAATGATCGTTTCCAAACCCCAAATATCGTGGCAGTTGCTGGAGGCAGAGTTTTCAGGATCAGGCCTGCATACAGGATCGTGTGTAATGACACAGTGCCCATTAGTAAGCACTTGACTGCATTGGTGGGATCACCCCTGTCTTCATACCACCATTCGTTAAGGATAAGGAGGTGTGAGGCCGCATAATATGCTTGGATATCGGGCGTTGTTATTCCGCCACAGTACGTAGACTGAAAACAGGTTTACAGTGCCACCCGAGCTGAGACCCCACGTTGTCCGTATAGACATGTGCCTCCATCCGCACCCAAGCCGCCAGGTGTTTAAAGGCCAGCGCAAAGAGATATGGAGAAAGGGGACAGCCCTGACTAGTACCCTGCCCTATAGGGAAGGTTTGTGATGTGGAGTCCGCAATGTGGACAGAGGCGGTGATATCCATAAATAGAAGCTGGATGTATTTGAGAAGGGGAGGGCCGAAGTTTAGCTGATTCAGGAGAGCAATTAGATAAGTCCAACTAAGGGAGTTGAACGCCCTGTCGATATCGGCCAACAAAAGTGCTGCCAACTCGCCGAGGCGATTAACTGACACGATAGCATTGTGTACACGACTAATTTTATGACACGTGGCATATCCACAATACGTTGTACTATACGATTAGCTATAACTTTGGCAAGGAGCCTTGCTTCCACATTGAGGAATTGATATTGGATAATATGAAGCATAATGTTCAGGGGGCCTACCAGGCTTCAGGAACACTACTATTTTGGCGTGTTGCCATTCTGCCAGATCGGGGGCGTCAAGAGGGATTGATATTTTTTTATAAAACTCACACAGGAAGCCATTAGGGGCTGGCACTTTACCCGAGCGCATCTCGGATAATGCCCTCTGAAGTTCCTTGGCGGTTATAGGGACATCCAGCCCCTCTCACGAATTAGCCAGGGCGTGTTGAGGCACATCATCTAGGAATGTATGAATCAGGTGTGGTGAGATAGTCTCATTGGGCGCATATAGATCTTTGTAGTACCTGGCAAAGCCTGCTGCGATTTGTATGAGGTCAGTGAGTATCACCCCAGCTAACCTGCGGACACTTGGGATAGTCATGGAGGAAAGCGTCCTCTGACAGAGGCGATGTAGTAGGGCACTAGATTTATCCCCCTCTGGTATAGCCTGCTGCAAGTAGCAAGCCATGCTGATTTAGCCTCAATTAGCAATTTACTAGCATAGAGCTGCTGTATATGTAATAGCTGTCAATGAGCAGTGTTAAAATCTCACAAAAAGAAGAGGGATTAAGAAGCTATGTGGGGGTAGATAAGTGTATGGGAATGCACCAATTTTATAAAACTGCCCTCACACACAGCAAGCTGTGTCATGCTTCATAATAGGGCTGCTAACACACCTCCGTGCCAGCCAAATGCTGGAGGTGGAGCATTAGGTGGGTGGGGGAGACAATACAACATAAAATGTGAATGTGGAATCACAGGTGAGAAAATGGTGCAGAACAAGTGATGACAAGTGATATAAAACTGGTAACCGGGAGTCCTTATCGTAATTTTAATATTAGGTACCCTGTCTAGAGTAAAACCAAAATCGTGGATGGTTGGTTGGAGAGCTTATAATGAGATACCAACCCCTCCACTCTGCATAGGTGTTGACATGTTTCAGCCAGCAAAACTAATACCCCGGCTTTCCTCAGGACTCTCCCCACTGTAATTCCTAGGTGCTGAACTTCCCTCCTCACAATTCAGAGGAAGAAGGGGATGTCACCTTAAGTGGAGCCCCTCGCATTTGGAGAGGAACCGAGTTTATTAAATTTGTAAACTCGAAATGGCGGGGGAGTGAGAACAGCTGCCTATTAGCACTCTTGCTTTCGAGGTCAGCTGTTAACAAACGTATTCCGCCTCTCCTGTGCCGCCGTGTAAGATCGACCTCGAAAGCAAGAGTGCTAATAGGCAGCTGTTCTTACTCCCCGCCATTTTGAGTTTACAAATTTAATAAACTCGGTTCCTCTCCAAATGCGAGGGGATCCACTTAAGGTGAGATCCCCTTCTTCCTCTGAATTGTGAGGAGGGAGGTTCGGAGGTGTGTTACCAGCCCTATGATGAAGCATGACACAGCTTGCTGTGTGTGAGGGCAGTTTTATAAAATTGGTGCATTTCCATACACTTATCTACGCCCACGTAGCTTCTTAATCCCTCTTCTTTTAGTGAGATTTAAACTGTCGAGCGGGAGGTCAAAGAGGACGTTATCCCCTCACCCTTCTGTACGTTGTGTATTCTTATCAATGCGCAGTGTTCCTATCTCCCCCCTGCTCCTGGACTCCAAGTCAACAAGTTAGGCCTCCATCTGTATCAGCATCACACGTGGCTGCCTACACTGTGCTGTACAATAAGCTTTATCAATTCCCCTGAGCAATGGCTGCATAGCCTCGCATAGGGTCACAGCAGATTCCACAGACCAGGTGTTCTGTGAAAAAAATCAGAGATGGCAGTGTGCAAGTGATTTTAGTATTGTTCATCATGGAGATAATCGCCAGCGAAAGGGAGGGCACGCAGAGCCTAAATGCAGGTCCAGCTGAATGGGGGAGTGATCGGAGAGGCCTCTAGGTAGTATCTCTGTTGTATCAAGTCTATGTATGTGGGCGGCAGATACAAAAACATAATCTACGCGACAGAAGGATCCATGTGTGTTAGAGAATTATGTGTAGCCCATGTCCTTTGGGTGTAGTCGTCGCCAAGTTTCTATCCAGTCCATCCCTGCACAAGGAACTGTAGTTTCGGCTCACGAGGTTCTACTGGCCTGCCTGTGCTGCGCCATCTGTCGGCAAGGGGACACATAGTATCATTCCAGTTGCCGCCGACTATTGTCAAGCATGGGAGAATTTCTGCCTAGATTCTCATCAGACGCTCGGTCAAATTCCAAGCTAGTGGTGGAGGAGCATAAACACTGCCAGGGGTGAATGGCTCACCATAAAGTGTATTAGTGCCAGTAATAGGGCTTTTTATTCTGCCAGCTTAGCTGTGCTGTCTCCTAGAGAGTGTGTCTTCGTACTGCTAGGATGGAACTTCCCATCCTGCATAGAAACCTTCACAATCACACAAGAAGCGCTGTATTGTTGCTTACTTCCTAAGCAGATCTGCCAGTGTAAATAATATATTCATACTGATTTAAAGGCATTATTTCATTCGGGAGAGGATATTCTGGTTCATATTGCATGAATGCCTGTGTTTTAAGTGTAGAGTCGACATTTGTAATCTACATCTGTTGCAGTGAGAGAATTAGCCCATTATATCCATCTTGGAAGTAAAGCTTTATTATTTGGAACGCCCTCTATTTGTGACAGCCTCTAAGGCCTGTATCGGAGTACGACTATTATTCATTTCACCTGAGCCAGTGCTCTTTCCCTCAGTACAGCGGTCTGTACTGCTGTCAGAATTTTTTCTGTAGAAGCAAACGCATTTCAGCGTTTGTGTACAAGTGTGATTTTTATGCTACGGGTACTGTCTTGCCTTCCTTGAAGGTTAGGTAAGCATACCCAGATTAACCCGCTATTACACGGATCACCAAATTTGTGGTGTGTGTGTGTAGGTGTTTGAAAGCTATCATGTCAGCTTATAGGGAACAAAGGATATATGTGTGTTCCTGTGTCCAATGCCTAACTGAAAAATCAGGTCTTACTAGTTCGTAGAAAGGTTTCTCTTTTTCTGCGTAATCCAAAATGTATGTTCTCCCAAAATTTAGGAACCCCAATATGGATTGTAAGTTTTTCAATGATTTAGGAGGTTGGAGCAGCACAGGCTTTTTTCTTCACTTGAAAGCTCATATCCCAAAAATAGTACATTGAGGTGGGCTATTTTCGATTTTTTTAAATTGAAGTTGTAGCCCTCCGAGGCGAACCCCAAAATTATGTTGCTCACCCTGGCCAAATGATCCATTAAATCATCATCCTTCAGATAAATATCATCTACATAGGACAATGCCTCTTCATCCAAATTCTGAAGTATCTCTGTTACCCTAGCTGAGAACAACCCAGGGCTATTCCTATACCCTTGGGGGAGTCAACAGAATTGACCCTAAGAACCAAGCGCTGAGAATACTGTGAAATATCTGCTTTCAGGTGCTATATTCTGGCAGAAAAATCCATTTGAGATAACTAATGTTGTTCTTTTTTTCACACAATGTTACTCATTAATGTGGGACTATGTGCATTCTCTACTACAAATGTTTTACTGCTTATGTTCAGATGTCTGTAGTCTAAAACTGGACGGTATAAATTATAGGGTTTCATTACAGGAAACAAAGGATTATTCATTTAAGAGGTGCAATTTTCAATTATACCCTGGTATTCAGGTCCATCTAAGAGCCCCCTGACCAGTTTTTTTGCTTCTTGTTTTATCGTGTACTGTCTCTGTAGAGATGGAGTATCTTTTACTGGTATTACATAGTGAGGTGACTCAGCATCCCATTGAACATGGTTGCAATATAATGCTGGAGCAAGTGCTACCACCCATTCCTGCGTGTATGAATGTTTAAAGTATGCTCAACGAAGTCAGAAAAAGCCAGTAAAATTACTGTCTCTCCCTTTGGGCACTCTATAGCAATTTCATGCGGCCAATCTTTTTCAGCCAAAAGGATGTAATATCCATAAGTCAGGTTCTCCCAAAAAAGACCTTTAATTTTCCTGGGGTTTTCCCCCTCCATTTGGAATGATATTTCATGTAACCTATGTGGGACACATACCCTTGTATCAGGTGTCTCCACCGTGATAATGTACATTCAAATCTGCTGTCACCAGAAATTCCATCAGGTTCTGACGAGCTATTGTTTCTTCTGCTGCACTGTCTAACATCGTCAGAGCCCATTCCCCGTTCAGAAGTAGAGTCCTCACAATTCTAGTAATGTCTAACTTTAAGACCCGCTACCTTCTTCTTTTTAAATTTTGGTTTTGATTTTGGTTTCTCTTCTTTGTTGGAACTATAGTCTGAAGCGTGTTGTGTGTCTCTGGACTTTGATCGCTCTTCTTGTCTGTGTACTGACTGTCCTTCCCTCTCAGAGTTTTTATAAAAACCCTGAAAGGAACGAGAGGAATATGTATCAGTATCTTGATACCTGTCAGGTTTTTTTAATGTTATCACGATTCCTAAGGTTGTACCTCCTTTTGGTGGGCTCCTGTTGAGGAGACCCACACCTGGATTGTAATCTATATTCTCTATTCTTTTTTTTAATTATTATTATCCCATTTCTCCTTGGCAGAATAAGGTGTTTGCTTGATGTTCTCTTTTTCAGGACCACCATTGAGTTGAGGTTTTGCTGATCTAGCTCCCAAACTATCTCTACCTAATTCAGCATAGGTATCGTCGATAATTGTATGTAATTCAGGCTCCTGTTGTAAGGGAGTGAAATCCCTCAGACATTGGCCTATTGCCACTGCTGCTGCCTCCCCTTTTAAGTTTGCTAATAGTTGATCGCTGGGCAAAATTTCCTCACAAGTTCATCCCCAAGTTCAGAGCAGGTTCTGCTCCATTCTCATTCTGTATTTGTCTTAATACATCTGGTATTACTGCTATTGAAGGGATACCATGAGCTCTGGATATAGGGCAGTGAAAACTGTACCCCAAGAGGTACAATCCTCCATCTATCGAACATGACAACTCTGTCCCATCAGGGATCGTGGAAACAGTACAGTACGTTTTGCTCAGTCACTCATGCTCATTTTGTCTCAGAGAGATGCACAGAATAAACGGTGGGGACATTTTCAATAAGTATTTATTGACCAGCGTCATTCTAGTGTACAATAGGTGTCCTGAAACAACCACCGAAAGAAACAGATATAAATGATTATAAGCACCAACAAAGTAGAAGGATGGTAGATTCCAACCATTGTGCTAAAATAATTAACACAGGCAGGTATAAAAATACATGATAGTAATAATGTGTACCCCTACGATGCAACCCAAACTAGATGTACCTAAGTGTACCTAGTATGTATGTAGGTGTAGAGCCAAGAATTCCTCTAGGATAAAGTCAACTTCATTACCTGAAGTGAGAGACTGTGGGTCCCTGTCTTGGTCTTGAGATGAACACCCTGTGAGGGATGTCAGACCCCTGGGAGCTGGAGTGTCTGCAATCAGGAGCCTCTCCATCTTGCGTTAGTGTGTTAGCATTGCAGTCCTTTTCTCCTCTCCCTGCCTCAGCAAAAATATGGTGTTTATATACCCAAAGTGGTACCCTCATGGGATCTACCTTGCTGTGACATGTAAGACTAGGATGACAGAAGAAATGACCCTTATACATAGTTAATATGCAAGAAATGGTAGTCCTGATGAGATTCCAAGAATCCTCATCCATAATGAACGAGGCTATTTTTGGAGAAAACCCCACGTCCTGTAAGCAGAACCGTAACTCGGTAAAAGGTCAGTACCAAGAACCGTTATATAGTCAAAGAAAACCCATGCATTAAACGGTTCTTTAGGTTCATGCCACGTCTGTGGCTGAACATGGGTGTTGGTATGTTTAGACCTCTGCTATTTAGTGTGTTCCAATGTTTCTTCACTATCTTGGTGAATTTGTCTGAGGCAACGTTAAAGTTGGTAATGCAAATTGGTCTTTGGGATTCTGAGTCGTGGGTTATCTTTGGCTCAAGTAGGGCTTCCCTGTTATTGTTCGCGGCTCTTTTGCTAGCCCTAGCTACAAGTTGTTTAGGGTAGTTACGTTTCAGGAGTTTCTCACTGAGATCCTTTTCCTGACTGTTGTAATGATGTTTGTCGGTGCAGTTCCTTCTCAGATGAAGGAATTGCCCAAAAAGTAGGTTCTGTTTCAGATGCCGTGGGTGGAAACTCTCAAATATCAGGAGGACGTTCCTTGCAGTTGGCTCAAAATGTGTGGTGGTAGCTAAAGTGCCTTGTCGTGCCAGCATGTACAACTCCAGGAATGCCAGATGAGATCTGCTCATGGTGTGGGTGAATTTTAGGTAGGGGTCTTGCAAGTTGACACACCTTAGGAACTCATTGGCTTCATCCTCAGTGCCCTCCCAGATTAATAGAACATCGTCTATATATCTTTTCCACATTTGGAGATGGTGTAAATGGGGGTTAGTGTTACTTAGTATCTTATGCCTCTCCAAATGGTGCACCTAGAGGCCAGCCATGTCGGCGCAAAAGTGCTCCCCATGCTGGTACCATGTTGTTGGCGGTACAGGTTGTCCTTAAATTTAAAGAAATTCTCAGTGAGCGCCAGTCTGCAGCACTCAAGCACTACGTGTCTGGAGGTGTGGTAGGTCCAGTCATTTTCAAAAAGGACCTCTTCTAGTATGTCAAGTGTTTCTTTCTGTGGGAGACTTGTATATAGACTCTCCACATCCAGGCCAATGAGTAAGCTGGATGTGGGGTCAAAAACTAGATCTTTCAAAAGGCAAAAAAACGCTTTTGTGTCCTGTAGATAGTTGCCTATTTTCTGTATAATAGGGCGTAAGAATGCATCCGCAAACTTAGACAGTGGTTCCAAAATAGAACCTATCCCTGACACTATGGGTCTCCCATGTAGTTTAGGATTTTTGGGATTGTGTAGAAATAGGGAGTAACGGGGTTGGTGTTTTCGAGAAAATTAGCTTTTTTCTTACTCAACCAGTCGTTGGTTAGTGATTCTTCAATGAGGATCGCTATGTCGATCCAAAATCTTTCTGTTAGGGCTTCCTTGATGCAGATGTAGTTTCTTTCATCAGCTAAGAAGAGCAAGCACTCATATCTGTAGTCTGTAGTATTATGTAGAACACTGGCCCCACCTTTGTCTGCTTGTTTGATTGTGATTGCATCATTGGTGGATAATTGTTGTATTGCCTCTTGTTCAATGTTATTTGGCTTGGGTCCAATTCCTTCACTTCCTTCATTACAGCTTTTTCAAAAGCTAATAGTTCCACTGGTAAGTTGACAGGCGATGGTGTGAAGTTAGATTTCTTCCTTAATCCTGTATCACTTCTTTGTTTATCAGATGGTGGTTTATCCCTGAAGATCTTTCTGATGAACTCCTTGAGTTCACAGCAGAGTTTGAACCTGTCTACAGATGGAGTTGGTACAAACCTTAACCCTTTTCCCAGTACTGTAAGTTGTGTGAGTGTCAGTGTGACATCCAAAAGATTGACAACTAGACTGGGTTGTTGCTTGTCGTTGGGTTGTCCGGTGGGCCCATGCTCCGTGTGTGGCTCCTCGATGTCTCCAGAGGTTGTTCCCACTGTAGTTGTTGTCCTTTTCTGTTTCTCCCTTGTTGCATTCCCTTGCCCCGGCCTAAAAAAGACTGTCTTTGTTGGTCTTGTCCGTGGTGCCATTGTTGGTATTGTTGTTGATGGTTGGTGTGGGGGAATTGTGGTGGGCCATAAAAGAGAGGTGGCGGTGGTCCGTAAGGTTGAGGTCCTGGGTATATGGATCAGTTAAAGGGTTGTCCCCTTTGTTACCTTCCGTAGTTGCCTCATGCCCTTCTAGACCTCCGGTTGCTGTTGCGATTATAATTGCTTGATGAATCTGAATTGTCAGAGCCAGAATCGGTTCCTTCACTGTACGTAGTCGTCCTTGACATATGGGTATACTTTATCATGTGAGAACGATTTTCGATCTTTTCTTAGTTTCACGTATTTTGTGTCTTTTAGCCCAATCTCAAATTCAGTCATGGTTTTATTCAGTTCTTCCAGCCGCTTTTTCAATTCTGTTGCGTTTTGGTAGGACTTCAGGCGGATCTCTAGTGAATGGATGTCTTCTTTTAGTGCCCTCTGATAGGCATGCTGCTGTTTTTATTATAAGCACTAGCCAATCCCTGGTGCAGTGTCAAGAGATTAGCGACCAATCTTTCTTGAATAATTTGTCCTTCTGAAATATGAATAGTTTGTTCCTCATATTTAGACCTCTTGGGGTAATGTTGGCCCGAGGTATTCTGCCATCATAATTCCATCGACTAATGTCTTGATCTGGTTGCGTTTCAATTTAGTTAGTTCATCCCAACATTGGCTGGCTTCGCTGTTGTCTTTATTAGGTGGTCCAGTTAACAGTAACATGGAGGCAATAACCCTGTCTAAATCTTCATCCGAAAAAGTGAGACCTGTTACCTCTGTCATGATGGTTAGGATGGTGTTAAGTTTGTGGGCCTTGTTATAAAAATCCTTTGTTAGTGTGTATTTCCATGTGGTCAACCACTACGTGTTGTGAGAAAGGCAGATCTCCAGCAGTTAAGAAACTGCTATGAACATAACACATGATGGGGGGAGGTGGAGGATTCGAGACTAGGTCGTCCTCCTAACGTTTACAGTCAAAGAAAACCCAAGGTATTGGATTTAGAGACCTAGTCCGACAAAGGTGGCTCCTAACCCGTGTGGTCAGAAAAAAGCCAAGAAGAAAGAAAATCTTCTTTCTTGAGTCACCTCACTCACCAGGGTTTCCCCACTGTGACATGCTTCATCATTTGGGCCGTCCCAGTCCTCTACGAACTGAGGCATGCTACGACTTGCGGAATTATGTAGGAGCACTTTAAATGGAAGACTATGTGTCGTGCAGTTTGTGGTGGAGTGGTTGGAAAATGATTAAAAATTCCTTGCTAGTGGGCCTAAACAACTTTTATTCTTGCTCCTAGGTCGGTATGCTCCTAGGTCGGTATGTCTAAAAGGGGGGGAGGGGTATACTGGAAAACCTAACTATAATGAGTAGGAATGCAGTGTATGGTCAACATGTTTCGAGCTCCCCTAGCTCTTCATCAGGACAACACAGGGACCAGCCCTGTGTTTGCCACTCCTAATATACCTAAATAGGAAATAAGAAATAGTGAAATAAAGAAAATAAAGTGAACACTGCTACTAATAAAGCCTGCTTTATTAATAAATAAGTTCGCTCAGTCACATTGTATATCTGAAATGGTACAAATGGAGAAAATGCGTTAGAAAACAGAGCCCCCCACACTTTAGTGGGGGTACACATTTTATTCTTCCATGCTGCATTTGTGATTGTTCCATAATGGCGCGTGCAGGGGAAACATAGGTGAACTGTTTGGTTACTACCTGAGACTATTTTGGGGTACCTGTATGAAACATAACAATCCTCGGTAGGATGGGAGGGAGGAGCTCACACACCTGAATAGGCAGTGCCATGTCATCACACTAAGGGTTGGTTATTCACCTGTAGTGAGTCTGGAGCAAGGGGTGGAAAGAAAGACCTCGGTGCACTTCAAATATCCTTCTTTGAAGACACCCCCACTTTGAAAAAACATGGAGGAAGCAAGCATGGCGACCACTTAGGAGGTCGACTGCAGCACTGGCGAGCTGGGTCAGGTCATGATTAGAAAGACCCCTACAGGATTATTGAATGCAGCAAACTACTTAAGGAATTAAGAAAAGAAAATAACCCACACCTCTATGTTGGGGCTGTGGAGATTTGATTACAGACTCTGGGTGATTTTCACAAAGATTGGGCTATGGATATTTGAGCATGTCATCTGGAAGTATCTGCCTCACCTGGTGATCCCTCTGAGCAGAGGAGGAATGGCTCCGAAGCTAACAGCGAATGCCGCTGGATCCAAGTCGGCTGCAGCAGCCCGGAAACTGCGCGGTGAGGATGTTGCGGGCTCGGCCGCGTCGGAGCAGAGTGTATCGGAGCAGACATTGGGTGAACCGCAGCAGACGCTTACGCCAGACCCGCCGAGGAGGGAGAGAGGCGGGGCTACAGGAAAAAAACGTCCAGCCGGCCCCTTGGTAGCTGACATGCTGATGCGCGGTAAGGAGCCTCGGAGAAAGAATTTGGGTGCCGCAAGGACGATTGACATTTATATAGCGCTATTCCTTGCGTTGTAACCCTGTTAATTTAATTTGGTCTTTCCACATCCTTGGCTCGGCCAGACAGGCAGGCAGTTCTCTTTGACCAGATGTCCGCCTGTCTTTTTGTATCCAATAGAAAAGACTGGTTTCTAATATTTTAAGTTAATATTGTTTGGTGTTATTTGTGCCACTGTATAGTATCTAATTGTTGATTGTGTATAGCACTTGTATATATTTTTGCACAACTGTCATTTTTTGCATGTATATTTTCACTGTCTGACGACTGTTTACTTGATGACATACTTTAAGTATTCAAATGTTTTCTAAAAAATATGAAAAGCTCAATTAAAATAGAGAACCATCCAGAATTAATGTGCTGTTTGGAACTATAGGTAGCTAAGTAAATCTGTCTGGCTCCTTTTTTCGCTTTGCATAGTCCAGTGGTCCAAGCCAGTTCAGAAACAGGGCCCAAACCTTGGTATAGACCCTCGGTAGCTGACATGCTGATGCGCGGTAAGGAGCCGCTGATTGAGGCAGCAGGGGCGGCGGCGGCACCCAATGTGGTGAAGGACACACGAGGGAAATAAAATGTTGAGGTGAGCCCAGGCGAGACTCAGGACGACTCTCAAGGCAGTACACCCACCTCAGGTACAACAGACACTGCACTGTTAATAGACCACCCCCAACACTGACATTGATAAAGAGGGGAATGCTCCGGTAGCAGGCAACACGGGGGAGGCTGTTATAGTTGATACATCCAGATAGACAACAGCCCCCCCTTGGCTGATCCAAAATGGTGAAATTAGTGGCAAAAATTCAGATATCTCAGACAAAGCTTCTGCACCTGAAGGGGCAGAAGATGAAAGGGGGTTTCACCATCCGGCTTCCGGGTTGGAGGTCGGTGATTTGATGGTGGCATCGGATCTTCTAGCAGGTGACAAGGACAGACTGAACCTGGATAAAGATAAAGATATGGAGCCTAGTGACTGCTTCTTTTCCGTTTCTGAGGGGGCTGAATGGTCCGACGATGATCAGAGCTCATCACCAGGGGATAGTAATCAGGACTCAGACCCGGAGGTCAGTGATTTAGACCCCCCATAACAACTAAGAAATCCAATCCTCAGTTAGACGCACAAGGTTGAGGTAGAAAGGACCTGAAATGGGATTATTCATCTGCTACCCACTCTCTGGCAAACCCCCATCGGAATCTGTTGCAACCCCTCCTATGTTGGAGATTATACATCAGGCTATCCTCTCTCACAAGGAAGAAATGTGCCAGGACAGTCGCAAGGCTCAAGCCGCTATGAGAAAGATGCAAGGGGTCGTAAGGAAGCTCTCCAAGGCATGTACAAATGTAGGAGAGAGGGTGACGAACCTCGAGGAAAGAATAGTTGCGACTGAAGCAGAAGCGGCCACCGCTACTACTCAAGTGAAGGCTCAAAACGGATATCCAGTGGAAGATGGAAGAATTTGAAAACAGACAGAGGAGGAACAACCTTAGGGTGTTGGGGGTTCCAGAAGGAGTAGAAGGGTTGGACACAAGAGCCTATTTAATTGATCTGTTTAAATCTGCCTTTCCAGAGTTGCCCGAGTGGAACTGGTCAGCCAAAATTCAAAGGGCGCACCGCACCCCGTTTAAGATACGAGCCTCAGCAAGAGAGGGAGATAAACCATAGGCGATCTTGGTATTACTAGGGAACTTCCTCCTGCGACAGGCAATTCAGAGAAGGCCAGACCAGAAGCAAAGAGATCATGTAAGGGGGCTTCATTTTTTGTCCGCCCCGATTACTGCCACGCAATGGTAGAGAGGCGCTGGAAACTGAGGCAGTTAATTAAACCATTCCAAGAGAAGAATATCCAGATCTACCTCATTAATCAGGCACAACTGAAGGTGATCCATGATGGGCATACCCGGTATTTTGCATCTGAGATAAAAGCCAAAGGCAATCAAAGGGAATAATGTCTATCGCTGGACTCGCAGGATTTATGGTTTAAGCTTAGGTTGGGTGATGGGGGTTGTTAAGTAACTATATGAATTATGGTTTGCTGCTTATTTTTTGTATGTTTGACCTGTTAGGATGGGGGGGGTAAGGTGAAAATATTGAGATTGGCTTAGAAATGACCCAGGTCGCTATTGCTGCGTACATCACATGCACAGACCTAGGTCTGATCACTTTATCAGGGTGGCGAGAGCAGGGGGGAAGGGGGAGGTGTAGGAGGGGGGATTGGAGGGGGTTGAGGGGATGGCTGGGGTTGGGAAGAAAGGGCAGGCAAAATCTAAAAAATAATAAATATCTGGTGCTATCTGTTTTTATACGGTTTAGGGCTATCTATACTGAAACAGTGGTTTGGGCTGATTCAAACGGGAGGTGACAACCCTAAAGGGATAAATGGGGAAACTTAAGATATGTTCAGTTAATATAGGGGGCTTAAATGATTGGAGGAAAAGGCAAAGGTTGGGGCATTTTGTTAGCATGAATTATATAAATGTATTATGCTTACAGGAAACCCATCTAACATGGGGAAAAAAAACATCTGCTAAGTATAAGAGGCTTTGATCTGTTGTCCAGTTCCTCACAGACATCTACAGTTAGAGGGGTGGCAGTACTAGCTAAATCCACATTGGTTGAGCTGGATGTCGGATGTACAATATGTGTGATCTATGGCTTTAATCAGGATGATCTTGAGGTATTTGATTTTTTGGAAGGCGAATTAACGAATTGGCCTAGACCTATTATAGTATGCAGAGACTTAAATATATCCGCCGACTTTACAAATAAGGATCCTTATGCAGGGCGAAAGCCAAGGGTATTCCGAGCATTGAGCTCTTTAATTAAGTCACACGGGCTAGCAGATGTCTGGGGGAACAAAGAACCTAATAACCCGGGGTTCAACTATTTTTCATGTCCATTTCAGAAATATACTAAATTGGACTACTTTTTGGAATCTGCAACAGAACCGAAGAGGGTTGGTATTAATGAGCTTCGGAAAATGATGTCCGATCATAGTGCATTAATTTTGCAATATTCATTTAGAAGCTTTTAATAAAAAACATTCAAGATGGACTTTCGAGAGGAAGCTATTAGCAGACTCCAGATATGTAGATCATTTAAGGAAATGGGCCCAAGATTGTTATAATATGAACCGTTTTAGTGCATCCAGAAATAATGTCTGGGATGCATTTAAGGCATCTCTGAGAGGTGAAACAATCAGCTTCTCTGCCAGGCTTAGGAAAGAGGCTTAGCTAGAAAATGAGAGACTGACTGGCAAGCCAGCAGAAGAGCAACATATGAAGGATATTGGGCAGGGGAAGGAGGTGGCGGGGAGCCAGCAGAGGATCCTTACTATTAAAGCAGAGCTACATAAGTGGATAGCTCAGAAAGCTGCTGGGGACTACCTGACCCATAGGGGTAAGCTTTACGAGACCGGAGAGCAGGCGGGCACATTTTTGGCACTTCGGATTAGATAAGGAAGCAGCAAGAATATAATCTTAAACATTGGGGAAGGTGACTAGAATTACTCGGAGCCAAATGATATTTTGAAAGACTTTAAAAACTTTTATCAAAAACTGTATAAAGAAGAGATTGGTTCAGATGCTGTTAGCCATGAGTTCATAGGTATAGCCCCCAGCTGGGTAATTTGGATAAAGAAATGCTAGATAATGATTTAGTAATAGGCGAAGCACTACAGGAGCTAGCAGCGGGGAAGGCTGCAGGGCTAAACAGTATCCTGTTAGAAGTTTATAAAAGTATCCAGAATGAGATTGCCCAAATACTGCTACATCTATTTAGCGGGATAATGTGTACCAGTCAAATTCCAGACTCCTGGAAGGAAATAAATATCATTGTGCTCCTCGATAAAGGAAAGCCCAAAAAGAACCTTAGATCATATCGGCCAATAGCCCTCATTAATACGGACGCTAAGATATATGCCAAGGTTCTAGCTGAAAGGCTGGGAAGGATCATTGGCGGTCTGTTTTCCCCGTGGCAGCATGGGTTCATCCCAGGCAGAGGGACAACTGATCATATCAGGCGGGCCATTACTCTCTTAGATGTGCAAGCTGCTATGGGGGGACGGATGGCCATGATCATTCTAGACGCGGATAAGGCCTTTGACTTGGAAGTATTTATGGGGAATATTGGATCGAAGGGGCTTTGGCCCTAAAATTATGAGCGCTATCAAGGCCATGTATTGTGATCCCAAGGTCAGAATTCAGTTAATGGGAGAAAGCTCAGAAAAAATTCATATTTCTATAGGAATGCATCATGGGTGTCCCTGTTCACCTATTCTTTTTGCCCTGTATATAGATCCGCTGGTACGGAGGATCTTAGGCTGTGACGACATTACTACACTAGTTGTTAATAGATTTGAGACCAAACCGCTGGCCTATGCTGACGACTTGGCTATAATTACCCCGGAATCAGATATGGCTTTGGCAGTTCTAACAATGTTAGCTGGGGCATTTGGTCGCTGCTCGGGGTACCTTTTGAACGAAAGCAAGACTCAGATAATTTGTACCAACAATATCAGAAGGTATGATACAAGATACTCTGATTCAGCAGTCTATTTAGGAGTCATGGTTATTTCAGTGACTGATTCAATCATAAAAGATAATTTTACCCCGCTTTTAAAATCAATGACAGAGACCTTAAAAGAATAAATGCCCTACATTTGTCTTCAATAGGGAGGGCCAATGTATTGAAAATGACCATGCTCCCCAAGATTCTGTATCTCTTTCGCTCTATCCCGTTTCTGATAAAGGAGGGCCTCATTAGAGGCAGTTTTCATGAGCTTCATCTGGCAATACGGTAAAATCAGGCGTTCAATGAAATACCCGTCTCTTCCACAGAAAAAAGGGGGCTAGCAATCCAGAATGTCAGATTCTACCAGTGGGCTTGTCTGCTAACCCAGATGGCAATACTATTTGATCCTGCCACAAATCTGTCTGAAACCCCATTTGGCAACCAAAATCTCCCATCCATCTCTGAATTGCTGTTGGGCAGAGAAGCCCTGGGGCTTCTACTGCGGAAAACCGATCGGTGCTATTATAAGAAAATGCTGTACAAGGTTTTAGACAGTGCTTGGGAGGTCTGGAATCTAGTGCATTGGTAATTCCAAAGATTAACCATTATTTACCACTCTGGAATTCCGGCATTTTTCCTTAATTTAGCAATGACAGAATGGGGAGTCTCTCGGAGCAGCAAGGAATTGAAAGATTAGGTGACATCTTTGAAGGGGACAGCCTAATGAGGTTTGACAATAAATAGCAGAAAGTTGGCATCCCGGCTAATCAAAGGTTTAAATTCTTGCAGATCCATAAAACTCTGATGGGCATTAGACCACGGATTACCCCAGGGGGCAGAATTACTATGATGGACTACTTATTAAGTGGTGGCACTAAGATTAAAATGGTATATAGGTCCCCAATGTTAGGGATACAAGATGACCTGAAAAAGTTTGAAGCCCCCTGAGCAATGAAACTTGGGGATCCGGAGGTTGATGTCGACAAAGCACTGCAATTAGCTGGGAAACTCTTCTGCTCCACGAATTTGAAAGCCCAACACTATAATACCCTTTTTAACGTATACTTTACACCAGCCAAACTATATGATTGGGGTAAAATGGAGGATGATAGATGCCCTAGGTGTCTGGAAGGGCACGCTCACTTACTACATATGTTCCATCAATGTGAGAAATTAAGTACAATCCAAGGGGAAATTGAGAGGTGTTAAGATCAACCTATCCCCTACCCTAATGATAATAGGAACTGATAGTAATCTGGGGTTGAATAAGGAGGAGAAAGCTCTTGTCTTCATATCTGTGGCGATCCTCCGTATTCTCCTCTCGGCGGGTTGGAAGGACACTGTAGCACCTTCCTTCCAGATGTGGCTGGCTAGATTTCTGGGGATACATAATATTGAATCCTCCGTATATGTGCATAGGGGCAGGAAAACAACGGAATTTGGGCTGAATATCTGGGCCCCTATTAAGAGGTGGAGGGACTTTCGCCTATAAACATGGTCAGACTACTAACGATGACAGTGAGTGGAAGAGGGTTCCCACTTTATATTGACCTCTGAAAGAAGCCACTCCTGCAAAGATATCTTATTGCATTATTATCCCAAAGCAATGAAATATTATTCTATGTCTGTTTTAACTGTTTTTAGACATCCTGTTCTAGCTTATATATTGTATAATTGTATCTGTTTTAAATCTGTGTATATTGGATTTTTTAACAATAATGCAATGTAAAATGTATTTATTGTTGACTGTCCCAGGTATTTATGCTAATAAAAAAAATATTTAATTGTTTTTTAAAAAGAAGACACCCCCACTTCATGTACTGGGGCTACTGGGTCTCTGACCCCACTCAAACAGGAACTTCTGGACCTGTAAAGAAGCTCTGTCAGAAGAACTGTTGTGCTGCTACAAGCACCGTCACTCTGCTGGACTGCTACTCTGAAAGACCTGCTTTTCTGCTTTGCTGCTCTGCAGCTCTATTACTCTGCTGAGAGAGAGCTGGACTCTGCCTTGAACACAAAGTGATATCCAAGGGTTTGTTGGTTTGCCTCTTGTTGCTTGAGGCTCAGGGATATCAAGGTCTTACCACCTGCTCTTGTGTCTGGTCCTTTGGAAGTGGACTCAGGTGCTTGCCCAAGTGAAATCAGCGCATCTCCAGTCTGTGTGTAGCAGAACTGGTGTATCGACTCTGTTGCTGCAGCATATTTGGCGCATCACAGTCGGAACCGTTGCATCACCTTAAAGAACCAATGCATCAGAACTAATGCATCGCCACTGCTGCAGTGTGGGTAGATCGATGCATCCACTACAACTGTGTAGGGAAATCTGGTGCATCATCTATGGATCAACACCTCTTAATATCATCTTCGGAACCAATGCATCGCATCCACTGCATGAAGAAAATCGGCGTATTACCTCTACTGCGGGATCAACACTGATGCATCACTCGGCTGCACCCTACATCGCACAGTTGCAACAAAGATCAAGGTTTTGTATTCAGCTGGCCCAAATGGCTCCTGTATGTGGCCCATGCTCCATCATGGCCAGCCTGAACTCCTTTCTTTACCAGATACCCCCATATGCGCTTATTGCTTCTAAGAGCTATTTTTACTTTTATTCTTTTAAAATTCATATCTTGACTGCTACTCATTAGATTTTTGTTGTTTTGGTTTTGTTTTATTTATAAAAAATCATATCTATTTTTCTTACCTGGCGTGGAGACTTTTTTGTAGTGTTTTCATTGTGTTACTGTGTGTTGTGTTGCAAAAATACTTTACACATTGCCTCCCAAGTTAAACCTGCCTGCTCGGTGCCAAGCTACCAGATGGTAATCACAGGATAATTTATGTTAAGTGACTGACTTACCCTGACTAGGATTGTGGTTCCTGCTTGGACAAGGTGCATATCACTGTAAACCAGAGACCCAATTGCTAACACTTAACTAAGAGGCAATGAGTAAAGTATTTATACAGTACTCAAACAGTAATAAAGTGAAAACATAGACAAAGATAAACCCCATAACAATTTATAGCCACATTTAAGTAATATAAATGGCACCAAAACGACAAAAATCCATTCAGTCAAGCAAGAGATATGAGTTTTTATCATTTTAGGGGAAACAAACACCAAAATGCATAAAGGTACATTCGCTGTTGTCTGGTCGCACTGGACTAGAGCAAAATTACATTGGCGACAATGCATAGGACAGGCCCAGGTACCAGGTACATCATGTTGAAGAGTTATCATCTCAAGTTTCCATGAAGAACTTATGTTTACGGTGGTGGGGTCGTGAGAGAGATCATTGTTAGCCTGAGTAGTTCAGGCATCACAGATGGTCGCTATTGTAGTTCTAAGAGTGGGATGCCACTGGAGCTTTACATTGACAGTAACTGCAGGCGGTTGCTGTTGAAGCAAAGGACAGTCACTGTGGATGGTCGCTGTCAGATAAAACAGCAGGTCCCTCTGAAGTTTTGCACTTGCAGTCATCTCTGGCGATCAATGCTCAGTGCAAAGAGGGCACTAGGTGGTTGCTATGAGCCCCAAACTTCTGTATCTATACCTTTTTCTTCAAATGAGCACACTCTGATGCCAGCCAACGGTCCAGGACCTGCGAGCACTTCTTCGGATCAAGACTCACTCCAGCAGAGGCCAGCAACAGGGCTCAGGTAGGTCCAAGTGGTGTTGGTCAGCTGAGCAGTTGCAGTGAGGGCTCTAGAGGTGCGTTGTGTCACTGTAGCCCAAACAGGAGGACAACCAACTGACCTTTGGAGTCACTTCTGGGTAACCAGGGTTCAAGGCATGCAGGTCCAATCTTCCTTCTTCAGAGAGCAGGGCAGTTCTTCTTCTGAATCTTACAGAGGTACAGGAGTGTTCTGATGAGAGGCTTTGGAGGTGCCACTTTTATAATTGGTGCCAGCCTTTGTTTGGGGGAATTCCCTGGCCTACTCTCAAAACTGGTTCTGATGAATTAATTTGCTTCCCCTAGTCTTGGCTCCAAACTGTCTATGGTGACAGACCCAAGAATAGGCCTGGTGCCAGGTTCTTTTGTGTGTGCTGCAGGCAGGGCCTTTGAAGTGCAATCATGGCAGATTGCAGCTCCTCTCCTGCCATCCTGTCAGAAAGATCCAATCCCCTCAAACTAGGCCTCTTTATCCCCATGTCTAGAAAGAATACACAAACCACAAGAAGAAAGTCATTCAGAGTCATGGGACGCTGGACAATGGCTAAAAGGGATAAAGGCAATTTGGTTTAAGCAGAAAAGCTGAGGAAAAAATTAAATGATTACATTTGGAATAATATTGATTAAAATGGATTATCTAAGCTTAAACTGAGTTGTCTGAATAATTTCAGATACTGCTGTGTGACTGGTATGAGGCGCAATCGCGCTCCTAATGATTTGAACTTTCTAAAAATTGCCTTTTCAAAAGTGTAACTTAAAATCTGTTTTTGTCAATAAAGAGGGATTTAAATTACAATTAACCCTGGGCAAAGTTCGCGTAGCCACGCTGCATGGAACCCTGCAAACTGGCAGAAGAACTCTTCAGCACTACACAGAGTTCCTTGAGTGGGCGGAGTTGCTTGTCCCACCAGTTCACATGACGTTTCCACCATACGTCAATACGCATAGTGTTCGGGTGGAAATATTGTGCAAACTGCACCACGTGGGCGCACATGGGCGCGGCTGTTTATGGTGCTGGGGCCTACTTTTTGATCCTTACTCAATCTTTGCAATTCTTGCTTTCTGAAAAAAATGTTCCAACCTCTTTTATTTATTATCTTACCCTTTCTCTTTCTAAGATTGTATTTTGTTTCTTTTTCACTTTTTTAAGTGTGTTTTTGGTGAGTTTGTACTTTTTCTATTTTTTAGCTTTACTACTTCCTTATTACCCTCCTTCCTTCCTTTTCCCTGTTTCCTTTTATTCTCTCTTTCCCCAAGCCCCATGGCTGATAAGGGCACAACAAGGCATGCAAGTAGCAGCCGACTTCCATGCAGAAGGTATCGCCAGGCAGGAGTGCAGCCCTGTTTCCAAGGTGGAGGTGGCAGAGCAGTTTTTTTTTATATCCAGTGCCACCTCCCTTCCACCTTGACAGCAGGCAGCAGGACTGAGTCTGGGTACAGGATGGGGCAGTTCCAGCAACACTGGCGAGGGTGCGCCAGGCAGGTTACCAATGCTCTGGGGTCTGGTGCACCCATCAGGAGATGATGCACCGCTTGTCTGTCATCCTGGACCGAGAGCAGTACCTGCAGGACCTGCTAGGGGTTGAGGTTACGGGGCTATGTGAGTGCGTAAGTGATTATTAAAATGATTAATTTTTATTATTACTTGTATGTGTTCTATGCTATAGCTAATATTTTTTCTCAAATAATAGCAAGCATGCTACTCATATGTAGGTAAGTTAGGTTTTCAAATATTATGTGATAGCTTTTCTAGACCGGTGCTTAGCTTACTTGGTACTACCTAGCCTTGATATTGTACTTGTTGGTGCTCGCTTGGGCTGATGTGATTAGTAATGATTATATAAGAAGTTCTGTAATTAGTTATTTGTAATTTTGTAAACGCATAGTGCATGTCACATGGACGGTGAAGGGATGTTTGTGAACAACAACATCCATTTTTTTTTCAATGGAAGCTTGTGCTGCAGGCCTTTTCAGCTGCTACACAACCTTCCATTGACAAACGGAGGTTTGCGACAACCTTATGGCCTATGGGCGATTGTTTGATTCGTAATAGTGCGGTTGTGACCGCCGATCTAAGGTTGGGTGGTTCCAGAACCTCAACGGCATCTGTCCGACAACATTGTAAAAATTAATAAGGCCATTTGTGATTAGTGAATTGGCACGTCAAAGGGGTTGAGAGATTGTGAATGAGATTTGAGTAAGAGCAAACATCATTAGTTGCAATTTATTCAAAATGTAGTTTTCTTAATTTCAGAATAGGGCTAGGAAGGTAGCTTTGGGAATTTGGAATAGGATAGGACGGTCTGTGATATACTACTACTAGTTGATCTGATTTGGAAAAGTTCACTGTTATTGCCACTGCTTTTACTAGTCAAAAAGTATTTTGGGGAAATATTTATTTACTGTTAATCTTTTTTTGTCTTTAAGTCTTACATCAGCATCCAGGGGCAAGGAGAGGACTGAGGCGGTGAGTGTCCGGGAGCTAGAGGTGCCTCCCAGAGTTCCTCGGCCGATGGCCCTGCTGGCCCCAGTGAGTCCTCGTGGTGTTAACATTAATATATTTATTCCCCTAACTTTTCACCTCCTTTTTGAATAATGTGACGTGAGGTTTACCCGTTTTATTTTTTTTCTCCAAATTATCTTTGATCTATCTATTTCTAAATTCTTGTTATACCTGCATTATCCTATTTACTTAGTTTCTATATTTCAAGTTTCCATACTTCATTTCAAACTGCCTCTAGTCTGTAGTTACTAGACTCTCTGTAGCTTCCTTTCTTCTGCTTTGTCAGTCAGATTTCCCTGTCCCCTTACATTGTAGATAGCCATGTGGTGGTACTGTAAGACTCAGAGAACCCATTGGTCACATATTACTACTACTACTCCTCTGCCATTGCATGCCCATTGCTCAAGTAAGGTATTCTATGCATGTTTGTTGAGATAAGAAGGCTTAATCACTGAAAGAAGAGAGTGGCCATGGTCACGTTGGACACCCCAAAGTTGTGTCGTCTTAGCTAGGCCTGGTATTATTAGTAGCTATTGGTGAACTGATGACTGTGCACCATGTCTGGGAGGAAGTACGAGAAGGATGGTCATATTACATTTGTCAACCAAGGACCTATGCTATTTTTTTCAGAACATCAGGTTCATCAATCAATAGCTCCAGACACTCCTTAGTAGCTTTTCTTGTCTTGAGGCTTTTTAAAAAATTGCCACCAGCAAAATGCCCAACCAGATATTTTTGATAAAAGATACTGTTTGTATCCAAATTGTAGTGAATGATGTGTGTGATGTATTTTGCAATTTAAAAATTGATAGGTGGAGGAGTATCTGGGATCTAAGAAATGTGTAATCTTTATTTTCTAGCCGCACTGACCACCAGTGCTGGGGCCAGCACTGACTGCGCCAGCCAGTCTGAAGATGCAGCAGCAGAAGGGGGTGAGGCAGTGGCAGGCGGTGGTAACTCATATTGCTGGCTTATTGACAATAAATGATTTACTCACTGTAAAGGTGTAGTGTTGTTTACTTGTGAACAACAGGTGAACACAGCAGGAGTTGAGCTGAGTAACTAATGGCCACTTCTATCTTCAACTCAGCAGAGAATTTTTCATGAACAATTCTTTTAACTATGGGTTGATGGAAAAGGAAAGGATGGAAAGAGAAAGAACAGGTGACATGTAATATATATGATTGAAAGAGAAGGATGCATTGGTATAAGCGCCGGATGCATATAGGTTGCTGATGCCTAAGATGCATGGGTGGGTGAAGGATGGATGAAAGGTATACGGGTTGGAAGACTGCCTGGGTCGGTGAAAGTGTATGTGTGGAAGGATGCCTGCCTGGGTGGGTGAATGGAATTCTGTGGTGGTTTCTTTTGATTGAAAGAAACTTTGGGAGACGCCTATCTGCTTGGAGGAGGGAGAGCTCGTATTTTCGTTTTTTGCTCCTGTTTGCTGCTGGACCTCGTGGTACCCGCTTCGCGGGTCCCGCTTCGCCCGTCTGCCTGGGTGCCTGACTTTGTTTGCTGGATTTGACATCTATTGACCAGTGACCAGCGGGATTTCCAGGGCTCGAGCGCCAGGTGAGAGACAGGGACTCCATTTCCCAGGAGTCCCTGCGCTGTGATCATCTGCACCTGGACGCTCTCCCTGCCTGACCCGCCCCCTGAGCACCGAGTGAAAACCTTGGGAGACGCCTATCTGCTTGGAGGAGGGAGAGCTCGTATTTTCGTTTTTGCTCCTGTTTGCTGCTGGACCTCGCGGTACCCGCTTTGCGGGTCCCGCTTCGCCCGTCTGCGTCGGTGCCTGACTTTGTTTGCTGGATTTGAAATCTATTGACCAGTGACCAGCGGGATTTCCAGGGCTGCGAGCGCCAGGTGAGAGACAGGGACTCCATTTCCCAGGAGTCCCTGCGCTGTGATCATCTGCACCTGGACGCTCTCCCTGCCTGACCCGCCCCCTGAACACCTCCCTCCTATAATAGGGACTGTTACTTCCGCTGCGCGGGAGCGCGCGGGAGCGTCCCGGGAGAAGCCCGGGACAAGGGCGGGACCGTCTGTGGCCGTCAGGGGCCGAGGGAGGCCGGGCTGGGCCAGCCCTCTGTCATCGACCCTGAAGGATAATATATGTAAAAAAGAAAAGGGCTGCGACAGATAAGTGCTAAATTACAAGCCTCGATTAGGGGTGGAGCCCACAAGGATGTCTGCATCTCCCACCAGCACTATTCCGATGACCCTACTGGTCGAGCCCGGGCCAGCAGTCATTGGTCCCTTAGACAAATACTTTAATCGGCCCATTGTAGAAATTGATAAAGAGATAACGCTTGCAGAGAGGCGTGCTGAGCGCAGATTGTCTATCGAACTTCTTAAACATCCTGTAGACAAGCGCCCAGTACAAACCTACCCTGCACTGGTAACGCCCTTATCATCTTTAAATCTACCTAACATTGCCGAAACACGTTCTAATGTCTTTATTAATTAAGAGAACCAGGGGACTGCGGCAGAATCGACATCTCTCAGTGTGAGTCATACTGATCTTACTACATGTACATCACAAACAAGTGCCCCAGTTTCTCTGTCCCAACACAAACCAGGTTCAAAAAGAAAAAGGAGTGCTGCACCCAAAAAAATGTTATCGTGTAAAACCCCCACCCAAATCCAGGAAAGTATGCAAGAGCAAGGCTGAGATTGAAGCTAACAGCAGTGGGAAAAGAACACAAGAGGGAGATGTTGTTATACTTGATAGCTTAGATATTAGCACTATTAATCCCCCGGAAACAGATCCGTCACTGGCTGCTACACCGTCACTCTCTAGCAACCTGCTTCCTGATCTAGAAAAGCTCTTACGGTCAATTTTGCTTCCAATAGAGGAGCGAATTAGTAAACTATCTGACCGTATAGACCGTTTTGAGCAGGCAACACTAGATAACTTTTTTTCAACGAAGGCACTTATAAAAACCCAAGCAAGACCAGTGGAAAATAACAAGCCCCAGAATAACACCCAATGCACAATGCAGGAGAAGGGACGAGGGACACAACTTAACTCCCCAGTGTTACCTAAGTCGGGCAGTGCGGTTGGGAAGAGACCTCCCAAGCCTCTTGATTTAGTTCCATCTGGGGCTAGCAACAACTGTCCTAACATTGTAATAACATCTCAGACTGAGGCGCAAGCTATGCCGCTTAGTCTTAATCCCTCGCTTGTCGAGGGACCAGGCGTTAACGCGTCTTCTGGTACAGGCACTATCACATCCACCGTTCCCTCAATGAGCAACCAGCCAATGGTAAATAAACCTGTATACCGCCCTGTATCCCGTCCTGTACCCCGCCCTGCTCCTATAGCTTCCAAACCGTCCTTACAATCATTGATAAAGCCACCTCAAAAGAAGCCCCCAATGAACCTGACCCCTGACTCTTTTCCCTATGTAGCCAATTTAACAAATGTCCCTCCACTTTCAATGGGACAGAGAGAAACCTTCCAGATGCTCAAAAATAAGGTTATGCACTGGTTAAGGGTGAACCGGCCACTGCCAGGGGAAGTGGACGGACTAATATTGGGGGTAAGGAGAATAGAATGGATAGGTTGCACTCCTAAAACCCTGAGGGGGGACTGTATTGTGGTCAACTTTCAAGACTCAAGGGTGGCAGGATGGATAACAAGACTGGCCTGGGACACAAACAATGGAGGGGTCAATATTGTTGATCTTACCTTCTTTTATCCACGTCCCATTAGCATTATGACGGGGCTACTTAATAAGCAAATCTATACTCCTAATCAACCATGGTCAAGGATTTCCCCACCTGCTCCACCGTCACAGTGCCAAAACTATTTTTTGGGCCCGACTAATAACTCTACGGTTGGATGGCAAGACCCAGGTTGGGGATGTTGACAAACCCTTGTTCATATGAACACTGGTGGGGGAGGAAACAACATGAACCACCATGGGGATTGCAATGAACCTGATCCAAATGCTGAGATAAAGTTAGATGACATGATCATTGGCGAGGGCATTGTGAACGTGGAGGGAGGGCATGGAGAAGTAAGTATTATTCACGAACGGGGGAAATTATCCACACCAACTGCATGTGTAGCTAGTGACAGGGAAATGCTCAATCAAACTACGATGCTGACTGGGCATCACGTCCCTCAAACAATTCAAATGCTTTCATGGAACCTGGCAGGCTTGGCCAACAAAATAGACTCAGATTCATGGGTGGAATTAATAAATTCACAAAATATCTGTCTCTTCCAAGAGACCTGGGCCAGGCAGGAGATTACGCATAGGGGTTTCCAAACATTTTCAATACAAGCTAGCTGGGGAGGAAGAGGCCGACCATCAGGAGGGCTGGCAACCTGGGTAACTTCTGACCTAGGTTGCTCAGCTTCTCGATATACTGTGCAATCGGAGGACATACTGGCAGTTCTACTCGAATGGCCAGGACTGTACAAATTACTTGTAATAAACATTTACTCCAGGCCAGTCCCAATAGCTGCTTCCTCCAAAACCATTGAGGAACTGTCCCGTTTTCTAGAAAACATCCCAGAGGATATACCATACCTAATAGGAGGAGATTTTAACTCACATTTCGAACCGTTACCTGGACTACTTGATGGACCCTCCCTAGAGGAGGATTCAAGTTGGCAGGTTCCCTCCACTGAGCCTCCACCTCCAAGAGCATGGACACCGTTGGCCGTTCAAATAAACACATTAAATCTCACCTATGGTTTGAGAGCTTGTAACGGCCGAACCAGGTCTGATATCCCGAGCAAAATCACGTTTAACAAAGCCGGGAGGGAATCTAGATTAGATTACTTCCTGGTACAGTTGCATACCTGGAAAAGGGTGATGGATTTTAAAGTAATACCAAGACAGGACAGTGATCATAATGCACTAATATTAGATTTCGCAATTCCCTGTCTGGAGGAAAATGTGCCATGCGGGCAGGAGCCAAGAACGGGACATCTTTTGGAAAATAACAAAAGGAGGATAAAATGGGAAAATCTTGTATCCAGCGAAGATAAGTTAGCCTCCCTATACGCTGGAATTATTCAAATCCTAGAAGAGGCCTTCCATCTATGGAACTTAGACTCCACTAGGGAAATTAGTATGGACCTCGCGCAGGTACATGACCATCTAATCAGGAAGCTTGAAGTACATTTTTTCAGCACTAGATCACCCAGAACCCAGAGACAGAAAAACGTTACTTGGTTTAACAGTGCTTGCCGAGCTGCAAAACATGACCTATCTATCATAAAAGCAGGCGGTACGAGGGAAGAGATCTCCTCTAGGAGGAGGGTCTATAAAACACTTCTAGCTAATGCAAAGATAGAATGGGACATACAGCACTGGGAGAATCTATCGGAGTCCCTAGCATCAAGGGACTCCCGTAGATTCTGGCGAATAATAAACCATGGTAGCGGGGAACTTCCCACGGCCATAGAACCTAACATTGCTGCAAGTGTCTGGCAAAGGCACTTTGAGCAGCTATATTCCCTAGATAATGAGGGGACAGAATTAGCTGCGTCCGCTACCTTCGAGGGACAGACTGCCGAACCCTTTACTATAAAAGACATTAGGTCGGCGATAGCCGGGTTGTCCACCGGGAAGGCACCGGGCTTGGACGGGTTGCCGGGCGACCTCTTCAAGCATGTACCGGGAATTTGGGCACCTTACCTCATGACTTTGTTCAATGCAGTGCTGGGGGGAATGAAAATACCTGATACTTGGTTGGGAGCAGAGGTGGTCCCGATATATAAAAAGGGGCCGCCCCTGCTCCCAGCCAACTACCGCCCAATCAGCCTCATTGATGTGTCCCAAAAGTTGTTTGGCAGATTAATTCTTGATAGGTTGTCGAGCTGGATGGAGGAGACTGACATTTTAAGCCCTCTTCAGGCGGGATTTAGGAAAGGAGTTTCAACAGTCAATCAAATACTTAGACTGAGTATCTTATATTGGAAGACAGTGCTCGTGGAGGGTGGGACACTGTATGCGGTATTTGTGGACCTCCGCGCCACCTTTGATTTAGTTCCTCGGGCTAAATTGTGGGCGGTGCTGGCTGATCTGGGTGTCCCGAGAGACATACTCCATATCTTAATTAGGCTGCATTCAAACAACTATGCCCGAGTCAGATATGGAAAGGGCGGTAGGTTAACGGACAGATTCCCAGTCCTTAGAGGGGTGAGGCAGGGCTGTGTACTGGCCCCGACCCTGTTTTGCTTATTCGTGAACGGGGTGATAGAGTACTTAAACAGGATCATTAACACCGATGCACCACAATTGAATGGCGGCAGGGTGCCAGCAATCATGTTTGCTGATGACACCCTGCTGCTGTCCAAAACTCCAATGGGGCTTCAAAGGATTCTGAATGGGTTTTTGGAGTTTTGTAATGAAAGAGGTCTAGAAATAAATCCAACCAAGACCAAATTTATGATTCTAAGCCCCAAAACCAAAAGCTGCCCAAACCCTCGCCTGGGACCTACAACCCTGGAGAGAGTTCAAGTAAGAGAATACCTCGGCATAACCCTCAATCAGAATTTGACTTGGCTCCCACATAAAACAAAAGCAACAACAAAGCTGGTACAGAGGGCAGGTGCCATTACAAGAATTGCCAAAAAATCACCTTTGCGCCCACTGACACCCGCTATCCATATTTATAAAACCCAAGCTAGGGGGGGTATTATTTACGGGGGTGAGATATGGGGTCACATACCTTTACACACGGTACAGGTCGCTGAAAACAACTTTATAAGACAACTGGCAGCTCTCCCCCCAAGCACCCCACTACTCCCCCTAAGAATGGATTTGGCACTACGACCAATCACGGAGGTATTGGGCCTAAAACCTCTGACCTACTGGAGGCGTCTGTGGAGCAGTGAGGACCTAGTACATAATAGAAATGAACTGCAGGAGCTTCTTAGATCAACCTATGCCACTAAAATCCCACGGATAAAGTACATTAGGGACATGTGCATCTACCTTGGAGTCCCAGAATTATGGTCCAACCCGGAAGTAGCGTCCGTAAGGCTCGCTAGAAAAGAACTTTCAAATGTATTCTACGGAGCTATGCATCAGAAAACCATGTCCTCTCTCCGGGAAGGATCTTTAACTGACTCATTTATCAAGATAAAAGACTCCTACAGCCCTGAATATGTACTGGACACTATGACACCTGTGTCTGTGCGGAAGATCTACATGCAATGGAGGTATGGATCTCTTCCCCTGAGGTCCCTTACTAAATCGTGGGAAGGCAACCTGGACTCAGGGGCATGCCCCGCATGCAATTACAAACTGGAAAGCGATCTTCATGTGGTCCTGTTCTGCAGAGCCTACAGCAGAATTAGGAGTTATTGGTTGGTCCCTCACTTAAGGAACTTGGGTTTCAGAACTTTTGCTCCGGCTTATAGAGTCCTCAAAACAGATTTATCGGCTCCAACTGTGTTTGCAATGGCAAAATTCCTGACAGCTATGTGGCGAACACGCGCCTTAATTATTAGAGACACTAAAGCTACATGAAATAACTCCATTCCCTCCCTTCTTCGAATTATGATGGTTTTTTTAATCAGATTTTAACTATGACTTTTTATATCATATGTACAAATGTTTTAACTGATAATAATTATTTGTATATCTTTTATGGTCTTTCATGACCGAAATAAAGATTTTTTTAATTGAATTGGAAAGAAACTTAAGGATACATGGGTGGGTAAATGACAAATGTACATTGGTGAAAGGTTTGTTGGGATGAGACTAGAGTGAGAGAGAGAGCCATGTTTGTATGATTGGCTCTGTGCGTGGATGGGTGGTTTTAATGATGAAGAGTGGATTGAGAAAATGTAAAACTTAAATGGTGGTGAGTATCAAAGCCAAGGGTGAATAATAAAAAATAAAATACTGGAAGAACATTGCAAAGGTGAATGGAAAGATCCTTGAGAAGGGCAATAATGGACTAGGGTGCTTCTCTGTATTGGTGCTCTTCTCACCTTTACTTGTCTGTAATGGTTTTTTCAAGGTTTATTTGATTCAACATATGTTGTATCCTTCCTACCCACCTATCATAAATCACCTCCCTCCCTCCATACTCAAGGCATACTTTTTTAGTGCTTTGCTAAGAGCATTGTTTACAATTTGTCTTTTTTCTTTCTTGATATGTAGCTACTCGTGCTGCTGATCCAAAACCACCTAGCAGGCAGGGGATTGCAGCCTGTACCCAGTAGCTGAAACTGAGGGCCATCAGGGCAGAGTACCAGCTGCTGGTGGCCTTGGAGGATAAAGAGGCAGAAGCTTCTGCAGATGCTCTGGGCCCCAGCCAGGCCACAACAACCACACTACACCTTCGCCATGGTTAAATGGGCAAACACTACCATTCCACCATCAATGCTGCTCACCCTTATTACCGCCGATTTGTGCTCCGCATAATGGTAAGGCTGGCGAATATTGAAGCAAGGCAGGAACGGGTGGACTGACACCTGAAGAAGCTCCTAACTCGCCGTTGGTGCCCTCTTCAACCCTTTTTTATTCTTTTTTTGGGTGATGGGGTGGGAGTTGTGGCATTGTTAGATTTGTCTTTCTTTATAGACAATTTACTCTTGGGCACTACTTGGGCATTGGTTGGGGTTATGGAGAGGGGTAGGCCAGTTGTGAGTTTAGTTTAGATTTGTTCAGGGAATAAAGTTTTCATGCTTTTACATTATGAATGATTTAAAAGAAAGAAATTGTGGGCTTATTGTTCTTCTTTGCACTGCTGCCTTTGCTGCAGCCAGTTTTAAACATGTGCTGATAATGTAAACTACAAAATAGTTATGCAGTACACTCCTTTGTCCTACTACTCTCTTCTCCTAGTCTCTGCAGTCTACTCTGCTATTATATATTAATATTAACCCCTAAGGACTCAGAGAGGGAGGGGGTGAATTGCCATAGTATAGAATGATTGCAGTTCAACAATGAATCAATCAACCACAATTCACTACTCTTACCTGATTAGATAAAGCGAGGGGTGCATGGTTTCCCAAGGTGCTGTGATGGTGGTAGTAGTAGTAGTAGCAGGCATTGCTAGTGTATCTTTTAATATTGAAGGCAAAGTCATCAGAACTGAAGTGAGGTCCCACTCTCTTCTAGGCAAACTCAAACTGTAAGAGAAGGACTCAGAGAGGGAAGACTATTCATCACAGGAAAGTTAACAAATTGAAATAAAAGCTAGGTTAAGCCTATTATTATATGCAAGCTTAAAAAAATGACAGTCACCAAAGGCTAGACTACTAGAACAGACTCAGACACAAGAAGAGAGTATGATAAGCAATGAAAAATAGAATTAATCAAAACAATGTTTAGCTACTATGAACTGTACAAATTGGACAAGCTTAACCTTAGATGCAAAATAATACAGTGCCTGAATGATAATGCGGGCAATGATAAGAACCTGTGAAAAAAATCATATTCTTCGAGGGGGTGGCTAATATAAGATGTTGAAATATCAATATAGGACTAGCTACGTTGTATTTAGTGGAACTCAGAAGGTATATCTGCGGGCAAACCCTTAGGTTTGGACATGAAGCCCTCATTAAATTTACCTTTTACCCTCGGGAACTGGGACCACCTGTATAGCTTTTAACCTTTCACTCTCATTCTCACTAGCACTGCACACTCAGCAAGAATACCAGCTCCTCAGTAATCTGGAGTCGCAGCACACCCGGGACACATTCGGTGTCACTGTGGTGGGCCCGATGATGAAGCATGACACCAACTAGGTTGGTGTGTGAGGGCTTCATGTCCAAACCTAAGGGTTTGCCCGCAGATATACCTTCTGAGTTCCACTAAATACAACGTAGCTAGTCCTATATTGATATTTCTACATATAACCAGGGGACCCGGACTGGCTTACCTAGTCCTCTCTCTCCCTTTTGATTTGCTAATATAAGATGTTGCCAGTGTGGGCTATATGAGCTTAAGAATAAGATCCTCCTCAACCTGCACTGAGTTGGTGTTTCTTTCATCACATTCACTCCACCAAGATTGTGATCAATTATTGGTGTAAATTGTTAAGTAACACTTCAATAAATCTCACAGCCAGGGGGAAGAGGGTTAGCGGTTTGATGAATGGATGGGAAGGGGGATTTAGGTAAAGGATACACAGAGACCAGTACTACACAAGGACAACATTCAGAGAGACCAGGTTACATTTTATTTTATGGGCAAAAGTCACCGGAAGAAGGGGAAATTTGCCGCCAGCCTCAGATAAAAAAAAGCGAAAATATTTCTTTATATCAGAAGGGTTTTATTAAACCACAAGAGTGGATATAGGTTTCAAGTTAGCATCACAAATCGCCACATGTATTTTTCAAATTTATTTGATATTTATTTAAATATAGTAGCAAAAATATAATGTAAATAACTTGTATACACTGGAAAAATGATACAAAGATAAATAGTGATATATACAATTCTTTCGCCTTTCACCCCTTACCATTCACAGAATGGCTCTCTTTCATACCCCAACTGTATTCATTCAACTTGAACGTAAACAGGAATCAAGGCAATACGTCAGACTTTGCACCCCTAGATGAGTATAATAATCAAGGGGTACTCTTAGATCGTTGGAAAAGCCTTTCCAATGTATGATATGCTACATATCAACAGTTAAGTATAACATAGTTACAATTCTTGGTTGAATTGTTTAACATAGGTATAAGAATATCCATGTATTTCAAAGACAATAATGCTTGAGAATTCCTGTTACGTCATGTGCCACAAGATTGAATTAACCTGAAATCTCGATCCAAAAACCCCTTCTTATATAGCGAGCTATTTCCGCTTTAATGTATCTGAGGCAGGTGGCAATTTCCCCCTTGTTTGGGTGACTTTTGGCTTTATGGTTTTCATCGGCCATAAGCCTACATACATTTCGGAAACCCTATTTTCACATTATTATTTATGATTTGTCTTACCGACCTTTGAAAGATATTGATTATATTCCAAAATAAACTCTCTGTTTCTGAAGGATTCAAGTAACCAACACATACACGCCCAGTTCAAATAGTTACTAAAAGAAAAATTATACTGTATTGCCAAATTAGGACTGGGAGTTGCATCTGCATTGATTCCTCTTGTACGGTCTGTCAATTTTGGGTGCCTGGCAGATGTGGTCCAGTAAGGTAAGTGTTGTTTTTCCAGTTTGCAGCTGGCAAAGAGGGCCTGAAGATTGGAGAACAAAAATGATAATGAAGAATCAAGGACTAGGAGAAAGAAAGAAGTTAAACTAAGGAGGACTGGGAGTGCACCTTGAAGACTCAGAAGAAGCCCAGCAGGAGAAAAGAGAAGTCCTTTAGCTGTGATTTAATTCATTTTATGCCTGGTGTGGGAACACATTCGTGATGAGGCCACCAGCCTAAATCCTAAAAAAAATGGCTGCATGTAATCTAAATATCGATAACTGTATCGGGCTGACCAAACTGACTTGATCATCATCATTTTATTATCACATAATATGAAGCAAAATATGTAGACAAAGAGCAGCACATGCATAATGTGTTTATTCATCATTGATGACTAAATGTCTTTCTCCAGTTACCTTCAACAACAGGCCTTCACTCAAACACCACTTTGCTTCAAATTTGAGCCAGACAGCACACACACACCCAGCATTGTCCCAATCAAGTAAAAAATCAAGGCACCGATGTCAGTCACACCACTCACCACCACCACTACACAGACTTGTCTATGTTCTTGTGTGTTGTTTACCTTTAGGCCTTTACAAAGTCATCAACAATCATCAAAATCAGTTGGTTTCAGTGATTTTGAAAACGTCCATCTTTTCCTGGTGTAGTCACACTCTCGCCCACGCACTGAGTCATTCCATCATCTCTGATCCTTTTGAGTCTCAATGCAAGTATGGTGTCCAACTCCGTACCAACAGTGTCCCGAGTCATGACTCAAAAATGCAATAGATTGACCTGTAATAGTAGGTAAACAACGTTTACCACGAAGTTTTGACAACGCGGTACCTTTACCACGCGGCCGTTACAACGCAAGTCGTTACCACGACTTGCGCTGGAGGGCGCTGTGGGATAAGGAATTTAATAAATTTATATTCCAACACCTTCCCTAGTATCCACGGGGACTGGTGTTGGAATATAAAATTATAAAAACCCTAAATCCGCGCCCTCCAACGCAAGTCGTGGTAACGACTTGCGTTGTAGCGGCCGCGTGCTAAAGGTATGCGTTGTTACAACCCGCGTTGTAACAACGTACATCCGTAATAGTACAATCTGGTTAGTGAAACAAGAAGGGAAAGATTAAGCCACTTTTTGTGTAGATTAGATTTTTGTTTGCAAACATTACATTATCTAAGAGACTGGTTGGGTCTGTGAGGAGTGTAAAGCATTAAAAAATACAAAGTAAGGAATATGGACTGTGTTGAGTGGACCCAGCGAAGGTATCTTGCAATCATATCTTTCAAAGGGGAAGGAAACCAATTACCTTCAGGACAATTTATTGATCAACTGTGAGTACTTGGGCCACCAACATTATGAATCTCATGACAGAATCTTCAATAACACATCATGCATAAAAAAACACACCAACACTGCCTGCCACCACTTGAATCATGTCTTCTTATTCTCAACACATATGATAATGATCATATAATCACAAAAAGTTCACATAAAAACAAACAATAATCCCTCAGAGTGCAATGCATGACAGCATTTACCAGTTCTTCCGCCGTGCTCGCCGTGATCGATTGGTGGCACATTGCAGAATGCAGATCCTCCTCCATTTGTTTGCGAAGCAGAGAACTGCTTGTGCAAATCAAATTATAATAATGTCACATGTGGGGCAGTACTTAGGGTAGGAAAGGAATGAATAGGTAGTCACGATCATGGCGCAGGGTTGGAGGCAGGCAACACATTCATTTACTCTCTGCCCAATGTCTTGCTTGAGCAAAATTACTTTGGAGGGCGAATCAGGACTTCTTCATTGCACACAGTTGCGAGTTCAACTCTAATCTGGAAATAAAATGTGTCTAAGAGTAAGATGGTGGAAAATAATTGCTCAACCAGACACACACAAATAATAAACTAAATAATGTTTCCTAGCTAAATTTATATATGTATATATTTTTTGGGGGGCATCAAAGAATGAACGCCTAGTAATAAGGGAAGTAAAGCTCATATTCAAACTCTGGTGGTCTGCAAAGAAGTAGGTTATCTAAGGCACTACTTCCAATGACCTGAGTCTCCATCATCATCCTCCTGTGGTACTTCCTGTATGGTGTAATCTGGTGGATTAAAGTTCAGATTCATTTTGATCATGGTTAATCTCTACACGTTTTGGGGCAAGAGATTGGTCCTTCTAACTGTGGCAATGGCACCAGCAACACTGAAAACACGCTCAGTGGTGACACTGGCTAAAGGGCAAGCCAGATGGTTTATTGCCAGACTGCTAAGTAGTGGCCATTGGCGGCTCTTCCCATACCAATACACCAATGGGCTTTGATCAAGGTAAACTGCTGTTGCGTCATCCAGATAGGCCTGAACCATGCGCTCAATGTTCATTGATGGTGCTCCACTTTGTTCAACCTCGTTTGCCTTCGCCTCTGCGATGGACTTAAACCCTGCCAGTAGAAAACACTTGGTTACAGGTTTGGGGGCTGATTCTCCTAGTCTTGGTGTTGTTGATGATATTCTTGTCATTGGATTTGGCTGCTGTGAGCCAACAGCACTGCCCTTAGGCTCTGAACTTGAATGCTGCACCACAGGACTTGTGCCACTTTGTAGTAACTCTATTACTCTGGCTGAAAAAAACCTTTGACTATTCTTGAATCCCTGGGGGAGACGACAGAAGTTACCCTGTGTCCCCATAATTGAGAAAGCGGTCAAGTACCTGCTTTCTAGTGCAAGGTTTTGACAGAAGAAACCGTTAGAAATATCTAATGTCGTTTTATAGTTTTTGGTGCACGATGTTATTCATCAGTGCTGCACTGTGTGCATTTTGTACTGCAAAGTTTTTGCAACAAGAATTTAAATGTCTGTAGTCCAAAACTAGACGATATATATTGGCTGGTTTGGAGACAGGAAACATAGGTTTGTTCATGGACGAGGTGCATGGTTCAATCACCCCTTGGTATTCAAGTTGATCTAAGATCTCCCTGACCTGTTTTTTAGCTTCTTGCTTAACTGGATCCTGCCTCTGAGCAGTCGGTTGATTTTTTTAACTGGATCTTATGGTGAGGAGAGTCCTCATCCCATACCACATGATTTTTATATAATGCTGGAGCCTGGGCCACCGCCTATTTTCTGGCATAGGTGTATTTTTTATGAATAGGAATATCATTTGAGAAGGTTGGCATAATGATCTCTTCGCCATGTGGGCACTCCCTGACAAATTCAGGTGGCCAGTCTTTTTCAGCCAGAAGAATATCATAACCCTTAGAGAGTTTTTCCCAAAAGAGTGTTCTTATTTTTTAGAACGTGTTGATCGTCTTTGGACTTCACGCATTCCTCCTTGTGTTCTGATCGTCCTCTTCTTTCCGATTTCTGTGAGAAAGTCTGAAAGGTATGAAAGGAACGTGTATCAGTATCTTGATATCTATTAGGTTTTCTCAAATTATCCCTGTTTTTGAGGTTTTACCTCTTTTCAGAGGGCTCCTTTTGAGGAGACCTACCTCCAGATTGTGAACGCTTCTCTTTAGGAAGTGGCTGTCTAGTATTTTCCCACTTCTTTTTAGGAGCAGTGAGTGTGTTTTTAATAAAAACTTTTTCAGGATTTTCTGTTAGTTCGGACTTTATTGGTGTCCCACCCAAACCATCTCTACCTTGTTCCTCATAGGACTTTTCTATTATTCTGGCCAGTTCATATGGTTGCTCAGTTACATCAAGTTCTTTTAGTTTTTGGCGGATTGCCACGGATGCTGCTTCACCTTTAATATTAGCTAATATTATAGCTGAGACCTGTTTGAAATCCTTCAGTAACTTCATACCGATATTTAAAGCAGGCTCTGCCCCGTATTCATTTTGAATCTGTTTCAGGACGTCTGGAATTACCGCCATGGACGAAACACCATCTGTTTTTGTGTAGATTTCAGCAAAGACTGTACCCCAAGTGTCACAGTCCACTATGTGTGGTGCGATCCCCATTGGTAAACAGATTGTTAGAATCCTGTTTTTCTCATGAGGTGTACTATCAGGAAATTTGTGATTTCAGTAATATTTTGAGCTAACCAGAATAGAATTTGTTCCCTTTTTGTGGGTCATTTACCAATGACTGATTGTTTAGTCTGTGGTGTAATTTTGTTTGTGTTCTCCTGATGTGGGTGTGCTGTGGAATTGTTATAGCAGGTTGGACTGTTAGAGTCCGCATGACATATTGAACCAACTGTCTATGTATTTTAATTAATTGTTTTAGCTGAGCTAACAGTTCTACATCTGTCATTCTTTCCATGTCAGGATGTGGTGTATAGCTGGCTAGTACCGGCCATGTTGCTCTTGGTCTACCTAGTGGACCGAGCCTAGTATTGTGATGTTGTAGGGCGCCTTTAAACCAGAGCTGATGCTCTTGGTAAGTTAGTGGAATTTTAATGTCCTCAAAAGGAACGTATTCCGCTGGATGTTCCTTTACCTTATAGCAGTGGAACACATGTGTTCTTGGATTTGCTTCAGGGAAGATAATCCATGAATAGAATACCTCTGTCTGCTGATATTCATGTGCCTCTATGACAAATATAACCCTACCACCTCTCGATGATAGGCCATTTTGTATAAGCTTTATAGCAATGGTTTTCCGTACGTTTTCTGGGATGATCATAGCATCCGCATAGGTTTCTTGGAAACCTGTAAGGTTTAAATCCGGTTGGTTTACATTTACTGCATCTCCACCGTTTTTTTCGTCACTAGTCAACATTTTGTTGACTGAAAGTTTGCAGAGCAAGTTTCAAGGAAACAAAGATAAGGTGCACAATATTTTGGAACACTGTATCCTTCAACGGTGAACAAACCAAAAACTAATACATAGGATTTTTGTCCTACTCAGTTATGGTGGATATTTTATCCTTTAACCCACTCCAGACGTCTATTGGAGTATTTTATGGGAAAAAGGGGTCTCTATGAAAAGCACGACTGAGTTACTCTAGTATCTAGCGTTAAATTAGTGCCTTACCAAACGTTGGGCACCATGTAGTAAAGTTCCTATATTCCCAATAGGCACTGCGCATTGGAATAATATATCCTATAGATGTGACGTAGGACTTATGTCTACTAGGTCTCTATCGAATATATTAAACTTAGTTGTGAATGCCAGCTAGCTCAGAGGTCACTAGAACCTTTCTCAAATTCACAAGAAGGGATTAGTTTCTGACAACCGCATAAACATGCTAACTTTGTTTCCCACAGATAGAACGTATCTTCAGAGTCGTGGAAACAATAGATAGATATTTTACTCAGTCATTCGTGCATGCTTCGCTTCACCAGAGGTGCAGAGAAATAGAGGGATGGGCGTTTTCAATAAAAGCATTTATGGAACAGTCTTTTTTCTCATGCAGAAGAAATGAACTGCTACAATCGAAATACTGGCTGTAATGTATAATGCGTACAGCAAGAAGAGTATTATAAAATAATACCTTAAAAGCATGGTATGATTTTTAAGCCATAAAATACAAACATAAATAAATAAAGACTAAAAGTACTCAACAAGTGCTTCTAAAATACGCCTACCCCGATGTACCTAACCGAAGTCTAGTACGAGGGAAGAAGTAAGTGAGGTGCAGCATAAGTTTAGTATTCTTTTGCCAAGAATATATCCAAGATTTCTCTTAGGGTCTAATCAGCTCCGTACCTTGGTTTAGAATGAAGGAGGTCTGGTATCTCTCTGTCTCAGAACTCGACTTCCCAACACCCCGCAAGGGGAACTTGGAAACACTGGAGCTGGATTTCTCAGCAAGAGAAAAGACAGCGTCTCAATCAGTGAGTATGCTGGAGGCTCGGCTTCCTTCGGCACTAGCTGTTGCGAGATGCATCGGGAAAGTAGATAGTCGAACTGCTCCAAACCACCCTGTGTTTGCTATGGCAAGTGTGGGCATATTTATACCTTGAAGGTGCCGAGTTTGACGTACAGTTGGACATAAAAACGTCATCAAAGAGTCGTAGTTCTTTGAAAACCCAATGAGTTATTGGACAAATCAATATTCAAGCAAGGGGAAGTCCCTAACTGCTGAAGCCGAGTTTTCCAAGAAATCGTTGTGGATTTTCAGAACTAGTGGAAGTATCCATGCCGTATTTGGACTTCCTGGGCTATGTCTAAATATGGTTATGATTTCTATGACTATATAAGGACAAGGTGATTTATACCTAGACAAGGGCATGAATCGGGAAAATTACACTAGGGTCCTAAAATGCTATACAACAGACCAGTGGGCCTCTAATTTTCTGCTGTTGTTTTTCTAGCTCACTGACTTGGACAGCTATCCATGTTATGTATTTTCTAACATCCGGGTCTAAAAAAGGAATGATAGTGGACAGTAATGGTTTGTACCGTGGTTCAAGAATTGTGGCACAGTTGTAATGGCTGTAGGACATAATGTCTCTTTGCACCCTTGCATCAGCAGATAAGCAAAGGATTAAGCTCTCCACCAAGTCATACACATTCTTTTTTTCTCCACAACTGCATACATTGCACACAACTCCTTTAGCTGTTCCTGTAAAAATGGGATAGCACAGCCTGTCCTCATTGCTGACTTCCTTTGTGAACACCTCAAAAGGAAACAGCAACTCTGTCAGGCATTTGACTAGGCCCCAATGGTCCATCTCAATGATCATGCCATTTAAAGTTGCATCTCTTCTTTGCATGACATATTCATTGATGGGTCTTTACTGCTCAAACAGGTGTTTACGAATGTAATAAGTGGAGTATCAATGTGTTGGCACCTCCTGTATGAGCACTTTAACAGGCATTTTATTATCATGCTGGAGGACCCTCAGCTGTTTCCAGGCTTTAAATGAATGGCTGAAATGAGTGCAAATTCTTCTCTAGGTGGACAGAAAGTCACTTCAAAGTCAAAAAAATCTTTATTCGGCTACAAAATAGCCATAAAAGAACAAAATAAGACATCAGGAGGATAGACATAAAATTTTAGCCAACATACTCAATACATACATACTCAACAACCAACCAACGCACACCACGACCGACCAGCCACCCCCCCCCACCACCACCCTCCACGCCTGGACCCCGATCAGCACCGAAGACACCATCCGCACGATGAACTCCATCCACTCCGGATCACCGACCGACCCCTGCCCTCACCACGTCTTCAACAAAGCCGACGCTGTCATCGCACCCCACCTGCGAGACATCATCAACACCTCCTTCGACACCGCCATCTTCCCTGAAAGCTGGAAACACGCCGAGCTCAGCGCTCTTCTCAAGAAACCAACAGCGGACCCCACCGACCTCAAGAATTACCGCCCCATCTCGCTTCTCCCGTTTCCAGCCAAAGTCATCGAGAAGACCGTCAACAAGCAGATGGCCGCCTTCCTCGAGACGAACGGATCCCTCGACCCCTCACAGTCCGGATTCCGAGCCAAACACAGCACCGAGACCGCCCTCATCGCCGCCACCGATGACATCCGAGCCCTGATGGACAATGGAGAAACAGCGGCCCTCATCCTCCTAGACCTCTCCGCGGCATTCGACACGGTCTGCCACCGCACTCTAGTACAGCGCCTCAGCAACATCGGAATCCAGGACAAGGCGCTGGAATGGATCATCTCCTTCCTCGACGGAAGAACACAGAGAGTCCGCCTACCACCATACAAATCAGAGGCCTCCGAAATCATCTGCGGCGTCCCCCAAGGATCATCCCTGAGCCCCACCCTCTTCAACGTCTACATGAGCCCCCTCGCGGCCATCGTACGCAAACACCACCTCAGCATAATCTCCTACGCCGACGACACCCAGCTGATCCTCTCCCTGACCAACGACCCCGCCGCCGCCAGAGCCAACCTGCACGAAGGGATGAAAGAGGTAGCCGAGTGGATGACGACCAGCCGCCTGAAACTGAACTCGGACAAGACGGAGGTCCTCATCCTGGGCTCCTCACCCTCCGCCTGGGACGACTCCTGGTGGCCCCCCGCCCTGGGCACCGCACCCAAACCTACGGACCACGCACGCAACCTGGGTTTCATCCTGGACTCCTCCCTCGCCATGACCAGGCAAATCAACAGCGTCTCCTCGGCGTGCTTCAACATCCTACGCATGCTACGGAAGATCTTCTGGTGGATCCCCACAGAGACCAGGAAGACCGTCACCCAGGCCCTCGTCACCAGCCGACTGGACTACGGCAACGCCCTCTACGCCGGGACCACCGTCAAGCTCCAGAAGAGACTCCAGCGGATCCAAAACGCCTCAGCCAGACTCATCCTCGACATCCCACGATCCAGCCACATCTCCGGACACCTGAGAGACCTTCACTGGCTCCCCGTCAACAAGAGAATCACCTTCCGCCTCCTCACCCACGCACACAAAGCCCTACACGACCAAGGCCCGAGCTACCTCAACAGCCGAGTCAACTTCTACGCTCCCAAACGCCACCTCCGATCAGCCAACCACGCCCTCGCCGCCGTCCCCCGCATCCGAAGAGCGACTACAGGAGGAAGGTCCTTCTCCTACCTGGCCGCCAAGACCTGGAACTCCCTCCCGTCCGACCTGCGCCTGACCCAAGACCACCTCTCCTTCAGGAAGAAGCTGAAGACCTGGCTGTTCGAGCAGTAGCGGCACCCCTCCCCCCCCAGCGCCTTGAGACCCTACGGGTATGTAGCGCGCTTTATAAGTGTCACTGATTGATTGATTGATTGAATACACAGGGATTCACTTTCCAACAATATTACGAAGCCGGACTGTGGTAGAAATATACTTATAAATCATAAAACAAGTAAAATTCATCATTTAAGAGAAGTAGGTGACATAATGCAGGTTGACACTTTCTAATGTTTAAAAATCTTAATAAAGGTTTTAAAAAAAGGTGCGTCTCGGTTTAAAGTAAAGTTTACAACAAAAACATAAAGTGCAGAGTGCTCTGTGCAGAGATTGAGTAACATGGACACAAATCTAATTTAGCGTCACAGTATGCATTACTTGGATACGAAACCAACAGGTTAGCAATGCCCATCCTGAACCTGATTAAATAAAACATCTTGCCATGATTAAAATGTAAAAAAATAAGATTCTATGCATGGGGAGCTTATTAACAACGAATGCTCTTCTTATTGGATACTTTCAGATCACCAAATCTGAGCCATTGAGAAAGTCATAACGATTGTAAGTGGGTATCTTGTAACTACTCGTTACGGGGCCCCTCCTGCTCATCCAGTGGTTTTCCTCTACGCTCCATCTTGAGGGGGGCAAATACGTGGTTCTGGGATAGAAATCGGACAATTCTCTTGTTGCTATGGGCCCGTCTCCTATTTGTGAATCCCAGCTACGTAGATATGGTATGACCTGGGTATCCCTGAAGTTAACAATTACCAGGTCTCCAACCATGTCCTTAGGACGGGAACCTATCCATCCCACCCTTCTGACATTTAAGATTCTTCCATCAATATTAGATGGAAGGGGTCTATTCTTAGTTAACCAAAATTGTACTTTATTTTTGAGGTCCTGATGCCCTTCAATTTTCCCGTTTATGAGCACCGGTACTCCCGAGAGGACGCACACATAAGGTGCTGCCTCTGGTGGTAGATTTATACAATTGGTTTTTCTACGCATATTACCTTGGTTAGCAACTGACCCCTCAGAGCTCGTGGCTACATTGGTCGGCCCTGGTCTAGCGGCAGATCTCGGTTTCTTTGTCGATTTTTTGGGTACTTCCTTGCTTTTTGAGGCTAGTAATGTGGAATCTAGTGATCGATTTTGGACAGTTTTACTATGTGCAGTCGTTTCGAGCATATTGGAAGCAACTAAGCTCTGCGGTTGCTTGCTTAGCTTGATAGTTTCTTCTATCGTTGTGAGCTTTTCCCCAATTCTCTCTATCCTTTCTATGAGCGGGGATAATAAGGTTTTAACCAGTTGTTCAAACTGGCCCAAAAGATTGGATGGTAAAGTGGGTACAGAAGTTTCCAGTATTGGACATACTTTGAGTGGTTCGGGTGTGATGGTGGCATTGACCGAGGGAGGACTTGAAATCAATTTGGATGTTTCGCTAGACTCCCCCTGTGTTCCGCACCTTTACGGTTTCTATTCTGGGGGGGGACCTGGGAATGCGTGATCGCTTGAGTGTTAGCTTTGTCTATTAATGGAAAAGGAGTTTCCAGGGAACTTTTATTTGGTTGGGGTGATTTACTAAACTGGGGGCTTCTATTTCCCATAGAGCATGTTGGGGGACTGAATTGCTCAGTTACCTGTTCTGCTGGGAAGTACCTAGTGTTACAAATTTCGTTTAATTCCCTCAGTAATAAAGAGTTTGGTGAGTCAGTTGAAATCAAAGGGGATCGTTTGCAGGACATAGTTTCTGGAGACAGACTCTGTTCTACTCTCTCAATTGCCGATGTTACCCTAGTTAGTTCGTAGTCCAGTGTCCCCTTGAGTGGACCCCCCAGAGAGAGTGTTTGTTTGGAGGCCCCTTTCAAAACCATGGTACAACTAAGTTATAACCAATAATAACATACACAAACCTATATCGGTCCCGTGGATATCTTAATAGCCAATATGTAGACCATTTAGAGGAAGCAAAAGTGTTCGTGGATAGTCTCTAGGTGCGCATACCTTAGTTCATGTCCTTTGTCCCCCGAAACCAAGGGTGGTTGCCCGGCCCGACCTCCTCTGGCCTGTGAGGGCAACAGAGGGCCCACCCTTTGCCCGGGCTTAACCCGGCGCACGCCCGCGCGGTATACACCCATTACAACGCATTTTTTACAACGCACTACCATTACAACGGAACTTTTACAACGCAAATACTATTACAACGCATTTATTTACAACGCATGTTTTTACAACGCAGGTACTTTTACAACGCATACCATTACAACGTAAGTATTGGTAAGTATATAATTATATTTAAAATGTTATATGTTAGGTTTTTTTTAAAGGGGTATTTTTAGGGTTCAGGGTCAGTTTTGGGTTTTTGGGTAAAGGGGTATTTTTAGGGTTCAGGGTCAGTTTTGGGTTTTTGGGTAAAGGGGTATTTTTAGGGTTCAGGGTCAGTTTTGGGTTTTTGGGTAAAAGGGTATTTTTAGGGTTCAGGGTCAGTTTTGGGTTTTTGGGTAAAGGGGTATTTTTAGGGTTCAGGGTCAGTTTTGGGTTTTTGGGTAAAGGGGTATTTTTAGGGTTCAGGGTCAGTTTTCAGTTTTTGGGTAAAGGGGTATTTTTAGGGTTTAGGGTCAGTTTTCAGTTTTTGGGTAAAGGGGTATTTTTAGGGTTCAGGGTCAGTTTTCAGTTTTTGGGTAAAGGGGTATTTTTAGGGTTTAGGGTCAGTTTTCAGTTTTTGGGTAAAGGGGTATTTTTAGGGTTCAGGGTCAGTTTTCAGTTTTTGGGTAAAGGGGTATTTTTAGGGTTCAGGGTCAGTTTTCAGTTTTTGGGTAAAGGGGTATTTTTAGGGTTTAGGGTGAGTTTTCAGTTTTTGGGTAAAGGGGTATTTTTTGGGTTCAGGGTCAGTTTTGGGTTTTTGGGTAAAAGGGTATTTTTAGGGTTCAGGGTCAGTTTTGGGTTTTTGGGTAAAGGGGTATTTTTAGGGTTCAGGGTCAGTTTTGGGAATTTTAGATAAAGGGGTACAAGAAAAAAATAAAATAAAAATAAATATAAATTAAATTAATTAAATAAAATTAAATTAAATTAAATTAAATTAAATACAATTACATTAAATAAAAATAATTTTAAATAATATACAATTAAAAAAAATATATATACTTACCAATACTTACATTGTAATGGTATGCGTTGTAAAGGTACCTGCGTTGTAAAAAAATGCGTTGTAAATACATGCGTTGTAATAGTATTTGCGTTGTAAAAGTCCCGTTGTAACGGTATGCGTTGTAAAAGTATGCGTTTTAACGTCATACATCCCGCCCGCGCACGTCCCGCATGCGCGGCTGTAGGCGTGCCTATATGCGGGGGAGGAGGGGGGCAGGAAGAGTCACAGGTGCGCCTGATGGTCTGCGCTCTGCCCACTGGGACTCGCAGTCCCGCACCCTCTGAGGCAAGGAACAAACAGTCAATCAATCCCCTCCGCAGTGTATCCAGGGGAACTTCTGGCAGGACCCTCCCTCCTGTTGGCAGCGAAACAAGCTCCACGAGACGGCTGCGAGCGGCTCCCGCGCAGCGGGGGCCGCGAGCCCTAATAAGCTGCGGGGGAGGAGGGGCGGGAAGAGTCACAGGTGCGCCTGGTGGTCTGCGCGCTCTGCCCACTGGGACTCGCAGTTCCGCACCCTCTGAGGCAAGGAACAAACAGTCAATCAATCCCTCCGCAGTGCATCCAGGGGAACTTCTGGCAGGACCCTCCCTCCTGTTGGCAGCGAAACAAGCTCCACGAGACGGCTGCGAGCGGCTCCCGCGTAGCGGGGGCCGCGAGCCGTAATAAGCTGCGGGGGATGTGGGGGGCGGGAAGAGTCACAGGTGCGCCTGATGGTCTGCGCGCTCTGCCCACTGGGACTCGCAGTCCCGCACCCTCTGAGGCAAGGAACAAACAGTCAATCAATCCCCTCCGCAGTGTATTCAGGGGAACTTCTGGCAGGACCCTCCCTTCTGTTGGCAGCGAAACAAGCTCCACGAGACGGCTGAGAGCGGCACTTACATAGTCTTCTTTTTTGAGAAAGTCCTGAATAATGATGTTGATGCAGTGCGCCAAATGCAGGACCCCTAAATAACCACCATTGGCAATAGCCTTTACTATATTACTGCCATTGTCCTTGGCAACAAATCCAATCTTAAGCTCTCTTGGTCGCAGCATTCAAAGACCTTGTTGTTAAAGTCTTCCAAAATGTTTACAACTGTATGTGATTTCTCCATTGTGAACACCTCTACTGTGGCATGCTTCCGAGCAGCATTTAAAATCTCAGCAGTGTCAACAACTGCCGATATTTTTTCTTTAGCCCCACAAAAGAGATCCAGTGTACAGCGATGCACATGTAATCAGTAACTTGGCAACTGGTCCACATGTCTGTGGTCAGGTGGATAGTGTGGCCAGCACTCTGCTGAAAAGGTTGTACATGCAATTCAAGCATATCAGATGTAGCGCTGAAATAGCAACTCTGGCAAAATAGGACCAGCTGAGAAACTTTCATTTTGGGCAGATGGCTGCCACAGATTCAGGAAAACCCACCCCTTCAACAAAAGCAAAAGGAAGGATGTCCAACGCTAACATTTTAGCCAGCTTTGCGTTGTATAAACGTGCCATTGGGTGGTTGCGTTCATACTGCCTCTCTGGCCTAAACATGGCAGGAATAGTAACCTGAATTTATTTCTTTCCTGATGCCATTGATACAGGTGACTTCTTGAGACCAGGTGGTGGTAGACTCAATGTGCCCTTTCAGTGGGGCAGTCACTGTCCTCTGTTGCCTTGGTGTCTCGACCTGAGGCTTGTGCCATTGTGATGTTTCTGATGTGGGCGATGCTACTGCACTGCTGGAGAGAAGGCTGCTTTGCGTAATGAAGATGTCTTCCTCCTCTTCCCCTTCCACCATAATCGGATTGCATTTGATTCCCTGCTCAGAAAGCTACCTCCCCCTTCTCCAACAACACTTGCAGTTTTTTGGGTCGCTAAGGTGTGCTTCCCAACGGATCATATGGTGCTTTCTCAAATGGGTCGTTTGGCCCCTAGTACCATAGTTTGTACCAAGTTTACCCCTACTAACACTTGCTCCGCAAAGAAAACAAATCCCAAACTGGGGAGTTCAACTTTCTGATGCTGTTGGTGCCACTGCCAATATTGGATTAACTGGTGGTAGGTGGGCATTTTGATGTTTGTCTCTCTAGCTCGGCAGTACCTACTTCTACTGAGGTGGTTGTGGATGTAGCTCACTGCCAAGACTTTGCACACATGGCAGCTTGAGGTGGTTGGATCTGTGTTGCCACTGCTATATCCCCTCCTCAGGAAGTTTGGATGGGGTAAAGTCTGTCTCCACTGGGGCTGACCTAACATCCACGTGGACTGGCTTGTCGTCATCCTTCTATTCTACATCTGCCTCCATAACTCTAAGGCTTTCTGGAACTTTCCTTTCCTTTACCCTAGCCTCATGTAAGTCATCTCGTGGCATGTTTCACTCTCATACGGAGGTGGGATCCAAGTGGCATCTAGAACATCAGAAGAGGGGCTTGAAGAAGAAGATGGTGCACCTTTTAGTGTCCTTTTTCTAACTGGAGATCTGGAAGACAATGGATCTTCTGGAGCAGATTGTTCTACTTCCTCGTAATAAAGCTCAATCTCTTGAACTGCTCCTACCTCAGGAGCACAACTTCCTCAGAATAAAGCTCAATCTCTTGACTGCTTCTACCTCAGGAGGAACTACTATTTGTGGTTGTGGCATTTGTTCTTGTTAATGTCCACTTCTCTGAGTTTCCTGCAATAATTGGGTACAACTTTGCAATAGAGATATGTCAATGTCAGCATCACTGCTCGTCTGCATTGCTGTGATTAGACTGGCTACCTCTGTGACAGACATGACTTGGACCTATATTGTGGTGGGGCAACTGATGTGGGGGTTCTGATCCCATCTTGCTCCCCAGAGGCGGGTGCGGCAGGCACAGTTTTTTGTTTTCCAAAAAACATCTGGGGTATCATACCAGTGGTGGTGGTGGTAAGGTTCTTCTTTCTCTCATTGGCTACTTTCTTGGTAACATGTTTAGGCTTAGCAGTGACACCTTTCTTTGGGGCCATCTTGAAGCTGGTAGAAAGCAGTGGCACTTAGCTTTACAAGTTGAAGAGATGTCTGATGTGTGGGTCACTCACGCGTCACGCAGTGCTCAGGCCTTCTTTACTGTGAGTGATGAGTTGTTGTCTCTTAATGTTGCTATCTTGCCATGCACCTAAAAGAAAAGAAGCAAGAAGGACATCAGTGAAACAGGGCATAGTTGCTGTTCAATTAGTAGCACAAACAAAAAGATATCAGTTAACGTGTGGTCATTGCTGTTACTCCCTTAATCAATAAAACAGTGTACATATATCTACTCATTCATAAAACGGAAAACCCCACCAGCATATAATTACTTTCATGGTGACTGACCACTCAGAAAGAATAAGAGAGAGCAAAAACAACAAAAACATACAGATGAAACTGTTTGCTTTATGTGTGGCATGTGACGTCACGTCACTCATGACGCGTGATGTGGCACTGACTCAGAGAGAGGTGCACTTGACAAATGACAATGGAAGGAATAGGCCAGGACAGTGCACTGACCAAACAAAATGGCCCCTGGCCAGTGGCCACATAGCATCTGGAACAAAGGCAAATGTTGGCCTAGGGCAAACACACAAACACACACACAGGCCAGACAAAGGAGGCATGGTAAAACAGAGAAAACATAATTATTTCAGCAATGCCAAAAATGAATATTATTGAGCTGATTTTTGTTTTACAACAAGAGACTGTTTGCATGAAAAAAACATGAAATACCACAAAAAAGCACATTTTGTAGTTCAATCTGAATCCATTCATGGCCAAAAATCTGTAAACACCACAGAAACTGTTCTTTCATACACCCATGACTAGCACTGGGTCCGCTGGCTGGAAGGCCAATTGTCAGACTACTAGGCCACATATTCAATCAAAATTTCAAATGTATTAAAAACATGTAGAAAATGTAGTAAATTGTGAAATATTTTTCCTTTACAAAAGAAGAAAAATTAAATGCAAAGTAATCATAAGGCTACTACTGAAACAACAGGCCACCCATCACAATACATTTTAAAAATCGATTAAAAGTACATATACATTTAGGTGGATGGACCCAATCAAACAAACAACACCAGTTTTTCAACGTACTTGTTAAATCTCATAATAAAAGTCCTTAAATCCAATGCATTAGGCAGCAGACACAAAGAGTAAATCTTTCAGCTCCAAATCCAAATGAAGCGTGACCAGAGATGGACAAAGCACTGGGAGGACCCTGTTGGACATGAACAGAAATTTAGAGACTCTGGGACACTTCCAGTTGAAAAACAAGTAAAAAAAAAAAAGACTCCTCGCACAAAAATAAACCACCAAATGTCAATTCGAGGAGATTTTCAACTCCAAATTGTCCGTTCGGGAAGATTGTGATGCTGCTCGGAGAGAGAATCTTCCTGAGATTGCAGCTGCGGTAGATCCTGCGTGTACGGGATCGCGTACAGCAGAGAAGTTGCGCTGGAAGTCGCTGGTGCGCCCGAATGACGTGTTGGCGAATGCAAAATCTCGCTGGAGCATGCAGCCCGCTAGCAAATCTTGTGGCACCAGCAAACAGCCCTGAAAATCTCATAGGCAATCACAAGCACCCAGCAAGTTGCTCCTGCACTCGCGATATTGCATTTCGAGTGCGCGGACCACAGAACCTCTATTCCATTGTGGAATGCAGAGTTTAATGGTAACTCCACATTCCCTGCAGAAATCAGAGTTTTTAACCAACATATAATGATTCTCTCTCCGGATGTGCTAGGAATCTTAACAGATGACCAAAAGGCTATCACACTGTCAAATTCAGAGGCACCAATAATTTTCCTGCAAGAAACATTGACAAGAGGAAAGTAAAAAGTGGAAAATTATTTTGTTATGCGTTGTCCTGACAGACGTTCCAAAAGAGGCCACACTAGTAGAGGGATTGCCTTTTTATTTTCAGTAAATTACTTATGAAATGATGCAGTTCCTAAACATCCAAGTAAAGCAGTAAAAACGCTTGGGTTTTATTGTACAAGATCGATTTTGGAATATGATTATTTCTGTTTGCTGATTAATGTGTGTGTGCCCCTGATTTGCTTATAATGCATCACATTACAATTTTAAAATGTATTGCTAATACAATCAGGTCCTACTTGTTGGTGACTTTAAAGCCAAACCTGTCAAATTATGTACTGGATAATTACAGAAATATTGAATTGGGGTGTCATTGGTGTTCCCGTGTTACAGTAGAACATATAAGCATGTCACTATAATTTTGGATAACTAAGACTATGCGATTATTATTAATAGCTGAAAGGAAGAGGACTTGCAGGCCAGGCCTAGGCATTAAGATCCTCAGATCAAGTCTATACTTGATAGTTTGAGGTTGTCGTTGGCAGTGGCCACCCTGCACAGGAGTGTTTGAAATGACCCAAAGAAATCTCGGTATGGAATTTGGACGTACGTGATGTAATGACACGAAAGTCCTGTGTATGGATCCACTGAAGTACAAATAATAAAGCCTCTTTATATGAAAAGCCATCTCATTATATTGTAACATTTAATAGTATTCAAGAAAATGCAATTGTATGTGGATTAAAATGCACCTTTACATGCAAAGATTACGAAAACTGCAGTTTCCCGTAAGTTTATAAACTATTTTAAAAGTTGTTTAATTATTATTTGGAGGAAAAGCAAGTCAAGTTACAGGGCAAGTGTAAGAGGGAATTAGATCGATTTACTGTGTATGACCAACATAAAACCACGCTGACAAAGATCTCAAGACATTTTATAGTCTGATAGCCCTGAGATGTGGGTCGAAATAAAAATATTTAACAATAGTAATCCTACCTCAGAAATGGTCCAATTGACTACCTATGGGATTTATATGTTATAAAGAGCAAGATAGAATTCTATAAACATCGCTTATGAGTTTTCTCCAGGTGTGACGAGCATTTCTTTAACGTTTCCATGACTGCCATGGGAAAATCAAAATCAGTACCTGCACAGCATGGAATGCTGCAGCCCATGTAGTGCGCAGGTACTCAGGTGCATGCATACAGGGGGGTACAACATGTGCCCCCCGCATGTATTCCCAGGCCCAGCGGCAACAGGAGGTCCTGTAGGGACCCCTTAGTTTCCTCTCCATCACGGTTTTCATGGTGGTGTGAAATCGCATTGGAGAGGAACCTTGTAATTTTCTTGGCGGGACCGCGGTGGTCCCATCATGCATATTGAGGTCTCAAGAATGCTGCTCCACCGCCAGGGATCTCGATTCCCTGGTTGCGGTGCTCCCAGGGTGGCCTGACCACCCTAGTTGTACGAGGGCAATTGGAAGAAAACTGCGCCCCCACTTGTCTGGTGGTCCATGGACCACCAGACTCATAATTAGCCCCTCAAACTGAAACCTGGCCAGATTTCTATAGTGATGGTGATAAACTATCATGACTTAAGTGGTGTGTTTCTTGTCTCATTGTTTCGCCACTGTTCTGCAAATGAAGGGCATATTTACAAGGGAAGTGGCAGAGTGAGATGTTAGCCTTCCTTGCTTAAAGCCTCACTCCTCCAAGGGTGTCTGCGTGCAGGTAAAGATTGTTTATTACAGGAAGATCCCCCTTCCTGCACATAAACAATATTGAAATTCTGTTTTCTAACTTCTATGTGTGCTGCTTAACGCAGCACACATAGAAGTTGCAAAACGGCATTTCAGAAAAAGGGGAACTTCCTGTACATAAACAGTCATTGGTCTTTTGCTGTTTTCATGTGTGCTGCGCCACGTTAAGTGGCCTAACGCTGCCTTGTAAATAAGGCGAGCCCCTATGCCACAGGAACATCATAAAAAGTGGCGTTCCTATGGCGATAGGGGCTTGTAAATATGCCCCTGAGTGTTTACCCGAATCGTGGGTTGGTAGTACCACACTCCCCTTGTATAAGAAGGTCCCAAGTAGCTATTGACAAATAAATCTCTTTAGATTTGTTCGGCGTAATTGGAGAAACACAAACTTTAAGAGTGCAGGCTGACTTAAGGTTGTTCATGTGGGGTTGAAAAATTATGTAGTGCTTGCCAGGTGATCAAGTCAGGTGGCTTGTCCCAAGGAAGTGACGTTTTCCAGACTAAAGTGGTGCCTAATTTTTTTATTTGCATTCTTCAAAAACGACAACTTTATGCTTCATACCGGTATATTCTGCACCTGCTTTGGAGTTGAGATAGTGCAGAAGTGGTCCACAATTTTGAACGTCTGTAAATAGAACAAGCAGCACCATTGTAATGTGATGTCTATGGTGAAGGGAATTTTAGAAAGTCATAACTTATTCGTATCCTTGCTCGGTCCATAAAGAGTTTTTAATTTTCTGATGTTTCTGCAACTGTACAATTGCCATTTTATCTAAGGAACTTTTCAATTTTGAGTAGTTTGACAATAATGTGCACTTAATATTTCGACTACTTTAAATCAAACTAGAAAGCAAGCTAATTGTGGTACGAATGATAAAGTTCTATGTTACACCTACTTTTAAGGTGTGCATTAAAATTCCTCTCAGCGACAATTAAAGATATTTCTGCAGTGCATTACCTAGGCGAACCCAACGATAAATGGAACTTGAATCTAAATTGACTCAAGGAGATTACATTATTTTTATGGTCGTCACAAACTAGATACATCTTTTAATGGATTTCTACATTTAAATAATGTCCACATTTGTAAGGCGCAAACTTAACACACCTAAGGGTATTCAGGCGCTGGGAAAGAAACGGTCAGTTGTGCTTCTTCTAGTAAAAAGTAATGTTTAAAAAAAAATGAAAGCAGGCAAGCAATTGATACTCTGTATAACAGATTGGTGCGATGGGTAATAACTCCCTATTTTTAAGTGTCTCAATGCATTTAATTGAAAGTCTCTTGGCCGAATATTTGTGTCCAACTCAAATAGGCACATTTGTTGATTTATGAATGCTAGCTCATCACAATAGGAGGCCTTCAAGTGTGATTCCTTTTATTCATACACAATATTACCCCATGTTGGAGCGGTGGTTGGAGCCACATACATTAAGTGTAGGGGCAGGTGGGAGCTAGGGTCGTAGCATGGGAGGGAGCACAGGAGGGGGTGCAGGGGGCATAATGAGAATAAGAATATTAAAACATAAAACAACGTTTAACTTACCTCCCGCCTTGGTGGTGGGACTTCCACATTTCAGCAGACACTGCAGGTTAGTCACAGACTCCCTGTCCAATTCCCGCACTGCAGAGTGGCGTGGGGATTGGCCTGAGCAGGCTAAAAAGACACCCTGCTCAGACCAAGGAGTCTGTGGCGTTTCTGTAACTCAAGTGTTCAATACAGCCGGGTTAGAGAAACCTAAGTGCGCATGTGAGTTTTGGTCGGCATGAGAGAGCCGGCCAAACACACATGAGCACTTAGGGAGTGCACTAGCGCTACACCTCCTACTCCCATGTCTCAGCTTCGCCACTCCCTGCACACAATGGCTGAGCCAGCAACTTTAATATTAAATCAATACTGAAATATAATTTTATTTTCTTGCTGCTGGCTCTGAGCCAGTGGGACGACGCTCTCCTGCCATTGCAGAGTAGCCACCACTGTGTTGGAGGCAGACTGTGCATGAACAAATCCAATTCGGGGGTGAGGCATCAGTGTTTCTGGGTGGAAATTACCTTAAAAAATCTGAGAATTTTCAAGCTCTTCTCCAACACAACACACCCTTGAAATGGTGGTAAGTTTACTTGTGTCAATGGCAGGAGTAAATCCTATTCTAGTTTGTTAGCGCGAAGGGCACATACACTAAATTTGTCTTGTAGAAATAAAATTAAAAAATGCCATTGCCCAAATGTAAAGTCATAGCTGTAATGATGAGACAAGCTCCAATCATGGTCCAATTCTTCATTAGTGTAAAAGTGGAGTCAGAAATCAAAGAATGATAACAGGAATCACAGATCCGGGCTACTCTTAAGTACATCACCAACAGTCATCTTACAAACGACAAACCTCTTTTGAGAATCATGAACATTCTAAGGATAGAACCAGGCGTGGGGGTGGAATGGAGTGACTATAAGGAAAGAAAAGGAATTAAGGCCCAATAAATGTGATCTTTGAAACAACAAAACATTGCTTCTCGAGATTACAGTATCCTAGTCTGCTAGTCTGCATTATTCAAAATAGCACAAGCAGAAATACCTCTGCGTGGTTGCAATTGCAAATTCGCAAAATATTTCCAGAAGTAGGCCTAGAAACTTGCAACATTTGTAAGTACCCAGGCATAGCCCGAGAAACATTTATGAATTGCTTGGCATGTAAGCTAGTAAAACTTTGGAACTAGAGGTAGTCTCCTTTGTGTGAAATGTTAGGACCAACAATGTAAAAAGCTAAGAGGGCTGGGCTTTGTGCACTGACATGATGTTTGTTTTTTTATATTGCAAGCCAACCTCCCCCACTGGGGGTCTGTTTGCCAGGGCCGGTTTCGCTTCCCAGTCCGGCCATGATGCCACCAAATAAATCTTATCACCATATGTTGCAATAACATTTTTAAATTAAAAAAGAAATAACCATTGCAGATCATTTTTATAGAACAGTAGCAGGGCTTCCTAGCAGGCAAGTTTACCTGGAACAGATATACAATCCATTTAGTTTTAATGCAAGTCACAAGAAAATATAAATCTGAATGACCCAGAGAAAATATACCATTAATCACAGTGTAGGAGAACCAATAACTGAAGTGGGCTTCATACCATGGCTGACCCTTTAAAGGGTTAGCCAATGATGAGAGAAAGTGGAGCATTGAGGGAAGTCTTAGCATGATATGGCACAGGGAAAGCCACCTGTCTGTGCCACTGCCTTGCTGACACACATGCATGCAATATTTGAGAAGTACTGAATTTTCCCATCTTGGTTGCACAGTGTGTCTGGGGTGCTCTGTTGCTGTTCCAACTCAGGACTAGGCAGTAGGAGAGCAGCATATCAGGCTGTTAATCTGTCCTTTCGCCCTCCTTCAAATCCAGGGGAGCAAAGCCTGTTTTGATGGGCTGCACGTGCCCTGACGATTAGCAATACAACAATACTTCACAAGTTGATCATGTACCTCCACAGAACACATCATCACTACCCTCACTTGAAGAACTTTCACCAAAACATCTATAACATGTTTTAGGGTTGCCATGCTGGTCAATGTCAGAAGGACCTTATATCAAAACCTTGTCTTTCCTTTTAAAGGTCAGTGCTTTCAGTAACATTTCGGAGCATATTCATAAAGACATTTTGGAGTTAGTAAAGTAGTACTTGTCAGTACTATTTTACAGACTCAAACATGCCTTTGTGAATTGCCCCAAAACATATAAAATGGGAATATTTAACTAATAGTCATATATAACTATCACATACAGAAAGGGCTGTGCCCTCTAGGCATTTTCATTAATAGGGAGTTGGACATTTCTAGGCTGGTTCATAAATGTGTGTAAGAATAGTTAAATTAAAACTTCTGTAGTAGTACGTTCATCACTCATTCTTGCTTTTGTGAATAGCCCCTCGGACATTCTTGACTCATTTCAGATTACACTGCATTGAATACATGGGAGTCTATTAGGATGGCGGTGGTGATCCGCCCACCATTTCTGTCTACCCACCTGACATTTCCCCCCACCATATTACGATGGTGGTGGGGACCCAGGCAGACGGGAAGTCTGTCCGCCACTTTTCCGCCAGTAGGCAATCCGCATGATTGCCTACCGGGTGGAAAAGACCTGCAATATGGTGGCGGTGCCTTCCAGGCAACGCCATCCATATTACGATGACTGGAGTCCGCCTGCCATCCTAACAGACCACATGGTGTCTCGCAGACATGGAGTCCTATGTCACCGCAAAAGAAAACACCCCCACTTAAAGGAATTTCACAAGCATAATAGTGATGTTCAAATGAAGTTCAGAGATTGCAGCACCAGTTCTTTTTACAAATGTATACTGTACCTTAGCGTAGGCACATGTAAGGCTTCATGCCTGATACTGAACTATTACAAAGGACCCCCTACTTAAAAATAAAATATAAACATGTTGGGAAGGCCTCAAGTGTAGAATGTGTTAAATAAAAAATAGCAAGCAGCACGGAAAATAATTAGACACTTGTGTTGGACTTGGCCCTTTTGGCAGGTTCACCCCGAAACTTTTTGCTTTTGCCTAGCCTGTTTCTGTAACCTGGTGTTGGTGATTTTAGGCCTCTGAGCACTTTTTCACTGTGGTACAGTGTAAAGTGCGTGAGCTCTCTGTGTATGTGTGGTGAGTGGCCTGCCGTCCCATAGGAATGCATGGGGAATATGTGTGCCCATGGTAGTTCCTTATGTGGGGGGAGTGCAGGGTCGAGTTTGGTATGTGCAAACTCGTGTGATTAAATGCTGCGCGATGATGTGCGCGGATTTATTGTGTCTGGTGTGGAAGTGCCACTTCTAGAAATTGGCCTGTCTGTGCAGTGAATGTGGATTGGCTGTCTGGCTTGTGATTGGCTGGAGCTGGCTGGTGTGCCTGGCTCCAGGAGTAAGGATGGGTCTGCCCCGGTGGTGAATGGAGAGATCTGCATGTTGATGTGAGGGAGGGGTGCACCTGGGACATGAATAGGGCTGGGCCTTCCCTACACAATGCTGGCTCCGCCCCCTGTGGTGTGACTGATGTCCCTAGCCTGTCCTGTGAATAGTGAGAGGGGCTGAGCACAACAAAGTGCTCAAGAACCAGTTGTAACTGTTTCTCCCCCTGCCCTGCAGCCTGACTCAAAGGGATTTTGTGGAGGAGGTCGGGAGCCTACCCTGCCTCCCCAACTGCGGGTGATGAGCCCCGGTCCCGAGATGGGGGACCGGGTGAAGATGCCGGAGTGAGCGGTGGTGCGGGGCTCCCAAGTGGAGGGGAGAGCCACGCAGGAGAAGTGCAACCGTGGCCACTAGGCTCTCCAGAGTGAGAGAGCCCCGCCCGCTGCACCATCGAGCCCGGGCCGAGTTCCCCCGCCCGCGCCACAAGATGAAGACAGCGTGCAGGGCCCCCGGGATCGGGAAGGAGCTCCGCTGGAGGCCGAGTACCGGCACAAGGAAGAGTCCCCCTGTGCCGGAGCCCGGTAAGTGAGGGCTGGGCAGGAGGATGGCATGTCTCATTCCCCGAGCGGCCCCGGGTTGCAGAGGGCCGCTCTATCCCATGTGGAACACAGAGTTAGGGCGGCCCTGGATGGCAGTGGGCCGCCCCATCATTATTCCAGAGCCTCGTTGGCTCCATCGTTGCCCCATCAGTTGTTTCTAGAGCCTAGGTGGCTCCAATGATGGGGGCAGATTTATCTTCAGAGCCAGATGGCTCATCCACCCCACAGCATCTGTCCCAGAGCCCCCGTGGGCCCAACAGTGCTTGGGGCATGTTTCTTTCAAGAGCCTAGGTGGCTCCAATGATGGGGGCAGTAATCATTTCAAAGAGCCCATGAGGGGCCAGAGAGGCCCAGGTTTCCCCCTATAAGATGTCGCAGTGTTTGGGCGCATAAGTTACTTTGGGAGCTGGTATGCTCCAGGGGGCATGTTGATCTTTTCAAGCCAAAGAGATCCAACATGGGGCGCAATTTGCTTTAAGGGCAACTGGGAGCCTGTGCCCCAGTTTCTTATTTTCCAGCTGCCCAGCAAGTAGTGGGCAGCTGCACCGTTTAGGTTGTTTCTTTCTAGGGGACATGTTCTTGGTGAATCCAGGAGTAAGACGCACTCCCTTTGCCCCTACTCTGTTCTTGTTCTCAGCTGCCCAGCAAGTAGTGGGCAGCTGCAACCTTTAGGTTTGCGCCAGTGGCGCATCCCTGACTGGTGCTGCGTTGGCAGCGCGCCCTGACATTCTGGACACAGGACATTTGAGCCCCTTCTTGATGGCCAGGGGGGCTGGTTTGTGGATAGGGCGCAAGGCCCTTAATGTGATTTATGTGCTCCAAATGTGTTGCAAGGTGATTACCTACTGTCTTTATGATAATTGCCTAATGTGTATTTCTGCGTAATGTGCTTTGCCTTTATGCTGGGACCTACTTCTAAATGTACTCAAGCTTAGAAGGTTGTTTTGCCTAGTATAGGTATGCTAGTCAGGTTATGTGTTCCTGCGTGATCTATGCCTAAGGGGATTATGATTGCGTAGTGTGTACCTTCCTTTTACTAGTGGTTACTGGTTGTGTTCTACACTTGTTTTTTTGTGCTACACTTATGTTCTAGAAGTGCTATTTCTGCTAAGTGTTGATCCTGACAGTGGCCCACTTGGCCCTGTCCTGTGTAAATAATCCTGCGTGAATATTGCCCGTGCCAGTTGGCACAATGTATATTGTGTGATTACTATCTGATGTGTTTTGACAATACAAAAGTTATTTTTATATAACCTTGTGTGGAGTTCCTTTTGTAGTGTGCCTGGGATGTTGTTGCTGTGTGTGTGCGTAAATGCTTTACACATTGCCTTCGGGATAAGCCTGTCTGCTCGTGCCAAGCTACCAAGGGGGTGAGCAGGGGTTATCTTAGGCGTGTAACTCCCTTGCCCTGACTAGAGTGGTGGTTTCCGCCTGGCTTTGGCGCAAGCCTTAGCCAACCATGAATCCCAATTCTAACACTTGTCATTTCAAATGACCGGGGCTCTGGAGAGAAAAGGGTTGTTGGAGCCTAATGCTACGATACATGATATTTAGGAGAGTTTATATGTTTTCTCTCAGTACAAGTCTAGAAACCTAATCATGTGACAGAAACAATAAAGTTGAAGTACATGGGAATATATGATTACTTTTTCACGCCCCACTTGTGATATCAATGTTACTCCAAACATACCCTATTACACTTATTGATCAGCTGTCCAGACAATAGTGGATGTTGAGCAAAAAGTGGGATATCAAAGTTACCCCAACTCTACCCTATTAACAGTTTTCGATCAGCTTGCCAGCACATGGTGGATTTTGAGCACAGGGTGGGTTGACATCAATGATACCCCAACTGTACCATTTACACTTATCGATTGGCTGCCCAGGAAGTGGTGGATGTTGAGAGCGGGGTGGAGTATTGTCAATGTTACCCCAAATGTACCCTATTATGCTTATTGATCACCTTGTACAGCATGACGCGTGCTAAGAGCAGGGTGCGGTGATATCAGTGTTACCTCAACTGCACTATCTTACACTTGTCCATCCTCTGTCCAGAGCATGATGGATATTGAGAGCAGGGTACAGTACCATCTGTATGGTATTACAACTATCGATCAGCTCTACAGAGCACAGTGGATGTAATGAGCAGGGTGGGGTGATATTGATATCCCAACCATACCCTAATACACTTATCGATCAGCTGTCCAGAGCATGGTGTATATTGTACGCATGGTGGGGTGATATCAAGGATAGGCCTGAGCGGTAAATTCCGTTACGCTTGCGGGATTTGCGGAATTTTGGGTAATTTCGCGTTCCGCGGAGAACACGAAATTGCCCAAAATTCTGCGTCCCGCGACTTCGTGAAATTTTTTGCGTGTTCGCTTTCTCAAGTGCTTGTTCGTGAGATATTTCCCCCTGAGCACGCAAACAGTGATTGCAAACAATAAAAAAGCATCGCGAACAAGTAATTCAGCGTGTTCGCGGAATTTCTGCATGTTCGCGAATATTTTTTACCATTTCACAGAGATTTACGTAATGCGATTACGCAAATTCCGCCCACCCTTAATCCACGATACCCTATTCCACTTATCGATCAGCTGTATATAGCACAGTAGATGTAATGAGCAAGGTGGGATGATATTGATACCCCAACTATACCCAGGGCTTTAAGTGGGCCAGGTCTCACCGGGTCTGAGCACCGGTAGTTTTTTTAAGGAGGCCTAGAAACGGGTCTCTATCGGGCTCTGTTTTGTGCCGTGGCGTCGTGTTCCCCGACCCCAGGAACACACAGGAGACGGTATGGTCCTTCAATGGCTTCTTTTATTAGTTGCTCTGTTACATTCCTGCAGCGCGCTGTGTCCCCGACCTCTCACCCCGAGGTCCTGCTCCTTACTGTCCCTGATCCCCTCCCCTGACCGGATGTGGCGTCCGGTGTCCCCTGTCCCCACCCTATGCCCCAGGGTCCTAGTGCCATTCCCACGGCACGACATCTCCCCCTTTGTTGTGAACAAACAGAGAGAGAGAGAGAGAGAGAGAGAGAGAGAGATAGAGAGATGGATATATGTGAAAAGATCTCTATCCCTCAGACATGTACGTGTCCACCTCTTGTGTCCCTTTACATCTCCTCAATCAGTCTTTTTGTCTTCTTGCACTCTCTTCTTGGTCGTTGTTCTCTGACGTCAGTTGGTGATTCTGTTTGTGCTGTGTCTTCATTCTGTTCTTGCTTTGGTGTCTCTTCTTCCTTTGTTTTCCGTTCTCTGATGTGGGAGCTGTGCTGCGTGATGTGATATCTGCCGGCTGATGCCGTGATCATAGGCCCTTGACTTCAGTCACCTTCAAAGGTTCCCTTGCGAAGGCGCTGTCCGACTTTTTTACTCGTCTCTGTTTCACTAGCACGGTGTCTCCTTCTTTAATTGTTGTGCTTGTCGCGTGTCTTCTCTGGTCAGCATACGCCTTCATTTTCTCTTTCTGTTCCTTTTCTCTTGTCGCGATGTCCTTTTGTTCTGTTTGCTCCACCTCTTTTATTTGTGGCAGTCTCGTTCTGCTTGAGCGCCCTAGTACCAGTTCGGCAGGGCATTTCCCCGTGGAGCTGTGGGGGGTGTTGCGATAGTCTCTTAGCACCTGACATAGGGCCTGCCCAGTTGATATTTGTGTCAGTTTTGCCCTCTGTATCGCCTTCTTGATGGTTCCCATGAACCGGTCTGCCATGCCGTTTGCCTGTGGCCACAGCGGCGTTATTCTTCTGTGGTTTACTCCCAGGTATGCCATGAACCTCTTGAATTCCTCGCCGGAGAATGGCGGGCCATTGTCTGTTTTTAGTGTCTGGGGCGAGCCCCACGCTGCGAATACATCATCTAGCACAGGCAGTGTCGCATTTGCTGACGTTGAGGCTACTGGTCTCACTATTGGGAACCTTGAGTACTCATCTATGATCACTAACAGGTAACTTCCTGTTTCCAGGGGCCCATAGAAGTCTGCTGCCAGCTCTGTTCACACCGCCTTCGGTAGTGGGGACATTTGCAGTGGTTCTGGTTTTGATAACGGTCCTGTTATTTGACAAATGTAGCAGCGCATCACCATTTCTTCCACCATATTGTCTAGTCCCGGAAACCACACTTTTTCCCGCAACATTTTTTTTTGTTGCTACAATTCCTCTGTGTGACTCGTGTGCCAGCTCCACGGTCCTTTTTCTCACTGTCTTGGGCATCACTATCCGTGTGCCTCTCATTATGATTCCATTTCCGCACTCCGATAGTTCTTCACTTATCCTTTTGAAAGCTAACAGTTCTTCTTTTTCTACCCCTTTTTCCACATAACTGTTGCTGTTCACGTTTCTCCATCTTTGCTGTTTGGTGATCTTCATTGATTCCTGCATGGTGCGATCTCGTTTTGTCTCGTACTCCAGTTCTTCCAATGTAATTGTTGTTGGTGTACTGAGTTTCAGTGCAAAGTTGAGGTATTCTTCTGCCATCGTTGTTGCTTGTGATGCTTGTGGCAGAGGGTGCCGTGACACATAGTCAGCCGGGTTGTGCTCTTTTCCTGGCTTGTGATTAATCTTGAAGTTGTAGTCCATGAGCCTGATCCCCCATCTCTCTATCCTGGGCGGTATTTTTGCGTTCGGGTTTCCATAAATTGTTGTTAGTGCCTGGTGGTCTGTTATGATTGTAAATGGTTTCCCGTAGATGAACATATGGTAATGTTCGCAGGCCCACACCACTGCCAAGCTCTCTTTTTCTGGTTGCGAGTATTCTTTTTCAACTTCTGACAAGCTCTTGCTTCCGTATGCCACTATTTGTCTTGGGGAGTCCCTCCCTTGTTGATGCTGCGCCAGTATTGCTCCTAGTCCGACTGGGCTGGCGTCTACTGTTAACTCGGTGCATAGTCTTGGGTCGAAATAGGCCAGATGATCCACTGCTGTTACGGCCTGTCTTATTTCTTCAAATGCTTTGCTGCATTCGTCGGTCCTCAAGAAACTTTGTCCTTGTTTTTTCAGTTTTCTTAGTGGTGCGCTTACAGTGGCAAAGTCTTTGATGTACCTTGCGCAGTAGCTTGCTAGACCAAGAAATGACCTTACTTCCGCTACATCTGTTGTTTTTTTTGCTTTTTCCAATGTTTCCACCTTGCTATGATCCGGCCGCATTCCTTTCCTGGAGAAGATGTGGCCGAAGAAAACCAGTTCATTTCACCCTAGCTCGCATTTATCTTCATTCAGTGTCAAACCAGACTGCTCCAGGTGTGAGCACACTTCTCTTAGAGCTTTGTTATGCTCTTCGTCTGACTTGCCAAACACTAGAATGTCATCGCTATAATTTAATCCCTTCAGGGCTGATGACGAGCTCAGCTCGTCATGGGCGTAACCTGCCCTACGCTGATGACGAGCTGAGCTCGTCAGGTAACGCGGGATTTTTAAAATCGCAGCGCGCAGCGGGAAAACCGCTAGCGCGCATGCGGTTAAGCTGTTGTTTATTGGCCTTATTATCTGTCTTATTGTTTCTTGAAATATCTCTGCCGCCGATGAAAATCCAAAGCTCAGACGTTTGTATCTAAACAGACCTAGGTGGGTGGAGAATGTTGTTATATATCGAGACTGAGGATCCAGTTCAAGTTGGTGGTATCCTTTACATAAGTCCAGTTTGGAAAAACGCCTTGTGCCTGTAAGACAGCTGATCATGTAATCCAAGTGTGGTCCAGGATGTCGTTCACGTTCAATGGCCTTGTTCGGTATCCTCATGTCTACACATATTCTTATCTTGGATGTGTCTTTCTTTGGGACAGCCACAATGGGCGACACCCAGGGCGTCGGTCCTTCCGCTGGTTCTATTATGTCTTGTTTTAGGAGTGCTTCCAGCTCTTCTACCTGTGGCTGCAGATGTATTGGCACTCTTCTGTGGTGCTGTGCGACTGGCCTTACTGTCTCGTCAATGTGCAGCGTAATTTGTCGGTCTTTCAGCTTTCCTAGTCCTCGTAGTAACTTGGGGTATTCTCTCAGAATATTTTTCCTTTCTGACATGTTGTATGTCATTGCCATGAAACCCATTACTTGAGCCGTGACGTTGCTCAGCAGGTATGGTGCCGGGATGTCTCCTTTCAGTACATGTATCTCTTCAGTTGTCCTTTGATCTTTGTACGTCAGTTCTTCTTTGAATTTTCCCATGTTTGTCACTGGTCTTTTGGCCCCCCACGTGAATACTCTGACCCGAGATGGTCTTAGAATCGGCTTTATTTCCATCTTGTCATATTCAGAGACGCACATAATGTTACATGTTGCACCGCTGTCCAGGACTGATTCTGCTTCATGTGGCCCCACCTTTATGTTCACCGACTCTGTTTTCTTTATTTTCTTTTTGTCTATCAGGCATATTCTTTCTTCGTCTTCCTCTTCTCTTTCGGACTCTGCGATCATGAGATACAATCGTTCCATTTTTTCTTCTACTTCCTCTTCTTCCGACTCTACTGATGAGCTTCTTGCCCCTGTCTCGACATGTCTGATGTGTCTGTTTGTTGGCATTCGTGCTCTTCCTGGCCTTCCTCGGTCGTTTCTGAATTGCCTCCCTTGGCACACACGGGGATGTATGACGTTATAACGCATACTTTTACTCCGCAGACCATTACAACGCGACTTTTACACCGCATACCGTTACAACGCATAGCGCCTTGGGGCGCTGGATAGTGGTAAGTATAATTTACTATTCTAACTCCAGTCCCCGTGGACCCTAGGGAAGGTGTTGGATAGTAAATTATACTTATTACCTATCCTAGAGCGCCCCCCAGCGCAATGCGTTGTAATGGTATGCGGAGTAATGGTCGCGTTGTAATGGGTCTGCGGAGTAAAAGATCCGTTGTAACGGGTGACTACCACACACGGGCATAGTGATCTCTTCCATTACACTTTCTGCAGGTCTGGCCAAAAGCCGGGCATGGGCCTCTGTGTGGGAACTCGAGTCCGCACCTGTAGCAAGTTCCTTCCGGCTGTTTTTTCACCGTCTGTTCACTCTTTTCTTTTCTCCAGCCTCCTGAGCGGTTGTTGTTCGTCATTCGCTGAATCTGTTCTGTGCCTCTTCCTTTGCCTCGTTCCATTTCCTTTAAGTGTGCTGTCACTCTGGCTTCAGCCCTTCCCAGCGCCAGAATGTTTTCCAATGAGATTGGTTCTTTTAGGATCCTTGAGCGTTATAAGGGAAGGGAAATCCTTTAAAGAGAGTCATTTTCTCTCTGGATTTCTCTTCTCGGAACTGAGGAGCAGCAACATTGTCGTGGTGTCACCAGGGGCTTTATGTGGAAGCTTTTTCAATATAATATACAAGCCACAGTTGCTGTTTATTTATCGTACGCAAATAACAACCATTGACAAAGCCAATAGTCCCGACTTGAAAGTATGATGTTACTTGTTGTATCACATATCTGGATGCAATGACAGAAACAACAAAATACCAGTCCAGCGGCACACTATGCTAATCACAAACTTTTAGCTTACGTTTTTTTAGCCACACCCTTAATTACATTGGCCACGCCCCCTTGGGAGACCCCCCCCCCCCGGTTTTTTCATCCCACTTAAAGCCCTGACTATACCCTATGACACTTATCGATCAGCTGTCCAGAACATGGTGTATGTTGTATGTATGGTGGGGTGATATCAAAGATACCCCAACTATACCCTATTCCACTTACCGATCAGCCGTATATAGCACAGTGGATGTAATGAGCAGGGAGGGATGATATCGATACCTCAACTATACCCTATTTCACTTATCGATCAGGTATCCAGAACATGGTGTATGTTGTGCGCAGGGCGGGGTTATAACAATGTTACCCCACCAGCTGAATAAATGGAGTGGGTACTTATGCATAAAATGCTCTCATTCTTGTATTTTGCCCAGTACTCCATCAACAAAAGCTCTTAGAAAAGACTTGACATGGGATCAACGTCAAGGGAACAATTTAAAGTACAATTAATCGACTGAAGATCGTTTTTTGGCAGCTGCGCAATTAAAGACGTGTGGCAACATGGGGCTCTGTGCTCTGTGACCTCACTGCCGCTAAGGACGATATAGCACGTCCGCTGAGCCACTAAATTGATGACGTGTGCTCTGTCTTAAATATCCCTCCGCGCCTTCGCTGGGGCGTGCTGGAGCGGTACAAAAGCTAATTTACAAAAACATAAACTTGTCTCACTGAAACCTTCGGCGAATCCCCATTGTCATATTCTACTTTCGTCAAAATTGAATGTCGTTATTAGACTGCAATTTCCATATTTCTCACTTAAACCATAAGTCGCTGTTCTGGCGAATGCGGAGGGAATATCCAGCTCTTTGCTTCTCATTCTGCCGCAGTAGAGAAAAAAAAAAGCGAGCGAATCTATTTGTAAAAGATGGAGTCAGCCAAGCTTTTCTAGCTCTTTCCTGTGGATGACAATTATCCTGCGGTTGGCAGCGAGCCCAGAAGCCGGGCGCCCCTGCAGCCCCGCCGCTCGGGGCCCGCTCCACAAAGCCGGCATCCTCGGAGGACGGCTTGGTGCAGTGCCCGGGAAATGACAAACAGAAAAGGTCACGCGCTCTCCCCCCTATCCCCCCCCCCCCCCCCCGAAAAGATATACTGCGCGGTAAGTTTAATGGACACTGCGCGGCTCCGCCGACATCCCCGCAGACTCTCCGGCGAGCGGCAGATGTGAGAGCGGGGCCGGCAAAACAAAATCTGAAGTACAAATAAGGGGAAACGAGTCAGCCAACACATCTTTCACTCTGAATGTTTAATCGTAACACCGTGCTAACTAAATTATGAATTGTCAGACTGCTTTACAATCGCAGCATCTAGCAGGGCGCCTCGCCGGTACCGTATTTTAGGTCCCACGCGCCTGCATAAGCCACTTACATAAGGATGCGCCAGTCACTCTGCTTATTTTAGCTAAAATATGTGCCTGAGCAAGACGCCCATTAAAATCAGCGCGCGTCTGAGAGCTGATTACTTTCTATTTAGTTCAACTTAATTTTGCATCCAGAAAATCTGGCAATTTCTGCCTCCAAAACTGAGATCAGAGACATGATGGAGTTTCTGTGCAGGCAAACCTGATTAATGGGACAAATATCAGCCGTACTATGTCTGGAACGTTCTAGATACAATACCTACCTCCAGAGAGGTGCACTTTGCATACAGGCATCTACAAGGCTCCGCGTTTCCAAGGTCCGACAGTCAGATCTGCCTCCGAGGAGTTCACTGAAACTTTGAGTCACTGAAAGAGGAGTAAATGGTCACTCTGCCCTCCCCTCTGACATCACAGATTCAAAGGTTGAACTACGGTGCTTCCATCAAGTATTATGTGTAACAGGTGTATAGGGTTTGGAGGCTTCACCGGCTTGGATTTTGTTCATTCGTATTCCATCCAGGCTGTCAGTGTGTAATTGTATCAAAAAAGGGGGGAACAGGGGGCGGACAATTTTTACCGGGGTCCAATGTACACGTCCTATGACATGAAAAACAACAATTGATAGTACAAGGTTCCCCAACGTGATTAACTAAAGTAACTCAATAGAACCTCTCTCTTACAGGGTGTGACAAAACAGGGAATGAAGTAATCCCTTTTCGGAATTTAGGGTGCCTCACACATACCAAAGGTTGAATGGCTGTTGTCATCCCACCCGATGAATGTCCAGTATCATCATTGGCACCCTGCTCCAACGGCAGGCTGGCGGTGCAATGCCCGTCGGGCAGCACAGGGTGCTGCACTTTCGCGGAGATCTTTTATTCCTTTTGCCAACGGGTGCATGTGTGTGAGGGACCTAAGAAGTGCAATAGTGAGCGTGAGTGAGGTTAAAACAGGTCAGTAGAGTCCGATAGGGGAACTTTTAATAACATGGCTCACTGCCTCATTAAAATGTGTGAAAAGGTGAGGGGTACTAAGGCGTGACGATTAGGGTAATCAAGCCTCATTCAACCCTCAGTCCAAGTGTGGTCGACATGTTTCATGCCCAAAGGGGCAATTCATCAGGACCAAAAGTGCTCATAAAATTGCTATAGGATTCCTCAATAATTAAGGAACCGGGTATACGACCTGACTTGTGTCGCAGGATCAACCCTTCATTGAAACCCTCCCTGGGACTAGAGAAAGAAACAAAAAAAGGGTACAATCAATAGTTTTATTTGTTTCTACAGACATTCTTGCATGAAATCATGGCATGCAAGTGATTGAGTATTGAAGGGGGTCACAGCCCCGGTGAATTAATAACACTCAGAGAGGGTGAAAAGAGATGCGGGACAAAATAAACTGCATTATGTCCTTTCAAAAAAGCCATTGGGAGTTATCAATTGGCATGCAGTATGTTTGATCACAACATATATCGTGCGCCACACCAAAATGGGTGACACGTGTGTGTCATGCAGGCTTAAGGAGGTGTGTGTGTGCACATCCAAAATTTAACCTAAAAAAGGGTTACCACTTAAACGCACTAATTATTTCCAGCAGGGCATAGCACCCTCAGTGATCGCGATCGTACTGAATACTCCCAAACAATGGTGAATGGTAAACTGTGTGCAAGGGGGTAGCGTCTGCGCGGAGCTCACCCGCAGTCCCTGGTCGGTGATCCCCCCGGCAGACCTGGAGGGGTCAGTGCTGGTTAGCTAGCACCTAAAGAAAAGAAAGCGGATCACCGTTCGTCATAATGTTGAGGAGCGGTCAAGCTTACCATGAAATGGAGTCGCAAGTGTCATAGGATCATGACGATCGTAAATCCCAAGCCTCGGGTGTGTTGCGTGTAAGGAAAACACGCCTTACCTGACTTGCCTCTGGCACAGGCTTCTAGTCACCTACCCCGCCCTCGTCGGTATGACCGCAGGAAAGCCGGTACAAGCGGTCCGTGTTTCCACCGCTAAACAAAGCGGAATGCGCGCGCACCATAGGGGGCGTGTCTGCCCAGCGTTGCTAGGACACGCAGCGTGTTGAAACATGGAAAGCAAGGACTACCAAACGTGTACCTGGCTCGTGACAATGGGCGCCATCTTGAAATGGGTTGGGAATCGGCAGACCAGTATTAACAGTAAGGAGTTAGATAGTAATGATTGGGAATTAAACTGGTCATTGGACAGTCAGCCCATGGAATGTCTTGTAAATCCATGGAATGTATTATCTGGACAGCATAGTCCAGGGCACAGCATCATTAAGGCCATATTCATCAGTATGTAGACGATGTACCCATCTTTGCTCCATTTTAAAGAGGGTTTGTTGATTCATAGACGGATGGCATTCCAGTACAGTCCATTGCAAACTTTCAGTTCCATGATTTCGTTCTCTGCAGTGCTCATATAGTTTAGTATGAGTCTTTTGACATCGTACGTTACTGTTATGCTCCATGATGCGTTGTTTAACTGGGCGCATCGTCATCCCGATGTAGAGCATTTTGCAAGGGCATATGAGTACATAGATTCACCTTGAGCTGTTACAGTTGGTATGTCTGTTGATATTCCAACAGAAGTCCCTAGGTAGTGCAATAGTTTTGCCCTGGATTGTTTGCGGGCAAACTACACACGATCCACAACGATAATGTCCAACGACTGGTGGAAGGTCCCATAGAGTGTTAACTGGTCGGGTGCTTGATTGTTTCGGGCGAGTGTGGATGAGGGTATCTTTTAGACTCGTTGTCCTCTTGAATGCAAAGCGCGGGCAAGGCAAATCCATGCCAGCCGTATTAAGGATCCCCCAGTGTGATTTCACGATCTTCTTTATAAACGTCGAGTGCCTGGTGTAGGACGTGACACATGTAATCGTCTCATCCTTATCTTTTGTGTGGACTTCGAGCAGCGACTCTCTGTTGTTGTTGAGTGCTCGTTTGCATGAAGTCTTCAGAAGTCGTGTGGGGTATCCCCTATCTTGGAGCTTGTGTTGTAGAATCCTCGCTTCATGTTTATAGTCGTGGACTGAGCTGCAGTTTCTCCGTATCCGGAGAAATTGACCGAAGGGCAAGTTCTCCCTCAGTGCTCTCGTGTGGTGGCTGTTATACAAGAGCAGGCTGTTTCTATCAGTTTTCTTCTTGAACAGAGTGGTGCTGATCGTTGATGGATCCAATTGAATCGTTAGATCCAAGAAGGGTATGGATGTCTCCGAGATAGTGCCTGTAAATTTTAAGTATGGGTCCTGCTGGTTGATCCATAGGCAGAAGGCCTCGCAGCTGGGGCGGTCACCTTTCCAGAAAATCAAGATATCGTCGATATATCGACGCCATAGTGAGAGATTATCTCGAAAGGGATTCTGTTCTGGAGGATAGATGTAATTCTTTTCAAAGGCCGCCATGTAGATGCCAGCCAGGCTGGGAGCAAAAGTCGAACCCATTGAGGTCCCACTAACCTGATGATACAGTTGTGATTCGTATCGAAAAAAGTTTTCAGTCAGGGCTATGTGGGCAAGCTCCATGATGAAGGCAACGGGAGTGGGAGAGGTCCAATCTTCCTGTCGCATCAGAGAGTCCACGGCTTCTAGTGTGGCTTGTTGCGGAATGCTCGTATATAACGCCTCTACGTCTAAGGTCAGGAGTAGATCGATGTCCTCCCTTCCATCGATGTCATCGATCAAGCGTAGGACGTCTCTGGTATCTTGTAAATACGACGGAATCTGCTTCACCAGTGGTTGGAAAAAGGCGTCACAAAATTGTGACAGAGGTTCCAACAGTGATCCGATGCCGGAGACAATCGGTCTACCTGGGACAGGGGTGGTCCCCTTATGGATCTTGGGGAGGGTGTAGAAATACGGGGTCACTGGGTCCGTTGTTACTAGGAATTCAGCTTCTTTCTTGCTGATCCATTCATTGGTCTCGGCTTCAATAATGAGGCTGGTGATGGTTGTCATCAACCGTTTCGTGGGGTCCTCCATCAATGGTCTATAATGAGTAGTGTTCGACAATTGTCGTCTGCACTCACGGTCATAGTCCTCATAATCTTGTATAACAGTGGCTCCCCCTTTGTCTGCTTGTTTAATAACAATGGAGTCATCCCTCCCCAGGTCGATTGATGCTTTTCTTTCTGCAGTTGTCAGATTGTGGAAGGGTTTCACCTTTGGTTTGTTTTGCATGCTGGTGAGCACTGCCCGTTCGAAGGTCAGGACTTCCGGGGGGACCATCCCATCACTTGGGGTAAAGGTGGATGGTTTCCTTAAACCAGTATCTGAACTAGGAAGCTCAGGTTGATTTTCAAAGAACGCCCGAAGGCGTATTTTCCTGAAGAATTGTTTTAGTTCAATTGTTTCTTGAAAACTGTCCGGAGTTGGGGTGGGGACGAACCCAAGACCTTTCTCTAGGACTCTTTTCTCCGTTGGTGAAAGGATTTTCTTAGACAGGTTGACAATCAGACTCGCCTCCCCCTGGCTGCTGTGCTCCTTGTCTCCCTCGATGTTGATGTTGGCGGTTGATCCTGCCACTGCACTCCCTTTTGCCCGCCTCGCTTGCGCCCTCTTCCTCTGCCCCAACCTCTGCCTTGAAAAGGTGGCGGATTAGGGGGGTAAAATTGTGGCAGGCCTTGCGGGAAAAAGGGGTATTGCCAGGGTGGTGTCATATGGGGTGGGCCATGAAAGGCTGGGCCTTGTTGATAACCTTGTTGCCAAGCACGTGGTTGAGCTCGCGAATTTCCGGAGGGGTAACCCCCACTCGAATCGCTACTCGTCGATCCCCGTCTGTTATCACTGCCTGAGTTCTCATCGGACGAGTAGTTATTCTTCTTTCCTTTGAAGCCGTCCTTGAGATAGGGATAAACTTTTTCCTTCTGAAACTTGGCAATGTCTTTCTCAAGTTTGGTAGTTTTTTGTTTTAATAAGAAATCATGGTGGTCAGACATTTCTTGATTAATCTCACTGAGCTTGGTGGTAAATGCCGTTTTATTGTTCTTGGAAGTTGCGTTTTTCATGGAGGCCTCTAGGGCCAAGATCTTTTCCAACAAGGCGTCCGAGAGACGTTTCGCTGTCTGACTTATCAAGAACAGTAGATCCTTGGTGCACTTCCAGGATACCTGGCACCAGTCCACTTTGAATCTTTTGTCTTCCAGAAATAGCCTTGGGACCAGGTTGACAATAAGGCCCTGCGGGGCTATATTGCTCCGCAGATATTCTGTCATCATGACACCATGGATTGTGATTCTTATAAGTTCTTTTTTCATTTCAGTCAAGGTTGTCCATTCATCAGAAGATGTACTCGATGTAGAGACAGGAAGGTTGGTTAATATTGACGGAGTTGATCGTAATGCTTCGGCTATGGTGTCTTCATTGAAACTTAGACCCGGAACATCCTCCATGTTGAGGCCTTGATTCTCTGTGCGTAATCAGATATAGTGCGAAGGACTATGCCGCCCAGAGCAGTGTGCGGTTTAAGTGGTATTTGGACTAGGCAGTAGCTACTGACTAGGGGTGGGCCAAGAACAGTGAAGAGTTTTCACCACTGGTAACCTGAATGGGTTCCCGTGCAGAGGGCACGCTAGGAATTGTATCAAAAAAGGGGGGAACAGGGGGCGGACAATTTTTACCGGGGTCCAATGTACACGTCCTATGACATGAAAAACAACAATTGATAGTACAAGGTTCCCCAACGTGATTAACTAAAGTAACTCAATAGAACCTCTCTCTTACAGGGTGTGACAAAACAGGGAATGAAGTAATCCCTTTTCGGAATTTAGGGTGCCTCACACATACCAAAGGTTGAATGGCTGTTGTCATCCCACCCGATGAATGTCCAGTATCATCATTGGCACCCTGCTCCAACGGCAGGCTGGCGGTGCAATGCCCGTCGGGCAGCACAGGGTGCTGCACTTTCGCGGAGATCTTTTATTCCTTTTGCCAACGGGTGCATGTGTGTGAGGGACCTAAGAAGTGCAATAGTGAGCGTGAGTGAGGTTAAAACAGGTCAGTAGAGTCCGATAGGGGAACTTTTAATAACATGGCTCACTGCCTCATTAAAATGTGTGAAAAGGTGAGGGGTACTAAGGCGTGACGATTAGGGTAATCAAGCCTCATTCAACCCTCAGTCCAAGTGTGGTCGACATGTTTCATGCCCAAAGGGGCAATTCATCAGGACCAAAAGTGCTCATAAAATTGCTATAGGATTCCTCAATAATTAAGGAACCGGGTATACGACCTGACTTGTGTCGCAGGATCAACCCTTCATTGAAACCCTCCCTGGGACTAGAGAAAGAAACAAAAAAAGGGTACAATCAATAGTTTGTTTGTTACTACAGACATTCTTGCATGAAATCATGGCATGCAAGTGATTGAGTATTGAAGGGGGTCACAGCCACGGTGAATTAATAACACTCAGAGAGGGTGAAAAGAGATGCGGGACAAAATAAACTGCATTATGTCCTTTCAAAAAAGCCATTCGGAGTTATCAATTGGCATGCAGTATGTTTGATCACAACATATATCGTGCGCCACACCAAAATGGGTGACACGTGTGTGTCATGCAGGCTTAAGGAGGTGTGTGTGTGCACATCCAAAATTTAACCTAAAAAAGGGTTACCACTTAAACGCACTAATTATTTCCAGCAGGGCATAGCACCCTCAGTGATCGCGATCGTACTGAATACCCCCAAACAATGGTGAATGGTAAACTGTGTGCAAGGGGGTAGCGTCTGCGCGGAGCTCACCCGCAGTCCCTGGTCGGTGATCCCCCCGGCAGACCTGGAGGGGTCAGTGCTGGTTAGCTAGCACCTAAAGAAAAGAAAGCGGATCACCGTTCGTCATAATGTTGAGGAGCGGTCAAGCTTACCATGAAATGGAGTCGCAAGTGTCATAGGATCATGACGATCGTAAATCCCAAGCCTCGGGTGTGTTGCGTGTAAGGAAAACACGCCTTACCTGACTTGCCTCTGGCACAGGCTTCTAGTCACCTACCCCGCCCTCGTCGGTATGACCGCAGGAAAGCCGGTACAAGCGGTCCGTGTTTCCACCGCTAAACAAAGCGGAATGCGCGCGCACCATAGGGGGCGTGTCTGCCCAGCGTTGCTAGGACACGCAGCGCGTTGAAACATGGAAAGCAAGGACTACCAAACGTGTACCTGGCTCGTGACAATGGGCGCCATCTTGAAATGGGTTGGGAATCGGCAGACCAGTATTAACAGTAAGGAGTTAGATAGTAATGATTGGGAATTAAACTGGTCATTGGACAGTCAGCCCATGGAATGTCTTGTAAATCCATGGAATGTATTATCTGGACAGCATAGTCCAGGGCACAGCATCATTAAGGCCATATTCATCAGTATGTAGACGATGTACCCATCTTTGCTCCATTTTAAAGAGGGTTTGTTGATTCATAGACGGATGGCATTCCAGTACAGTCCATTGCAAACTTTCAGTTCCATGATTTCGTTCTCTGCAGTGCTCATATAGTTTAGTATGAGTCTTTTGACATCGTACGTTACTGTTATGCTCCATGATGCGTTGTTTAACTGGGCGCATCGTCATCCCGATGTAGAGCATTCTGCAAGGGCATATGAGTACATAGATACACCTTGAGCTGTTACAGTTGGTATGTCTGTTGATATTCCAACAGAAGTCCCACACTTGTCCCTCTGATTTATGAAACCCCATCACAAAGTGTCTTTGATTGGATCATTAAACTATGGCACGCATGCAGTTGGTTACTAGTGAACTTCCTGGTGAGTACTGTGACTTTTCTGTGACTTTTCATAACTTCATGCCTGCCCCTACATATAAGCAAGTTAAGAACAACACTGCACTTTCTTCGACTTGGTCCTGTCACACAGGATACCAAATGACATCGCTTGCTTCCACGTCACTTAATCCAATCGATCCCTTGACATCTAAAGTCTTTGATGTGGTCTAGGAACCGAGTAGTATACAGCATGTAACAGACACCTCTTTTTACACACACCCTGATTCTGAGCTATTAGCTACTTGTTATTTCATGGAGTTACACATTGGCACATTTTCATAGCGATCACGGGGTTGGACTTTGTCCAAACATATATTGCACATACCATCAAATGCGTTCATACAAGGACATTCTATCATACCCATGGATGCTTATATTTGATGCTGATTCTGTCTTACAGAAAACAGTTGCTCCAGTCCTTCCTCTAACCAGTCCAACCGCTTAGTAACATTCATCTGCCTTTTTATTATTATTTTTTTTATATTTATTTATGTTTTATGTATATATTTCTTTATTTGTTTATTAAAGCTCTTGTGAAGTGCTCAAACCATAAATTGCCATCTCAGACTACCCGGTGGTAGTGGAAGAGGGGATTCGGAAGAGCACAGCAATGGGATAACATGCAACTGAGGCAAATTAAACACAAGATGATGGAGAAACCTTGAAGTGGAAGTGCTAAAACGTCATTGGTCAGTTTAGGCTTCTGACTGGCAGTAAATGTAGAAGTTCTTCAGTGGAACAATCAGGAAGATGGCTGATATGTGATTATACCAACATGTAAGAGTAGCATAACAGGTGATCCCTTAGGTGTTTTCTAAAATGTATAAACCCAATGTGGCACACAGGGATTTTGAATGATTTGATTTGCCAATTTATAAAGCAAAATCGAAAGCCCGAAGGCATCAAGACATTAATACAGTTAGTCTACTGTAGAAGGAGAAGAATAGATGGTCTCAGCAATAAAAGGCTTCATTACAAGGAAAAGAGATAGGTCTTCAATGCCTTACAGAAAGGTAGGTGGGCTAGCAGACAAGAAATGGAATAAGGAAGGGTATTCCAGAGCTTGGATGCAGCCACAGAAAATGCTCTCCCTCCCCATCTTACCTTTCGATATTTAGGAATAACCGGGTGGGTTTAAATCTTGTGTTTTCCTATTCCTCAGATATGGTGAGTTTGAGAGATGCGGTACACCTCTGCGAGTGTGGGTTGAACACAAAAAAGCTCCAATATGCATATTTTCTTAGATTGCCTATATTTTGTTAATGTCAGGCGACAAGTTATTCGGTCTATTTTAATTAAATACAGTATAAGAATTAGGCTAGATGACATAGAAATATTGTATGAGATGCATTTTTTAGATGTTTCCAATTCAATAGGCATATTTTTAGACACCTAAGTAAGTGGTATAAGTAGAGGGAAAGGAAAGGATCTGTCCAACAATTGGAAATCATAAGGTGGGCATTTCTCTTGTGTATTTTGGTGGCTATAGCAAATGTATTTTATGAATATTTATAACTGAGACTTTCAGATTCTTATTATTACTTATATTTGTAGTTTATAATTGTATCATACATTTTATGGGATTTTATCGAATAGATACATTGCGTATAAGAATTTGTATGCATGGATAAATTATTATTGTGACATTCAGATTCATGAATGTTAATAACATCGGATTTTATGAATGTATCATATGTATTTTATTGGATATTTTTAGTACAGATATATTACGTATTAAGAGCTGTGATATGTTTGAATAATGCTTGGTTAAATGGACTAAAGTCTAAATAAACTTAATATTTCTCTCTCTAAAATGTCTAAAGTTCTTTGCAGTAAAGGAGCACATTTAGCTAAGGGTAGGAACAGCCAGTAGGTAGATGAGGATGTAAAGTGTCTGAGAGAATGGTAATCTTGAAAAAGTTTAGACAGGGGGCTGGTATAAATATATGAACAGAATACATAGACACGGACAGATCTATATAGTAAGCATAAAGTTTTAAAGTGAGGTCTCATTTTGATAGGTATCTAGTGGAGAGATCTGAGGGTCGGTGTGATGTGATCTTTCTACCTGAGGCTGCAGCTGAGCTTTGGGTTTGGATTCTTTCTGGTTATCCTTCACGTTCTTGGGTAGACAGGTGAAATAACTGTTTTGGTAATCCAGGCGAAATAGTATCACTCCAATCTTTAGGGAGTATTGAAGAAAAGGCAGGATTCCCTAAATGAGGCATACGTGCTGATATCAGCGTTAAGTGACTGAATTCACACATGCTATGAAGGAGAGATCGCGCATGAACCTGACACCAAGTTTGCAAACCTTTTAGAATGGTTTTGGCAGCAGACAGGTGATATCAGGCCTAGAGAAAGGTAGAGGTCAAGCAAGTGTTTGTTGGACTTAGACACAAGATTTCTGTCTTCTGAAAGTTCAGACATTGGCTGTTGGTTCCCAAACTATGACCCTGGTTTAAGCAATTAGCAGTGTGATGATGAACCCCTGAACTGTCACCCCTGAACAATCATCCAGTTTGAGGAGAATCTGTGTGTCATACACCTGGAAACAAACCTGGAGGACATCCATAATTAGTACAAGGGGGATCTTGTACATGTTAAAGAGGCAAGAAGATAGAGGAAAGCTTTGTGAGACCCCACATATGATGGGATGGACCTCAGAGAGGAATGGGCCCAGACTGACTTGTTGGAAAGGACTTGAGACTAATGACGATAAATATAATAATGTTTTCTGGGAAATGTATGTGCAAATGTATTGCCTAACTATCTTTTCACATATTTATATATATTTGATATATTTGGAGTATTTGTAGAGCATTGCAGAGCACCTTGCAGTGGGACGCGTGTGCTATTTCAGCTCTTGAATCAGATCTAAGTCTTGAATGCAGGTTCTCCAAGCTATACCATGCATTGATATTCCTTGCTTGCAAACACGATGGTATGGCTGCCAGGGGCAGATTTCTATCTGATTTCCCAGATAATTGAAAAGCAATCAAGGCCCTCTATTTCTCAATCTGAAGCAGCTAGTGAGCTAACAGAGGTCTTTTTAGTAGTTGTGGTGATGCACGTCCAGTATCTCATAACTACCATAGTAGGGGCTGAAGTGGAAGCTATAGAATAGAATTAGAAATACTTCTCAATATGCAGGCATAAAAAGCGATAGTAAACATGATGACAAATAGTAAAGTGTAGATTTAAACACCACGGTTGTTTCTCTTTGCCTATTATCAGTGTTGCTACTTGGTTTAAACACTACAAAAGACTATAGTCATGTTTGGTGACAGATTTAAATCCGGCCTTTGTCAAAATGGGAATAATTTTTAAAATAAAGTTCACTCTTTATTTTTTTGTAAGTAAATTATGCCTTTGCTCCTCAAACATTTGATACATATCCCAGGTTGTACAGTTAAGTAAATAAATATTCAATTTCCCTTACTCTATAAAATGTTTGATGCAATAATAGATTAGGGCAAAGTTCCATTGAGCTCAGAGAAATAAAAGTTATCACAGTGTTACATATTTTTTATAGTTTATCCAGTAAGCATAGAGGTGTTTCTATATTAAATTCCATGTAGAAGTTACTTGCTTGGTTAGATGTCAACAGCATTTCCTTGTAGATTCACATTAGCAGAGGTAACACAGTTGGTACATATTTCCAAAAACCAGGGTATGACAATTGTTGAACTGTGCAGGATAAATAGAGCAGCAGTAGATATGTCCCACTCCACAGTTGGAGTTCTGCTTCATTTTCCTCTCCATAGGAGTATATTTCATTTTTTACTAACACTAATTGAAATGTTTCTGTGTTGCACATCTGAGTGAAGTTCTAAATCCAGGCTAAACAGATGATAAATTCTGGAGCAAGCGCTGTACTTGACTGGACATTCAGGCTAGATTCTATACATCTTGCGCTTCATGATGCCAGTAGTGAGGGGCGTGGCTTGGCGGCGATGGAGTGAGCAGCTCTAAGCGCGAGCTCCCATTGGCCAGCCGCCATCGACGATCATCCTGAAACCCCACGCGGGGCATGAAACCCGCCCCCCACTGTGAAGGAAGGTGCTGGAGTGCCTTGGATTAGAACAAACCTCCGCTGCGGCCGTGGACCGCCGAAAGTGGATCGCAGTGAGTGCGGCCAAGTGCTGAGCCAAGATGGTGGAGCCCAGTAGGAGACGAGTGCTGGCCGCCTGACAAACAGTACGAGGCTTGAGTGCTGGGGCGCCCCTCCTCCCACCCCCTGCAAGCAGCAGCACCACGGGCTGGGGGATCCTGCAAATTAGCACCTGAGGAATCGGACATGCCACCTGCGGAGGACAGTAGCGGTAAAATGGCGGTGGGCCCAGCGGACTGCGATCAGTGAGCCTGGGGCAAATTGACTGGCACGGACCCACCTGAGATCTGGAGTGTCTTCCCCCCTCTCGCCTCACTGGTCAGGGTTGGGTTTAGAGTTTGGAGGCCCCGGAGGCAGGTTCTCTGGGAGAGACCTGAACGCTGAGGCACCTGAGACAGGCCTCGCAGAGCACGCAACCGGAAAGCGAGCGGAGGCACTTGAAGGAATCCCCAAAACAAACACCCGCCGTGCACATTGCTGCGCAGGTGACAGTGACGGGAGGGTGCACCTGGACAGGTCGACACTGAGGCTGGCACTTGCTGTCCAGAGGTGCGGCTGGTAGGCGAGACGAGGCCTGGGATGCCTCCCCCTGCGCGGCTCCTGAGAGCAGAGCCAGAGAACGCACAGAGCAGTATGCAAACTGGGTCCCCAGCTGGCCTGTGTGCATAACGGAATGGCAAGAACACGTGCTCCAATGGAGAGGCATTGGGGGACTCCTATCCAGGACCCAGGACAACCGGGGGCTACTGTGTGGCCTGGACTATACCAGTGGCAGCAGCCACTGAGCACGACAAGCAGTAGGGGTCTGGAGTGGGGCCTTACAAATGGGCCTGATACTTGGGATGTGACACGCAGCAGCTTGCAGGGATGGCGTCCTGAAAGGCTGGTGAAGAAATGGAGGCCTACAGATGGGCACCTGCTGGACGTGACGAGCACACGGCCGGTGGGGATGACATGAGCTGCCCCATGAGTATGCGCAGAAACAGGGGCAATGCAGGCATGAGGACAACATGGGGATGTCCCTTAAGAAGAAGGACAGAGAGGATCCCACTATGAATATGCCTGCACTTGAGAGCGGGAAGACCTCACAGCAGGGGGAACACCCCGCAGTATCCACACTACAGGACATCTTGCAGGATATCACCACATCCAGTGAGCGCCTGGAGAGCAAGATTGACTCGTTGAACTTGGACATGGGTTTGCTCCGAGAAGGCCACAAGAAACTGACGGACCGGGTCAAGTCAAATGAGGGGGAGCTCGCTGAAGCACTGCTGGCGCTTAATGACATGAAGCAGCGAATGGCTCTGTTAGAAGCAAAAATGCACACACTAGAGGACAGAGCTGAGGACGCTGAATACAGGTCACGCAGAAGCAACCTGAGGATAGTGGGCCTACTGGAGAAAATTGAAGGCCGCAGCATGACGGATTACCTCAAGAAAAGGCTCAGGAAGGAGGTGGCGCCAAATGGATTGTCGAACTTTTTCGCCCTGAAACGGGCACACCCCGTCCCCGCAAAACAGCCACTGCCAGGAGCCCCACCAAGAGTGGTGATAGCGAAACTTCTCCATTACAAGGACAGAGATCACATCCGGACCCAGGCTTGCATCAAAGGAGACACACACGTTCACAATCCCACGATGCGCATCTTCCCAGACTTTTCGCGGGAAGTAAAGCAGCGGCGGGGATCCTACCGGGACGTAAAGCAGAGGCTGCGGCAACTGGAGGAGGCGTCTGACTCATTGGACAGCCATGATGGGATTGGTGTCACTATATCGCGGATTATTACAACGCATTCCGTTACATCGGAATTTTTACAACGCAGGATCTATTACATCGGATGCCATTACAACGCATGGCATTACATCGCAGATGCTATTACAACGCATGGCATTACATCGTAAGTATAGGTAAGTATACTTTTTAAAAAAAATTTAATTAATTTAATTTAATTAATTTAATTTATTTAATTTAATTAAAATACATTTTAAAATAGTAGTTAATTTAATTTAATAAATTTAAATCTATTTATTTAATTTAATTTTAATAAACATTGTAATTAATTTTAATTAATTAATATAATGAAATTATTTTAATTTAAATATGTTTAAAATTGTAATGAAATTAAATGAATTAAAATAATTTTTTTAATTTAATTAATTTAATTAAAAATGTAATTAATATAATATAATTAATTTAATTTAATAAATATATTTTAATTAATTTATAAATGGTAACTATAATTTATTTAGCCCTAATCACAAACCCAACCCTTAACCCTAAAAACACCCCTGTACCCCAAAACCCAAACCCTACCCTGAAACCTAAAAACACCCCTGTACCCCAAAACCCAAACCCTACCCTGAAACCTAAAAACACCCCTGTACCCCAAACCCAAACCCTACCCTGAAACCTAAAAACACCCCTGTACCTCAAAACCCAAACCCTACCCTGAAACCTAAAAACACCCCTGTACCCCAAAACCCAAACCCTACCCTGAAACCTAAAAACACCCCTGTATCCCAAAACCCAAACCCTACCCTGAAACCCAAAAACACCCCTGTACCTCAAAACCCAAACCCTACCCTGAAACCTAAAAACACCCCTTTACCCCAAAACCCAAACCCTACCCTGAAACCTAAAAACACCCCTGTACCCCAAAACCCAAACCGTACCCTGAAACCTAAAAACACCCCTGTACCCCAAAACCCAAACCCTACCCTGAAACCTAAAAACACCCCTGTACCCCAAAACCCAAACCCTACCCTGAAACCTAAAAACACCCCTGTACCCCAAAACCCAAACCCTACCCTGAAACCTAAAAACACCCCTGTACCCCAAAACCCAAACCCTACCCTGAAACCTAAAAACACCCCTGTACCTCAAAACCCAAACCCTACCCTGAAACCTAAAAACACCCTTGTACCCCAAAACCCAAACCCTACCCTGTAACCTAAAAACACCCCTGTACCCCAAAACCCAAACCTAGCCCTGAAACCTAAAAACACCCCTGTACCCCGAAACCCAAACCCTGCCCTAAAACCAAAAAATACCCAAACACCCCAAAACATATACCTCAGTACACCAAAACATATACTCCTATACTCATACTTATTTAAAAAATTACTTAAATTAATAAATTTAATTTATAATATTTAAAAACATAAATAAATATTTTTATTTATTTTTATTTATAATTAATAATAATTAAATCAATTATATAATATTAAATAAAATAAAAAAAATGTATATACTTACCAATACTTACGATGTAATGGTATGCGTTGTAATAGCATATGCGATGTAATGCCATGCGTTGTAATGGCATCCGATGTAATGGATCCTGCGTTGTAATAGCTGCGTTGTAACAGCATTACGACGTAAAAGTTGCGTTGTAAGTGTGCATCACCCCATGATGGAGCAGAACGGCCACCGAATCCGACGACAGAAAGACGAGGACCCCAATCAAAGAATCGGTGGGCTTAGGTGGAGACTCTGGCCCCTTCGCAGGAGGAGACACAACTCAAAAGACTGCACGCGATGCAAGTGGTGGCCTGGATTGGCGGCAGTAAGCAGAGTCAAGACCCTCCTGAAGACAGCGAAAAGGCAGCGGATACCGGCTCGGAGGTTGCGTCCAGCGACTCTTTGCCGCAGAGTGAGACACTTCCGATTGTCACACTGCAGACAGCAGATGGAATCATCTAGTGGTGAGGACTGGCAGTCTGAGAGATGTTGGACTCGAATGTTCTGGGGCGCTTCTGCAGTTACATTCAGGTACAGGGGTACATGAGGGGGGAATGTTGTGGGGAAGGTCTCTGACATAGCGGGGGAAGGTGGCTGCAGAGAGTGGGAGAGCGTCGACGAACAGCCACCCCCTAGGAATGACTGATCGACCTGCAAACAGTCACTCGTAGACCCTTTAAACTAGTTTGGATGTTTTTTTTCCTGCTTATCCGGGGGAGTGGGAGTTCGGCGACAAGTTTATTGTTGTATTGGGGGGAAACCTTGAGTTGCAGAATATTGAATACGATTCGGGTTCGAGAGAGGGGGTGCACAGTGGGTGCCCCACTGCTGGGGAGATGCCCAGACCATGGTAATACTGGATAATGGCTGACAAGCAACACTACAAATAAATGACCTGGAACATCAGGGGCAGGCGCACTATGACTAAGCTCCACAAAGTCCTCTCATACATCCAGAGACGGGGTGTCCAGATAGCTCTCCTACAGGAAACACACCTCACACAAAAGGAGGGGCAGGCACTACACAGATGATGGAGAAGGCAACTCTTCTACATCACCTACTCAGCCTACACACGTGGGGTATTAGTCTGGGTCCAAGCGGGAGATCCCTTTCCAGTTGCTGAACTCCATAGTTGATCCAGAGGGCCGCTATGTGGCCATAAAGGGGTGACTAGAAGGACGAGAAATTACCATGATTAATGTCTATGCCCCAAATGTAGACCAGCCTGCCTTCTTTGCGACCCTCAGCCACAAACTAGCACACTACTTAGTCGGTACTGATATAGTGGGGGCGACCATAATAGCGTAGACAATGTACTCCTGGACAGGACCCACCCTCCACTGCCACCATTCCAGGCGGCTAACGCTTCCCACGCGTTCACTACTTGGCGACAGAGATGGGGATTGTTAGATGCATGGCGAACCCAAAATCCGCAAAGTAGGGACTACTCCTATTTCTCGGCGGTCCACAAAGTGCATGCACAGCTGGATACCCTTTTGTGCTCAGTAGATGTTCAACAACATGTTGCAACTGCAGAATCCTTGCGCGCACCATCTTGGACCATAATCCACTGATTATGTCCCTGAAATGGACTCACCTGCCAGCGGCGATACCTATGTGGCAACTTTGCCCGTACACGCTGGAAGATCAGGTCTTTAGAGAAGAGATCAGGGGTGAGATAATGGATTATTTCCGAATCAACGCCGGGACGACTGCATCCCTGACCACAGAGTGGGATGCTTTTAAGGTGGTTTTGAGGAGTCAGTGTATCACACACAACTCGGGAGTCAGGCGTGTCATCATGAGGGAGGTAGAGGGGGCAGAGTGGGCTCTCAGGGAGGTGGAACACAAAAGGCCAGGACATCCGGAGCTCCAACGGGCACTCTTGGACACCAAGGAGGAAGTGGCAAAACAAGCAGAGAGGCTCAGGAGCTTTAATTACAAGAAATATTTAGAATGCACGCATGCCGAAAGGGACAAGTCAGGAACGCTCCTGGCTTGGCTTGGTCAACTGGCAAAAATCGAGCCGGTATCCACTGGCACTGGATACCCCCCATCGCTCACTTTGGAACGCTTGCGGTGGGAACCTAGCTGCCTACAATACTTGGAAGTTAAAATTTACCACAACGCAGCAGACCTCTTCGGAAGGTAATCTGGGCAAGGCAGTGCAGTCAGCGAAGGCGGCGATGGATTTTTGGGGCACACTCGGTCCTGAAAATGGTAACATTGCTGCGCCTATTATATTACTTTGGGACCTTACCAGTGTGGATTCCATTAGCAATATTCAAATAGTTAGATTTGATGGTCACATCCTTTATCTGGGGTACAGGCAGAAGGAGAGTGGCGTTGACATCACTGCAGCGCCCCACGGCGGAGGGCGGGATGGCAGTGCCAGACCTCGAGAGTTTCTACCTAGCTGCACAGCTATATTGGCTGATCCAATGGCTGATGGTGGATCATAACCCAGATAGGGAATGGTGCCCAGAAGTGTCGGACACTGCAAATTTGGCAAAAATCCTTTTGCGAGTCTGATGAAACACGACAGAGGACACACTGGATATCAAGGTGATAGTGCGCTGCTGGTCCAGATACCTGAGTAAAGTGGGTGCTGCGACTACCTACTCCACTGACGATGATGCGCTATCTTCCAGTGGGAGAACACTGGAAAGGGCTAGAAGATTTGGGTTGAAGCAGGATTAAGGGCGATGGGTGACATATCGAGATTCCACGCTCCTCCCCTTTGAGGACCTGCAGTTGATGTTGTGTACCCCTTGTAAAGTCATTCTCTAATAACTGTAACATTTATTAATTGTGTGAAGCATGAAAACTAATCAACCAAGTGCACATAAAATAGGCACCACACGTGGGAAAACTAACTGCTATTCTGCTAAAGATTAATTTGCTAATAAATCAAAGAGTCATATTAATATAGAGCTGTGATATTGTAGATATAATCAAATAAAATGTGTGAATTTGAGCTTATATTAGAAGTTTTATGGCAAAAAGAATGAAGATGATAAGTAAATGACACATATTTGTGTGCTTTTGCTAGGTAACTACTAATAGGGAGAATTAGAATGGTGAGAGGTAAACAGAAGGGTTAAAACTCTATATCGAACGTCTGTTGTGTTTGTTTTCATATTAGTTCCCATTGAGGCCCGTGCATCCTAGTTTGAAAATGGCTGTTTAAACAAAACAATGAAATCTACTCTGGGGAAAGATGGCGCCCACGCATGCACCGAGTATGCTAGAAATTAGTGAATGGTCTGTGCTCGGAGCGAGAGATGTCAAGGTCGGCTTGGCCTCTGACCGGGAGACGTGCCAAAGGATGCTTGCATTTAAAAGCCTGGGAAAGGAAAACGCTGTAACCTTATTATGAATAAAAGATACAAGGACTGTACAACAATTCCAAATTGGACAATTAAGTCATGAAAAAGCATTGGGAATGACAGGGCAAAAATTGAGAACTGGTTTGGACAAGGAGGACATGAGGTGATCATCACCACTAATGGACCAATGAGAAATGAGTGCGGATCCTGAAAGTTTCAATTTTGGGTTAGATAGTTAGTAAAAAGGGTATAAAAGAGCTTTGTGCGTAAGAGGGAAAAAGTCAGTTTTGTGGATTTTATTTCGCACCACGACATGCTGTCGGTCTGAACAATTTTATGGTGCAAAATACTTTGAATTATTTTTGGACTTTAAATTTTGATGGGGCAAAGAAATCGAATGCGGAGATCTATGTCGGGAGGGATACATCGAGGAGGATAGAAAGACAGTCAGCTTGGGAAGTTGTTCTATGCAGTTCTGTCATCTTCCTATGACAGATTGGTAATATGCTTTCTAATTTTTCATTTCTTGAGTGTATTTAATAAATGCTTAAAAATTGCGTTTGTCTAGAGAAAATGCTATTTTCCTTTCCTAAGGAATTCAGATAAACTTCTGTAAAAATAATAAACTTGAGCCTGTTGTTATTTACAATAAAAGTCATAACAATTAAGCAAGAGAATAATGGGAAAATAGTTATTGAGCTGGTCTTAATCGCTATCAACTGACTTCTACTACTTGGTCCATCGGCCAAATAGCAGAGTACCTTGATGTTTATTTCCTTATGTCTGATGAGAAAATTTGATATGTACATACATTATTCAGGAGTAGTGTGATGTGTGGATGTGTGTCTCACGGTGCTACGGGCCCAAACCGATGAGTAAAGCAAGTTGCTCCTGGGTTGAGTGGGATGAGATTTGAGGGTTGTTGGGGAGCCGCGCTGGATCACAGGCTGCGTACAACTTACCGGGGGGTCACTTCCTGAAGCATAGGGCCTTGACACGCAGGGTTAGGATACATTGGAAAAGCGGGGGCAGAGAACCGAGAGCATTGGCGGGGTGCAGATATGTCACGCTATCAGCAGAAAGTATTAAAACAGTATCCTGCCTCTACAAGGCCATACAGAGAGATAAGCAACAGCCATTAGAACGATTGAGGCTGAAATGGGAGGAAGATCTAGGCAAGCAGATACCAGAGGGAACGTGGGAGAAAATCCTAGAACGCACCCCGAAAGCATCCAGGAATGCACGTTTTAAACTAATAAACTACTATGTGCTACACAGAGTATATCTGATGCCAGGCCGCATTAGGAAATACTTTGGTACGGAGTCAGCAGCCTGTCTGAGATGTGGGGAAAGAGAGGCACAAATACTTCATATGTTCTGGGACTGCCCGCTGTTGCAGACTTACGGCAAGTAATAGGCGACTTGATTGACAAAGAGCTCCCACAAACAGCAGAAAACGTACTTCCTATTGGGATGATTTTCTCATACAGACAAGAACAAGGTGACGTGGATGTTCCAAGACCATGCCTATGTCCTAGCCAAGAAGGAGATAGCCAGGAACTGGAAGGCCCCAAGAGGTCCGCAGATTACCACCTGGAAAAAAGAACTGGCGAGGTGGGCTGGAGCAGAAAGCAGGTTAATATTCCGAGAGGCCCGTCAGAGAATAGGCAAGATGGAAAGAGCTAGAGCCTGGGAAACCCTAGTAGGGGAGATAATGACAGCCTGACAGGAGGAAATTAGTGAGACGGGTACTCCTAAAGAGGTAGAACAGACCCAGACAATGATCAGGAGGGCCACCAGGACTAACACAGCCAAAATTCTAGCACTGCACCACCTGACCTTTGCGAGCCACATGCACGGTCTGCTGCTGGCAAGCAGACATCGCAGTCTAACTGTTAAAATGCAACTCAAGGGGGAGGGGGTATTGTTTTGTGTTTTGTTTATGGGAATGGTTGTCAACCTCAAACCAGAAATATTAGCAGAACAACAATTGTATCTGTTATGAAGCTCCTCAGATTGCAGCAATGTGAGTATCAACACAGATCAAATGCAAAGAAAATATGGTAAAAAAAATTAAAATTCTGCCAGTAGTGAATTTGCCACCAACATGACATCTGAAGGTGTCAGAAACAGTAGCAGCCCACCCCCTGCCAAAGTTGCGGGCATGCAAAAGGTGGCGTGGGAGGGGGGATTAGGCAACCAAAAAATAAAAAGTAACTTACCTGAATGCTGCAGCCCCCGCAGCATTTCACTTTTCCAGTCGGCTTCTTCTGGGCACAGGCTCCCAGACTGCACTGCGCCCAATGCTGACACTGCATGAAAACAGCATCAGGATTGGTCTGAGTGCTGTCAACTAGCACTCCCAGCTAGACTGGGAGCCTTTGCCTGCTCTCTCAGCCTAGCAATCAATCAATCAATTAATCAATACATTTGTATAGCGCACTACTCACCAGTGGGGGTCTCAAGGTGCTGGGGGGAGGGGTGCTGCTACTGCTCAAATAGCCAGGTCTTGTGTAGGTTCCTGAAAATAAGTTGGTCCTGGGTCTGCCATAGAAGGATGGGGAGGGTGTTCCAGGTCTAGGAGACGAGGTGGGAGAATGATCTGCCACTGGTGGTCTCTCTTCTGATGCGGGGGGCGGTGGTGAGGGCAAGGTGGGCGGAGCGGAGCTGGTGGTTCGGGGTGTAGAAGGTGAGTCGTCTGTTGAGGTATGTCAGTCTGGTGTTGTGTAGTGCTTTGTGTGCGTGGGTTAGGAGCTTGAAGGTGATCCTCTTGTTGATGGGAAGCCAGTGCAGGTCTTTTAGGAGGGGTGTAATGTGGCTGTGGCGAGGGATGTCGAGGATCAAGCGTGCGGAAGCGTTCTGTATGCGTTGTAGTAGTTTCAGGAGTTTGGCGAGGTTCCTGCGTAGAGGGCATTGCCGTAGTCCAGTCTGCTGCTGATGAGGGCCTGGGTGACTGTTCTTCTTGTTTCAGTGGGGATCCATCTGTAGATCTTGCAGAGCATGCTGAATCAGGAGGACGAGACGTCGTTGACTTGCTTGGTCATGGAGAGTGCTGAGTAGAGGATGAACCCTAGGTTGCGTGTGTAGTCGGTGGGTGTCGGTGCTGCTCCCAGTGTGGTCAACCACCAGGAGTCGTCCCACGCCGAGGGGGTGGAGCAGAGGATGAGTAATGCAGTTGGGGCTGGAGAGAGCTTCAGTGCGCATGTGGCCTGACATGGCAGACCAAACCATCATGCACACTGTAACAGTGCCCAGCACTCCCCCACCAGCAGTGTCATCCCATGGACCCGCCCCCAAGACACATCAGAGCCCTGGGTGCGGGTCCAGGTGGATTGAAATAAAAGAGATTTCAAATCCTTTTCATTTGAGGGTGTTGGCAAGGGGAGTGGCGCTTGTCTGCCCTAATGGAGACGCTGCTGCTCGTCTGAAATGTAAAGATTTAAGCTTAAACCAGATGGGTTGTATTCTCTCAAGAGGTTTGCAGAAAAAAGAATTAAGCTGAAATCCAACACATGCTTGTCACCTGCTATATGTTCCTCTTGTCTTTGATTGAAACTGCCAAACTGGAATGATGTGTGCAATTTTTATCCAGTAAATTGTTTTTTATAAACTTTGTTGTGGGTGGATTTTTGTGAGCATTCATCATTGCAAATAATATGCCATCTACCCATAGAAGAATGAAAGAGAGAAGCTGGCACTGAGCCTACTGTGCATAGAGTGGAACTCTCTCTTCCTGTTCTTCTAATGCCTCATGCTTGATTGCTCCCTTGTCATTGTTGACTTGGACACTAGAAAGACGGTGTCACAGCATCCTTTGTCTGTAGAATCTCTAGACAAATTTTGGAAAACCAAGCAGATTCATGTTTCACTGTAAGTTATTGCTGTTTTATGGGCTAGCAGTTGAGAACTAAGGGACACCCAAAACTTGTATGTTTCTCTTTTTGCGTTATTTTATTTATTGTTGGATGAGAAGATGGATGCAATTAGGCCCTTTCCAGAACTCAAGCCATAACGGTAGGCAGTAGGTAGTTCATATTGTGTCAAGATTCTTCTACAGGGTATTCTTTGTTAATATTGCCTTCTTCTTACACCTATTGTAGGAGAATGTGGAGACAGGGTCTCCAATTTTGTTTTTACATTTTGGAGGGTTTTGGTGGCCTTGTCGTGGCCCCAGAAATGTGTAATGTATTTGTCCTACTCTGATGTGGGTACTATAAACTTGGCTAATGTTGAGGCAGGGTGTGTGGGTCTGGAATTGCCTCAATATATTCGCCTCAAATTCTCGGCATTTTATTTCTATGCTTTATGTATGTCAGGGAATGTTAAAGACCTAGGGATGACTCAAATATATTCTCTTTCCATATGTTCATGTCTTGGGTGTCCACAGAGGTGTTTCTCAACCTTTTTTTGAATGTTCCTTTTGTGTGTTTATGCTGCCAGTTACAACCTAATGTCTAAATAGCTTTCCCTCAACTCCTAGCAGTGCACATTAGTAATGTATTCCATCCAGGCTATATTATAGTGATCACATTAGAACACAGTAGATGGATTACAGTGGATAAGGCAAATACTTAAAAACAAATAGATCATGTATGTTTACAGAGTTGCGAGTTTCAGGACAAATTACATTCAGGATAAAATGTTGCTGTGGAGTGCATTTATGCAAACTGGGATCCACCTTATTAGTGAGGTATCATGTATCAATGATCTGGGGTCTTCAGCAACTGGTGTCAGACCCTTAGTGTTGCATACAAAATGAATGGTAGAGGAAGCTCTGGAGATGGAATATGCTTCATTACCATTTTATATCACCCCCTCAGTACCTGGTACAGGTTGAAGTGGAGTAGTGGTCTCCTTTATTCTCACATAGAAAATGCCTGCTGCTTTCCCCTGCTACCCTGAATTCCCCAGTGGTACCTTTTAAGAATTACTGGATAGAAAGAGCAGTAGACAGATGTTTAATTTCCTAAGGCGAAAAAGTTGATACTAGAAAAATCCAGAGATCAAAGAGGGGAAGAATCGCATGGCTAGAGAAATCAGGAATAATTTCATCTTTATGTGAGGATCAATTATTTGAGCTTCCAGATTGAGCAACCATGACTTAATTGCCAGCAAAGTTGTAAAACATTGGGAGTAAGAACCGGCACCTTTCAATAGAGAAATACGTGTGCTGACCTGGAAAAAGACACACTTTGCAAAATTAAGTTTTGATTGCCATTTTATTAGGACAAATCCATAGGCCTCAATTTCAACAAGCATTTGCAATGCAATAGGTCTCGCATTAGGAAAGTTTGAGCTATTAGTATTGTAAATCCACATTTTTTTATTTATGTGCTGGTTTTGAAAATAGTGAAATTAATAGCTTTGTCATTTACAATGCCAATAGTTTTAACTTTCGCAAATGTGACACCTATAGCATTTGTAATGCAATATGTGTTGTATTTACCGGACTTAGATGTATTCATATTACAAATAACAATGGCTTTTATTTTTTAAAATAATTAATATTTAACCCCTTCAGTGCTGCCGTCGGACGTTTGGCTGGTGCTGCGAACGTTCAACGGCCGACGCAGCCCCGCCCACTCTTTAAAACCGCCGCACTGCCGCGAAAAAAGGCCGCGGCTAACGGGTTAAATAAAAGTTATTGTAATTTATAATGGCAATAGCTTAAGCTTTTGCAAATAACTTTTGTGAAGATTATGTTCAGTGTATTTTATTGCGACGAAAATAAAAGAACAGAAGTGAAATATTAACATCTTTTTGTGACATTTGTAATAAAGCTTGAAACATTGAGAGAACATATTTGAACCAGTTGTTGTTGAATGGTTGTACAGATTGATGCTGAGGTGGCGCTGAGTGATGTTGTGGTGGCGACGAGTGATGCTATTGCGTTCAGTGATGCTGTGGTAGCACATAGTGATGTTGGGGTGCCCCTGAGTGATGCAGTGGTGGTGCTGAGTGATGCTGTGGTGATGCGAGAGATAGAGTGAGGGCGATAGATAGATAGAGGGAGGGCGATAGATGGATAGATAGATAGAGTGAGTGCGATAGATAGATAGATAGATAGAGTGAGGGCGATAGATAGAGTGAGGGCGATAGAGTGAGGGTGATAGATGGAGTGAGGGTGATAGATAGAGTGGGGGCGATAGATAGATTGAGGGAGATAGATAGAGGGAGGGCGATAGATAGAATAAGGGCGATAGAGTGAGGGCGATAGAGTGATGAAGATAGAGTGTGGGCGATAGAGTGAGGGCGATAGATAGATAGATAGATAGATAGATAGATAGATAGATAGATAGATAGATAGATAGATAGATAGATAGATAGATAGATAGATAGATAGATAGATAGATAGATAGATAGATAGATAGATAGATAGATAGAGTGAGGGCGATAGATACAGTGAGGGCGATAGATAAAGTGAGGGCAATAGATAGTGAGGGCGATAGATAGATAGATAGATAGATAGATAGATAGATAGATAGATAGATAGATAGATAGATAGATAGATAGATAGATAGATAGATAGATAGATAGGTAGAGGGCGTGCACTGACAACTGGTGGTGTGTGTCTGGTGCAAGTGTGTATTGACGGCTCGTGGCGTGTGTACCTTTTGAAAGCGTGCACTGACGGCAGGTGGTGTTTGCCTGGTGAAAGCGTGCACTGGCGTTTGGTGGTGTGTTTGTGGCTGGTGAAAGCATGCAGTGACGGCTGGTGGTGTGTGTGTGTGAATGGTGAAATTGTGCACTGACGGCTGGTGGTGTGTGTATGCCTGGTGAAAGCGTGCAGTGACGGCTGGTATCTGATTAGTACAATTGCATTTGACATTTAGGAATAAGACAAGGAAGATATTATTCTTCCTTTTGCACCCCACCCACCCTTGTCTGCTTAGTGCATGAAGATGCAAGGTTCCGTTCTATCTATTTCCTAATTACATTGCAGAGTGTAAATAGTAATAAAGCATACTTTGACACTGCGACTACCTGCTCATCTTTTTAACTATTGGACTATAAAACTATGATTGTACACGTTTATCAAAACATGCGGCCCGCAGATTACAGGCCCTTTGTTTATGGTCAATAGAAGGTCCCAAAGTCTCTCCCTGCCCCTCACCCCTTGCCCCCATAACAGAAATTTTGTGTATCCTATACCCCTGGGAGGAATATACTTTTTGCTTTTATCAGCCAACCAAATCACCTCACTCTGCATGAGAGACGGGGCACTAGTGTCTTATTCCAAGCAGTCGAGCCTCCTCTCATTACATGTATATGCCTCGTCAACATAAACTACTACAGACGAGAATGGGACAGCACAAGAGATGCGTTGTCTGCTGTCACTGACATCCGCCACAGGTGCGATACAGCCCTTAAAGTTGAATGACTCACCACCACGTCCTCGATGATGCTCTGCAACTGCTCCATCGGCACCATGGGGAGCGCCATGACCCCTCTTTCCCACCCGTGAAGCCGGTGCCAAGCACCTCCGTTTTAGAGACCCCTGAGCACGAGAGAAGCACAACAGAGCTCCAAGAGGCTGAGAAGGAGCCCCTGACATAGAGGAAGGACGTGCCTGGAATAACACCCGCTGGCGAGATGCAACCGTAACTGCCAACTTGGAAAGGGAAATAAGTGCTTTACTTTAATAGGCATCGAGCGTCTGGTGAAGAAATTGTTGGAAAAAGTATAACCAGGTATTTGTAGTAAATCATTATGTAAACAGTTGTTCGTAGAGCAACTCAAAACATTTAATAATTATTTGTAGTATTCAAGAAACAAGGCATGCAAAATAATTAGTGAGATTAACAACAAGCTCAGAATCCGGGCTGTGAGGAGACCTGGGAGGGCGGGGGCTGCCCGCGCATGTGAGCCATTTCTAACTTTTGTTCTGAAGAGCCCTGGTTAGAAATGCCGCGCATGCGCGGGCAGCCCCCACCCTCCCAGGTCCGGCAGCTGAAGTCCCGGGTCCCAGGAGGGGTCCCGGGTGAAGAACATCAGAAAGCACTGCGGGCTCCCATGCCTAAGGGGAGACCCCCGCGAAGTGCTGCCAGAGGAGCTCGAGTGCTCTGCGGGGCTCCCATGAGAAGCCCCGCGTGTGCCAGATGATGCAGAGATGACACCAGCACAGCGACAAGAGCCCGGTGAGGTAAGGGGGATGGGTGGGGGGTGCGTGTGTGTGTGTGCGCACGTGTGTCTGTTTGTGTGTGTGTGCACGCATGTGTCTGTTTGTGTGTGTGCGCACGTGTGTGTATGTGTTATCCGCTCCCTGGTAATGTGGCACAGAAGATGTGCACAGCGTGTGGGTGAATGTGCGCGCTCACATGGGAGAATCCCCTGTGCGTGCCCATCCCCTGTCACACATTCCCAGGAAGTAGATGGCAATAGATGCTTCGCTGGACGCAGTGCTTCGCACTGCTTCACCAGCTCGACCTGAAAAGGGGCAGCTAACCCATGTCCAACAGATAGCCCAAGGTTCCAAACGCTGAGGGACTGACTGACAAATGGACTCGGCATTCTTGGTGGAGGCTCCACAGCCGTGGTGGGTGGTCTCCGCACTTGGGGCAGAATCTCGCAATGAGTATTCTCATTGTGGAGATTCCGCTCAAGTGCGGAGACTCTCCCATTACTGCGGGGCCTCCACCATGAGCGCGGAGGCCCTTTGTGAATCAGGCCCGGAGAGAACTTTAGGAAGGCAGAAAGGAACTAGTATCCAGGGGAGTGCAACATTAGATTTCAAGGCGCAAACAGTAATTGAGGGAGAGGTAAGGCAATGCTATGTGTGCATGTGGCAGCAGGATAAACAAAGCCTTTGCAAGGTATCACATTTTGCTCTGGGACACAGCATACTTCACATTTCGGGCAAACAAGGGCGAAAAGTTGCAAAGGCAGAGAACTCTACATTTTGAGAAAACAAGTAAACATATTGCACAGCAGGGGCGCCACCTATGAAGGAACTGCTGCAGAGATGGACCAAAATATTCCTGAAGGCGACATGGCAGAAGCATTCTAGCAGTAGTGATGCAGGCTGATTTCCACGAATACTGCTGACTTACAAGGGCTTGGTAATTAATATTTGTCAAGTCTCAGAAGCACAGCCAGGACAGTCCTACAGTAGTAGGAGCTGTGCTGAAGGGACAATTATGTATCTATTTTTCAAAGCACATATGGCTACGGCTTGTTTGGCAGGCTGCTCTCCACAGCAGAGGTTAAAAAAATCCAGAGTTATTTTGCATAAAAGCATGTTGAAACTTGCAAAGTAGGCAGTGTCACAGAAGCACACTATCCCATATGGTGCATTTCACATGCAGAATGTTCAGTGGCATTGGAACTTGTTTTGCGGGATAACATCAAGTAGTTCCTAATCATGGCCTGGCAATTTTGGATTGCCTTTTCTTTACTCACCAAGGTTGTATAAAAATCCTTAAAAGAGCCTTAAAAAGCCTTAAAGAGATGGATTAAAACAACCAAGCCCATCTGACCTCATGAGGTTTGTCAGCTGGATCCACTTTCTGCTGATAGTGCTCAGATGAAATGTAACTCATTTCAGCAGACAGCGGTTCCACGCTGCAAAGGTAATCAATGTCCTCCATTTGTACAACTTGATGAAGATGAAGTAGGAGGCAGTGAGTGATGGCAAGTCTTATCCAAGGCATGTTTCTACGCCTCTGAAACCTGGATTCTGCAATACAATATGAATGCGCATCCAGAGTAGGTGCGGCCTAAATATTTCTTTCTTTCTTCCCTTTATAAAACTTCAGCATTATTTAATACATTTCTCAAATGAATGAGTGTATAAGTCATTTGCTTTGTTGCTACATATGGGTTCGAATGGGGTGCGCAAAGCTTCACTGTTTTTTGAGAATATTTCATGCAAAAAATACATAAAGGTTGAGAAGTTCTACATGAGTCTGTCTTTCGCTTTAAAACTGGGACTTTGGGGAGTTTAAGTGGCTGCAAGGAGAAGTTGACGGAGGTAATACTAACAAATTGATGGTTCGGCACAGTTTCAAAGTAACACCGCAAAAAGCAAAGCAGTTTGTGCACTTGCATATAAATGATTGCAAGCTTCTTTGTGCAAGATAATTTCAGAGTGAAACTAACCATAGAAAATATGCGGAAATAACCAGCCACTACTAACGCTCGCAAGATATAAACTACGCATAGTGGCGAAACGCAAAATGATGGGGCTCCCCTGCAGAATGTGAGGAGTGGCCTTAGTTTCCAATATCTCACAAATATTGATTAGCCTTGGGCTGGACGGAGCCCCACAAAAGGGTTAGGGGGGGCCCTGAATGTTTGCTGACCCCCCTGTGCTCAGTGTGCTATAGGGACTGCTGTGGCTTGTTACGCCCATGCGTGTAGCAGTAGGAAAAGCAAGAAACTCCGATAACTACAGGTAGGTCAACAGTCCCAAACAAAGCAAGTCTGCACTAGCATAATAAAAACTTCACACACCCCTTCTTTCAGGCAGGCAAGAGATGACCACTTAGCACGTGGATGCATGGCAAAGAAAGCTAAAGCCTTGGTATTTGCTTTCTGTACATTGGCCCTTCCTTTAAACCACCGTCATTTGTAAGAGCCGCAAAAATCCTCCTAATGGTAGCTTATGCCAGTGTCGCCTTGCATGGGAATGGTGTGATGCTATTGAATACGTTGCAGGCAACCACTTTCAAGCAGGCTTTTCGACTCTCACAAAAGGCATCGCCAGCGCAGGTGCATCTGGAATTTGGGCTAATTATTAAAGCCTTAGGGAGAATGTGTACAACCAGAAAAACGTGGTACAAAATCAAATTAAATATAGAACACTCACTACTCAACAGAACTTTACGGTTAGTGGTTGAAAATGACACAAAATCTACGCATAATCAATATCTCTTTAAAGCTTCAATCTCCACCCGTATAGGTGAGTTATGGAATAAGAATCTACCTTTCAAAAATTTCACACAATCGATTAATAAAGTTGCAAAATTCCATTCCTTGTTGCTAGACATAAATAGTTTAGGCCAAAGAGGACATGCCTGGATGGTGCTCATATGTTATGAGTTGAAACTGGCTCCATATTTAGGCCTTGCATTTTCGGCATATTTAAAGAGACAGTTCATGGCACTTCGTTTTGGGCAGCTCCCGACAATACCGGCTCAACCAAACTGGAAACAAAAAGGTTCCTCAGCAGGCAGACTTTGTGGTAATATAAAAGAGGGTATTATTCACTTAATTTGTAAATGCCCTTATTTAAATACCGAAACAAACAGAAATGCCAGTACTGATACCAATTCAAACAATGTTGCAGAAAACAGAAGCTCCTAGTCAGTCTGTATCTGATTGGCTAGTAATCTTTATTTCATTATAAACCACAATAAAAGATTTTTTTGAATCAATTTTTGTCAATAAATACGACACCAGTTTGCACAAAAGAAATTTGAAAAAGTTAAATAAAGAGAAACAACACAACTAATGTTCAAATGAAATAGATCTATATACAAGAACAAAGATCAAGAAGGATCAAAAAGCCAATTCATTCACCCAAAGATTTCATCTTTCATACCACATTTAGTCATCCTGCTCAACATTCATACACAGACTACCAGCCCCATAAAGAAAGCAAAAGGTTTTCAGAATTTTTTTTCCAAAAGGAAACTAGAGGGGCCTAACATCAAACAATGCAAGAACATATATACACACAGGCTTGGATGTGCACACATTTTTTAATAAAATTAATCAATTGAAGACACCATTTAAAAAAAAATATTTGTATTAAGAAAACAATCATGGCAATGATACATACAGACGAAGCAATATACATTGTGTGGATCACGAGAACAAAGCAGCCCAGTCCATTAACTGTATTATACAATAGGATCACATAAATTGACACTCAATCTAATGATATCTTTACATGGCCAATCTAGGTCATTCTGAGGCACTGTCTTCATCGTTAAAGGTCGGAGGCTCGCAAATATTACCACAGAACTTATTCCAGGCCCCCCATATTTTCTCCCATTTCTTGGGACACCCACGATGTATAAACACTGACTTTTCTGCCACCATTATTTCATCCATATCCCTACACCACTTACGGAGGGTAGGCAGCGCTTCCGAGCCCCACAATAAGGCAATGTTACGTTTAGCCACCATCATACCCAGCATTACCCAGTCTTGTTGCCGGTGATTTAAGTCATTTGGTTCCCATACATTCAGCAAACAGCGCCGAGGTTCTGGCGTCAGGCAGTTGTTTATAGTTTGGGAAATCTTACGCATAACTGCTGTCCAATACCTTGCTACATGACTACAGTCCCAGATGGTATGATAGAATGTCCCCTCATCCCCGCAGTGCCGCAAGCAATATTTATGGGAGGCAGACCCTATTTTGATTAATGTCGTTCTAGTGTAGTATGTGCGATGTAATATTTTGAGTTTAACCAGTTTCAACCTGGAGGGTATCGCCATTTCTCTGGGAGACAAAAGGGCCTCCTGCCATTCGGATTCATCAAAATCACCCACTTCACTGGACCATTTCTGTTTCAGTATGGACGTCAAGTCAGGAAGGTTGTTGATCAATTTCCGGTAGGTCAAGGAAGTGGCCCTATCTGGCATGTGTTCCGTTAGAAGTCTGTCTTCTAAAGGAGAGGAATCCTGTAGATCGGTACCTGGAGGTATGACCGACTGGAGTGCATGTTTAATTTGAAGGTATCTGAACCTCTCCTTTTCTTCCATGTCATAATGTGTTTGGAGGTGGGAGAGATCTACCATCTTTCCCCCCTTCCAGAGGTCACCTACCACTGAAATGCCGATGGCATCCCAGTTCTGAAACCCTTTACTGTTACGAAGGAGGCCTAATCTGTAGGAATCCCACAGCGGTGTCATTAGTGTGATCGTCCCCGAGCATTTAAGACGTCTATTCGCTTTATACCAAAGGTGTACTGTGTGTTGCGTGGGTCTGTGGGCATACGACGGCTATACAGATTACCCAGAATGCCTCTACCCTCCAAGCTCTGTCTGTCAGCAAGATATGCCGGCTCGGTTTGCGGAGCGTGCAACCAGAAGTTAATCTGCTTAAGATGAGCTACCCAATAATATAACTCTACGTTTGGAAGCGCTATACCCCCATCATACCAACTCTTTGTTAACTTATCTTGTGCAATGCGCGGCGGTCTCCCATCCCACAAAAGAGTGGAAACGGTTGCAGCTATAGTTCGAAAATAAGAGTCAGGGACCAGAAATGGCGTGTTCTCAAGGACATATAAAAATCGTAGGAGCGCCATCATTTTATACAACGCCGCCTTACCCAAAAGCGTAAGAGGGAGGGTTCGCCAGATCCTAACATCTCTTCGAAACCGCTCTAGGTGGGGAGCAAGATTCAGATCGTAAAATTCGCCCGAGTCGGACGTAATGTAAATACCCAGGTATTTGAACGCTGTCACAGTAGGTCGCAGGGGGCAATTCAAGGGTAAAACAGGGGTAGGACCGGTCAGTACACGGATAACGGACTTGGACCAATTGATATTGTAACCTGACAAGTTCAAGTTCAAGTTCAAGAATTTGTATAGCGCACTACTAACCCAGAGGGTCTCAAGGCGCTTGAGGGAAGGGGGTGCTTTACTTATCGAATATCCATGTTTTTAGTTGCTTTCTGAAGGAGATGTGGTTCTGTGTAAGGCGGAGGTGGGTGGGGAGAGAATTCCAGGTTTTGGCTGCTAAGTAGGAGAAGGATCTTCCCCCCATGGTGGAAACATCCGCGCTGGAGAACTCCTTCACCATTTTAGGTGATTTTAATTTTCATTTTGATGTGCCCGACAATCCCGACACAGCCACGCTTTTAGCTGACATGTCTACTTTTGGTCTATCCCCTTTGGTTCATTCCCCTACGCATGAAGGAGGTCACACATTGGACGGCATCTTTTCTAATGCCCCGGGCCTCAAACTCACAACAATACTCCCTTTAATTTGGTCGGATCACCATCTCATCCTGGCCTCACTTCCAGTAAGCGACCATCTGGTCGACAAACCCCACCCTAACCCCTGTCTCCCCTACTTGGCATGGGATGATCTAGATGTATGCAGGCTGGAAACCTTGCTTAATGACACCCTCCCTTCGCTATCTCCGGACCCTAACAATGCCACGTCCCAATTTCACAACTGGGTGAGCTCAGCAGCCAAAGATCTGGTCCCAGTTAAACAACGGTCACGCAACAGATCTACTCCCTCGGCCCCGTGGTACTCAGAGGCACTGCGTACCCAAAAGCAACAGTGTCGAAATAGAGAGAGACACTGGCGGAAGGACTACTCACCCGAAGCCAAACTCTTATATAAAGAGTCGGTAGCTAAATACAAACAGCTTATCTTGGACGCAAAAAAAAAGTACTACTGCAATAAAATTGAAACCGCCCAAAATTCCAATAAATGCCTATATGAGACCACCAAACAACTAGCGGGTTTCTCTGTGGATCTCACACCTCCCCCGTCTCAAACCCTTTGCGACGCTTTATCAGAGTTCTTCTTCAGCAAAGTTGATGACATTTACAGGGTTTTCGCCAATAACGTTACTCTCCCCCACAGGCCATCAATTCAACCTGAAGGACCCATTCTCTCGCAGTTTTGCGAGGTCACGTGTCCGGAGGTGCTAAAAACAATATCCACCATCAAATCGGGATCGGCTCTCGACCCATGTCCCTTGAAGGTCTTGAGACCTATCATGGATGCAGTCTTACCCTCTATAACCAATATCTGCAACTCCATGTTTAATACTGGCATCTACCCCGAGTCACTAAAGAAAACCCTAATAAAACCGTTGCTCAAAAAACCCACCCTCGATAAAGAAGAACTCAAAAGCTACCGCCCCATTGCCAGTCTCCCACTACTAGCTAAAATAGTGGAAAAAATTATGAATGCCCAACTCTCCTCCTTCATCGAGGATAACAAATGCCTAGATGAATCTCAGTTTGGCTTCCGTCGCTTCCACGGAACCGAGACGGCCTTGGGTAAAGCGGCGGACGACATCAGATCCATCCGGGATGCGGGAGGCACCGCCGTCATGATATTATTAGACCTGTCGGCGGCCTTTGACACGGTCGACCACACCACCTTGGTCGACCGTGTCGAGAGCATAGGCATTCAAGGTAACGCCAAAAATCTACTGGCCTCTTTCTTGGCCAACAGGACCCAGGTCGTTACTGTGGGACCTTTTGAATCCTCTCCCCTGTCACTACCGTGTGGAGTTCCCCAAGGCTCATCCCTCAGTCCGACACTATTTAACATTTATGTGTCGGACCTTGCTAATGTCATCAGGGCACACGGGATGAGCCTCACTTCATACGCTGATGACACTCAATTGGTCCTAGCCGTAAAAAATGATGGGCTTCAGAAAACAAACATGTTCAACCAGGGTATGTCGGCTATCGGGAACTGGATGTCACACAATTGTCTGAAGTTAAACTCCGATAAATCAGAGGTGGTACTTTTTGGCAATCTCTCTCCGGAGTGGTCCCCCATTTGGTGGCCGTCATCCATGGGCCAGCCCCCAGTCCCGGTCGACAAAGTGAGGAACCTGGGAGTCATGTTCGACAACCGCCTGAACTTCCTTCCACACGCCAACCAGATATCCTCCTCAGCCTTTCATAAACTTAGGCTCATCAAAAAAATTCTGCCCTTTTTACCTGAAAACATGGCGAAAACGCTGGTAAGCTCCCTGGTGCTCTCCACCCTAGATTATTGTAACGCTTTGTTTCTAGGGGCCCAGGAGAGAGTGTTAACAAAAATGCAGTCTATACAGAACGCGGCCGCCAGGCTCTTAGGACGAATCCCTAAATTCCACCCGGTTTCACCCACCATAAAACAACTCCATTGGCTTCCGGTGAGGAAGAGGATTAAGTTTAAAACCTTATGCCTGGTATATAAGGCTCTACACAACGCTGCCCCAGCGTTCTTCACTCAGAACCTTACCCTCTACTGCCCATCCAGAGCACTGCGCTCTTCCAGTTCCCTGGACTTGGTGATCCCCCGAACTAAATCTGTCAACTGGGGTGACAGAAGATTCCTTGTTGCTGCTCCAAAACTATGGAACACTCTGCCTCATTCGATTAAGTCCAGCACTTCCTTATGGTCTTTCCGAAAAAACCTCAAAACTTGGCTTTTTAATCAATGATCTCCTGACCCCCTTGTTGGCCAAACATTGCAGTTAATCAGCGCCGAGATGCCCATGGGCCTTCGTGTCGCGCTTAACAAATGTTAAAATAAATAAATAATATATAAATAAATCTATGGATGCGCGGAATTGTGGCGAGGGCTTGATTGGACGATCGTAATTGGCGGGGGGGGTGTAGAAGGACATTCGTGTGTTGAGGCAAACTGGTCCTAGGTTGTAGAGGGCTTTGTGTGCGTGGGTGAGGAGACGGAACGTTATTCTCTTGTTGATGGGGAGCCAATGGAGGTCTTTCAGGTGGCCGGATATGTGAGCTTGTCGAGGGATGTCCAATATGAGTCTGGCTGAGACGTTTTGGATGCGTTGGAGTTTTTTCTGCAGTTTGGCTGTGGTTCCGGCGTAAAGGGTGTTTCCGTAGTCTAGTCGGCTTGTGACCAGTGCGTGAGTGACCGTCTTTCTTGTTTCGGTGGGGATCCATCGGAAGATTTTTTTGAGCATGCGTAGGATGTTGAAGCAAGATGATGAGACTGCGTTGGCTTGTTTGGTCATCGAGAGGGAGGAGTCCAGGATGAAGCCCAGGTTACGTGCGTGATCCGTAGGTATGGGTGCGGTTCCCAGGGCCGGGGGCCACCATGATTCGTCCCAGGCAGAGGGGGATGACCCTAAGATGAGGACTTCCGTTTTGTCCGAGTTTAGTTTTAAACGGCTGTTCTTCATCCACTCGGCTACTTCTTTCATTCCTTCGTGTAAGTTGGTTTTGGCAGTGTTGGGGTCTTTGGTGAGGGAGAGGATCAGCTGGGTGTCGTCTGCGTAGGAGATGATGTTGAGGTTGTGTTGGCGTGCGATGGATGTGAGGGGGCTCATGTATACGTTGAAGAGGGTGGGGCTGAGTGATGATCCTTGTGGTACGCCGCAGGTAACTTCAGTGGGCTCTGATCTAAAAGGGGTGAGGCAGACTCTTTGCGTTCTTCCGGCGAGGAACGAGATGATCCAGTCCAATACTTTTCCTTGTATTCCGACGTTGCTGAGGCGTTGTATGAGGGTGCTATGACAGACTGTGTCGAAGGCTGCGGAGAGGTCAAGTAGGATGAGGGCAGCTGTTTCCCCGTTGTCCAGTAGGGTTCGAATGTCGTCTGTCGCTGTGATGAGGGCGGTTTCGGTGCTGTGTTTGGCTCGGAAGCCGGACTGTGAGGGGTCGAGGGAATTGTTGGATTCAAGGAAGGCGGCGAGCTGACTATTGACTGCTTTCTCAATGACTTTGGCAGGAAATGGGAGGAGCGAGATGGGGTGGTAGTTCTTAATTTCAGTGGGGTCTGCTGTGGGTTTCTTCAGAAGGGCGCTGAGTTCGGCATGTTTCCAGCTTTCCGGGAAGGTAGCGGAGTTGAAGGAACAGTTGATGACATCGCGGAGATGGGGTGCGATGATGGAGTCTGCTTTGTTGAAAATGTGGTGGGGATATGGGTCCGTTGGCGATCCTGAGTGGATGGAGTTCATCAGGCGGATGGTGTCATCGGTGGTGATTGGGTTCCAGGTGCAAAGGTTGTTGGAGTGCAGTTTTGGTTCAGAGGTCGGTGGAGTGGACTGGTCTTCAGACTGGTTTTCAAAGCTGTTGTGTATTTCGGTGATTTTGTTGTGGAAGAATGACACCCTACCAAACTTTTCACAAATGTTCAGCAATTCTAGGATGGATTTCTTGGGGGAGGTGAGGTACAGTAAAATGTCATCCGCATATAGGGAAATACGGTCCTCCCACGTATTGGTCCAAGAAAATCCCTTAATAGAGGGTTCCCATCTAATCCAGATTGTGAGTGGCTCAAGAATCAGTGCGAAGAGCAGCGGAGATAAAGGACATCCCTGCCTCGTGCCGCGTCCATTTTTTAAAATAAAAAGAACAGGAGTATAACCCATAAACCAATTGGGATTAGGGTGCTAAATAAAAGGTAAGACAATATCCCAGAAGGTGTAAATATAAAGACAATTTACATAGTATGTAATCAGCATTACATAAAGTACTGAAAGGAGACACCTATTCAACTAGTTTTAGAAAAATACATTTTTAGTTAATTCGTATTTGAGCAAGATATATATTTTTTTTTTAGACACATAAAGTTGTGTACAGCACATAAACCAAACTTCAGGGTGACAACCCAAAGAAAAAAAACCAAAAAAAAAAACTTGGTGCACAATATGTACAAGTGAGGTGTAGCAACTCAAGTGAAGGCGTGTGCAGCGACGGACGGCGCAAAGTGAGCAAGGTGAAATATTTACAGTGAGTAGCTCAACAGTGACATAGAATCAGTGACAATCTATAATACAGTCTATAATTCCAAAATACAATTGGGGTCACAATATTATGCGCCTGAAATTTGCGCTGGAGGGTCGACGACGTTTCGGTCCTTAGCCAATGTGGACCATCTTCAGGACAGGGTCGTCTCAATTAGGAGTGCTGAGTATGAGGGAATCACGGCCGTGATCGGGAAGAAACGGCACGTTGCATCTAGCCGCCCAGGGACTGAATCAAAAGTCTGATGGAATGGGCGTCTCAGGAGGTTCGGGCAGTGGTACGATATCTGTGGTCAGGGACCTGAATTTTATTATTCCACTCGGCTTCCCTCAGTGCCTGTGGTAAGTTTGAAGAGTTCCGCACCAGGGGACCTGTTGGCTATACAGGGTTCCCAGGACGAATCATCGTGGAAAACGGCAAAGTTGGCGAGTAACAATGGTGGCCGAACTCCTGTTTATTCAGGTGAGAACAGTCGACCCACTAAATGTGGTCAGACATCGCCGGTCAGCGATCCAAGCGGTTGCTTCACAGCGTTTAAACAGTCGACCCACTAAATGTGGTCAGACATCGCCGGTCAGCGATCCAAGCGGTTGCTTCACAGCGTTTAAACGCTGTGAAGCAACCACTTGGATCGCTGACCGGCGATGTCTGACCACATTTAGTGGGTCGACTGTTCTCACCTGAATAAACAGGCATTCGGCTGCCATTGTTACTCGCCAACTTTGCCGTTTTCCACGATGATTCGTCCTGGGAACTCTGTATAACCAACAGGTCCCCTGGTGCGGAACTCTTCAAACTTACCACAGGCACTGAGGGAAGCCGAGTGGAATAATAAAATTCAGGTCCCTGACCACAGATATCGTACCACTGCCCGAACCTCCTGAGACGCCCATTCCATCAGACTTTTGATTCAGTCCCTGGGCGGCTAGATGCAACGTGCCGTTTCTTCCCGATCATGGCCGTGATTCCCTCATACTCAGCACTCCTAATTGAGACAACCCTGTCCTGAAGATGGTCCACATTGGCTAAGGACCGAAACGTCGTCGACCCTCCAGCGCAAATTTCAGGCGCATAATATTGTGACCCCAATTGTATTTTGGAATTATAGACTGTATTATAGATTGTCACTGATTCTATGTCACTGTTGAGCTACTCACTGTAAATATTTCACCTTGCTCACTTTGCGCCGTCCGTCGCTGCACACGCCTTCACTTGAGTTGCTACACCTCACTTGTACATATTGTGCACCAAGTTATTTTTTTTTTTTGGGTTGTCACCCTGAAGTTTGGTTTATGTGCTCTATACAACTTTATGTGTCTAAAAAAAATATTCTTGCTCAAATACAAAATAACTAAAAATGTATTTTTCTAATACTAGTTGAATAGGTGTCTCCTTTCAGTACTTTATGTAATGCTGATTGCATACTATGTAAATTGTCTTTATATTTACACCTTCTGGGATATTGTCTTACCTTTTATCGTGCCGCGTCCAAGCGGGAAATCCCGAGAGATGCGTCCATTGGCAGCGACATGCGCTAAGGCTTTGTTGTAGAGGAGGCGAATCAAAGCACAGAATTTCGGACCGAAGCCCATATGGCAGGGCACCGCGAAGAGGGAAGACCACTCCACGGTATCAAATGCCATGGTGGCGTCTAAGGAGAGGATGACCGATGGCTCCTGGATATATGATGTGCGGGCCAAGACCGCATGGAGTCTGCGCAAGTTAAGGGCCGTGCAGCGGTGTGGCATGAATCCAGACTTGTCCCGTTGTACTAAGGAGGAGAGGTGGGGGGTCAACCGCAACGCCAGTAGTTTGGCCAGAATCTTGGGTTCTGCGTTTATCAGGGAAATTGGACGGTGGGACGCACAGTCCCTCTCTGGTCTACCAGGCTTATGGATCGCAACTATGGTGGCGAGGCGCTGGTCCCTCTGCAACTCTCCCGCTTCGAGGCTAGCAAGAAACTTCTCAAGCAAGAAGGGTGCACTCATTTGTGCAGTCCTTTTATACAGTTCTACTGGGAGGCCATTAGGCCCGAGCGCCTTACCTGATGCAAGCGAGTAGGTTGCAGTTTGCAATTCTTCTAAGGTGATGTCTGCCTCCAACAGGAGTGCGGCTTCCGGAGAAAGTTGGGGGATTGTCAGATCTTTAATATAGTTATATGCCTCTTCAGACGTGTAGGACGCCCGGGGAGCATACAGTTGTTCATAATGGTCAGCCAGAACGTCTACTATTTCAGCCGGCTTAGTGACCATGGAGCCCATAGGGGACAACAGCTGTGCTATGACCCTATTCGCTCTTTCTTTCCTATCTAGCCAGGCTAGCATCTTCCCCGCCTTGTCACCCAGCTCGTATACCCTATGCCTAGTTGCTTGGATGCCAGCTATCGCACTTTCCCGCTGATACGCCACATACGCCGTTTGCTTAAGCTGAACCTCAAGAGTGACGCTAATTGACGTGCGCACCGCCTGTTCGGTTAGTGCAGTGTTGAGCTCCTCCTCTAGGTTATCTAATTCCGCCCGCTGCGACCGTTTGTGACCTGTAATTGAGGCCAGTGCTTGTCCACGCAGGACCACCTTATAGGCGTGTCTGTTGTATCACCAGCGGGAAATTCTTCCTGATAAATATTCCCGTACCTCTAGAACCTGAGGAAAACTCTGCATGGGCAATCATCTGGTACCCCCATCTATCCATAGCCTTGACAGTCGAGCCCGTTAAATGCGTTTCCTGCAGTAGGACCGCCGCGGGGCCACAGCGCTTTAAATGTTGTAGTACCAGACCTCTCTTCACCTTATCCCCAAGCCCACGGACATTCCAAGGCAGTATCGCCAAGGCCGTGTGGGGAGCCTTAGGCTCCTGCGAAGTGTACTCAGCCATCAGTCAAATTAATAAGTGTCAACAAATGAAAGCCACATATGTTCCAAAAGGATCCAACAATAAAGGAGAGTGATGCCCCAATAACATTGCATACAGCCAATTCAAAAGCGTCATGAGGAAATTGGTTAAACCTATGGAGTCGCCCCCATACCGCTGGCAAACTGTACCTGTCTCCCTGTCGTGTACACAGTATACATATCCCGTCGCATCCTGCCATGATGTGTACAAACAAAAAACGAAGAACTACCCTTCCCCGATGTGTCGCCCCATCTTCCGCACCATCAATAATCAGAAACAGACCAAACAAAATAACAACGACCCCTCCCTGGTTCCCACCCTCCCTCCCTGCCGCCCTGCTCAACGGACCTTCAACTGCCCGCCTCCCCAACTCAGCAGAGTGCTTCTTCCCCCCCGAACCGTAGTACTTGCTTGTCCGGGGTGGAGGGTCCTCTGGGAGCACTAACCCTTCTCGCCCTCCAGGGCCCGCCTCAGTCCATTGTCCATAGCCAGCACAACCACAGTCTTACAAAACTGCATGCATTGCCAGGGTTCCGTCTGATGTCTTTGTGTCTCTAGCCTTCCCCCTCCGTCACCGGTCCCATCGAGTGTCCTAGGTCGGGACTTCTTGCTCGTTGACTTCCTTGACCGTCTCTTTCACCACGTCGGCGGTTATTTCTATTCCCACGATTAGTGCCGCCCACTGTTCGCGATCCTTCAAGCCAGTCCTATGCCGCTTCGGGTGTCTCACAGAACCATGTCCGGTCCTCAGCTACCACTCTAAGTCTTGCCGGGAAGAGCATGGAATAAGGCAGTTCCTGGTCCCGCAACGCCTTCTTAACTTCCAGAAAACTGCACCTACGCCTGGACACTGCTGCTGTGTAATCCGGAAAGAAGGTGATCGTGGAGTTTTGGACTTTGATTGGTGGAGAGACTCTCGCTGATTGCAGTATTACGTCCGGATCTCTGAAAATGAATAGGCTAGCAAATATTGGTTGCAGGGGCGCCCGAGGTTTGCGACGGCCTCCGTGCACCCTGTGGGCTCTCTCCACTGAAAAGAAGCTGGAGAGACCTTTAGGTTGAAGCCGGGTTTTGACTAAGTCTTCCACATAGAGGTCCATGGCTTGTGTTCCTTCATTCTCCGGAACACCAAGAAGGCGTATATTATTGCGCTGTGGGCGTCCTTCTTGGTCATCAAGCTTTTCCATCAGCAGTTTGTTCTCTGTCTCTAAGCGGGAGACGGCAGTCTGCAGGTCAGATGTGTCCGCCACTAGAGATTTGGTGACTACTTCCACCTCCTTAACCCTGTCAGCCATCTAGTGGAAGTCTGCCCACAACAGGGAGACGTCAGTAGAAATTGTGCCTACTGTGGTTTGGACACTCGACAGCTCCTTCATAATGTCCTCCAGTGTGACCTTCTTTGCCGAACCGTCGTTGTCCGCACCCTTGCCTGAGGAGGCGCGACCCTCCGTTAGAGGTGGTGAGCTCTTGTCATAGACGAACTTGTCCAACTTCCCCTGCGTAGACGGATATTTCGGACCTCTGCCCACCATGATGTCGATCGAAAGGATGGTAGGAGTAGGAAGGCTGTCACTCCCAAAGTCAAGGCCTTCGAGGCGGTGCACACTGGTCTGCATTCGCGTCTTAGCTGGTCATGTAAGTGACTGTTGGTGCGAGCCACTCCCTATTGCAGATTGTCAGAATTGCCACAGGTCCAAATATGCTTCAGCCCTTCGCCTCCTGGTGCAGCCTTGTGTCCTGGTCCCAGCCGGCATGCTCTGACAGCGTCCGTGCACTAGTTTTCTTGTCGTAGCGTTATGGCAACCGGCTTATATCCTCACGAGTGGGGGTGGGTGGCGGGAGGGGGGGTTCGCACCCGGTCTCTGACCCCCGCAGGTGTAGGGCCGCACTCAGCTACTGGAGTTGAGTCTTTAAGCCTCCCACTGGGCCTCTCGTTGTTGCCCCTTCGCGCACGAATACTGCCTCGTCCTCGCGTTTCAGTCCGCACTCGCTACCAGCGGAGGTCGGCCTCTGAAGTAGGGGGTGTTGGGCGCCCTCCGAGACTTGAAGCGTGAGTGGCAGCAGCAGGGCGGGGGGAAGCGCATCGGCAAACTGCCCTCGTCCCGCAAGCAATGTCTTTTGCCTCCGATCTCAGCCCTGTGATGTGTTCAGTTTCAGGAGGTTCTCGGGCGGTTCAGCGCCTTCATGCGTGGTGCATCTGGAGCAGCGCTTCCCCCGTAGTCTCTCCCAGGAGGCGCTAAGTATCACATCGGCGTGGGTACAGCAGCGGCTGTTCCCGGAGCTATGCAAAGCTGCCCACTTACTGTCGCGCAGCCTCCTTTCCGCCGTCACTTCTCCGCTGCTATCTGTCGACCGCCGCACCCGAACTTCCGGTCCGGGATGCCAGCTAATCGAGGCCCCGGTCTCTGCAGCTGGAGTAGGCCGCTGTCGGTCACACGCCGGCTCCACCACTTCCCGGCTTCGGTTTTGTATCGGATTACCTGTGGTCGCCGCCGCTCGGTCCCGGACATAGGTCCCAGCCCTTGGAGTGCCGTACTATCACGGATTATATGTCGGATAGATAAGAAGGGTTATGCTACCCTCGGAGCCTCACTACTAGGCAGCCATTTCGCCCGGCTGCAAGCACGCCCCCCGAAGACACAATTTTAACACCGCACAGCCAGCCCTTTCTGTCACAACAGAGCAATTGTTTGATAGACAAAAGAGGGTCTATGCATTTCGAACCCCTTTAAGTTTTGTGGGGTTCTCCTCAGGACAAAAAACAAGGCTGAAAAAGAAAATAAAATAAACTTGTGTTTAGAACTTCTGACCTCCAATCTCAGGAGTGAGCCACCTAGGAGCGACATTCCAAAAGCATCACTTACCTACTTTGTAGATCAACCAATGATCAATAAAGTTACATGTTCAACCAAGGGAGAGTGGTGAATTCTAAAGACAAAAAACATCAACACCAAATGAGAAAGAAGTCGCACAGCTGTCTCTAAGAGCTTGTACAGTCCATAGCTGGATGGAACCAGCAGTCATGAGCTCTTACCGGATTGTGACGAGAAAGCGTAATGTGGTTGTTGGATTTGCTGTTTTGTAAGTTGATTACGTTTCCTTGGGGAAGGATATGTGGAAGGAAAAAAACATGTTGAAGCTGGTTGCCTGTTAACTAATGTGTTTTTCCGTAATAGCGGTATTAAAGTTTTTTCATACCTGAAGTCACAAGTTGTTTCGAATACGTCCGTAAAAAAGGGGCGAGGAGCAGATTAATTTGATATGATTCTAAAAGAAGCATAAGCAAGTTTCAGTGGGCCAGGCTTGTCACTTGAATTTAACGCATGAGTCAACTGCAAAAATCTTTATCATAAACTATCATCTACTTGTAACCATCCTCTCAAGTAGCAGTGTCGTGTTTCTAGGGCAGATGACTTGTTTAAAAGAACGCCTTGTTGGCATACCTTATAGCTTTAAGGTTCTGCAGTGGATAAAAAGCTGCCGTGGTCACGGTCGAGTGCCTTTGTGTTTTTTTTCGGAAAAGGCTGTAACAGACAATTAGTGCCAATTACAACACTTGCATTACGGCGAGTTAATAGCTGCATAGGATTCAAAAACGGATTGGGCAACATACCTTTATATAGCGTTGTCGACGCGAGTTCGGCAAAATTGTTTGAATTGGCATCAGTACTGGCATTTCTGTTTGTTTTGATATGCATGGGCTCAGCCTTACTGATTAGAGCCATACCCATTGTTGTTCTTTTGTCTAGTGACGAGTGCAGACTCGCGATATATTCATTCTCCAAAGTAATATGGAGACAGCGGAAATTGATATCCCATTTTAACTTTACTGAATTTGTTGGTCATTTCTATCTCACAAGTGTTTCTTTGCACTGGTACTGGGTTGTCCCTCACCACTTTCTTTTGATTTTGTTTCCCACTTTTGTGTTGACTGACTGAACCATGACTGAAAATGACACCTTCGCGTACAGTGAAGAATATATTAAAAAACTCATGAGTGCGCCACCTCTCTTCGCTTCAGCCACATTAAGCGAGACTGCTAAAACACAGAACGAAACTGACAAACTGTTAAGCCATACCCATTGTTGTTCTTTTGCTTAGTTAAATACAGCACGTATCACTTTGTTAAGAAAAGTTTGTATTGCTGGCGGGATCAGAACATGTAGGCTAACCCTGGGCGAAGCACTACACTACACTTGCGTAGATTTGGCTAAGTTTGCGCTACTTCGCACTACACGAATTGCTATTAGCACAGTGCAAACACAGGTAGCGTAGCATAGTTCAGAGGTCATTCTTTGCTTGCTCACGGTCCTCAACGGCAAGTTGGCGACCACAAGCGAGCAAAATAACATCCCGGAGAGACTTTTTCCTCGTTCGCGGTCAGCAACATCAAGTTGCCGATCGCGAGCGTGGAAAATAAACCTCTCATGGAGATTCTTACGCGGGGAGGTGAGGTTTCACATTGCGAGTGGTTGCGTATGCTTGCAACCGTTGCGATGAGAAACTCCCAGTCCGCGTTGAGAAAGCTGCAGCTCGAGTAGAAATCTACTCGAGGGGCAGAAAATGACCACTTGCACTGATTGCACAGTGCGGACAAGCATCCGGCACTGTGCAATCAGTGTGAACAGCATTTTGCACAGTACACTATGCAGTTCGCGTAGCTCGCATAGTGCGAAGTGCACTTTGCGTAGCTATGCGTAGTGCTACTACGTGAACTGAGCCCAGGGTTAATGTAGGCCTAAAATTATAAAAAGTCTCAATCCATCTTGTCCCCAACTGAACTGTAAACTGTTAAAGTATCTCTCTTTACATGATCAGGCTCTCAAAAAATAAAACTAGTTTTTACAGTAATATAAATTGATGCACCTTTTAGCTTAAATTGTTCTGATTGATTGATCCCAGTGCACTGATGGATGGCGATAAGGATGCTATGTATAGTTTTGTGAAATGGATAGTTTCAACCCATTAATATTATGTATTATGTCTGTTAATGGTTACTTAGTTATTGAACGTGCATATGTAACATTGTTATGATTTTAATTAACCAAGTAACGAAAAATTGATTGATTGACCTGGATTCTAGTGTTTGGGAGCCTCCTGCTCACACTGAAAAACAGTGAATTAAAATGTGCAACTTTTAACAGACATTTATTCTAAAAATGCCATAGATTTACACAAGGCCTAATAGGCAGACATGTGTATTTTGATATCATCCAAGTTTAAACCTTGGATTGTTTTGAATTCTCTGATCACAAGACTGTTGCTTTCCAGGCCCGCTCTTTTTGTGTTAAAATGAGAGATTGCTTCCGACCCTGAACATCTCTGTGTTTGATCAGAATGAATAGGTTCATTATTACTAGTGCTGCTGCTGGCAGATGTTCAGGGCTCCTAAGAACCTCCTGTAGCGTGACATGACGTGTGTGACTATTTCAAGAGAAATCTCAACAAATATTACATGAGGATTATGTTTCTAAAGTTGCGTGTGTAGTTATTTAACTTCCTATGTGTGCTTTGCATGTTTGATTGACACTTGTTACTTGGCCTGGTTTCCGAATTCATATGCCATGGTTTTACCCCGAGGCTCACTGTTCAAAGGCTTGATTATCCATTACAAAGGATTCACAAAACCAGAAACAAATGGCATCAGAAAAAAACGTTCTTAAAGATCCTTTTTACGAACCTGCTATTTCATTAGTAATTGAAATTCAGATTTTCATTGGTGTTTCTTTTATTTATGGCTAATACAAGAATATAACCTAGTTCTAAATTACGGTTGCAATTATAAATTTAGGTATGGCATTAGCCAAGGCCTTTTGTTTCTAATAAAAAAATATATATGCAAAGCTATGAAAGTGACAGTGCACAAAGTATACACATAATCCTTCATTCACAAAGACATGGGGAAGTTTTGTCAAAATTAGACTTATTTGTCAGTTTGCTAATTACAGATGAATGTGTACTTTTCTGCCTGACAGATCAGCTATTTGCAGGAATGTTTGTCACTAAGGTATATTCGTTTAGTACTTCAGAGGAGTAAATGTTTTGTACATCACACAACTATGGAGTGTATCCGATTATAAAAGATAAGGAACCTAAAAGTGACAAGAAACATCCACGCTTTTTGTCACATTCTTTATTTTATACATGCATTTGAAACATAAAGCAATCTTTATTTCTGTTTTTTTGACTGCAGCAGGCATTTTTGTTTATGTTTTTGTCAGGATCAAGTTCGTACCTTGCCTTAACGAGACCTCTTAATGTATCTCCTTTTTTACATTAGAATGCCTTTCCCAAAATGGCTGGCTGAAGTCTGAAGCTTTTATTGTTAGGAACCCAACGACTTTTCACTACCACCGGGGCCAATCTGTTTTTCCCTTTTTTTCCATTAGCCTACAGACCACCGGCCCACATACCACCTTCAACAATCTCCTCACAGACTTCTTTGTCCCCTTCGCCATTAGCTTAAATGATATCATCTCACTCGGCAAGCTTAACTTCCAGCTCGATGACCAAAAAGATCCCCTCTCCATGAACCACTCGGAGACCTCGAGATCCTAGGACTGACCAAGATTGTCCAGGTCTCTACTCACAACGTGGGACACACCCTTAAACCCATTTTCAAACCAACAACAATGTCAAATTCAGCCACCTCACTCTCCTCACCTGAACAGACCACTCCATCATCCACTTCTTCATCAACGCACCACAACCCCTTTTCGTCAAGACTATCTTCAACCTCTTATGTAGCTGGAACATGATAAAGGACACAAACTGGACCAAAGCTATAACTGGCCACTAACCAAACCTCCTCAGTGACCTTCATGCCGACATCAAAGCCTCCAACAACTGGATCACTACTAATGCAAACACCCTAGCCCCACCGAAGAATGTCCAACACTCAAGAACCAACACATGAGGCAGCTGGTACACCGAAGACCTTAAACATTAAATGACTCTGCAAACAGATGAAGAGAAAATGGAGAACCAGTCAGGACACCACCACAAGAATCTCTTACAAATCTGCACTCAGGAAATACCACACCCAACACAATGAGGCAAGAAAAACATCACTAGTTCTCATATTGGTAACAGCTCTAATAACAGCAAAGAGCTCCTCAAAATTGTCAAATAATTCTCCAACCCCTCAGCCACCACAAATCCCATCTCCCCTTTGCAAGACCTCTGCAAAAACGTCTCCAATTTTTTCCAAACCAAAATCCTCAACATCTACAGCAACTTTGACCCACAAGGCAATACTCAAGCACTCATGAACCAGCTGCCCATCAGCACCAAATTGGACGACCCAATCACAAACTGCAAACACTTCACCCAGCTGCAAATATGAGAACAAGCCACTCCGGGGCCCCCACCAACTGCTGCCCCCATCATGCTGCCCCCATCATATCCTCAACCTTGGAGGAACTCTGATCACCTCACACCTCATCACCATCATCAACACCTCTATCGAAAATGGAAACTTCCCCGACAACACGAATCACACAGAAATCACTGTTCTTCGGAAAAAACCTATGGTAGACCCAAAGGAGCTCATCAACTACAGACTCATCGCACTCTTGTCCTTTCCATCCACAGTAATGGAGAAAGCTATCAACAAACAACTCTCGAACCATCTCAAACAACACCACCTACAAGACATCTTGCAGTCTGGATTCCTCAAGAATCACAGCATGAAAACCACTCGCATCACAGCAAACAGCAATATCTGGACCATCATGGACAAAGGAGAAACTGCTACACTCATACTGCTCGACCTCAGTCTCGTACAGCACTCTTATCACGGGACTCCATTACTCCAGAATACATAGTCCACCCTGAGCTGGCTGCCCTCCTTCTTCTCCGACCAAGGCCAGCAAATCGGACTCCTACCCTACACCTCCGAACCCAAGAACCTCATCTGTGGAGTAACTAAAAAATTAACACAATGCCCTTACCTCGTCAACGTCTACATTACACCTCTCACCCATGTCATAGGATCCCATGGAATCAACATTGTATCCTATGCATACAACACCCAGCTTATCCTCTCCCTCACAGAAAAAAACACCCCACCAGGACCAAATTCAACACCTGCATATCCAGGGTAGCTATCTGGATGAACCAAAACTGCCTAAAGGTCAACACCGATAAAACTAAAGTCTTGAACTTAGGCAACACAAGCTCTCTATGTTACTCCTTGTGGCCAAAGGACCTGGGACACATGCCAACTCCCACCGACACTGAGAAAACATTCGGTATCATCGTGGAGAACAGACACACGATGGCCAAATAAGTGAACGCCGTCAACTCATCCCTCTTCTTCATCCTATTCATGCTCCACAAAACATTCCACTGGCTCACCCAACACCAGAAACACGATCACCCAGGCCCTCATTACCAGCAGACTGGAGTAAGGAAACACCCTGAAAGCCGGCATCATAAAGCAACTCTTACAAAGACTACAGACCACCCAGAACATTGCTGCCTGAATCATCTTCAACATCCCTCACAAGGAACACATACCGCCCCGCCTCAAAGAGCTACATTGGCTACCAATTCAGAAGCGAGGCCAGTTCAAACTGCTCACCCACCCATACATAGCTCTCCAAAACGTCAAACATGCCTACCTCAACCACCACCAGAACTTCCACCAGCCCACCAGGCAACTGCACTCAGCCTCACTCCTCCTCGGAGCAAGTCAGCAGGATACTCCTTTTCCTACATCGCTGCCAAAAGCTGGAATTACCTTTCACATCACATCACATCACATCAGGACCCTCCCCATTCCTACTTAAAGTCTGCAAGAAATTAAAGGCTTGGCCATTCATCTAGGAGCCCGACCAGCCTACTCACCTACTCCAGCACCTGGATACCCCTCAGGTGCTAAGCGCCCCCTTCAAATCCTCAGAACATAACATAACAATATAACTGTCAGTCATGTGCCCACAGAAAGATATAGTAAGGCTCTTCTTCTACCTCTGCATATCACAGCATCTAGATAATTGGTGTTACTAGTACTGTGTATGCTATACAAACAATGAGAAACCCCAACACTCTAACCATTCACAGATACAATTTCTATGTGTATAATTTTTCAAAGCGAGATGAGATCACTCGGTTAGGTGAAACCAGACGGGTGCAGAGTGCCGGAGCCGTCGTGGATACATGCACAGGGTCTTATCATAGCACCCTGAACATTTCAGCTAATGTATCCACTAAATAGGACGAATAACTCTATTCAATAAATTATCTTATCTATCGTATTCCAAAAAACTGGACTTTTGAATGTCGGACGATATTCTTAACATGGACTCTTTGTGTATTACTTGCCTTCCACTAACGATTTTCTTGAAGTGAACCACTTTTTGGCTTATACTCTTTACTCATACTGGATTCATTTACTGGACAAGGAGACACATTTTTGACTGTGTTATATATTTCTTCGGCGGATGAAATTAATTTGAAATTGATGCTCCGGTGCCCAGGCCGCAATAAGAGGAAAGGGGACCAGAAACAGTTATCACAATCTGCCTCTAGAAAACTTTGAGTGAGTACCTAGGATTTTATGTACTTCGGGATTGCGGAGCCAGGGACAAGTTCTTTTGATGGGCTCGTTTTCAACATAATCCAAGCCTTGAGGAAGTCACGGTAGTGACGAAATGCGTGTTGGCTGTTTTCATTCCATATGACAAAGAACTGGGACTTTAAGTACATTACAGAATCCATCCTTTGTGAATGATAAGACATCGGTTGTGGCATTATTGAGTCAAGATTCACTCTTTTGTTATTCATTAGCAAATAAATGATTGCAACAAATGGTTAAAATCTGTTCTCTCATATGATTCCTGTGACAGAAAGCTCCTCTCAACATTATGTTGTTCTCTTGCTTTGAAGAATTAAACACATAGAAATTGTATCTGTGAATGGTTAGAGTGCCGGGGTTTCTCATTGTTTGTATCTTCCGACCAAGTCACAGCTGTGTCTTGTGTCTAACGATACCCTGGGTAGCGGAGTATCTTACCCTGACTGGCACCTGTTAAATCTTTGGTGTCTAAACACACCTATGCAAAATATTATCCAAATATACCAGTGTCTGACAACTTTTCTTTGAAGTGCGACAGTCTAACCATCACTACCTTGTGTGGCCATACTGTGTATGCTATGTTAACTCTGGTTCTCGCTTGGATGTCAGTGTTTGCTGGAAGCTGAGTGTAAGAAGCAATTATTTTTCCACTCTTCACCACTATGTTTAGCTTATATGCCACTGTTAGAGCTGTTTGGTCTGTGGTATAGACTTTTTCTTCCTGTGCCTGCCATTCATGTGTTGGGATACAGAGAACTGCATTAATGCTCTTCCTGCATATCCATGCACACTATACCAATATAATTAGCATTACTATTAATGTGTGCATAAGTATACTGTCTTCTGCTTTTATCATTCGCTTTTTGCACCCACTCAATTTTTACTTGTTGCATGTTATGGTATAAATGTTTTTTTTAAATCACTTTATTATTTTTCTGTTCCTATTGTTTCTATGGATAGTTGAATGCTGTGTTGAATCTTGCTCTGTCTAGTGCACCAGAGGTTTTGGAAGGAGGATGTAAGCAGTGGCTGTGTTCCTGCTTTCTAGTTCTTTATTTGGAGAGCCTGGCTGAGGCACGTTTGTAAGAGCAGCTCGGTCTGTGTTTTACTCTTTGGCTTGCTGTAACTTCCAGTCATATGCAGTGTTACAGAGATCTATACCAAGGCTCTTCCAGCAAGCCCACACAGCAGGCTCGCTGGTGGCATGGCCCAAAGATGACCCACAGGCAACCTGATAGTGTCCATGATAAGATTCTGTTCATATTATCAGCTCATGAGGCTTGGACCACAGACTTAGTTACTCCCCTAAATGTTTCTTAAAGGTTCAATCTATGAATAGTGCACCAAAACAGGGTTATTACCTGGGGAGGACTTGAGTCCTTCTCAAGCAATAAACATAAAATCCAGTCGAAAATACAAGTGCAATACATAAAGGTGGTCTCTACCCCTGGCAACTACAGCAGAGAGCAAACAAAAGGCTTAACTTAAGGAAAAGTGTGTATTTATTATTAGCAAAACATTAAAAAAGTGAAATCACAAACCAATACAGATCCCACAACCTATTTCTAAAAATTTGGAAAAATACACTAAGAAGAATGACACCTAAATGACTAAGGGCCAGATGTACAACGGTTTTTAGCGTGCACAAACGGGTCTTTTGTTATGTTATGTTATTTTATTTTTATATAGCGCAAATTACCACTGTTCTCTAAGCGCTTATACTCTTAGACCCATTTGCGCATGCTAAAAACCATGTAATTGCGACTCGCAAAATACTGTTTTGCAACTCGGTGTTTCGAAGAGGCGTTCCTTTCCAAATAGCAACTCCAAAGTGGCACAATTTGCGAGTCGCTATTTGGCAGGTTGTACATCTGGCCCTAAATTTCAAAAGGGGGACCATAGATATTAGTTTTTCTTTTAAATTTTGAATGGAAACAACTAACTAAATGTAACTAGAGAATCACAAGTCACTATTCATTGTTGACTGGGGCCTAGGCATGATTTCAGGCTGACCGCAATGGAGCAGAGGTTAGATACCCAAAGTGGGTCATCCCAGGTAAAGTTTTCAACTTCTCACGTAGTTTCTCAAATGGAAGTCAAAATTCTGGTTGAAGTCTGTGTGCGGAGATGTTCTCTTGAGATCAGATAATTGTTGGACGAGGTCAAGGTGAAGCCTTTGGTTTTAGGGGTAAAAGCTGAAAAATTCGAATTATATGGCCGCAAAGTCCTCCCAATTGGTAGATTCTTCTCATGCCATAGCTGCTCTAGACATCTACCTACAGACTTAGTCTCTTTTGGGGAGCTTAGAATTGTTCAGTCCCAACTTTCCAGACTTTCTATGGAATCTTCTCCTGGTAATTTCTAAGGCTTCCAGGCATTCAGGAAAAGCATTTATCGGTTAGGACTCACTCAAGAGACAACCAGCAGGGCCCAGTTCAGGGTCAGTTGTTTCTGGTCAGCTGGTCACTCCAGGAAAAAAGTGACTTGCAGTTTATTGTGTCCTTGTAGCATCACAGGAGGTCAGCTAACTAGCCCTAATACTCCACTTCTCAGTCCTGGGTAGAAATGGGAGCAACTCCATCCCTTCAGTTCTGCCTACGAGTCACAGATAGCAGGTCCAGTCTTCTTTTGTTCTTTTGCAGGTCCAGATGTGTCCTGAAAAGCTGGGAGTGAGATGCCACTTTGAAAGTATCCACTAGTCAGTGGGTGGGGTTGACACTGTTGATATGGAAATCGATGTGTTCATCAATAAAAATGAAACCTCACCCTTAATAATACAATCACCCATTCTGAACTCAACATCAACCTCGGCTCGCAAAAATGTAGTCAAGGAGACCCTGAGACCTAGGCCCGGGGTTACTGATTGATGGTTTGATTGATTGACAGAGTTTCACTCTACGGAATTTCACAGATTCTGCAGAGTTCCGCAAGCATGCAGAGTAAATAATAAAAATTCTAAAACATAAAAAGTACGGTCGTGGTGTGGGCTCACTACCAGAATAAACCGGAAAAAAAATTGTTGTCAAGAATGGTATAAACTATATGCATCAAGAATCAAGGCCAACTATGAACACACAGCCGGAATGAATGGAATACTGGCTCGAGAAGACTTGGAAACCTGCCGAGGCCCACACGGTGAAGTGAATCCCTGATGTAAAAAGAGAGCGGAAATCATGCGACAAGCAGAGCGTACATCAGAAGACTAGGGTGTGTGGCAAATGGTAATCAAAACTTTATTGGAATTTCCAAGGTCTGAAAAAAAGGAAGAAAGAAAGATCAAAACAAAAACACTGCCATCTACTGTGCTGTTTTGAACAATGCCATCTCTGTTTGCATGCTGCGCTCTGGCAAATAGATGCAATTTGAGGCTCGCTGTGTGCCATCCTTGGTCATTCTCAGAGTGGGAAGTTGTCTAAAAGACCTACCCAGACAATCTTACCCCAGCAGCCAGCCGGGGGTCGCAGTCGCAGGACCGATTCAGTTGACAACATTTTTGCCTAAAGTAGCATTACAAGTAGTGTGCACCAGTCACTGAAAGGAGAGGGTGATGTATATTTTAGACTGCCTTTGAATGTGGATCTGGTATTGTGTCAAGTATAGCCATGTTTTTTTTCAGTAAGCAAAGTGTCCTGGCGAGGCGTTAGTCAAGCACAAATGTAGTGACATTGATGTGGTGGTTATCTCCACTAGGGAGAGATGTGTCCTGTTTGGAGTGCCTGCACAGTTTGCCATTACCCTCTCCCCCGTAGATTTTCTCCTGCTTTGCCACACCTCCATTTGCAGAAAAAACCAGTGTTGCACACCTTAGCCACAAAGCATCCTTACCTTAACTCGAGATACATGCTGGTCACTCATTCCCCCAGCCCTCCATTTTTGGCTCTTTCAGATGCTGGCAGTCACGCGAAGTACAAAACGAGGTGGGTGGGGAAACATGGAGTGAGATCTCCTGGGCACCACACTCCCCTCTTCTGGGATCAGCCCTCACAGGTGACTGACTACTTAACCCAGTCCTGCTTTTTTACTGATTCACTGCATTCTGGGACTTGTTGTTTTGCATTTAAGGACTTCTGTCGATCTCAACATTGTATTTGTATTTATATAGCGCTTACTTCCCCCGACAATGTTTCAAAAATCACAGGATGTAAAGTGCGGTGGTCCCAGGGACCAATGCCTGCCCTTAAAAAATGAAACTGAAAAGTTTCATTTTTCTTTTATTTAAATGCATCCCGCTTTCCTTTAAGGAAAAAGGGCTGCATTAAAAAAACAAAAAACTTTATTTAAAACCAGTCACAGACATGGTGGTCACCATCCCTGTGAGTGCTAGCCATTCCTAATGGGGTTGCAAATTGTGCCTGCCTCATTAATATTAATAAGGCATGCAATTTGCGACACTATTAGGAATTGCAAACTGTCTGAGACACTGTTTCACATCCCAATTTGCGAGTTGCAAATTGCGAGTCGCAATTTGGTGGGTCGTACATCTGGCCCCTTGTCTCTTGAAGGAGTGTGGGTGGTGCAGCTGTCTTGACGTTGGGCGTAACAGGGTGGAATTCAGATAAGGGAAAGAAATGTACCCAGGGATCAAGGCATAACTTGTGTGTGGCAAAGAGTGGCCAGTGATTCCCAAGTTATTACTACATGGTTTTGATAATTACCACTTTTGCCTAGGAGTGTATAGTGGAAGACTATCCAGTTCACTTAGGAATGTATTCCACAGTAGTCTACTCTTGCTAGAGGATAATATGCGATGAATGGATTCATTTTTTGACTAAGTTAATTTTCTCTGTCAACCATAATTGAACTGTATTATTATATGCAATGATATTGCATTGATTGTTTATTGAAAACTCTATTGTGTGTAATGCTAAGATAGTGCAGATCCTATTCTAACAACTTCGCACATTCACCCTATGTTGTAATATTACATATGCATTCTTATTGTTTTTATTAAAATGCTCATTTGAACTGTTTGATTTCAAAGTAGTAAGCAATGAGCTCCTAGTACGTAATTGAGTGCACCACATACAATTGCCCCTATGATGGTTATCCAAATTAACTAAAGGTTCCATGGATTCCCGATTACAAAATATAGAAACTAGGTTCCCAAAACAAATAAATTGTTTTTAAACATTTTGCCAAGAGTACCATTTTACATGAAGGCAAACATATTTCCTTGGCCTAAGGAGGGAATATTCAACACAAATATAAATAAACACACTAAAACTAAATATACAGCACAGAAGAGAGACAAAAGAGAATCAGTATTGGAATTATGGGACATCTTCAAAGAAGTTCAAACTGATAACCCCTCAGTGCTGATAGTGAGCGAGGCATCTGCACCTCCCCCACCATATTCAGGGATGGATGTACTTACACCAGCTGACCCTACATTAGGATATTCAAACCCAATAATAGTAAATGCCGATGAGCCCCCCACTGAATGCAGGCCAATTAGGTCCAAACCTGAGAAATCTATCCCATCAAGCACACCCAGATGCCTCCAGCGCAGCCCAAGTCCCTAGGGAAGTTCCCCAAAAGCTTGACTCCCTGTCCACCACACTCAACATGCGACACCTCAAAGGCAGATAACATACACATTTCCACTGGTTCATGCAAGTGTAAAAGAGTATCAGGAAAGTTTGTGGTAATTCTCGATAGCGACTCAGTGAGCTCCCCGGGGAACCGATGAGGAGGGTGAGGCAACAGGGTTTGCCCAGGTAACCGAGGAGGAAACAGAGAGCGAATTTGAGGGTGAAGCAAGGCTAACGAAAGCAGCACGTAGGTCTGAGCAAAAGGGACAGGCCAAATGGCAAGAGAAAGAAAGGCATGAGCAGATGCTTGAGAGAGAAAGAGCACACAACTGGGAGTTAGAGCTAGAGTACAGGATACCACCCTCTTTTCAAGAGAAAAGAAGGTCTAGGCATAGGGCGTGGTGTTTGGAAGTATCAAAAGTTGATGAAGGGCTACTAACACGGCTTAGAGCAACATTGTTCAGTCGACACAGAACAGGGGCTGACCAAGAAATAAAGGAAAAGGGCAACCTGGTACTTACCCACCAGGGACACAGGAAAAACAAAATGGTGTCTATGCATGTACGGAGGGAAGCAGCCTCGAGGATGTGCGTTGCCCCTCACGGGTTAATGACAAACATAGAAAAACCCAGAGGGAGATAATTGCTAAAAGGGAAGACAAGACATTAGTGTATCAGTTTTGCGGCCTATTAGTAGATTGCACTGAGGAAAGGTCTTGTCCGAAGGAAGGATTGTTTGAGCCAGAGGACATGGCAGTAATGGAGGATTGCATCAGAATTGAAGGATTAAACCCTAGTTGGGACTACCATTAAATGCAGCAATGCCTCACAAGATAGGAGTACTATGTTGAGGAGAAACCTGTAGAGTCACTTAGAATGAGAATGTTCCCACTACTACAGAAGGTTGCAGTGGGGATAGGCCCAGATGGACAAAGAGGGGCTGATAACAAAGTTACCATCATTACTGGATGGCGCAGAGAAATGGATTACATGCTTTGAGAAAACACTGCAGGCATCAATCTAGCAATAGGAGACATTAAGAGTCTGCTAAGCAGTCTAATTGGGGAGCAGATAAACACAGTGTTCACACTAACAAATGCCCAGTATGAAAATGCTGTGTTTACTTCTGACAGGCATCAGATTTTGACCATCCTGAGAGAAATATTCTCTGACCATCCAAATGTAGAGGGATAATGGCAGAGACCATGAAGCCAGAGAAAATCATAAGCAATTTCTTAAATAGAATGAGGGAAAGATGGGGAAATTATATGGGATCACAAATCACATTTTTCTACAATATTCTTAAGAAAGGGTTACCCACTGAGATACAGAGCGGGCTGGACAGCATAGTTGGTTTAGATTCTAAAACCTGGCAGGAGATACAAGCTCATATTCTCCACTACCATAAGAAAAAGCACGAAAATGATAGAAAGAAGCAGGAAGAGACCCAAAGAGACACAGCAATGTTATGTTTCATACCGGTACCCCCATAAAGACATATAGTAACCGAACATTTCACCTATATTTTCCCTGCCACTACACTACAAAACAGTTCTTGGTACTGACCTTTTACCTAGTTATGGTACTGCATAACTGACATTGGGGTTTCTCTGAAAATAAGCCTGATTCATTATGCATGAGGATTCTTGGAATCTCAGCAGGACTATCATTTCATGCATGATAACTATGTATAAAGGTCATTCCTTCCATCATCTAGTCCAACATGACACAGCAAGTTAGATCCCTGAGGGTACCACTTTGGGTAAACACCATATCTACACTGAGGTGGAAGAGGAGAAAAAGGACTTCCATGCTGACGCACTTACACAAGATGCTGAGGTTCCTGCATGCAGAGACTCCAGCTCGCAGCGGTCTGACAACCCTAGCAGTGTGTCCATCTCGAGACCAAGACGGGGTCCCACAGTTTCTCACTTCAGGTAATGGGGTTAGCTTCAACCTAGGGGGATTCTTGGCTCTACAGCTACATACATGCTTGGTACACTTTGGTACATCTAGTTAGGGTTGCATCGTAGGAGTTCGCATTGTTACTGACATGTATTTATACACCTGCCTGTATTCATTGTTTTAGCACTATGGTAGGAATCTACTATCCTTTTACTCTGTTGGTGCTTGTAATCATCTATTTCTGTTTCTGTCTTATGGTTGTCTCAGCACACCAATTTTACACTAGAATGACATTGGTTCAATAAATGCTTATTGAAAACGTCCCCACCGTTTTATTCTTTGTACCTCTCTGAGACAAAGTAAGCACGAGTGATTGAGCAAAAAGTACTGTACTGTTTCCACGATCCCTGATGGGACAGAGTTGTCATGTTCGATAGTTGCCAAGAACTATTCTTTCCTTGGTAAGAGGAGTTTACAATGGCACTGTGAGCTAGCTGGTATACAGGCAAACATACCTGGTGAGTGTGTCTGGAATCATCCTGGACACCAATCCCACAGTCTATGTTACCTAAACGTGCAAATCCTATATTGGTTTATAGGAACTGCACTACAGCAAAATGAGTGCAGCAGAAACAGAAAAGACTACTCTAGAGGTGGCAGCGATAGACGTAGCTCTGCAGATGGTACCAGTCACACCTGTGCAGATGGCACCCATCACAATGGGGCCTACACTGCAAAACTTCAGAGGGTTCCAAACAGGTACTTTGGTAGTATGAACAGGTTATGGTAATGGAGCCCAGGGATACTGTTTCAAGAGTGCTACTATTGCCAAAGGCAGGGCCACGTCAAGCACCACAGTGAAATCGCTATAAAAGCCTTGGCTCTTCAAATCAGCTTCTCTAAACTTTCCAAAAAGCTGTCAGGTCTGAGCCTGGTTCCAATGTTGGAAGTTATGCAAGCTAAAATAGGCCCCACCTTGTCGTACGGCTTCGAAATTTCCTTGGACAAGCTCAGCTCCGCACTAAACCAACACATGACTAAGATCTACAAAAAGGTTCTTCAGCTGCCAAAAATTTCCTCCGCAGCACAGATTCCATTAGAGCCAGGCTCCTGAACTACGAAATGCACAGGCGCTTTCCTTAAACTGTGTAACAAGTTAAGGAAGGCTAGAGCTGGCTCCCTTGAGTCCCTTTTATGGTCAGACATCAGCTCCAACAGTCCTATTGGGTCATACAGTCATGTTTTATTGAATGCACACAGCAGTTATCAGCAAGTGAACTGTGGAACCTTAATCCAACTAAAAAGAGTTCAAATTAAGTATCAAGAAGTGTATCCAACTGTGCTCCTATTCGTCCAACACGGCGATCCTTGCCAAACACAACCACGCATGGGCAGTAATCAACTCTTACCAGCGGGCCTCTCTTCCACCATACCTTGCTTGCACATATCCCCTGTACCTAAAACAGAAATTCCTGGCACTTAGAATGAGTGAGTGGCATTTTTTGAACCATCCACCCCTTTGGCGGCACCAATCAGACAAGCTTGCGTGTAGAGGTTGCGCGGAATCAGTTGAATCCCTGGAGCACGATGTATGCATCTGCCCAGCATTGATGAACCTCGGTAGATCAAAACTGAGGCCTGAATGGAACAAAATGGAAGGCCAGTTCTGCAGGCAAGGCATCATTGTGGCACTTATTCCAGAGAATATAGCCCTAAACATCAGTTTAATGTGACTCTTATCTCTGTTTCCCAACATCGAATCACCCATAAGTTAACAGCACACTTTTGGGCTGATACTGCACCTGGCCTAGTTTTACTCCATGTGTAAATTAAAAGCCATGTTTTATATTGAAAGACTGTGCTCCTTCAATAATAGTGGAACCCTGCCTAAGGGACTACGGAACTCCCAGCTGTGAGGCTGAGGGGAAAAGATGTAACATCAATGTTTTGCTATTGATCAATGCAACTTTGAACATCCCACAAAAATTGTGGCGGCACAGAATAAGCTAAATTTCATCCATTGAACTATTTATCAATTTATGGACGAATTGTTGGACAATACAGTCTAAGCTCCTCAGCTACTTAATATTTCCTAATTTTGCACTTGCCCATGAACATGAGCTCCCTTTTGCGCTATGTTTCATTCATTTTTGCTTGTTGGCTACCTTGTATTGAGAAGGGATTTTTACTTTTATTAAATGTAATTATTAATATATTACCACTTTGTGCGAGCACATAAACAACATATTACTAGAAACAACAGTCCCTGTCAGGGGGGGGATGAGATTATAACCACAAAACTGTGATAAGCATCGGGTATATTATTGTCCCAATGGAACTTTTTGCGTTTTATTTACTAATTCAATAAACATGTCAAAAACATACAATAACATAAAGTGAGCAACAAGTGAAGGAGTTCTGGAAATCAAAAGATTTCCTGACCTCAGGCATGTGCTGGTAAAGTGACTTTTAAGTGATATAAAGAATACAGTAGTCACGATAAAGAGAACACATCTTGTACTCCACAACATTCAAAAGTTAAAAGTCAGAGTTAAGACGTAGTTGTTGACGATGTTTTGATCCCCAACAACAGTTATGGGATCATCGGGCGGGGCATCTCCCCTACTCACTGGGACATTGGTCCCCAGGCTGGATGGGCGGGACATTGTCCCTCAATTTTACCTGATTTGCTGTCTACAGTTTAGTTATGAAACAAACCGGGTCTGGCGTGTGGCACAGTAAGGCTGCGCCAATTCAAGTAACAAACAAAACAATTTGCCAGTACTGTGCAATTTTTTACAATTTTTGTTGAAGAGCTCCTAATTGCTCTCCCGACAATGACCACTCTTTCAGTCCAACCAATTTATGAAAACATAGTTCTTTATTTTTTATTTATTTTGAACTGTTTTTTGGGATTTTTTAAAAAAATTCATGTATTTCGCAGTGTTTTATTCTGCGATGTTTTTAGAGTACATTTAGAATATCTATCAATGTAGTTAATACAGGGGAGGAACAGGAAATTACACGCAGGACATGATAAATCAATCGATTGTGCAAAAATTTAGACAATTGACACAAAACATAGACACTGGACAACATTGAACAATCATGGATATCTAAGGGAGGTTGGGGCGGTGGGAGTTGGTGGCATTTCTCTCAAACTGTTTGTCATAGAACAGCAGATTTGTACTTAATTAAATGTACAATTCAACTTATTTATACTCAAATCATATTTGAATCCAGCTGGATAATTGCTTGCATTAACCACAGTAAAAAAACATCCAAGTTAGGCCACCTAACCACAAGCGCCTCAATTGGTCGACGCGTTTCGAATCCTAAAACTTTAATTAGGATTCTCTTCAGGACCACACAAAATCAATCTGTGGAAAAACAAAATAAAAAGCAAACTGTCAGTGGAAAACAGAGAGACTCTCAACTTTCACTCGGCGTCCAGAACACACTCAAAAAGTTACCTGTCAGTGAAATAGTTTGGGCACGATGATAAGCTGAAAAATCAAAGAACATTTATATTCAAAACCCTGTTTGATGTTAGGTTTACTACACTTAGAATTACGAAAATCTAGTGTACTCACTATAATGTAGTAGTATCAAACACCTCGTGGGGGCATCCAAACTGGCGAGGGATCCATTCCTTATATTGTTTAAACTCAATTCGGGATCCGACCTTGAGACTTGATCTAAAAAAGAGAGAGAGAACAAACCGCTCTCAGTGCGCTATTTGAGGCTCAACCCTGGCGGTGCTGCGAGCGGCGGCATTGTTGCACCGCATTGTAACTCATGACCGGATTGTCGCTCTGCACGACGTTCCTAACTCCATGACTGAACGGGGAAATGTTTACCGCAAAGCGGCTCCGGCAAACGAATTGCAAAGACCGCTGCCCTGGGTTCTGGGCGGTATTTTAATTACCTGAGATCATTCGTTTTGTTCCTCCACTGGGTCGCGGTTGATAATAAACGCGATGGTGGTTTTCGCAGGGTGGTGTTGTTTTGAAGTCAGAGTGATTTCCGGGTTCCAGCTCTATGACTCATGGGAGTTGTAGTTTAGATGGTATGACTCATGGGAATTGTGGTTTTTGAGGGGATAATCTGCCAAACCTTAGAGCGAGCGCTGCAAACAATGCGAACAAGGGAAAGGGACACAGGATTAAATGCCAGCGGATGTATGTTCGATTCGTCAGAGATTGGATTCACTTGGTTGGTTGAGCGCCCATTGCGAATGTTACCTTACAGACTATAAAGTTCCGACATTTCATTCAGACCTTGTGTGGTCGTGTTAAATTTCAGAATTAACATGGCCTCTCTTTGGCGTAGTTTGGCCTCTACATCTCCGCCTCTTGGGTCATGGTCAATTTTGGATATTATGGTCCATTTCAGATCTTGTTCCCCATGTTGCTCGTCGAGCCAATGTTGGACCAATGGGGCGGTCACCACTTTTTTCTTTATCCGAGACTTATGTTGGGACATCCTTTGTCTAGTTTCTTGCGTTGTCTTCCCTATGTACAATTTGTCGCAGGGACATAGGATCCCATACATGTTGTGTATGGGATCCTATGTCCCTGCCCCATTGGTCCAACATTGGCTCGACGAGCAACATGGGGAACAAGATCTGAAATGGACCATAATATCCAAAATTGACCATGACCCAAGAGGCGGAGATGTAGAGGCCAAACTACGCCAAAGAGAGGCCATGTTAATTCTGAAATTTAACACGACCACACAAGGTCTGAATGAAATGTCGGAACTTTATAGTCTGTAAGGTAACATTCGCAATGGGCGCTCAACCAACCAAGTGAATCCAATCTCTGACGAATCGAACATACATCCGCTGGCATTTAATCCTGTGTCCCTTTCCCTTGTTCGCATTGTTTGCAGCGCTCGCTCTAAGGTTTGGCAGATTATCCCCTCAAAAACCACAATTCCCATGAGTCATACCATCTAAACTACAACTCCCATGAGTCATAGAGCTGGAACCCGGAAATCACTCTGACTTCAAAACAACACCACCCTGCGAAAACCACCATCGCGTTTATTATCAACCGCGACCCAGTGGAGGAACAAAACGAACGATCTCAGGTAATTAAAATACCGCCCAGAACCCAGGGCAGCGGTCTTTGCAATTCGTTTGCCGGAGCCGCTTTGCGGTAAACATTTCCCCGTTCAGTCATGGAGTTAGGAACGTCGTGCAGAGCGACAATCCGGTCATGAGTTACAATGCGGTGCAACAATGCCGCCGCTCGCAGCACCGCCAGGGTTGAGCCTCAAATAGCGCACTGAGAGCGGTTTGTTCTCTCTCTCTTTTTTAGATCAAGTCTCAAGGTCGGATCCCGAATTGAGTTTAAACAATATAAGGAATGGATCCCTCGCCAGTTTGGATGCCCCCACGAGGTGTTTGATGCTACTACATTATAGTGAGTACACTAGATTTTCGTAATTCTAAGTGTAGTAAACCTAACATCAAACAGGGTTTTGAATATAAATGTTCTTTGATTTTTCAGCTTATCATCGTGCCCAAACTATTTCACTGACAGGTAACTTTTTGAGTGTGTTCTGGACGCCGAGTGAAAGTTGAGAGTCTCTCTGTTTTCCACTGACAGTTTGCTTTTTATTTTGTTTTTCCACAGATTGATTTTGTGTGGTCCTGAAGAGAATTCTAAGTAAAGTTTTAGGATTCGAAACGCGTCGACCAATTGAGGCGCTTGTGGTTAGGTGGCCTAACTTGGATGTTTTTTTACTGTGGTTAATGCAAGCAATTATCCAGCTGGATTCAAATATGATTTGAGTATAAATAAGTTGAATTGTACATTTAATTAAGTAAAAATCTGCTGTTCTATGACAAACAGTTTGAGAGAAATGCCACCAACTCCCACCGCCCCAACCTCCCTTAGATATCCATGATTGTTCAATGTTGTCCAGTGTCTATGTTTTGTGTCAATTGTCTAAATTTTTGCACAATCGATTGATTTATCATGTCCTGCGTGTAATTTCCTGTTCCTCCCCTGTATTAACTACATTGATAGATATTCTAAATGTACTCTAAAAACATCGCAGAATAATACACTGCGAAATACATGAATTTTTTTAAAAAATCCCAAAAAACAGTTCAAAATAAATAAAAAATAAAGAACTATGTTTTCATAAATTGGTTGGACTGAAAGAGTGGTCATTGTCGGGAGAGCAATTAGGAGCTCTTCAACAAAAATTGTAAAAAATTGCACAGTACTGGCAAATTGTTTTGTTTGTCTACAGTTTAGTGCCACAGCTACCTCTCAGATATTTTTGATTGACCAGTCATGATGATCCCATAACCATTGTTGGGAATCGAAATGTCGTCGACAACTATGTCTTAACTCAGACTTTTAACTGTTTTCTGTCATGTTTATTGAAGTAGTTTGTCATGTCTATAGAAGTAGTAAATAAAATGCAATAAGTTCCATTGGGACAACAATATACCCCACGCTGATTACAGTTTTGCGGTTATAACCTCATCCCTCCCCTGACAGGGACCGTTGTTTCTAGTAATATATTGCTACCCTTGGCCCCCTCTGACTTATAGGGTTCCCTTGTGCTTATTCACAGCACATAAACAATGGCTACCTTGCTCCAGAAAAAAACTTCTATTTAATTATTAATATTCTACTGTTCCAGTTTTATTAATTGCGATGGGAGCAGTTCATGGCAAAACGTTTGACCAATGTTCTAAGTTTTTTAAATATCGTAATGATTTAATTAATGAAACAATGAAACAATAAACATATATATGCACTTGTTTATTAAAATGTATTACATCTTTCATCTGGTGGCATTGGCATGTATGTACAACACTCAAAATAACTTCCAATCATTTGTGTCTATTTTGGCCTCTGAGATGAGCATTGATTCCATGAAATTGAAATCTGGCAAGACTGACGCCCTTGTTATTGGCATCATTGCTGATTTTTAATGGCTAGAGTGGTGGCCAGGCTTCTTGAGCACTCATCCTAATCCTGTTCTAGCTGATCCCACTTAAGGTTAATTTTTCTAATTTTCTAATTCTTCTGCACAAGCTGCAATACTTACCTCTATCAAATTATTCCACTTCCAATCTTTCAAAATAATCAAAAAAACTATATTTGTACAGCTATATTTCAGTAAACAATATAAAATAAAACAAACATATTCAAAACAATGTTACACACCTAAAAACAAAAGTTCTTGACAGCAGTATTCTACAACACAAGTTACTTAGGTATCACAATATTAAAAACTCAATATTTTGTCCAAATACCTGCCATATACCTCTTTTATTGGTAGAGTCTCTCAAAGTTCTCTTATGAGCCCTACATTTTTTACGCAAACCTCTTTAATAAAATGCATTACATCTTTTCATCTGGTGGCAGTGGCCTACGCATACAACACACAAAACATCTTCCAACCATTTGTGTCTGTTTTGGCCACTTGGATGGGCATTGATTCCTTGAAATGATCTTTGGTAAGACTGACATCCATGTTATTGACATCATTGCTGATTTCTAATCTCTGGAGTGGTGGCCAGACTCCTTGAGTACTCATACCAATCCTGTGCTTGCAACTTAAGACAAATATTTCTAATTGTCTAATTGTTCTGCACACGCTGCTATGCTTACCCTTATCTGATGATTCTACTTCTAATCTCTTGATTAATGTACTGCCTCAAAATGTATTTAATACCAGATTCCTGATTCAAGCTATAATCTGTCCCTACTTAGAGTGAAGCACTCATTTATTTTAATGGTGGGTGTAACTAGAGTAATTCTTTCTTGTCCAAGATCCTATGTTATGCCCTCACTCGTAACTTACGTTCTTCCTACCTGAAGCAGCTAGTCACCCCCACTTTTAAACGGAAGAAACATTGTGGTTCTCGATTTGCACTTTTAGCTCCTCAGTTCTGGAACACGCTCCAGATGGAGCTGAGGTCGGCCACCTCTTATGCACCCTTCCGAAAACAGCTGAAGACATGGCTGTTCGCCCAGGCATATGATAACTAGGTCTCTCCCCTCTGGTGTTGCTCACGTCCCCTCCAGGGCCAAGAAGCCGTTTTGGTGAACAAGCGCTTGATAAGTACATAAGTACATAACATAACATATGTATGCACTGACTCCTTATTAACAAAAGGGTGCACTTTAGGAGCGTGAACCGGTCACAATTCTTTTAAAGAATAGAGTTCCTAGTTTTATTAACAAGCCTATCCTCTAAATCCATTTGACATGCAATCTCTTATCTACTTCTTCACCTTGTGCTACCGAAAATATAGAGTTGATGACCATTCTTTTGCTTTAGCCAAACTTTGGAATGCCTTGCAAGCTCATCTGCCTCTTAATGTTAACAATATGCCATGCAAAGCTCTAAAACATGACTATTTTAACTCATGTTCCTTTTCCTATTTGCTAGTGTTGTTGGGGTGCTTTTCTTCTATTCATTCCTCCATTCCACAAAAACAAACCCAATACTTCCAAGATTTCCAAAGCTATGATCCGAATCGTTCCCAGGGTAGGTTTCACAATAGAAATATTGATTGCCGAGGGAAGTCCTTATAAGTCCCTCCCAATGTCCCAAGTCTGTACCCAATCGGGTATTATCAAATTCATACGTCTGCTTATTTCCACAAATGGATAGGCTTATAGAGAGATAATATTCCACCCTTAAGCTTACTCTCAAAATTTGTTGGAATTAGAGGTCTGGCAACAGGACCAATTGGTTCCTCTTGCATTGTTCACCATTGGATATAAGAAACAAAAAGGTATGGGTCATTCACCGTTTGAATTGTTATTTGGAAGAAAATGTAAGACTTTGTTGGATATGGCTATAGAGACATAGGGAAGTGAGCCAAATGAAGCCAACCCAATTTTAGGATATTTTATTTAGGATACCTAAAATCCTGATTGTGGAGGACAAAAAAGCTAAATCAAGAGTATTCCAGCCAGGAGATTTAATCTTGCTTTTATTCCCTTGCTCAGATAATTAAATGGTGAATGAATAGCAACAACCCTACAAAGTAAGAGTGAAAGTAAGCCTTGTCACATATAGAGTCGAGGTCAATAAAAAGGTATTTACTAATTCACTGTTTTCTTTTGGTCTTCACGAAGCCCCATCAAAACTTCAACCGATAATGAATATCTGACTGTGGCTGCATTGCGAATTTGCTGCCACTTCTATACATGATATTGTTAACGTATCTTTTCCCTCTGCCTTATTAATTATGTCTCTGTTGGTCTTGTTGGTTATGTTACCTTTTCAGATATAGCGCCGGGACGCCCCTTAGCTGGAGCAGCTGTGCGCTTAAGAAATTACAGTTAACATAACATAACATAACTTATCCATTGCAGGACCTGGAAAGAGCATCTACAACATATAACACAGGTATTGCACCCACTACGCAAGGGATGTTTAAAAGCTAACTTTACAAAAAGTCATTTAGCCTGTGAACAAGTTGAATTAAATTAAATAAAACTTAGGTATTTAATAAGGAAAGGAGTCATAAAACAACAAATAGGGAAAGTGGCAGCCATTAAAAGGGTGTACTTTCTAAAAGCCCAAAGGGCTCTTAGTAGTCTTGCTCATTGTGTTTTTCTTCTTTTCTTTTGGTTGAGGTAGGGAGACAAGTTATGTTAGTTTAGAGTCTTTTATGTAGTTGCACACTTTATAAATATTATTTATAAGTGACAATTTACTAAGAGAAAAATACAATTGTAATTTCTCACTGTTGTGTGAAACAAGTGTCCTTCAAAATAAGACAGGAATTTATGAAATCACAAATTTTATGTGTTTATATCTTATTCATTGTGAGGAGCCCTGTCATCAAACAGGATGTCTTGCTTGAGTCCCCGGCATAAATGGCTGATTATGTTTTAGAGAAGAAAGACTGTTTAGTGTCATTCATAACATATCACAGATAATTATTGACAAACATTTGCCTCTTTAACTCAAATACATTACAACCTCTGCCTAAATAATAAAGAAGTCACATATCTTATTTTTCGTGAATAATTGCTTCATTGGTGTATAGAACATCTTGAGTGGGATATGTGCATTTCACACTTTGGGCCTACATTGGGTCAATCATTGTTTTCTTACTTTTACATTCTATTGGTGATTCATTGTCACATCCATTTATATATATGTAGAATCATGGGATGCCATCAGATATTGTGTTTCTCTCAACCTTTCAATTCTGTGAACCCCTTTCAACCTCAACAATGATTTTGCACCTGTTTAACTACAACCAATTCCCTATGTGGTCATGCCTAATGTAAAACAATGGTAACAGGTTAGGATTACAAGGGATGTATTTCATAATCAACTTTGGCTAAATGGATTGTTAGTATTAGATGTCTTGACATGACGTCACACATCAATTGCAACAGAATTTGTATTGATTATTCAAAATTAAATGAATTGAAAAGACCCGATGTATCTCTTATTTTTGTATTCATAGCAAAACCTATAATGTCACTGTAACCTTTAGTTTTTTAAGTAAAGTTCTAAGTTTTTGTTAATTGTATGTCCTAACTGTAACCAGTAACCATTGACAGTGAGTGTGTGAGAGAGTGCATGAGTGTCTCAGTAGGTCCGTGAGTGGGTGTGAGAGTGTCTGAGTGGGTCTGTCAGTAGGTGTATGAGCATCTGAGTGGGTTGGGAAGCGGGTGTGTGTCAGTCTCTGATTGAGTCAGTGAGTGGGTATGTGAGTGAGTTCATGAGTTTCTGAGTGGGTTTGTGAGTGTGTGTATGACTCTCTTAATCAGTCTGTGAGTGAGTGCATGACTCTCAGTGAGTCTCTGAGAGGGTGCATAAGTCTGTGAGTGGGTACATGAGTCTCTGAATAGGTTTATGAGTGGATGCTTGAGTGTCTGTGTAGGTATGCAAGTAAATGCATGAGTCTGCTAGTTATTCTGCCCTCCGTTTTGCCTTTCTGGCTTTTTCTGCCCTCTGTTTTGCCTTTCTGGCTTTTTCTGCCCTCTGTTTTGCCTTTCTGGCTAATTTCTCTGCCAGTTTTGCCTTTCCTGCAGGATTTTCTGCACTTTGTATTGCCCTCTTCTGCTCCTTTTTACCTTTCCTGCATGTTTTTATGCCCACTGTTGTGCATTTTCTATTTGTTTTTCTGCTTTCTGTTTTGCCTTTTCTGCTCATTTTTTTCTGCCCTTTGTTTTGCCTTTTCTGCTTGCCCTGTGATTTGTCTTTTTCTGCAAATTTTTCAACCCTTTGCTATTTAATAATAGGAGGAAGGGGCCGGGCAGCGACTTGTGCCTGAGCTGATTTTGGCCCCGAAGATCGGCTGTGAAATATATGTAATCAAAAGGGGAGGGGGCCATGCGATGCTCCTTCCGGGCCAATTTTTGCCCACGGATCCCATCCCCTGGGACATTTTGAAACATGAGATAGGGAAGGTGGCCCCACAGCCCCCCTTCCTGGGATGATTTCAGGCCCAAGCCCCATCCCTCGGCGCCCTGCCATGTCTCGTGGGTCCGCTGGAGCTCAGAAAGGGCAGCCAGTAAGCAGGATTGGGACCGCAGGGAGCCTCAAGGCCCCCGTATTTCCAGCCAGCATCGCTATTCCACAAATGCAGCTCTCTGTGAGCTAGATCAAAAGTTTCATCTTTTTTCTCGCCTGCATGTCTACAGGTAGGGAAAGAGATGAGGCCTCCTCTTCTAGCGGGTGGGAACACTTTGACAGCCCCACCTGCTGGAACTGGAGTGTATGCTACTCCCTGGTAGGAGCTGTGAGCCCCAGCCAAGCAAAAGCAAAAGCAAATAGCTATATCCTGGGGATGGGCACCTCAGGACATAGCAGGAGCCAGCCCTGGGGGTGGCAGTCCCCAGGACCATAATTGGCTCCAAGAGGAGGGCTGCATGGCACCCCTCTTCAATGTTAATTGAAGCACCAGGAAGGTAGTGGTCCCTGAGGCCGGGGAGGCCACACTGACCCCTATTTAATAATAATTGTTTCACAGGGAGGTGGTGGCCCCTGGTGCTTGGGCAGGTCCCTATTGATTTAATTTGTAGCCATAGGTGGGTGGTGGTCCCCGGGACCCAGGGGGTCCACGAGGCCCCACCGCATTTTCAATTGCCATAAACCCCAGGGAGGTTGTGGTCCCCAACCTACAGGGGGATCTATGAATCCCCCTTGTTCATTTTACTTTTAGCCCCAGGGAGTGTTTGAAGTGTTGGCAGCTTATTAGATTACAGTACAGGGACTATCGGATCTGCAAAGAATCCGCGCCCCTAGATTTTTTTTGCAATTTGCAGTGAAATTTTGGGTGGATCCGCAAATTGCTTGCAAAATTGAAAAAAAATGAAGTGTGGACTCATGCATTAAATTTAGCCCCCAGGTGGGCCAAGTCGCAGGGCATGCGTAATTTAAAAAGAAATGAGGGGCACATGGAGGCCTTCTGTCAAGGCTCAATGGAGCCTGAGGGGTCATCTCCTCCTGGGGCCTTAATTTAATATTGGAGGAGGCAAAGCGGAACACCCTCCATATCCGTTTTTGAGCCCCAAGGTCCCTGCCTGAGGGTTCATTTATGAAATGGAGAGGGGCCAACTGGACTTCTTTCCTGAGGCTGATGGAAACCCTAGGGACCACCACTTCCCTCCGGCTAAAATAAAATATTTAGTGGGGGGGCAGCATGGACCACCCAGACCAAGGGGACCTCAACCTCCCCGGAGTCAAATCCATAAATAAAACTTGGAGGGGAGCCAAGCGGCCTCCTTCCTGCCTCAGGTACCTAAACCTCTCCAGTGACAGACAATTAAAACTAAAAGAGGGGGGCTGAATGGCCCCCCTCCTGGAGCCATATATGGCTCTGGGGATCGGCAACTCCTGAGGTGCCCTACCGCTGACACCGATGCATGCTGAGAAATCAGCATGCAGCAGTCTGACATCTTGTGAGGGATGTTCAGTTTGTGACCAAGATGCAGTCCTTCACTCTACCCCATCGGGTAATGGTGTTAGATCATCCCTTGAGGGGATTCTTGGCTCTACACCTGCACACACTCTAAGTGCACTTACAGTAGGGTTTGCATAAGAGGTGTACGCTAGACTACTGCGTTGTCTATATGCCTCCATATATACATCGTTTAGCACCATTGTAGAATGATATCTATTATTTACACTGTTGGTGCTTGTGATCGCGTTTATCTGCTTTGTCTACTAATCATTGCAGCATGCGTATTTTATGCAAGAATAACGTTGCTTCAAAAATATTATTGAAAATGTCTCACTGTGTATTCTCTGTATATTTCTCTGAGAAAATGTAAGCACAGGTGACTGAGAAAAAGGTACTGTACTGTTTCCACAAACCCTGAGGAGTCATGGTTGAAATGTTCAGTGGTTGCCAGAAATTATTCGCTCCTTAGTAGGTTGGGGGGCTTACAGTGGCACTCGGAGCTACCTGGTCTATAGGCCAACATATCTTGCAGGGTGTCAGTAATCAGTATTGACACCAAACTCTTAGTTTATGTTGTCCAAACTATGAGCTGGTCCTATGGATTGGATGGAACAACACGGCATGACTGCTTGCTATTGTTTGGTGGGAGCTGTGACAACTCCCACCAAGCAATAGCAAACACTCCACTTCCAGCAAGCGAGAGCTGTCATACTGCTCCTACTTGCTGGGAGTGGAGTTTTCGTCTGTGTCCCTACCCACTGTCGAGTGCATATTTTGCAGCTCCCTGATCCCGGGGGCAATGCTTGGGACTGTGGAGCAAGGCTCCACCTGTGGTCCCTAACACTGCCCACTGGGAATAAAATAAAAGATTGTCAGCCCTGTTAGTGACAAAAGCCAACATGTGAACATATGGTTATTGTTTGAATTGTGCTATGATCAATACAGGTGTTATTCAGAAATTCCCTCCTAGTGATTGGCTGCAAAGGTAGCTCTATAAACTGAATAAAAGTGGTTTGCTTAGCTTGCCCAGAGCCGTTGGTCAATAACATTTCTTTAGAGAACATTCTTTGCCTTTGACCAGATATGTGAAAATTGAGACATTAGTATCACAACTTGCAGCTTTCAGATTGCGAGTCTCTCTGTCTCAAACAGGCGCCGACCTGGCCCACACTGGAGGCTTAAATTGAACTGTAAAATCCCTTAAACAACAGTCCAAGGCAATGATTTCCAATGGTCAGAAACACAAATTTGTGAACCGGTCATTTTATGTCGGCAGGGAGCTTCAGCTCACTGAGCCACCTTGTATATATTGCTTAGGTAGGTATATCAGAGTAGCAGCATTAAAGTACAACAAACGAAAGTGGCGTATCTGGCCAAAGATAGTCAGGCTAGACGATATGGTGAGGGTGACCGGGCTGGGCGGACACTGGCGAACATGCTTTGAGCGCCAAGAGGGATGAACTATGTCTTGGAACTCAGGGATGGGGGAGGCGACACGGTAAGGGAGCCTCATGCCATACTTAATGTCATGACTAATTACTACAAGACACTATAAACGTCTAGGGTGACGCCAGACGACCAGGTCCTAACAGATTATCTGGACACTATAGCCTTAGCGTGGTTTAACGATGGGGCCAGACAGTATATGGATTTACCGTTCACACAAGATGACATAAGAGCGATAATAGCTAGCCTGCCACCAGGCAAAGCACCAGGCCCCGACGGGCTAACGGCAGACTTCTATTAAGAATATACGGACATCCTGGTACCCAGACTGCACAGGGTCTTTGAGAAAGCAGTTGAATCAGGCATTCTCCCACAGTCGATGCGCAAAGCGATGATAATCGCACTGCTTAAACCTGATAAGGACCCCAATAACCCGTATTCCTATCGCCCACTTTCGCTAATAAACATAGATGCCAAAATATATGCGAAGTTGCTTGCAGACCGCCTTAAATACATGTTGCCGCAAATAGCGCTCTTCGATCAATCAGGATTTGTATGGAGAGATCCACTTCGCATAATTTGAGGGTACTGTTTGGGCTCCTGCACTACCTAGACCCCAAGGTGCAAGCCGCAGTCGCATTATTGGATGCGACGAAAGCATTTGACTCCCTCGAGTGGAAGTTTCTGCTTACACTTTTTACCCGTATGGGATTCAGTCCGCTGTTCGCTAAACGAATCAGCATACTATACAACAACCCGACTGCTAGAGTGCGGATAAATGGACAGATCTCTGCTCCTATACCTATTACCAGAGGGACTAGACAAGGGTGTCCACTGTCACCATTGTTGTTCGCTATTGCAACCGAACCACTTGCAGCACGCATGCGTCAACATCATACTCAGCGAAGCATTGGCTTTACATCGCGCGGCCTGCTCATATCCATGTACGCCTACGATGTCACCATATACATGATGAATCCGGCAGAGAACTTTGACCCGCTGATGAGAGAGGTGATACGTTACAGTGGGCTCACTGGTATAAACATAAACTGGTCGAAGTCAACGATGCTGCCATTAACGGATGGTACAAATAAATGTCACACTGAATTCCCAATAGATTGGGTTACGGATGAAGTCAAATACCTAGGAATTAAAATAAGCCGTTCTATCCAGGATATTTGGCTGTCGAATTTCGGGGTGGCAATGGATTGGCTTGAAAGCAAAGTGAAGAAATGGAAGACACTGCCACTGTCATTAACGGGCCGCATAGCTATCACAAAAATGGTGGTGGTCCCCAAATTTCTTTATTTATTTATAAACATTCCCTTGCCCTTAACTATGGCGTTTTTTCGCCGCCTTAGGTCTGCTATAATCGAACTGGTCTGGGCGGGCAGGCAGCCTAGAGTGGCCTGGAATCTTCTTACACTTCCATTTCACCAGGGAGGTCTGGCAGCCCCAGATTTTGAGCTGTATGCATATAGTGCGCAGGCCCAATACCTGCATTACTGGCAACACCCGATCCCTTACCAACCTCACGTGGCAATAGAGACTGACGTGGCGGCACCCTGCCCCCTAAAGGCAGCGGCGTACAGGAAGTACAAACGGTCACAAGAGGACATCGATACTGTAGAGGTGGTGCGATGGGCGTGGTCGGGTATCGCAAAAAGAGCGGGTGTAAATGAACTATATGCCCCGAGCATGCCATTGGAGGGTAACCCACTGCTGGGGCATCTGACGGACGCGGCAGTAGTGGGGAGGGCGCATGAATGTGGCCTGAAAGTAGCAGGCGACCTGTACCCAGATGACATTTTCATTACACTACAAAATATGATTGCGTCGTCCGAACCGACGGCCTCAGAACTACTACTATACTATCAACTGAGGGCGCGTGCAAACACAGGTACCCTGTGTTCCCTGAGGCCCCACCATCGCTGGAGGACATACTCTCGAATAACTCCTCGCATAAGTTGATAACACGCATCTATAGGGCTACACAAAATGCAACACCAGTTCCGCACATTGACTCAAGGGTGCATTGGGAGGCAGAAGCAGGCATTAGTATTACAGAAAAACAATGGTCATTTTGCTGCACACAACTTGAACACCTCTCGCCCAATTACAGATTGCGGCTTATACATTTCAACTACTTACACAGAACGTACCGCACACCCAAACAGCTATTTAAAATGGGTCTGCAGGCGGATGCATCTTGCTGGAGATGTGGCGAGAAGGAAGCTACGTTCTATCATCTAGCTTGGGTATGTGGACCAATACACAGATTTTGGGAGATAGTCTTCCGTAACATAGGGCAGATAGTGGAAACACCCATAGGCCCAGACCCGCTAGTGGCACTCCTGGGATTTGTAATGCAGGTACCAAGTGCCTCCCGGAGGCTAGTAGCCCTCCTGTTGTTGCTGGCCAAGCGGCAAATAGCGATTCATTGGAAGCAAAGGGCTCCGCCGAAAATATCAAGTTGGGTAAAATCTGCAATGTACTGTAAGGACCAACTGACTGCCTACTGGGACATGATGCCGCTGCGCTCAAGGCCGGCGGACATATGGCAACCACTGGTGGACTGGCTGGCTGGGGCGGAGGGGAATGACAGTGACTGAAGAGTGCAGAAGGGGTTAGACTGAGGAGTGTGAGTGTGTGGACCACAGTGCGCGACCAGCCATACTGAAAAGCGGACAAATGTAGATATATTCATGTACATTCATTCGGAGTACTGCTCGCTGTTTTACGACACTCGCTTACAGTTGTTTCTGTTGGTTACTAAGTTATGTACAAATGATAAGGACTTGCACAAGTGTACGTCATGTAACCGTATAGACGGAGTGACGCTACAAAAATAAGCTGCCTGCCTATGGGTTGTTGGCTAAATAGCAGTGTACACATTGATGAGAACAATAAAGGTTTTGAAAAATCAAAAAAAAAAGTACAACAAACGAGAACATCTCTGTGAAATAAGAATCTTTTTTTAATTGAAGGCACCTGCCCTTTAGTGAAAGGACCCTGTACTGTTAATTTTTCTCCTCTACCTTACACTTATGTATTGGGCTGAATGTAATGAGAACGGTATCAATCTTATATTGCACGTTCTGGGGATCGTAATTTCAGCATTCATATATACTCATGTAAGGCTGCGAAGTGACATGTAGGAAGAGTGGAACGCCGATATACACCAGTCGTACTCTCCGTACATGTCACTCATTACATTCAGCCTTGAAGAAGCTAAGGTACAAATTGCAATTTGACAAAACTGTGGAAGTATAACCCTGAGGTGCAACTCGCTTTGTACTGAGGGAATCAGTACTTGTGGAGAATATATATATATATATATATATATATGTATATGTATATGTATATGTATATATATATATATATATTTTCCACTCGAAAAAGATATACTCCAGCACTCCGCTCGTTAGAGTAAATGAAATTTATTCAGCACTGTTAAGCCTACGCGTTTCGAACCAGAATGGTTCCTTGTCACGGCAGTTTTACACAGTTGTCCTACTTTCCTTTCTATTATTTATAGTGTGCAATGATTCATAGTGCATTGTGGGATATGCAGTTTTATGCAGATTAAAGTAGTATATCTAACGAACATAGTTGTCATAATTTCATATTTTGCATGCAGCATTACAAAAGGGCATCTCCGTTTTTCTCATGTCTGCATTGCTATGCAATTATTATTATGTTCTAAATGGAGGCTAAGTGCCAGAGAAATCAAGAACTTACACCTGATCCCACTATATGCAGTGACTGTGGCGACTAAGCAGTGTTATCGTTGCTGCACTTCAAAAACACAAATTATTTGTAATTTAATTTTAGGCTATTCACTATGCACTATAGCCCTGAAAGAAGACAGTGGAACTATAAAAAAACTGCGCAATGATATGGAGAAAAACTTGGACAAACACGAAGAGGAAGTACAACTAAGAAAACAAAGAAAATTTCGTAGAGATGAAGACGACTACGAATTTGGTAACATTTTGACATTTGCTAAAAAATACGATGTCTTCAAGCAACAATGGAAATCCTCGGCAGACTTAACAACCACATTGTCTGGGAGAGAGGTAGAATCAGAGGCCAGTGATGGAGAACAAAGAGTGAACAAGAACATAACAAGGTTCTCTTTTTTAGACAAACTGACACTGTTGTATCAGGAACAACAGGCACCACGAGGAAAACGAAGAAACAGGGGCTATCAACAGAGAAGACCATTGACAAGGGGTGCCTATCAATCAAAAGGCCAAAACGCAAAACAAGGAGAGGAAGGAACAAAAGCAAGCGGGTACAATCTGAGGAAAAGGAAATGATTCCGAAAACAAACAACAAGAAATCCGCTGACAAAACATCTCCAGATCTGATAATCAACCTCTCAAGATATACACCAACAGTTAGTGAGAAAAAACTCCTGAATAAAGGCCTATCATTTAGCCCCGAAGTACACCAAAATATTGTAGATACCAAAATTGACCTCTACAAATATATAAGGAAACTGAAACTCCGAAAACATTTCACGAAGCTCCCGAGACAGACAGCAATAATCTTCAACCAAAAAGAACGAGTATCAGATGAACCAATAAGTGAATTGAATATTGAGGAAATACCATGTCTGCGCACAGCTTATGAGTTAGCCAATGAAACAACCACCACACAATTGACAGACACGCAAATGTTAACAGAAATGGATGTAATCACGGGAAAAAGGAGAGCCACTGAGTTCAAGGCCAAGTCCAAGTTCTGTCCAATAATGAATCCAGGTAACAAAATAGATACTTTTTATGAACTAGTGCTGGGAGACTTGGATAAAATGAAACAAACTGAAAATAACAGCAGAGAAAATATGAACAAACAAGAACGCCTGGCCATACAAACCCTGAAAGAAAACGTAACAATTGAGATAAAACCAGCCGACAAAGGCGGAAATATAATAATCATGGAAAAATCAGATTACATTGAAGAAGCAATGCGTCAATTGGGGAATGTTAAAAATTACGAATGCCTATCGAAAGACCCAACACTAACCTATAAGTCAGAACTTGGCACCAAACTGAATGAATGGAAAAATGCAGGACTAATAACAGAGGAAGAAAGGAAGTTCCTTATGGTAGAGCATCCAATCACGCCTACCATATACTTCCTTCCAAAAGTCCATAAGACACTCAACAAACCTCCCGGAAGACCCATTATATCTAGTTGTGGCAGCCTGTATGAAAATATCTCCGTGTATGTTGACCATTTTTTATCCCCGATAGTGCCAACATTAACGTCATATATTAAAGATACAGGGGATTTTTTGCGCATTTTAATGAATACTGAATGTCAACCGACATATCTATTAGTGACAATAGATGTCATCTCTTTATACACCTCAATAGAGCATGAAACAGGCTTAAGAGCGGTAGAACATTTCTTGCAGCAACGACCTATCAAAGAACGTGAACATTCAAAGATGCTGATTGAAATGATCAAATTATGTCTCTACAATAATGTGTTCCTTTTTGACAAAAAGGTATACATGCAGAAGTGCGGAACCGCCATGGGAGTTTCCTTCTCTCCAAGCTATGCCAACCTCATGATGGGGTGGTGGGAGAGGAGCATAGCTTGGAGAGAAGAAAACGACCATCATATGGCAAATGTAGCACTATGGGTGCGCTTCATTGATGATCTTTTTTTATTATGGAGAGGAACAAGATCTGATTTTCAATTTTTTTTTGATGAGCTGAATACCAATACAGTGGGTCTAAAATTCACATACACTATCAGCAACAAAGAGGTGGAATTTTTGGATACCAAAGTGTATGTAAGTAACAATCAAATACAGACAACAACACACCGAAAAAAAAACAGCCACAAACAGTATACTGCATGGGCGCAGTTTCCATCCGGAGAAATTGAAAAAGAGCATTCCGTATGGAGAACTCCTAAGAATGAGGAGAAACTGTTCAGAAGATTTGGAAATGGAAAATAATTTTGATGAAACCAAGCTAAGATTCACTCAACGTGGATATAAATACCAAGACATCCAGAGAGGAGAAGCGAAAGCCAGAAATAAAACAAGAGCTGAAACCCTACTATCCAAGTCCGATAAACCAAAGGAAAATGAGACAAAAAATAAAACTGAACCACCAAGGATGATCATGACATACAGCAAAGAAAGTTACAAAATTCAAAAAATACTGAGTAAGTACTGGCATCTGATCCAGAAAGATCCGGATATAGGAAAAGAAGTGGGAGAACGACCTCTAATAACCTATAGGAGAGCACCAAACCTCTCTGATCAGTTAGTACATAGCCATTTTGAAAACAAAAAACCACACAATTGGTTAACGGAACAGAAAAAGGGTTTTGTAAAATGCAACACATGCAAGGCCTGCAAGATAGGGAAAAACACCAAGACTATAAAAGAACCTGGAGGCAAAATATTTACAGTGAGAGAACACATAACCTGCGAAACCAACTTTGTAGTTTATATGCTTCAATGTCACTGTGGTAAGAGGTACATTGGGAGTACCACATGCCCCCTAAAGAAAATAATTTTGGAGCACATACGTGCTATACAAAATGGAGACTTTATTTATGCTATGGCAAAACACCTTACGAACCATACAAACAAAACATGGCAGGATATCCAATTCTTTGGTCTTGCAATGATCCAGCAACATGAAAGGGGCGGAAACAGGAAACTTAAACTACGAAGACTAAAGTCCAAATTAATTATGCGATTCAGAACGAAAATTCCCACAGGATTGAACGGGGACGAAGAACTTTACTTTCATCTGTAGATATTTGCATTAGAAAACATTTTGATGACAATTACAATACAGTTTCATTTGTCAAATTGAAACTGCAACAAACAACGAAGATGAACATCGCTGATGGATAAAAATTGACTATGGACCATATGAATTGTTAGTGTCTGTGTAATTGTGTGATTCCAGTAGGAAAGCTGTGGTGACCTTTAGATAAGCAGTGGCAAGGGCACTCAGCCCTAGATATGGACGATTGCGAGCACAATTGGATCTAGTGCTTAATTGAATAGCCTAAAATTAAATTACAAATAATTTGTGTTTTTGAAGTGCAGCAACGATAACACTGCTTAGTCGCCACAGTCACTGCATATAGTGGGATCAGGTGTAAGTTCTTGATTTCTCTGGCACTTAGCCTCCATTTAGAACATAATAATAATTGCATAGCAATGCAGACATGAGAAAAACGGAGATGCCCTTTTGTAATGCTGCATGCAAAATATGAAATTATGACAACTATGTTCGTTAGATATACTACTTTAATCTGCATAAAACTGCATATCCCACAATGCACTATGAATTATTGCACACTATAAATAATAGAAAGGAAAGTAGGACAACTGTGTAAAACTGCCGTGACAAGGAACCATTCTGGTTCGAAACGCGTAGGCTTAACAGTGCTGAATAAATTTCATTTACTCTAACGAGCGGAGTGCTGGAGTATATCTTTTTCGAGTGGAAATTATTTACCGGGGCCCCGCTCCTGGTCCCAACTCCAGCACCAACTAAAAAGGTGCTCCCTCTGCGACAGGGCGGTTGTGTATGGATATATATATATATATCCATACACAAAGATTGCCCTTATGGAATTGCCGCACTCGAAGGGGTAACGCACAAACCGCCACAGGTAGCAGGGTTGACAGCATTCCTCAAGTTTTCCAGTTAAGCCATACGCGTTTCGAACATTAAATGTTGCTCTTGTTCACTGGCAATCATGACGGAAGAAGCAGACAAATTGGAAACAGCTAATTTATTCATTAGTAAGTCCCGCCCCAGTGGACGTCATAAACAAAGGCATGATGGTTATGGTAGTTCCTTTATATGCCTCAAGACTTATACTTTCATCAAAAAACAAGTGTGATGCTGCCGGCGTCAATCTTAAAATGTATTTCCCGTTAGGTGAAAAGCAATGTCCACAATGCTGGCATCTTACCAATATATGCCTGTGGCTCAGTCCCCCTCCGTTCCCACAAGTGTCCATATCACCTCGCACTCAGCACCCGCCCAACAAGCGGGGGGGGGCAATTCCGCGACTGGACCAGCCGCTCTGTATCCATACACAAAGATTGCCCTTATGTATTTACCGCACTCGGAGGGGTAACGCACAAGCCGCCACGGGTAGCAGGGGTGACAGCATGCCTCAAGCTTTCCAGTTAAGCCAAACGTGTTTTGAACATTAAATGTTGCTCTTGTTTACTGGCAATCATGACGGAAGAAGCAGACAAATTGGAAACAGCTAATGTATTCATTAGTAAGTCTCGCCCCAGTGGACGTCATAAACAAAGGCATGATGGTTATGGTAGTACCTTTATATGCCTCAAGGCTTGTAGTTTCATCAAAAAACAAGGGTGCTGCTGCCACCGTCAATCTTAAAATATATTTCCCGTTAGGTGAAAAGCAATGTCCACAATGCTGGCATCTTACCAATATATGCCTGTGGCTCAGGCCCCCTCCATTCCCACAAGTGTCCGTATCACCGCGCACTCAGGACTTGCCCAACAAGGGGGGGGGGGGGCAATTCCGCGACTGGACCAGCCGTGCTGTATCCATACACAAAGATTGCCCTTATGGAATTGCCGCACTCGGAGGGGTAACGCACAAACCGCCACAGGTAGCAGGGGTGAAAGCATGCCTCAAGCTTTCCAGTTAAGCCATACGTGTTTCGAGCATTAAATGTTGCTCTTGTTCACTGGCAATCATGACGGTAGAAGCAGATAAATTGGAAACAGCTAATTTATTCATTAGTAAGTTCCGCCATATATATATATTACCTACTAGCGGTCGCCAGTAGGTAGTTAGAGTTAGGACCTAGTTTCCATAGGAAATCCGCAATTATTCTATTTGGAATAATTTTGGTGCTGGTTGATGAATGTGTGTGAACTTCTCGAAAAAGATGGCCTGCTCCACTCCGGTCCTTCCCTGAAAGTTTGGGGGTGATTCGTGAAGCGGGGGCCAAGAAAAAAGGGGGTCCCAAAACGCGTTTTCCCCATGCAATTTTCCATAGGGACCTTTAAGACGGGCTACAGCCCGAACTGCTGAACGGAATTACACCGAATTTGGCAGAAAGGTAGAGTTTGGTTCACAGATGACGCTTTTTGTTAAATGGTGTAAATCCGTGCAGTAGTTCCTGAGAAAATCAAAAGTAAAATCATAGATATATCTATGGACGAAGTACCGTCCGAGGATTATACGAGTACCCTTACGAGCACAAGCTGCATGCTAATTGGCTGTCAACTGTCTGTCAACACTCCAAACCAGGAAGTGTTGGCAGCCATCTTGTGTCTCGGTAGAACCGAGGCACAAGAAAACTGAAAAACAAGTGTGCAAAAGACGCAAAGGGGGGAGGGTAGAAGCACCCTGACCCCCTAGGCCTGCTCAGGGGGTCCCACAAGGACCCCCAAGGCCCCAAATAATGATTTTTTGTTTAAAATCGCGGGATGCGTGTAGGATACGAGTATCGCGTGAAAAAAAAAGAAAGCCCGAAGCCCGCTTTAGTGCTAATTAGCCCCCGGGGGGGCCAAGTCCCGGGGCCAATGTAGTTTATTATAATAGGGGGCCCAGAGGGGCCACCCCCTGGGGATTTTTAAAAAATATATGTGCGGGGGGGCTCACAGCTCCACCGCAGTAAATTTAAATGTATGTGTGCGGGGGCTCTTGGGCCCCCCCAGCCCCGGGGACCACCACCCCCTAGGGCTTTCAAATATTAATTGAGCGGGGCTTTGAGGCCCTCCAGCCCCGGGGACCGCCACCCCGGGGGCTTTATAATATTAATTGAGGGGGGCTCTGAGGCCCCCCTGCCCGGGGACCGGTACCCCCGGGGCTTCTTGAAAGTGTAGTTTTGTGTACCCCCTAAATCAGGACAGAGCTTATACAGGCCTATTTTTTAAATTGTATTATTATATTTATATTGTATTTATTTGTGTACCCCCTTTGCAGCTCCTTAAACATTCTAACATATAATTTCTGCACAATCTTTTCTGTGTTGGACAACAGAGTGTTACCCCAGTGTGTTAGTCATCATACATGATATCTTTTTCTTCCTTTCTCTATTTGAACCTGGCTTTTTTTACAATATTCTTCTACCTCTTATGCCAATCAGTTCCACAGTGTAGGGTCCGTTTGTTGCAGTGTTCTTAGCCTTGTTATTCATTTGCTGACTTACCAGTTTGTGTACATGATCCGCCGTCCTATTTGTACAGCCTTCTGTGTATCGTCTTTTATATCTGACCTTGGTTCTTTAGTGCTTCATCCAGTGTCTTGCACATACCAGTACATCTTTAGACATGTACTTTACTCCTTTCTATTTCCCTCCCTCCACCCTAATTGACAACGTAATGGGGGGAGACAAAGTAGGGCTGTGGTCGTCACTGTCTCAAACTTGCAACACAGTAGGTAGGACACGGATTAAGAAACCCTGCCTCCACCACTCATGGACCATCCTGCCCCTTGTTGCCACCTCCTTTGCTATGCCTTATCTAATAAATCTCTGCACTTGACCTGGTCCTCTTCCAGTGTATTCTCCTCATAGTCCAAGCACATACAATCCATCATTTTATCTGCCCTTGCTCCCTCAGTGTGTGTGGTGGTACCGCCACTAGATATTGCATATTATACACCACCTTGAGTGTACCCACCCTCAAAACGCCTCCACTGGCCATTGTACATGCAGACCTTGGACCATCCTTTTCATCCATTCTTGCATCCTGAGATGCAACCTCCAACACCTGTTCTTCACCTCCTACTTTTCCCTTTCAAATAGTCAAATCCTCTTGGAGAGACCGTACCAACCCTTTAAGAGAAAAAGGTTCGGGAATCACTTTATATTTGATCTCTGTCTGCCATCCTAATACCCAATCATGAAATTACATGCTTTGTACCATTCTATAATACACTTGAGTTGCACTGTTCATTCTTGTCTGGCTTTGTGTGTCATGACAATGGAAGGACCATATTCCTGCAAATCATAAATAAAGCACTTGACACAATGCATAGTGACACTGTATTTATTTATTGTATTTATTTGTTGAATGTATTCATAATAATTTCCACTCAAGTTCACTTTGTTCCTTCATTTCCAAAATAAATATTAAATACATTTCTTCGGAAGCACCACATACGCCGATAATACAGTAAAGGAGTTGTAAAAATAATTTCAATGTATCACAAAATATTTGATATGAGCATCTCAAACACTGATATTACAGTAAAGAAGTTCTTAAAATAGTTATTATGTATTACAAAACACAAAACATGTTATGTGAGCACCTCAAACACTGATATTACAGTAAAGAAGTTGTAGTAATTGTTGCAGTGTAGCTCAAAATATTAAACGTGAGGACTATAAACACTGCTAGAACAGTAAACAAGTTGTGAAAATAGTTTCAATGTATCGGAATAACTAATTTCACTTCACTGAGAACATGTTTCTATACTACTGACAGATCTTACATCTTACAGATGGAAAATGTCACTTACACAGTAAGCATTTCTTCTTGGCATGTAGTGCTGTAGATTCACATGGTTTCCATAGTCCTGCCATATCGTGTTGTGTTAGGATGTTTGCAAGTTGTTTTCCTTTGAAGAAGTCTATTTAGTCATGTGGTAAGGCTGTCTACTCCTTTTGATGATATTGTGCATGGGAATCGACTCTAATGTCAGGAAGTTGCCTGACTTAATGTCATGCAAACAGCATCTCACCCATCCCACTTGTACTCAATGGGGTTCCATTATAGACTTTGTAATCCTTCCTTAATGTAACTTAGCGTAATTGTTACTACCCCATCAACTTCCTGCCTTCCTCCCATCTTTCTCACACCTCCTGCTGTCACACCATGAATAAGACGGAGCACGTTATATTAAGTTCAGCGTTAGACCTGCATGATTTTTGAGAAAACAGGCCAGGAACGGCCATGTGGCGCAGGAATAAATATGAAAGTCACTGGAGGATAAATGGATTGGCCCACCACAGAGCTAGGATTACACCTTACACTACGATTAAATGCGAGGAAGCACAGGCCACGTGGCGTAGCAAAAAAATGCGACACCGAAAGTGAACATTTCTCTATTATTTGTGAACAAGATCTATTAAGGTGAAGAAGGTGTAAATCAATGTGAATAAAGGTCTGCAATTTTGAATGTAAAATCCTCAAAAAATGTAGAACTTATTCAAATACCTGGTTTTGGATGTTGAGTTATGTAATCTGCAAACTGGGGCATGATTGCACGTCCCCCTGAAGATGACGATACGTTGAAATGTCTCCACTATCAACTTTCGATGCTACTTTCTGTGCCTACCATGGTGAAATATGAAAGAAGATTTGAGCAAGTTGACAACTTGTTACAAGAAATAAAGTCTGTTTCCTGTAGGGTGTTTGGATTTCCAGGCAATTAAACAGATGTATCCAACATGGGACGTATTAGTCGATCGGCGTTGAGGAGTAGATACAAAATACATACTCTAGATAACCTCCGGACGATCGCACATCCTCCTGAAGAGGACGATACGTTCAGATGTCTCCACTATCAACTTTCGATGCTACTTTCTGTGCCTACCATGGTGAAATACGAAAGAAGATTTGAGCAATTTGACAACTTGGAACAAGACATAAAGTCTGTTTCCTGTAGGGTGTTTGGATTTGCAGGCTATTAAATAAGGTAAAAAGGAATTGTAAAGTATGGGTCCGTAGAGGGAGCCTGAGAAACGTCAGCCACATGCAAGGAAGGCTGCAGAAGCGCAAACTACACACTCCTGACTCGGTGACGTGCTTACAAAAAATAACACAGGGCTCTTACGAGGCCCTGTAATTGGAATGAGCAAGTTGGTATTTAATGTTGCTTAGCAACTTTGAAGAAGAATTAAAGTGGCTTTGTTAAGCTTTTTATTCTACACGAATGCTAAATAAGGTAAAAAGGAATTGTAAAGTAGGAGTCCATAGAGGGAGTCTAAGAAACGTCAACCACAGGCAAGGAAGGCTGCAGAAGCGCAAACTACACACTCCCGACTTGGTGATGTACTTACAAAAATTAAGAACACAGGGCTCTTATGAGGCCCTGTAATTGGAATGAGCAAGTTTACATTTCTTGTCGCTTAACTTGGAAGAAGAATTAAAGTGGCTCTGTATATGAAAGAAGATTTGAGCAAGTTGACAACTTGGTACAAGACATAAAGTCTGTTTCCTGAAGGGTCTTTGGATTTCCAGCCCATTATACAGAGTGGGAGTCGGAGTCTGGAGTGGGAGCCTAAGAAACGACTACCACATCCAAGGTAGGTAGCAAGTACGCAATTTGCCTACTCCCGACTCCGGGTGGTAGGGATGAAACATATATGATATACGTATGTGGTCATTCAGGTTTACTGTACAACTTGATGCTGAAAATCAGTGTTCGAGTCTCGGAGTTGCTTGCACATCCTGTTATTGTAGAGTAATGACGTAATTTACGCATGCCTGAAAATGTATTGTAAATATGGTGCTCACTATCATGTTGTTCACCCCAATAGCTATAGCTTTTGGTTTCATGGGATGGACCATGTTCCCTGTGGCGATAGGGGTGGTCACCGGGAGCTGTTGGTTCGACAAAGGGAGGTGAAATGGATCTGTTGTTTGCAGGCCACAAATAAGGGACACAATACGGATAGGGAGCTACATTATTTTCTGTAGTATCGGAAGGTTTCAACAGCTTCTGAGCTCTCTATCATTTTTTAGGTTCCCCTAATTATTCCACCTTTGAATGTAACTGCACTATTGATATGGCCCTAGTTGAGGTGACCATCATATTTGGTGGGATTTGCACTTTACACTATTTTGTTATATCTAGCTTGTATTGAGGGGTTCTGCTACTGGGATATGTTTGTTCATCCTGGAATCAGATGGAACTTCCGGGTATGTCTAAATATTTTTCCATTTGTGTATTGATGAAATTGTACTGATAAGCCTCCTTCTCTGCTTTTAAATGGATCATTTTGTAATTGATATCTGTTAAAAATATTTAGTGAAACCCCCTCCCCCTTTTTCTTGTTTTTACTCTTCTCTTGCGACTATTTCACTAATTCTAATTGTCCCTGTAATCCTTTCTTTCTACTCTTTTTTTCTTTTTTAATCTTTCTTGTTCCGCTGCCTGTACATTATGGCTGTCGTTCCGTTTTTGTCACATGAGAGCTTAATTATTGTGCCTTGTTTTGACGGATATTATTACAGATTCATGTTTGTGCTGTTTTATTGTGCATTTTGATATTTGATTACATGAGTTTAGCTCCTTTGGTTCCTTTACCCATATAACATGGCTGCCGTTCCGCTTTGTTGACATGGACACTTAATTATTGTGCCTCGACCTGGTTGTTATTAACTCAGGTTCAGGCTTGTGTAGTTTGGAATTATTTCAATACAAGCAATTTATTAAGGGCTTCATACACCACATTGGGCTTTTGATCAATATGAGTAATACGATAGGCTTTCTTGTTATTTCGGTATATTTTCATTTTTTTATGTTAATTGATTATGCTTTTTGATGTAGCTGCTGTAATTTTTCTTACTCCTTTTGGATGATTGTCGCGTAGGGTTAAGGGCGAAATTATTGTTCTTTCCGCTTTTTTACATATTGCAGAATGTGGTCAAGTACATGCAAATATGGCCGCCACATTAGGGTTGAGTTTACTCGTTTTTGCTCACCATGTGACTGCGTCCGATCGTAATGATGAGAGGCGTGTCTTTCCACGTTATACACATGTGCTTTGATTTGATGTGCTGACGCGGGAACGCAATGGCCTTTAAAACGGGAAGTAGCACCTTGTCACTACTCGAGATCGTCCAGTTACTATGCCGGAGATCGCCGCATCATTCTGAGGTAGGAACGTGTGCGCTTGGGGGTCGCTCCCATGGGCTTAGGCCTTCATAGAAATTTGGGGTATTAAATATATCGTTATTGCCTCGCTTGTGGGATGCTAGTCTCTTTGCTCGTTTCGGGGGACCCACTCTAAAAAAGAATTTGGGGGGGAGTTGAGCAGGTGGTCCATCGCCCCATGGGGATCCACTTAGGATCATTGCGTACATGTCTTTGATCTGTCAGTGGTTCGAATATTAGTTTATTTGTTTATTGACATTGGTAGGCTATTTGACGGTACATTATACGGGTGAAACAGAGGTCTTTTGATTCCTAGTTTTGACTCTGATGATGATTGTGTTTGCAACCATTAATCGCATTATTGGCAGCTGATAACATGTGCGTTGATGGTTTGGATTATTAGGATGTTTTGCCATGTTCTCTTTAAAAAAAATTAAATACATTTATTATGATTGTCATATTGAATTCTGTTTATTTCAACAGTTCGTGCCACACCAGAGGCGTCCCATTGACGATTTTCCATGTTTCTATTAATGCACATGGATCCAATATTTTTCTAGGTGAGAATAATACCATAACACGGGGCCCCTGGGATGGGGTTTTAGGATACTATTGGGATGGACGGGCATAATATGCTCTCAGTGTTTGACTCAGGACCCATACCTCTGGCGTATGGGACAGCAATCGTATTTTAGTTTGCTACAATTGAGGGGACATTATCCTCTTCCTCACTGACTTAATGATTCGATATTTCAGGACGCCAAATATCTGCATTGTGTGTCAACGTACTAGTTAGTTCTTTATATTTAATATTTAAAATACTCTAAATTAGTACATTCTTTGTTTTTACATTACAGTCTGCAATTTATCATATGCAGTATCTCCCTGTATGGCGTTCTTTCTGTTCTGACATGGAGTGCGTACTTACGCGTTTTCCACATTTCTACATAGGGAGGTGAGTTTGGTTTTTGCCTTATGAGGGCTTGTGAGGTTTTTTGTGGCAAACTTGTGTCATCGATTAAAGGAATAATCCCCCTTACTTACCCATATGTCTACGTGCTTATTTGCTTTCAGCACAAAGTGAAACGGTGCTTTTGGCTTATCCATTCCATCGGTTATTGTCTCCATTAACCCGGATTCAATGGTGAGTCTGCCATGCATATGACTCGCCTCTTTTTTCCTAAGAAGTTCATTGATAATTATGGACATTTTTGGTCATTATTTACGGATAGGAATTTAAGCAACATGCTTTGTCACTTATTTGCATGTTATTTATTCATATATCACAGGGCCTGTTTCATCTGCATCTTCTTTGAATATTTTTTCTTGCACTCTTTCCCCCCCTCTTTTTGCTTAATTTTCAATAACCACTCATCTTGAATAAATCCTTTTGAGGTTTTGCTTTGTTTTTCCTTCTCAAACTCTTCTTTCGCTTTGTTCTCTTTCCATAAATTGACCTTTTCAAGTTCACTCATGGGTATTGAGTTTTCTTAGGATTTTTTCTGGGTATCTCAGGAATATGTGTTAGCTGTGCACCTCTTTTGAGTATATTTATCTTCGTATGGAATTATAGATGATCACATGAAAACAGGATTGTTGTATGTGTTCTTATATTTATTTATATTTACGTATTCATGTGTCTCCCTTGTTTTTAAAAAATAGTGTTGTTAGTACAGACTGTGACATTTTTTAATCCTCTACACTATGTTTTTTAATATTATTGGGTTTCTTTGGATTTTCAGTCCCATCCTTTTGTGTATGTACATGTATCTGTGCAGTATGCTTTTACGTGCATGTTTTTATAATATGTATGGGTTTTTTTGTGACCTTGCAGCCCTGACGAAGATCCTACGACGAACGAAACGCTGTTTGGTAGAAATTACCGAAATAAAGAAAATATTTTGGATGATAAGAACATTTGTTGAATTTCATTGAGTGCGCCTTACGCCTTCCAAAGAACCTGATGCCCAGAATTATGCCCTAGGACGACAGGGATAGGAAATGTATTGCACCGGAGCCGTGATTACATTTGTACTTGTGTATTGGTTGTGCTAAACCTTGGTTGGTCGTCCTGTTTCTTAGTCTGCTTGTAATGTCTTTTGTCTATTGAATTCTGCATCATTTCCATTTAAAAGAGACAGTGTGTCTCACTGTGACATAAAACTGTTCACTCTTCTTTGCGATGATTTATGGTGCACTGAGTTAGTAGTATCTTTGGCGCTGAGCTTGTACGTTCCCTGCGATAATGAGTGGTAAAGGGGGGACCGCATTCTGACCAATGTCTTTTCTCTATTGAATTCTGCTTGCATACGGCTACGTGGCGATGAATTATGGTGCACTGAGATAGTAGTACCTTTAGGACTGAGCGTGTACGTAACCTGCGATGATGTGTAGTCTGGGCAGGCCGCACTGGGAGCAATTTTTTTTGCCTAGTGAATTCTGCTTTGACAAGGCCACGTGGAGATGACTTGTGGTACAGTGAGCTAGTGGTACCTGCAAAACTCAGCGTGTGCTCATCCTGCGATGATTCGTGGTTCGGGCGGGTCACACTGGTACAATGTCTCTTGGAATGCGTCCTGTGCAATCGCCTTTCCACCTGATCATGAGCCCTCACAATGTAGATCAGGCAGATGTCAGCACAGATATTGACGAATGCTTTTTTGTTACAGTTAACAAAATCTGAGGACACAGTACAGTTGTCTCTGTCCTAAATAAATCGAGAATGAATTTAATGTTGTTTGTAGTGCATATCAGCTACTGGTATCAGGTTGTGAACCCTGCTGCCCGCAGTGTAGATCGAAGGCACTACTCGACACAAACATCGATGAATGCTTTTTTGTCACAGTTAACAAAATCTGAGGACAATTGTCACTGCCTTAAATAAATCAAGACTGAATTCAATGTTGTCTGTAGTGCTGATGCCTTCCTGGTACCAAGGAGTAAACTCTGTTGATCGCAGTGTACTTTTGAAGGCAGGACTTAGTACAGACATTGAGGACCGTTTTTTGTGGCATCCATTAACATAAATCAAGGATAACTTGAATGCTGTCCGTAGTGTAGATGGAAAGCTGAATTCAAGTTGTGAACCCTGCTGTCCACACTGTAGATTGAAGGCAGTTGTTGACACAGACATAGACGAATGCTTTTTGTCACTTATTTAAAGAAAATGTGAAGACATATAGTAGAATTGTCTCTGCATTAAATACATGAAGGCTGAATTTCCTAATGTTCAAACTTTAAGAAAATCTGAGGCCATAGTGCAATTGTCTCTGTTTTAAATAAATCAAGACTGAATTCAATGTTTTCTGTAGTGCTGGCGTCCTGGTATCTAGTTGTCAACTCTCTGACACTGAAGACAAATTTAGATCCAAAGTTGAATTCAAGTTGTGAACCCTGCTGTCCACAGTGGAGATCAAAGGCACTAGTCAATACAGACATAAGTCTGCGGTGGTGTGGCGGTGAGTTCGCAATCAGCCTGTTTTGAGGAAGCACGCAGCCATGGCGGCAGCCAAGTGGCAGGGTGCAGACCTTCACTCCGGCGCAGTCTCTTCTTTTTGCAGAAGTGAATCATGCCCAAGGCGTAGACTAATTATTATACTGGGGCCTATTGAGGGCCTGTAATTGGAATTAGAATTAGAATAAGAATTGGCAAGCACATCTATCGAAGGCAGCAGACGCGCAAATTACCCACTGCCTTGTCAGGGAAGTAGTTACCAAAAAATGATTATTATTTCCATAGGGAAAAAAGGAAACTGCGCAAACAAAACAGTCTGCAACTGGAACAAATAAACAAAAAACAATTAACGGCTGGAGCAGCGGTGCTCTTGTTTGTGCCTGCAAATCAAATCAATGGACTGTTCTCCATAATATAATGATTCTTTGCAAAATTTGCAAAGAATAATAAGGTCTGCAAAATTGGGACGGATGTCCGGATGCGGAGTTGATGGTGCTGTGGAAGTGCTGGCTACAGCTGGTAGAGAGTCTTCCCGCAGCCTGTCGCATGCAATTCTCGCATAATTGTGGGGATGAAGAGTCTTCACATGTTTTACCATGCTGGCAGTTGCAAATAATTAGGAAAAACAGGACATTCTATAGTATCTTTAGTTGCGTTGAACAAATCTTCGTAGCTCTGAAAATCTCCAAGTAATTCCTATTCTGAACGCCACGGCTTGAAGAGTTGCAAAAGAGCTAAATAGTAAAATTCCCTTTTGTCAGAAGTATCGCAACTCAGTTTTTGGTGATTAATCAAATGTCCTTTTCTTTGTTTCACCAAACATCCTTCAGAACCAATCACAGCATATATACCATTATTGATGTTCTCTGTAATATTCTGTTTAAAAGTATAGTTTTGCATCACTTCAGAGAGACAAATGATCTCAAGATGATGACTTCTATTTCGATAATTTGTATCCAACATATTTGTTTTCACAATATTTGTTCTTTCTGGCTCTTTGTCAGCTAAATATTCAAGTTCTTGTACAGATTTAAGTACTCAATTTTGTGTTGCAGCAAGACCTAGACTCACCCAAATGATTCTTCTAGATTTGGAGATCTACTACAACTTACTCCTCTAAAAGGACACCCAGTATTTAAAACACTTGTGCATGAAGATACCAGAAAGTCTTTGGGTAGCATTGGAAATGTTAACATTTGGTCATATTTTGAATATAAGGAACTTATTACAAATATGCGACAAGCAAATGATGCTGATTATGGAACAATTCTACAAGATATTAGAATTGGAAAAGTGACTGAACATGGCAAAGAAGGTTTACAGAGACGATTACTTTCCAATTTGTTTCCAAATGAAAATATCGTTCCTGAGAAAATATATATATATATTTTTTACAATTTTTATTAAGGATTTTTCCCCGTATATACATGTACAGAGCACTTAATTTATAAACAGGAGAGACAAAACCAATCTCAATTAATACAGGCTAATACAGTAAAATTACCTTCATTGCATTCTTAAATTAATCATTTTTAAATACATACCAGTCATGAGAAAACAATCAAAATGTTAAGTAAAGTTGTGCTACAGCTTACAGATAAGAGTTAAAGGTGAGGGAAAAGAGAAAAAGAAAAACGAGAAATATCTTTTTAACAGAAAAAGAAAAATAAGGAGAGCAATACCAGCTAGCCAGAATATATCATCTAATTTAACAGGAAATTCCCTCCTTCCATAATGTGATAGGTTCCCAAATTTGTGTTCCTAATTTTTTCCCCTTTTTCCCCCTTCTTGCATATATTGCAGTTTCTAAGTTATACATTGACAGTAGTTTACCTAACCACTAGGAATAAGTTGGTGGCAAGGGGTCCAACCATGCCGTGGCTATAGATAATCTCAGGACTGCCATGGCCAAGAAGATAAATCTATTGCCATACATTTGCATATCTTCGTTATTAACTCCTAGAAGTATTATTGTTGGGGTTAAAACTATCTCCTTTCCTAGTAGTGTACTTAAAAAAGTTTCAATATCTTTTTTTGTTGTTTGCAAATGGGGACATATAGCAAATATATGCGCTAGATCTGCCTCTGAGCTCCCGCATCTAAAACATGTGGTGCCTGATACCCCTCCCCATTGGGCTATTTTTGCAGGTGTATAATATAGATGATACAGGGTTTTATAATGTTGTGCCTGAAGTGAGGCAGAGCAGAGAGTTTGCTGCCCCAGCTCCAATGACTGAGAACATTTCTGCCCCAATATCTAGGCTATTTGCCCACTTCTCTGCCCATTTTTCCATATCATCTTGCTTTGATTTTATCAGTTCAGAATATAGTCTTTTAATCGTGCAATCAGCACCCCTTTGAATAATTTCCATTATTGGGTTTTTACCAAATCCAGCCGGTCCCCCCCTTTTTGTGTTAAGAAAACTTCTGACTTGCAAATATTTAAAAAAATTGTCTCATATCTAAATCATATAAAGCCTGCAGTTCTGAAAATTGTAGCAGTCCTTGTGGACCAATCACATTACCAATCATAGTTATTCCCTTTCTCCCCCATTCATCAAAGGCTAAACCGTTAAATACCTCATACGGGAAGGTAGGGTTGCTATTCATTCTTGTATAGAAGTTGTATTTCCCCAGTCCCGACTTTTTAGAAAAAGCTTTCCATACCGTGTATGCAGCCTGAAGTGTCTTAAATCTAGTCCTCTTAAAATAACTGGCATCGGTGAACTTCAATAAAAGGTTTTCTGCTTCTGCCCCATAACCAGGCCGTATATGGCTCATGTACCTAATTTGTCTTGCCCTTCTACCTCAGCCCCCCCCCTAAAAGGCCCGCCATATACTGAAAGGCCGCTGCCCAGTAATAGAGTTTAAGATCTGGGACAGACCACCTTCCCCTTTCACGAGTAAGTGACATGTATCGAAGGGCTCTCCTAGTTTTCCCCTTCGCCCATAAGAACCTGTTAATTATATGCTCACAGCTTTTAAACCACTTAGCTTCGAATAGGAGTGGAATGGCTCTAAATATATATAAAAATTTGGGCAGTATCATCATTTTTACGACATTAGTGTAACCAACAATCGTTAAGTGTAGATTATCAAGCCTATCCAGCTCCTTCCTTACGTTAGCTATTATGGGTGTGATGTTTTTTTCCACTAATCTATTCAAGTCGGCAGTAATAGTCACTCCCAAATATACTCCTGACTGAGCCACCCGATTATCAGAGCAGTCTGCCTGTTGATTTTTAATTATCTGTGTCTTGGTGATATTTAGCGCATATCCTGAGATTTTACTAAATCTATCGGCCTCCATCTCTACCTCCCTTATCGCCTCCGTGTGGTTCGGTGTAATCACTGCCACATCATCGGCATATGCAAGTATCTTGCATTGACCCATGCGTGTGTCCAGTGGGGTAATCCTCCCACTCAGCTCTATTTTGCGTATCAAAGGGTCCATGTACATTGCAAACAAAAGCGGGGAACAGGGGCATCTCTGCCTTGTTCCTCGCCTAACCTGAAAAACGCGCGTGGTTCCTGAATTAACCCGTATAGAAGCCGCTGGGGCAATGTACAATGATTGGATTGCTTTTATAAATCCTTCTCTAAACCCTGCTTTAATTAAAATCTGCCACAAGTAGTCCCAGGAGACCCGATCAAAAGCCTTCTCTGCGTCTAATAGCATAACCGCCATCGGGTCCCCTGCGACTTCTGCTGCATCAAACAGAGTAATTACTTTACGTATGTGATGGGTGGTGCCCCTACCCGGGATGAATCCATGTTGGTTATCCGAGACAAGGTTTCCTATTATTTTGGCGAATCTTATGGCCAGCGCCTTTGAATAGATTTTCGTGTCCGAATTCATTAAAGTAATCGGCCTATAAGACCCCGGCTCAGTAGCAGGTTTTCCCTTTTTAAGTATTATTACAATTTCCGCTCCCCCCAGGTCCCTGGTATGGATGCCCCCGTCTGTGCCGATTTCATACTTGTAACCATATCCTCAGCCAGCACATCCCAGAACACCTTATAAAATTCAATTGGTAGTTGGTCTGGGCCAGCAGCTTTTCCTGAGGGAAGATGTGTCATGGCTTTTTTGATCTCTTCCAGGTCTAACGGGTCTTCCAACCTTTCTGCCTCTTCTTCTGTAAATCTATCAAGCGGGATTTCATTTAAGTAATCCTTTATTTCCCCTAAGTCGCTGTCCTGCCTGTCGTCGTATAGTGTATCATAAAATTTCCTAAATACTTCCCGTATTTCTTCAGAATCTGTACACAAGGTACCTGTAGTGTCCCTGATTTCCCTTACTACTCCTAAAGCCGCTTTTTGTCTAGTGCGAATGGCCAGAGTGCGCCCAATCCTCTCACTAAATTCATAGCATTTCTCTCTCTTTATAGTAAAATTCTTAGCTGCCTTTGTTGCAATCTCTTCTTCTGCCTCCATTTTCACTTTTAAAAGCTTATTTAGCACATGATCCAGTGCAGCCCCTATTAATACGCATTGATGTAGCTCTTCCTCTACTTCGAGGATCGCATTGAACATTGCTCTATTTCTAAGTTGCTCTTGCTTGCGTTTAAAGGTGCTGAAGCTCAATGTCTCGCCACGCGCCCCTGCCTTAATGGCATCCCAGACCATCCCTACTGTCGTGCTACCCCTGTTGATTTCAAAAAAGCTTTTAATCCATTTTTCCATATAGTGAATATAGTTATCATCTTGTAATAGCGCTCTTTCAAAAGTCCAGATCCTTTCTTTTCTTCTCTCAGTAGACAGTGCTAAAATTAGAATAAGCGGGCTATGGTCGCTAAATATGCGCTGGAGTCTATCAATACTAGATTTAGAAAGTAGTGCAGATGATATATAAAAAGAATCCAGCCTTACGCATATTCGATGTGGGTGTGAGTAGTATGTGAACCCCTTCTACTTTGATCTAATTTTCCCCCACACATCTGCAAGCCCATTGTTCGTTGCCAAGCTAAGCAGTGCTCGGTATACCCTTTTTTTCCTGCCTTTATATTTTCCAAAAGAGCCCACCCCTAATCCATCTGTCCCGTTGATGTTTAAATCTCCAGCAATAATCACACGAGGAGCCCAAGCAGCAAGTTCCATATAAATGTAAATGTAAATGTATATAAATACATTTACATTTACAAGTTCCATATCTAAGAATTCAAGGACCTCAGGGTCATCTTCTGAAGAACCATATACCACCCCAAAAGTAGTCCATTCCCCTTCCAGGTAACATTCAACAAGTGCCCACCTTCCCCACTGATCTCCCAATTTTTTCCTGGTGATCACATTTTTATTTCTTGCTAATATAGCGACCCCTCTATTTTTAGCACCTTGTTTTGAGCATACTAATACGTGGACTCCCAGTTGATCCAGCAAATATTCCTGTGAGACATGATATGCGTTTCTTGTAAGAAAATAAAATCTCCGTTGATCTGCTTTAATATAATAGAAATCCTTTGTCTTTTTAGTTGATCGTTGAGGCCACAGACATTCCATGTTACTAACCTAGTACCCATACCTGTTTCGTAATACATTTCCCAGCTGTAATTTCTAGCAGGCCCTTCTGCAATACAATTGATCCAATATCATGTTGCTCAATCTTATCTTTTGTCCATATGTCTCTGCCTGCTCTATCTAATCTCGACAGTATTTTGTCTATTCCTTCCTTATATTCTTCTATTGTGTAGTGCTCTGTACCCCTCCACTCCCTGCCCCTCCCCTGACAACCCCCCCTCGAATGCCCTCCCCCCATACTGGCAAATATCCTGAGAAAATATATATGAGAATTGCAGATAACAAATCTGTAATCTGGTTAATGTCAACATTGCATGAATGTTCTATATTCAATGAAGACATTTTAAAGTTGAAAAATGAAGAAATTATAAAATTGGAAGCTATTGATAAAATAGAGCATGAAGGAATCACTATTTTTTGAAAGAAAGTTGAAGAGGAAATTGAATTTTTTAGAGAAATTGATATTTAAAACTGCTGGTTTAGAAAAGAATCTATATGCATGTATAAACTGTTGGGTAATTTTATGACGCAATTTGAATGTGGAAAAAGGTTTAGTAAATGGAGCAATGGGTAAAGTTGTTGATTTAGTTAATTGTCTAAATAGAGATGGTATTGAATTTTTGAAAATCAAATTTGATCAAATTGAAGAAATACAACAATATAGTCGTTGTTCAGCTCGGTTTTTGCAAACTTCTTAAAATGTCTGCTTCGGGCTGTTGACTTATGTAAGAAACTGCAAACAGTGTCAATATCTGGGACATTATCAGTGTCAGCATATATTCTTGGAATGTTGAGCTATTGATTAACATGTGTCCTCCTGCCTACTCCGCCAACACCTGTGGTTGTTTCATGTTATTATTTATTTCACATACGCATTGATAACTCTATCTTACACATACTTACTCCATTATCAAACTCGTGTGTGAATAGAAACAATGGAGTCGATGCCCACACAGAATAAAAAAGAAGAGGAGGAGTGACCTTACTCGCAACTTGAAAGACTTCTTCAAAGAAATACTACTTATGATAATCTGGACACAACACTAGATGGCAGGAGTATGCAGAACATGTAATTTTACAGCTGGCATGCGATCACATCTTTACTTTCTTAATACATACATTTGTTACATTTGTAACCTGAAAAAAGTAAGTAAGATCTTGCATTCGTTTTGATACATTCAAAGTGGACCCATCAGCAGCATTATAAACATTGAGCCTGTTGGGAAGAAAGTGAAAATATATTTTTGTTACTCTATTTAAATTGAATAAAGGTCAATAGCTTTTTGTTATGCTAACTTAAATTTATTTACATCGTAAACATAGTGAACTGTCCTCAGTCAGTGGCAAAGTGGTGTTGAGCCATTAGTAGGAAGGGCGCATAGCCAGCGAACCAACATGGTGGACGCAACTCAGAAAAGATACTTACCATAAAGTTTTCCGTATAAATTGCTGAAGCTTTTTGGTTGCAGACACCACAATACTTTTCAACAGACTTTAAATGTAAAAAAGATGTACATTAGCGCATCATAAAAGCAATGCTAACCACTGAAAACTTAATTTGCAATATATTGTACATGTTTCCAAGTGTTTTCAAATCAAGGAAATGAGACAGTCACAACTGTTCCAAAGAAATTGTAATGGCTAGAAAACAAACATAATTGAAAATTCACAAACATAATGAAAATAACAATAACAATAACAATAGTTCGCAATAGGATTGGGGTTGAAAAGCAATCACAGGTTTCAGAGCAACCGCGTTAGGACCATAGTAGTGGTCAGACAAAATCATATGCGAATAGCAATATGCTTCCGACGGGCACTATAGATTAGTTCGGTAGACGTTCACAAATGTCATCCTTAAAAACCCTCTTTGCTATTTACGAGTATTGTAAAGAAGTAAGCTATTAAGATAAAGTAATGTATCTTTAAGAAATTAAGATTAAAAAAAAACATAATGGAAGTATCATTACTAGCATGCAAAAAACACCACAATTGTAGCTGTCCTGTTGCTTTTGGTTACATTCTATGACTAACTGCCATTGGTCATAGTCGGGACGCTTCAATTGCTGTAGGAAAACTATTTAGAGACATACGAATGGTTATGTAAAATATTTTGTTTTTTTTAATTTCATAAAGAGAAATCATATTGACAATTTTATATTTATGCAATATAAGAAAAATAAAGAGATCACAGAGATTTTTTTAGGAAAAGTTACCTTCAATTTAAAAAAAACTCTTGATAGGTCTAAATGTTGTTACTTAGTGAATCATGAACGATTATTGTCTTGGTTAAAGGTTTCAAAATCTAAAAAAAAACAATATAGAAATAAGATTTTTAGTATGGAGAGTTTACATTTTATGGTACAGATGTCTACTCTAGGCACATTACAAAATAATTTAAAAATATTAGCCTTTAAATTATTTGAAAAAATAATTAGGCAGTTTAAACTATTACAACCAGTCATATTTTCCGACAATAACTTTCAAAACGGACTGATAAATGTTGAAAAACTTGCACTTACCAGAAGTATCCAATGACAGCCAGTATTTGTCGGGCAAAGAACAATGTTCATTTTCTCAAAAGGTACCTGTAGAGCTAAAAATACAATCATGAACAACTTTATATTACAACCCAAATACATACGTTTAGACTTACAAATATTCGAAAACGTGAATATCAAAGCAATATATATTTAAAATAAACAAACTTCCCTTGAAAAATATCTTACATTTGTCATAGTCTTCTAAACGTTACTCGATTCTACTCTTAAACATTAATTCAAAGAATCACTAACTTTCAATATTCCTTTGCACCTGTAACACTGAAAAGTCACAAAACAAATATGAATATTTACCCGAAAAGCAGAAGAGCGATATTTGCCCAGGAATATACAGGACGACACTGTTACTGAGATTACTAGACACTAAGGTTAAAATAAAAAGATTTCAGTACACACATTGATGAAGAATTAATATTTATGGCTAGGCAACTGGAACATCATTATCACATATCTAAATTATGTCCCATTACTTAAAAAAAGGTACCCTTTAATAGATTAGCTTTCCCTCTCAATCCTTGCTTCTGGACTGTAGTGAAACCATCAGGATACACATTACGGCTTACATAATCCAGAAGCTCTTGGTACTCATTGGCATCCATTTCTATTTCAAATAAAGATAAACGGGAAAAAAAGTTAAAAGACTTCCATGATAGATGTAAAGAACAAATTTTATATGCTCACATTCAATTACAAAGACATAAATAACTATAAAGGTGTGTGAATACACAATTACTAAAATAGCTGTCACTCCGTCTCCACAGCTCAATCCGCCCACGAACTTTAAGCGAGAGACAGGGAGTACCTACCATTACATGCGTGGAAGCAATTTCCTGAACGGGAGCAAACTTACATTAACTTTGGGTTTATGGCATGCACGATTTAAAAGAATAGAGGCCTGGGAGGGCCACGTGACGCAGCAATAACTATTAAAATCATGCACGCACGATTTAAAAGAATAGAGGTCTGGGAGGACCACGTGATGCAGCAATAACTATTACAATCACGCACGCACGATTTATAGGAATAGAAGCCTGGGAGGGCCACGTGACGCAGCAATAACTAATACAATCATGCACGCACAATTTATAAGAATAGAGGCCTTGGAGGGCCACGTGACGCAGCAATAACTATTACAATCATGCACGCACAACTTATAAGAATAGAGGCATGGGAGGGCGATGTGACGCAACAATAACTATTAACAGCACGGGAGGAATAAGAGGGAGCACATTACATTAAGTTCAGCACCAGACGTGGCGCAGCACAAAAAAGCGACACAGAATTAAACAACAATGTACGGGAAGCAATACAGGACTCATAGTTACAGTATAGACTATTACAAAAATAATGCAATGTTTCTCACTCAAGGACAGGAAAAAGATGAGGTATGTAGTCGATGAACTCGATGAGTGAGGTATGCACAAGATGAACTGGACGAATGAGGTATGCACTCACACGATTTAATATCATCATCGCAGGTTCTTTACCCGCTCAGTCCTTGCGGTACCACTAACTCAGTGATTAAAGAGGCCATGCATGTGATAGTGGGCCCCCTTGTTCGGTTGTTTGGGCCTATATGAAGCTTTCGAAGCACTAGGACGGACCATTACAGCGGTTGGGATGGGAGCAGCTCTATAACGGCATAGATCACGTGCGCCCCGTCTTTTTTATAGGTAGGGTCACGTGTGTAGTGATGGATGCACTGGATGGGTTGTGGTGTGGGTGTATACCAGCCATGAGGGAGTGTGTGTGCCATTCTGACAACTAGACCTGGCACTAAGAAATCACTACAATGGAAATCTGGGCCATGTAGTGTTGTTGTGTTTTTCTGGTAGCGTAAGCGGAGTGGGCTGGCCTGACGTACATTAGTGCTGCTCAAGTCTCTGAAGCGTGATTCTGGAGCTATAGGCATGATTCCGTCGTGAGCTATATGAAAAATCATATGATTCGGGTGTCCGTTTTGTAGTGCTGACGTCACCCGGGTCTTAAAAGTAAATGTGTCATTATATCTGTAAAGTTCCACAATTTGGCCATCATGGAAAGTACGGGGTATCACTGACTGTATATTCGCCGTACGAATGTAAGCACAACAATGTTGTACCTTCAAAATTCCACAGACTCCTCCTTATTTTGCCAAAATTATATCAAGAGCAAGTCCATTTTGAATCACCATAGCTCTCATAGCAACCATTTCGGTATTTACCATTAAAAATCCTTCTGCAATATCTATTGACAAACGATCTACTATCGTTGACAATTTCCGAATTCTGTTTGCATTAAAGGATATACCCACTGCTGGTATCAATGCTCCAAAAACATCACCTATTATCTCGATCACACTTTCTCTCTTTCTACGACTTAAAGGTGTACCAATCTCATCAATTCTATTAGTATCTCTATCTACATGAACATTTTCAGGAAAGACCAGGCCTACATAACAGGACCCACAGCAGTGATCAGGCAATTTATAATAAGCGTTGTTCCCACACAAAAAATATAACTCAGGAAAAACTGGATCATTACCTCCTTTAAATCCCCAACCCCCTTTTATAATGTATGTATCTTCACATTGACTTGCTCCCACAAAATAATTATCATACACAGTGTTATCTCTCTGAATACATAATTGTCCTAATAATGGTGTATCTATATTTATAGCCACATTCACATTACGTCCTTCTGTATTATCATCTTCAAATGTCCACATTGTAGATTTAGTTTGCTTTGCTTTTTCTCTCCTTTTGTACAGATTATTCCTTTATTCTACCATGTCCAAAAAGGCTTTTTTTTCATTTCTCATTTTACAGGTCAAATTATGTTTAAACGCATAGTCATGGGTCAACTCTTGTGTTTCTAAAAAATAGTCCCCAAAAACTTTTGCAGGTTTGATTTGATTCAATTCTCCTACAATGTTCAATTTTGCAAAAATATCATCAGAATTAGAATAATAATACTCTAATGTACCTTTTCTATAAAACAAACTAGCTAATACACTACATGTAACTCCATATGTTAATGGAAGATGATGGTATGTCACACCCTCTGATACAGATGCTGGTAATTTCACACAGACATAACAGTCACTTGCGTTCATCGTTCTCACATATTCAGACAATAATCTTGAAAACGTATTACGAGAAAAATTGCTAATCGAGTCATCTTGATGTACTTCCGGTCAATACACATGCAACTTTTCACCTTCTGCCTCATAAGTCTTTTCTTTCATTCTCTCATTTGCCTTTGCTTTTCCAAAATCTGGCCTGAAAGGAATTATAATAGCTAAGATCAACCATACCAACATTAATAGTCCAGTACATATTAACCACATTCTACACCATTTTCTAAAAATTTTACATTTCGATTTTCATTAGTAGCCATTTTATTTTTACACAGCGCTTTCCACAATGCTTTTTGCCCTTATATTGTCTCTTTTAAATCTTTTCTTTGCACTTAAAATGTCCTTACGACCAAAAATGTTGATAATTCTTGTTCCTTCCCTCCTTTCTCTCTCCCAGTTTCCCAGTTTAGGTGCTTCTTTCCTTTCTTTTGAGTTACAGTTCACTCACTTTCTTTTTTTTCGTTTTGGCAACTCAAATTTTCTTGGCTGCTATTCACTTCACTTATTGGAGGCAAAATCATTTAAATCCATTCAGGTGACTTGTATTTTTGATTTGGTATTCTAACTCTTTTCGGCCTTTGCACAATTTCCATCTTTTTACCCAACAACTCCCTTTGACTGGTTATTTCAATTTTCTTGATCCTCTTGTGTTTTTGCTTTATTAATGAGTTTAAATTTTGATCCATCTGTTTCTTTAGGCCAATTATCTCCTTTACGAGCTCTCTTGGTTTCTGGTCTGACAGTGTTATGTTCCACTCTCCAAGCTCTTTTTCTTGAGCTTCTTCTCAATTGAGTTTCATCTTCACTGTCATCAGACTCGGTTTCAGATCTCTCAACAGTTTCATTTATGGTGAACTTTATAATGTCTGTTCCTTTCACTGAGCTTGTTTTCTCTTTGATAAGTTCTTTCACTCTGTTAGGAACTCTCCATAGCTGGTACTTGGAAGCTCATCCTCATCGTGAGTTATTTCCTTTTCACCAGTTTTGAGATTCTGGTTCCTGCTTTCAGAGCTTTCAGACTGTCCTTCAGTATTTTCCGGACTACCAGTTTTATCTTCACTTTGCTCAGTGTCCTTACTGGTATTAGTTCTTACCAAATCTCGACTTTCAGGTCGATCTTCAGAATTTGGCACTTCAATAGCTTCACTTTCTCCTTCAGACGCAGAACTTGCATCTGATATTTCCAGATGTCGACAAACAGGTTGAGCTTCAATATCTGGATCTTTCTCTGGTACACCTTCAGAATCTGAATCAGGTGTGCTTTCTACTTCGTCCTGTGGATTTTCAGGTTCAGGCACACAGATGGCTGGCTGGCGTGCACCCATCTCTTTACTCCAACACATTTAACTGCAGTTGTGCTAACCAGAATGACTTGTCCGGGCTTCTGCCAATGAGGGACTAAGCAGTTTCTTCTCCTGTGTACCTTTATCTGAACCCAATCTCCAGGGACTGGATCATGAGCTGGATGTTTTTCCTTCGAGTTTGCCTCAGTTCCCACCTGATGGAAGACAGAAGTTACCATGTCAGACAGATTTTTGCAGTAATACAGTATGATATCATCATTAATAGTCAATAATTGATCAACTGGCAATAAATGCTTGTTTCATCACTCTTCCCATGAGTATCTCAAGTGGACTTAATCCTGTCTTTTTACAAGGTATGCTCCTTAGGGTCATCAGAACAAGTGGTAAAGCATAAGGCCATTTCAGTCCAGTGGCCAAACACATTTTTGCAATTCTGTTTCTTTATTGTTGCATTCACTTGATCAACTACCCCAGAAGCCTCTGACGAATGTCCAGTGCTTCACAAATCATCTGCATTAGCTTGGTGTGAAAATGTGTTCCACGATCTATCTCAAGTGTTACTGGGAAACTGTAGCGTGGAATGATCTCTCTCAATAACAGTTTTGCAACTGTCACTCCATCATTCCTCCTGGTAGGAAATGCCTCCACCCACCGAGAAAATAGGCAAATGATTACAAGTACATATCGAAGTCGATTACAGGGTGGAAGTTCTATGAAGTCTAATTGCATTTGTGTGAATTGACCTCCCTCCCGTCCTATGGTTCCCTAACTCACAACTGTTTTTCTTCTTGGATTCAACTGTTGACAAACAAGACATCGCTGACAAAGGCTCTCAGCGATCATCCTGAACTTAGGATTATACCATGTCTGTCTGAACATTCGGATCATGGCATCCCTACCAATATGGGCTTGACCATGGTACATTCGGGCCATATTTAAAATCATGTTATCAGGCATTACTGTTCTTTCATCTTTGTAAACCCAAATTTCATCCTCTTCTCTTTGTCTACATTTTAAACAGATATTTTTCCCCTCTTCACTTGCTTCTTCCTTCATTTGTCTCACTTCCTGCCAAGTCTCAACTACTGTGGTTAGCAATGAAGGACTTGAAACATGTTCAGTTTTTCTGTCCCGATTTATAGATGCATCAATCAACATTTTTACAAATTCATCATTTCTGATGGGGGATCCTGCAGAAGTTAAACCTCTTTGGGACCACAGTTGACCATAATCATGGACAACCCCAAAACCATATTGACTGTCAGTACTACGGTGACTCATCTCTTTTCCTAGTTCACATGCTCGAATCAAAGCAATCAACTCTGCTATTTAAGCAGAACTAATTACTTTTAGACAAGATGCTTCCAGGACATCTGCCACTGTGCATACAGCATATGCAACAGTTACAGCACCCTCATCTGTTCTTAGACATGAACCATCTACAAACATCACATAATCAGATTCAGGCAATGGCTCATCTTGAATGTCAGGTCTTGGTTTGGTACAGTATTCAAGAACATCCAAACATTTATGATCAACTTCATTTCTCACCTCAACATCCAAAACATCAGGTAACATTGTAGATGGATTTACATTCACATATCGTGAAATTGTCATGTTATTTGCACCTAGAATTGTCTTCTCATATTTTGTCATCCTGTTATTAGTAAAGAACTGTGTCTTTGTCCTAGTGAAAAGAATCTCCACTGAATGAGGTACATATACTCTCAAAGGAAATCCCATCACTATACCTTCACTTTGTTCCAAACTCACACTTGTAGCAGCTACTGCTTTTAAGCACCCTGGCAATGCTTTTGCAACTGGATCCAAAACAGCTGAGAAACATGCAATTGGCTTTCTCAGTTTTCAATGTCTCCGAATTAGAACTGATAATGCACATCCTTCTTGTTCACTGCAATATGGTTCAAACTCTTTTTCATAATGAGGCATTCCTAACGCTGGTGCTTCACATAGACTGATTTTTAGTCACTCAAAAGTCTCAATTTCAGTTTTATTTATCACTATGGGGTCTTTTACATCTGCTCTCGTTAATCTCTGCAATGGTTTTGCTATCAGTGAAAATCCACTAATCCATTGTCAACAGTAACCTACCATTCCTACGAACATTCTCACTGGTCTCTGAATTTTTGAAGGTTGCATTCCCTGTATCATCCTGATTCTCTATATAGTGACCTGCCTGATTCCTTTAGCAATTTTGTGACCTAGGTATTGTACATCTTTCTGACAGAACTGTAACTTTGATGGGGACACCTTATATCCTCTGTCTGCCAAATGGTTCAGTAATGCAATGGTGTCTGAAACACATGCATCCTTTGTCCTTGATGCTACCAATAGGTCATCAATATATTGAACCAATACTGATTCTCCTGGCATGTTTAAACTCTCCAATGACTTCTTTAGCAACTGATTAAAGATGGAGGGACCCTCAGTATACCCCTGAGGAATTCGGCACCATGCCAAATTACGGTCTCCAAACCAGAAAGCAAATATTGGCTGGCTATCTGGGTGTAGTGGAACTGTAAAGAACGCATTACATAGATCAATGACCGTATACCATTCTGCATCATGTGGAATTTGGTACAGGATTACTGCTGGATTTGGTACAATTGAACAACATTTTTATTAATTCGTCTCAAATCCTGTAGTATCCTAAATGTTCCATTAGGCTTTTTCAATCCCATTATAGGTGAATTACATGGACTGCTTACTATTTCTTTCAGAAATCCTTTTTCAATCATTTTATTTATCACTGGAGTTATTCCTTCGATTATTTCTGCTGTCCTTTTGTACTGGGGAATGCTTGGGTAACTTACTACTTCTTTTACAGAAACTTTCACAGCGTCTACATCTTTCATTAGTCCAATATCCTCTCCTGTGAAATCCCACACCTGTTCTTTGATTAACTCTTTCAATTCAACAGGTATCTTCTCTCTGTCAAATACCCGAAACATACTACTTTGCTGTGAGTCTATCAGTGACATAGTCATTTTATACAAGCTATCTTCATCCGGGGTTTGAAGCTCAATGCCATCTGGCGAACAGTAAATGGCACAATTCATTTTACACAGTATGTCCCTGCCAAGAAGATGAACAGGACCACTGTCACACACTACAAATCGATGCATATCTTTGACATTTCCAATTTCCACTTCAAATGGTTCTGTTAGGGATGTTTTGATCTGTCTATTCGCCACACCTACAACTTGGATACTATCTCCAAAGAGAGGAAGATTTTTAACTTCTACTGATCTGACAGTAGAACGGGTAGCACCTGTGTCCACAAGGAAAGTCACATTTATATCATTCACCTTTCCATTCACAAAAGGACCAGATTGATCTACCTCTTGAGTTGCGCCAAGTAAGCACTCTTCTCCCTCTCTTAGGTGCCGTCAGAAGCTGTCATCCAACTCACTCCCATCTTCCTTCAACCAATACTGCAAACTCACATTCACTCTAGGTGATCTTGTTACCTGTTCTCCTCCGCAGAATCCTGTATTTCTGTAGATTTACACTGTGTGGAAGTGGAGGCTGTGGCACCTGACTCTGTTGGGTAACTACCTGCTGCTGTGGCGATGGCTGTTGAATTACCTCATTCTGTACCTGCAAATTCAATTATGTATTTTCGGGATTAACTCTTGGTGGATACTTAGACTCTTTCTTCCAATGCCCTAGCCTGCCGCAATTGTGACAAGGAAACTACATCTTGGCCTCATCCAAATTACCCATTACTTTTGTTTTAATAATATGTCCCTTCCTACTTGCCTGACCTCCTTCTAAGCTATTATTTTCTAATTTAGCTACTTGATGTTCAGCTAGTTTTACCTGTGCCCACCTTGCTTTCGCTGTAACCTTTCTTTGCTTAACCTCAATCTCATCACTGCAATATTTCGCATGTCTCAAAACCTCATCCACTGAGCATGATTGCCATCGCATTAAATTATGCTTTTTCATGTCTCCTATTTCTGGTCTTAATCCAAACACAAAGCGATACACAAAATGACTCATGTCTTTTTCATTCAACTCCTCATATCCACTGCATTGCTTAAACACTAGTAGCAATCTCTCATAAAATGAATGTACTGATTCTTTTGGTTCCTGCAATGTCCTGTCAATCTTTACCCAATCTGTCTCTTTTGGTGGTATTATATTTTTCAAAAACACAATTACTTGTACATACTTTGGCACTACCTCAGGTCCAGTAGCACCTGTTCTAGGATCTCGTGGATATTCAGTTTTGGGCCAGTCCACTGTAGTTTGAAGTTTATTTTATTATGCTTGATTACTTAAAACCATTGCATACAAAAGATAACATTTCTTGTGTTAAAATTGTTATATAATAAATGGTTTTACATCGTATTAAAATAGCACAAATTATTAAAACATTCTGTACATTAGCCATGCTCGTTGCTAATATTATTTTGACTATGGCTATTCTTGTTACGTTCCAGTCACTTCATGACATGATTAGTCTTTTTGCGTCTCATTCCCGTATTTTATTCTTTTTGCGGTTATGTCAAGGAATTTAATTAGCCGGCAATTTAGCTGAACCAGATCGGGGTTGAAGCACAACATTAGCAATTGTCTGCATGTTCTGGCTCCGTACTGTTTGAGTGCTGGCTTTAACAGGGTAACCCTTATATCTTTTAACGTATTGCAGATGCATATAACATGAATAGCGTCCTCAACACCGCTGCCGCATAAACGACACTGCTGGGCTCCTTCCTTTCTCTCCCAAGGCGGCAGGAATTGTTTAAAGGGGCCGACCCCCAGTCAGAGTCTTAGGAATTATTCCTTGATATTAATTTTTAATCCCATGTTCAGGTAAAACTGGGGATTTAATCTGATGTATGTATGCAGAACCATCCAGCCGTGTGATTGTTTGGCTAATGTTTTCTTGTCCTCAATTGCAGATAGTAAACAAGTTACTTTTGTCACTGTTTTTTTAATGTTAGATGGTTTACCTGGATGTCCCACAGCTCTCTTAAACCTAGATGTTTAATAGATTCCTCAAGGTAAACGCTTGCTGGTGATTTTCCTGGACGGGAAAGCTCCATCCAAAGTTGGTCGTTCAGGGTTCCCTTTTCATCGCCTTTAATTTTGTGCCAACATTTCACATATGCTCCCATGCGTTCAAGGGACTGTTTTTGGAGCCCAAATTCCAATCGTATTTGGGCCGGGGAGACCATTTTCGGGAGTTGGGAAATTGCGCGGTATGATTTAGATATTATATTATCAAGAGCTGTTGCATCTTTTCCCTTCAGCGCTTCACTCCCGTAAGTAATCGTTGGCTGGAGTTTTGCTTGCAAGATCCTTAGTAGAGGGTCGAATGTCAGGTCTGGTAAAAGCTTCTTTAAGGGCTTTATGGCTAGGTAGGTCGTTACCCCCTTTCTCCGCAGGGCTTCTATTTGTGGTTTTGATGAATTGTTTTGGTCCAACATTACCCCAAGGTATTTATAGCTTACTCCTTGTTCCAAGCGATGACCATCAAGGAACCAGCTCAGATGTTTCTTCTTGCGGTAATTAACTGCCATTATTTTTGTTTTGTTGTAGTTTATTTTTAATGCATTTTCTTGAGAGTATGTCTGAGTGACATTCAGTAGGTGCTGGAGACCTATTGGGGTCCTGCTTATCAGGACTAAATCATCTGCATAAAGCAGGTTTAACAGAGTAGAGTTCCCTAGTTTTGGTGCGTGAGCTGCACAGCTATTCAGCTTCACTGGTAAGTGCGCTAGAAAGAGGTTGAATAGCATAGGGGCGAAAACACACCCTCCCTTGTTTAAGTCCTTTTGAGGTGGGAATTTTTCTTGATATTTGTCGATCGTCACCGAGCTTTATCCTGACCCATGTTTTGGTGTGTAAGTTCCTTAATTGAAGTAGGAGGTTTGAAGGAATCCCCAGCCATCTAGTTTTTGCCAGAGTTTAATTCGATCTACGTGATCGAATGCTGCAACAAAGTCTATAAAGCAGAGGAAGAGCGGATATTTCCCCTGTTTGCATCCATGAGGAGGGTCAGGGCCATTATGTTGGTTATTGATCCTTGCCCTTTCCGAAATCCGGTTTGTGTTAATGGTATTATTTGATTCTTTTCAGCCCAGGTGGTTATATCGTTTAGGAGGAGTCCTGCAAAATATTTAGCCTCGATGTCGATCAGAGCTATTAGGCGATAGTAACTGTAATTTTGCACTCAGACCATAAGTCTGCTGGTACCACTATGTCAAACAATCCATCTAAATCTTCCCATAGTACCTTTGAAACCTTTACAAATCAATCCACTTGTCAATACCCTTCCACTGGTTTTTCTCTCAATCTGGGGAAATCATTTGCGACCGACAATATATTTTGTCAAGTCCAGGGAACATGTACATACCCTCTTCCCGCTATTTCTCTCATAGGGAAATCATTTGCTATAGGCTCCTTTTCTCTAACTGGGGACGCCAACGTTGTTTTATCATTGCTCTCTTCCCTTTTCTTTGTCTATTTAGCCTTCCATTTATCCACATCTTTACATTTTCCCAGCAACACAATTAACTCTTTTATCTGGGTTATTCTTCCAGCAGTATTAATGTTGTCAATATCTTTTTCAGTAAAATCTACTCTGTAAGGCTTCTGTAACAATTTTTGCTTTGCAAAATCTACATTGAGTTCACTTGCCAATCCTTCTAGTCATTCATGCAGGTTTTTCGCTCTCCATGTGATGTTTTTACACGTAAACATGAATTCATCATCTTGGTATGCTTTTAACCTATCTGTTCCAATTGTTCCAATTATTAGTTCTTCCATATCAATTTTCAATCTAACCACATCTAATACCTTGGGTTCTTGGTCTCTTACTTTTAATGTTTTAAGCCAATCACTTAATTCCTACTCTGTTGGTCCTGCTGTAGTTTGTGGCAAATTGATTTTCTCTATACTTTTCTCGGGTGCTGCAGAATCTGATCCCGCACCTGCTGGAAACTTATATGGGTAATTTTGATTAAAAGTCAAATCAGGCGGTGTCATATGACTAGTACGCCTAACCTCAGACAAATCTGGATAAACCTTTTCTCTTACTTTTTGTAAACTTTGATTCAAAGGAATAGTTAACAATGGTTCTTTTATTTTCTGGTTTTCGAACACTGGAATTACGGGACCTATTGTTCCTGGGATAGTTACAGCTTCTATATTTTTTGTGAGTTCCTGTATCTTTTCAGTAAATTCATTAGTAGACCGTACATATTCAGAAGTACTTGGGTGTTCTTCAATTCTCCTCTCTACTGTAGCTACACTTCCTCTGTTTTCATCATTTTGTCTGGGAGTACAAGTTAGTCTGGTTTCCATTAATGGGGCATTAGAATCATATCTCACTTCTTCTCTTTCTGGAAGGTCTCTAAAATTAGAAAATTGTCTCGGGGTACCAGTAAATTGGGTCTCCATTGGCGGAGCATTTGGAGTCACAGTTACTGAACTTGGTTGATATGGAGGGGGTTTTCTATTTAATATCTCCTCCAGTATTACATCCTCTGTTTCACAATCCTCATAACTCCTTCTTTATGACTCCACATTATTTATTTTCTCCGTACACTTCCGTCCTACCATTTCATCAACTGTCCTCACCGGATACATTCCATCACACATTTTAGCGTTTCTCCACCTCCGCATTCTACTCTCATGAGTCATTCCCCATAATCCTCGCAATCTGCCTCTAGGTCCTCTAAACTCTTCAAACCTTTCTCGCTCCAATTCATGCATTTAATCTTCCCACTCAGTTAATGCTTCAAATTGAGTCTGTCTGGGTCTTGGTTCAAGCTTTGTCATCTTTTCTCTCAAATTTTGCAGTACAGCAAGGCTAAAAGAACCTACTTCTGGAAATGCTAATGCACCATCATTCTTAGTATATCTAGCCCAATTTTATAACCATATACATGTATGGTAACCGTATTTTGTCAGCATGTATGATGCAGGTGTTTTAGGCGGAAGAAGCAATTTTCCCTCTCTCGTCACTATTTAGTTATCCTTTTTAAACACATTCTTCAATTTTAAACCATGTAGGTTTTTCTTTTTCCTCGCCATAATAAAACTCAATTTCTCTTACGGTGTCCTGACTTTCAAAACAATCGTGCACTCTTCCACAAACTGCTTCGCTGCACCAACCTATGACAGCGCGGTTCACACTAACGCACCATTCAGAACAAGATACGTTTCAATCACTCACAACCAATGCTTGTACAGCCTTTGCTAGCACTTACTCCATTCTAGTCACGCGAACCAATCCCAGCGCGACCCTTCTTATGTCAGTCCTGCTCCTGTCTCTGCAGCTGTGGCTGACCCCTTCTTTACAGAATTTTTCGGCACACTGTATTTATACCTTTATACGACTAAAATCAGTTAGTAACGACATAAAACATCTCCATTCGTCTGTTTCGCTAAACCAAAATGATAGTTTCCCCGATAAAGTAGCACATCCCTGTACCTTACCCAACTCTTAAGCTTAGGTGAAAACTCTATTACTCTCTCAGGGATAAGTTTTAAGTCAGAATACACAATGATTCCTGTGCTTAAGCCCAAGATTTTATAGGTTGCCTTCGCTATACATTCACCACTTTTACACGTAAATGTCCCTAAACTTGTAACATGCGACGATGTTACCACTTTGAAACAGACTATGTGATGTGTGACTTACATGCCACACGTGTGCGACTTACATGCCACACGTTCCTCTTCCTAGGCAGAGTAACCGGCTTCCTACTTCCCAGAAGCCTCAAATTCCGGACTACATATAACACAATACAGACTCAACATATGGGGGCCGATTCCGATTCGGTAAACTAATCTGAACGACCGAATCGAATCCGTAGCCCTTTCCGTATGACTCATCTAATTACCGTCCGAATCCTGTAGTACAATCGCAGGAAAAATATACGACCAAATCGTTGCGAACCGTAAGACAAGCACCCTTAAAGTGAACCGTACGAATCGTAAACATGCTGTACGACCCGACAAGTACGATCCAGACCGGGGAATCAGAATGCGATTCGTACGGAAAACGTCGCGTATGAGCGAGTCGTATCACTATTGTGATGGAACCATACGCGAGCGTGTTTAATGCACTGTACCCCGGCATTCATGGCGTGTGTATGCACCGTACCCCATGTACACACCGTATCCCGGCATTCATGGCGTGTGTGCACACCGTACCACGTGTACGCACCGTACCCCGGCATTTATGGAGTGTGTACGCACCGTACCCCGGCATTCATGGCATGTACGTCACGTACGGGGATGCGGTTCGGGTCGGACTCTGCTTTTCCAGACTTTTTTAGCTCCCGTAGAAAAAGAGTCATACAGAGTGTCGCAGCGACGAATCGTACTTGCTGGGCCGGAAACTGCTGCTTAATTAAGTACGGACGTCGCGTACTGCGTGTTCCGGATAAAAATCGCACGTATTTTTACGGTTTCAGTACGATTCATACGGAGATCTACTTTGGATCCGAATCGTACATCATCGTACATACAGGGACGTTTACGGGTACGATTCGTACAGGACATATGCTCCGTACGGCTTTTTGTAATGGGATTTTACCGAATTGGAATCGTCCCCATAGTGATACTTTACTTTTCCTAGTTAACCTATTGCATCAAATGCTCTGCTACCAAGTAAAACTGATCCAGCGCAGCACCAAACAAAACCTGCAAACCATCACCATACTTCCTAGGAGCTATTTACACATTTATACACACATTCACCCTGCTCCCAGGATTAGTGAAGACTAGAGGAGAGCTGCTGGATTCTAGCGGAGTGTCTTATTCATACTAAATTTATACTCTATATACACCTGCAGTTTGTCGATATTACCATGGTTTTATTCCTAAGAAACATTACAACACCCCACCATTTTGTCAATGGATCTGCTAGTAAAAGTTAACTAATGGACAACAAAACCAGCTTAATTCTCCATTTATTTAATTTGTATTTAGAAATTACTTCTCCTAGCATGACCTTACTTTATTTACTCTAGTTTATTAATCTTTTAAACATTTAATAACCTAGAGGAAAAGAGAAGTTAAATTTAAACATTTATGTTTATTAGCATAATAGTTCAAGAAAATTTGTCAAACTAATATTACCAACATTTCAGGACACGGACATCAGAGCAAGAACAGCATAGTTCCCAAAAACCACCTCTCTATTCTTTCTTGATGTTCACCTCCCATCCGGACTCTGTACCCATCAAAAGTCAAAGTCAAGAAAATGTAAAAGTCTTTGCACGATAGAAAAAGTTCATCAGTCCAACAGCATGTCGTGGTGCGAAAATTAAATCAAAAGCAAGCTTTTTCTTACTTCCAAGCGTCCTCTATTATACTCTATTACCCTAGCTTATCTCTCTAAGATTTGAAACTTTTACGGCCCTCATTCATTCTCATTGGTCAATTTAAGGGGTGGATGAGCATAACCTCATCTGCTCATCGTCCATATTTCCGCCAAGTCATCGTTATAATCAAAAAATAAAGTCTTGATTGTTCTTTAATAGTTTTTTCACTTGTGTCCTTTATATTGTTATTTCAAACTATTTTCTCATGCTCACGATGCGGACATACAAATTCTTGACACCTGCTCGAACATCCAAGCCACGCTGACCTTGACCCACACTGTACAAGCACAAGCTGCTTGCACTTCTCTCAAGCACAGTCGCGCATGCGTAGATCATCACAATCTCGGAGTCTCGCAAACCTCCATTTTCTAGTAGGCTGCATGGGCCATAATGAGAACTATTATAGAAACAAACACAATTAAACGTTAGATTTTGCAGTATAGCCCTTCTGTTTACCTCCCCCCCTTCTAAGGTAACCCTATTAGTTATTACCTAGCATTTTAGCCACAAATAACCATGGTTTACTTACCATTCTCCATCATTTCTGCCACAATAAGAAATACAAAAAGCATATATACACAAATTTTGGTTAGATTATGACATTTGCGTACCTAATTAAAATAACGATTTCACTTAATTAGTAAATATAATTCGCAACATAAGCAAATTAGTATCCCACGTGTATTTGTGTGTGTGCATTTTATTCTATGATGGTTAATTTCAAAACCACACGATTAATACATGTTACTGTTATGGGGAAGAAACTTCATGAGGGTTATACAAAAATGTTTGTTTTCACCTTCGCTCCATCACAGTGCATGCCTAAACCAGCGAAGAGTTTTGAGTTTTGAGCATCAGCACTGACAGTTTTTCCACCAAGCAGATGCAACCCTTCTCATATCTTTTTTTGAAACCTCAACACAGATTTTATTTAACCAGATGTCGCTAAAGCACGTTGCACTTTTTGGTAGCCTTTCCTAATCAAGGTGGTTGGAATTACTACCTTCCACCCTGCCCATGTATAACGTTATAAAACAATCTACCCTGGACTTTGTTTTGTTTTGTGCAGTGTACAAAAATGTAATATCCAAATGTTTGCTTCTGATACTGAGGTCATGCTGCCTGTGTTCTTATGGAGAAGGTTTTAGTCACTTACAGTCACTCTACTCCTTTGATATTTGTGTTGCGGTCTTAAATTATATAAGAAGTGCCCTCATAATACGAAAACGATATGGATAACTAATGCATCAAATCATTGAGCATGATACAGCGTTTTTCTTTTCTTCTTCTTGCATATGCACTTTATCTTTCTTGCAGGATGGCATTCGGTTAAGGCTATGACAGATTTCCCAAGAAATGTGCATTTGAACAGTCTTATCGAGTTGCCATTTTGCTTCTGAACTTATTTGTTTTTATTTCTCATAGTTTTATAGGATTTGGTAGCCGTTTAACGATCTTGAGTATTTTATCTAAATTATTTTCTTTTACCCCATGACATATTTTTATTGAATGTATTGTCATTTATGTGCTTTTATGATTTGTTTGTCAAATCTAATAAAGTTTATGATTGATTGTGTACTCCTCAACTGCACTTCCCTTCTCATCAATGCTTTTGTGAATTGTCCCCTAACTGTTTACTCACTGCATTGTTAACCACTTCCCTAAAAACAGTTTATTCATTACATACAGTCTGTTCTTTCTGAATGACTACTTAATAAACTGTGTGACCTGGAGCTGTGCGAGCGATTACACACTGCCTGACACTGGAGCTGCCTTTGTATATGTCTGCTTGGCATCTGATTCAGAAGTATTGCTTTTCAGCATAATACAGTGCCTGCCATTCCCAGGGGTCATCAGAGGTAGTTCTCCTTGCAGACGTCGGCCTCAAACTCTAATTGAAACTCTCCCAATGTACCATCAAAAGCCTGCAATGTTGTCTTTGAATCCCATTGCATTTCTGTTACTGTAATCAGTGGGCAGACATACAGACATGACACAACTGGTTTGGCTATCACTGTACACAAGTAAAGTCCAGCTAAAATGATAGCAAATGCATTCCCCAAATAATCAAAAGAGTGAACTTAGTCTAACCTTTCTCTTCCTGTATACACTTTCTTTGGAAGCTAAGAACACTGAGTTGAAAACCAGCTGCTGGCTAAGCTGTCTTCAATAAATAGATGTAGAGTGGTCTTAAAGAGGGTGAGCATGATGTGCTTTTATATTTAAGAGCCTGAGGCGGATGCTATAAAATATAACGGATGCTATTTGATATGTATTCACTCCTTCTCTGCTACATCTTTCTAATGACCTCTCTTACCACCAGATTCAACGATTAAATGCGCGTGTCTATTTTGTACAGTGGAAGAACTCTTCAATAAAGTATCTTGGCTCCCACGAGCACACATGTATATGCATGTACATATGCCCATATGTGTCTGGTGTTTGTATAGTAGGAAGTTAACCGGAAAGCCGGAAAGCAGCAGCACTATGCAAGGTCAAAGATACAGGCAATGTGTGACTGGATGGGTGCCTCGTTTCTTGGTGGCAAAATATAGGAGCACCCCATTTTGTGTGCACTGCTACACTACCACCAACTACCAGCTGGCAGTAACTACCTAGGCATTAAGGTGATTCCAGTATCAGCACTAGTGCATGGGTCTAAACGACTCCTTAAACCTTTTAGGGGTCTGCACAATTTCTTAAACGTCTAAATTTAAATTCATGCTTTAGAAATAGCTGAATTATTTCCTGTAAATTTGGTTTACAACCTGGCTAACTAGAAGGCACCTCTCACTTTTTATTACTTATAAAACCAAGCAATGAGAACACTTTCCCTGCATCTATAGCACGTTTAATATGACTTCACAAGGGCATTCAAGTATAAGCGCGAGCAGTGAGCGCAAATTGCAGCTCTTGAATGACATAATCAGAATCTAAGGTTATTAATACCATCGGACGAAAACTGTGTCCACATTAGAACACCTGAGCCTGCAGCCAGCAGCCTGCATGCCCAACGCTTATGTAGAGTCCCATGCTTACTCCTAGGGCCTGTACTGAATCTGAAAAGTACCTACTGAAGTCTTAGGAGGAATTCATTTCAAGAATGTTTCTGACTTTTAAAAACAAGTTTAGAAATTAACTTTTGTAGGACCCGGGGGTCTGTGACACCTACTCAGGCGGCCCGAAACTGCTTAGAAAATTAAATAATATTAGCAGATTAATAAAGTATATATACATAAAAAAATAAGGAGTAAAATTGAACATTTTAAAATCCTCTGTAAATGTGTGGAATTTGAAGTAAGAAGCTAAATTTAAGTTGGTATCCTTGGGAAGCTTCTTTAGGGGAACAGTGCGATTACATCAAATGAAATCTAGCATGGAAAGATTAATAGTTTCAGTTGAAGAAGACAGGATGCGTTAGTAGCAAAGAAGACAAAGTGGTACCCTAGACTCGAGCACTGTGTTTCATCTTTTGAATAAAACTACATTAAAACAACGATTTTTGCATATGTTTTAAATGTGATTTAAATCAAATATTTCATAATTTAGGTATTTGTTTTGCGTATACTTCTTTCTGTATGTCTGTGTATTGTTTTGAGCTTCAAATCGTAAATATTGCTTGGGGTCCTGGCTTTCAGTAGTGATTCAGGGAGGGTTCACAGAAGTCAAGATGTTAAGAAACGCTTCAATAGGAGGCGTGTTGTACAACTACAACATATTGCCATTTTATGGACAGGCATGGCACTCCGTTGTGTTGAAGCCAAATTTATTATGTTTTTTGATTTATTAAGTGAGTTGTACTTCCTTCTGGACCCAAGGGACTCTGATGGTTGATTTTTGCCGTGGTACGTCTTACCATGGAAGGCACACTCCATGATGCTATCATTTCCAAAATGTAGTCATTGCCAATGCTGGCTCCATTTTACAAACGTATGGGTAAAGCCAAAAAGAAGAGGAGAGTGGCGGGAGAGAAGAGGGCGAAGGGGAGGAGAGAGTGAAATACTGCGCTGTAGCAGTGCTGGGTGTGCTGAGTGTTCATGGAGGCTGTGGTTGGACCAAGGGATACTGAGACAGATAGGGGAGAGAAGAGCAGAGGATAATGGGGGATGCAGACTGGGATTAGAGCAGGCGCATTCCCACTCAAGAAAGAGGAAGAATACGACAAAGAGAAACAGAAAAGAGGGTGCTGAGGGTAGGAGGGTGAATGTGTGAGGAGAATGCATGTTCAAGAAAGAAAAAGAAAGACAGAGGAAAGGAGAAAGGGAAATAGGAAGGAGGAGGACATCAACTCTCTTCGAATGCTAAGTCACAGTTATTTTTAACATAAAACGGAAAAGTAGTTCCTTGACTTCACCAGCAGAAAAATACCTTGACCTAATCAAAGTTTTTGGTTATATAAATGTGGGTTGTACCTTAACTGCCCAGGGGACAGGGAAACACAACCCTAGGGAGAAACACATCAACTCAGGAGCTGGAAACAGAGATGGGGACTCATTAAGACTTTGGAGGTGTGACAGAATGCCACCACACCAGCACACCACTGTACCATCACCAAAGCCATAATGAGACCGCCCCTGGATTCTGACAGGAATCCAGGTCAGGCGGTCCTGCTTTGGTGGTCCCATGACTGTGCCTTTAATAGCCTCATATGTGAGCCTAAATAGGCACAGTAAGGAGAGTGCTAAAGCATGTTTCTGTACAGCATGGGCTGTGAAGTCCATGCCAGGCAGGAACAGGGGGTGCATACCTAAATGGAAGGCACACCATGTGTCCCCCTGCGTGCACCCCCAGGCCCTGAGGCACTTAGTTACCTCATTGCCACACTTTTCACGGCGGGCTCACTGCCATGAAAACGGCGATGTGAGGAAACTCATAATATGCTTGGCTGTGCAGCAGCCGCCCCACCAGCATATTGTAGCCTGTGACCCCTGAGCCACAACCAGAGGATCAAGGTTCCCAGCGGTAGCAGCTGTTATGTGGCGGTGCCTCTGCCGTATTCATAATAAGTGGATGGACCATCACTCTGGCAGTCCAAGCTCCGCACCATGGGTTTGGGAGTCCAATGGACCGCCAAATTTGTAGTAAGGCCCATAGACAAGACAAGCAAGAGGCAGACTCAAGTCCCACTCTAAGTGCATCTTGAAAAATTAGTTATCTTACTGTATACAACAGACAGGTAACGCTGTCTGGAGTGAGAATGCAGACATATCTGTGCATAGCTGTGGGTGGAGGTTTCATTAGACAGTCCAATGCAGAAGTTTGTGATGGAAACTTATGATATTTTATGTGAATTGTGAGATGGATCAAGCCCATAAAAAACAATAGATAGCAAAACAGTCAGCACCTGGGATAAAAATCTGCTCCTGGGTGTCTTTGTATGCATCAATAACATTTGCTAATGCTGCAGCTGTTTAAATTAAGGTTATATAAGGGGTAAAGGACCACCTTTCATACATTATGAGGATATTCCCAGTCACTGAGGAGTTCCATAACCATATAGAGGAACAAGGCCGCAGGCCAAGTTCATTTTTAAGTTTACAGAACTCTGAGGTTAACTGTAATATCCCTATCATGTACACCAGGGCCTACTTTATCCCATATAGTACATGGTCACACCGGTAAACAGACAAAATATCGAGGAGAAAATATCGAATGGACAAAATATCGACTTCAAAATATAGAATGGACAAAATAACGAATGGACAGAATATAGTCATCAAAAATATTGTTTTTAAGGTAAGTAATGTAATATCGAATTTAAAAAATATAGAAAGTCAAAATATCGAAGTATATAATATAGGTTATTAAAATTATCGAATTTTTTATAATATCAACATTTTTATAGTGTTTTTATGTTAGTATATGTGAGAAAAGTGTGTATTTATGTTATAATTTATTTTAATTAATGAATTTTATGTTATTTAGTTTTTGCGTAATTTAATTCTGTTTGGGGTTGTGGGTTTATAGGGGAATACGGTGGGAAGTAATTTAATTATAATTAATTAAATATGTAAATGTATTTATTGGTATTTATTTTGAATTAATTTGGTAATTAATTTTAATTTGGTAATTAATTACATTTTAATTGGTAATTAATTTTACTTAATTGATTACTTGATAATTATGTTAATTTAATAATTTATTTTCTGTAGCGGGTTGTGGGTTTATAGGGGAATAGGGTGGGAAGTAATTTAATTATAATTAATTAAATATGTAAATTTATTTATTGTTATTTATTTTGAATTAATTGTTGATGAATTTTTAATTGCTAATTAATTAATTGTTAATTTGTAATTTATTTGTATTAATAGGTAACTAATTGTAATGATTATTTTTAATTTGTATTTTTAATTGATTAATTATTATATTATATTAAATTGGGAATTACTTTTAATTATTTTTTTATAGATATTAATATATATATTTTTATAAATAATATATGAAGTATTTACTTTCCCTACTGCTGCACTCACTGGAGTGGAAATAGTAATTTTTACCCCTACGCTATCCCACGCTTTCCCTACTGTTGCACTCTCTGGAGTGGGAATAGTCATTTTTACCCCTACGCTATCCAACACTTTCCCTACTGTTGCACTCACTGGAGTGGGAATAGTAATTGTTACCCCTACGCTATCCAACGCTTTCCCTACTGTTGCACTCACTGGAGTGGGAATAGTAATTGTTACCCCTACGCTATCCAACGCTTTCCCTACTGTTGCACTCACTGGAGTGGGAATAGTAATTTTTACCCCCCCCCCTCGCTATCTAACGCTTTTCCTACTGTTGCACTCTCTGGAGTGCAAAGAGTAATTTTTACCCCTACGCTATCCAACGCTTTCCCTACTGTTGCACTCACTGGAGTGGGAATAGTAATTTTTACCTCTACGCTATCCAACGCTTTTCCTACTGTTGCACTCTCTGGAGTGGGAATAGTAATTTTTACCGCTACGCTATCCAAAGCTTTCCCTACTGTTGCACTCATTGGAGTGGGAATAGTACTTTTTACCCCTACACTATCTAACGCTTTCCCTACTGTTGCACTCTCTGGAGTGGGAATAGTAATTTTTACCGCTACACTATCCAACGCTTTCCCTACTGTTGCACTCGTTGGAGTGGGAATAGTAATTTTTACCCCTACGCTATCCTACGGTAAAAATATTGTGTTTTTTTAATTAATATCTTGTGAATATATATATATATATATGTTTTAAAAAATATATATTTTTTTTTAACTTAAATTAATTATTTTATAATTTTAACGTTATGTAAGTATTTTTAAGTATGTTTTAGTTAATTATTTTAATATTTCATTTATTTTAAATTACTTTTAAGACATTTACAAAAATTTGATATTTTGACTAACTATATTATTGTTAAACGATATTTTTGATTCAATATTTTTGTACTTACCTGTTTGTAGATAGGACTTTGATATTTTTGTACTCGATATTTTGAAGTCGATATTTTAAATGTCTATATTTTTGTATTCGATATTATGTCAGTGAGCTGGTCACACCATCACCTTTAGTAATACCACTCGAAACCTTGGTGTGCAGCTCTTTCATATGAAAAAGTGAGCATGTTTGCAAACATGAAGAATAAAAACACAACCTTTAGCGCAAAATGAACCACATCAAAAATGTGTTAGTTATTTGCTGCAAACAGATATTAGAATCAGTTCAATAGATGTCAGTTTTTTTCCCCAAAAAGCTGCATTCTCACAGAATGTATAGAAATATTCTAGCTTTTCTCTTTCTAAGGAGAGAAAAAAATAAAAATTATCTCTCTGCTTGTCAGTGTAAGCTAATAAATAGAGCAGAAGACGGAAAATCAACTTACTTTTTTTGTTGCTTTGATCAGCTGCTTAAATTATGCTCTGTGACCTCATCTGCCTTTCACCTTTGCTGCTGTCTCTGGGGGCAGGCATTATGACCTCAGAACTCCACTGTAATCACTTATATTAGTCGCTTCTGACGTATTTACAGCGACTGAGTGCATGACAACTGGAGTTTATTCAGGGACTACAGAATCCCATGCATTATAAATATATTAATTACCCTGTCTAGGCATTCCTCTATTTCCGAGCGCTGCAATAATGAGAAGGAAGAGAACAGATATTGCAGAACTGCCACAAACATCAATCATTTCTAAGATTGTTTTTGATAAGCAAATACTTTTTGTGATGAGGAGGTGCTGGAGGGCAAACATGCACACATCCACCTCACGGATTCCATGAGAACAGATAACATGTCTTACTTCAAAGAAATAGCTGCCATTACCGATCAGTCACATTGTGAGGCAGGACGTCTTGTTTCAGCATATTCTTTGAATGATTTGCTTTCATTTCATCATTCTTGGTGATTTACCTAAAAGTTATTTTCTGCAGCCTGTCAGAAAGCACGCCTTTGGCGCCAAACCATGACAAGAGATATTCTACTTTCCACAAAGCTAGATACACACGACTATAACCTTTGCTCTTCATATCTTTGAAACATCACTACATCTGTTTTGTTCGACCGAATTTAGGCTGCATATGAAGGGAATTCCAAGTTTTTAAAATAGGATGGGGCGGGGGGGGGGGGGGGGGGAGGGGAGTGTATGTTTTAAAAAGGGGAGCAGGATACACTCTGTCAAAACACAACATGCCTTGGTAAAGACATCTTCGACTTGCCGGAAATTTTGGTAAATCTTTACAACATGGCACAAAACGAAAATTGGAAGGACGAGTAATTATTTTTTTAAATCGGCATTACTTGGCCTTAACAAAAACACAATATTTCAAATTATCCTGAAACTTTACACTATTTTTTCATTCACAATTCTTCTAAAGGTTTTTTTACAGTTTTTAAAATAAAATATATTTTCCAGATTTAGCAGCAATTTCAGATCTCCTTTCTAAGCACATGGCTCTGTGATCCACCTAATGTTTTTTCACAGCTAGTGTAGATCCAGATATGACTATTTTTTGTGCTTTGCTAACGTCGTCTGAACTTAGTTAAATTGCTTTTTTTTAAAACTGAAATTGGGATCATACTTTGGCTGAGCACTTAGGGACACCCGTGCCTTCCATTTCGGAGAATTTTGCAATAGATATTTCAGTAACTGAAATCTGGTCTATTTCCTGACCGAAATACCTTCAATTTAAATACTTGTTTCCTTCGACCAATTTCCCTGCAGTTTCAAGACCAACTGATCTCAGGTCAGCAGTCTGAAACCCCAATTACAATGCGACCACACATGGTGCGGTCGCAGACTCCCTTTTCCCTATGGGAGCTTGTGCAGTGCTCGGAAACCGGCCGCAGCACAAGCAGCTATAGAGATACGGGAGTCACTGTAAATCCCTCACTGTGCCTGCCACAAGGGTACAGGGATTTACAGGATTTACAGGATCAATCAATCAATCAGGAGTTTGTTAAAGCGCGACTACTCACCCGTAAGGGTCTCAAGGCGCTAGGGGTGGGGGGGGGTGTTGGGGGGGTGCAGGTTCCATTCCATCAAGGAGGAGGTCTGTCGAAGAGCCAGGTTTTGAGGTTTCTTGCGAAGATGGGGAGCGATGTTGTCTGTCTGAGGTGGAGCGGAAGGGCGTTCCATGCTTTGGCCGCGAGGAAGGAGAAGGAGCGGCCTCCCGATCTGGTCTTTCTGGTGCGGGGGACCACAGCGTAGGAAAGCTGGGCTGATCCTAGGGTCCTTTGGGGTGCGTGGAATTTGAGTCGGCTGTTCAGGTATGATGGTCCGGAGCCGTGGAGGGCCTTGTGTGCGTGGTTGAGCATCTTAAAGGTGATTCTCGCCTCGACGGGGAGCCAGTGGAGTATGCACAGGTGCTGGGAGATGTGGCAGTGTTTTGGCAGGTTGAGGACCAGTCTTGCGGCGGCATTCTGGATGTTCTGTAGCTTGCGGATGAGGTTTTTGTTTATTCCGGCGTAGAGTGCGTTGCCGTAGTCGAGTCTGCTGGTGACCAGGGCGTGAGTGACTGTCTTTCGGTGTTCGAGGGGGATCCATTTGAAGGTCTTACGAAGGAGGCGGAGGGTGTGGAAGCAGGAAGATGAGACAGAGTTGATCTGGCGGTCCATTTTGAGCTCGGAGTCCAGGATGATTCCCAGGTTGCGTGCGTGGTCTGTGGGGGTTGGCGGGTTTCCGAGGGCGGTGGGCCACCAGGTGTCACTCCAGGCGTCGGGGTTTGGGCCCATGATGAGTACTTCTGTTTTGTTGGTGTTTAGTTGTAGGCGGCTGTTTTTCATCCATTTGGCGACGGCTTCCATGCCTTCTCGAAAGTTGCGTCTGGCGGTGTTGGGCTCGTTGGATAGGGAGAGGATGAGCTGGGTGTCGTCTGCATATGACACGATGTTGAGTCCGTAGGTTCTGACGATGGGGGCAAGTGGAGCCATGTAGACGTTGAAGAGCGTCGGGCTGAGGGAGGAGCCCTGGGGGACTCCGCAGGTGATAGGTGTGGGGTCCGAGAGGAAAGGGGGGAGTCTGACCCGCTGCGTCCTGCTGGAGAGGAAGGAGCAGATCCAGTCGAGGGCCTTGTCCTGGATTCCTGCAACCTAGAGTCTGCGTATTAGGGTGCGGTGGGAGACTGTGTCGAACGCCGCTGATAGGTCGAGGAGGATGAGGGCTACTGTTTCTCCTTTGTCCAGTAAGGTGAGGATGTTGTCTGTTGCGGCGAGGAGGGCGGTTTCCGTACTGTGGTTTTTTCTGAAGCCGGATTGGGAGGAGTCGAGGATGTTGTGTTCTTCAATAAATGTGGCGAGTTGGCTGTTGATGGCTTTCTTGATGACTTTCGCTGGGAACGGGAGCAGGGAGATGGGTCTGTAGTTTTTGAGGTCAGTGGGGTCCGCTGAGGGTTTCTTTAGGAGGGGGTTGACCTCGGCGTGTTTCCAGTCGTCGGGGAATGAGGCGGTCGCCAGGGAGCGGTTGATGGTTTGGCGGAGCATGGGTGCGATGGTGTTGGCGGCTCTGTTGAAGATGTGGTGGGGGCAGGGGTCCGTGGGGACCCCTGAGTGGATTGACTTCATTGTCTTCAGTGTGTCTTCGGTGGTGAGGGCTGTCCAGTCATCAATCGCTGGTTTCCGGGTGTCGGGGGTGGTTGGTGAGGGTTCAGTGTGTTGGTTGTCTTCGTCGAAGTTGTCGTAGATGCTCTTGATTTTGTGGTGGAAAAAGATGCTGAGTTTGTCGCAGAGGTCTTGTGAGGGAGGGATGTCGGTAGACTCGCTGGTGGGTTGGGCGAACTCCTTGATGATGCTGAAGAGTTCCTTGCTGTTGTGTGCGTGGGTGGAGATTCTGTCTTCAATCGCTTTTTTCCTCGTTTCTCTGATGAGTTGATGGTGGGCGTTGGTGGCGGCTCTGAAGTTGTTGTGGGCTTCTGTGGATTTGGTGTTTCTCCAGGCCTTTTCGAGGCGGTGGCATGTGCGCCTGGACTCTCGAAGTTCGGTGGTAAACCATCTGGCTTTCTTGGCACGGGTATTGTTGTTTTTCTTGAGGGGGGCTATGGTGTTGGTGCTGTCCGAGATCCATCTATGCAGGGTTCGGGCTGCGGTGTTGGGGTCGTCGTTTTCCGCGATGGTTGGGGTGGAGTTGTTGAGTGAGGAGGTGAGCTGGTCATCGGTGATTTTGGTCCAGTTTTCTTTGTGGAAGCAGGTGCTGGTGTCTGTGGATGGTGGGTGTTCTGAAGGTGAAGTGGACGCAACGATGGTCGGTCCATGGGAGTTCGGTGGTGTGGCTGAAGGTGATGGAGTTTCCTGTAGTGAAGAGGGGGTCGAGGGTGTGTCCTGCTGAGTGCGTGGGCTCGGTCACGATCTGGCGGAGTCCAATGTTGTGGAGGTTGTCCAGGAGGGATGTGGTGTTGGGGTCCAGTTGATTGTCGAGGTGGAAGTTGAGGTCTCCCAGCAGGGTGTAGTTGGTGGATGCGATGGCCTGTGGGGAGATAATGTCCGTAATGGAGTTGGCGAAGGGTCGGCGGGGTCCAGGGGGTCGGTAGATGAGGGTTCCTCGGAGGGCGGCGGTGGGGCTGGCCAGTATCTTGAAGTGAAGGTGTTCCATCAGTTCTGTGGACTCGTCAGGGAGTGTGCTCAGGCGGAGGCTGGATTTGTGGACGATGGCGATTCCTCCTCCTGGGTGGATGGGGCGGTCCTTCCTGGAGATCATGTATCCTTGGGGGATGGCGATGGCGATGTCCGGTCCTGAGGTGGTGTTGGTCCAGGTTTCGGTGAAGAATGCTACGTCTGGGGTTGTGCTGTCGAGGAGGTCCCAGATTTCTGTGGCGTGTTTGTGAAGGGATCGGACGTTGAGGAGGATGCATTGTAGGGTCTTCGGTTCGGGTGTGTTCTTGTGGGCGGGTTGTGCTGGATCCGTGTTCTTGGCGGTGCTGCAGGTGTGCCGGCAGCGGTGACAGCTGAAGGGTCCATGGGTGTCGGCTGGTGATGCTAGCTTGCAGTTGTTGTTGCAGCCTGGGTTGAGTGCGTGGAGTGCTGCTGGGTCGTAGCGTTGGAGGGGCGGAGGTCCAGGGTTCCTGGTGCTGGTCGCGGACGGGTCGCAGACGGGCGCAGACGTGCATGCCTTTGACGCGCCTTCGGTGCACCAGCGGCGCGCCCGCAGTGGCCGCCATTAAGTAGGGGTCGGGGAGGGCTGGACAGCTGGGAGGCGGAAGCGGGGAGGGGAGCTGGATTGGGCCGGTCGTGCTGGGGGGGCGGGGGCAGCAGCGGCGGGGAAAGGTAAAGGGAGGAAAGAAGGGATAAAGAAAAAAGGGAAAATAAGCAGAAATAAGGCACAAAAGAGCAGAGATGCAGAAAAGAGCAGAAAGGAGAAAGATAGAAAGGGTAAAAAAACGAGTGAAAACGGGTGAAGGAGCAGAGGGAGAGAAAGGGAAAATGGGCAAAAATAAGGCACAAAAGAGCAGAGGTGCAGGAAGGTGAAAGATAGAAAGGGAAAAAAACGAGTGAAAACGAGTGAAGGAGCAGAGGGAGAGAAAGGGAAATGGGCAGAAATAAGGCGCAAAAGAGCAGAGGTGCAGAAAGGTGAAAGATAGAAAGGGGAGAAAAAGGAGTGAAGGAGCAGAAAGAAAGAAAGGAGACAGAGGTCCACTGGACCACCAGGGATGAGGCGCAGGGAAACCTGCGGGTGGAGGAGGGCCTCGATCACCAACACTCAAGAGTGCAGGGGCAGGGGCACCTCACTTAATGGTGGAGCTGCGAGGGTGGGAGAGCAATTTCACTGACAATGAGTCAGTGGTCTTGCTCGCCTGTCCCCGCAGTGGCCGCCATTAAGTAGGGGTCGGGGAGGGCTGGACAGCTGGGAGGCGGGAGCGGGGAGGGGAGCTGGATTGGGCCGGTCGTGCTGGGGGGGGGGAGGGGCCGCGGGGGCAGCAGTGGCGGGGAAAGGTAAAGGGAGGAAAGAAGGGATAAAGAAAAAAGGGAAAATAAGCAGAAGGGCACCATAGGTGCCCCCGTGGCCACTAACCGGAGGCTGCAGAGAGAGGGGGCCCTGCTGGGGGCCCACAAAGTCACTTTCCGACAGGCTTTGTATGTTGGAAAGCCTGTCCGAAAGATACATTGTAATCCTAACAGCGGAAACGCTGTCCCTAAGGGACTATGTTGCTGTTCCGACTGGCCGAGGGGCTCAAATTTGATCGCAGTCATTGTAATACGGTGGTCAGAGGCTTTCTGACCAACATCCAAATTAGGGCTTTAACTGGCAGCAACATGAACTTAATTGGATTGTTAGATATTGGTGAAATGTTCTATACTCCATATTGCACTGCAGAGATCTCTCTTTGGCCCTGATTAAGAGATTGTCATTATATTCCGATCCATACGGAAACCCATGCTTATGCACGGGTTGGAATGATCAGTTGGTAGGTATTTAACACATCCGATAATTATTGGATGAGTTAAATACCTCAGCCTACAGTACATTTTGACAGGTCAAACCTGCTGAAATACAACGAGAGAAAGCATACGTTATTTACTGTATTATGTGTTTGTTTGGTGTGTTAAACACCAAAAATCGACACGTTATTCCCTACCAACTCGTAGTAGTCGATATTCAGCACACCTGATAAATACCATACCCTGTGGTATTGTTATTTATCAAGTGTGGAAAATAGGATCCAATCTCGTAATCAGGGCCTGTGTCTACAAAGTCCTTCCTCAGTTTGCACAATATCTGTGTACCCTGTATGCCTGCATAAAGACCAAGTTTCAAAGGTCCATATCCTGGCAGTGCTGAATTAGCCTTTCATCCTTCATCAGCTGATAGAATGTATTCTTTTGAGCTGGCAAAAATTGGCTCATGTGAATCAAGTGCCATTAGATTTGGATGTGTTCTTTTCAAAAGGAGTCTGCAGACCTATGGACTACCGTAACCACAGTTGTTTGAGGCCACTGTAACATGAGCTTACTTTGGAAGTATCCATATGGATTCCTTCCCCTTTTATATTAAATGACAGGAACGTGACTTGGATAACATTTAATACACATGTGTCAGTCTTTGCATATCATTAATAGTATATCTGCTGTGTCAACATTTCTGAAAGATTAATTCTATGTTGCTCTAGAGTATCTGAATAAATGTGGAATGCTGCAGGAGCATTGCATAACCAAGAGGGCATGACTAGATATTAAAAGAGTCCTTAGAGTGTGTTAAATGCAGTTTCCACTCCTCTCTATCCCTGGTTCAGGCAAGGTTGTAAGCTCTTCAGTGACCTAACTTGGTAAATAGCTCTTAAGCTTGACTTGATCAAGTAAGACTGAAATGAGGAAGACAGGTTATCTGTAATTAATGAGAATGGCATTTTATTCTCCATGACATATGCAAAAGGCCTGTACAATCCTGAGGTTTTGGGATACATAAAATGGGTGCCTCCATTGATGAGGTTTGGTAAATCCATTACCCAGGTTTTAAAGTATCGGTAAAATACATAATCTTCTTTTACCATTAACACCTTGCCTGCTAAGGCAATTCCCGCTGGGTGCTGAAATCTCCAGATATGCATTGTTCATGACAAGGTTAGCTCGTCATAAGCACAGCTCCAGTGTACTGCATGACGAGCTGACCTTGTCATTAGCATGGAAGTGGTTGGTAAAAATGTGTTGAAGCGGTATTTGGGATCCATGGAGTAGATGAATTATACAGTGGTATTTCAAGAAAGGAGGGAGGGGGTTAGCCTCAGTTTTCACTGAAGACCTCTGGAAACTCTTTCAAGCCTCTGGGATCAAAGGTTCCTCCATAGAAGCATCTTCTTCATATGGACAGTCTTTGATGTTTTAATCACAAAGTAAGTCAGGATCAGTGTTCTCTCTGCCTCTGATAACTGAAAGAATGATCTTGTCAGTAATCAGAAGAAAATGCTATAGAAGGACTCTTCCTATTCCTCTTTACCATTAAGTCCTCAAAGCAATTTGAAAAGAGGGGACATTGATGATGTCCAACCATATTTGTTTCACATTGGCCGTCTCAGTAACCATTAGAGTGGGTGTAGTTCCTGTACATACATTACCTGATGTTATTGTGGTACCATCAATGCCCTTTCTTCAGCAGTGTCTTTTTCCTGTGTGTGAATTTGCTTCGTCACAGACAGACATGTCTGCATGCCCGGTGTCTTCCTTGACCTGTAAGAGGCTCTAGCAGTGTTCCCGTGTAAGCTGATCACTGTTTGTATATTATTATTGAATTCTGATGGTAAATTGTTCATATATAATATTTACATTTGTGAACATAACCTGAATATTACCCACCATGTACATCTCCATTTACAAAGGATTTGCGTGGAAGAAAGTGATGTCTTTTTGTTCACGTCAGATGTTTCTTTGGATCATCTTATGGTGTATCTTAAATCAGTAGCCTCATATTATATTATGTTATGTTAATTGCATTTATAAAGCACAACTCACTCCCACAGGAGTGTACCAATGCTAATGCTTCAACCTGTAGGTTGTTTCCAAGTAAGACCTTAGAATATCCACATTTTTTAACAGTTTTTTAAAAGTTATGAAAAAGTGCAAATGTGGATTGGTTACAGATTCTAATGGTGTGGAGCCAGAAAAGAAAAGGAGTGACCTCCACTGTGAGTTGTTAAAATGTGCAGAGGAAATGCCATTGCAGAATTAAAGGATCTAAAGCTCCTGGTTGGATGGTAAATCCTTATTCAAGCCTGAAGATTGGCCGGACCTTCCCTCTACAATGAGACCAATGAGGGCTTGTAAGTATGACAAAGATGCTTAAAAGTACAACACTTTCTTTTAGGAAGCCAATGTAGAGATCTTAGAATTGGACCTGAAGAAGTAGTGGAAGGAAGGCCACGGACCAGTCTGGCTGCTGCATCCTGAAATACCTGCAGTCTTGAGAAAATTCACTAGATTCCTACCTGGAGCCCATTTCCATAATCTAGCTGGCTGGTTATAAGTGTTTGTGCAACGGGCATTCTCCATTTGATAGGGAGCCACAGAAAGACATTCTTAAGAAAATGCATCCCATGGATCTTGAGAAGAGGAATTCCTTTCCTGTAAGAGATTGAGTCTTCTGAATCAAGTGTTTCTATACTGCATTCTTTCCATGTCTCCTACTTCTTCTCTTTTTCTGATATCTTGGAATTCCTGTGTCAGGATAAGTACTCTTAGATTACAGCCCACATTTCACACTGACTCATTCAGGCACATCATTAGCAGTGAAATATTCAACTGGGAAAGATGTGCATGGAGCTGTCTTTCTTTGGCAGGAATGCCACTCCACTCCTTGGTACCCAAGATGTTTTCCTATTTAGCATTGTGAGTCTCCCGTATGCAGTAGTACTGCCTAAGAAAAAATAATATGTATATTATCTCTCACAACACAGGTAACCGAGAGTAAGAAACAGTGCAATACACACAGATGGCATCGGAGAAGGCAGTGGGGTTTGAAGCACGAGGGTCCTGTTGCCACTTTTCAAACCATAATTTTCTTGATCCCTCCTGGTCTATTTAGACTCTTCCTTGTAGGCCTAGGCAGAATTTTGATTAAGACGGAGTAATTAGATTAATTTCAGTAATTCCACATTACTATTTGACACAGTATTACTGAGAAATACCCAATTCCATTTTGGATTCAGGGGTGCATTTTGTGCTAAGAAAACAGTGCTTAATGCCCGTAGTAAGCTTGAGGAAAATTCTACCCCAAGAGCACATTTTGCTTGCTATTTGTGCTTTTTCGCATTTAACACTATTTCCTAGTGCAAAATGCATCCTCACAGCCATTTTTGATGTGAGGGGGTATCTTTGTGCTAAGAAAGATCATTAAATGCAAAATGACTATTCTTGGGTAATCAAAGCATACTCTTGTGGAATCAATTATTCAAGTTATGCCCCCTTCAGCCCCCCGGAACTTTTAGATTTAAAAGAATATCTCTAACTCTGGGGTCTTCACCTTGTTGCCATATAGGAAAGATACATCTTTTTGGAGATCACATTTGTTTCCATTTCTTTAAAAAAAAATGTGCAGTGCTAGACTTATTAAGCAGCTTTATATCTTGACTAGAAAACATTTTGATTGGTGTCAGACATATACTAGTTTATGCGCAGGACTTGTCACTTATACAAGTCCTTATACCGGCCGCTCCCCCAACTGCGTCCAAGCCGCTCCTGGACACACCCATGGACCTTTCTCCTGCTACTCCTGCAAATTCATCGGCACCGTCTACAACTCCGCTACGGTCACACCTCAGATTCCCGACCCCAACCACCTACAATGCATCTTGCTCAACACCCGTTCGGTCCACAGGCACGCCATTGACCTATGGAACCTATTAGACACCATCTCTCCAGACGTCGCCTTCCTAACAGAAACATGGATGAACGCCTCCTCCGCCCCAGACATCACCATCGCCATCCCTGAAGACTATAAGATCACACGCAAGGACCGTACCGGCCACACAGGAGGAGGAATCGCTATCGTCCATAAAAAATCTATCCGCATCTCAACCAGCTCCGACGCCAACCTCGCCAACTCCGAACACCTTCACTTCCAGATCCACATCGACCCCAAGACCACTCTCAGAGGCACCCTCCTTTACAGGCCACCAGGACCTCGCGCAAAATTCAGTGAAGACATCACGGACTTCATCACTCCACACGCGCTCCCCTCCAAAGACTACATCCTTCTGGGAGACCTCAACTTTCACCTTGAAAAGATCAACGACCGCAACACCACCACCCTCTTGGACAACCTCGCCAACCTCGGACTTAAACAACTGGTCACTTCCCCCACCCACATCGCAGGTCACACACTCGACCCCATCTTCACCTCCAGCAATCATGTCTCCTTCAGCCACACTACGGATCTCCTCTGGACTGACCACAGCTGCGTTCACTTCACCTACAACAAGCCAAAACCCATCAACCACCTCCAACCAACTCTGCAAAGAAACTGGAACAAAATCACCATCGACCAGATCTCCTCATCGCTCCTTCTAAACACCCCAGCCCACTCTTCTAACCCAAACCAAGCCGCCGCCAACTTCACCCTATGGTTATCCAACACCGCCGACACCTTAGCACCACTGAAAAAACATCAAAGCAAACCTGGCAGCAAGAAGACCTCATGGTTCAACGATGATCTAAAGAAGTCCAAGAAACTCTGCCGCTCCCTTGAAAAGGCCTGGAAAAAAGACCCAACCACTAGCACCAAGGACGCCTTCAAAAACGCCACCCGCACACACCACCAACTAATCCGAAAGGCCAAGAAAACAGCATTCAAGGATCGACTTGACAACAACGCCCACAACAGCAAGGAACTTTTCAACATCGTCAAGGAATTTACCAATCCCTCGGCCAACTCCAACGACATCACCCCCTCTCAAGCCCTCTGCGACTCCCTAGCCTCATTCTTCCACAACAAAATTGCAGACATCCACAACAGCTTCGACAACCAACCCGGAGACCCACCCACCCAACCATATGCTGAACATTCTCCCCCCCTGAACACCCTCAACGACTGGAACCCAATCTCCACTGAGGACACCATCCGCCTGATGAACTCCATCCACTCAGGATCCCCCACAGACCCATGTCCTCACCACATCTTCAACAAAGCAGACTCCGTCATAGCACCGCACCTCCGAGATGTCATCAACTGCTCCTTCAACTCCGCCACCTTCCCGGAAAGCTGGAAACACGCCGAACTCACCGCCCTTCTGAAAAAACCCACAGCGGACCCCACCGAACTCAAAAATTACCGCCCCATCTCGCTCCTTCCATTCCCGGCCAAAGTAATCGAGAAAGCTGTCAACAACCAGCTCGCCGCTTTCCTCGAAGCCAACAAATCCCTCGACTCCTCACAATCTGGCTTCCGAGCAAAACACAGCACTGAGACCGCCCTCATCGCAGCAACAGACGACATTCGAACTCTACTGGACAATGGAGACACAGTCGCCCTCATCCTCCTCGACCTCTCTGCAGCCTTCGACACAGTCTGCCACAGCACCCTTTTACAACGCCTCAGAAACATCGGAATACAAGGAAAAGCACTTGAATGGATCACCTCGTTCCTCACCGGAAGAACCCAGAGAGTCCGCCTTCCACCATTCAAGTCCGAGGCCACTGAAGTCATCTGTGGCGTACCACAAGGATCCTCACTCAGTCCCACCCTCTTCAACGTATACATGAGCCCCCTCGCGGCCATCGCCCGCCAACACAACCTCAACATCATCTCCTACGCGGATGACACTCAACTGATCCTTTCTCTCACCAATGACCCCAGCACCGCCAAAACTAACCTACATGAAGGAATGAAAGAAGTTGCCGAATGGATGAAACACAGCCGTCTGAAACTGAACTCAGATAAAACAGAAGTCCTCATCTTAGGTACATCCCCCTCTGCATGGGACGACACTTGGTGGCCGGAAGCCCTTGGAAAAGCACCCATCCCGACAGACCACGCACGGAACCTAGGCGTTATCCTGGATTCTTCACTCTCAATGAACAGACAAGTCAACGCCGTATCCTCATCCTGCTTCAACATTCTCCGCATGCTCAAAAAAACATTTCGCTGGATCCCCACCGAAACCAGAAAAACAGTCACCCACGCTCTTGTCACGAGCCGACTGGACTACGGAAACACCCTCTACGCAGGTACTACCGCTAAACTCCAGAAGAAACTCCAACGAATCCAAAACGCCTCAGCCAGGATCATATTAGACATCCCGCGCAACAAACACATCTCTGGCCACCTGAAAGACCTCCACTGGCTACCCGTCAATAAGAGGATCACTTTCCGACTGCTAACCCACACACACAAATCACTCTACGACATCGGACCAGAATGCCTCAACTCACGACTGTCCTTCTACACCCCCTCCCGCCAACTACGTTCTTCCAGCCAAGCCTTCGCCACTGTACCTCGCATCAACAAGACCACCATGGGAGGCAGATCCTTCTCATACCTGGCTGCTAAAACATGGAACTCACTCCCCACTCACCTTCGCCTTACCCAGAACCACCTAGCATTCAGAAAGCAACTTAAAACGTGGATATTTGACAAGTAATCCTCCTCCCCTCCCTAAGCGCCTTGAAACCCTCTGGGTATGTAGTGCGCTATATAAATTCTTTGACTTGACTTGACTTGACTATACAAGGTACCAATCTAGCTTGATAAGGGAGAAATAGGCCCCATGTCTATGTGAGCTGTGACTGAGCTTTAACATAGGTGTATCCTTCCTCATCTTTTGTATGTTGGACGAGCATAACACTCTCCAGACATACTTGAATAACATGAACAATCACAACTCAGCTACAGAAAAAATAAAGTTCTAAGCAAAGCAAAGTTATACGCAAAGATGTGCTAAAAAAAATACAAATGTATACAATAGGTGCACAAGAATTAGAACAAGCATTGGAAATGCAATAGATCTCGGATTTATTTGAGTTAGAGCTAATGGCATTGTAAATGGCAAATGTCTTTTAGCCATGTGTTATGGAGTGTATGCATGTGGTGTGTAGTGGAATTATGTGGGTTGGATTGGAATTGTAGCAATGGTGGCATGCTGTGCTTTAGATGAATATGTTTAAATGTATAGTGCACCATACTGCGATTGCTACAATAGTTAATTGTGGATGCGTTAACAATTGATGGGTGCACTGATGGCTGGTGGTGTGTGTGCCTGTAGAAATTGTGCACTGATGGCTGGTGGTGTGTGTGCCTGGTGGAAGCGTGCACTGCTGGCTGGAGGTGTGTGTGCTTGGTGGAAGCGTGCACTGACGGCTGGAGGTGTGTGTGCCTGGGAAAAGCGTGCACAGATGGCTGGTGGTGTGTGTGCCTGGTGAAAGCGTGCACTGACAGCTGGTGGTGTGTGCCTGGTGAAAGCGTGCACTGATGACTGGTGGTGTGTGTGCCTGGTGAAAGTGTGCACTGATGGCTGGTGATGTGTGTGTGTTTGGTGAAAGCATGCACTGACGTCTGGTGGTGTGTGCCTGGTGGAAGCCTGCACTGACTGCTGGTGGTGTTTGTGCCCGGTGAAAGCATGCACTGACGGCTGGTGGTGTTTGTGCCCGGTGAAAGCATGCACTGATGTCTGGTGGTGTTTGTGCCCGGTGAAAGCGTGCACTGATGGCTGGTGGTGTGTGTGTGGTTGTGTGTGTGGTTGCGTGTGTGGTGGTGAGTGTGTGGTGGTGAGTGTGTGGTGGTGAGAGTGTGGTGTGAGAGTGTGTGTGTGGTGGTGTGTGGTGTGTGTGGTGTGTGTGTGTGGTGTGTGTGTGGTTTTATGTGTGTGGTCTTATGTGTGTGGTGTTATGTGTGTGTGTGTGTGGTAGACTTAGTTCGGGTTTTCGTACCCTGCACACTCACACACTGCCCCAACACACTCACACACTGCTCACCCTACACACTCACACACTGCTCACCCTGCACACTCACACACTGCTCATCCTGCACTCACACACTATTCACCCTGCACACTCACACAATGTTCACCCTGCACACTCACACACTGCTCACCCTACACACACACACTGCTCACCCTACACACTCTCACACTGCTCACCCTGCACACTCACACACTGCCCCTACACACTCACACACTGCTCACCCTACACACTCACACACTGCTCACCCTGCACACTCGCACACTGCTCACCATGCACTCACACACTGTTCACCCTGCACACTCACACAATGTTCACCCCGCACACTCACACACTGCTCACCCTACACACACACGCACACTGTTCACCCTACACACTCTCACACTGCTCACCCTGCAAACTCACACACTGCTCACTCTACACACTCACACACTGTTCACTCTACACACTCACACAATGTTCACCCTGCACACTCACACACTGCTCACCCTACACGCTCACATAATGTTCGCCCTGTACGCTCACACAATGTTCACCCTGCACGCTCACACACTGTTCACCCTGCATGCTCACACACTGCTCAACCTGCATGCTCACACACTGCTCACCTTGTACGCTCACACACTGCTCATCCTACACACTCACACACTGCTCACCCTACATAATGCGAAAAGACCTAGCTCTGCCCTTTGGCCTGTGTTGTAATTGTACAGTAGAATGTGAGTAGTTGCGCTTGATTGGTTGGGGCATCCCCTCCTTGCTGCTCCCCTCACAGAGGGCCGGCTGCATCCATGAAGCTCCCAAGACACATGTTCAGCTGTTCTTTTGTTTTAGCTCTTGTGTGTCAGTAAGCTCACAAGCATACCCTGCTCTCTCTGGAACACTCACACTGCTGAGTCTCTCACTCTGCTGTCACCCTCACTCTGCTGTCTCTCTCACTCTGCTGTCTCTCTCACTCTGCTGTCTCTCTCACTCTGCTGCCTCTCTCACTCTGCTGTGCCCCTCACTCTGCTGTCTCTCTCACTCTGCTGTCTCTCTCAATCTGCTGTCACTCTCACTCTGCTGTCACTCTCACTCTGCTGCCTCTCTCACTCTGCTGTGCCCCTCACTCTGCTGTCTCTCTCACTCTGCTGTCTTTCTCACTCTGCAGTCACTCTCACTCTGGACAAAGACATCTTAGTTCACACCAGGCCTAAACAAGTGGAAACCCACAGACAAAACACACTCTGGCAACTCCCACCAGTGAAAGGGCACTACCCCTGCGGTTCTTGCAGTGCATGCCCCTTTACCAGTATCACTAAGTCTATTCAACTAACTGAGACATTTCTGTGGGAACTCCGATGCCACACTAATTGCAATATCCCAAATTGCATCTATCTGCTCAGATGCCCCTGTGATCTTCAATACGTGGGCATGACCACTCGCCCCATTAAAATCCGCATCTCGGAGCACAGAAGCAACTTCCGTTGCAAAAAAACTAACACGAAGATGTGTAGGCACTTTGTAGACCAAAACCATACTGCTGACTCAGTGAGATGGCTCACCCTAGAGACACCAAGTAACAAATCTAAACAGAACCTATTCCAGAAGGAACAGAGGTGGATACATAGGCTATCCTCAGACAGGCGGGGACTCAATGAAGATATTCCTTGGAGTGCACTATAATAATTACTACTACAACAGTAAAACATACCATTAACAGTTCACCCATATGGTCTTGTATGGCTCGATATATAAGAAATATTGACAACATATGTAAATTAACTCTGAATTTATTTATTTTTTTACAAGCGCACTTTGTAGACCAAAACCATACTGCTCACTCAGTGAGATGGCTCATCCTAGAGACACCAAGTAACAAATCTAAACAGAACCTATTCCAGAAGGAACAGAGGTGGATACATAGGCTATCCTCAGACAGGCGGGTACTCAATGCAGATATTCCTTGGAGTGCACTATAATAATTACTACTACAACAGTAAAACATACCATTAACAGTTCACCCATATGGTCTTGTATGGCTCGATATATAAGAAATATTGACAACATATGTAAATTAACTCTGAATTTTTTTTTTTTTTTACAAGCTCAAATTCTAATACTGCATTGTTTTCATTGAGAACTGGTCCCCTCTAAGATGGCCCCCGTGGTAACACTTGTTCCCACATGACCATTAGGGAGGGTCTACCCCAACCACGCCCCCCAATAAATCACTTTATTGGATTCCAACCCTATATCTCGATATATAGTAAATATTGACAATATATGCAAATTAACTCTGAATTGATTTATTCACAAGTTCCAATTCTGATACTGCATTGTTTTCACTGAGAACTGGTCCCTTCTAAGATGGCCCCCTTGGTAACACTGGTTCCCACATGACCTTTAGGGAGAGTCTACCCCTACCACGCCCCCCAACAAATCACTTAATTGGATTCCAACCCTAGGACTCGGTACTATCCGGATCCCGGTAGATGGGTAGGCAGACCAGACGCTGACCAAGGCAGCAAGAAGTAAGTGAATTCCCCCTCCCATGCAACCCCCGCGCTCTTTCAGACGCTATTGCCAGCACCGCACTTAACAACCAAGCGCCTAATGACTGTGACCTGTTAGACGCCAAGATGTCCAGACCGGCGTGTGAGAGCTCACCCAGCAACCCGCGTCACAGCAAAACGGCAACGCATGCGACTTTTTAACACGCTACAGAGTAACGAGGGTTCCACCCCTCGATCCCCGTTTACGTAATTTCCACCCTCGGAGTACATACTAATCTCTTGTTTCTCCCCGCACTTTGGCACTTCCGAGCGGGTTATATCAAAATACACTAAACGGGCAAAATAAGGAGAGAATAGTCGGCCCGAATTTTCCCTGAATATCCCTATTATTATTACTAAGTGGTATATGGGGCACTGAGGTAGCCATACGCGATGGGTGGAGACAGGGAGCCATAGAATGCGAGCTTCCATACAGGCGCTGTCAGGACATCATTGCAGCACCTAAAGGGTTAACTAGAGCCCATACGGTTCCAAACACAGGCAAAAGAAGGGGATGCACAATGTAATCTACCACAGTACAGTAGTTGACATGCAAAACCTAATCTGTTTGTGTGAAAGATCTAACACTGGAATAACTATCCTATATGTAGTTTTGATATAAAACCTTTATGCAGCGATCAAATAGTGCGGCTTGGTCGCAGCTGACCACTTAATCTTCCTCGGCCCCTGTCAACACCATTAGGGGACTGTGTGAAATGAAAATTAATGAAAGTGATTCATACAGATTGCTGCTGTGTTTGTTGTTTTCCCCCCCTTTAGCCTTAAACCCCTATGGTTCTTTCCCCTTGATGTAAAATATACCGGGTACTGTTGACACCTAGACACCTTGACTTTTAGGTGAGTAAACACGTTACCCTTGCTATAGGTCTTTTAGACAGAAGTCTCACAGTAATTGCTGCTGTTTTTAAACTTTAATTTTACCTTTGGTTCTAATCTAGTAGTGCTGTGTAATGTAGCAGTGTGATATAGAGTCAATACATACTGGTCACTAAATTACCACTGGTATGTCACTATCTTTATGTCACTGCACCCACCACAGCACTGCGTGTTCACGGTCACGAGAAGGTTGTTGTCACTAAACCATGGAAATGATCTCTTTTGTCTCCCCGGGCAAGAGCTGTCCCATACAGGTAGTACAACTATTTTAAACTGATACTAAACTAGGTCATGTCTTACTAGAGATAGATGTAACCACTAGGTCCTGAAGAATCGCAGCCAGTGTGCAAAGGCGAGAAACATGTTGACCTCACGATATGTATTGTAGTCCTGGATCGTGATGTGGAATCCTAACTTCCAGCAATCATAGCCTACCCACTGTTTTTACCTGTGGCAGGGGACCACCAGAATAAATTGATCTCCGGTACCTTATGCCACATTTTAATCCACGTAGTTACACTATCCGTTCCTTTCTGGCCCCTCACCCGCACTTCACCCTCAGGCAGTTGCTAAAAAGATCTCCGCCAAAGAGCCCCTCTTTGAGGTGAGCCCGTTGGGCATTGCAGCGCCTGCCCAACGAGGAGCAAACGCCAATGAGGAAGCATGACACTCGCAAGGGTGTGTGAGGCCATTAATACCAACATATTGGATACCCAGGGTAGCCCTCCACTGAGTACTACCATTCCCTTCCTGTGACCATACCTTTACCTCCCCTACCTTCTAGCCTATAGGAACAGCCGAGTCTGTCTTTGCTTGACATTGTCCTTTTGGGCTCTGACTGTGTCTGGACCTTCCATTCTTAAGTTTTCTTGAATGGTAATTTGAGCCCTTGGATCTTGACGTGATCCACCTCCCCTCCTGTTTGATATATACTCTCATTCTGCTGTCACTCATGCTGTCACTCACACTCTGCTGTCACTCATGCTGTCACTCTCACTCTGCTGTCACTCATGCTGTCTCTCTCACTCTGCTGTCACTCATGCTGTCACACTCACTCTGCATCAATATCAAAAACAAACCGTGGAGGGAGGGTCAGAGGGATTTCAAGGTTTAGAGACCCGTGCCTGGTTCATATCCCCAGCTACACAGTATGTACAACACAAAGGAACACAGGGGGTCTAAACGCCAGCTAATCTGGCTGGGCCGCCAATCCAGACTCTCAAAAAGTCTCAGGGTACCAAAGTCACCAAAGGGCCGCCACTAAAACAGGAGTGAACAACTCCCCATATGCACGAAACAAGTAGACATTATACCAACACCCAAGCTGTTTATAGACTGGTTTACGAAACCCAAACCATTGACGGATGGGTTACCATCAAAGTGACTCAGTGATCAGTCATATCATCTGGCTATCCCGGGTGTGAATAGGCTAGTCCCCTGATCATTGGGACTCAGGCCCCACACCTTTAGTTGCTGGTTTTGGATTTGGTCCACCAACACAAATAAGCCGCCATCCGATAGCTAATCTTTGGTTAAAAAATTATAGTGCAACACAAAACATAAAGTAGTGAATTAAAATAGGATGAAGTGTCCTCCATACACTAATGTTATTCTTAAGCCGAACAACATCTCCTAATTAAAAATCAGAACAGTGCAAAGTAGGCAGTCAACAAATATCTGTCTAATAACGGGCCAACATGTTTCTGCCTAGCGGACAACCTGTCCCATGGCTTTCATCAGGGCCTCTGCTCTATTGAAAGTTGCACTTGTTATTAAATAAACAGTGGTTGAATCAAAAGGAAGAAATTATAAGGGTTGTAAACGATACAACCTGTACCAACCGAAAATTCTAATCCTCCATGTCCATCGGAACATATGTTTCTATGAAGGAAATATATATATATATAGTGATTAGTGTCCTAAAGCAGTGTCTACCAATCCAACATACAGGTATTTTACCCTAAACATTTCAATTTAAATAAACCATTATTGCTCACCCGTCGTGACAGGGGAAAGGACCTCACCTCACCTGGACCATGCTCAGGTTCTACGAGGCCCCGCACTATAGAAAAAGAAGTAGAACAGAGAGTGGAGACATAGTGAGGCAACTATATAAGCAATTCACATCATGTCCCTTAACCCCGCTCTGTTATCCATATCAACTTTCATCCATATTACAGAAAAAGCTTAAGTTGCATAATAGAATGTATGACCAGTCTCAAAGTGTCCCCTTCTCCATCATATTGTTTCTCTTCTTGATACTTTACTGAGAAACAAGTGTCTTAATCCTCTTTTAGCACTCCAGTACCTGATAGTGTTAACTCAAATGAAAACCTTCTTTCTAAAACCCCAGAGTATACAAGTACAGCTCTAGACTAAAAAGAAAAGACTGTGGGGCTTCTAGGGAGTCGTGCCTTACCTCTCCGTCAGTACCTCAAGCTCAGTCCTGAGTCTTGGGGGAGGTACCGATCAGGAGAGGCCAGGCAATTTATGTTGGATGTTAATTAGGGACTATTTTTCACCAGCATCGAGCCTGTAATGTATAAATGCGCGCTATCCTACGTCTTGCACATGTACAGAAACGAGATACAAAAGCGCACCTGTTTTGTCTCCCAATTGTGTGCACAACGTTCGTCTCCAGCTGCACTCTGTAGCGTTAGACCAATACCGTGAGCTAACGCGATCGCTCTCGCGAGACGGACTACAAAGTGACGTCATACCGTCATCATTTGTAGTTCCGCCGCAGAGTCGATTATTCTGTTTTCGTCAAGATAAAAAAGATAAACAAGACTGTTCAGTACCAAATGTAATCATACACTTTGAACTAGATAATCCCAATTATCTCTGGTACATCCGCGATAAAAGCAACTATCATTACTCACATTGGCAGACAAAGCCCATTTGTTCCAGAACTACAAAGTGACGTCAAAGCGTCCATCTTTGTAGTTTCTTACCATGTCACTTTTTTATTTGTTGGAAAAACTTTAACTGCTGTTATTAGGCAGGTTCCTCTGAACCCAAACACAACCTGTATATTTATAACTATGTAGGGAACAAGATATTTAGTTCAAACGTGTCAGCCTCCCTCCAATTCGGTTCTCTGAAGTTATCAGTCTGATTGCTGAAAGATAAGCCCCATTTGCATGTGTTTTCAAGATATGTATATTGAGTATTGATTCACTACATAACTAAGATCTACTGTATAGATTACATAGCCTCTGAATCATCAACCAAGGGACTAGTTTCTACAGTGAGATCCAGGGAATGTCATCATTTAAGCCCTCTGTGTCTGTATGAAGCTTATAAATCCATTTCTGTTCTTTTTGGAACAGATACCTAGACACATCAGTCACATGCATAGGTATGAATGGCTTCTCTAGGACTGTCAATTGAAAGTCAGTTTCACAGTGTTGCTTCTCAAGGAAGTGTCTGTTAAGCTTCGTCATAGACTTTTTGCACCGAAAGGAGCTCTTGTGCTCTGACATTCGTACGCGTACCTTTCGGTTGGTCATCCCCACATACCTAATGGAACAAGAGCATGTCAGCAAATAGATTAGGTTGTTGCTGTTACAGTTGCTGAAATTTAACTGTGACCAAGGTCTGTTGGTGCCTATATCTATTTCTGTGGAGTGCTTGGTTTGGGGCAGACTGAACAAATGCCACAAGGATGGTGTCCCACCACAGGGGGTAAATTCCAGAGTGTACCTGTCGTTTTTCTTGAAACCTCTTTGGGACGAGTGTGCACGAGGCGGTCTCGAATGCTATTTGCCCTTTTAAATGCAAAAAGAGGCAGAGCAATCTTGTTGTTACTATGGTTGAGAATTCGCCAGTGTTTTCTGATTATTCCCTGGATGTTGTTGCTCCTAGTGTTGAAAGTACTTACAAAAGTAAGTCTTCCAAGTGGGGGTTTGGGAATAGGGGGTTCTAAGAGAGCATCTCTGTTGTTATTGACTGCTCTCTTGCGAGACTTGTTAATCAGGGATCTTGGATAATGTCTCTCTTTCAATTGTGATGACAATTTGTTGGCATGGACATTGAAATCCTCTTTGTTGGAACAATTCCTCCGAACCTGTAGGAACTGTCCGTAAGGTAGATTTTGGCGTAAGGACTTCGGATGATGACTATCGTAGAGGAGTAAAGAATTCCTCGCCATCGGTTTTCTATACAGCTCGCTCTGCAGGCCTGCAGGTGTAGCATATATAGACAGATCTAGAAAGGCTAATCTTTCTTTATGTGCCTCCACCGTGAATTTTAGGTATTGGTTCTTGCTGTTTAGCCATAGATGAAATTCGTTAATGGAGTCCATGCTCCTTCTCCACACCACCAACACGTCATCGATGTAACGCTCCCACCACCGGATGGATGTGTGGAATGGGTTGGGGGGGTGAGTACGTGCTGTTGTTCAAAATGATGCAGGTAGAGGTTCGCTAGGCTTGGCACAAAAACGCTGCCCATGCTCGTGCCCAATATCTGCAGATATATCTTATCTTCGAATCGAAAAAAGCTATTTTTCATTGCAAGTGTAGCTAGAGCCATTATGAATGGTACCGGTGTTATGGTATCACAGATATTATCCCTCAGGATGGATGTAACGATTTTCAAGGTCTCATCCTGAGGGATAGAAGTATACAAAGACTCTACATCGAAAGAGACCAAAAGGTCTCTTTCAAGGTCGAATTTGATTTCGGGCAGAGCTCGTAGGACATCCTTTGTGTCCTGAAGGTAGGTAGGCATCTTCTGTACAATAGGCCTTAGAAATACATCTACAAAGGTGGAAAGGGGTTCTAATGCAGACCCTGTCCCGGAGATGATAGGCCTTCCAGCAGGGGGCCTTTGAGGTTTATGCACCTTCGGGAGAATGTAAAAGCATGGTGTAACCGGGTGCTCAGCTACCAAGAAGACTGCCTCATTACGAGTGATCCATCCTTCTGACGATGCCTCCTCCACTAAGTCCCTGATCTGTTTCATGACATCCTCAGTAGGATCTTGCTGTAGAGTCAAGTATGCTTGTGCATTATTCAATTGTTTTAGACATTCTGTCCGGTAGTCAGTGGTGTTAAGAATGACAATAGAGCCGCCTTTATCAGCTGGCTTTATCGTTATTGACTGGTCCTCAGACAGTGCTTTCAATGTGATCTGCTCTGCCTTTGAAAGATTATTAAAAGATCTTTGGTTGGTATTCCACATTTTGGCAACATCATCCCCCACTGCCTTCTCAAAGGCCACAACCTGAGGTGGAACTGTATGTGTGGGTGGTTGAAATCTTGATTTAACTTTGAGCCCAGTATTTGTTTCATGGCTCAGCAATTCATCGCTTGTCTTGTCTTAAAAAAAATAGTGGAGTCTGAGCTTCCTAAAGAATTGACTTAATTTACATTGGAACATAAAGGGGTCTCCAAAATTGGTCATAACGAAACCCAGTCCTTTGTTGAATACTTGCTCTTCTAACAGGCTCAGTATTTCAGAGGATAAGTTGACTACGAGGGATGATTCCCTGATGGCCCCGCTCTCTGGTTCTTGGCTGTTTGGCTCCGAGTCCCTGCATGGGGACCTGTCTGGTCCTCCCATTGAACCCCTGTTTGTTGTGCCGGGTGCCTTCTGCCCCTTGATCGGCGTAGGCCAAACCCTAAAAAAGGCTGAGGATTAAAAGCATTAGGAAAACCTTGGAATTGGGCTGGTGTTGGTGGGTAGGCTTGATGCTGTTGGGGTGGATAACCCCAGGGTGTAGGTGGCCACCATTGTTGGTATTGATTGGGATGTTGATATCCATAGGGGTAAGGTCTGTTAGCCCTGCCTCTCCCTCGAGGTTGAAAGAATGGTGTGCTAGTATTGGTGTTGTCAGAGTCACTACCATCAGAGCCAGAGCTTGAATAATTTGACCCATAGCGTCTCCCGTTATTCCTAAACTCTGGTGGAGTATACGTATCACTTGCATACGGATAAAACCGTTCATGTTTCCATTTGGACAGATCTTTTTTGAATTTGTCTTGCTTGGACCGTAAAATTGAGTCCTTAAATTCATACGTATTTTTGTTGGATTCTTCCTGTTGTTTTTTAAGAAAGATAGGTGTTATGGTAGCTCTAATGGATGCTTCTTGGACCTCAATCTCAACAACACTCACTCTGCAGTCACTCTCACTCTGCAGTCACTATCACTCTGCAGTCACTCTCACTCATCCAGTCACTCTCACTTATGCAGTCACTCTCACTCTGCAGTCACTCATGCTATCACTCTCACTCTGCTGTCATTCTTGCTGTCACTCTCACTCTGCTGTCACTCTTGCTGCCACTCACGCTGCTGTCACTCATGCTGTCACTCTCACTCATGCTGTCACTCTCACTCTGCTGTCACTCTCACTCTACTATCACTCTCACTCATGCAGTCACTCATGCTGTTTCTCTCACTCTGCTGTCTCTCTCACTCTGCTGTCTCTCTCACTCTGCTGTCTCTCTCACTCTGCTGTGCCTCTCACTCTGCTGTCTCTTTCACTCTGCTGTGTCTCTCACTCTGCTGTCACTCTCACTCTGCTGTCACTCTCACTCTGCTGTGTCTCTCACTCTGCAGTCACTCTCACTCTGCAGTCACTCTCCCTCTGCAGTCATTCTCACTCTGCATTCACTCTCACTCAGCTGTCTCTTTCACTCTGCTGTGTCTCTCACTCTGCTGTCACTCTCACTCATGCAGTCACTCTCACTCTGCAGTCACTCTCACTCTGCAGTCACTCTCACTCATGCAGTCACTCACTCTGCAGACACTCTCACTCATGCAGTCACTCTCACTCTGCAGTCACTCTCACTCTGCAGTCACTCTCACTCTGCAGTCACTCATGCAGTCATTCTCACTCTGCTGTCACTCTCACTCTGCTGTCATTCTCACTCTGCTGTCACTCTGCAGCCACTCTCACTCTGCGGTCACTCTGCAGTCACTTTCACTCTGCTGTCACTCTCACTCTGCTGTCACTCTCACTCTGCTGTCACTCATGCTGTCACTCACTCTGCTGTCAATCATGCTGTCACTCTCACTCTGCAGTCACTCTCACTCTGCAGTCACTCTCACTCATGCAGTCACTCTCACTCATGAAGTCACTCTCACTCTGCAGTCACTCTCACTATGCAGTCACTCTGCAGTCACTCTCACTCTGCCGTCACTCTGCAGTCACTCTCACTCTGCTGTCACTCTCACTCTGCTGTCACGTACACTCTGCTGTCACTCAAACTCTGCTGTCACTCATGCTGTCACTCACTCTGCTGTCAATCATGCTGTCACTCTCACTCTGCTGTCACACATGCTGTCACTCTCACTCTGCTGTCACTCATGCTGTCACTCTCACTCTGCTGTCACTCATGCTGTCACACTCACTCTGCAGTCACTCTCACTCTGCAGTCACTCTCACTCTGCAGTCACTCTCACTCATGCAGTCACTCTCACTTATGCAGTCACTCTCACTTATGCAGTCACTCTCACTCTGCAGTCACTCAGGCTATCATTCTCACTCTGCTGTCACTCATGCTGTCACTCTCACTCTGCTGTCACTCATGCTGCCACTCACTCTGCTGTCACTCATGCTGTCACTCTCACTCATGCTGTCACTCTCATTCTGCTGTCACTCTCACTCTGCTATCACTCTCACTCATGCAGTCACTCATGCTGTCACTATCACTATGCTGTCACTCATGCTGTCACTCTCACTCTGCAGTCACTCTCACTCTGCAGTCACTCACTCTGCAGTCACTCTCACTCTGCAGTCACTCTCACTCTGCTGTCACTCATGCAGTCACTCTCACTCTGCAGTCACTCTCACTCTGCAGTCACTCTCACTCTGCTGTCACCCATGCTGTCACTCTCACTCTGCTGTCACTCATGCTGCCACTCACTCCCTTCTCCTCTCTACCCTTCTCTAGGAATGAGTCGCTTCTAAGTGAATATCCTTCTTGTAAGTTCTTCTAATATTTTTTGTGTTTAACTTGTCGCTCTTATTATAAGCTTTAACTTCTTCTTTTCCTTTTCAGGTATTCTCTTTCGCTACTGGAGCCTATGATGACTAGACTAGATTGAGGTAAGAGTTATCTATTTATACGTAAACTTTTCTCTGAACTACTACTTATATGTTAAGTAATATTGTCTCTTTTTTAACTTTTCTCAAAACATACACACGTCTTCATTTAATGTGCAGGGTTCACTTATCTGCTTTCTTCTCTTCTTTCTCAGACTCTGACAACGTCCCTCGAGTTCTCGTCAGGAAGACTCTCCGAAGAATGAGGTACGCCAAGACTCTGAAGCTCTTTTTCTTATGCTGCCACTCGAACTCTGAAGAAAATTGGGCAAGGAAGGAAAACAAAATGGGAGGGGAAGAGGTCCGACTTAGGTTACGGACAAATGGAAGATACGCGACGCAATGGGGCGAGGAAATATCGGGACAAGAATCAGGAGCTCAAAAATAACAACCGTCTCTCCAAATACTTCAGGTGAAGTGCGCATTAGGTTTACAGCGCACGATTCACCTAAACACAGACACCTGTATAAACATGCAACAACTAGACCACTGACTCGTGTTGCAAGTCGGCAGCCATCTTAAGGTTCCGCTCTTGAAACAGAGATCTCCAGCAGCGGTTTAATGTTGAATGTCTCTCTTTGGCCTGGCGGATTTTGGTATTCAGGGCACACACAGCAGGAATGTGTCCAGTTGCAATGTTGGGAGGCCTGACAGTACCCCCCAACAAAGGAGGTCCTTCCAAATTTGGCTTTGTTGGAAACCTTCTGTGAAAAGATTTAATCAACCGGGGAGCATGAACATCTGAAGCCTCCTCCCATGATTGTTCCTCTGCACTGTTGCCCTTCCATGTCCACCAAGTAATACAGCTTTCCATTTTTTAGTTTAGAGTCTAAAATTTCTTTTACTTCAAATTCTACTCCAGACTGCAATTGGATGGGTTTTGGTGGTGAGTTTTTTCGCAACTCAGGTGATGTCTTTTTTAACCGCATGCGTGCGGGCGGAATTCCGCCCGTACGCTGGGTTTTTAAAAATCGCACTTTACATGACGAGCTGGGTTTGTCATGAGCGTGCGAGGAGGCTACGCCATGACGAGCCCAGCTCGTCATGAGCGTCGAAGGGGTTAATAAAGAAACATAGAAAACTGGATGGATTTTCACTTTGACAGGCAATTTCAGACGATAGGTTACTTGATTTATCTGTTTTTCAATTGGATAAGGACCTATGTATCTAGGTAGGAACTTCCTATTTCGCTTCAACTTTAAATGTTTTGTACTTAACCATACTTCTTCTCCTTCTTTTAAACTGGGACCTTCTCTACTCTTTTTATCTGCATAGATTTTATATTTCTTTTTAGCCAGTTCTAAGTTCTGAGAAGTGCCTTGTTGGATCTATTTTAAATGAGTAACTAGTTCTTGGACTGCTGGGACTGAAATGTCTGTGTGTTTAACAGTAGAATTTGGGTGTCTGCCATAATTCAGGTAAAACGGAGAATAACCTGTTGAGACATTCCTAGCATTATTGTGTGCAAATTCTGCGGCCCACAAATAATCTGACCAGTCTCCACCCTGCTTCAATAGAAATAACCTTAAACACTGCTCTAAGTCCTGGTTGACTCTCTCAGTTTGTCCGTCAGTTTCAGGGTGAAAACTGGCGGAATATCTAGCCTCTATCCCCAAAACACTCAAAAAGGCCTTCCAAAAATGGGCTAGAAACTGAGAACCCTGGTCTGAAATTATAATCTTTGGAATTCCTTGTGCCTTGACTATATGAGTACTGAAATGATTTGCTAACTGTTTGGAAGTTCGAACCCCTTTTAAGGCCAAAAAGTGTGCCATTTTAGTAAATGCATCTACCACTACCCATCTTGTATCATAGCCTTGACTGGAAGGTAAATCAACTATTAAGTCCATAGTGATTGGGTGCCACGGACCAGGAGGGGTGGGAATAGGTTGCAACAGTCCTTTTGGGGCCTGACATTCTTATTTTCCCTGAGCGCATATTTCACACGATTTCACATAGTTATCAATATCAGTGGTCATACATGGCCACCAGTAGTGTCTTTTGACTAATTCCTTGGTCTTAGCCTCTCCTTTATGACCGGCCAACAGGTTATCATGGCACTCATATAGCATGTGGTTTTGTAATTCTTTGGTTGGTATATGCATTGCTCCTTTGTGGTAATGTAATTTAAGCTTGATTTCTCTGCCCTCTTCTTCTTTAACCCATTCCTGCATGTCTTCCAGACTCATGACTTGAGCAATCTGTTCACCAAAGGTAATAGGTGTAGTAGCACAAACTATCTTTGAATTGGGGATGATGTTTTGATTTTTCTCGAAAGATCTTTGATCATCAGTTCCTATTCTAGATAAGACATCCGCCTTTCCATTTTGTGTGCCCGGTCTGTAAGTGATCACGAAATCATATTCAGCAAAATGCAATGACCACCGGAGTTGTCTTGGCATTAGGGTCCTAGCAGACTTCAGAAATTGTAAATTTCGATGATCGGTAAAGATCGTTACTTGGTGTCTGGCCCTCATAAGATAGTGGCACCACTCTTTGAAAGCGTCTTTAATAGCCAGCAATTCCTTCTCTGTAATCGTGTAATTCTGTTCCGCCTGCGTTAGTTTTCTTGACCTGTTCGCAACTGGGTGTAGTTGACCTGTTCGCAACTGGGTGCCGTTGAGCTAGCACACCACCAATTGCCTGGTCGGAAGCAGCCATCTCCACGTAGAGAGGTACCGATGGATAGGCATGCAAAAGTACCAGAGCTGAAGTAAAACTTTCTTTCAACAACTTAAAAACCTCTTCAGCTTCCTTTGTCCATTAAAAACAAACAGCAGCAAATCAAAAGGGAGAGAGAGGACTAGGTAAGCTAGTCCGGGTCCCCTGATTATATGTAGAAATATCAATATAGGACTAGCTAGGTTGTGTTATTGATATTTCTACATTAAAAACAAACACCTTTTCTTAACAACTTAGTGAGAGGTAGAATCTTCCTGGAGAATTCCTCAATAAACCTCCTGTAAAAATTAGCAAAACCAATAAAGCTTTGCACCTCTTTTACACTGGTGGGGGACTTCCAATCTACCACTGCCTGGATTTTGCGTTCATCCATATTCACTCCGGTTGGCGAAAGGATAAACCCAAACAATTTCACTTTGGAAACGTTAAAAGCGCATTTTTCCAGTTTTGACAAATAGTCAGTTCTCTCGAAGTTTTTGCAAGACTTCTCTAACTTGTTCTTGGTGTTTGTGTGCATCATCGGAGTAAATCAAGATATCACCGATGTAGACAATTGCACACTGATCGATATATTCTCTCAGAATGTCATTAATAAAGTGCTGAAAAGCTGCTGGGGCATTACACAGGCAATAGGGCATGACCTGGTACTCAAATAATCTGAATCTCATCCGGAAGGCAGTTTTCCATTTGTCACCCTCCTTCATTCTGATTAAATGATAGGCTCCCCTAAAGTCTAACTTGGTGTATATTTGTGCGCTTTTGACTTGGTTCAATAAAACAGAAATGAGAGGAAGCGGATAACGATTTTTCTTTGTAATCTTGTTTATAGCGCGATAATCTTTACAAATTCTTAGGTCACCCTCTTTCTTTGGCACAAAAAACAGAGGTGAAGACACCGTGATTAAGAAGGCAGGATGAAACCGTTTGCCAAATACTTATCCTTTAAGTGTTAGTGCTCTTTCTCTGTTAACACATGGACTCGACTGCAGGGTAGGTTGGCACCAGGCTCCAGATCTATTGTACAGTCATAGTCTCGATGAGGAGGTAGTTGTTCGGCCTCTTTCTCATTGAAAACTTCCTCGAAGTCTTAATATTCCTGAGGTATTTCCTGTGAATTGATAACGCACACCGATGCCCCCATCATACACAACAAATGAGCAGGGTTATTCTCATGGTTCTTTTCCTTTCTCCCCGCACAATTGTCCTTGCAGTAATCTGAATTAATTACAATTGTTCTGGTACTCCAATCGATTGTGGGGTTGTGTTGGGTCAACCACGGCAGCCCTAAGATGAGCTGAAATTGGGGTGCATCTATCAAATTGAATTGGATGATTTCTCCGTGTCTGTCTTTGGATATCATCTGCAAGGGTTCTGTATGGCTCACAATTTGTCCAGGCGAAAGGTGGTTCACTTTTAGTTTTTGTGATGGCTCTTAATCCAACCTTTGCTGCGAACTTAAGATCACAAAAGTTTCCAGTAGACCCAGAAGCCACCATTACAGACACATCCGTTAGGGTTACTTCCCGAAACGTAATCACCATAGACAGAACCAAATGAGGTGAGGAGGATTGAAGTGTATTTGACAGTTTGTGTTCTTTTGGAGATGATTCTTGATTAGCATCCACCGGTCCAACTCTTCCTACAGGTGGTGCTGCGAGTTTTCCTTCGGATTGAATGAATTCTTAGGTTTCTTTGGACAACTTCTTACAAAATGTCAGTTCGAGCCGCAATACATGCATAGATTTCCAGCCCTTCTTTTTTCTTTTTCTTCTTTAGTCAGTGGACCTCTAATGGTTCCTATTTGCATCGGCTCAGAGTTTGATTATCCCTCCACAGTTCGATTATAGTCGGATCTGGCTCTATCGAATCTAGGCACAGTTGGCCTAAAAATCTTTTCTTATTAAATTGAGCTAAGTAAGCAACTAAATCCCGGTTGCCTTGTAATTCTAGTAATTCATTGTCCACCGCTTGCGATATTCATCTCCTGTCAAATATACAAATGAATTCTTTCTTAAACTCATCATAGGTCTGCAGAATTGGATCATCTCTGGAAACTAGAGGCATTGACCATGATGCTGCGTCACCACTTAAATATGACAGGGCAAACGCCACTCTTGACTGCGCATCTGGGAAAATAGAAGGGCGGGAACATTGTGTGAGGAATATCTGAGCCTTTTGGGGATCCCCACTAAATTACTCGGGAGGGGCCAAAGGAATCACCGGACACAGAAAATGTATAACTTGTGTTGTCAGTCTATTTGAACCTCCAACAGATGCTCCTAAATTTTCTCTCCCTACACTAAATGGTTGTCCCACTCTTTGAGCCAGCTCTGCGGTTTCTTTTCTGGATTTGACCACTTCCTGTTTAAGGTTCTGGTTTTCCTCTCTAACAGCTATCAGTTCTTTTTGTATGGCCTCTAAAACTGTACCCAAGGTTTGTAGGTTTATACCCTCTGCCATCCTGCTCGGGTGCAGTTACTATACCTAGGCACTTCACTCTGTCAAAGACTAAAGTGAACTCTTACCATGACTTGCACAGGAGCAGGTAGTTGCCTTTTTCCCGACTCCACCTCAAGGATTCTCAGAGTCAGTTGTAGATAACTTGACCCTCAAGGACCCCAAAGGGGGAAGGGGAAATAGGATAAAATAGCAAACAAGAAGAGACTGCTTTGGAACTATTCTTTCAGCTTCTCTTGTGTTTTCTGTTGAATCACCGAAGCCTTGTAGTCCTAATGCACCAAGAGAAATAAATTGGTTTAATCTCTCTCTTTATTCTATTCTTTAATTTTCCTTTAGATTTTGCTAACTATCCTTACTTAATATTCCAGAGGCTAGTGCTACTCTTGGTATTATTTATCTTGTGTTTTTAAGGGACCTTACTTCCAGGGGTATATTATCTGTAAATATATATACATATATATTAAGCTCCAATCTTCATTGATTCTTTCGTTTACAATTCTAGTTGCTCTCTCTTCTCCTCTCTATTCTTACCTTCTCTAGGAATGAGTAGCTTCTAACTGAATATCCTTCTTGTAAGTTCTTCTAATATTCTTTGTGTTTAACTTGTCGCTCTCGTTATTAGCTCTAACTTCTTCTTTTCCTTTTCAGATTTTCTCTTTCGCTACTGGAGCCTATGATGACTAGACTAAATTTAGGTAAGAGTGATCTATTTATTCGTAAACTTTTCTCTGAACTACTACTTATATGTTAAGTAATATTGTCTCTTTTTGAACTTTTCTCAAAACATACACACGTCTTCATTTATTGTGCAGGCTTCACTTATCTGCTTTCTTCTCTTCTTTCTCAGACTCCGACAACGTCCCTCGAGTTTCCATCAGGAAGACTCTCCGAAGAATGAGGAACGCCAAGACTTTGAAGCTCTTTTTATTATGCTGCCACTCGAACTCTGAATTAGAAAATTGGACAAGGAAGGAAAAAAGAATGGGAGGGGAAAAGGTCCGACTTAGGTTACGGACAAATGGAAGATTTCCGATGCAATGGGGCGAGGAAATATCGGGACAAGAATCAGGAGCTCAATAACAACAACCGTCTCTCCAAATACTTCAGGTGAAGTGCGCATTAGGTTTACAGCGCGCTCTTCACCTAAGCATAGACAACTGTAGAAACATGCAACAACTAGACCGCTGACTCGTGTTGCGAGTCGGCGGCCATCTTAAGGTTCCACTCTTGAATCAGACATCTCCAGCAGCGGTTTAATGTTGAGTGTCTCGCTTTGGCCTGGCGGATTTTGGTCTTCCGGGCACACACAGCAGGAATGTGTCCAGTTGCAATGTTGGGAGGCCTGACAATCCGTGATGTCATCAGTGATGTCATTTGAGATGTCATCAGTGATGTCATCAGTGATGTCACTGACCATTTCATGAATGATGTAATATGTGACGTCATCAGCAGTGCATTGCAGGGGCACGAGTTATAGTTAGCTCAACTAACTATAACAGAGGAATTTCTATCGTTTTGTATGAGTGGAATGTCCAACTAACTATACCATCCCTGAAAACTATGTTTTTTTTCTGTGAATTTCTAAGGTTTTTTTAAATGCTAATGTCTAACTATAATGTTCATTAAACATATTTTTTTCTGTGTTTTTTAATTATCATCCTATTCTCAACCTGGTGAAAACTGCAAATCTCACCACTCTTCCATCGATACCTTCTGCCAACAAAATCGCCACAAACGAGAGCCACAACTAACGCTAATGATATGCAAAGTAGGCATTCCCGTGTAAAAACAAAACACGAAAACACCACTTCCCCATATTTTCAACAACCAGCAAAATGTTCTGCAATGCGATCCAAAAAGCAGACGATAAGCTGACTTGCCAGTAGCAAATTAACATCAACCTTTAACTGGTGTAAGGAGGTTGACTATCTACTGCGTGAATGAGACCCAACTCACAGCCACATCCAAAGACCAACACGTGATAGAGCTACTGATCTTGCAGCTCCAACACCTAACAAGGCCACAACATCCAGCGCCACCACCACCAGAACCTCCCCCCAAGACCTCCCCCGCTACTACCACAGAGGCAGCGCAAAACAGGACAGCGGACCTTCCCAAATTACCATGGCCCCTCAGCTGCACAATAGCTGAATGTTGGGAGATGTGGCAACCAACTATATATGGAGAAGGCAAGTCACCCATCAATAATAATGCACACAATGCCAAGTGTAAGGCTGATGTGCCCGCCAGACCTCACTATGCAAACCACAAATGTCTCCATGTGGAGATATACTATTGATACTTGTACTGTAGTGCACAGTGGATGTAAGCATGTTACCTCAAACAGTGGGGAAGATCTCGGTCATGTAGCTGTGTTGTCCCCCCTAGAAGTGGAAGTGGAGTGGGCTGCTCTAACGTACACCACTCCAGTTTAGGAGTATAAATAAATAGGTCAGGCCCTGGGCATGGTTCACTTCTGGGAATACCAACCAGTCTGCAGAGCGGAGGCACTCACCCTGGCTCGTGGCTGCTGCCATGATCGTGGGCCTCCTCCACACAAGCCCCCTGCGTACGCAGTGGCACAGTACTGCAGACTTATGTCTGTACCGACTACTGCCTTCGATCTACACTGCGGACAGCAGGGTTCATAAGTTGAACTCAGCCTTGATTTATTAATTGCACAGAGAATTGTATTCTATGTCGTCGGAATTTGTCAAGAAGAAGTTCGCAAGAGACTTTGCTCCCCGTGCAGCCCTCCGGGACCACGCATAATTACAGGATGCGTACATGCTGTGTGCTTCAGGTGCTACTTACTCACTGCACCATAAGTCATCTCCACGTGCCCATATCAAGGCAAGACATTGAACCCAGTGCGGCCCGCCGTGACCACATATCATCGCAGGGTACACACACGCTCCAGGTGGCACTAACAGTGCAGCTCAACTCAACGCCACGTGGCTGTGTGCCCATCCTGACCGGTGCCTACACCCTACACTGGGGTTACACGTTCACAATTCAAGATTAGTAGCGGCGCAAATTGTGTAAGAGACTATAAAGGGTTAGGAAGACCAAATGCTCCCAATCTGTGCAGCTCATGTCAACGTCACCTGCCTGTGTTCCTTTGCTGACCGCTGCCTCCGGTCTACACTGTGGAAGACCGGCAACACGTGGTGCCAACTAACCCTGTTCAAATCAAGCCGATCCCATATGTGTAACTGGTTCCTGAGTCCTGAATGGCAGCGACCCCAACTTCGTGGCAGCGCCCACAACACCAGACTCTCTTCAATCAGTGAAGGATATTTGAATATGGAAGGCCAGCGACACGTGGTGCCACTGAACCTGTACTACGCAGGCCGGTGGGGCCACCAACGTATGTAATTGGCTAAGGGCCTTTGCTCACCACTACCTCCGACCTATACTGTGGAAGACCGGCGACACGTGGTGCCACTAACTTTATTCAACACAAGCCGATCCCACATGTGTGACTGTGTCCTGAGTCCTGAATCGCACAGATCCCAAGTCCGTGGCAGCGACCACAGCACCACTCTCCCTTCGATCAGTGAGGCAAATTTCGATAGGCAAGGCCGGCGACACGTAGTTCTACTAACCCTCTTTAACACAAGTGGGTCCTGAGTCCAGAATTACAGCGACCCCAACTTCGTGGCAGCGACCACAGCACCTCACTCCCTTCAATTAGTGAGGAGTATTTACAGATTGAAGTCTGCCGACAAGTGGTGCCACTAAACCAGCACTACGCAGGGTGGTGGTGCCGCCAACATATGCACATGCCTGTGGGCCCTTCCTAATCGCTACTTCTGGCCTACACTACGGTCAGCAGGCCTCACAATTCAGATACACTCCCGATTCAGTAGGCAAGACACATTGCTCCCAGGGCGTTCCGTCCACAACAGCCATCATCACAGGCTCATACAGTCTCAATGCTTCTGGTACCACTAACCCTTTTTAACACAAACCAATCCCACATGTGTAACTGTGTCTTGAGTCCTGAACGACAGTGACCCTAACTTCGTGGCAGCGACCACAGCACCAGACTCCCTTCAGTCTTATTTGTTGTTCTTTTCTTTAAATCATTTTTTTATATGTAAATCTATACATGACTAAGATTCTTCTTTCTACAACCACACAGGGACACTTCCGGGCCCAAGATGGTTGTTGGGGGTATGTTGGTAATGTGGGAAGAGGGTACGTTACCTGATAATGTGGGGAAAGGGAGCGTCAAATGGGTATCACTCGCAGAAATAACTCTGATATGTTTTCACAAATGCCTTGGACAGATGCCAGCTGACGGACTGAATCACAAAATGGTTTTTCAATACTTATATAGTGTGAGTTATGAACAGTTCGGACCCAGGCTCACAGAAGGACAGCTGTGGCCCGTCCACTTGACTCCCAGATTCAGTACTACAAGGCGTCCACATCATTGTAGCTATCCCTGTCCTGTTCCGTCATACGCCACGCCACTCCGATTACCTTCCGACGTTGGCCCCACATAGCTACCTGTCGTAGGCGTACTCACTGTTGGTGTGCAAATCAGTGGTCTAGTTCTCAACATCTCACAGCCACTCACTGAGGGTAGGTTTGCACACACACCACACCCATCCGGCACAGGCCATGTGACCATGCAAATATAATAGATTGACAACTACACACCCTTTATTGCCGGTGCTAACTAACTGGTGAATGCGCCATGGGTCTCAACCATAAAGAGTCCATGAAAAGTTACACAGAAGGTTAGTCGCACCCTCAGCTGTATGGCCGTCAGCAGCCTACCATCCCCTTGTCGCGGACTTCATTTGCATAAGGTTAGTGCCACCCCAAACTCATGTAGCCATCAGGAGCCTACCACCACGTGGCACAAACTTGAGTTCCACAGGCTTAGCAGCACCAAACCCTGAGGTGGTCTCTACCATTGACGACTCAGCAACATGTGTGAGATCTGCCGGCCATGGAGAAGCTGTAATGGTCTCCACCATTCAGGACTCAGCGACATCTGGGAGATCCGCGAAGAAGCTGATGTGGTCTCTGCCATTCAGGACTTAGGACTCAGTGACATCTGTAAGATCCGCACAGAATCTGATGTGGTCTCCGCCATTCATGACTCAGGACTCAGCAGCACATCTGAGATCGGCGGAGATTCTGATGTGGTCTCTGCCATTCAGACTCAGGACTCAGCAACACATCTGAGATCAGGGTGTTTTGACGGGCAAGTGGAATCGGCCCACTGCTGCACACTCTGCTGGCACCGGGTAAATATTTGCTCTTGGAAGCACAGAGGTGACAGTGTCTCTCTCTCTCTCTCTCTCTCTCTCCCTCACTTCCCTCTCTTCGCTCTCTCTCTCACTCTCTTCATTCATTTCCTTCAATCTCTCTCTCCCTTCTCCTTTTCTCACTCCCTTTCTTTCCTTCCCTCTCTTTTTCTCTCTGGCTTGTTTTTCCTTCTCTGTTTCTCTCTCTCAGTCCTTTGATATGCACATTACACACGTCCTTATGCTGTGCTTTATTTTCCAGGCTCTGTTGTCGACATCCATGGTCCCCACAGCACTCTTCTACCTTGTTCTTTTCTATTATATTTGTTTATTGGTTCATTTTGTACATATATATATATGCCAGCGGCGTTTGCAGAGGTCCCTGCACACAAGAAGGATTGGTCTAAACTGGCGCTGATATTTCGTTAGAAATACTTCCTACTTCAAGAGATTGAAAAGACCAAAACCCACCTCTTCATTCAGGCGGAAAAAGAAGCGGTGTCGGAATCATTGTATTCCGCGCTGGGCTTGATGCACTGTCATTTTTGCCCCCGCCGAACAGATCCCTGGATGAGACGGTTGTGCAGTCAGGGGGCCCGAGGAGATAACATATTCCAGCAGACAGCGCAGGACATCGGCAGAGGCTTTCATTGAATCCTGAAGCTCGCATAACCACTGGGACGCCCAATCCTGACTCACAACTGCATTCTGGGTCTTGCAGTCATTTCGATACTCCAGGAACTGCTACAGGTGATACAGATCACCGACAGGGGCGGAGCGAACTTTCACTATTTTAGCTGGGACACATCTATGAGATTTCACCTCCCTTTCCTGTTCCACTCTGGGCGCTGACGAGGCCACTGGGCCGAAATGCATACGCCCGCTGCTGCAAAATCTTGGAATAAAGAATCTCCACCTTGCTCCCCTATTGCGGCCTCTGCCTTTCATTTTTGTGAGGGGTTCTGGACATTTACACAACGCCGGCCAGCGGCGTTTGCAGAGGTCCCTGCACACAAGAAGGATTGGTCTAAACTGGCGCTGATATTTCGTTAGAAATACTTCCTACTTCAAGAGATTGAAAAGACCAAAACCCACCTCTTCATTCAGGCGGAAAAAGAAGCGGTGTCGGAATCATTGTATTCCGCGCTGGGCTTGATGCACTGTCATTTTTGCCCCCGCCGAACAGATCCCTGGATGAGACGGTTGTGCAGTCAGGGGGCCCGAGGAGATAACATATTCCAGCAGACAGCGCAGGACATCGGCAGAGGCTCTCATTGAATCCTGAAGCTCGCATAACCACTGGGACGCCCAATCCTGACTCACAACTGCATTCTGGGTCTTGCAGTCATTTCGATACTCCAGGAACTGCTACAGGTGATACAGATCACCGACAGGGGCGGAGCGAACTTTCACTATTTTAGCTGGGACACATCTATGAGATTTCACCTCCCTTTCCTGTTCCACTCTGGGCGCTGACGAGGCCACTGGGCCGAAATGCATACGCCCGCTGCTGCAAAATCTTGGAATAAAGAATCTCCACCTTGCTCCCCTATTGCGGCCTCTGCCTTTCATTTTTGTGAGGGGTTCTGGACATTTACACAACGCCGGCCAGCGGCGTTTGCAGAGGTCCCTGCACACAAGAAGGATTGGTCTAAACTGGCGCTGATATTTCGTTAGAAATACTTCCTACTTCAAGAGATTGAAAAGACCAAAACCCACCTCTTCATTCAGGCGGAAAAAGAAGCGGTGTCGGAATCATTGTATTCCGCGCTGGGCTTGATGCACTGTCATTTTTGCCCCCGCCGAACAGATCCCTGGATGAGACGGTTGTGCAGTCAGGGGGCCCGAGGAGATAACATATTCCAGCAGACAGCGCAGGACATCGGCAGAGGCTCTCATTGAATCCTGAAGCTCGCATAACCACTGGGACGCCCAATCCTGACTCACAACTGCATTCTGGGTCTTGCAGTCATTTCGATACTCCAGGAACTGCTACAGGTGATACAGATCACCGACAGGGGCGGAGCGAACTTTCACTATTTTAGCTGGGACACATCTATGAGATTTCACCTCCCTTTCCTGTTCCACTCTGGGCGCTGACGAGGCCACTGGGCCGAAATGCATACGCCCGCTGCTGCAAAATCTTGGAATAAAGAATCTCCACCTTGCTCCCCTATTGCGGCCTCTGCCTTTCATTTTTGTGAGGGGTTCTGGACATTTACACAACGCCGGCCAGCGGCGTTTGCAGAGGTCCCTGCACACAAGAAGGATTGGTCTAAACTGGCGCTGATATTTCGTTAGAAATACTTCCTACTTCAAGAGATTGAAAAGACCAAAACCCACCTCTTCATTCAGGCGGAAAAAGAAGCGGTGTCGGAATCATTGTATTCCGCGCTGGGCTTGATGCACTGTCATTTTTGCCCCCGCCGAACAGATCCCTGGATGAGACGGTTGTGCAGTCAGGGGGCCCGAGGAGATAACATATTCCAGCAGACAGCGCAGGACATCGGCAGAGGCTCTCATTGAATCCTGAAGCTCGCATAACCACTGGGACGCCCAATCCTGACTCACAACTGCATTCTGGGTCTTGCAGTCATTTCGATACTCCAGGAACTGCTACAGGTGATACAGATCACCGACAGGGGCGGAGCGAACTTTCACTATTTTAGCTGGGACACATCTATGAGATTTCACCTCCCTTTCCTGTTCCACTCTGGGCGCTGACGAGGCCACTGGGCCGAAATGCATACGCCCGCTGCTGCAAAATCTTGGAATAAAGAATCTCCACCTTGCTCCCCTATTGCGGCCTCTGCCTTTCATTTTTGTGAGGGGTTCTGGACATTTACACAACGCCGGCCAGCGGCGTTTGCAGAGGTCCCTGCACACAAGAAGGATTGGTCTAAACTGGCGCTGATATTTCGTTAGAAATACTTCCTACTTCAAGAGATTGAAAAGACCAAAACCCACCTCTTCATTCAGGCGGAAAAAGAAGCGGTGTCGGAATCATTGTATTCCGCGCTGGGCTTGATGCACTGTCATTTTTGCCCCCGCCGAACAGATCCCTGGATGAGACGGTTGTGCAGTCAGGGGGCCCGAGGAGATAACATATTCCAGCAGACAGCGCAGGACATCGGCAGAGGCTCTCATTGAATCCTGAAGCTCGCATAACCACTGGGACGCCCAATCCTGACTCACAACTGCATTCTGGGTCTTGCAGTCATTTCGATACTCCAGGAACTGCTACAGGTGATACAGATCACCGACAGGGGCGGAGCGAACTTTCACTATTTTAGCTGGGACACATCTATGAGATTTCACCTCCCTTTCCTGTTCCACTCTGGGCGCTGACGAGGCCACTGGGCCGAAATGCATACGCCCGCTGCTGCAAAATCTTGGAATAAAGAATCTCCACCTTGCTCCCCTATTGCGGCCTCTGCCTTTCATTTTTGTGAGGGGTTCTGGACATTTACACAACGCCGGCCAGCGGCGTTTGCAGAGGTCCCTGCACACAAGAAGGATTGGTCTAAACTGGCGCTGATATTTCGTTAGAAATACTTCCTACTTCAAGAGATTGAAAAGACCAAAACCCACCTCTTCATTCAGGCGGAAAAAGAAGCGGTGTCGGAATCATTGTATTCCGCGCTGGGCTTGATGCACTGTCATTTTTGCCCCCGCCGAACAGATCCCTGGATGAGACGGTTGTGCAGTCAGGGGGCCCGAGGAGATAACATATTCCAGCAGACAGCGCAGGACATCGGCAGAGGCTCTCATTGAATCCTGAAGCTCGCATAACCACTGGGACGCCCAATCCTGACTCACAACTGCATTCTGGGTCTTGCAGTCATTTCGATACTCCAGGAACTGCTACAGGTGATACAGATCACCGACAGGGGCGGAGCGAACTTTCACTATTTTAGCTGGGACACATCTATGAGATTTCACCTCCCTTTCCTGTTCCACTCTGGGCGCTGACGAGGCCACTGGGCCGAAATGCATACGCCCGCTGCTGCAAAATCTTGGAATAAAGAATCTCCACCTTGCTCCCCTATTGCGGCCTCTGCCTTTCATTTTTGTGAGGGGTTCTGGACATTTACACAACGCCGGCCAGCGGCGTTTGCAGAGGTCCCTGCACACAAGAAGGATTGGTCTAAACTGGCGCTGATATTTCGTTAGAAATACTTCCTACTTCAAGAGATTGAAAAGACCAAAACCCACCTCTTCATTCAGGCGGAAAAAGAAGCGGTGTCGGAATCATTGTATTCCGCGCTGGGCTTGATGCACTGTCATTTTTGCCCCCGCCGAACAGATCCCTGGATGAGACGGTTGTGCAGTCAGGGGGCCCGAGGAGATAACATATTCCAGCAGACAGCGCAGGACATCGGCAGAGGCTCTCATTGAATCCTGAAGCTCGCATAACCACTGGGACGCCCAATCCTGACTCACAACTGCATTCTGGGACTTGCAGTCATTTCGATACTCCAGGAACTGCTACAGGTGATACAGATCACCGACAGGGGCGGAGCGAACTTTCACTATTTTAGCTGGGACACATCTATGAGATTTCACCTCCCTTTCCTGTTCCACTCTGGGCGCTGACGAGGCCACTGGGCCGAAATGCATACGCCCGCTGCTGCAAAATCTTGGAATAAAGAATCTCCACCTTGCTCCCCTATTGCGGCCTCTGCCTTTCATTTTTGTGAGGGGTTCTGGACATTTACACAACGCCGGCCAGCGGCGTTTGCAGAGGTCCCTGCACACAAGAAGGACTGGTCTAAACTGGCGCTGATATTTCGTTAGAAATACTTCCTACTTCAAGAGATTGAAAAGACCAAAACCCACCTCTTCATTCAGGCGGAAAAAGAAGCGGTGTCGGAATCATTGTATTCCGCGCTGGGCTTGATGCACTGTCATTTTTGCCCCCGCCGAACAGATCCCTGGATGAGACGGTTGTGCAGTCAGGGGGCCCGAGGAGATAACATATTCCAGCAGACAGCGCAGGACATCGGCAGAGGCTCTCATTGAATCCTGAAGCTCGCATAACCACTGGGACGCCCAATCCTGACTCACAACTGCATTCTGGGTCTTGCAGTCATTTCGATACTCCAGGAACTGCTACAGGTGATACAGATCACCGACAGGGACGGAGCGAACTTTCACTATTTTAGCTGGGACACATCTATGAGATTTCACCTCCCTTTCCTGTTCCACTCTGGGCGCTGACGAGGCCACTGGGCCGAAATGCATACGCCCGCTGCTGCAAAATCTTGGAATAAAGAATCTCCACCTTGCTCCCCTATTGCGGCCTCTGCCTTTCATTTTTGTGAGGGGTTCTGGACATTTACACAACGCCGGCCAGCGGCGTTTGCAGAGGTCCCTGCACACAAGAAGGATTGGTCTAAACTGGCGCTGATATTTCGTTAGAAATACTTCCTACTTCAAGAGATTGAAAAGACCAAAACCCACCTCTTCATTCAGGCGGAAAAAGAAGCGGTGTCGGAATCATTGTATTCCGCGCTGGGCTTGATGCACTGTCATTTTTGCCCCCGCCGAACAGATCCCTGGATGAGACGATTGTGCAGTCAGGGGGCCCGAGGAGATAACATATTCCAGCAGACAGCGCAGGACATCGGCAGAGGCTCTCATTGAATCCTGAAGCTCGCATAACCACTGGGACGCCCAATCCTGACTCACAACTGCATTCTGGGTCTTGCAGTCATTTCGATACTCCAGGAACTGCTACAGGTGATACAGATCACCGACAGGGGCGGAGCGAACTTTCACTATTTTAGCTGGGACACATCTATGAGATTTCACCTCCCTTTCCTGTTCCACTCTGGGCGCTGACGAGGCCACTGGGCCGAAATGCATACGCCCGCTGCTGCAAAATCTTGGAATAAAGAATCTCCACCTTGCTCCCCTATTGCGGCCTCTGCCTTTCATTTTTGTGAGGGGTTCTGGACATATATATATATATATATATATATATATATATATATATATATATATATATATATATATATATATATATATATATATATATATATATTAATTAAAATATAACATTTAAAAATAGTTTATGGTTTATATATGTTTACAAAAAAATAAAGTTTGTAAAAAAAAAATTATTAACGTTTTCGATTGTTTTCTTAACTACTGTGTGACTCTTTCTTGTTCTTATTACTGTTATTTGCTGGTATCCACCATGGTGTTAAATTTTGGAGCACTTATCGCGGGAATACAGGTGATCTCTGCAGTTTGCACCAACTTCTGAATACTGTGTTAGATTTATCTCAACTTTAGTTGCATTAAAGTGCTGATAATGAAATGCAGAATAGCTGTCCCGTGCAAAAAGACAACAGGAGCACCTTTGCAATTTATTCAAAATACTAAAATCCTCTATTGAATTGCACATAGGTACACTGCCCAGTTTGTATATTGTTCTGCACATAAAAAAATGACATCACAACTTTCATAACTGCAATGCAAAATTAATTCTGGCGATAACCCACGTTACCGCCAGGAATTTTACACATGCTTTCTGCAGGTGTTAAGCAGGATGACAACCTGCAGCATGAAAGGAAACACAGCCAAGAGCCACACCAGAACACCCACAGGTGCCATAGAGTCAATGAGCCACACCAGAACACCCACAGGTGCCATAGAGTCAATGAGCACGATACAGGCATAACCATGAGGGCCACAAGACTCATCGCAACAACACCAGGACCACCAACGCCAGCCCAAACCCGCATCTGAGCAAGTGTGCCAGTTTGGTCATTGTATTAGAGTGATAGGCATGGGTCCTGCAACATCACAGTGTGCTGTCTTCAGCAGACGTTACCATGTCAACTTAGTGTTGGCCGTGACCCTGGACATGTAGCTATGCACACATCCACCTGCAAGCGCAACACAAGTTTGCTGGTTCGCCGTACACAGGTCAGCGCAGGGTTGTGCCTATCCGGCAAGGGAAATGGGGTGCCTCGGACATGTCCGTGTGCAGGAAGTGCGGTAAGTGTGTCTCTGTGTTCTGGTGTGGCCTGCCACAAGGGCCACAGCATACGATTTTGTAAAGTGGAATACACTGGTTCGAGGAAAGTGCTGGGCCAAACGTTCTCAGGAAGTGCCCGCGGAATCCGGTCAGTGGAACAGTGGAGCACCTCCGTCTTCGAGCTATTGAATTGTAGGGAGTTAGCTCGTAGCCAGTCCGCTGTGGCTGCCATGCAGCGATGGAAAGTATCCAGCGAGACCGCCTTATGCCCTTCCAGTGAAAAGACCAGCTGGGTGTCATCGGCATAATTAAATGCCGAGACGCCAAAAGATTTTATTAGCTGGACTAAAGGGCGGAGGTATAAGTTGAACAATATAGGGCTGATGGCCGAGCCCTGTGGAACCCCCTGTCCTATACTCCTTGACTCCATGATGACCACGGTCACAGACATCCCACAACACCCATGACCGGCCTTTCTACACATCCTGTATGAATGCAGCGTGGTTTTCACTTCTATGCTTATTCAGTGGTGTGATGTTGCCAGGTTGTGTGACTTATGCTCCATGTTGGTGTGTTTTAATTTGGCCATTCTTTGTCTAGACTTGTGCTGTACTTCATTGTACATGTGTGCCATTGTGCCCATGTCCCCCCCGTACCCTCACTCCCTGATTCTTCCTCTTCCTGGTGCTGTTTCTATAATTGTGTTCCTCCACACATAAATACAAGTAACGAACAAGTTAGAATACTTCCTTGATTCTTTTTAATGTTTCAAAACTTCTCTCTATTAGTTTCTTTTAAATTTTCCATATAAACAGTTTTTTTCATATTCAACAACACATCGAAGTCAGCAGTGCAACATATTCTATCAACACACTTTCTAGAACATTCTACAACATGTGCAAGTTCATCATTTTTTCTAAACCTAACGATATTTTTTTGCAACATTTTCTCGAACATTTAACGGCACGTGCAGGTTAAAAGTTCACTATTGTTTTAAGTTCGAACAGTGCCTTCCAAATGCAAGTAGCAGGTGTGGTTGAGTTGAGCAAATTATAATATGTATTCCACGTTCAAACTGCTTTTTCTTAACCAATCACAAACATGGTTTTCTACAAAACGAATGTGCACCCTACTTTTAAAAAACTATGATTTTCATCTCCCAATCAGGTATCATTTTGTATGTGAAAAAAACTAGTTCCCCATCTTTAAACATATCTCTTATTTTACAAAGTAACTGCATGAGCTACAGACATCTTTCCATACCTTTCAGACATACCTTCAAAATGCTAGTGTGGATCATTGGACATAGCTATGTTTTCTGGTGCAAGATGTATGCAGAACAGAGACATATTTGATTTAGACCTAGGTTTACAAAATATGGACATTAAATGGTTCCCAAAGAGAGGATTGAAGTGGCACCAATTGTTGCCTTTGGTTAAAACCTGTTTGCATCTCCAACACCCTGACCTCATGATTGTGCACTGTGGTGGAAACGACCTAGGCACATTGACTGGGGTAGATTTGGAAATGCTTATGAAGGACACATTTGGACAATTGATCCTACTTTTGTCTCAAACTTTCTTTGTATATATTCAATACATGTCAAAGACAGAAGTGGAAATGGTCAAAACAATGTTGTCCTCAGATTGAAAAATCTAGGAAGAAGGTCAACAAAGCTGTGTCTGCATACCTCAGAGACCACAAAATGGGGTCCATCTACAACAACAACAAACGTTTTCATATGGCTGATAGCTACAGAAGTGATGGAGTACACTTCACAGATCAGGGAAATCAAGTTTTCCTGAATAACTTGAAGCTGTGCATCCACACTTATATGTAGCTCCAACTAATGAACACAAGGGCTCTTTTTAGAGCCACCCTATGACGTACAACTTAGGTCTGCTATTTTAGGGCCAGGTATCGGCAACTCCCGGACCCTCGCTAAAATATATTCTCCACACAGCTGTGGCGCTGCGGCCACACCACCTCACTTTGAGGCACAAATCTCTCGCTTTGATCACCGGCGCTACTCATCCATAGGGATCAGTAGTTTGTGCTTTACAAAACACCGTATTGATTTACCTTCGCACTCCCTATACAACACCACCTAAGCACCATATACCAGTTGGGCAGGTGTGGCACAGCGCCCAGAGCACATGACTTCACAGCACAGGACACACAGTTTGGGCTCACGGTTTCATCCACCGAGTCCAGCAGCAGTTCAATTTACCAGTATGACACTGTAGGCAATACCTCACTTAATTTCCGTACCTAGCACTTTCAGACCAGTAGGGGTCAGTAGTTCAGCAACTTTACCCCGACTCCTTTAGCAGCTCGGCTTATGCCCCCAGCGCCATCACACCTGTAGGAGTGAGTAGTTTACACTTCACAAATACTGAATTAATTTGAAATGTGCTAATGTACCTTCGCACACCCTGTATAACACCCCATAAGCACCATACACAAGTTACAATGTTCGAAACAAAAGTTCCTCTGAGTAGCTATAACTACATGCTGACACTACTTGGACAGATGTGGCACAGCGTCCAGTGCACATGACTTCACAGCATATGATACACAGTTTGGACTCACGCTTTCATCCCCGAGTTTGGCAGCAGTTCAGCTTAGCAGTATGAGACTCTAGACAGTCCCTCACATATTTTCCGTACCCCAGGACTTTCAGACCAGTACAGGTCAGTAGTTCGTCCTAGTAGTTATAAACACATGCTGACACTACTTCCACAAGTGTAGTGCAGCGGCCATAGCACATGACTTCACAGCATAAGACACACAATTTGGGCTCACGCTTTAATCCCCGAGTCCCACACCAGCTCACCTTAGCAGCATCAGACTCTAGGCAATACGTCACTTAATTTCCGTAGCCCACCACTTTCACGACTATAGGGGTGAATACTTCACTTTGCACCCCCTCTATAGCACACCCCACAGAGGTTACAGTGCTCCTACCTTTCTCTTTCCCACTTTTTTTGCCTTTTTTCCCCTTACTTGCTTCAACGGAATCACAACATGGCGGCCAACGGTCCCTAGTTGCAACCGCTCGCAGCCAATCAGCAGCAAGCTCGTAACGCCTCAGCCAATCAGATGGCAGAATTCCCAAATATCGATATCTGTAAATTTTAATATTTCTCCAAAACTACTGAACAAATTTACACCAAATAAACAAAAGTGTACTTTCTAGACCATGACCCTTCTCCCTGCCAAATTTGGGGTAATTCGGTTCACCCGTTTGACCTGTAGCCTTGTCTAAAGTTTTCTATGGAAATTAACATTGAGAAAATATGTTTTGGGACCCCCCTTTTATCTCGCCCCCCCTGACCAATCACCCCTAAACTTTCAACGTAGGAGCTGATATGAACGTAGAATTCGTTTTGAAAATGTCATGAAGATTCAGCAAACGACACCAAAGTTATAAGCAAAACAAAAAAATTTCTTCCTATGGTCCTAACTATAACTACCAACTAGCAACCACCAGTAGGTAAGGTATATATATTATGTCCGAGATTTTCTCTTTGAAAATGGTTCAATAAAAACGCTACAGCGGCCGGCAGTATCAGCAAAGAATAAGTCGTCCGTCTCTCTTTTCGGTGCCTGGATGCACCTTTGAATGGTAATTGTATATATATATATATACACATATATATATATATATATATTACCTACTGGCGATAGCCAGTAGGTATATATAGTTAGGATTTTTTTCCTATGGGATTTTGAAAATTCTATGTCGAATAACTTTGGCGTTTGAGGACAGAATTGGCTGAAATTTTCAGGAAAATGGAACATTTTGTTTCTGAGCAGCCCCTGAAAATTTGGGGGGGTTTCGTCAAGGGGGGGCCGAGAAAAAAGGGGGGTCCCAAAACGTGTTTTTCCCATGCAATTTTCCATAGGGCGGTTGGCCTCACTTTTAGCCTGTACGGCTGAATGGATTTACACCAAACTTGGCAAAATTGTAGGGACTGGTAGCCCGATGTGCCTTTGCTATGTCTCAAGATATAGGCTCCAGTGGTTTTTACAAAAATTAACTTTGAAAAATATATATTGGGCTACATTGGGCTATATATATGTTGGAGCCCAAATGTAGCCCAATGTAGCCCAATGTAGCCCAATGTAGCCCAAAGATAGCCACCAGAGACAAAAAAAAACAAATGTAGCCCAAATATCAGTCAGATGTAGCCCAACTATAGCCCAATGACAGAATGTCCCAGAGTGTTCTAAAGAACAACTAGAGTGCTAACAGTCCTACTTATTACAAAGGTATGGCACACCTGAAGCCATCTTGATTGGAATAAAGTGGTAACTCTTAAAACATATAATTTAAAAAGGAACAAAATGAGGGGGTTCATTTTGCCATAGAAAGTATGATTAGCGAATATATGACGAAATCCCGCATACCATCAGTCCGCAAAAAAAATCCCGCATGTACTATTAGGCCGCAAATTAAAATAACGAAAACTTTTAGAACGAATATGCCTTTAGCATACACTAAACAACTAAACTACCCTAAACCCTAAAACACTACCCCCAGCATGACCCTACACTACACAAACAGTACAACACTACCCTAAACCCTAAAACACTACCCCCAGCATGACCCTACACTACACAAACACTACAACACTACCCTAAACCCTAAAACACTACCCCCAGCATGACCCTACACTACGCAAACACTACAACACTACCCAAAACCCTAAAACACTACACCCCAGCATGACCCTACACTACGCAAACACTACAACACTACCCTAAACCCTAAAACACTACCCCCAGCATGACCCTACACTACACAAACACTACAACACAACCCTAAACCCTAAAACACTACCCCCAGCATGACCCTACACTACGCAAACACTACAACACTACCCTAAACCCTAAAACACTACCCCCAGCATGACCCTACACTACGCAAACACTACAACACTACCCAAAACCCTAAAACACTACACCCCAGCATGACCCTACACTACGCAAACACTACAACACTACCCTAAACCCTAAAACACTACCCCCAGCATGACCCTACACTACGCAAACACTACAACACTACCCAAAACCCTAAAACACTACACCCCAGCATGACCCTACACTACGCAAACACTACAACACTACCCTAAACCATAAAACACTACCCCCAGCATGACCCTACACTACGCAAACACTACAACACTACCCTAAACCCTAAAACACTACCCCCAGCATGACCCTACACTACGCAAACACTACAACACTACCCTAAACCCTAAAACACTACTCCCAGCATGACCCTACACTACGCAAACACTACAACACTACCCTAAACCCTAAAACACTACCCCCAGCATGACCCTACACTACGCAAACACTACAACACTACCCAAAACCCTAAAACACTACCCCCAGCATGACCCTACACTACGCAAACACTACAACACTACCCAAAACCCTAAAACACTACCCCCCAGCATGACCCTACACTACGCAAACACTACAACACTACCCAAAACCCTAAAACACTACCCCCAGCATGACCCTACACTACACAAACACTACAACACTACCCAAAACCCTAAAACACTACCCCCAGCATGACCCTACACTACGCAAACACTACCACACTACCCAAAACCCTAAAACACTACACCCCAGCATGACCCTACACTACGCAAACACTACAACACTACCCAAAACCCTAAAACATTACACCCCAGCATGACCCTACACTACGCAAACACTACAACACTACCCAAAACCCTAAAACACTACCCCCAGCATGACCCTACACTACGCAACCACTACAACACTACCCAAAACCCTAAAACACTTCCCCCAGCATGACCCTACACTACGCAAACACTACAACACTACCCTAAACCCTAAAATACTACACCCCAGCATCACCCTACACTACGCAAACACTACAACACTACCCAAAACCCTAAAACACTACCCCCAGCATGACCCTACACTACGCAAACACTACAACACTATCCTAAACCCTAAAACACTACGCCCAGCATGACCCTACACTACGCAAACACTACAACACTACCCTAAACACTAAAACACTAGCCCCAGCATGACCCTACACTACGCAAACACTACAACACAACCCTAAACCCTAAAACACTACCCCCAGCATGACCCTACACTACGCAAACACTACAACACTACCCTAAACCCTAAAACACTACCCCCAGCATGACCCTACACTACGCAAACACTACAACACAACCCTAAACCCTAAAACACTACCCCCAGCATGACCCTACACTAAACAACCACCACAACTCTACACTACACTAACACAACACTACACTACACAACACTACACTACACTACACAATCACTAACCCACGAAAAAATTAACACAAACCCACTTACCTCTCTCGTCATCGTGGTTTTCACAACGCAAATGCATTTACCATACATGCCTTTAAACGTAATTCTTTGTAAAGGCATGCGCGATAAATGCACATGCGTTTTGAAAAAATGCGGGATAATGGTATGCGAGGTCAATGACCTTGCGGGATAATGGTATGCGGACTGAAAGTCTGTGGGATAAAAAATGCGGGAAAATGGCTGCAAACCATGATTAGCAGCAGACTTCCCTGATGAGCACTAGCTTTACTACAGTGATCTAATGAGCAACTAGAGTGCTAACATTCAGAATTTATGGCAAATGTGTGACACATCTGAATGCCTTCTTGATAGAACCAAAGTAAACAAGCATTGAAAATGTCATTTGAGATGTCATCAGTGATGTCATCAGTGATGTCATTTGAGATGTCATCAGTGATGTCATCAGTGATGTCACTGACCATGCCATGAATGATGTAATATGTGACATCATCAGCAGTGGATTGCGGGTGCGCGATATATAGTTAGTGCAACTAACTATATATGGAATTTCATTGGTTTTATGTCAATAAAATGTCCAGCTAACTATATATGGTCTCTAACCTATGGTTTTTTCAGTGAATTTTCAAGGTTTTGTAAATGCAAATTCCTAACTACATATGGTCTATAACCTATGGTTTTTTCAGTGAATATATATATATATATATATATATATATATATATACGGAAGCTCCAAAGTTCCCCACTGGAATAAAGACGCACTCAGACATCCGCTAGCACCAGGCTTTTAAAGGGTAGGAACGGAACCGGCATGCCGATGCAAATAACAGCTTTCGTGTCGGGTTATTCATGCCTGACGCGTTTCTGTGCTGCCGCACTTCATCAGAGGCTTCGACAGTCTTTCGTGCTGTTCTGACCCATACACACACAAGGAAAAATTTCACCCTTCGATGGGCTGCTCTGTTGAGCGTATTGACTTGTGGGTGTTGTAGTCTGGATCAGCGAACTCTACCCTAATGGGTGCACGTAAATATTGCTGTTGCCAAAAAGTTCCGAGCCCCCTCATTTTGTTCCTTTTTAAATTAAATGTTTTGAGAGTTACCACTTTATTCCAATCCAATCAATAAAGATGGCTTCAGGTGTGCCATACCTTTGTAATAGGTAGGACTGTTAGCGCTGTAGTTGTTCTTTAGAACACTCTGGGAAGCTGCAGTAGAACACAAAGGAATCAACTGACAGTCTCTGTCCTTGTTGGATGTACATGTTTTACTGAGAATGTCAGACTTCATTCTCACATGACTAAGAAAGATAATGTGAATTTACAGAAAATATGCTTTCAGTTTAGCTTATAGATCCCCTTCCAAACCACTGTGGGAAAAGCATGAGATAATAGTTTTCTTTCAAACATGATTCATGACAACCCAGCAGAAGGCTTTTTCACATGGTAAAATCACCTTAGAACACACCACAATTCCTAAAATGAGTATGGTACCATCAACAAATGATTTATAATGTAACTAAAGTCCTAAAACCTTCTATTAACTGCAATGCTTTTTAATGAGGTGCTATCATGTATATTGGTCCCAAGATGGCTGCCAACACTTCTTGGATAAAGTGCTGACAGCCAATCAGATCTCATGATGAGATGTGTGGTTAGGCTCCGCCCAGATATATATATTTTTTTTAAGTTCATTTTCGTAAAAACCACTGGACCAATTTTCACCAAATATAGCAATGGCACTTCTGCGTACCAGTCCCTACAATTTTGGAAAGTTTGGTGTAATTCGATTCAGCGGTTCAGGCTGTAGCCTTGTCAGACCGTCCTATGGAAATTAATATGGGGAAAACACGTTTTGGGACCCCCCTTTTTTCTCGGCCCCCACTTTACGAATCCCCCAGAAACTTGCAGGGAAGGAGCGGAGCGGAGCTGGCCAAAACTTTGGAAAATTACACGCAAATTCCTCCACCGGCGCAAAAGTTATTCCCAATAGAATGTTGTGGATTTCCTATGGTAGCTAGGTCCTAACTATATATACCTACTGGCGATCGCCAGTAGGTAATATATATGTATATATATATATATATATATATATATATATTATATATATATATATATATTATATATATATATATATATATATATATATATATATATATATATATATATATATATATATATATATATATATATATATATATATATATATATATATATATATATATATATAATATATATATATATATTACCTACTGGCGGTCGCCAGTAGGTAGTTATAGTTAGGACCTAGTTTCCATAGGAAATCGTCAACATTCTATTTGGATTAACTTTGGCCCTGGTGGATGAATCTTTGCGAATTTCTCAAAGAAGATGGCTCGGTCAACTGCGCTCCTTCCCTGAAAATTTGGGGGGGATTGGTGAAGTGGGGGCTGAGATAAAAGGGGGGTCCCAAAACGTGTTTTCTCCATGTTATTTTCCATAGGACGTTTAGACACGGCTACAGGTCGAACGGCTGAATGGATTTATAAGAAATTTGGCAAAACTGTAGAGTCCGGCTCGCAGATTACGCTTTTTGTGGAATGGTGTAAATCCATTCAGTAGTTGCTGAGAAAATTAAAGTTAAAGTCAATTATATATCTATAAGCGCGGACGGGTGCGGGCACTCAAGCGGCTGCACGCGAGCGGAATTGTTTTTTTGCTGCGTGACGTCTGTTAACGTTCGATTCGAAGGAAATCAGGAAGTGTTGACCGCCATTTTGTCACTGCGAGTAAATATATTGTCATTTCAAAGCGTTGGAACATGGAAAGGGGAGAAGGTAGAGGTTGTTTTGCTGCGTAGGTTTTCTCAGGGTGTGCAGTAAGGTCCTTAAAGGCGAAAATATATAAAAAAAAATTGAAAAAATTGCGGGGTGCGCGCACACCTATTTACAAGAGTGTGAAAATGGAGATAAATCAGAAGTTTGAGTGCTTTGATATAAGGTGGCTCTGAAAAGAGCCCTTGTGTTTATTGAGTTGTTTCTGCATTTATAAGTAAGTACCGATGCAGAGTCTGATGTTGCAGAGGAAGATTCTGTTTCCCTCATCCGTGAAATGAACACCATCTGTCCTATAGATGTCTTGCATGTGGTAACGCAAGTTGTTGTGGTAAATAGAACCCATGCTATAATCTCTGAGGAAAGCAGAAACAGATTTATTAACATGTCTCCTTGCTTTCTCAATTTGTGCACAATGTTGATTGGACCAATTCCATTTCTGTCTTTGGCATATATTGGAATATACCAAGGCAGTTCGAGGAAAAACTGTCATCAATTGTCTAAAGGTGTCTTTTAGAAGCATTTCCAGACCTACCCCAGTCAATGTGCCTAGATCGTTCCCACCACAGTGCACAAATATAAGGTCTGGTTCTGGGAGATGCATAAAAGTTTTCACCAATGGTATTAATTGGTGACATCTTAATCCTCTTTGCCCAATCCACGTTATCTGCACATTTGGTAAATCAAGGTTGGAAATTCGTCTGCTTGCTGCATATTTTCCACTCCAGTGAATATAGCTGTGTCCTAAAAGCCAAACCTTCATTTTCAAGGCAGATGCAGTCGTGCTCCGATGGGTTGTGGAAGTGGAATGGCAGTTAGAAGCTGAAATTCAGGATAAAAAAAATGGATGAGGCTTGGTGTGGTTGAAAAACAAAAGATGATTGGTTGATTCTAATACGTGAAGATTGAAGACTACGTTGCATGTTAATGTTATGTAAAAGAAAAAGTAGTATTGGGTGTGAAAAAAATGACATGTAACAGAGCTGTGGATAGGCAGGTGTTTCTGGAGGGAAAACAGTGTTGTTAGTTTGCTGTAGAACGTTGAGATATGAACTTTTGACCTGTGCCTTCAGCCAGGTCCAGAATGAGGTGTTACCATGGAAACAGCCAGAGATGGCAGTGGGTGATGGGTGACTTTTATGTGACATTGAAAATATTGTGAGGGACAACCAACTGAAATGTGAATTTGAATACAAAATTTTGCGGGAGGAAATATGATTGGCTGAAGAGACATATATGAGTCTGTATTGACTGGATATCTGTGCCATTGAATTTTGGTTGCAGTGATAGCAGCATAATTGAGACTTCCGTCAAACGAATATCTATTTTGTGACTGTCACTGTTGTACATCGTACAAAGCATTGGTAAAGGTAAGTCTGTAACTGTTTGTTTTGTCATGTACTGTAAAAGAAAGGGTTCACGGGCTGTTATAGGCCTGTGGGTTCTAGTATGAGTAAATCAGGTCGACAAAAGAAAATATTAAGTTAGTACAGCTGAAGTTACGTGGAACTCAAGAATACTGTTTCAATATACAATCATTTTAGTTGAGATTATGGATTAAAAGAGAGAACGTGTATATTTGAAATGTTTATTCATAAATGCACTGTTTTCAAGGCAAGTTTCTTATCTAATACGAGTGCAGACATTGTAAAAAACAAAGTAATCGGTATAGCCACTAGTACATAAAATACAAACGGTATAGTTGATGAAAAATGAATATGGTTTAGCAAAATTAATTATACACTCTTATGAGGAAGTATATTGGGGCAGATTTATGAAGGCCTTGCGCCGCCGGTGCGTTACTTTTAACATAAATAAGGCTCATTATATGTTAATAAATGGATGAAGGTCTCTGGCTTTTCAGTTTAGGAACGATACATGAAAATGCTAGTGGTTAGACCAGTGTTTCCCAAACTGTGGTCCGCGGACCCCCAGGGGTCCTTGACCCATTCTTAGGGGGTCCGCAGGCAGCAGTTTTAAAAGCACTTCAAAGTTCCTTGCAGAATTATCAGTTTTGGAGCAACAATAAAAGTGTCAAGATAACACCAGTGATTAATGTACCTGCTGGAGAGAGGAGAGTTTTGTCCAGTGGCAACTTCAACTTATCTAATGTAGCACAGAGGGTTACTGCAAAGAATATGTACCATGTATTTAATTTAAAAAAATGTTATATGCATAGGTCAGTGGGTTACTTACTCCTTTTGTAAGTAACTTATTTTTCTTCCCAGATTGTCGTATCCTTGTGCATAATAAGGTCTTCATTTACTATTCTTTGAAAGCTAATAAAATTCAATCTGTAATGATAACTGTGTTGTAGACTGCACCATTGTTTCCCAAAAACCTTTGGGGGAGAGCATTCCAAAGCACCATCTGTAGTGGTCAGGCTCACTCATTGCACTTGGTATGCACCGTATGGGGACTGGTCTGAAAACATTTTCTAGGGCTGCTTTTGGTTTCCAGACTGGCCCTTGCAGGAGCAGGAGCATCGAACAGCAAAATAAAACCAGCCATGTAAAGGTTTGTCACTGGGATGCAGCACCAATCTTCCCATTAAATTATTTAGTTTTTTGGAAATTCACAGAAGTGGAGGAGCGTGTCGTTATCCTCCTTGGCTTAATGACACGGTCCACCACTTCGGAAACGAGGGTTTTGGCCATATTTACAAGAATATGGTGCAGCCCTGTGTTTCCCCCTGCGCTTGCGCTACACTTAGCAGGGTAGCGGCAATGCAGGCACCCTTGCACCATAGTGCAAGTGTGACTGCGTGCAGGGGAAGATTGTTTATGTACAGGAAGATCCTCCTTCCTGAACATAAAAAATCCAAGGCGTTTTGCTTTTTCCATGTGTACTGCGTAAGGCAGCACACATGAAAAAAGCAAAATCGAGGAGAAATAAAGCATTTATCCTCGTTTCGTCAAGTTAAGTCCAGGTGTTTCCTGGTTTTAATTATGGCGCAGTCTCCTATTTACGCTGCCCTTGTAAATAGGAGGCAGCGTTAAAAAATCAATGGCTGTTGCAGTGGAACGCCCATCGCAACACCCACTGCCCACCTCTTTCACGTTAAGTATTGCATGAAAGTGGTTCTTATTTGCAAAGCAGCGTTAAGCCATAGTAAGTGGCTCAACGGTGCCTTGTACATAGGGCGAAACCCATATCGCCACGGGAATATCGCAAAAAGTGACGTTCCCATGGAGATAGGGGTTTGTAAATCTGCCCCAAAAATTGTTAGTAATTCGAGTTTTTCTTTTGTGTACACCTGAAACAATTTCCCTGAGATATGTGGCATACAAGGTAAAACAGAACACCGGGACCTTTATCGATTGCCTTATGTTGCACAAAAGAAAAAAATACACGTAACAGACTTGGATCATTTACATTTTCACTATTTCTGGGCACTTTGATTTTTGACCTTTCAGTAACCGACTTGCTTTATTTCGCCTGTATTTTACGTAGATCGGAAACAATGGCTATGTATTCGAACTTACCAATTCAAGAGCTACTATTATATTTGGTTTTCACAAAATCTTTATTAAAAAATGATGACATACAAATGCAGGCATACAACCACGTAAGTGATGACGCACAAATGCAGGCCTAAAACTACGTGGGCCAGCCACGGAGCAGACTGGGGCTGTACAAGAGGGCATATTTATCTGAGGAAAACATAACTGAGTCGGTGGTCATTTTATTTCATCAAGGTACGATAAGTGCAATAGAATCATATCGAAAATTCATTGTGGGCAAGTACCATCAGTGTTGAAAAATCGACCTTTCAATAATACTGTAATTAATGATGCGTCAGAACTTAATATCAATTAATTGTCCGAATGTTCAAGCAATACTCATCCCCTCCCGCCATGTGCTTCACGAACTGCATCCATATTTCATGATCTGAAGTCTGAGCATCCGGAACACAACGGGGAATTGCGAGTTTTGTTTATATCGGCGCCATTTTGGGTGGGGTCAGGCGGGCCCAAGTATAGTCAAAATGTCTCCACCAACTCGGGGTTGGACCAGAATCTCTTTCGGCAGTCCAGAAGTTCCGTTAAGGGGCAACAGAAGGGACCGGTGACATGAACCATCAATCAAAGAAAAGGGAGGGGCAACAATCTTTCCTACCGGGTCATACTGATGTTCCACCGGAACCGATCGAATCAGTAGTCTGCAGGATTTTTGGTCATTCAAACTGAGGCTGGCGTCAGCATGAGAGCGCCAACGTCTCGTGGCTACGCTTTGGTCGTTCTGCGGGCAATCATGGCAGTCCTTTTCCATCGGGGGCGGTCGGAGGCCCGCGGAGGCCGAGGGCCCTCCGCAGCTCTCGTAGAATCTTCAAAGTTGAGGAGAACGCCTCTGGACAGGTGTCTTCCATTCAGAAAATATTGTTGGCAGCATTTTGAAAGGAAAGACAGGGGCCCATTTTCTGGTTAACAGGCGACCAGGCCAACTTTTCACGCCAGGCCCATTCCTGCAAAGTCGACCGCCATTTTTAGGAGATCTGCAACCACCGGCAGTCACTGGGTTGCAGGAGCAGATGGACTCAAGCCTGTCGGGCGAAGCATCGTTGCACCACCACAGTGGACGAGACCCTGCTGGGTGAGTGGAGCGTCGCTGTACCGCAACAGTGGGCGAGTCCTTTGCTGGGCTCGTGGAGCGTCCCTATACCGCCAGAGTATGCGAACCCTTTGCTGGGCTCGTGGAGCGTCCCTATATCGCCACAGTGGACGAACCCTTTGCCGGGTGCGTGGATCGTTGGGGGTGCAGCTGAGGGGCCTCCACCTGGGGAGGCGGGAGAGGCTCGTCCGCGCCGCCTCTCCCTCCCAGTGCACCCCACGGCGTCTTGGTGACATTTGTTATGGCCGGACCAGGCGATGAAGAGAGGGGGGGGGGTCGGAGGCATATGCAAGACATCCCCCCCTTGTGGCCTGCAAGGTGCCGAAAAAAGAAGAGAATGGGAAGACAACTACAACTCGGGTAGGGCCCATGCCTTCTCTGGCCGATGGCGGCCGGCCGCTCTTTGCCACGGCCCCAGGAACGGATCCCTTGGTTCATCCTGGGGACAGGCCTTGGCGCGTGGTGTCGCCTCCGGACTATTCGCGTAATGGTTCTCCACCCCAGGCCGTTGCCGACGGCTTTTGTAGACTTTCTGACGCTCAAAAACCCTACTAGAAAGCAGCCCAAAAGTAGCCCAACATTGCTACTTTGGGGAAGGAGGGACAGGGACGGCGTCAAGTAGACGGCGAAATGCATTGTGGGTTTGTTGCTGCGACCGTTTGTCATGTAAATAGTTGTTTTAATATATTTTTGTTCAAGAATAAAAACGTTTTAACCCGTTATTTTGCTGTCGTGTGGTATATTTCTAATATTTGTCGCTCTGATGTCGTTTCCCCTCCCAAATGTAACATGTGATTGTAATCTACAGCAGGACATTCTGACAGGACATGAGAGCAAAAGGGGGGGGTCAGATCTGAAGTTGGGCAGGCGATAAGATCACGTTTTGCTATGTGAGGCTATCTATGTTCGTGATGGGGCCTAAAAGGGGGCAAGATGGCGGGGCCACTGTGCCGTGACTTTCGCTTTAACTCCAACAGTGGTGAGGGTGAACACAAATGAACGCCGCTTATGTACATATACATTTTCATTTTCTACACCACATGAAACCTGCGTCAGGTTTCATATAGGCGTTTTGTTGCAGGGTGGGCATTCATTTGCATGAAAGCCCTGTAAAACTAACACAGTGAAATTTAGAAGATTTCACTGAGTCAGCTTTATAGCATTGCTGAATCAAATCCTTACGCCTGTTTGAAACAGGCATAAGGAGTGATGCACCATGCAATGTGTGGCTTGCTCCTGTGCATTGCAGTAGACATGTCGCGCTTACGACGTGATTCCTGCAATGTGCTGCTTTTGCGGCACAGATGCGTGACGCATCTGTGTTGTTTTTGCTCAATGGTGCTCCACATTGTAAATGCGGCACACCATGGGTGGCAGAGCAGCGGTGCACATTAACTGGTGCATCTCTGGGGATGCGCCAGTTAACATAAATCTGCCCCTTTACATTTAAGTATGAGCAGGGGACACAGAGTTGGTGAGGCTTATCCAAGGTTAAAAAGAGATGAGTCCTGTTTACTATTATAGTCTCTGAGATTTGTCTCTTACTCTGCAACATCTCATTGTTGTTCTCTTTCTTTAAAGATAACGACAACATTAACCATGAGTGATAATGAGCAATCCGTTGATCTCGATCTTATCGTTGAACTTGTCATTGAAACGTCAGTGGAAGTGGATCCCTTAGATGATTTAAATCCTGAGGATGATGAAGAACATGATGAGGATGCCGATTTGTCAGAATTGTATGACATAGGGTGGGAAGCTGACGTGCTTCAGCATATGGAACTATAAACATTTATTTTTAAAATTTATTGGAAATAAAAAGTGAAAATGTAAACCGTTTCATTTAAAATTAAACATAACTTGAAAAACAGGTTATGTGTAGTGTCTTTAATAAAATAGTCAAATATGCTCATAAAAATATTTCTAAACCAATGAAAAGCTTTATTAACAAGTCACATGACCTGTTATGCTTACGTTACGCGCTCCGCGCCGTGCCCCGGATTGCTTCCGGGAAGCTGCGCTTCGCGCCTCGCGCACCGGAGGACTTCCGGGTGCGCTAACGCGGCGTGTCATATGACGCATTATGCAACAACGCGATACGTCGTTGGGGCTCCACCGGAACTGATTGAATTGGTAGTCTAGAGTGTTTCTGGATGTTTCAGACTGAAGCTGGCGTTAGCATGAGAGCACCCCGTGGCTACGTCGTGGCCATTCTGCAAGCAATCATGGCAGAAGCTTCCCACCGGAACTCTGCGGGAGTCGGGGGCCCCGGTGACTCTTGTAGAATCTTCAAGGCTGATGGGACGCTTTTGGGAATGGGGCCCATGCCGTAGCAGTGAAGCGTTCGAGTTCCAGGGTTGTCCAGAGCCATCCTTGCAGGCCAGGCCCAAGTCTGTGGAGCCGACCGCCATTTCCTGAGCTCCGTGGCAGCCGCCTGTCGCTGTACCGCAAGAGTGGGTGCAATTCAGCCGGATGGCGGGTGAGACGCTGTAATAGCAAGAGCAGGTGTAATTGAGCTGGCCGAGCGAGGCAATGTGCCGCAGGAGCGGGCGCAACTCAGCTTGTCGAGTGAAGCGCTGGGGAGCAGCTGAGAAACCTCCACCTGGGGAGGTGGGGGAGGCTCGTTCGCGCCGCCTCTCCCTTCCAGTGCACCCCACGCCGTCTCCTGGTGCAGGTATATGTGATGGTTGAACCAGGGCACCGCAGGACGTGTCTTCAGGTCAAACGGATTGTGGGACAAGGTCCAGAATGGAAAAGTCACCAAAAGGCTAAAAGTTCCGCCGGACCCCGGTAGACGGCCGCCTATGTCGAGTGAAGTGCTGGGGTGCAGCTGAGAAACCTCCACCTGGGGAGGTGGGGGAGGTTCGTTCGCCCCGCCTCTCCCTTCCAGTGCACCCCACGCCGTCTCCTGGCGCAGGTATATGTGATGGTTGGACCAGGGCACCGCAGGACGTGTCTTTAGGGGTGTCGCTGAGAAACCTCCACCTGGGGAGGTGAGGGAGGCCCGTTCGCGCCGCCTCTCCCTTTCAGTGCACCCCACGCCGTCTCCTGGCGCAGGTATATGTGATGGTTGGACCAGGGCACCGCAGGACGTGTCTTTAGGTCAAACCCTCAACTATGGCACCAACATCCAGGACTTATGACATTTGTGGAAGGCTGTGACATCGAAGCATCTCAGGGACCAAGCATATGCAGAGTCCTTTCTACAGCCTCTGCGTTCCTTCTTACCTAGTTATGGTTTTTTCACTGCCACTCCAGGCTTTTAGTCTGTGGATGGCAAACTATGAACCTACACTCACCTATGAAAATCTTACTATTGATGCTTGACTGAGGACAAGGAGATCAGTGAAGCCCTGGGGTGTAGCTGAGAAACCTCCACCTGGGGAGGTGGGGGAGGCTCGTTCGCACCGCCTCTCCCTTCCAGTGCACCCCACGCCGTCTCCTGGCGGAGATGTTGCAGCAGGCTGCCATGTAAATAGTTATTTAATTAAATGTTTTACCATGTTACTTTATTGGTGTGTTGTATATATTTATAATATTTGCATAGGGTTTCTCGTTATTTTGGGCGGGGTGGGCGGCGGAGCAAATTCACTGAAAAAACCATAGGTTATAGACCATATATAGTTAAATATCTCAAGTCCTTCTGTGCACTCGATGGAGATACAGGTCGTCGATCAGAAAATGTGCTGGCCACCTCTAATGGTAATAGCGTGGCCAGGGCTTTTGTCGATGCCTCTGCAAATTGCACAGGGTGCACTTGTTTGACATGCCGCACCATGGTATGTATGGAAAAGGAATATTTTTTTGTTGGATTTCCTCTTGAGAGAAACGAGTCACATATCGTGCAGGTTACTTTTGGTGCATTTACTTTCTTTTGATCTTCAGGATAAGTGAAAAATTGCCAGATGAAAGATTCTTTTTTTCTTCTTAAAGGTAGTCGATCATTTTGGAAGTGTTGTTTTCATGTTGCAGCAGGCTGGCATGTAAATAGTTATTTAATAAAACGTTTTACTCTGTTACTTTGCTGGTGTGTTGTATTTATTTATAATATTTGCATAGGGTTTGTCGTTATTTTGGGCGGGGTGGGCGGCGGCGCCGAGCTATGTTGCAGCCATCATGGCGTCGAGCTCGGTTTCTCTCACTAGTTTCATATTTCTCATGAGGGGTTGTTCCAAATGTTTCTATTTTAGCGAGGTCAAAAAGAGATCCTATCAGTGGCCTACTGATTTTGCTCTATTCTTTTTGTTTTCTCTAACGATTTTTAAGTTAAAGTTTGCTAGTACGATACAGCGGCTAGTCCGCATTTTATATATATGTCTTTTTTATTAGGGGTGTCCTCCGGTGAAGTCGGACGATCTACCTCTAATAAACGGTAAGTGTTCCTCTGAAGGAATGCGTCTTGAAAGTGGCTGACTGTAATGTATGATATTTCACTCAGTGACTTTCAGGCCCAGGTTGTATGTTTTTTCAACGAACTCCGTTGTAACGCATGCCTTTACCACGCATGCGTTACAACGGAATGCTATTTACACGCCTATCTTTTTCCACGTATTTTAGTGTGGTGACGTCATTAGTAAAAAAAAAAACGGCCTTTTCCTTCCTCTCAGATGTCGATTGCCTGCACATCACGTCTAATGGTGAGTGTTTTTTTTGGGGGGGAAGCCCCCCCCAAACCCCCCTTTTTTATATGTACCCTTTACCATACATGCCTTTACTACGTACCTCGTAGTAAAAGTATGCGTGGGAAAGGCTGTCGGTGTAACCACGCATGCGTTGTAATGCATGCGTGGTTAAAGTTTTCGTTGAAACGGCCTCGTTGTAGTGGTCGTTTCCCTTCAGGGCCATCTTGTTTCAAAACTGTGCATGTGCTTGAAGCAGGCGTAGGTATTGACGCAGCATAGAAACTATTAAGAACCAATTGGAAGTGTTGTTTTCAAGTCACATGACTTCACATGCGCGTCTCAGGACGTGTACGCGGTGATAGTATCTAGTCACGTACGCCATTTGGAAGTAGCGGTCTAATTCAACGAAGTTTCAAAACGTGAAAAGGAGTAAATTCAAACATATCCGGATTTAATATATCTTTTGAGCTCGATTCAAGCATACAATTGTTAAAGTATAAAACCTTTTATATTTTTTTTGAAAATAGCAAGGTGTGTACATTCGGTCACACACGAAAGTTTAAAAAGACATTCGGCTCCATTTAATGAAAATTTTCATAATAAAAAAAAGAAGCCTTGGTTTAGTGTCTTTGACGTAGTATAAGTTCTTTGATGGGTCTATGAAGAAATTCAATAAGTTCAGATTGCAAAGTTTTCACGAAATATGTAGGTGGGTGCGCGCACACGGTCGCGCACGAAAGCCTGGAAATGCGCTATCCATTTTATTGAGAACTGTTGCCGAGAGTGCGCACACCGGGTCGTGCACGAAAGTTTAGAAAGGCTATTTTTATTTACAGACAAATTTTTATGCGTTGAAAAAAAGGCAAGGTACAGACTTTCTAATTCTGTATCGCTTTACAAGGAGTCTCTATGCAACTTGAACAGTGAAGAAAACGGCTTGTTTCCGAAAAAAATATTGCCAGAACTTTATTGACAAAAGTATAGGTTGTATACACGAGATATTTCTGAATTAGCATTTTAAAAACCAATGAAATTCACTGAAAAAACCATAGGTTTTACACACGTTATAGTTAGGAAGTAGCATTTACAAAACCTATGAAATTCACTGAAAAAACCATAGGTTTGACACCAGTTATAGTTAGCTGGAAATTTTACTGATATAAAACCAATGAAATTCCACGTTATAGTTAGTTGGACTCACTATAACTTGCGCGTGTAATGCACTGCTGATGACGTCACATATTACATCACTCATGACATCACTGATGACACCATCCTTGTGACACAGTGACAGACCTCCTTTAACTGTAATCTAACCCTTGAAACGCATATTCAATAATAGAAACTAAAGTTTTCAAAAAAATGGAGATACCCATACCAGTTACAACAACCAATTCAATAATTCCACCATCTATATACACATGCACTAATTCACCAACAGTTCTATATAGTCACTCATACATATATTCACTAATCATATGTAGTGATACACCTACACATCCTGTTACACACCGACAGTCATCCAAAAGTTATTCACACACATACTCACACATGCAAATAAACTATTGAACATCCATTTATTTGCATAAACAGCTATACACACACTACCACTTTACTTCTAAGGAAACTTACACATACTTACTCCCTTAAAAAATCACTTATAGAAACACATACTAATTTAAACAGGAACTCTTACAATACCTCACTCTCACATATACTCACTTATATACATCAATATTCACATATACTACATTAAAACATATGTAGTTACTGATAAAGACACTAATAAGAGAGTCATTCACTCACTAACACAGACATATACACACTCATCCACACATACAGTCCTGCACATATGCTGTCTTCAAAACACATACAAACAGAGACTCAGTCATTCTTGCATCTATGTACTAAGTAATACCCCCACCAAGCCATGCAAACACTCATACTGATACTAAGAAAAACATCTAATAACCTATATACATACACATGTATCTACTCATCAACCCATGGAGCCACTTATACACAAAGTGAAACACTAATACATATATTTAAAAATTTAAGCATTACTCAGTAATATATGTATTCACTAAGATATTCAATAATATATACATATATAACACATATTTATTTTTCAGAAAGACACACATTCACTGGATGGTGTCATCAGTGATGTCATGAGTGATGTAATATGTGACGTCATCAGCAGTGCATTACACGCGCAAGTTATAGTGAGTCCAACTAACTATAACGTGGAATTTCATTGGTTTTATATCAGTAAAATTTCCAGCTAACTATAACTGGTGTCAAACCTATGGTTTTTTCAGTGAATTTCATAGGTTTTGTAACTGCTACTTCCTAACTATAACGTGTGTAAAACCTATGGTTTTTTCAGTGAATATATATATATATATATATATACATATATATATATATATATATATATCAACTCAAATTACCGTCGCTTTAGGTAGCAGTAAATGCACCAACTCCAAGTTTGCAAAAAGGGTAGCCTTTTATTTCAGCAAAATCGGCAGCAATCCACTCTACGCGTTTCGGGAATCCTTTTCCCTTGCTCACGAGCGATGGTACAAGGTATGTGATAGGTTTAAATTAACATGCGACTAGTGCAACATAAACAACAGTGCAAAAACTTCCATGAACGCGACATGAATGCGGTATTTACAAATATAATTATACACTCGTTTCCTCACGGCAAATAATTATAAAGAGAAAGGAATTTTCAATTCAGGCGGAATTGAGCGAACTGCCGTGTTGGCAGTATTGTCAATAAAGTTCAATGTTTAAAAAGGCAACAGACAGCCGAAAGTTAAAGGCAACAAACAAGAGCGCTATTAGTATAGTATCAGGCAAAACAATACAATTGTTGCTGCCTAATTTGAACTCGGAGGCGTTATAATAAAATTACAGCAATGAATTGGAGCATATATTAAGTGCCCACTGGGGCGGAATTGCGTGATCTGCCGTGTGGCAGTATGGTTAATAAAGTTCAATGTTGAAAAAAGCAACAGAATGCCAAAAGCGATAGGCAACAAACATGATCGCTATAAATATTAGGCAATGCGATACAATTGTTACCGCCTGAGTTGAAAATTCTTTTCTCTTTATAATGGACTTGGAGTTCGTGCATTTACTGCTACCTAAAGCGACGGTAATTTGAGTACATTTATAGGTTCGCCACCTACGCACGAACCGCCGTCGACAAGCGGCTGGAGCATGGCGCGGCTCAGCGGCTGCTGAGCACAAAGATTTGATATATATATATATATATATTCACTGAAAAAAACATAGGTTTCAGGCCTTATATAGTTAGGAATTAGCATTTAAAAAACATTTGAAATTCACTAAAAAAACTATACGTTTTAGGGGTGTTATAGTTAGCTGGACATTTCACTCATACAAAACCATTGAAATTGCTCCTACATAGTTAGTTGTACTAACTATATTTCGCGCACCCGCAATCCACTGCTGATGATGTCACATATTACATCATTCATGACATGGTCAGTGACATCACTGATGACATCTCAAATGACATCACTGATGATATCACTGATGACATCATCCACGTGGAAGTCATATACAACTTTTCCTTCTCTAGAAAAAACTTTCATCACTCTTTGTAAAATACAGAGTATTATATTTGAGTGAATTTCAAAGGTTTTTTAAATGCTAATTCCTAACTATATAAGGCCTGAAACCTATGTTTTTTTCAGTGAATATATATATATATATATATCTATGTACTAGCTTACCCGTCGCGCGTTGCTGCGATCTCCAAAGAAAGGAATTTCAAGGAAACTCGTTATGATAACATTCAATTTACATTGTGTCATTTTTATTGAAACTTATTCATTTTAATATGGAAAACATTTCAAAGTGTCGTTTTAATTCTCTTTAATAATTTGAGTGCTTGTGGATACACGATTTTTTGTTTTTCCGTCTGGTGTGTACATCAGTATTCGAAAGATTATAAGGCAGACAGACAGACAGACTTTTGTTTTTTATATATATATATATATATATATATATATATATATATATATATATGTATATATATATATATGTATATATATAAATATATATTCCAACAACGTATTCCAAAGGAAAACAATGAAGCCGCTACTCCAGTCACGAATTGTATTTAGACACAGTTAATTTATTCTTGAATCCATTATCAGCAATTTAGCACAGCGAAAACCAACGCGTTTCGGTAGCTCCCCACTACCTTGATCACGGTTGTTAAACCTCTGTTTGCTGATTGTGTTTTTTTAAACGGGAGATCCCACCCACATGTAACACATGACCAACATCATTCTCATTTCCCTTTTAGGAATTCTGGGATATGTAGTCCATCTAATTTATGAAACATCCCTTCATTATCATTTTATATATACAATCATGATTGGTTTAAAATATATACAAATAAACGTTTAATTCACGATGAATTATGTCAATTAATAATAGTTCTTTTCAGTTGTATTCCTTCACCCAACTGATTCGTTTATGCAAGTTATCGGGATGTCTCACGACCATTGGATAAATCAAAAGTTCTCTTCCTGCCCTCCAGTGGGCTTTCGTTCTCCTATTATCCCATTTGTTATTTATGTCACTTCTGTGTGGACTCGGTTAATGTGTCAATTTAGGTGGGGCAATTTTGGAGTTTTTAGAGAGGTTCATATTTAATCTTTTATATATGTACATACAGTTCTTCTGACTGATTAAGTCCAAAAGGAGTCATTGTTCGAAAATTCAGAATGTGTCGCGACTCTTTTTGGCGCAACAGTTTTTCCCGATTGCCACCTCTTTCTGATAGAGACATGGGGCCAGATGTAGGAGGCCATTTACCGACCGGTAACGGACGATTTCGGCCGTTACCGACCGGTAAATGGGTATTTGTGATGTAGGGGGCCAATTTTACCGATTCGGTAAATTTACCGAATCGGTAAATTTACCGTATCGGTAAAATACAGAATCGGTATTTTTACCGATTCTGTAACTGCCAGATGTAGGTGGGACTCTTCTGAGTCCCAAAGGCCTTACAGATTCGGTATTTTACCACCCAATCCAATTGGGTGGTAAAATACCGAATCCAGGTGTGCATGCACATGTGTGCATGCACACCTATGCCATATGACAGACAGACGTGCCCTTAGGGCATGTCTGTGTGCCACATGGCACACATGCCTGTATTTGGGGTGCTAGAGGGTGTCAAAGTGACACCCCCTGCACCCTTGCAGGATTCGGTATTTACCGATTCTGTAACTACAGAATCGGTATTTCCCATTGATTCCTATGGGCTTCAAAGCCCATAGAAATCAATGGGAAATACCGATTCTGTAATTACAGAATCGGTAAATACCGATTTTTACAGAATCGGTATTTCAAATACCGATTTTACCTACATCTCCCACATTCTATTTTACCGATTCATAAATACCGAATCGGTAAAATTCGGTATTTATGAGTCGGTAAAATAGAATTACCTACATCTGGCCCTCGGTTTCTAGTCCAAGAAACTTTAGCAATTTCCAGTTACCATTGTATTGGGTTTCCATATGTTTAGCCACTGCGTTTCCTCTGTCCTTATTCACAGTGGCCCTTACATGTTCCAGTATGCGTTTTTTTAATTCGCAAATCGTACTTCCTATGTAACGAAGTTGGCAAGGACATTCTATCATGTAGATGGTATACTGACTCTTACAGGTTATCAGTTCCCTTATTTTCCAGATTTTTTTGTTTGCCATCGTTATTTCTTTTGTCGGTTTTGCGATTTCACACACTTTACAGTTATAACATTTTGTGAATCCAGAAATTTTCAACCATATTGTTTTCTTCTTTTTGTTGATAAAATGGCTATGCACCAATTGATCCTTTAAATTTTTTGCTCTCCTGTACGTTATCACTGGGTGTTTGCCCATTTTCTGACCAATTGTCGGATCAAGTTGTAGAATTCTCCAATTCCTCATCAAAATTTGTGTTATTTTCCTTGATTCCTGACTGTAATCTAGGATTAGTCTGATCGGTTCTTCTGTAGTCTTTTCTTCAAGTTTTGGTTTCAGGCAATCAGACCTTTGTTTTTGGTTGGCTCTCTCCCAATATTTGTCAATTAATTTTTTGCCGTACTTTCTTTTTTGAAATCTTTTGATTGTGCCTGCACTATGCTTTTCCCATTCAGTTTCCTCACTGCAAATGCGTTTTATTCGGAGGAACTCTCCATATGGTATGCTCGAGATTAAAGCAGGTTGATGGAAGCTTGTAGCTTCCAGAGTGGCATTGGTTGCTGTGGCTTTCCGATGTAATGTTGTTTCTACCCTGTTATTCCACACGTACACCTCAGTATCCAGAAATGTTATTCGCTCTTTGCTTTTCACAAAAGTAAATTTGAGGCCTGGAGTACTGCTGTTCAGAATCTCAAAGTATTGTTTGCATTCTGTTTCACTCCCCTTCCACACAATAAACAGATCGTCAATAAATCTTTTCCACGTAACAATGTGTTGGGTGAAATTTGAATTTTGTCTGCACCTTGCCACCTCCTCCTCCCACCAGCCCATAGCTATTCAAGCATAACTAGGGCTGAAGGAAAAGCCCATAGCGGCTCCATTTCGTTGGCGATACAGTTGATCCCCGAATAAGAAAATGTTATTAGTCAACACTAAAGAAATCATTTCTAGTAACATATCATTATGATCTTTATAATGTATGTTCCGGTGTTTTAGGTAGTGTTGACAAGCCTGTAAACCTAGATCATTGTCAATATTGGTATACAAGGCGACGACATCCATTGATATAAGGAGATAATGATTCTCCCACTCCAAGTTGGTTAGCATGCACAAAAAGTCTGTAGTGTCTTTAATGTATGATCTTAGTTTTTCAACATACGGTTTCAAAAAGTGGTCAATAAAGTTTGCCATTGGTTCCAATAATGAGCCCTTCGCTGACACGATGGGCCTCCCTGGTGGTTTCGCGGGGTCTTTGTGTATTTTCGGCAGAAAATACATGGTTGCCGTGCGTGGGAAATCTACAGTTAGGTATTTCTTCTCATCAAAGTCAATGAGGTTTCTCCTTTCCCAATTGGTTAGTCTCTGATCAATGTCTCTTTTAATTCTATCAAGTGGATTTGTTGGTAGTTGTTCATAATATAGGGGGTTCGTTAATTGACTCATCGCTTCTGTGGTGTAAAGGTCCCTGTCCCATAGCACCATGTTGCCCCCTTTGTCCGCCATTTTGATTTCCATCCCTTGATCATTGATTAACGTGGATAAGGCCTCTCGTTCTTGTTGGGACAAATTATCTTTACAGTTAGTTTTCGTAATTTTATACAGTTCATGTATTACGTGGGGGGCATTAATTGAGTATGTTTTAGTGCAGGGCCACTAAGCACCTTGGGGCACCCCATCCTCAAGGAGTGCGGCAGGCAGAGTGGTCAAGTTTGGTGTTTTCAATGTGCTGGGAAAACTTCCACACCGCACCGCCGCAAGATCAACATCAAGGTAACACTTGTTGGGGACGACTCCTGTCCAGGAATTCATTGCGGGACTTCCTGAAGGACAGTGAAGCGGCAAGATGTTGGGCTTCTGGGACCGGCAGTATGGTGCTTGAGCCATTGGTGTTGCTGGCAGGACTGTGTGCGCCACCCACAGGAGCTTGGAGGTACTTACCTGAGGCGCCCGCATCCCTGCCACGCCCACCTCGTGGTTTGCGCCTTTCGCAGCGCAGCGGGCACTATTTAAACCTTGGACGCTAACAATATTTTGTGTTGGTGGTTAGCATCTGATGAAGGAATTATCTGAAATGCTTAATGCTACTCCATTAAATTGCCGGTTCCAAGAAGCCATTGTGTGTGCCCGACTTCACCTGCGTGGGGGGCATTTTTTGAGTAATTTTTAGTGCAGGGCCACTAAGCACCTTGGGGCACCCCATCCTCAAGGAGTGCGGCAGGCAGAGTGGTCAAGTTTAGTGTTTTCAATGTGCTTGGAAAACTGCTGCACTGCCACAAGCTCAACATCAAGCTACCACTTGTTGGGCCCGACTCCGGTCCAGGAATCCATTGTGGGAATTCCCAGGGACAGTGAAGCGGCAGGATGTTGGGCTTCTGGGACTGGCAGTTTGGTGCTTGGGCCGTTGGTGTTGCTGGCAGGACCGTGTGCCGCCCACAGGGGATTGGAGGTACTTAACTGAGGCACCTGCATCTATGCCACGACCACCTTGTGGTGTGCGCCTATCGCAGCGCAGCAGGCACTATTAAAACCTTGGAAGCTGACAATATTGTGTTGATGGTTAACATCTGATGAAAGAATTATCCGAAACACGTAATGCTACTCCATTAAATTGCCGGTTCCAAGAAGCCTTTGTGTGTGCCCGGACTTTCCTTGAGTGGGGGGTCTTGTTCGAGACATTTTTGGTGCAGGGCCACTAAGTACCTTGGGGCACCCCATCCTCAAGCAGTGCGACAGGCAGAGTGGTCAAGTTTTGGTGTTTTCAATGTGCTTGGAAAACTGCCGCACCACCGCAAGATCAACATCAATGTAACACTTGTTGGGGCCGACTCCGGTCCAGGAATCCATTTCGGGTCTTCCAGGAGGACAGTCAAGCAGCAGGATGTTGGGCTTCTGGGACCGGCAGTATGGTGCTTGGGCGGTTGGTGTTGCTGGCAGGACCATGTGCACCGTCCACAGGGGATTGGAGGTACATACCTGAGGCACCCACATCTCTGCCACGCCCACCTCATGGTTTGCACCTCGCGCATCGCAGCAGGCACTATTTAAACCTTGGACGCTGACAATATTGTGTGTTGGTGGTTAGCATCTGATGAAGGAATTATCCAAAACGCGTAATGCTACTCCATTAAATTGTCGGTTCCATGACCCATTGTGTATTCCCAGAGTTTCCTTGCATGGGGGTCTTGTACGATATATATATATATATTTGCTGCTTAATGCTATGACACTTTAGGCAGTATTTTTTCCATGTTCACTGTCAGTTAATAATTTACAGCTGAATTTGCTGTGGTTTTTACTATTTATACCCTCTTCTATGTCATTGACAAATTATGTGACCAAGCCTCTTCGGGAGGCGAAACGCGTCATGACAGATTGCTGGCTAAAGATATAGCACAAATAAAGCACCAAGAAAATAAGCACTCAGCTGTGGTTTCGCTCTGGCGTTATTTTTCCTTTGTTTCATTGGGAACTTGTCGGATGGCGTCTTTTCCAACATTCAATTGGCACCGAGTAGCTTCTGTGGTGCGAGCGGAGCCCCTCCCCATATGGGCAAGAAGCGGCAGGAAGCTGTGATTCTGTAACCCGGAATCGGAAGTATTGACTCCGGTAGGAGTAAGCCGCGAGAGCCCCTGCGAGAGAGGCACACGCCGACCTGTGGTTGAAGGAGTCCGCATATCACCAAGGATTGTTTCAGTGGACTTGCGAATAGCCTGACCCAGGTAGGATAGCCTTCGTATAGCGTAGTGAGGAGTGTGCCCGGAGACGGTGTCTTCATATCGTGGACACGTTTTTCCGGTTTGTTTGGTGCCGTGCTCACAAAATAGCTACTGTAGGGCAATCATGTCTGTCGATGTATTAAAGCGGAGGGAGGAAGCCTCTGAATCTGTATTTGTGCCTCCGGCTGGAGGCAGTGAATCGACCACCCAACGAGTGGAACAATCCAATATAAATCCCACAGCCAAAGATCTTTTCCGGAAGTTGGAGAAGCTAATGAAGAAAGAACAGGCAAAATGGTGGGAGAATAAGTCTTTAACACGCTATTTGCAGGCTGGCCGAGTCCCAAGAGGATTGCGCATAACCTTGGCGCCTAGCTATGAGAATCCCGACCCTGATATGTTGGAGCGGTGGGCAGCAGCAAATTTGGAACATTCTGCAAGACTAATGGGCATATTAGTGGAATCCGCGGAAAAGGATCGTATTAAACTTCAATCTGAAATAGAGACTATTGAAGACGAATTGAAAGAAGTGGGCAATGATGAAATAACGCAGAAAATGAGGGATGACATGCAAAAACGTTTGGAAAAAGAGGAGGACATCATTAAAAAGCATAAGGCTTTTAAATTTGAGAGGGACAGGCTTGATTACTTGAATGGCCGGGTTTTCACTTTTGCCCGCAGATACGACAACATCAAAGCAAGGGCGGGGAAAGGCACTCAAAAGGTACAGGGAACAACATCAGTTTCCTCATCCTCAATTGATTTGAGTTCGGCGCCAGAGAGTGAGATAGAGAGTGAACCCTCAAGATCGGATCAATTGGGGTTTACAAAACTCTCTCTTGCCCAGGAAGTGAGTTGCCTTTGCGAGAATCAGAGAGACACCCTAAGACCTCGAGTGAAACCCAATGCAAATGTTGCTCCAGGCGACAGAGAGCCAATCGCAAGCGGCTTGAATGCCGCAAATGCAACAAAGCAAAACGCTGCAGGTATAAGGAGGAACAAACGCGGAAAATGGAAGAAAGTACAACAATAAACAATTCAGAAGCCAGAACCATCATAAACCTGACCCAGATTCAATTGACCAAAAAGGAGGTGGCTATCCTAGGATTGGGATTATCATATTGCCCCCCCAGGGATTTCAATTATGCAACTACCCGCCTGGATGCTTTCAGGTTTATTAGAAAACTTAAATTGAGTAAATTCCACCGCATGCAGCCATACAAAAGAGCGAAAAATTCAGCATTAAGAAGTCCATCCCCCCTCACGGTAGGAGATGCCTCCTCTTTCCAAGAAATTTGGTCTCTACAACAGGAAGGGGCTGATGTCAGCCTCATGGAAGCCACACAGATAGGGGCAGGCACTGGAGTAGGCACTACACCATTCAAGGCAAAGTCAACCTTCCTACCGATTATGCCCCACGACAACCTTGATGTATATCACGATTTCATCATAGAAGATCTAAAAAAGCTATACATTTCCACAAACAAGAAATATTCTGCCATCAACAGACAAAATCAGAACTATGACAATCTAATCAAGAAATTAAGTAAGAATAAAGATGTCATAGTCAAACAGGCCGACAAGGGCGGAAACATTGTTTTGTGGGATCGTGGCTTGTATATTAAGGAAGCTGAGAGCCAATTGGGAGATCAATCCTGTTACAGGAAAAGTAACTTTGGGGCTATCAGAATGGCCTGGAACGAACAAAATTCAAAACTGATGGCTTGGAAAAGCGGAGGATTGATCTCAAAAGACGAGTTCCAATTCCTGAAAAAAGATTCTCCAGTAATTCCCACCTTTTACCTTTTGCCAAAGGTTCATAAGGACATCTCTGCTCCACCCGGTAGGCCGATTATATCTGCTATCAATAGTTCAACTGAGAATATCTCAAGATATATCGATTACTTTTTACAAGAATGGGTAACAAAACTACATTCATACGTGAGAGACACCACTGACTTTTTAACTAAATTGGAACAAGTCACTTGGAGTGAGGATTATTTGCTAATGACTTTGGATGTCAAGTCACTGTACACCTCTATCAGACACTGTGATGGTATCAAAGCAGTAGAGCATTATATGGACAAACGCCCCATGAACTATATACACCATAACAAAATGATTATTGGCATGTTGAAGTTATGTCTTGAACAGAACTTTTTTATTTTTTGTGGCCAGGTATACCAACAACTACGGGGGGTGGCCATGGGGGCCTGTTTCTCTCCAGGTTTCGCGTGCTTGCACATGGGACTGTGGGAGGAGCGGGTCCTCATGGAAGACCACAAGGCCACAATGACCAATAACGTTGTTCTATATCTGAGGTATATAGATGACCTTTTTATGATTTGAAAGGGGTCCATGGAGGATGCTGCTGATTTTGTTACCAAATTGAATGTTAACAACTTCAACTTACAGTTTACATCTGAGATCCATAAAGAGAGGATTTTCTTTTTGGATGTAGAGGTTTACAATAATGAAATGAATTTGGAGACCAGATTGCACAGAAAAGAAACTTCTGGAAATACGCTGTTACATGCCAGTAGCCAGCATCCCAGGCATCTCATACGTAGCATCCCCTATGGGGAGATGCTGCGTATGAGACGTATTTGTAGCACTGATGTGGAGTGTGATAAAGCTCAGAGAGATAGTAAGATCCGCTTTCTAGATAGAGGTTACAGCGTAGATCTACTAGACATAGCCATCGAGCGTACACGTAACATCCCAAGATCAGAAACGCTAAGAGATAAAAACATGGTTGAAAATGTACAGGCAGACTCAGTACAATCGAGGGCTATTGTGACCTACAGCACCCAGCATGCTGAGATCAGAAAAATATTCAGCAGAAACTGGAACCTAGTTAAAAGAGATCCAGTAATAGGCAGTCTGGTCTCCAATAAACCTGAACTTACTTTTCGCAAGTCGATTACAATGGCAAATGCATTAGTCAGCAACAATTTGGACAAACAACTGCCGGGGACCTTGATGGACCTGAACAAGGGTTTCAAGAAGTGTCCTTTTTGTAAAGCCTGCAGACAGGGTGTCAATAAAACTCACTATTCGATTCCCTTTCACGGAAAGCCCATTGCCATCAGACACAGACTCACGTGTAAAACGGAGTATGTGATATACGTGTTACAATGTCCATGTGGGCTTTGCTATGTGGGTAGCACTCGGTTGCCTGCCCATAAGCGAATCCTACAGCATTTACGAGCCATCTCAGGGAAGGATCAAACATATCCTGTAGCACGCCACTTTGAGTCGACACATAACAGTAACCCAGATGGGTTACAATACTATTTGGTCGACACAATCCCGCCACTGAAGAGGGGAGGCAATAGGGATGCGAAGCTACGACTTTTGGAAACACGATATATCCTGGAATTTAACAGTAAGAATCCAGGGGGCCTAAATGCCAGTGAGGACATGTACACGTGTTTATGAATAATACCTCTTGAACTATGACAACATGATATTCCATTCGTACTTTTTCCCCCATTATGGTAATATGAATTGAATCACCTGGTATCAGGTGTTACCAAAGTAGAATAGGAAATGGGGCAGGTTGTTTCACGCAAGATTTTAAAATCACATGTACACCATATTCACGTTTGGTTGTTCTCCCCAGTACTTATAGAAGAGGTATATGAAAATAACTCATGGTATATGAGTTTCCACTTTGACAGAAAAAAGCCATTATAATTCCTAGTCTATGATATTTTGACTGGATATACAGGAAACAATGAACTTGGTGAGGGTATTGGGATTGCGAGGTGGGAAATGATACATTTTTGGGTTTTCCACTCCTCCCAACATCCTTATGTTGCATTTGCACGATTCTAGATAAATCAACATATATAGTTATATGAAATATGGGTTTTAGCCTTGTAAATATGACTTATGAATTTGATTTTATTGTGTAGAAAATAGTAGGGTATTGGGATTGCGAGGCGGGAAATGACATATTCTTGGATTTTCCACTCCTCCCAATATCCTTGTGTTGCTTCTACACATTTCTAGATAAATCAATGTAAATATATAGTTATATGAAATATGGGATTTAGCCTTGTAAATATAACTTATGAAATTGATTTTATTGTGTAAAAAATACCTTTTTTACAACTTTTAAGCATTTTTTGTAATGTATACTTGAACATATTTTGTATAAGAGAGATGTTTACATTGTTACGGGCACCATGCCCCGAATTAATTTGCTGCTTAATGCTATGACACTTTAGGCAGTATTTTTTCCATGTTCACTGTCTGTTAATAATTTACAGCTGAATTTGCAGTGGTTTTTACTATTTATACCCTCTTCTATGTCATTGACAAATTATGTGACCAAGCCTCTTCAGGAGGCGAAACGCGTCATGACAGATTGCTGGCTAAAGATATAGCACAAATAAAGCACCAAGAAAATAAGCACTCAGCTGTGGTTTCGCTCTGGCGTTATTTTTCCTTTGTTTCATTGGGAACTTGTCGAATGGCGTCTTTTCCAACATATATATATATATATATTACCTACTGGCGGTCGCCAGTAGGTATATATAGTTAGGATTTTTTCTCTATGGGTTTTTTGAAAATTCTATGTCTAATAACTTTGGCGTTTGTGGACGGAATTGGCTGAAATTTTCAGGAAAATGGCACATTTTGTTTCTGAGCAGCCCTTGAAAATTTGGGGGGGGGTTCGTCCAGGGGGGGCCGAGAAAAAAGGGGGGTCCCAAAACGTGTTTTTAACATTGAGTTTTCCATAGGGCGGTTGGCCTCACTTTTAGCCCGAACGGCTGAATGGATTTGCACGAAACTTGGCAAAATTGTAGGGACTGGTAGCCCGATGTGCCTTTTGTAGGTCTCAATATATGTGCTCCAGTGGATTTTGAGAAATTAACGTTTAAAAAAAGATATATATCTGTAAGCGCGGACCAGGCAGCGCTCTGGTTCGCAGACTTTTCGCGCAACGGAGCTTTGTGAAGCGAAGCTGATTGGTTCTCCGGCGTCTGTCAACATTCCAAACAGTCCGTAGCGGCCGCCATCTTGTCTCTCGGTAGGATCGAGAGACAAGAGGAGGTCAAAACAAAGGGGGAAATAACTATAAGGGGGCATAGTAGATCCTCGCTGACCCCCTAGGTTTGATGTGGAGGTTTTAAAAGGGCCCCGCGGGGCAAAAAAAAATAATAAAAATAATAATTGAACGGCTGAATGGATTTGCACGAAACTTGGCAAAATATTAGGGACTGGTAGCCCGATGTGCCTTTGCTAGGTCTCAATATATGTGCTCCAGTGGATTTTGAGAAATTAACGTTCAAAAAAAGATATATATCTGTAACAGCGCTCCGCTTCGCGTAACGGAGGTTTGCGAAGCTGATTGGTCATTCTGTCACTGGGCTATAGTTGGGCTACATCTGGCTGATATTTGGGCTACATTTGTTTTTTTGTGTGTCTGGCGGCCATCTTTGGGCTACATTGGGCTACATTGGGCTTCATTGGGCTACATTCGGCTAATTAGCAAATAGCTCATCGCAAACTAGGAATGGTAAAGAATCGCTATTTATTCCTTAAAGTTCGCTATTTAGGAAATGCAAATAACTTTGATGATACATATGGCGGTTCATCTCTAACAAGATAAGAAGCATAGGGATAGATTTATGATGACTGGCGCATCACCAGGGATGTGTTAGTCATTCTGTGCCGCTGTTCCGTCACCTATGGTGTGCTGCATTTACAATGCGGCGCATCATGGGGCAAAAACAGCACAGATGCGTGATGTATCTGTGCCGTAAAGGTGGCGCATTGCTGGAGTTGTATCGCAAGTGTGATGAAGCTCCAGCAAGGGTCGGGGGTGCCCCTGTCGCAGGGTTTCTGTTCTCACACAGAACTGTGGACAGAGGATTGGAACCTCGGCGAATGCATTGCTGGAGTTGTATCGCAAGTGTGATGAAGCTCCAGCAAGGGTCGGGGGTGCCCCTGTCGCAGGGTTTCTGTTCTCACACAGAACTGTGGACAGAGGATTGGAACCTCGGCGAATTAGGGTGTCCCAAAACTCACGTTAGTAATCAAAAACTATTTAGCAAGCTAGGTACAGTGTCACATTGGATATAACAAACTCTCAATGTTTAGACAATCCAGAATATGAACTTATAGTACCTCAGGATACGTGGAACTCATGAACAGTCGGTCGTTATAGATTTCTTAGAAACCAGAACATGGAGTTAAGAAGAACAGATGTGTATTTGAAATGTTTATTTACTAATGCCGTCTTCTCAGGCGTAGTACCTTAGATAATAAAAGTACACATATTATCAGTAGCAAAATTACCAGCATAGTTACTAGTACATAAAAAGTGAATGGTGATAGTATGTTAACATGCTGTAAATGAATAAGAGTTAGCAACACTTATAAGCAGCCGCGGGCCGTGGAGGGAGTTACGGTGAGGCAGGGAGGCGGGGAGGGGGAGAAGCAGGGTGGAGAATACAAGTACACATATTATCAGTAGCAAAATTACCAGCATAGTTACTAGTACATAAAAAGCGAATGGTGACAGTATGTTAACATGCTGTAAATGAATAAGAGTTAGCAACACTTATAAGCAGCCGCGGGCCGTGGAGGGAGTTACGGTGGGGCAGGGAGGCGGGGAGGGGGAGGGGCAAGGTAGAGAGGGCTCCACCCTGCTTCTCCCCCTCCCCGCCTCCCTGCCCCATCGTAACTCCCTCCACGGCCCGCGGCTGCTTATATCTCACCCTCCCTAATACACATATTATATTATTTGCTAAGAAGGTCTCTTTGTGTTGGTTTAGGGCGTGCCCATACTTTAGTGTCTTAGATTTGAAGGAATCACATCAGCATACACCAGCTCTCTCTTCATGTGAACCGCATCAACTGTTGTGTATGTGTGTTCGGCAAAGCAATATAAAACCCGCCTCATGCCCAGAATTGGCAGAAGTTGCACTTATGTTATGAGTATGAAGTCGTGGAGATCAGACCTCATAACAATTCTGTATCGTGTTGTTCTTGAAACTTTAGCACTCGCTGTACAGATATAGTTTAACAAGTAAAGCAGATAGTAGACCAATAACATATTATTCTCATGTAAACCACGATGAACTACTAGGTGGAAAGCTAAAGCAACAACTAAGTGTCGTGTGCAGAAGTTGCAAAAAAGGAAAAATGGCGTTTAAACCGGTAATGAGCCCATGCTAACTTAACACGGTGTAAAGATATCCAGGACCTAGATGACACCTCCTCATGATCCGGAAACGAACTGAATAAGATAATAGAAGTGCCATCTCATGAGAGCAGATTGCAAGTTTATATGTGGACGGTCCGCAAGGTAAAGCATTAAAAACTAGGAAAATTCAATGCTAAAGAAAAATAAAACAGCCAAGTACTTTATCGAGTCTTAAGCCAATAGGCAAGGTAAATAATAAAAACTTGACAAATAAGTCAATGAATTGTCAATGAAATGCTAGTACTCAGCATATCAAACATGAAAAAGGTCTATGACATAACTGTGTATGCAAAATAAGCTGCAACAGCCTCCAATAGGAAGTCACCGTCTTCATCCGAAAACAGTTCAGCCATCCAATTTAAAAGCGGAAAAGAACATACGTGCTCTCCCAGCACCGGATCCTCTATCACCATCAGAGGACAGCTCGGTGGGTTTTCAAGAAAGCTGTGTTCCAAGAAAGACTGTGCTGCCGCCAGTAAATTCCAGGGACCAAGTAGTCCATGCATCAATGCCACAGCCATAATCCTTTCGCCAGGACAAATCAACTCGTGAGTAATGATAGGAGTCATCAGCTGATTAAAGTCGACGTCAGGAGAAACCGGTCCGCAGAGACACAAATCAATGGCCCAATCGAAATCACAGGTCAGGCAGTGAAATACAGGCTGGACACAGGTGAAGTAGGAGAACCGAAAAGATAATCCATATGCCGTGCTTAATATCGCCAACGGCATTGTGCCATAATATTCTAGCATGCGATTGCGGAACAGTGTCAGCAGCTGCAGGGTCGGAGGTTGCATAGGAGGGACATCCATATTTAAAAATGTAAAAAAGCACAAGAGCGTCCGCTGGTAATGCAAGTAAAAATGCCAATCCACGAACCAGAGTGCAGAAAATACAATGAAAGGGAGCAGGGATGACTCCAAAGATTTTCTCAAATGAAGTCACGAGACCACTGGTAACAACTTTAAAAAAGTGTGCCAGGGATTTTGTGGAGGATGCGTTAAAGATAGTCGGAAACATGTTGCTGAAATTGAAAGGCAAACCTGTGTACGGGTGTTCGCTATGTGAAGTACGAAAGTTTCACGGGCCGAACTCAAGGCCACTTCTCTCTGAGACAAAAGAGCTCTTATTCTTGCCATGCCGTTGAAACGTGTCCCAAGGTTGGTATTTGTGGCCAGATTGAAAACTCCCTATGTTCATGTGTGGGAGGAAATAGAACATTTCTGCAGCAAATAACCCGTTCACTTACTGTTACGATAAAAGGAATACTTTTAATTAACTCAGAACAATCTTCATTATTGAGCATCAAATAACTACCATTTTCCAACAACTTGAACGTGGGGATGATAGCAGGAACTGGCGTGCCTTGCAACACGCAAGCCATATTTGGTCGGTGTTTGTTGCATGAATCGTGTAACTGTATGTGCCTACACATTAGTGAATGATCTGGCGTCTCAGTGCATTCCTCTCCATTCAGATAAACTTCTTGATCATCTTTGAAACATCTGTATGTGTATGGAAGCGACCAGACCTCATGAACAAAAGCACTACCTAAAGGTTCATAAAGACCTATTGGTATATATTTCATACAATTTGAAAACTTATATAAAGCAAAAGGCAGCGTTATTAAACCGTGGATAAGGCATGTTGCCAAAAAACCCGCAATCCTCTGCTGATGATGTCACTGAGCATGTCATGAATGATGTAATATGTGACATCATCAGCAGTGGATTATGGGTAATAGTATCTCTAGTTTACTCCCCTATAGCTGTCTTTCTTTTAACATAAGTGTGTGTTTCCTTCCCTTATACTTACTGTTTTTGGTTCGCTTCCAGTTCGCGTACCAGCGAGCGAACTAGGAAGCGAACTAAGAGAAATAGAGCTTGGCACAGTTCCAAATATTGTACCAATTTTTTAATAACGGGGAGGTAGTTCTGAAAAGAACTTTTTTTTTTATTTTTCTGAACATTTTTTTACTGTTTTTGAATTTTTCGGAACAGTTTTATATTTTTTTGGGTTTTTCTTGGAGGGGGCAATGAAAACGATTCATTGTAAAGGGCTCAACAGGAGCAACAAAACAAAAAAAAGAAGTATTTATTATTTTGGGCGTTTCGGACAAACTTGCATATGATAGTCAATAGCTCTGTTGATCAGAGTGATGCTTCTTTCTCCGTAGGAAATGAATCCATCGCAAAATACGCAGGTGTGTTTTACTTCACCAAATCTCATTTGTATATTTGGCACCATCTCCCTGCCCTCTGGTCCCGTTACTTCCGGTACAACAGATCTTCTGGCCATAATAGGGAGATTATCTAGGTCGTTCCGAAACTGTGCAGCACTGTAGTTGTTAGGATGCCACCTAGTCATATGGCGATGCATTGTGTAGTTTCCGAAACTGTATTTTTTGTCGGTCCCTCTGGACAGTCTATCTTGACATATAAGGCAAGTTACGTATCTTGCATTTACTTTTTTCTGACCTTTGGGAATTTTAAAAAATTGCCAAATGAAGTTTTCTTTCCGGTGAGACGTCTTGGGCTGCTCAGGCAAAAACTGCCTCTCTTCGTGCTCGTCCTCCTGTTCCTCTTCTTCTTCTTCTTGTTGAATTACAACTTGAGCAGGTGGTCCACTCTTCCTTGGATGTGGTGGAGGTGGTGGGGAAGCACCAGCTGAAGCTACTAAAGAAGCCATTGCTCAGTGATCACAAAGGGTCTTTCTCTCACAATGATGAAAGTCAGAGTGAGGAAAGAAGGAGGGATTTTCATCATTTGGGAAAAACAAGAGTTCTCAACCAATCAAAAGTGTTCATTTTAGATTATATGACCTAGTCTTACATCATTAGGAAACCAAAAGTGAAATGAACCAATGAAAAGTGTTATTACCAAGTCACATGACTTGCTGTGTTTACGTTAAGCGCTTTGCAGGGCCTCCCGGTTTGCTTCCAGAAACCTGCGCTTTGGCACTCGCTTCGCGTACCAGTTCGCTAACGTAGCACGTCATATGACGTATCACGCGACAACGTGAAACGTCATGCGGACGGGAGGCGTCACGATGTTGTTTTCTAACGCGGCACTTGCGGTAAAGAAACGTTTACCGGCTCGCGGTCTATTTCGCGGCATCAAGGTCAGCTAACGGGAAGCTTCCCGATTCGCGAAGCGGGAACGAAGAAAAAAAAATATTTAAAAAAAAAATTATTCATAAACATATAAAATATATTTTTGGATTTAAAGAAGAATACATTTTACAGCTACAGATATTAGCTGTTAAAAAACCAATGAAATTCACAGAAAAAACCATAGGTTATAGACCATATATAGTTAGGAATTAGCATTTACAAAACCTTGAAAATTCACTGAAAAAACCATAGGTTATAGACCATATATAGTTAGGAATTAGCATTTAGAAAACCTTATTTTACTCACACAAAACCATTGAAATTCCATATATAGTTAGTTGCACTAACTATATATCGCGCACCCGCAATCCACTGCTGATGATGTCACATATTACATCATTCATGACATGGTCAGTGACATCACTGATGACATCACTGATGACATCTCAAATGACATCACTGATGACATCTCAAATGACATCACTGATGACTACATCCAGTGACTGTATAATTCTGTAAAGTTAAAATATGTCTTACATATTGAAGAATGAGTGGATGTATAAGTGTCTTGATGAAGGATTTAGTAGGGGCATGGCTGACTGTATGAGTGACTGATTAAATGTGTCTCACTGAGTGCATGGGTTAGTGACTAAACTGTCTTAATTTGTGCATCATTATGTCTGTTGTTCTGTAAACTGCTGCATGTGTTGATCATTAGCTATATGATTAACTGTATGGGTTATTGATTGGTTGCCCAAGCATTTGTATGGGAGACTGAGTGTGTGTCTGGGTGGCTGGGAGGTGTATGACTCTCTGCATAGATGTGTGAGCAGTTGATTGACTAGATGTATGGGTTCAAAAGTGCATGTGGAAACAGCTGTATGGACGGTTGACTGTGTGCATGAGTGTATTGGTGAGTGAATGGATATCTCAGTGCTACATGTCAAAGTAAGTACATATGTAAAACACAGTACATGTGAGAGTTGACATATATAAATAACTGTGCATAAGAGCCAGTGAATGTGTGAGTGGCTGTATGGATCATTGTGAACTTGTATCCAGGATTGTATAAGTGAGTAAATATGTTTTAGTATATGTTTGAATAAGTAAGGTGTGTATAACTGTATAGTTGAGGAAATGGAGGTGTGATTGATTCTTTGCATGACTGACTAAGTGTCTGAGTAACTCCATGGATGAGTGACAGTCTATGAGTGTCTGTTTACACTGAGTGTATCTAAGGTTATATTAGAGTCTGAAGAGGTTCATCGTATTATCACATGAATGATGTCATCAGTGATGTGATCAGTAATGTCAAATGAGATGTCATCAGTGATGTCATTTGAGATGTCATCAGTGATGTCATCAGTGATGTCATTTGAGATGTCATCAGTGATGTCATCAGTGATGTCATTTGAGATGTCATCAGTGATGTCATCAGTGATGTCACTGACCATGTCATGAATGATGTAATATGTGACATGATCAGCAGTGGATTGCGGGTGCGCGATATATAGTTAGTGCAACTAACTATATATGGAATTTCAATGGTTTTGTGTGAGTAAAATAAGGTTTTTTAAATGCTAATTCCTAACTATATATGGTCTATAACCTATGGTTTTTTCAGTGAATTTTCAAGGTTTTGTAAATGCTAATTCCTAACTATATATGGTCTATAACCTATGGTTTTTTCAGTGAATTTCAATGGTTTTTTAATAGCAAATATCATAAGCTGTCGAATGTCAAGTACGTGGTAAGTGAAAACATTTTCGTGTTTATGCACACTGATCTGCTTTGAATGGTGCCCCCCCCCCTCATTTCTATTAGGAGTACTCTCTCTTTGCAGATAGTGAAAGGTAGTTAACGCAGGCCTTTGCCCCCGTTGTAATCCGTCGTGCCTGCTTCTCTCTCCATTTGATTGATTGTTATCCAAGTATTTACTGTTTTAGAATTAGTTCTCTTTGGTTCATTCTCTATTTACAAACAAACACAGAGTCGCAATACTCTGTTTAGTCTTTGAAGATAACGAAAAATCGTGTAAAAAAAAAGAAAAGGAATCGAGCAAAATCAGTAGGCCACTAATGGGATCTCTTTTTGACCTCGCTAAAATAGAAACATTAGGAACAACCCCTCATGACAAATACAAAACTAGTGAGATGAACTGAACTCCACACAATGATGGCTGCAAAACAGCTCGGCTCCGCCACCCACCCCGCCCAAAATAACGATAAAGAGCGGCTGCCATGATTGGTTGCGGAATGGCCACGACGGAGCTACGAAATGGTGCTGCTCTCATGCTAACCCCAGCTTCAGTCTGAAACATCCAGAAACACTGTAGACTACCAATTCGTTCAGTTCCGGTAGCGCCCCAATGTAACCCGGTAGAGAAGAACTAGCCCTCCCCTCTTTGACTGATGGTTCTTGTTGCCTGTCCCTTCTGTTGTCATTTAACAGAACTATTTAGCCTGCTGAAAGGGGTTGTGTTCCGACCGCTGGTTGGTGGAGACATTTTGACTATATTCTGGACCTGCGTTGTCGCGTAATGCGTCATATGACGCGCCGCGTTAGGGCATCCGGAAGTCATCCGGGGCGCGCAGCGCGTAACGTAAGCATAACAAGTCATGTGACTTGTTAATAAAACTTTTCATTGGTTCATTTTACTTTTCTTATTGTAATGATGAAAGGCTTGGTCATATGACCTAAAAATTACGCTTTTCATTACTTCCGAACATTATTTTTTCTTAAATATATGTTATAATGTTCCAGGCTAATGTACTTTCCCGGAAATTTTACAACTGTCCTGCAAGTAAAATATATTCTTTTTTCGAGAAATAGAGCGTTTCTTCGTCCCATGACGGAGCCGTTGAGCAAAAGAGGGTCGACCTGCTGTCTTAGTCGCCGATACGCCTGAATATGAGATTCTTATCAATCACTTTATGTTGCAGGAATAGAAAACACAACAGCCCTTGACCATTTATCTTTACTGCGTTCCTTCGTATTATACCTTTTACCCTTCATGTAATTGGTCTGCTTTATTTCACTTGCCTTTTAATGATTCTAAAACAGTGACTATTATTAAAAACTTTACCAATGTATCTACTACTACCATGTTTTCTTTTAAAAACCTTTATTGTGAAAATTTCATTATACAAATACGAGCCTATAACCACGTGGGCCTGCCACGGAGCAAACTGTAATCGTATATGATGAATAGACATTTACACTGTAGAGGAACGTAACGGGCGGGCCATTAGGTTGCAAGAACTAAGGTGTCTAACAGTTACGGAATCGGTGGACGTACATTTTATAATTAAAATACGACAGGGCCAGTTACAATAAAATTATCTAGATATACATTTGCGGGCAAGTACCATGGGTGACGTTAATTCGAACTTTCAACAGTACAGTAATCAATAACACATCAGAACTTAATATCAATAGGGATGTCGAAATATTCAATCAATTCTCGTCCCCGCCCGCCATGTGCTTCAAAACTGCATACGTATCTCGTGATTTCAAGGTTCTGCAACCAGTACACAACAAGGAGTTACGAGTCCCATTTATTCCGGCGCCATTTTGGGCGAGGACGGGCAGGTCCAGGATATAGCTAAAATGTCTCTACCAACCATCGACTATGATGATGTTCATATGCTGTATTTATTAGAGTAACACTCATCTGTCCACATGAAATTAATTTGCCACAATCTAAACATGTCATTTTAATCTTTCCAAAGTTCTTCTAAATATTTGGGACCGTTTCCCTTGCCTCTGAAGCTCTCAGTGCCACTTCTTTGATGAATGTACTAGCAGGTCAGGGGTTCTCCTCCAAATCTCTCTTTTATGCAGCACTATAATTAATTGGTGCCACCTCTCCATATGACAATGCATGGTATAGTTACCACAACTATATTTTTTTTCAGTTCCTCTGGAGAGTTCATCGTGGCAGATGAAGCGTGTAACGTACCGGGCATTTACCTTTTTTTGCATGTACAGGAAAGGAAAAAAAAATCGAGCGTCCGAGTTCTAAGGTGTCCCAGGGCCATTTTAGTGGACCAGGCCCAAATCCAAAGAACAGACCGCCATTTTGAGAGTCCTCTTGCAGCCGCCTGTCGCTGTAGCATCAAGAGCAGCCGAAACTCAGCTGAATGGCAACTGAAACGGTAAAGGGGCGCCCCACTACAGCAGACGAGCCTCCACCTAGGAAGGCCCATTCACGCCGGCTCCCCCCCCCCCCCCCTTCGGGCACCCCACGCCGTTATTCGGAGCAGTATTGTAGGATGGCTACACCAGTGCGGCAACTTGCTAGACATCACCTCGGTGGTAACCGAATCTCAACGCCTTGTGGTGTCTTCTATTCAGAAAACATTGTTATGCTGCCTTCGACCTATTCGCCGCAAGTGCGCACACAACTCAACTGCATAGCTTGCTAGACACCACCTCGGTGCCATCCGGATCTTGGAATGTCAGCGCCTTTTGGTGTCTTCTCTTCAGAAAATATTGTTGCGCTGCCTTTGGCCCCATTCGCACATCAGTCCGCTACTGACGACATCTCACAGGCTAATGGGGCGCCCCACGCCGACTTTCAGCATTGTAGGATGACCACACCAGTACAGCAACTTGCTAGACATCACCTCGGTGCCATCCGGATCTCGGCGCCCCACTGCAGATGAAGTGCCTCTCAACTATGAAACCACCACGGTGACATCCGGATCTTGGCGCGTTGTGCTGCCTTCGGCCTATTCGCACATCGGTCCGCTACTGACACCATCTCACAGGCTAATGGGGCGACCCACGCCGAGTTTCAGCATTGTAGGATGACCACACCAGTACAGCAACTTGCTAGACATCACCTCGGTGCCATCCGAATCTTGGCATCTCAACGCCTAGTGGTATCTTCCATACAGAAAATATTGTTACGCTGCCTTTGGCCCCATTCGCACATCAGTCCGCAACTTAGACATCACCTCGGTGCCATCCGGATCTTGGCATCTCAGCGCCTTGTGGTGTCAGTCAGAAAATATTGTTGCGCTGCCTTTGGCCCCATTCGCACATCAGTCCGCTACTGACACCATCTCACAGGCCAACAGGGCGCCCCATGCCGACTTTTACCATTGTACGATGGCCACACCAGTGCCACAACTTGCTAGACACCACCTCGGTGCCATCCGGATCTTGGCATCTCAGCGCCTTGTGGTGTCTTCAAATCAGAAAATATTGTTGCGCTGCCTTTGGCCCCATTCGCACATCGGTCCGCTACTGACGCCATATCACAGGCCAACGGGGCGCCCCACGCCGACTTTCAACATTGTAGGATGGCCACAGAAGTGCGACAACTTACTAGACACCACCTCGGTGCCATCCGGATCTTGGCGCGTTGTGCTGCCTTCGGCCTATTCGCACATCGGTCCGCTACTGACGCAAACTCACAGGCCAACGGGGCGCCCCACGCCGACTTTCAGCATTGTAGGATGGCCACACCAGTGCACCTTACTAGACACCACCTCGGTGCCATCCGGATCTTGACGCGTAGTGAAGCTGCAGCAGCTGCAAATAAGCTTCAGACAGTGTTACAACCGCTGCTCAGAACTCTCAACTATGACACCACCTCGGTGCCATCCGGATCTTGGCATCTCAGCGCCTTGTGGTGTCAGTCAGAAACTATTGTTGCGCTGCCTTTGGCCCCATTCGCACATCGGTCCGCTACTGACGCAAACTCACAGGCCAACGAGGCGCCCCACGCCGACTTTCAGCATTGTAGGATGGCCACTCCAGTGCGGCAACTTGCTACACACCACCTCGGTGCCATCCGGATCTTGGCATCTCAGCGCCTAGTGGTGTCTTCTATTCTGAAAATATTGTTGCGCTGCCTTCGGCCCCATTCACACATCGGTCCGCTACTGACGCCATCTCACAGGCCAACGGGGCGCCCCACGCCGACTTTCAGCATTGTAGGATGGCCACACCAGTGCGGCAACTTACTAGACACCACCTCGGTGCCATCCGGATCTTGGCGCGTTGTGCTGCCTTCGGCCTATTCGCACATCGGTCCGCTACTGACGCAAACTCACAGGCCAACGGGGCGCCCCACGCCGACTTTCAGCATTGTTGGATGGCCACACCAGTGCGGCAACTTACTAGACACCACCTCGGTGCCATCCGGATCTTGGCGCGTTGTGCTGCCTTCGGCCTATTCGCACATCGGTCCGCTACTGACGCAAACTCACAGGCCAACGGGGCACCCCACGCCGACTTTCAGCATTGTAGGATGGCCACACCAGTGCTGCAACTTGCTGGACACCACCTCGGTGCCATCCGGGTCTTGGCGCGTTGTATTGCCTTCGGCCTATTCGCACATCGGTCCGCTACTGACGCCGCCTCACGTGCCAACGTATTTTCTCCGCATTTTATACCCTATGCCGCATAACAGGTCATGTGACTTGTTTATAAAACTTTTCATTGGTTCATTTTACTTTTGGTTTCCTAATGATGGAAGGCTTGATCATATGACCTAAAAACAACACTTTTCATTGGATGAAAACTTTTTTTTTTCCCAAACGATGAAAGCCCCACCTTGTTTCTGGATGTTTCAGACTGAAGCTGGCGTCAGCATGAGAGCACCACCATCTCGTAGCTCCGTCGTGGTCATTCCGCGAGCAATCATGGCAGCCGCTCCCCCCCAGAAGCCTGCAGGAGTCGGGGCTCCCAAAACTTTTGATGAATTCTCAAGGCGGAGGGGACGCTTTCGAGAATGGGGTCCAAGACCTAGCAGACAAGCGTCCGATTTCCAAGGTGTCCCAGGGCCATTTCAGTGGACCAGGCCCAAAAAGGAAACAGCCTGCCGCCATTTTGAGAGTCCTGTGACAGCCGCCTATCGCTGCACCGCAAGAGTGGGCGCAACTCAGCTGAATTGCGGCTTTTGACACAGTGGACCAAAAACGGACGGAATGGCAACTGAAACGGTAAAGGGGCGCCCCACTACAACAGATGACACTCCACCTGGAGAGGCCCGTTCACGCCGCCTCCCCCGGGGCGCCCCACGCCGTTATTCGGAGCAGCATTGTAGGATACCAAAACCAGTGCGGCAACTTACTGGACATCACCTTGGTGCCATCGTTCTGCTGCCTTGGAACTATTCGCACAACAGTTTGCTACTGATGACCCACCCCCCGCGACGCCCCACGCCGTTATTTGCTGGGTGGCAACTTACTAGACATCACTTTCGTGTCATCTAGATTTCAACGCGTTCTGCTGCCTTGGAACTATTCGCACAACAGTTTGCTACTGATGACCCACCCCCCGCGACGCCCCACACCGGAAATCTGGACGTTGTGCTGCGTTGGGACTATTCGCACAGCCGACCGCTACTTCATTGTTTTTCCCTAAAAATGTTTATATGTTATTACTATTTTTGTTTTCTTGTATATATTTATAAATTATTAAAGTTTTATAATCTTACTACTTTGTCGGAGTGCTATATATTTTTAATGTGACACATAATTGTAAAAACGTTAATGTACAAAGAGTCATCCCTGGAATCTTCCGCTTCAGGCTCGGTCCCCTCCCCAATCACAATACAGGATGGTTTTCAGATAATAGCAACGCTTCTGCTGTGACGGATCTCATCGAGTGTGGGCCTTGATCTACTATAACTCCTTTGAAGAGGGGTGATTCTTTACAGCTGTGGCCATAAACTACATCTGCAGGGCTAGCTGATACCCTAGGACCAGCCTGGACAATCGGACACAGAGGAAAAGGAGTGTCAGAGGGTGCGGTAGTGAATAGGGCGAAAGGGAGGTGTCGGGCGGGCACAGGGTGTGATTCTCAGGGAAGAGCAGCGCAGATGGGGGGAGGTTTATTACCCATGCATAAGACAGAGAGCGAGGGTGACCACTGCCTGGGGGAGATGCTTGCGAGGGTGGGGAGCCATGCTAAGGATCGACAGCGTGCACAGAGTGGGTCTGGTCAAGGCATCTAAAATGGCTGCCGTCCACGACAAAAGTGTGGCATTTGAAAAAAGACAAGATGGCGCAGACAATGTTTTTCAACACTTCCTGATTTCCTTCGAATCGAACGTTAACAGACGTTGGGGCATATTACCAAAGTTAAGCGATATTTATCCCTAACGATGCTTAGCAACGATTTTTTTACCGTCAGAAATTATCGCAGATAAACCTTGCTATTATCAAGGTTTATCGCAAATACGATAAAAAACGACCGCAATGCATTAATATCGCTGAAAACGCAGCGATATTCATGCATTACCGAGCTAATGCTCTTAGCCATGTTATCCACCTCCCATTGGATAACATGGCTAAGAACTGCTCAGGGCAGGTGCTAGCTTTTGGAGATATTCGCGCTTATCTCGAATATTTCCAAAAGTTGATAATAGGAGATAGCGATGTTAGCGACTGTTTCCAGTCGCTAACATCTTGGCATGCCCACTTTGCATGTCATTAGTGATAAATATCACTCACATGCAAAGTGGGGCCCAAGATGGTCGCTATCTCCTACTAGCCGTCGCTAACTGGTGTTAGCAACAGCTAGGTAATACAGATATAATTTTATCTCCGCGAAGCGGAGCGCTGTTACAGATATATATCTTGTTTTTGAACGTTAATTTCTCAAAATGCACTGAAGCACATATATTGAGACCTAGCAAAGGCACATCGGGCTACCAGTCCCTAATATTTTACCAAGTTTCGTGCAAATCCATTCAGCCGTTCGATTATTATTATTATTATTTTTTTTGCCCCGCGGGGCCCTTCTAAAACCTCCACATCAAACCTAGGGGGTCAGCGAGGATCTACTATGCCCCCTTATGGTCATTTGCCCCTTCGCTTTGGCCTCCTCTTGTCTCTCGATCCTACCGAGAGACAAGATGGCGGCTGCTACGGACTGTTTGGAATGTTTACAGACACCGGAGAGCCAATCAGCTTCGCTTCGCAAAGCTCCGTAACGCGAAAAGTACGCGAAGCGGTGCGCTGTTACAGATATATATCTTTTTTTGAACGTTAATTTCTCAAAATCCACTGGAGCACATATATTGAGATCTAGCAAAGGCACATCGGGCTACCAGTCCCTACAATTTTGACAAGTTTCGTGCAAATCCATTCAGCTGTTCGATTATTATTATTTTAATTTTTTTTTGCCCCGCGGGGCCCTTTTAAAACCTCCACATCAAACCTAAACGGTCAGGGAGGATCTACTATGCCCCCTTATGGTCATTTGCCCCTTCGGTTTGGCCTCCGCTTGTCTCTCGATCCTACAGAGAGACAAGATGGCGGCCGCTACGGACTGTTTGGAATGTTTACAGACGCCGGAGAACCAATCAGCTTCGCTTCACAAAGCTCCGTTGCGCGAAAAGTACGCGTACTGGAGCGCTGCCCGGTCCGCTGTTACAGATATATATCTTTTTTTAAACGTTAATTTCTCAAAATCCACTGGAGCACATATATTGAGACCTACAAAAGGCACATCGGGCTACCAGTCCCTACAATTTTGCCAAGTTTCGAGCAAATCCATTCAGCCGTTCGGGCTAAAAGTGAGGCCAACCGCCCTATGGAAAACTCAATGTTAAAAACACGTTTTGGGACCCCCCTTTTTTCTCGGCCCCCCCTTGACGAACCCCCCCCAAATTTTCAAGGGCTGCTCAGAAACAAAATGTGCCATTTTCCTGAAAATTTCAGCCAATTCCGTCCACAAACGCCAAAGTTATTAGACATAGAATTTTCAAAAATCCCATAGAGAAAAAATCCTAACTATATATACCTACTGGCGACCGCCAGTAGGTAATATATATATATATATATATATATATATATATATATAAAATATATATTCATACCCAGTCTCAGTTATCTTTCTGAGAGTACGAGAACCAATAGTCTTTTTTTATATGTGGATTCTAGTTTAAAATCAACTTGTTATTTGACTATTCTAATACATGTTTTTACAGTCTCAATGCATTATGCTCAATATGTTTTCCAAGTTCTGCCCAACAGACACACGAACACGCACTGTCCCCGTAGGATCAAAGACGCCCCTCCATGTCACTTTCTATCTGATCCTTCTTTTTTAGTTCACAGGCGTTTACGTGTACCCATCTGAAATTGTGTCTAAGTTCTTCCATTGCGAATTTTAAAACTTGTATAAAAGATCTGATGCTCACACAATTTTTCAGTTTCTCAGTAACATGCCTGTCTAAGGTGATCGCGGCTATAAACAAAAAAAGAACACACTAGACAACTTCACACTGACATCAGACAGTATTTGATCCTCTCTTCTAACCCCTGTGGTGATTATTTCATTTTCTATCACCTTACCTCCTGGCCTCTGTGCATAGCAATTTCTATGACGCTTCTTTGAAGTATTTTCAAAGGGGATTGTCCCTGCTGTCAGTTTCCACATTTCCTTTTCTTACATTGCCCCGAGGGAGACCTCCATTTGCTCAGAGAAATGAGCATTCCTCTGGTCAGTGAATTTTGCATTCCTTTACTCTGCAACATATTGTGAAACCACCGTGGATACCCCATCATGTGCAAGTTCTTAATTATAAGAATAAAATGTATATTATGTGCCAGATCTGAGAATATAATATAATACCAAAGCAACTAACCATTAACTATAAAAAAAAATAAGCAATTTGCACGGGATTTGAAGCTGTTCAAAGGTCCTGAAATGTGTGTAAAGTTGCGTCGGATTGTTCACACTTAGAGTGCCTCAGAAAGATTGAAACAGAAGTGTCCACTTCAAATTCATGTAATTGCTGCACCACAAAAGTGGTCAAACGTAGCTGTGACCTGCAATGGAGATGGTAACCATAACCACTAGAACAATGAGTTACCACTGTGATAATACATCAGGTACCTCAGTTGATAAGGAAATATTATTATGGCTATTCAACTATTTCTCCTTATAGCAAAATAAATCAATATCACTAATGATGAATGCTTGAAATAAATAATACTGGAGGAAAAAATCCAGACTGTCCGCACTGCACTATGATCTCGAAAAACAGCTGTAAGAAGACTCAAAATATCAGTGCCTGGTCTTTCGACCTTATGAGCTCATCTGCCAGTACTAATTCATTAATCAAGGTGGCCCTGTCCCTGAGGACCTAAATCCCTGACGAAGGATGTGGCTAATCACAACTCACACTACATTATCATCAGGATAAAATGTGACACCAAGAAATAGATGTTCTTGCCATGCCCACGATTTCATCAGCTTGTTTGATCCACTCTTGCTCTTGGTTGCAACATGTGCACATACCAATTATGTCCCAGATTCAACTTTCACCTGGTCTGCCTGTGCTGTTCGTGTTTACCTGTAGATGAGGTAACTTTCTTATTGGATTTCCCATTGTCACCTGTATGGATGGCAATTCCTTAAGTGCCAGGTAAAGTGACATCACACACCCAATGTCTTCACAGGTCTGACCCCCTATTTACATACTTTGATCCTCAAAACCCGGACATCTTTGGTCAGGAAGGTACTGGTGAAAGGCTAGGTTGTACAATACAGGACGTAAACTGCTTTCATGATCCCTGAGACCAGTGGTTCCAAGGGCACTGCCGGGGTTACCAAGTGGCAAGACAGCTGCAGCAGCTACTGCTTTAGGTACCTACAAATGGCGCCTATGGTCATCTGTCTACTTATGTTCCTTCAGCCTTGGTGTGTAAGTAATGTATGAGAAAAGGATTTATCTTGGAACCTGAAGTGCGCTAGGATCATTACATAGATTAAAGTGGAAATTAAACGAATCTTTATTTCCTATGATGTATGCAAACCGAGGCTGACATGCCAAGGTAATGCATATAGGAATGTATCACCAATGATACAAACACTTCTATTCATCCATAGGACCGTTCCTCTCCTTGTTGCATATTTGTTATTCGCTCGGGTGCAGCACTTCACTGAAGGCACTCTTTTGGCAGGCTATGCAGCATTGTTGTGTGCTTGAGCAATGGAGGCAAAGTCTCCCACCTCTGTGTAATTTCAATAAGGACCTTATTTATCTCCCTCAAAATGTCCATAATGCCCTCGGCTGAATCAACAGTTGGTGTACACAAGATCCAGGCTCAGACAATGTCCCCATCTCTGCAGATTCCTCTGTATAATTAATTCCTGGTAACATGTCTCTAAACCCACAATTCTCCACCTTGAATAGGAGTTACTATGTAAGTGCCAAACTCTGGATTTATATTTTCACTTACATTCCAAAGAAATAATTTCTGTAAATTCTATCATATTTGTTGCTATACTGTGTGACTGTTTGTGTGACTTAGTCTGGTACTGTAGAAACCCCTATTGGTTATGATTACTTCCACATTAACTCTCAAATTCATGCAGCGATATTGACAACTTAATATAGTTGTCAGTATCCCTGCAGGAACTCTAAGTAATAAAACACGTTGTAATGTACCATAAGTAACTCCCAGCCTTAATTCCCCGTCATCAGTGCTATTGAAAATGTTTTAGTATATTCATTATTTCATAGACATGCATCATTAAACTTTGTCGACCCTAATCCAGTAACACCAACTTTGACTTGAATATATGTTAATTTACTGAATAGTAAAACCTCAGCATCGGATTGACTGCTAAACACTTCCAAATTCGTAGAACACCACCATTTCTATGTCCTAGATATTCTAAGTCTGATTTGATATTGAACTACTTCTTTCAGTGAAATGTCAATTTCCAGCGTTGCCCCTTAAATGCAATCTTGTCGCCTCCTTTACAGGAACATAAAATGTATTTCTTCTTGAACTAAGAAAGTGTGCCATACATATTCTCAGTTACACTAGGGGGCCAAACTTACTAAAATGGGATTCGCTAAAAAGTGGTAAAGAATTGCACACTAACATTTTGTGAATCAAATCTGATGATACTAACCAGCCTATTAACGAATAGTTCAGTTCGCAAAATAGGTATTCACAGGGGGGGTCGCAGTATGATCTGCCTAATTAATTACTATTAGGCAGGTCACAATTTACAACCACCAGCGATTAGCTACCGTCAAAAAGTTGGTGGCCTACAGGGGACAGCAGACCACCCAGTGATCGCATTACAAAATGTAAACCGTTCAGTTTTTTTAAAGCAGAATAATTTCCATAAAGGAAATGCTTCTGCTTTGAAAAAGAAAACGCGTTTCCTCATTAAAAAACTTGAGTGAGAGTTGCCAATGAACCCCTGAACCATTGCTTACTCCCCTCGAAATTGCCACCATGATGCCCAAAGCGGAAGGGGTCAGAAGGAGACGAATCAGCCAGCATCCAAACTTTAAAGTAAGTAAATGATCAATGGTTTACTTCCAGAATTAAGGCCACAAACCATTGATAAATACTTTACGAACGTGCAATTTAGACAAATACAAAATACACACCCCTTCCAAACTATGATTCAGTAGGGATCAAAAACCACATTGTGCAATCAGAAAAACCTTTGGATAGAGCGTTTTTGGGAGGTGCAAGAGTTGACTTTGTGAATTGCAGGGATGACTTGGTGAATCACAGAGGTCACTACTGCAAAACTCCTTTGTACATCTGGCCCTATGTAGCTATTTCCATTTAGTAGTAAACAAGGTATTCTTTGAGTAAGTTAGAAGACCATTTAGAGCAGGCTACATTAAATTGAAACTTGCCCTTTCACAGGTATATATAAGGTGAGACCTGAAGAAGGGAACCTTATGTCTCCCCAGCCAGGCTGACACCTAAGCCAGTTGGATGGGAACTACTCACAGGATGGGTTTTGAGTGACCACAGAGGAGGAGACTGCTCATTTCCCCGGCCACAACTCTGAATGAGCACACAGACTCTGAACAAGGGAGGAACTGTTTCACCATCTTGAATGTTATGAGTAAGGTGCACTGTGGGATTCTTTTCAGTAGGATATACATGAACTGATGAAAAATGGGTCGGGTTGTACCTAGGAACTTTTCCCCGTTGGTTAGGGAGTGTCAAGACGTTAAACACCCACTGGCTAGTGCCAACCATAAATGTGGCACCATAAGGAACCCTGTTTAAAACACTTTCTGGACCTGTGGAAGAAAAGAAGAAGGACTACACCTACTGTTTGAGACCTGTGATAAGATCTGAAGGGATAGATATAATCCCACTTGTACACTAGACAAGAAAGTGGAGTCCATGGACGAGTTGGCCGACCACCTATGTGACTACAGAGCCACAACAGGCTGTAAGATTCGTTTTTCTGAGGTATACACCTGACCAGTTACAATTGGACCTGGACTGAATCCTGCTCATGACCTCTGCTGGAGTGAGCCATCTCCCCCCCAAGTGCTATCTCTGACTTTCTAGAACCGTTGGCTTTCTCTAACTGGACTTCTCCTACTAACTCTGAGAAGTTGTGACTTAATATTACTACGAGATTTCTGGAGGACCAGGACCACCCACTGGAGCCAATCCTGTGAAGAAGTGATCTTCCTGGGCTAAAGAAATAGGCTTGCTCTGCTTCGGGCTAATCCACAGCATAAAATCCATTTTTGCAGGACCTTGGTGAAAGAGTAATACGAACGGCAAAAACAAGGATAAGTCCCACCATAGAAATTAGACCCAGAGAAAATACGAAAGGTACCCATCTGATGCAACAACTTCTCTGGGTGCAAAATTTGATTGGCTTCAATTGGAACTCTTAACTTTGGTGAGACTGAACACAGCCTGCTGTGAAAGAATCCGACCTCCATTTTGCAGAGTGAGCCAGAATATAAAGTCATTGATCAGGCAATACCACTGCCTCGTTCTCTATTTGCCGATATTTTCACTCAAAACTTTAAACACTCTTCTCTCTGGTTCCATTCATTGGGTTTTTGGTGTTTTTCTCATTATTTTGTTCATTAAAATATAATCCTTGCCCTAATTAAGTTTGGGATTTTTATTCCCTGATTGTTAATGATCAAACACTTGATGCTTTATCATGACAGATTGCGGCATATACATTTTTTCATGGGAAGCCTCTTGGAAAAAATGGCAACATATACAGAATTTGCATGTAATGCATTGTTTCAGAGACAGTTACTGCACCTCTTAAGTACCTTATCCCAAGGTAATTGTATTTACCAGGTGGGTTAAATATCTCACATTCATCCTGCCTAACTGTAATTGGTTCCTTACTATTGCAATGTTCCTAGGCAAATAACTAAGTTTGATGGATCCAAATTTATCAAATAGAAGACCAAATATGCCTCTCCCAAGACATGATATGGTAAAACATTTACTCACATTCTTGAATGACACATAGAATAGTGGATTAAGATCATGCACCTGTGAGATTATCATCAAGAGATTTACTGTGGTAGGCTGGGGAGCTTCAATACCATTTGTAGCAAATTCAACTTTTCGGCATGGTCATCCAAGAATTTTTGCCTTTTTCAGGACCCTGGTTTTGTTGGCTGTAGGACTCTGTGCACTTTGCCAATGCTAAACAATAGTAAAGTGCATGTGCATTCTACCAGAACTTGTACCGTTCATTGTAACTCTCTATTTGGTCTTGGATTCTTCCCTATAAGATTTCAAATGTCAACAAACATTTCCTCTTAACCCCAGATGGCTTCAAGCCTAAATTTTATTAGACAATGATAACTAACCCAGCTGTATTTTTTATACATTTTTACATTTTCATGATGTTTCTCTTTTTATCAAATCTCAAGATAAATTGCATCATTACATTACAAAATATATTTCATACACAATCAAATATACATTGTCCAGTCATTACAAACCCCACTCGTCTCCTACACCTCATATACACACCATTCACACAAACTCAAACAGACTCATAGCAATAATCCCTATGGTCTCCAGGATATCCTAAGCGATCCACCAAGGAGATCATTATTTTTCCACAGACATCATGTGGTCTCCAGGATATCCTAAGCGATCCACCAAGGAGATCATTATTTTTCCACAGACATCATGGCTGGGGGCTCATGAAATTCTCAAGGTCAATGCACATTTCGGTGGCAATACTAATTTCTAACCACCGTCCTCAAGACCTAAACCAGTCTATCTTCTTGCCAATATTCTAAGAATATTCCAAGACCAGACTATGCACCGTTCACATGTTCATTCTGTTTTTATCACTGTATACAATACATAAGGGGTGAAGAGGAAAAAATGATACCACCCATAAATATACATCTATGCAGTCAGACAATACAAAACAGATGAGGAAGAGGTTCTCAGAGCAGAGGTGTCTGGTCAGTGTTTAGAACTATATGCTGGGCCTTGATTGTTTAGTTCTTTGTAAGTGTGTTTGATGAGCTTGAAGAGGGCTTGTTTGTGAATAGTGATCCACTGGAGGTACTCGAGATGTTTGGATATGTGAGTGCTCAGATCTAGTTTGAGAGTGAGTCTGTTTGCTTCGTTCTGTATGACTAGGAATTGCTTGGTGATTTAAGAGGTGATGTCGACGTAGAGGTAGTTGCTGTGGTCCAGCCTGCTGGTAATCAGGGCTTGAGTAAAGGATCTAAGGGTGTCCAGCAGGTGATGTTTGAAAACTTTTTTGAAGAGCTTGAGGGTATGGAAGAAGATGAATGTGACCATACTTACTTGGTTAGATATCCTCATTTGCTTGTTGATCATGATCCCTAGGTGCCTGGCCAACTTGGACAGTCTTGGTGTTGGCCCTAACTCTGAGGGCCACCAAACTTAGAACCAGTGATAGGTGTCTTTTACAAGTACTTCTGTTTTGTCTGTGTTCATTTTTAATCAGCTGATTTTCATTCTGTGTGTGACCTTGGAAATGCAGCTGATTAAGTTTGCTTAGAAGTTCAATGTATCTTCTAAGAGGAAAAGTGTGGGGCTAATTGAATAGCCTTAAGGGACGCTACATATCAAGCTGGAGGCAATAGACAAGTATGATATACTGACTGGAAGCATCCTGAGAGGAAGGAGCTGACCTACTGGCGTGGTGATCTGCAGATTCCAGTCTTGTGGAGGAGTTGGATGAGGATGGGTTGGGACACAGTTTTGAAATCAGCCAAGAGGTCAAATAGGATGAGTGTTGCTGTGTACCCTTTGCCCATGAGGAGGATGATATATGTGGCAGTGATGGGGGCAGTGTCAGTTATATGGAGGGGTCTGCACCTATATCCATAAAACAGTCAAAGGCCCCATAATCAATTAATGACTAAATATGCAGTGGACCTCTTGGAGTGGTATTCCTACAGTGGGCTAATAATTGGTCTAAAAAAAAGAGAATCCCGTATCCTGATTAAGGCTGGACTTGGGTTTGCCATTTATGATCGAGCCAACTGGTTTCCCAGTCCCTGGAGGAAATTAAGAAAAAAAGGAACTTGCTTTACCACATTAAAGGGACATACATTCTCTTGTTCTCATTCCTCTAGAGCAAAGGTTTTCCTACATTAATAATTTGCATTGGTTCGTCTGTAAAAGCCTCAGGCTGAGAAACTGTTTCCTTTCTTGGAGGTGCTCGAAAATGTTTCAGCATCCGTCTCCTTTTAAAGAAATGCTTTATTTTTTGGAGTTTTCTTTGTAAAGCAAAAACAATCAGATAATTAAAGCAATCCTTAAATAGGGATGCCCTTACTACCAAGGCTTCTGCCTCAAATGAGAATAAGCGACTGATAAACTAAACCAGTTCTAGAGGCCCTTGTTTGCTTGTTAATAACCCCCCATGGGCTTACTGTTTAGCTTGTCTTTTACTGACTTTAGCCTTACAATCTATTAGGAATAGGTTATTATCAGGGCCACTGGAATTATGCGATTTTTCAGATGAAGCTTTTCCACATAAGAATGGATTTGCCATACTTGACACATAATCCCATCATGTGCTTCAGAATTTGCTGGTGTTAATCAAAAATGTTGTACCACTCTTGGTTAGAAGATGCAATTAACATATTAGTTCTCCAAAAAAAAGCAACAAATAACAAACGGCATCATTCTAAACCTTGGTACAATAAAAGGCTTAAACAGAAAAACCAATATGCCAGTAACTAGAATGCAGCTGGAGACAGTACTACAATCACAGAGATAGAGAGCTCTATTCCAAATCTCTAGATGACTATAAACAAATGATTTTCAAAGAAAAATCTGCCTTCTTTCCCCAAAAAAATGAATCAGCCAAAGATGCTGTTAAGGAATTATTCAAAACAGTCATGCTGCTCTTAAAACATTGGAAAATAAAAATACTACGGCCACCCAAAGCATTTGGAACATACTGCCTTCTTTCTTCCAAGCTAAGGTTGGGCCATTACTAAGCGGCCCTGAGCTGTTAACCAGCTTCCCTCCATTGATCCCTGAAAACCTGCTCCAACTCATTGAATCAGCAAACTCAGGAGCCCCAGATAATCCCTGCCCCAAAATATCCTTAAACAAACTCGTGAAATATTATCCGATCACCTCACCTCACAAACATTTTTAATGAAATGCTTGAAAAAAACTGATCTCCTACTGACCCATGTAACTATTGGCCAATCTATAGTTTGCCACTCAACAATTAACTTCTTTCATCAATGCTAATCATGTCCTTTTGCTGGCAATTTGGCTTTAGAAGCCAACACAGTACAGAGACCGCATTCATAGTGGCATCCGACAAGATAAGTGTTAGACCTGACACCCATGGCGTGGTTTTTCCCCCATCTTTTTGCCTCTGACTCATGTATTTTTGATGCTGTGCTGGATTTCATTTTTGCTGGTTTAGATGTTTTGGACACTCTGCCACTGCTGATCAGTGCCAGAGTGTAAGTGCTCCCTCTGTAAATTGCCATATTGATTAAATATACCTGATTGGCATATTTGCATCACCATGAAGTCCCTAGTAAAGTGCACTGTGTGTGCCAGGGCTGGTGATGACAGATGCTACTAGTGGGCCTGCAGCGCAAATTGCGCCACCCACATGAGTAGCCCTAAAGTGGTGTCTCAGGCCTGCCAGCGCAGGGCCTGTGTGCAGTCAGTGGACTGCCCTGTCCCCCTGGCCAGTGTCACCACTGGCTGGGCCTAACCCTTCCCTGTCTGTGCACATCAGTCACCCCTATGGAAGGCTCAGGGTACCCCCCTGGGCAGGGTGCAGTGTATGGATAAGGTAGAGCATGTACTAGTGCAGGTCACATGCTCTGGTAGTGGGCAGCAGCCATTTTGTGCGCTCACTGCTGTAAGGCTATCTTGCTCCATAGAATAACATGGGGGAGGCTGGTCCCAATGGATCCCAGCCTATCTTCTCATAAGAACAAGATGGGACATAAGTGAAAGATATCCCTGAACTCAGAATTTAATAACACATCTTTTAGTGAAGGTTGTTTTTGAATCCTGTGTTTGAGAATAACACTTTTAGAAAGTGGCTGTTCTCTTGTCTAAACCTTTCTGTGTGCCTGGGTCTGTTTGTGGAATGCCTGTCTGGTCTGAGGGTGACAGGGGCTGCAGAGCCCCCGGAGGGAGGGGGTCGGAGTCAGCCCGTGGATGAAAGGCCACATCTGCTGCCAGGGAGGCGGGAGAAGATAGCGCCTGGTAGTGAAGGGCTGTGCCTGCCTGACCACCATGCTGGCTCCCCCTCCTGCCGGCCAACTGTCACCTCAGACCCTGAAGCTGTCAGGAAGAAGAAAAACAGAAACACCCAGCGCTCCACAACCCCCAGAACTGGTTTAGACCGGGCTCAGGGCCCACGTGCACAAAGACTTCAAAGGACTTCAAAGACTTTGAGGGGTATAAGGGAAGGACCCCTGACTACAGAAGATTAGATTCTAAGACTCCGCAATCAAGAAGGAACCTCTGCTGGAAGAAGGACTGCTGGAGAACTAAAGGAAGATTGTGTTGCGGTGTGCTCTAAGGGCTGACCTGTTCTGCTGTTGCAACTGAAAGCTGAGGAGGAGAAAGGGACTTTTGCTGTGTGCTGTGACCCTACCTGCTTGAAACTGCAAGACTTTGCTGTGTGCTGTGTCTACAAACTTAAATCTCCGAGGGCCTGAGAAGAGCTGGCCCCCTGTCTGCAACCCAGGGACATAAAGGTTGCCCAAGGACTACAAGACTCTGCTGTGCCCCCTGAAGCTGCTGCGTGGTGAAAAGATCGTGAAACACTGTAATTGGGCTGTGTAGCGCACTGGCTGCTCTCTAATCTGAGTGAGGGCGCCGCGCTGATCCAGCCTGCCGTGTGGCTGAGATTGACGTGTTCATCGACACGTGTGGGGTGAAGATCCGAGGTTTGTGGGCCCCTACAGTGCCAGGCGCATTGAAAACCACTGTGTGCCGCTTTTTCCGCCGCTGCCCGGGGCCAGGAAATCCCCCGAAGGGGCTGCTCGTGAAAGGAGGCTGCCGCGGCAAAGATCGGAGCCGCCGCGCCCCCATTGGCTGGAGGAGCCGAGCCCCCTCACCAACGCCGCGACGGGATAGGCCCGTGCGGCGCAGCATCATCGCCGTGGCTGAGCAGTGATTGGGCGAGAGGCGGAAGCGTCACGACAAGCCGTCCCGGGAGCCGCACTGCCATTGGCTGACTCCCGGGTGTACCAGAGGCTCGTCACAGGAGCCGCGACGGGATTGGATGCCTCAGCAGAAGCTCTGAGAGGGCCGAGGAATTGCCGGGATCACCGCCGGGACCGGGGAAGACTGACCCGACCTCGCCGAGGGATCTGGAGAAGTGCTCGAGCCCCCGGCCTGCCGTCTCTGCTCCCCGCCGCTCCCCGAAGGATTGAGAGCGGGCGGAGAGCCTGCTGAGACCGGCCGGGCCCGAGCGCGAGTGAGCGCTCCCCAGCGAGGTGCACCTGAGGCAGGAGAAGTGCCGGGGGAGGGAAAAGGAGTCCCCCCGGCCCTCGGGAGAGACGCGCTTAGGATTCTCAGCGGTAGGGGATGATTCCTGTGGCACATGTTGGCATCCACCTTGTTTTCCTTGCTCGTTTTTAGAGCTAATATAAAGTCAATCAGTATTACTCGTTTTTGATACCGAGGGACTAGAGACTTGAGACTATATTTCTTTGTATATATTGAGAACTTCCTGATGACACCTGCAACCATTAAGATTAAGTGCAACGTATTCTTGAAAAAGTGATTATAGTGCAAATGCTTTATTTACCTGCTGAAACTAGATAAAGATATATATATTTTTATAAAATATACTTACCTGTGTGGTCTCAGTTTGTGGTGGATTGGGGATTGTTGTTGGGTTAAGTGCAAATATTATACACATTGCCTTGGGGATAAGCCTGCCTGCTCGCGCCAAGCTACCTAGAGGGAGAGCGGAGGTTGTCTACCATGTGTATTCCTTCACCCTGACTAGAAGCAAGGGTCCCTACTTGGTCTAAGGTACTTACCTCTGCCAACTAGAGACCCCAAGATCTAACATTGTTGGACAGCGGTGCGTATTCTGAACTAATAATTGCACTTGACCTGCAGTGATTTCTTGTACATCACTAGTCTAGTTTAGCAGCACAGGTTGCGCAAGATTTTTTCTTTTTGGTGAAACCTTTTAGTTGAAAAGGTTAGGAAGCATCATGTCTCAGAAAGCGCCAAGCGTGAGTGTAGAAGTAGAAGTGGAATTTGAAATCCAGGAGTTGTTCATCTATAACAAGGAGCAACTGAGAAAATTCTGCAAACAGCTTGAATGCCCAGTAAGGGGCAGCGCAAACAAGGAAGAGCTAAGGAAAGCTCTGAGGGCCTGGTGGGAGGCCAAACATGGTGATCCAGAAGCTGCTACTGGAGAGGAAGGCACACAGGAGAATGCTTTTGTGTCCAGTGAGTTGCCAGTGAGGAAGCCAGCGTCTAGGGCTGGCAGCAACCACTCCAGTAGGATTATTTCTCCAGAGGAGCTGGAGGAGAATCAGAGAGCTAGGGCCCATGAGATTGAGCTTTTTAAGCACAAAGCACAGGCAGATGAGAGGAGACTGCGCCTTGAAACTGAGAAAGAGGCGCAGGAGAGAAGAAAGGATCTGGTACAGAATTATCAGAGGGGTGAGGATATTTATGCGTGGTTCCGAGCGTATGAACTTGCCTTAACGATGAATGAAGTGCCTGAGAAGAATTGGGGGGCAGGATTGTGGAAGCATTTTGAGGCCTCTGGGAGGGATGTTTTGGCACCCTTAGAAGCAGCAGGTACTTTATCCTACCTCGCTATGAAGGAGGCTTTGTGCCTCAGGTATGGCCTCACTTCAGAACAGTACCGCCAGAAGTTTAGGAACTTCAGGAAGCTTAATTCAAGTACTTGGGTGGAGTGTGTGAGTATGTACACGCGTGCACTGGAAGGTTGGATAAAGGGCAGCAAAGTTACTGATTATGTGGGGTTGTGTCACTTGATTAGTTGGGAGCACTTAAGTAGTTTATGTGTTCCAGAGCTGCGCCAGCATCTTTTGGATAGCAAGTTAACTGATCCCAGTGAGCTTGCTAAAGAGGCGGACCGCTGGACTAGCACCAGGGTCCACAAGGGGGTGGTAAGTACCCCAGCCAAAGGTGGACAGGGTCCCCCGCAGAAGAGTGGGGGGACACGGGTAATCAAAAGGAGTCTTCTAAAGGGCCCCAAAATGGTTCCCAAGAGAAGGTGTCTCAACCCCCCAAGCCTAAGAAGTCCTGGCCCCAAAAGGGCCGCAGGACAAAAGGGCCCCGCCTACTTGCTATGCCTGTAGGGAGGTGGGGCACATTGCCCCCAAATGTCCAAAGAAGAACTCAGCACCCACTGGTGCCCCAGCACCGGCGTTAGCCAGTGTAGCTTTGGGAGGGGATTTGATTTCTAGTGGGGAGGAGGGGTTAGCATTGATGACCCATGTCTCTCTAGGAGACCAAGAGATGGCCCAGGAAACCTTGCTGCCCCAAAACACTAAGAAATACGGGCAGAAGGTGACCATCAATGGACAGGAAATAGAGGCTCTGAGAGACACAGGGGCCAGCGTGACATCTGTCAGGTGTCGGTGGGTGTCTGAAGAGCAAATTGTTCCCAAGGTACTCCGGCCTGTGGTGGCATCTGACAGTTCAGTGCGCTACTGCAAGTTGGCAAATGTTTCATTTGAATGGGGAGGAGTCTCCGGTATTTTGGAAATTGTTGTAAGTGATGCCTTGCCTGTAGATTGTCTATTAGGTAATGACCTGGAGAGCTCCCCATGGAAAGATGTGGAGCACAGGACTCACTTGGAGATGTTGGGTTTGCCTGCGTGGATCTGTGTGTCCACCCGTGCAATGACAGCCAGAGAGGGCGGTCTAGCAGAATTGGAGCCTGGAACAATGGCCCAGGAACCTGCCAAGAGAGGAAGGGGTAGAGGGTGCGGGAAACCAGCCCCCACTGTTCCCACGGTCCAGGAGGAAGCAGACCCTGAGGGGGATGCCCTGGAACCTACAGGGGAGCAGGTGGCCGAACTGGGGGAATTGCCTGAGCTGTCCCAGTGGCAGCAAGAGGGTGGTCCCTCCAGGGAGGAATTCTGCCAGGCTCAGAAGGAGTGCCCTTCTCTCATTGGTGTGCAGCAGCAGGCTGCAGACCAGGCAGCAGGCCTGGGGTCCAAGGAGCATTTGATCTACTGGGAGGATGACTTACTTTATAGTGAGCCTAAGTTCGCTGAGCCCGGTGCAGCCCGTGTGCTGGTAGTACCCGAGCGCTTCAGGAACTTCCTACTGGGTCTGGCTCATGACGTGCCTCTCGCAGGACATCTGGGGCAAGACAAGACCTATCACAGGCTTGTCACCCATTTCTACTGGCCCCAGATGAAGAAGCACGTCTCTGCCTTTTGTAAATCTTGCCAAACTTGCCAGGCCAGTGGCAAGAGCGGAGGGAAGTGCGTGGCACCCCTCCAGCCCTTTCCTGTGGTGAGCACCCCTTTAGAGCGGGTGGGCATTGACATCGTGGGGCCCCTGGACCCCAAGACAGCCCTAGGTAACAGGTTTATCCTGGTCTTGGTGGACCATGCCACTCGGTACCCGGAAGCCATCCCGCTCAGGACAGTCACAGCCCCAGTGGTGGGCCGTGCCCTGATGCGGATCTTTTCCCATGTGGGGTTCCCCAGGGAGGTGGTCTCAGACAGGGGGACAAACTTCATTTCTAGGTATAAGAAGTCCCTGTGGGATGAGTGTGGGGTGACATACAAATTCACCACTCCTTACCATCCTCAAGGAAATGGGTTGGTTGAAAGATTCAACCGCACATTGAAGGGCATGATTATGGGCCTGGAAGAGCCCATTTATTTATTTTATTTATTTTATATGCTTGTATCGCGCCTGAATAGACCCCCGAAGGGGTATCTCCGCGCTTTTGCCAACAGAAGGAACATAGATTATCCCAGTTCATGTTAGAAAGTAACTGAGGGAATGAAGAATATTTAACTACTTGTAAAAAGATGGGTTTTGAGGGTTTTTCGGAAGGATAGGTGATTAGTGATAAGTTTTAGTGTTTGTGGAAGAGAGTTCCAGAGAGCAGGTCCAGTGTGTGCCAGAGCACGGCCTCCTTGGCGAGATTTTTTAATTCTGGGAACCTGTAACAGCTGGAGGTTGCTGGATCGTAAGGAGCGACCTGGGACATAGGGTTGGAAGGCCTTTGTTAGATATTTGGGCCCCTTTCCTATCAGACATTTGTGGATAGATAGAATCATAGACCCCCCACCATCCAGTGTCATCCTGATGTTGTTGGTCACTGCTAGGAGGGCTGATTCGGTGCTGTGATTAGGCCTGAACCCAGATTGTGAATGGTCCAGGCCTTCCGCTGCCTCGATATGATTTGATAGGTGGGTGTTCACGTGCTTCTCTGTCATCTTACCGATGTATGGTAGGAGGGAGATGGGCCGAAGGTTAGAGAGATCTGTCCAGGGGGAGGCCGCTTTTTTCCTTATTGGGTTTACCACCGCAAACTTCCATTCCCTTGGGACTTGTCCTTCAGTCAGTGAGATGTTCATTACAGACTGGATGGAGGGTCCCAAGAGGGTGATCAGAGGGGCGACCATTTTTGCAGGGAGGTAGTCATTGGGAGAACCGGTTTTTATGTGGTTGATGAGGGTTGGCAGGTCTAAATCACTGACTGGAGGGAAGGTAATGAGTTTTTATTCTGTGTGGGTGGGTCATTGGGGAGGGAAGTCGTGGTTCCTGCACCCCTAGAGGCTAAAATTTTGTTGTAGATGAGATTAATTTTGTCCTCAAAGAACATAGAAATCTCATCACAAAGTGTTTGTGAAGCATCATCGGGGCTCTCACTAGCTGTGGGTTTTACAAAACTCTGTAAGATTTTAAACAATTCCCTTGGACAGTTGCCTGCCTCTGCAAGTTGTAAGGAGAGATTGTTTTTCCTCGCTTGCTTTATGTTTTTATAATAGATTGACTGGACCTCTTGGAAGATTTTCCTTTCCTTTTCATTTTTAGATTTCCTCCATGCTTTTTCTAACCGCCTACATTTCTGTTTTTCTATTCTAAGATCTAGAGTGTACCATTTTTCTTGTTTGGTTGGAGAATACTGCTTATGGAGTTTTAAAGGAGCCAAGGTGTCGATGGCTAGCTTAAGTGAATTATTAAATTTTTCCAGTGCAGTGTCTACTGAATCTTCATCTGTAAATGATGGTTGTTGCCAGTTTTCCCGCAATTTTTCCACTGATATTTTGTGCCATTGGCGGCGCAGAATTGGCGGGGGCGGTGTTCTGTGCAATTGTTTAATCGGTCCAGCCAGATGGAACTCGATCAGAAAATGATCTGACCAGTGGACTTCTTTGGCGGGTAAACATCTTATTTTAGTACAGTTGGTGAATAGAGAATCCAGGGTATGACCACCTGTGTGGGTAGCACCACTATTTATTGCATTTAGCCCAAGGTTAGACAGGTCTTCTGTTAGTAGGATTGTTTCAGGATGTGCAGGATTATCCATGTGTATATTGAAATCCCCAAGGAGGATAAAATCCTCCTTGGCTTTAATGTGTGGGGCTAGTAGCTCCAGAAGGGATAGAACAAAGTCTGGATTGGGGCCTGGTGGGCGGTACACTAGTGCGCCTTTCCAGGAAATGTTACTTGCTAAATTGATCTTAAAGATCATAATTTCCAGTTGAGGACTAGACATGTGTTCTAAAATTGCTACCTTATATGTGTCTTTAAATATGATGGCTAATCCACCACCAATTTTATTCGCCGGTCAAAATGTATGATCTTGTAGCCTGATGGGACCCCTAGTGTTATTGCTGTTACCGTGTGTGGTTTCATCCAGGTTTCGGTAAAAAAACATATATCAGGCTGCATAGTGAAGATAAGATCCCAAATCTGCAGCTGATGTTTTGGGAGGGACCGTACATTTAAAAGGAAGCATTTTAGTTCCGCTGGAGGTGTTACTTTAGAAACATTCTCGTTGGTGCTCTTCCTTACCGCATGTGATTAAAAACAACATTGTAGGCACGAGAAACAGCCCTCAAGCTGTTTACAGGGTAATCGAATGTCACAGTTTCCCATAGGTTGTAGAAGACGAAGAGTTTTGGCGGGGTATGTAATGATTCTCGGGCCTGCGGTGTCAGGGTCCATAGTGGTTGGGCCCATAGCCCCTATGCCTCGTACTGTCGCGGACGGGCGCAGACGGGCAGCTCTTTGGCTGGTCTTCGGCGTCGCTTCGGCGACGCTGCGCGCGATCGCTGCGCGCTTATAGGGGGCGATGGCTAAATAGGCCCTCAAGAAGCATCCACTAGAGCGCTAACCGCTCGGGAGGTGCCCCCGCAGGAAGTGACTGGCTCTCCCTGACCCGCCCTCCGCGCAACGGTAATGGCTACTGCGTCGGACCGGGGCGGGCAGGAGTAAAGACGAGCACAGGCTTCTAGGCTTACTGTGAGTATTCCCTCCCCCTTGTAATCAGGGTAAGAAAGGTGGTACAGATCGCACAAAAGCAGCAAGTGTGGCGATTTTACAATGCGTGCAAATTAATTGAGTGAGTTTTTAAAAATGAGTAAACAAGTTAAAAGTTCCGTTTTGCATTTAACACAGAGACATCGTTTTTAAATCAACAATGAATTTTAAAATTATGCAGGCAGTTCACGTTTCTTAAAAGCATCAGTACTCAATACAGCGCGAGGCACGTTCGTATTTCCTTCAGCAAGCAAAGCAGAATGGGGACTCTGCAACCGTCTCCCTTCCCCATGAGGCGGAAATGGGACGTCTTGTTACCATGCCTGTTGTTTGCCTACAGGGAGGTGCCTCAGAAATCCTTAGGGTTCAGTCCCTTTGAGTTGCTGTATGGCCACCCTGTCAGAGGGCCTCTCACTCTGGTGAAGGAGGGGTGGGAGAAATCCCGTGGGAAAACCCCTCAGGATGTGTTCAGCTATGTGCTGGCCATTCGCAACCAGACCAAGCGCTTCAGGAAGCTCGCTCAAGAGAACCTGGAGGCTAGCCAGGCGGAAATGAAGAGGTGGTATGACCAGAACACTTCTCTGGTTGAGTTCCACCCTGGTCAGAAAGTGTGGGTGATGGCGCCAGTGGAGCCTTGTGCGCTCCGTGACAAGTGGTCTGGGCCATATGAGGTGGTGGAGCGCAAGAGCGAGGTTACCTATTTGGTTAACCTGAAGACTCCCAGGCAGCCCCTGAGAGTGCTACATGTGAACCGCCTCAAGCCCCACTTTGAGAGGTCTGAAGTGACTATGCTCATGGCTACAGATGCTGGAGGGGAGGAGGATAGTGATCCTCTCCCTGACCTCCTGGCAGTCAAGGGTCAAGATGGGTCAGTGGATAGTGTGGTCCTCTCCCCCACCCTGACCCCAGAGCAGCAGGTGGACTGTCGCCAAGTCTTGGGTCAGTTCACCCCCCTGTTCTCCCTGACCCCAGGTGTCACCAAGTGGTGCGTCCACGATGTGGACACTGGAGACAGTCTGCCTGTGAAACAGAAGTTTTACAGAGTGGCTGACAAGGTCAGAGCCAGCATCAAGGAAGAAGTTTCCAAGATGTTGGCGCTAGTGGTTATTGAGCCCTCCAGCAGCCCCTGGGCTAGCCCAGTGGTCATAGTGCCTAAGAAAGCTGCTACCCCAGGTGGCCCTCCAGAACTCCGGTTCTGCGTGGACTACCGTGGGCTCAATGCGGTCACCAAGACGGACGCGCACCCCATCCCCAGAGCTGATGAACTGGTGGATCGGTTGGGAACTGCCCAGTACCTGAGCACTTTTGATTTGACTTCAGGGTACTGGCAGATTGCCTTAACTGAGGGGGCCAAGGAGAGGTCAGCATTTTCAATGCCAGAGGGGCACTTCCAGTTCCGTGTCATGCCCTTTGGGTTGAAAAATGCCCCTGCTACAATCAGAGATTGGTCAACCAGGTACTGGCGGGGCTGGAGCAATTCAGCGCAGCCTACCTGGATGACATTGCTGTGTTCAGTTCCACTTGGGAGGAACACCTGCAACACCTCACTGAAGTGTTGAAGGCTCTGCAGAAGGCAGGCCTCACTATCAAGGCCAGTAAATGCCAGATAGGGCAGGGATCGGTGGTGTACTTGGGACACCAGGTAGGGAGCGGCCAGGTGGCGCCCCTACAGGCAAAGATTGATACCATTCTGGCTTGGGAGCCCTCCCAAGACTCAGACTGAGGTGAGAGCCTTTCTAGGTCTCACCGGGTATTACAGACGGTTTGTCAAAGGTTATGGCACCATTGTGGCCCCTTTGACAGAGCTGACATCTAGAAATCAGCCCAGGAAAGTGAATTGGACTGAGGCCTGTCAAACTGCTTTTGACACCCTCAAAGCTGCCATGTGCACAGCATCGGTGCTTAAGGCACCTGACTTTTCCAGTGAGTTCATTGTGCAAACTGACGCTTCAGAGCAAGGCGTGGGACCAGTACTCTCACAGATCAATAATGAGGGCGGAGACCAACCAGTGGCTTTCATTAGCCGGAGGCTAATCCCCAGGGAACAGAAATGGAGTGCCATTGAAAGAGAAGCTTTCACTGTGGTCTGGGCTCTGAAGAAGCTGAGGCCCTACCTGTTTGGGACTCACTTCCGTGTTCAGACCGACCACAGGCCCCTCAGATGGTTAATGCAGATGAGGGGTGAGAATCCAAAACTGTTGAGGTGGTCCATTTCCCTACAGGGGATGGACTTTACGGTGGAGCACCGCCCTGGTACAGAACACGCCAATGCTGATGGTCTGTCCAGATTCTTCCGCCTTAGTGATGAGGACTCCCAAGAGGTTGGGTAGTTCTCCCCACTTTCAGCTGGAGGGAACACGTGTTAGACCTGACACCCTTGGCGTGGTTTTTCCCCCATCTTTTTGCCTCTGACTCATGTATTTTTGATGCTGTGCTGGATTTCGTTTTTGCTGGTTTAGATGTTTTGGACACTCTGCCACTGCTGATCAGTGCCAGAGTGTAAGTGCTCCCTCTGTAAATTGCCATATTGATTAAATATACCTGATTAGCATATTTGCATCACCATGAAGTCCCTAGTAAAGTGCACTGTGTGTGCCAGGGCTGGTGATGACAGATGCTATTAGTGGGCCTGCAGCGCAGATTGCGCCACCCACATGAGTAGCCCTAAAGTGGTGTCTCAGGCCTGCCAGCGCAGGGCCTGTGTGCAGTCAGTGGACTGCCCTGTCCCCCTGGCCAGTGTCTCCACTGGCTGGGCCTAACCCTTCCCTGTCTGTGCACATCAGTCACCCCTATGGAAGGCTCAGGGTACCCCCCTGGGCAGGGTGCAGTGTATGGATAAGGTAGAGCATGTACTAGTGCAGGTCACATGCTCTGGTAGTGGGCAGCAGCCATTTTGTGCACTCACTGCTGTAAGGCTATCTTGCTCCATAGAATAACATGGGGGAGGCTGGTCCCAATGGATCGCAGCCTATCTTCTCATAAGAACAAGATGGGACATAAGTGAAAGATATCCCTGAACTCAGAATTTAATAACACATCTTTTAGTGAAGGTTGTTTTTGAATCCTGTGTTTGAGAATAGCACTTTTAGAAAGTGGCTGTTCTCTTGTCTAAACCTTTCTGTGTGCCTGGGTGCCTGGGTCTGTTTGTGGAATGCCTGTCTGGTCTGAGGGTGACAGAGGCTGCAGAGCCCCCGGAGGGAGGGGGTCGGAGTCAGCCCGTGAATGAAAGGCCACATCTGCTGCCAGGGAGGCAGGAGGAGACAACGCCTGGTAGTGAAGGGCTGTGCCTGCCTGACCACCATGCTGGCTCCCCCTCCTGCCAGCCAACTGTCACCTCTGACCCTGAAGCTGTCAGGAAGAAGAAAACCAGAAACACCCAGCGCTCCGCAACCCCCAGAACTGGTTTAGACCGGGCTCAGGGCCCACTTGCACAAAGACTTCAAAGGACTTGAAAGACTTTGAGGGGTATAAGGGAAGGACCCCTGACTACAGAAGATTAGATTCTAAGACTCCGCAATCAAGAAGGAACCTCTGCTGGAAGAAGGACTGCTGGAGAACTAAAGGAAGATTGCCTTGCTGTGTGCTCTAAGGGCTGACCTGTTCTGCTGTTGCAACTGAAAGCTGAGGAGGAGAAAGGGACTTTTGCTGTGTGCTGTGACTCTACCTGCTTGAAACTGCAAGACTTTGCTGTGTGCTGTGTCTACAAACTTGAATCTCCGAGGGCCTGAGAAGAGCTGGCCCCCTGTCTGCAACCCAGGGACATAAAGGTTGCCCAAGGACTACAAGACTCTGCTGTGCCCCCTGAAGCTGCTGCGTGGTGAAAAGATTGTGAAACACTGTAATTGGGCTGTGTAGCGCACTGGCTGCTCTCTAATCTGAGTGAGGGCGCGGCGCTGATCCAGCCTGCCGTGTGGCCGAGATCGACGTGTTCATCGACACGTGTGGGGTGAAGATCCGAGGTTTGCTGTCCCGGGAGCCGCACTGCCATTGGCTGACTCCCGGGTGTACCAGAGGCTCGTCACAGGAGCCGCGACGGGATTGGCTGCCTCAGCAGAAGCTCTGAGAGGGCCGAGGAATTGCCGGGATCACCGTCGGGGAAGACTGACCCGACCTCGCCGAGGGCTCTGGAGAAGTGCTCGAGCCCCCGGCCTGCCGTCTCTGCTCCCCGCCGCTCCCCGAAGGATTGAGAGCGGGCGGAGAGCCTACTGAGACCGGCCAGGCCCCAGCGCGAGTGAGCGCTCCCCAGCGAGATGCACCTGAGGCAGGAGAAGTACCGGGGGAGGGAAAAGGAGTCCACCCGGCCCTCGGGTGAGACGCGCTTAGGATTCTCAGCGGTAGGGGATGATTCCTGTGGCACATGTTGGCATCCACCTTGTTTTCCTTGCTCGTTTTTAGAGCTAATATAAAGTCAATCAGTATTACTCGTTTTTGATACCGAGGGACTAGAGACTTGAGACTATATTTCTTTGTATATATTGAGAACTTCCTGATGACACCTGCAACCATTAAGATTAAGTGCAACGTATTCTTGAAAAAGTGATTATAGTGCAAATGCTTTATTTACCTGCTGAAACTAGATAAAGATATATATATTTTTATAAAATATACTTACCTGTGTGGTCTCAGTTTGTGGTGGATTGGGGATTGTTGTTGGGTTAAGTGCAAATATTATACACATTGCCTTGGGGATAAGCCTGCCTGCTCGCGCCAAGCTACCTAGAGGGAGAGCGGAGGTTGTCTACCATGTGTATTCCTTCACCCTGACTAGAAGCAAGGGTCCCTTCTTGGTCTAAGGTACTTACCTCTGCCAACTAGAGACCCCCAGTCTAACAATAAGAGTAATTAGATAGAGGAGAAAACGCTGCACTACTATTGTTAGACCTTTCCGCAGCATTCAACTCAGTCAATCATACCATTCTGATTGACCGCCTCTTTTCAATACGAATCTGAGGATCATCCCTGGCCTTCCTAACGTCCTCTCTGTCCCAACTGGAGAAATGTGTGGCTTTGGAAGATTTTGTCTCCAATACGTTCACCCTTCCATGTGGAGCCCCCAAAGGGGCTTCTCTAAGTCCCACCCATTTAACCTTCATATCACACCACTGACCAAACTAGTAAAATCTTTTTGGTTCACAGTTGTATCATATGCTGACGACACCCAAATTGTGCTCTTGATCTCAGGCAACCAAGAACACACGGTTAGGAAAATCCTTCATTTCATTCCATCCAATCTCCCCCAAAAAGTTGTTACAGTCCTAGCCCTGTTCCTAAGACAAACTAGCAGAGAAACTACGCCATTTTTTTTAATGACCCCTCAAATGCTATGATGGCGATTAGGCCACTTCTCCAGACAGAGCTAGGGGGAGTGTCTGATAAAACTGAATACAAAGCTTCCTCAATTCTAGTAACATTGCCCATAGAAGACTGGCTTCCACCAGAGGACCAAGGCATAAGGGTCCTGACCCACTCTTACCAACAATCCTAGGCTAGAAAATCTAGACAAAGATCATGCAAATGAAAAGACTAGTGGGCAGGAACCTTCAACAACAATGCTTAGATCCACCTCACAGGCCCTCAACTCGAAGTATGGGGCATCTCCCACCCCCAAAACACTACCAGTAAACTCGGCCAAGGACATAATGACAGGGAAACTCTCCCCCCCAGAAACAATAACTCCAGCAAGCTAACTTGGAAGGCTCAACAACCACAGTATGGTTCTGAAGAGAACTATCCAAATCAAACCAGTAGGGCTCCGGGGCTACCAAAGGGAAATGGTCTCACTCTCTCCACAAATCTTCAGCAGTCTTCAAAAGCCACTCCCCAAGAGGCATCTAAAGCAAGGGCCTATAGCATAACCCTGTTCCATCCATACTACCACTCAACAGGAAAGGCCGACATCCTCAACTGAGGCACTATCATAACATTTCTAAAGCAGATCTTAGAACTAGCGGGGGCAACCTCAACACATCAAATCAAACATTTAAACACAAACCATGGGCAACAGAGAGATTTCACAAAGGTCACCTGGAGAAAAACGGGCATGGCAGACAAGGTACAATTGTCGTAATTTGGCAGCAACTGAGTTAGCATTTAGCTCAGCTACACGAACTTTAATTGTTAACTTGACCAAACGTGCGGGGGCCATTTTGTATTTTCTGGCTTCCATTTTGTATGAACATGCGGCCTCGTGGTCAGCATGCCCTTTTGTCCTTTCTCTATGCCAATGATCATTTACCTTTCCCAGCAACAGGCTATTTTTAGCACTGGTTAAGCTCACGCATGCGCACTCGAACATTTAGATTAATGAGTGGTCACCTCTTAGGAATGTTCTCTAAAACTGACCAGTGGTACTAAACTCCTCCCACTTGTTGGCTGTGTTCCAAAAATGCCCTTATATGTACCTAAACTGTGCAAAAGTATACCGCCTACCTTTTTATGACTGTTAAACTTGTATAAAAGAGGTCGCGCACCGATGTTCGGGGTGATACTTCTTGCATTGCCGAAGGGTGCTGTAGGAATGTACCACCACCCCATGGGGTCTTAATAAACTTGTCTTTTGCATTTCCAGTTTCCGTGCCAACTTCTATTCTATGGTGTTCGAGAGTTTTTTACAGAGTATGTAGACCTGGCGAAACCCAATACCACAAATTGGCGACCATGAAGGGACTCATCGGCAACTCGGATCCCCGAAGGAGAGGTCGTGACGAAGGATTGGAAACTCGCCATGGACGCGTACGCTGTCACTGAGTGACCCGAGTCTTGGCACCCACGGTGTTTCTTCCTTTCCTTCTGACCCGACTTCCAGGTGGCTCTGGTCCTCGACTGAGATCCTGATCGGTTGGGTTGTCGTGCAGTGCCCGTTTGGCTGATTCGATTAAGGGGCTTGGCAGTTGGAATCTGGACGTTTGAGAATATTTGGTAAGCTTGTGATTGGTAAGGTAGTCTACTGACACTTACTGTGGCTTTTTGGATTTGTTTGAGTTAGCTAACATTTGGACCTATGATTTGAGTTATATGTGGAGTGCACCTCACATAGACAGGCATGTAGAGATATTTCTCTGACTTTGTATTTGTTTGAACGGCACACCGTGTGTAAAACATATTTAAGTGCCATTTTCTGTAATATCGCGTTTTCGTGATATTGTGACATGCCTGTTCTCAGCACACTTCGAGGAATGTGCTGTTTTGGAAATGGTACCAATTATCGATTAAATGAATCTCAGCCGGCTCCCCCAGAGGGGACACCTAATCGTGAAATGTATGTAAAAATTTGGCCTTCCTCCCATAATGTATAGTACATTGTGGCATAAATATACAAAAACTGATCGTGAATTGCAATGGCCACTACATGGGTCGTTTGATCTGCGAAAGGTTCAATATGTGGAGCAGTGTTTGTTTCAGCGTAGGTCTAGATAGGATATGTTTGATTGTGTGCGTATGTGGGAGAAAGCGATGCGTGAACAAATGAAGCGTGAACAAGCCTTGGCGAACAAGGAGCAGCGAAAGGCTGCTCGTGATAAAGCTTTACAGTTGCAGGAAAAAGAATTGCAGGAACAGAAAGAGAGAGAGATTCCAGAACGTAATTTGCAAGTTAATGGTCAGTTTCCTATTCGACGTCCTCTTTATCCTGTCCTTACTAATGAATCAGATGATTTTTCATTACTAGATCGTTGCCCGCCTCCGTATGTTCCGCCTATGGCCCCAGATGAGGACTCCGACGAGGATAGTCAGGGAGATCAGCGTACCAGGTTAACTGCTGATCGAACTACAGAATTGCGCGGGTTTGCTCGTAAACTTAATACAAATTCTATAACTGTTTAAGAGATTGATGGTCTTATGTGTAAGTGGTCCGATCGAGAATGATTGTATTTTCTGGATCATTTTGGAGATGAAGTTGTTGAACGATTTAGAAAGTATTCATCTGAGTTGGAACCTAAGGATATATCAGTTGGTTGTGATAATTCTCGTAAAGGTATTTTTGTTCTTGCATATGCGGATGAGTTTTTCCAGCGTTTGGTTAAGCTGCGGGATGAAGCGTCACGACTACGAGCGGCGAAAAAGGCATCGGGTTCGTCTGCGTCCGGATCGACGGAAGTATCGAAAGAGTGTCCTATCTTTGAAACAGGTAAGAGCGTTGCGGTTCATGTTATGCCTATGCGAGAAGCCGCGCCTTTTTATGTCCCTCCTAAAGGGCAAGGCACAGACGATGATAAGACGTCTAAAGATGCAAAGGGTTATTTTATATATAATTGGGTTTATACGCCCTGGAATAGAACAGATGTTATCACACTTAAAAATGCTTTGCCTGACCCTCGCAAAAATCCAGCAGCTTTCTATGAAGGAGTGGAAGGTGCTATTTCTTCGTGTGTTATGACATTAGTCGATATTGATCTTTTCTTTGGGTTAATATTGCCCACTGATATGTGGAGAGCTATTCGTAAGTTTGATGATCGAGTGATTTTAGGTGCTGACTGGAAGGACTTAGCTCAAGCTGATTTGGATAGGGAACCCGCATGTAAGCCGTGTCAAGTAATTTTGGATCTCCCGATGGCTATTTTGAATAAATTAAAAACGCTTGTTCCCCCTAAGAAAATTGATTGGACAATGTTGGCTTCTTGTAAACAGAAGCCGGATGAATCGGTCTCTGACTTCTTTTCATGATTCGAGGAAGCGTTTCATGATTACAGTGGGCAATTACTAACAGAGGACACGGGCAGGCATTTGTTCGTTGATAAGTATGTGGCTAATGTCCTATCGGAGATTGCACGACGATTAAAGACTAGTGAAAGTTCATGGACCACGGCAACCCCTGCTTCTTTATTGACTATGGCTCAGTATTATGAACGACAGGAATTGGAGGCAAAGGAAAGTAGTGATAAGAAAGCGAAGGATTTGAAAACAAAGGTGATGTTGGCTCAGGTTTATGCCACGCAGTCGAGAGGGAATGACAGGGGTAGACGAGGATCGTATGGTACGTCTTCCACCCGTTCCGACATTTCTGAGGATCAGTGTGCATACTGTAAACAGTTTGGACATTGGGCTTCAGATTGTCCGGTGCTTCGAGAACAGCGTAACCAGCGTGGTCGAGGAAGTGGAAGGTCAAGGAATAGTTATTCAGGACCAAGAGGTGGAGCGAATGATCGCGGTAGGTTTGAAGCGAGGGGTCGTGGTCAGGCTGATCATAATACTTTTGATAGACGGAATCAGTATCAGATAGCTGAAGGAGAGTTTACTGAGTCTCAAGATAATAATTATGCATAGGAGTGCGTAGGATGGGATGTGGAATGGGTTGAGGTACCAGTTGATCAAAGGGGTCCATATATATTATTTATTATTTATTTATTTATTTATTTAAAGGTTTTATAAAGCGCGTAGTAACTCAAAGAGCATCCCAGCACTGACCTGTTTCTCCAAGGGTTTCAGCCGTCTAATGAAATTATGTCTGCGGGAAAAGGAGGGTCTTTAGGGTTTTTCTGAACTGGAGGTAGTTCGGTTCTGTCCTGAGTCTTCGTGGTAGATGGTTCCAATGTTTGGCCGTGTGAACCGAAAAACGACGGCCACCGGTCTTGGCTTTTCTGACTCTAGGGGCTGCGATAAGATTTTCTACGCTAGACCGGAGGTCTCTCTCCGCTTTGTATGGGATTAGGAGTTCTTTGAGAAGAGGGGGCCCGTTATTGTTGAGGGTTTTATGGGCCAGGCAGAGGGCCTTGAAAACGACCCTCTCCCTGACTGGGAGCCAGTGGAGGGATTTAAGAGCCGGCCTGGCGGAGGATCTTCCTGGTGTGCCCGTGAGTAGGCGGGCGGCGGCATTTTGGACTTTTTGCAGTGAGTTCAGGGTGGCTTCAGGGGCTCCCAGGTAGATGGCGTTACAGTAGTCTAATCTTGCCAGGATTAGACCTTGAATGAGGAGCCTCCTTGCGGTATCGGGGAGTAGAGGGAAGATCTTCCTGCAGGCTCTGAGTAGCCCAAAACATGTCCCTGCCGTTCTTTTAGCCTGGATTTTAAAGCTCATGTACTTCTCAATCCACACACCAAGGCTCTTGACCTCTTCCTTGGGTGCCGGAGGGTCACCTAGGCAACTGGGCCAAAGGTGAGATGGCAAAGAGGGCCCCTTGTGGCCCATCAAGAGGATCTCAGTCTTGGACCCATTCAGTTTCAGTGAGGAAAGATTCATCCATCGGTGGACTTCGGAGGGGCAGCTATGGAGATCCGATGGGGCGTGGTGGGGATGTGAGAGGGTTACGACCAGCTGCGTGTCGTCGGCGTAGTTGATAATTGACACGCCGAACGAGCTGACCCTCTTCTCCAGTGGGGCCATGTATACGTTAAACAACGTGGGGCTCAGGGATGAGCCCTGTGGCACTCCGCACCGGAGGGGGATGGTGGATGAGCAGCTGTCGTTTTCCCGCACCTGGAAGGAGCGTCCTGATAAAAAGGATTCTAGCCATTTCAGGGCCGTACCCTTTAGTCCGATCTCTCCCAGTCGGTGGATTAGGGTGGGATGGTCTACAGTGTCGAAGGCCGCACTGAGATCCAGGAGGATCACTGCCACTGATCCTCCTGTGTCCAGAATGCTTCTGGCCTTCTCCACCGCTGCCAGGAGGGCGATGTCCGTGCCCTGACCTGGACGGAACCCTGTCTGGGAGACCGCTAAGAGGTTGTTGCTTTCTAGGTAAAGCGATAATTGCTTGTTTACCAGCTTCTCTGCGATCTTGCTGTTTCCAGGGAGAAGGGATATGGGCCTGTAGTTGGTGAAGTCCTGCGGGTCTAAGGAAGGTTTTTTTAATAGACCTTTGACTGCTGCCGCTTTCCAGCTGGGAGGGACTATGCCCTCCGAGAGAGAAGAGTTGATCAGGGCCGTGAGGGGAGGGATGATGGTGCTCGCCACTTTTTTTAGGAAGCGGAGGGGTGCAGGGTCGAGGGGGGAGCCACTTTTAATTGAGGCTAGCGTTGCTCCTACTTCTTCCGTTGTTACGGGCCGAAAGCGTCCAGGGAGGGTTGGGGGTGAGCTAACAGCAGAGGAGGATGGGTAGAGGTGGTAGTGAGATCCTGCTCTGTGTGGGCCTGATCGGGGGGAGGTATGGTAAGAAGAATTTTTTGAATCTTCTCGTCAAAGAAGGTGGCTAAGTTGTTACATTTGATTTCAGCTTCTTTGGGATCAAGGGGTTTAAGTGGGGGGTCAGGGGCGTGGAGGAGTTCTTTAAGAACTGAATAGGTTTCATGGGCCGAACAGGCAGCGTTTTTAATTCTGTTCTCGTAGAAGCTGGTTTTGGTGTTGCGGAGCTCTTTTTTGTAAGTTTTTACAGAGGTACGGAATGAATCTTTTTGTTCCTTGGTTTTTTCCTTCCTCCAGATACGTTCATTCCTTTTGCAAACCTTGCGCAGAAGGTTGAGTTCCGGGGTGTACCAGGGTGAGGGATTAACTCTCTTGGTGTGTTTCAGAGAGTGGGTTTTAGGCAGAATGGCGTCGAGCGATTGGGTAATCCAGGTACTGAATTCTTTGTCCCCTGCTACGATGTCGTGGGGAGTGTGGGGAGCATTTTCCCTGAGTTTGGCTGCCCAAACGTCTGGTTCCAATTTCTGCCATCGTCTGGTATACGTTCTGGTTTTGGAGGGTGGAGGGGGCGGAGTGATGATGTCCCATACTAGGGAGACCAAAAAGTGGTCCGTCCAGGGAAGGGGGATATGGTCAAGGGTTCTCAAATTGGGGATATTGGAGAGAATAGGATCAAGCAGTTGCCCTCTTTCATGAGTGGCTCGTGGGTTTTTGAGGTCAAGGCCCATTGAGGTGAAATCCTGAAGTAGTTCACTGGCCTGCTTGTCATCCGGGTCCAAGAAATGTACGTTCAGGTCTCCTAGTAGTAGGTAGTTAGTGGTGGACGCACATTTGATGGACGTTTGGTCGATAATTTTGTTCGAAAAGTCTCCTAGATTGCCTGGCGGGCGATATACCAGAGTCCCTGACAGCGAGGTAACTGGGGAGATTTGTATGGTGTAGTGGCAGCTTTCGTATCCCTTGATGTTGCCATCAGATGTTCTACAGGTGAGGGTGTCTTTAAGGATTATCGCTAGTCCACCTCCCCTCCCCTCTGGTCTGATCAGTGAGCACATGACGTACCCGGGGGGGAGTGCTAGAACGATGTCTGGGCCACTGCTGGGGGTAAGCCAGGTTTCTGTTAAAAACAGAATGTCTAAGGCATAGTTTGTAATTAAGAGGTTCACTTCATGTGAGTGTTTCACGAGCGACCTGCAGTTAAGTAGGCCTAGATGCAAGCCCTTAGGTGCCGTGTTTTGATTGGCAGGGTCGCGGAAGTCACAGCCGGAGAAATGGGTACCTTCATTCAGGATGCGCGAGCAGGAGGGTTCTTTGTTGGTGTTTAAGGCTAATAAGTCCGCGCGAGTGTAGGTCCGGTCGTTGCGGGCTGATGAGGGCAGAGTAGCTGGGCCTAGGGCACATGTTTTGGGTTCTACTGATCAGTTTCTGGTCAATACAGGAGCTACTCGTAGCGCTCTGTCCAAACACTTGGTTCCAAGGGATCCCCTGTCTGGCGAAATGATTACATCAATAGGGTTCGATGGAACACCTTCTCTTAGCCCATTGTCTCAACCCCTTACATTTCACATTGATAAATTCACTACCCCATGCCCGTTTTTGTTATCTCCAAACACGCCAGATAATATTATGGGACTTGATATGCTTAAACATTTTCGAGCAACTATACGCTGTGCCCCTGAAGGGGTACGGGTTATTTTGAATGAGAACTACCCAGAGGTTGAGAGATTGTGCCTCATGCAGGAGGCCGATGCGTTAGCTTCTCTTCCAAGCACTTTATGGGCCACTTCCGATACTGATGTGGGTCAAATGATTATTCCTCCCGTACATATTACTGTAAAGGAGGTAGTGTCTTTGCCCCGTGTACCACAGTATAAGATATGCAGAGAAGGTGAAATCGCTTTGACACATATTGTGAATGACTTGATTGAGGCAGGGGTGGTGGAGGAAGTCCCCTATAAGGTTTGTAATAGCCCAATTCTTCCGGTCCTTAAGAAAGACACAGACACTAAGATCTATCATTTTATTATTGATTTGAGGGAAGTTAATAAGATAGTTGTACCCCAGTACCCGGTGGTGTCTGATATTACCACCTTACTTACTTTGATTCCACCTACCGCCACTACATTCACTGTTATTGACTTGAAGAATGCTTTCTTCTCGATTCCCATTCATCCCGATAGCCAATATTTGTTCGGCTTTACATTAAATAACAAATCATATAGATTTTGTCGGGTTCCTCAAGGCTACACAGAAAGCCCTAGCATGTATAGCCAGGCTTTAAAACGACAGCTTGATTCTTTTCACTTACAGTCTGGGGTGGCTCTTATTCAATATGTTGACGACATTTTACTTGCAGCAGACACGCAGGAACAATGTGAGGAGAGTACTCTTTCCCTGCTTTCTTTCCTTGCCAAGAATAATCACAAGGTCTCGAGGAAAAAGTTGCAATATTGTAGACCAAAGGTGACCTACCTCGGTCATCTTTTGTCTAAGGAGGGACGTGCATTGACATCAGACCGAATTCAAGCAATATTAGATACACTAGTCCCTTGCACTCAGAAAGATGTTCGTGCTTTCATAGGTTTGACGTCCTTTTGTAGACAGTGGATACTAGGATTTTCACACATTATAAAACCCTTGCTAGCTTTGTTGTCCAAAACTACACCAATTCCCCTTGAATGGACAGAAGAATGTCAGAATGCTTTTGAACAATTGAGACAAGCCCTTTGTTCTGCACCAGTGTTAGGTACAACAGATTATACATAGAGCTTTACACTATATGTACATGAGAGGGATGGGTGCGCATTGTCAGTCTTAGTGCAGACACACGGAGATAAACAGAGGCCTTGTGCGTACTTCTCAGCAGTACTCGACCCTGTGGCTCGAGGATTGCCTGGATGTTTTCGAGCAGTCGCAGCAACAGCTGGCCATACGACAGAGTGAGGGGATAGTTTTGTCACACAAATTGTTGGTGTTAGTTTCCCATGCGGTAGATGCTTTATTGAACCAAACGAAAACACAGCATCTAACTAGTGCTCGTTTAACAGGATACGAGTTAATGCTGTTGGCGCCACATATTACACTGAAGAGGTGCGCCACTTTGAACCTTGCTACTTTATTGCCATATCCTGTTGCTGAGACCCAGAAGGAAGAACAACATGATTGTGTTTTTCTGGCCGAAGAACAGACAAAGGGTCGTATCGACTTACAGGATACGCCACTTCCAGATGCAGATTGGGAACTGTGGGTTGGTGGATCGTGTTTGAAGCTGCCAGATGGTACAACTTCTGCAGCCTACGCAATCATGACACTTAAGACAGTGGTAGAAACGGCACGAATACCGCAAAAATCGGCCCAAGCAGCTGAATTGATAGCTTTAACGAAAGCTTGTGAGTTAAGTGCTGGATTATGCGTGAATATCTACACTGACAGCCGTTACGCTTTTGGAGTAGTGCACGATTTTGGCCTACTTTGGAAGGACCGAGGGTTCCTGACCTCACATGGAGTGCATATCATGCATGGAGAATTAGTACGTGACCTCCTGAATGCACTATTATGTCCAAAGAAAGTAGCGATAATCAAATGTAGTGCACATAAGATGGTGACAAACAAAATAGGACAAGGAAACGCTTTGGCAGATCGCATAGCGAGAGAGACTGCGATGTTACAGAATGTCTTTCCTATGTATGTGGTGAAATCACAGGCTGAGCGATGGCACAATGCTAGAGAGGAAGTATTAGACATACAAAAATCAGCATCTGAAGTGGAACTTGCAACCTGGGCAACAGAGGGAGTGTTGGATGATGAGGGTTGTTGGCGTAGCAAAGACATGGAGAGATGGAAATTGCCTGCCGCTTATTTGCAAGCAATGGTTCAAATGACACATGGGCTGGCACATGTTGGAGCTCTTGCAATTACTAAATTGCTTACACGAGTTTGGGAGCATCCTGAGATTGCCAGCACGGCTAAGAGAGTGGTTCAGACCTGTCTGATATGCTTACGAGGCCTACCCCACTAAGGATAATACTACGTTGACAACAGCTAAGGTGTTACTCAAAGAGTACTTCCCACGCTATGGTGTTTGTAAATTTCTGTGGAATGATAATGGTCCTCATTTTGTTGGGAAAATAGTGGAGTATGTCCTGAAAGGATTGGGAATTAAACAAAGATTCCAAGCTGTATTTTACCCGCAGTCAGCAGGTCTTGTGGAAAGGTATAATGGAACTCTGAAATTGAAGTTAGCAAAGATCGTGGCATCTACGTCTTTGAAATGGCCGGACGCTTTGCTTTTGGCATTACTATCTATTAGATCAGTGCCACATTCCCGATCTGGCCTCACACCATATGAAGTAGTGTTTGGAAGGCCTATGAATATCTGGGGAGTTCCTAAGCCTCGCTTAATACATGATGTGCCTTGTATAATGATGAACGATTATTTGGCACGATTAACAAATGATTTACTTTCTATTCATCAACAGGTTCGAGAAGCGCTCCCCGACAATTCCATTGGAGAGGCTCACGATCACCGTCCTGGGGACCATGTAATGGTCCGCGTGTTCGAGAGAGCCAGCAGTTTGGAGCCGAGGTGGCGTGGCCCTGAACAAGTATTGTTGGCAACTCGGACGGCTGTGCGAGTCACGAATAAGAAGCGGTGGGTACATTCCACTCACTGTCGTCGTGTCTCTCCGGACCTGGTGAATCTTGCGGTGCTGTCTGATTATCGAAGCATCTTGGATGCAGAGAAAAGCCCCGCTACTACGCCTCACGAGTCGGAGGAAGCCTTCCCGGACCACACTGTTTCTGGTGGAGTGAAGTATAACCTACGTCCAAGGAAATAGTTTTTGTGCGAGACTGGTTGAGTTACCGTTCTGAGGTTTGCGAAATCGGAAGCCGAGAATATCAAGGGGGGGGATCAGTTCTGTCCAGTGTAGCGACACCCGTCTTGAATCTCGGAGAAGATACCAGCGGCTACCTCGGATCTTAGCACTCAATTTTTATTTTTTAGTTGGTTTTGAAATTTTTGTTCTTTGAACTATGGCACCTATGATAATGAGGAACAGGAGAATTCTTGGTGCAGTGCTTTTGTTGTGACTATAGTGGTAATAGCAGTAATAGCATGGACTGTGGAACGATTGCTTCCTGCAAGAGAATACTTACTGCCTACCACTCCAATCCCATCTGAACATTTCCATTTTACTGTGCCTTATCATGAAGAGAGACATAGACAGACTTATTTAAATAACAGCTTGATTCAAATTCTATATCATACCCATAATATGACGAACACTTCGAACTGTTGGGTATGTGGAATGTTGCCTGGACATCAGAAGAAAGGAGGAACTCCACTTATTCCTCTTCCTTTTTCTCATAATGGTTCTTGTAATGCTTGGTACACTCTTCTTTTTACCCTTAGATGGCCAACAAAAGGTGGACTACTTTTTTGACTTAATAAAGTATGTTATAATGATAGAGATGGTTATCCACAGGCAGAAGGGACTAAATTTGAATGGGAAGAATATCGACCGGACAATGTATCTATGCCTCGTATTTTCACTAATCCACGAATTACAAATATGTCCAGTTTACATGTGATTACTGTTATTGATACCAAGGCTGAATTGTGTGTGCGTCATAAAGGTACTATTCCGGTAGGGAAGAGTGAATGTACTATTACTCTAACATTTGACACACCAAATGGTATTGCCTTTGTAACCTCACGGAATAGTTATTTTATTTGTGGAAATAAAGGATATCATCGTCTTCCCATTGGGTGGTTAGGAACTTGCTATATATCTTTTGTACTACCCCCTGTATTTATTGCTCCGCCTATGTACCATAATGATTTTGTACTATATCATGATTTTATATTAAAGTAGGGTTAAAAGAACATTAGAGATTGAAAATGTCAACCAAACTGACACCTCCTTACAGCAATATGTGGATTTTAATTTAGGCTTGTTTTCCTTTGTTAGTGCTGCCTTAAACAGCATAAAAATAAGACAGCTAACACGTGTTGTGGAAGCTGTTGCTAAAGAAACTGCCTCTGCTTTAGGGAACTTAACAGAGGAACTCCAAATTACCAGGATTGTAACGCTCCAGAACCGAATGGTTCTAGATGTAGTACTAGCTGATCGTGGGGGTGCATGTCGCATTATCGGAAGTAGTTGTTGTGTTTACGTCCCAGATAATTCGCCTTCCGTGTATGATGCCATTTCCAAATTGCATAAAATTGCTGCAGAAATTCACCCCGAAAATGGTACATGGACATTCTCTAATTGGTTCTGGACTTTGCTTAGTACCTGGGGTTGGAAATTACTGACGATCCTATGTATGATTATTTGAATACTCTTCTTCCTTTGTTTATGTATTCAATGTGGCCCTACCTTATGCTCTGTATGTATTACAGCCTGTATTCCTTCCAAACGAACTATTGCCAAAAATGAGCAAATGATTAACACAGAAGTAATGAAAATAATGATGATTAATATTGATGACGAGTATCCTGACTACTTCCGTTATGAGGTAGCTTCAGCTAAATGCTAAAAGGGCCGCCTGTCGTAATTTGGCAGCAACTGAGTTAGCATTTAGCTTGGCTACACGAACTTTCATTGTTAACTTGACCAAACGTGCGGGGGCCATTTTGTATTTTCTGGCTTCCATTTTGTATGAACATGCGGCCTCGTGGTCAGAATGCCCTTTTGTCCTTTCTCTATACCAATGATCATTTACCTTGCCCAGCAACAGGCTATTTTTAGCACTGGTCAAGCTCACGCATGCGCACTCGAACATTTAGATTAATGAGTGGTCACCTCTTAGGAATGTTCTCTAAAACTGACCAGTGGTACTAAACTCCTCCCACATGTTGGCTGTGTTCCAAAAATGCCCTTATATGTACCTAAACTGTGCAGAAGTATACCGCCTACCTTTTTATGACTGTTAAACTTGTATAAAAGAGGTCCCGCACCGATGTTCGGGGTGATACTTCTTGCATTGCCGAAGGGTGCTGTAGGAATGTACCACCACCCCATGGGGTCTTAATAAACTTGTCTTTTGCATTTCCAGTTTCCGTGCCAACTTCTATTCTATGGTGTTCGAGAGTTTTTTACAGAGTATGTAGACCTGGTGAAACCCAATACCACACAATGAGAAAGCAACCGCTTCTTAGCCTGGGGCACAATTGTGAAATAATATTTAGAACCAGGGTACCCACACAAAATTGGAAAGACTATGTAGAAGCGCCATTGAAGCTGTGTGTCACCCTCCTCAGTCTAGGAGCATCCCTTGCACCCCCTGACCATAGTTACAGGTGACTTTACCTCAGGCTCTTCACCACCTACCAAGATTGCTGAGGCACAGGAGCACTATTGGTACATTCGAGCGCATGCTGGCACAGAGCTTGAGGAAGGGACCAAAGAGGCTCCAATGACGTTTAATACAGGATTTCCAAATGGGATATGAGCGAATTCCCAAAGATGTCATAAAATTGTGCAGGCAACCCGTCTAATGCAGGGGTTTTATTTTGGGGAAGCCCTTTGATTGCTGTTTTTATTTCAGCTTAAGTAACCGAGTCTGAAAGATCTTTGAGTGCTTCTGGGGTCAGTTGGGGGTACGTCAATGTATTTAGGAAGTCGCCTATATATGTGTTCAAAAGATCCGCAGGTTTGTTGTAAAGCATGGCATAGAAGTGATAGAAGGCTGTGTTAATGGCATGTTGTGTGTGCGCTATACCACCCTCCAAAGTAGTGACCTTACTAATCACCATGGCCGGGGGGTCATCCTTTATTAATTTACCCAACAGTGTCGCCAATTTGTCTGCTTCAGTATGGGCTCTCTGTGTGTATCGCTGATAGTCTGTGTTGCGAAGTGACTCAAGTAACCCCGCATGTTGTATACGGAGGTCCTGGAGTGGCCAATATTTTTCCTTGTCGCTCCCCGCCTCGTGTTCTAAGCGATCCATCTTGCGTTCTGTTTCTATGAGGGAATTATTATCCTCCTGTCGAGCACCCACAGTCGTACTGATGGCCCTTCCTCATATTACCACCTTAAAGGCGTCCCATTCAATCAAGGCATTAGAAGCTGTGTTTCTGTTTTCAAGAAAGTAATGTGTAATAGTGTCAGCTATGGCGGTACGGAACACTGTGTCCTCTGGGCACAGCTTGTGATCCGCTGTGATGCGTTCAACATTTGTTAAAATATTTAATCCAATCAAGGTATAGGTTTCAAAAAGGTATTTATTTGAATATAATTGTTGTCATTAGCTTCAGAGTTAACTTCATTTCAACAATAGTCATATGTTTTTGATTTTTCCACAAGTTTTTTCAAAACATTCCCAATGCATTTCGTGCACAAATGTGCACTTCATCAGGGGAATCTAAACACAAAAGATTAAATGAATTCAGTATGAGGATCAGATCCTACTGTCCCTGTAGGTAAATATATATACTTCATCCATCAAAAATGAAAGCATATTAACTGGTATTATAATTGGTGTTGTATTAGGTGACTTACGAGATGTTAGTAACGGTGAACTATGGCTAGATAAAGAATGTGACTCGATATTGAAAACTGAAGGTTCAGTAAGTTAGTTAAATCTCAGGAGTGTTGTGATTCTGGGGAGCGATCTAACTCTTCTAGATGTGTGGCGAGGTTTGAAAATGGAAGAGAAGATAAAGTACTCATTAGCCCGCAATCGTGAACGTTATAAAATAACTCGAATAAAGTGCACCACGATCCTTCGTGACTGAAGCTTGTGCAAATAAAGTATTCCTACCTCTAGAACATGTGAAAGTTGTAATAATTTTCTTCCGTGCTCCTGACGGTTCAGAAGTCAGACCGGCGATTCAATCATTGCGAGTGTGTTTGGTGATAGAAATAGGACTGGGTGACTATGCGCCTTCTTGGAGTGGTGAGATTCATGCGTAATGGGTGTGTTAGAAAGAGGGAAATAGGACTAGTGTGAGGATTCGATTAAAGTACCATCTTGAGATGGTGAAGGATGGTGAAATATCAATAATGTAGTTAAGGTGGTAAATGCAGGATAAAAGAGTGATTTACTCATTGTTAAAAAAAAATTTTTTAAAGTGAAGATGTAATGAATGGTGAAAAAACGATCTTGGATAAACTATAATATATAATCAGTGGGTCTTGCTAATGCAGTAAAGTCAAACCTTAAGTTACAAAGTCACGTTATAAGTAGCATGAGAATTCTACTCTGTCATTGAGCCCATTCGGTTTCATTGCATTCAAAAAGTATATCCAGTGATTTTCTCGTTGTAATAATGTTCGATTCATGTCTCTGCCTGGAATTTTAGCAATCATTTCCAATACTGCAAATTTTAGTTGGCTGATATTGTGATGCCTTTCATTAAAATGTGTAGCAACACTGGATCTCAAGTTATTGGGTCTGATATTGCTCTTATGCTCGGATATTCACACTTTAATTTTCCTAATCGTTTTACCCACATATATGAGTTCACAAGGACATTTTAGATAATAAATCACATATTGAGAATCACAAGTGGCTGTAGTTTTCAATTTGATCGGAGTCCTTCTCATTGGGTGTGTCATGGTGTTGCCCTTTATTATATTGTTGCAACAACTGCAATTATAACAAGGTATTGTCCCTTTGTGATTGATTGTCTCAATGTCTCCAGTATATTTCAAGATGTCTTGTATGTTTTTGCTCTGAGTATATCCGAATGTGGGTTGATGAGCTATGATGTTTTGAAAATCAGGTTCATTAGTGAGCAGTGGCCAGTGTTTTTTGATGATCTTTTTGTATTGGTAACTCATGGTGAAAAATTTTGATATTATCACTGTTTTTGTTGATTCACGTCTCACGGTAGGTTGTAGAAGGTTTTCTCTGGTTTTGTTGGTGCATTTTTCTAATGCTTTCTCCAAAATTGGTTTAGGATATTCTCTTTCCTCAAACCTTGTGATCATGTTTTTTAATTGTACTTTCAATTCTTGTGTCTCAGATACTATTCTTTTCACTCTATATAGTTGTGATGTGGGGAGATTGTTCTTAAGTGATGTTTGGTGAAAGCTCCTATAGTGCAGGAGATTATTCCGATCTGTTGTTTTTTTGTATAAGGTGGTTTCAATCTTGTCTCCTTTCCGTGTGAGTTGAACATCTAGATATGCAATGGTTTTATTGTCTATAGTGTAGGTGAATTGAATATGATCATTTATCTCATTTAGTCGATTCACTGATGTTAATAGGTCCTCTGATGTCCCTTGCCAGAGTACGAAAATGTCATCGATGAATCTAAAAAAGACTTGGGCATGTTTCTTCCAAGAGTCTTGATTCAAGATGTGTCTATTCTCAAAAATGTTCATGAAACTGTTCGCATACGCTGGGGCGGCACAATTGCCCATCGAGGTTCCCGTGAGTTGCAGAAAATATTCATCCTCCCATCTGAAATAGCTTTGGTATAAGGTGAATGTGAGTAATTCCATGAGGAAAATTTGAAAGTTTTGTTCAAGGTCTGATGACATGAGAATCTCCTCTATGGCTTCTAATCCTAAGTTATGCGGAATTGAAGTGTAGAGGGACTTGACGTCAATGGTACACATCCAGATCTCTTGGTCCTCCTGTAATTGTATGGTCGAAATTTTGTTGATGAAGTCTGTTGTGTCTTTAATATATGTATTCATATTTATTACAAATGGTTGTAAATGAGTGTCTAAAAACTTTCCAATGGGTTCGTGTATGCTGCCTTTTGTCGACACGATAGGTCGGAACAGTGGGTTGGTAGGGTGTTAATGCATTTTAGGCAGCATGTAAATGACCGGTGTTTTGGGATTATCCTGTGTGAGGTATTTGCTGGTTCTACTGGTGATGATACCTTCATCTTGGGCTTTTTGTAAAATTTGTTTCAGTTGTTCTTGGTATTCCAGGGTAGGGTCATGGTCCAACTTCATATAAGTCTCTTCATCATATACATGTTGTTGCTCTTGGGTTCTGTAGAATGTTGAATTCATTACAACCAGGGCTCCCCCTTTGTCTGCACGTTGACATATGATGTCAGGATTCCTCCCTAAGTTCCGTAAAGTGTTCCATTCTTTTTTGGACATGTTTTGTATTTTGCTTCGTCGTTTGAAATTTACCTTGTAGATGTCATTCTGCACTATTCTTTCAACGTTGTTAAGAGTCTTGTGACTAACTGGTGGTTGAAAGGTGCTCCGAGGTCTTAACTCCTTAAGTTGGTCATCGGGTGTTTGAGGAGGTAGTGTTAGTACGTTCTCAAAGTAGTTCCCTAAGCGAAGATTTCGCATCAGCTTGAATAAGCTAATATCCAATTCTAGTTTGTCAGTGTGGTAAGTTGGAACAAAAGATGAACCTTTTTGTAAACTTTTTAATTCCATTTGATTCAATTGGTAATCTGAAATGTTTATTACTAGTTGTTTTGTTTCTTCGGTTTGTTCCGGCGATTCAATTGAACTGGCTGTATGATGGGTGGAGTCGTGCTTCCTTTGTTTTTTTCCCCTCCTGGGTCTATGTTTACTGGGGGGCCTGATTCTAAAAAAGGCTCCGTAATATTAGTTTTCTGTCCGCTAGATGTTGAGGGCTGTTCGTTAGGTTTTTGTTGTGGATTTCTTTGTTCATCTTCTGATGAAGATGTTTCCGTGTTGGATTGTGGGGGTTTATTTTGGCGCCTTTTTGCATAAATTTCAGCCCATGAATAGACTTCGCCCATTTTATAGTCTATAGTATCTCTCCTGTGTTTGCGAATCTTGCGTTTGTTAATTTCTTCCGTATATTTCTCAAGTTGAATTTGAATGTCCTCTAATGTTTTTTTCCAATTCTCTTTTGGTGTCATTTCTTCTAATTCTGTTTTGATAATGGCTATGTCTTTGTGTAGATCTTCTAGGACTCTGGATAGCTCCCCGATTATGAGTAAAATTAAATCCAAGGAACATTTGTTTAATATTGCGTACCAACGCTCTACAAACTTAGGATTGTTTCTGCATAATAATGGTTTGAGTGGTACTCTCAGACCTCTGGGAATTCTCTGTGCTCTGTGATATTTTATCAAGGTGCTCGCGTGGGTCTCTGGTTGATCTCTCGTTTTGTCAAATATATTAGCTGTTTTAGGTTATTTTCTTTGTTTCTTTTGTTAGTAGATGGGGTGGTATCCTCATTAATGAGAGCATAAATGTTTGTTGCGTCATCTTCTAGAAATGCAAAAGTGTCTGTTCGTGTTTCAGTCAATCTGGTTATTTCATCATATGTTGCCATGATCGTTTGAATATGGTTGTTATGCCGTGCCGCGTTTTATCGAGGTGAGATTATAAGTTGAAAACAAAAATTCTTTGATCGGCGCACAGGCTAAAAAGTGTTCCGTTTGTGCTGGTGTAGCGTGCTCCAGTGGTGTCACTCTCTACCTCTTAGAGTGTTAGACATGTGAAGGTTTGAAGCATCCTCTGTGTAGAAGATGGCCCTCTGGGCACAGCTTGTGATCCGCTGTGATGCGTTCAAAATTTGTTAAAATATTTAATCCAATCAAGGTATAGGTTTCAAAAGGTATTTATTTGAAGATAATTGTTGTCATTAGCTTCAGCGTTAACTTCATTTCAACAATAGTCATATGTTTTTGATTTTTCCACAAGTTTTTTCAAAATGTTCCCAATGCATTTCGTGCACAAATGTGCACTTCATCGGGGGAATCTAAACACAAAAGATTAAATGAACTCAGTATGAGGATCAGATCCTACTGTCCCTGTAGGTAAATATATATACTTCATCCATCAAAAATTAAAGCATACTAACTGGTATTATAATTGGTGTTGTATTAGGTGACTAATACTTGTGGCCATTATCACCAGGTGGGCACCCGAGTAGGTACCCTGCCCCCCATGTAATTGTTATCTCCAACTGGTTGTGGTCCCAAAAAGTTTTGGCGAGATAAGTAGTGTGTTTAACCTGCATTGCAAAACTATTTGAACAATAGATCCTATCTATCCTGGTGTGCAGCAGGTGAACCGGAGAATAAAAAGAGCATTCTCTGTGCGTTGGGTGCCGCATCCTCCACTCATCACACAGGGCCCAACCGGACGCCCATCCACACAGTGCCTTTGCTTGTTTGGAGACACACACCCCATTTAGAGGGGATGTGATCTATCTAAGGAGATGTCCATAATCGTGTTGCAGTTCCCACCTATGATCCATGGGTGCACTTCCCAACCAGTCAGTGCCAGGTTCAGGGTGCTACGGAATTGTTCCTGATCAGTTTTTGGCACAAATATGCTACCTAGCACCACGATCTGGCCATCAGGGATCCACGTATAATTATATAGTGCCCCTGTTTGTCAATTCGGTTTTCCAGTGGTGTAAAGGGTACCCCATGACAAATCCAAATCGTGAACCACCAGGCATACCCCGAGTAGCTAGTGGTGAACACCTGCCCTCTCCATTTCTTGCGGAGTTTCACTGCCTCTTGCTGTAACATGTGGGATTCTTGTAAATATACTATTTGCGGTTTCCTTCGCAATAGCTGGGCGTGTATCCCATGTCGCTTCTGTATGGAGCCCAGTCCCCTAACGTTCCACGTTACAATGTTATACTGACTGAGTGTATGCATTGGGATATCTCATTGGTCCTACGATCAGACCATGTCATATTTGTGACTGAGTGCAGTCCTCTCAGGGCCATCAGACATATAGGACCGCATCCCTCCCCAGAACCCCCAATACTCGGTCCGGTCAAGAAACTATACCGGACCACTAAAATAAACACAGTAAATAGAACTACACCCTGTACTACAACAGCATTCGCTGATTGGGGTACATTGCCAATGCCGTCCACAGAGCGTGGGTCATGCTCCATTGTATTTACGAGTTCCAAACCTCACGGAACCCGGGCTCAATAAAGTGTGATCACAGTACATAACATAACACAACGCTGCACCTTACATGTGGTATATCGATAGACATCAAGTGTATCATACCAGTGGTCAAAGTCAAGTAGTGAATAACCACACCGTAACAGTTTCAGCGAAGCAGTCCATCCGCCGTTTGAGGGATTACAGGGGGGAAGGGAGCCACACTACCCTCAGAGTACAATTTGTTCAATTCTTCTTCAGAAGAGGCCGAGTCTCCACAGGTGCAGACTGTCGAAAGGTGGCGGCCACTAGGAGTGCCTGCTCCTTGCCTTGACGCTGGTGTTGCGATGTCGGATTAGGCTGTCAGGAGTTCCCACGTATCCATCTGCTTCGACGTACGCCAGTCCGGTCTGCATGGCTGGAACCGCCCTGAGTACTCTGGGAGGTGTTTTCACCATTCTCGGAGGGGTCGGTTACCACAACCATTCTTTGACGCCCTCTGGGCTTTCAAAGAAACGCGTCTAATGTGCATAGATGACTTTTAAATGGGCAGGGAAGAGGAGGGCATATTTGGGGTTCAGAGCTCTCAGTTTCTTCTTTACGGCCAGGAAGGAAGAGCGCTGTTGTTGCACCATAAGTGCGTAGTCAGGGTACAGTGATATTCGTGCATTTTCAAAGTTGATCTGCCCCAGCTCTCGTGCTTTTTTGTAGCAGTGCATCTCTGTCTCTATAATTTAACAGCCGGACAATGAGTGGCTGCGGGGGGTGAAGAGTTTAGGTTGGCCAGTGGGTATTCTGTGCGCACGTTCCACGCAGCATTGGGTGGAGAGTCCCTCTAGGGTAATGTGGTTGTGGGACCATTGCTCCATGTATGTCACCAGATCCCGCCCTTTACATCGTTCCGGTAGGCCAATGACATGGACGTTGTTCCATCTCGTTCGTCCTTTCACATCTTCCAACTGGTCTAATAGATTGCTGACTTGTTGTTGTAGCTGCTGCTCCTTTGTCATAGTCTGGGTTTGTTGCAGGGAGAGGTCTGCCAGCGCCATGATATTATCTTTCACCTTGTCCACCAGTTTTGCGTGGTCCGCTTTGAGTAGTGTGAGGCCTGTTGTGAGAGCACCAATTTGTTGTTCGATGGCCTTCCTTGAGTCTCTGACCTCCTGCAAAATGAGGTCCAGTTTGTCCACAGGTTCCTGCTCGGCAGTAGGTTGGATGTAGCTGGGCAATTGTGATACCCCACTGGGGTTCACTCGCTCAATGGTGGGGTCTGCGCCGGGTTCGGTGTCTTGTTGTTTCCCTCTGTTGCGGCCCGTTACCGCCGGGCAGTTTGCAGGGGCTTGCCGGCACGCTCCACTGTCCTGGGGGAGGGGCACACCGAGATCCGACCTCACTACGGTTCAGCAGGAGGGATCGCGTGATCTCAGGGGGCACACACCACCAGTAAGGCCCTGCTTAGTAACAGTGACAGGGTTGCTCCTGGGCATCCTTGGATCCGGACTCCGCAGGTCCCCTGGTCGCCCTCACCGTGTAGCACGTGTAGATGCCCCACCTGGATTCATATGCAGGCGTTCAAAGAGTCGCAGCAATCAGGGGCCTAGCGTGTCTCTGCTAAGCATGAGCTGGGTCTCTACTGTTATGTGCAGAAAGGCACCCCAATTATTAGGCTCAACTCACTGCCTTCTCATTCCCAGCAGGGATTTCCAGGGTAGTTCATTTCAATGGCGCCCTCCAGACTTGCGCCGGAACTGCCACACAGTGGGTTCCTCCCTTGGGGGTGAGGGGGTCTTGTATCACCAGTGGAACAATATATGCATCAGGTGGGGGGGCGCTGCAGCACACCCGTGCATCGAGCCACGCCCGCCCTCAGCACATTTCCAGCAGGCCGCAGTTGTCACCCAGGGGCTTGCGTAAATCTGGCCCGGGGGCCTCTCCACCATGCACCACTGTTATTTACAACCTCGCCCGGTCCGGCCGCATCCAAGCCATCAACAGTCACCAGGGCACAACACCCCCACCTGGGCTATCTCCACAGGACCTCCGTGGCTACGCGACCCATGTCCGGGCCAGCTCTGGTCCGAGAATACAGGAGGCGGGCCCTCAATGTTAGGTCCAATTCAATGCTGCAGATGAAATCCAGGCATCGGGTGTTAGCGCTCTTCAGTCCCAGTCAGCAGGCGCCACCGCCCGGCGAGTAAAGGTATGCACCGTTGGTGGGGGCTTGGCTGCAGATCGTAGCTGTTCTCACAGTAGGGGGAACTCGTCGCGGCACACCAGGTTCAGTGCAGCGCCCGTCTTTCAGGGCGACTGCTAATGGCTGCAGCGCATCCCCGGGGCTTGCGTGATTCAACCCCAGGGACTACATGCAGTGCAGGGCTGCCGCTTGCCACCCTACCCAGTATGGTCTGCTCCCGCGTAGGCTATGGACGCAAGGGCATCTCTCCAATGTTCTAGCCGCTTCCGTTGGCCCCTCTGCGCAGGGCAGTGACCACCAGGGTCAGCCTCGCCTCTACAAGCCAGCGAGCAAGCTCCTGACTTCAGGCCCGCCTCAATCACATAGGCGGCAGGGAAGGCCGTAGGTACCAGCACACCCTGGTACCGGGCAGCGAGAGCGTTGGGGGCCGATCCGATGATCGCCCCCACTCCGGTGGGCAGTGGTAAGCCCGTTTGTGGATTTTTAGTGCAGCGTTAGTCGGAATTACACAGGATGTAGGAGCCCGGGTCCGGAGCTCCGCTAAAACGCAGGCGCCATGTTCGGCTGTCGGCCACGCCCCTGGGTTCTCTGAAGGATGATAGTGAAAACTTCTGAGGAGAGACACTTCTCTCCGCCGAAGGTTTGACTGCTGAGGAAAGTTGAGCTGTGGACAGACGTCGATATCCAACCGTAGTTAACTGCCAAGGAAGTTGAGCTGTGGAAAGATGTCACTCTCCGACTAAACGGACCACTGGAGACTGGAAGTGCAGGGGGAAAATGCTGCATTTCCAAGACCAGTGATTTCCAGTGATACCCTGAGAGTCAAGGTAAGTGTTTTTTCAAAACTAAGAACAGAACTCCACAAGTGACTGGATCTGTGGAAAAGTACACTAGAACTCCTATCCTTACTGTGGTTCTAATTGAAGTGAGTGAGCATTGCTTGTGAAGCTGTCCTTCATTCCTTCCTCCCTCCTTCGTTCCTTCCTTCTCTCCTTCATTCCTTCCTTCCTTCTCTCCTTCATTCCTTCCTCCCTCCTTCATTCCTTCCTTTCCTCCCTCCTTCATTTCTTCTTCCCTCCTTCCTTACTTCTTTCCCTTCTTCATTACTTCTTTCCTTCCTTCATTCCTTCCTTCCCTTGTTAGTTCCTTCCCTGCCTCATTCCTTCTTCCCTCCTTCATCACTCCCTTCTCTCCTTCATCCCTCCTTCATTCTATCCTTCCCTCCTTCATTCGTTCTCCCCTCCTTTATTACTTCCTTCCCTCCTTCATTCCTTCTTCTCTCCTTCATAACGTCCTTCCCTCCTTCGGCCCTTCTTCCCTCCTTCTTTACTTCTTTCCTTCCCACACCCTTCTCCCAGATCTTGTTATTCTGTTACTCCCTTGCATGGGCTTTTGTCTGACAGATAAGTCAAACAGAAAAAAGTAACAAAGCTCCAGTGTAAACCCAACATAGAAGCCAATCAGCAACAGTAGGGACCACTACTTTAGTTGCTAAAGTTGGGGGGTTCATGACACCCTTACACGTGTTTATTGTACTCTGTTGACTCAGCACTAGTATGTGTGCTGGAAGCTGCTTCAGGGGGTGTTAGTTCCATTAGACGGATTGTTCCCTAAGTCTGATGCTCAAGAGGCCTGGAAAGGAAGAGCCTTTATGCACCACCTATGGTATGTTGAAGGATTACCTGAAGAGCCCAGCATTTAGCAATATTCTGAATTTTAGATAATATTCTTCCGTCCTGTAATGGCATTTTATTACAGAAACGAGTGCAGCCGTTTCCTACTCCTGACCCTAACTGTGACCTAAATAGCTAGCTGCTTGTATCCAGAAAGAATCTCTGTGAAGTAAGTGAAAAATAGACACCTCAAGCCTCCAGGTGAAATAATTAAGATTTTATTCGTCAGTTAGAATCATTGGGTGGCACAATGAGTGCTGCAGGCCCACTATTAGCATTTAATCTACAGGCCATTGGTATATTGTATATCCCTCTACAAGGGACTTACAAGCAACACAGTCACAACAAACTACCTAACTCAGTTTACAATGTACACATTTGAACATTTGGCCTACTTTCAAGTTGGAATCCACATGTTCCAATCACTTCAATCTAAATGTCAGTCAGTCATAAGCTTTTATTCGATATGCAAGATATCTTATAAGCACACTTACAATACAGTCATTTACAATGTACAAAAAGCATCACTTATAGAAGTCAGTGTAAAAACTCATTTAAAAAAGATAAGAGGACATGAGATGTCCGGTAATAATTTAACTAAAAAAAGAATTAAATCGCTACTGACAATCTCTTACAACGAATAAGCCAAAACTGTTTTAAAAATTTCGCTATTCCACATACAATTGGGGGGGACGTGTCCGTAGTTAAAATGCGTAAATCTGCTAAATGGCTACGTGTACCCATGTTTCGGCAAAGAGGTTTCAGCCAAAAACTCCTGGGCCTTGCATAGTCCGGGCATTCAAACAGGACATGCGCAACGGACTCTATCTTACTCGGGGAACAAGCACAATTGGGGGACGTACGGACCGCTGAATTCCAGTTTGATTCCACAGCACCAAGTGGAAGGGAACCAACTCTAAATTTAAAATAAAGGGCTCGGTCAAAGGGGAGGGTAATTAGATCCAAGTAGGGCTCAAATACCACAATGTCTTTAACTAGTAAAAAGGCGGCAGTAGACTTGCAATGGTTCGAGTTTGTAATTAGGTGCTCCGCAGCCCATTTCCAGAAAAGGGCTTTAACAACCTCTTTCGGGGGGGCTGAACGTGATGACCGACAGTCCCCCAGTCCGATTTTCTCCATAAGCTTTTTAGTGTCTCTTAGCCATCTTATTTTTGCCCAGCCCCCCAGGCTCATTATTTCCCCCAGGCCGTCAGCGTAGGATTTTAACTCTTCACCCCTCCAAATTCGTGTCCATAAAAGGAGAGGGCGAAGCAGAGCTTGATCTTTGATGCTTTTACAGCCTGTATCCAACAACACTGGTACAGATGGTGTGCTCAGGGGGATGGCAATAATTGATTTTAGTAGCTTACTCTCCGCTGTCGCCAGAGCGTCCAATCGGCAGTGGCCCCACAGTTCGCCCCATACAAGGCTGATGTCACTACCTTGGCCTTGTAAATTTCAATTACTGGGGTGAGTGATCTCCTGGGTGAGGCCCGGAACTCCCTCATGAGAGCCCCTCCTACTCTCTTGTGGTTAAGGACCATTTTGTCTATGTGGTTTGCCCAAGATATTCTATCCGTTATCCGAATTCCGAGGTAATCGAATTCGGATACTTTCTCTAGGGCAACAGAGTTAAGCGTAGGAGGGCGGCCCAGTTTCCTTGGTGGATTTAAGACTAAACATTTAGTTTTGTCCACGTTTATTATTAAACCTTTTGCAGCACAAAACTCCTGGAAACGCGTTAACAATTTCTGGAGACCTTGGGGAGTCTTCGAGATCAAAAGCGTGTCATCCGCAAAAAGCAGGGTGGGGATCCGGACTCCTCCGAGACAGGGGGCGTCGGCTGGTTCTTGTTGAAGATGTTCTACCACCCATTCACATATAGTGAAAATAGGGTGGGCGCCAGGAAGCAGCCCTGTCTTACACCCCTAGACACCGGTATTTTCTCAGTGAGCTCTCCGTTTTTACCCCAACGGACCTGTGCAAAGGTGTGGACATGGAGGCTAATGAGGAGGGACAAGATGTACGGGGGTAATCCCAACTCATAAAGCACCCTCCATAGTTCTTCCCGGGGGACTAGGTCAAAGGCAGTCTTCAGGTCTATAAAGGCCAAATAGAGACTACCCTTGCCTAGTTCCACCACCTTCCACCCCAGAAGTGCCAACCTAAACACCTGCTCTATTGTCCCCATTCCTGCCCGAAAACCTGCCTGAAAGTCCGATAGGATTTTATTCTCCTCCACCCACTGGAGGATCCTTCCGAGTATGGCTTTACCAGCTATCTTTTGGGTGGAGTCTATCAGACTTATGGGGCGGTAGTTCCCCGGGGTTTCCCTACACCCTTTTTTATAAATCGGGACCACCACCTTCTTTTTCCAGGATTCTGGCACTGCCCCTCCCATCATGATTTCGTTGAGGAGAGCGGCAATCACCCTTCCCCATTCCACTGGGTATGCCCTCATAAGATCCCCCGGGAGACCGTCTGGTCCCGCTGCCTTGCGGGATGCTACCCACCCTATAACCCTTTCAATCTCTAAGGGAGTGAAGAGATCATAGGCGTGAGGTTCAATTACTAGTGTAAGGTTCAACCCAACATTCAGTTCCCCATCTGGAGGGAGGTATAAAGCCCCAAAATGTTTTACCCAGTTTTGAGGCGGGATGTTGCAGGGTCTCATAGCTGCATCGGGTTTATTCCGTGTACCTATAAGATTCCAAAAAGCCCTTGAGTCCCTACTTTTACTAGCTTGGAGCAGGTCTTCCCAGAACTTGTCTTCCCACTCCCTCCTAGCAGTTTTGAGGGATTTATTGTAGCCCTTCCTTGCTTCCTGTATGTCACTGCGGGGTTTATGCTTTACTGCCTCAACTAACTTTGCCTTGTTAACCCTACATGATTGGGTATACCAACCATCATCTAGTTTTTTAGATCTTTTATTACCCGACTTACTAGAGTGCGAGGTGAACACATTAGTCAAGGCCTCTACCAAGGAGACAAAGAGCCCACTCACTCTACCCACCCCATCTAGAAGGGACCCAAGGGATGTCACCGCGTGCTTTAAGAGGGATGAAATTTCCCCTACCCTTACCTCAGAGAGGACCAATTTCGCCCATTTTATTCGTCTACCGCAGAGCGAGACTTCAGACTCATCGGGGGGTGCAATTACCGGGTTAATGTTTTCCTTCCTTACGGGACACCACCACTGGTCCATGCTTAAGGAGAGTGAGTTGTGGTCGCTTTCAGTCGTGGGGACCACCAGCATGTCCCTTACATAGGTCCATAGGTATACATCTATTAACAAATAATCTATCCTAGAGGTGTGTCCTGGTCTGTTATACGTATGGGCCCCCCCCCCCTATCCGAGGTTGTCCTCCCATTGGCTGCCCTTAAATTAAATTCGAGACTCAGGGAATATAACTGGAGCGCCACTTCTGACCACCTCCTGATCGGTGGGATTTCCAATGCAGGGATCCCCAGCCTGGCATCCTCCTCGTCTTGTTCAAGGGCAACGTCCGAGCCCAAAGGCTCGAACGTACAATTCATGTCGCCTGCAACCAATGTGCGCATCTTGTGTGGGGTATTATTTAGGATGGTCTCAAGGAGAGATATTACAGGAGACTTTCTCCCGCCCTTAGTCCCACGGGCATAAACATTATAGATATTTAAAACCAGTCTTCCCCTTTGATCCATTAAGGTAATATTTTGGATATCCGGGCAGCCTGTGGGAAACTCATCTATTCTGCAGTCTAGAGATGCTGCAACCCAAATGAGAAGGTCGCCCGAGGGACGCCCTCTCCCTGTTTCCGAGGCTTGAGCGGGGAAAAAATAGGAGGAGTATCCCACCCTATGGACCGGCACCAGGCTCCATGTCTCTTGAAAAATACACACAGAGTGCTCATCAACCCAAGCAGTAAAGTCTGGTAGAGCCAGCTTTCTTGCAATCCCTGCGACATTCCAGCTGAAAACCTTGAATACTAGGTCCGTCACAGCTGAAATGTCTCTGGGCACAAGAATATCCCCGTCTGTGGTCCTCATCAATAATGTCTGAGGGGAGCAAGGATCTTGGGGAATAACTTTAGAGGCTAACATCCCGCTAATCGAGAGAGTTTGGGTGGGTGGTTCTCCAATTGGATCTACTCTACTCCCAATTTCCAGTCAGTGGGGCCTTAAAGCCCACAAATGATTCACCCTTGTGCCCCCCATTGCCCCTGCCCAATGTGTCTCCCAATTTTGACAGAAATCAGGGGAGCTTAGGCTTTTTCCAGTTAAGCTAACAATTTGCCTGGGGTAAAAATAGGATAGATCTACCACTTTAACCCCTGGTGCCCCCATATTTGTAATCGGAGTACAGATAGAGGGCACTACTCTTGGGTCTTGAAAATTTATAATTATGCAATCCCCTTCCTGAGTTTTTTTTCCCTGCCCTACCCACCCAACTCTACGGGCACTTAGAATGATCCCATCTACACCCAATGGAATTGGCTTGTTTGCCTTCAGCCAATGGATGCACTTGTTCTTGAGTGATTGGTGGTTTTCCATCTGGCCTTCCTTTAAAGGGGGAACATTTACCATGACAACAACAAAGGGTTGGCAGTCTGGCGGAAGGTTTACTGGAGGGATCCGACGTACTGGGTTTCTAGGGACCGATAGAATGGTAGCTGGGGCTGTAGGTTGGGACATAGGTCTAGAGGTTTTCCCTATCACTAAACCTTGGGATTTGTCGCGTGTGCCAGACGTTTGGATATCTTTCGCTTTACCACTAGCTATCTGTGGCTGCTTTTGTGGGATAGGCTTGAGCTTATTTATAGCAGGCTCTAAGCGTGCTGGTGACCCCTTGCGTTTTGGCCCTGCTTTGGGAGGGGGAGAGGATTTAGGAGCTGGAGTTAATGCACTATTAGGGTCAGCCTTCTTTAAACAATTTGGGGGCTTAGGGTCTCTCTGGGGTGGTAGTTCGTTCCCCTTTGCACCCATGTCCTGGTTTTCACTCACTCTAGCTAGTTGTTTAAATGTAGTTTTGAGTGAGTGGAACCCGTCAAGGGTTGATTGCTCTAATTTGTCTATCCTCGCCCCCAGACCCTTAACCTGTATTAGTAGGGGCCTCAAGAGACTATTTACCTTCTCGAGGATGTTTTCAATGATTACAGAGTCAGTGAGCTTAGGAACATTAGTGGTGTTATCGTCTGTGCGTGGCCCCTTGGGGGAGACCACAACAACCCCTTCTATGTCAACTTCATTCTCTGATGACCGGCCCCTTGCATTTCTCATATCAAGTCCTGAGTGCTTTCTTACTCTTTGATAAAGAGCGGCCTGCCTAACTAGCCTACCCTTTTTACGTTTTCTTGCCTTTTTACTTATAAACCTATTATCCTGCCTGGTTTCGGGAGTTTGAAAGTTTGGGGACACCCCATCTGGGACCCCATCTGGTATAACTATGATGGGGGAGGGCGATTTTGGAGATAGAGGGACACTAATGGCTTCGTTTAGGGGTTTAGATGTTACGGGTGGAAACAATTTACTAAGCCCACCATCTTCTACAGTAGCAGTTGGGAGAAGCGCGGCCAGATTTTCCAGCCTATCTATATTTTGCCCTATTTCCGCCAACTGGGGAGGGTCTATAGAGTCGCCAGAAACACCGGGTAGGGGAGCGGAATGAACCCGCTCACGGGCCGGTGTAAGCGACTGGGCGGCAACCCCCAAGGATGAACGTCTTGAAGGGAGGTAGACCTCAGATAGACGCCGCTCAGACATAGCAATCTCCTTTTCTATCACCGCCGCCACCCGGGTAATGAAACGGTCCATTGATCCAATAACAGGGCTCCCAGCAATGGACCCCCTTTCACCTTCACTCCTAAGGAGTTTTCCAGAGCGGGTAGACATGATTGCAAGGAACACCACGGGGCCTCACACAGGCCGTGTCTACACACTGCTGATGAAGAGGAAGGGGACGTGGCCCAGCCCAGCCTCTGACAGCCCCTGACTGCCACAGACTGCCCGCCCTTTGCTCGGGCTTCGCTCGGCGTCCCGCTCGCGTCCCGCTGAGCGACGAGCTGTTCGTAAAATAGGGGGCGTTGCAGGCGGGGGCGTGTCTGTAGGTGGGCGCGTCCGCCTGTGCAGCTGGGGAAGCAGGGACTCCTGGTCTTCCGAGTCCCTGCTTAGCGCCGACGTGCTGGTCCTTCCAGGCGCCTCCCAGTGACCAGCGCTTTTACCTCGCCTCTCCCTCCTTCCAAGCCGCGAAGCGGCACCCGCGGAGCGGGTGCGGCGAGAGGCAGCGGCAACACAGGACAGCCCAAGAAGAGTCAGACCCGAGAACACAGGGTCAAACGGCAACCTCCACAACTTTCAGGTGGGTCCCGCAGGGTGAAGAGAACACGCGCCTTTTCTCCTGGTCAGGCGGGGGCGTGTCTGTAGGTGGGCGCGTCCGCCTGTGCAGCTGGGGAAGCAGGGACTCCTGGTCTTCCGAGTCCCTGCTTAGTGCCGACGTGCTGGTCCTTCCAGGCGCCTCCCAGTGACCAGCGCTTTTACCTCGCCTCTCCCTCCTTCCAAGCCGCGCAGCGGCACCCGCGGAGCGGGTGCGGCGAGAGGCAGCGGCAACACAGGACAGCCCAAGAAGAGTCAGACCCGAGAACACAGGGTCAAACGGCAACCTCCACAACTTTCAGGTGGGTCCCTCTAAATGTATAACAAAGAAAATCATAAAGAAAGCTGCTCTTGTCTCCCAGAAAGACTTATAGATTCTTCAAGTTGTAAATTCATCAGTGAAGGAGGCTTTTATGAGTGAGATGTTGTTAAAACTGGGATGGCACACAGGGGTCACAATGTAGAGTTCACTCTTGTCCGGTATAAAGAGGGCATCATTGATATCTGAAGATGGACTAGTTTGTATTGATTTGTTCTTACAGTTGGATGGTGACACCCTTCTTGAATTTTTGGACAAGAATGAGTGAGTTATGTGGCAGTAGTTGACGAAGTGAGATGAGACAATGGGCTAGATGTACAAAGGATTTTTGCGGTCTCAGACGGCCCAACTGATTGGCCCAATTATGACACAAATGATTTTTGGGATGTAAAAAGCCCAAATTGCAACCGAATCGCAATATGGTGTTTGTGATTCAGTATTTGGAAGTGGCGTGTTGAAGGTGTCTCTTCCTAGTACTGTATTCAAATGGCATGTATGAATGTTTTACAACCAAAAGACAGTCGCAAAACATTTGCAATTTACTGCCATTTGAAAAATGGTGGTAACCCATTCGCAGAGGAGAAGGTCCACATGGGATCCTTTACCCTTTGATAATGTTTGGCAAAATAGTTTTTTAGGAGCAGGCAGTGGTCCCACAGAAACTTCAAAGTATTTTTTTTAAACGAATCCAGTTGATTGCGAGTAACAGGAAATTGCAATTAGGAAATCACTATTCTGATCTTTGTACATCTAGCCCTTTATTTCCTTTTTATGAGATGGAGGATTTTTCCACATCTCACTATATCAGAAAACGTGCATTGATTGACTACATTATTGATATTGGGGATGAGTGTGGACGTTTCACCAGTAAGCCACTTAACATTACCAAATAGAGCATGATGTTGTCTTCATATAAAGTAACTCATGAAGAGAGTACCCATACCTCACACTTGCTTGTGCAAATGAGGTTTGGAAATATGACCCTTCAAGTTATAAATATTAAAAAGCACACCTCCATACAAGCCTACCCCAAAGTCAGTCACTTTGTTCTTTCTCAATTCTGATTTCAGCCAGACCCAAGGGGCCACCCATTGCCATGCACCGGACATGATATTTGAGTTAGTTCTTCCCCTGTAAAGCGTGTTCCTGCGTCTTGGACCGAGGTCTGCAATAAATGAAAAACCTTAAAAAGCGTCATATATTTTTAAATATTTTGAAAACACATCAGTGCATTTTAGCATTTTGATGTTTGCCTACATTTTACTGCATTGCTTCAAAGATTAGATTCACACTCATAACTTTATGGAAAACCACACGAAGCCACTCCGCTCTCCCCGCACTCTCAGCCACGCACTATCTCATTTTAATGTAGTTCACGTTTCACGAGGCCCGCAGACTGATTAGCAATTGATGGGGCCACTGATGGAGCGGCTACCGAGGGCTGTAATCAAGCAAGCCCGCCACCCCCCTACCACAAACCCTCTTCAAAAATATAAAAGCAAAAAATATACCATATAGAGACTTGCCCTCAATGGATTATGTTAAATGCCTGGATGCGGCCAAATCAGCGTTTTTGGATGGTGTTTCCTAAGCGAAGCCTCTGCAGCCTGACTTCAATTTGGACAGCTTTCCGGCGCTGTGATTCACAGCTGCAGTGAAGCGAAGCAGCTCCACTAATGACATTTGTTTTCCACGAAAAATAAAGATATATAAAACGGGTCGCAGAAGAAGAGGGCTATTAGCAGACATTTACTCTGACCATAGCTAAAAGTGCAGATGGTTCCGGGGCTCCAAGCCAAGTTGGCGCTGTAGTACGTGTTCCTTTCGTTGCCCTGGCTCTCTGAGAGGTCAAACAGAGGCCGCCTCGGCGTGAGCGCGGCGTGATCGATGGCGCGCACGTCCTTCTCACAGTGAAGCGCTTCTAAAATGCGCAGTGGCAAATCAATTTATTAACTGAGATACTTGGCGCGCCAGGTCCCTCTTACTGCAAGGTGTCTCCCCGCTCTGTTTTTGTTCTCCATTTTCCCCACCTGGGGACAGATAAGAATATAGGTTATTGCAGGTCTCTAGTCTTTCTGTGGAATACACGTGTGTTAGATTATTGATGGATGCAGTGAGGGTAAGTGTTATTTTAAAAATGACTTTTCATATACTTCCTAACTGTACATTGGTATGTAAAAAAACAAAGAAAGTAGAAAAATGCAACAGAGAAGGAGAATTGTAATAATGAAATGTTTTTACTGACGCAATGATCCTTTTATTTTTTAATTAGTTTACTGATTCGACCATCTTTAGGTAAGATAGGTAAGGTAAAAACGTTATAATACCCATGTAAAAAGCGTCGTAGCAACAAAAATCATACTCAAGAACAGATTTTTAAAAACAAGTCATAAAACTTTCATAAACTATGTTAACATACGTAGAACAATTGACAGAAGTTATTAGCACGGACCGTGAATTAAAAAAAAGCTCAGTTCTAAGAGAGAGTCTGTTCAGTGGTCGGTTGATTTGCAAACAATGACAGTGGTAAGCTGCTATTGGCTGTCCTGCTTGAGCGTGGATCATCCGGGTTCCATGCCTAGATACCTGTTAACAACATCAAATTATGACACTAGGTGCTAGCACAGGTTTACTAGAGCAACAACACCCATATTCTACACGTCAAAGTTGGTTACACCCATTTTTTTTTGCATTTGCTGGATGAATATATATATATATATTACCTACTGGCGGTCGCCAGTAGGTAGTTATAGTTAGGACCTAGTTTCCATAGGAAATCCACAACATTCTATTGGGAATAACTTTGGCACCGGTTGATGAATCTTCGCAAATTTCCCAAAGAAGATGGCCCGCTCCTTCCCTGAAAGTTTTGGGGGGGTTCGTCAAGTGGGGGCTGAAAAAAAAGGGGGGTCCTAAAACGTGTTTTCCCCATGTTATTTTCCTTAGGACGATTAGACACGGCTACAGCCCGAACGGCAGAACGGAATTAGAAGAAATTTGACAAAATGGTGGAGTCTGATTCGCAGATCACGATTTTGCTGAAATGGTGTAAATCCTTCCAGTAGTTTCTAAGAAAATCAAAAGAAAAAAAATATCTATATCTATAAGCGCGCACGGTGCGCGAATCGGGTGTGCGCGAGCGGAATTCTGATTTGCTGTTAGATGTCTGTCAGCATTCTAATCAGTGGAAACCAGAAAGTGTTGGCCGCCATTTTGTCACTCCGAGGCAAAAGAGAGCCCATAACAAAAGTGGAGAATGTGAAAAGGGGGCATGGTAGGGACTCCCTGACCTCCTAGGTCTTCTCAGGGGGTCCCTGAAGGACCCCAAAGGCCTAAAAAAAATAATATATATTTTTTTAAAATCGCGAGGTGCGCGCACGTTGCACGCACCCCCGAGGCAGAAGAGAGCCCAAAACAAAAGTGGGGAACGTGAAAAGGGGGCAGGGTAGAGACTCCCTGACCCCCTAGGTCTTCTCAGGGGGTCTCTGAAGGACCCTAAAGGCCTAACACTTTTTTTCTTCTATTTTGAAAAAATTGCGAGGTGCGCGCACGTTGCACGCACCCACGAGGCAGAAGAGAGCCCAAAACAAAAGTGGAGAACGTGAAAAGGGGGCAGGGTAGAGACTCCCTGACCCCCTAGGTCTTCTCAGGGGTCTCTGAAGGACCCTGAAGGCCTAGAAAATATATATATATTTTTTTAAATTGCGAGGTGCGCGCACGTTGCACGTACCCCCGAGGCAGAAGAAAGCCCAAAACAAAAGTAGAAAACATGAAAAGGGGGCAGGGTAGAGACTCCCTGACCCCCTAGGTCTTCTCTGAAGGACCTCGAAGGGCAAAAAAACATTTTTTTTTTTTGAAAAAAGTTTGCGAGGTGCGCGCACGTTGCACGCACGCCGAGGCAGAAGAGAACCCAAAACAAAAGTGGAGAACGTGAAAAGAGGGCAGGGTAGAGACTTCCTGACCTCCTAGGTCTTCTCAGGGGGTCTCTGAAGGACCTCGAAGGGCAAAAAAATCATTTTTTTTCCGGAAAAAATTTGCGAGGTGCGCGCATGTTGCACGCACCTCGAGACAGAAGGGAGCCCAAAATAAAAGTGGAGAACATGAAAAGGGGGCAGGGTAGAGATTCCCAGACCCCCTAGGCCTTCTCAGGGGGTCCCTGAAGGACCCCAAAGGGCAATAAAAACATTAAAAAAAAATCATGAGGTGCGCGCACGTCAGAAAACAAAACCAAAAAAATACAGTTAAATAATAAGTTTGAGTGTTTAGATGTTGGTTGGCTCTAAAAAGAGCCATTGTGTTCATTGAGTGATTTTTGTACCTACAAGTAAGTACTGATGCAGAGTCTAAAATTCAAGAGGAAGACTCTGTTTACCTCATCTGTGAAATGTACACGTCTCCTCTATAAATGCCTTGCATGTTGTAACGCAAGTTGTTGTGGTATATAGAACGCATACCATAGTCTCTGAGGAAAGCAGAAACAGACTTATTCACATGTTTCCTTGCTTTCTCAATCTGTGGACAATATTGGTTGGACCAGTTCCATTTTTGCCTTTGGCATATATTGGAATATACAAAGGCAGTTTGTGGAAAAAGTGACATCAATTGCCCAAAGGTGTTCTTTAAAAGCATTTCCAGACCTACTCCAGTCAAAGTGCCTAGGTCATTGCCACCACAGTGCACAATTATGAGGTCAGGGTGTGGAAGATGCAAAAAGAATTTTACCAATGGCATCAATTGGTGAGGTCTTAATCCTCTCTGGCCAATCCACATAATATCCACATTTGGTAAATCAAGGTTGAGAAAGCATCTATTTGCTGCATACTTTTCACTCCAGAAAATATAGCTGTGTCCTACAATCCACACTCTAAGCATCTTGAAGGGAGATATGGTTGTACTCAGATGGACTCTGGAAATGAAATGGCAGTTTGAAAAGTAGGTGTTTAGAAAAAATTGTGGATGAGATTCAGTACACTTGAAAAAAAATGATTGGTGGTTTCTGAAAATTCAACATTGAAAACTAGGGTGTATGCTACTGTTTTTTTTAAGGAGAAATGCTAATGGTTGAGAGAAAGTGATGGAAAGGAACATTGCACAGGATTCGCTGCTGTATTGAAAAGTCAAACACCCTCGCTGGTTTGCTTTGCAAATGAACTTTTCACCTGTGTGTTCAGGTAGGTGTTCTATGGAGTGTTACCATGGTAACAGGCAGAGAGAGCAGTGGGGGAAGGTTGAATATTATGTGAGATTGAAAGTGTTTCAATGTAGAACCAATTAAAAAGTTAGTTTGGTTTTGAATTTGTGTGGGAAGATATTTGATTGGTTATCTCCAAGAATATGATTGTAAAATGAGAGGGAAGCTATGCCATTATGTGGTTGCAGTGACTGGTGCACAATTCAGAGGTTCTGCTTAAGAAAATCTGGTGTGTGATTGACACTGTTTTAAAACTAAAAAAGCATTTTTAAAGGTGAGTTGTTAATTTGTAAGGGGATCTATGTTGTGCAGTTTAAGCTAAATTGGAAAATGTATTCTAATGTGGAAGCAGGAGTTTATTTGTATAGAGTCTGATTTTGAATTTGTCTTCTTTGGGAAAAAAATTGTGAAAGGAGCATTTGGTATGTTGATGTGTTTGAGGAGATATGTTTATGCAGTACAGTGCTGTTGTTAAAAATGTAGAGTTTGTATATGAAGTCGTCTAGCCACTTATACACTTGTATATCAGGGTTAGAATTCTCAGATAGTCTCCTTGCAGTTTAGTAAACATTCTGGGTATGCTGCACAAATGCCATAGAAAATGTTTCAGTAGCAGATAGTAATCATTTTTCTGAATTGCAAGGGATACTGTCATGTGTCTAAGATCACAGTGTGAGTCAGAATTCAGTTTAGAAAAATGTGGCAGAATATTTTGCTTAGTTGATGTGTTTAAAAATATGGGAATACATGTACTCATGGAGTGAGTCAGGCCTTAGGACATTTAATGCTACAAAGTCCTATGGAGCATGTGTGCCAGGCCTCTGAATGCCCAAATAGTCTCCATGCTGTGTAATAAAGATCCTGGGTGTGCTGTAGAAATTGCATAGCAACTGTATCTGTAGCATGTAGTAATCATTTCAGTGAATCCTCATTTCTACATTCTCAGTCTCACCTTCACCCTCTACACTGATTGAACACCATTGCACTGTTCTAAACCCTGAAACGGCACTCCCAGCAAGACTCTCTTTCACTGTAGTAATCATTTTACTGAATTGGAAGGCATACTGTCATGTGCCTAAGATCACATTGTGAGTCAGACTTCATTTCACAAAATTGTGGCAGAATAATTTGCTTAGTTGATGTGTTTAAAAATATGGGAATACATGTACTCATGGAGTGAGTCAGGCCTTAGGACATTTAGTGCTACACAGTCCTATGCAGCATGTGTGCCGGGCCTCTGAATGCCCAAATAGTCTCCATGCTGTGTAATAAAGATCCTGGGTGTGCTGTAGAAATTGCACAGAAACTGTCTCTGCAGCAGGTTATAATCATTTCAGTGAATTCTAATTTCTACATTCTCAGTATCACCTTCACCCTCTACACTGCTTGAACACCATTGCACTGTTCTAAACCCTGAAACAGCACTCCCAGCAAGACTCTCTTTCACTGTAGTAATCATTTTACGGAATTGCAAGGCATACTGTCATGTGTCTAAGATCATAGTGTGAGTCAGACTTCATTTCACAAAATTGTGGCAGAATAATTTGCTTAGTTGATGTGTTTAAAAAAATGGCAATACATGTAGTCATGGAGTGAGTCAGGCCTTAGGACATTTAGTGCTATGAAGTCAAAAGCAGCATGTGTGTCATGCCTCTTAATTCCCAAATACTGCTGTGTAATAAATATCCTGGGTGTGCTGTAGAAATTGCATAGCAACTGTCTCTGTAGCATGTTGTAATCATTTCAGTGAATTCTCATTTCTACATTCTCAGTCTCACCTTCACACTCTACACTGCAGGGAACACCATTGCACTGTTCTAACCCCTGAAACAGCACTCCCAGCAAGACTCTCTTTCACTGTAGTAATCATTTTACTGAATTGCGAGGCATACTGTCATGTGTCTAAGATCGCAGTGTGAGTCAGACTTCATTTCACAAAATTGTGGCAGAATAATTTGCTTAGTTGATGTCTTTAGAAATATCGGAATACATGTACTCATGGAGTGAGTCAGGCCTTAGGACATTTAGTGCTACAAAGACATATGCAGCATGTGTGGCAGGCCTCTGAATACCCAAATAGTCTCCATGCTGTGTAATAAAGATCCTGGGTGAGCTGTAGAAATTGCATAGCAACTGTCTCTGTAGCATGTAGTAATCATTTCAGTGAATTCTCATTTATACATTCTCAGTCTCACCTTCACCCTCTACACTGTTTGAACACCATTGCACTGTTCTAAACCCTGAAACAGCACTCCCAGCAAGACAATCTTTCACTGCAGTAATCATTTTACGGAATTGCAAGGCATACTGTCATGTGTGTAAGATCACAGTATGAGTCAGACTTCATTTCACAAAATTGTGGCAGAATGATTTGCTTAGTTGATGTGTTTAAAAAATGGCAATACATGTACTAATGGAGTGCGTCAGGCCTTAGGACATTTAGTGCTATAACATCAAAAGCAGCATGTGTGTCAGGCCTCTTAATTCCCAAATAGTCTCCATGCTGTGTAATAAAGATCATGGGTGTGATGTAGAAATTGCATAGCAACTGTCTCTGTAGCATGTTGTAATCATTTCAGTGAATTCTCATTTCTACATTCTCAGTCTCACCTTCACGCTCTACACTGCTTGAACACCATTGCACTGTTCTAAACCCTGAAACAGCACTCCCAGCAAGACTCTCTTTCACTGTAGTAATCATTTTACTGAATTGCAAGGCATACTGTCATGTGTCTAAGATCACAGTGTGAGTTAGTCTTCATCTCACAAAATTGCGGCAGAATATTTTGCTTAGTTGATGTGTTTAAAAATATGGGAATACATGTTCTCATGGAGAGAGTCAGGCCTTAGGACATTTAGTGCTACAAAGTACTATGCAGCATGTGTGCCAGGCCTCTGAATGCCCAAATAGTCTCCATGCTGTGTAATAGGGATCCTGGGTGTGCTGTAGAAATTGCATAGCAACTGTCTCTGTAGCATGTAGTAATCGTTTCAGTGAATTCTCATTTCTACATTCTCAGTCTCACTTTGACCCTCTACACTGCTTGAACACCATTGCACTGTTCTAAACCCAATTTTTTCTAACATTCCTCGTTTTATAGCCAGGCCTGCGTATCCTCTCCCGTGGTCAGACCACTTTTTGGTCCCGGCAACTTGGCAAATTGACTCATTGCCCACGCTTGGCCATAAGGCTCATATGGTGGAAAGAGCATGGTCCAGGTTATCGATCGATGACTGGATTACTAATCTGGACTGTACGTGCCCTCCCCCTGAATCGGACCCGGTAAAGGGAGATGCAAATTTCGATCAGTGGCTGACCACTTCCTTTGATGTCATTCTCCCGAAAAAGAGAGTGCCAAGGAGGAAGAAAAGAATTGGTTCTGCCCCATTGTACACTCCTGAGTTACGAATCCTTAGGAAGGGATGTAAGAAGCTGGAGAGGATTTGGAGAAAGGAATGGGAGGTAGCCAGTCGAGAGGAATATCGCTCAGCAATGAGGGGATATAAATCCGCTCTTCGTCATGCTAAAGCCCAATTTTTCGAGGAGCGTATAAGAACTACCTCCAACTCTTCTAGAGAGACTTTTAGAGTGGTAAAGGAACTTCTTAAAGTTCCCGAGCCCTTGGTAACACATGACAACCCTGGTGAGCAGTGCAAGGAGCTGGCAGACTATTTCCATATGAAAATTGAGAATATATTAAGCGTCCTGCCCCAGCCTTCCTCGCTCCAGCCTGTTCATAAAATGGACACGGTGAAACAGCCAAGAGGAGCACTCACCCACTTAGATACTTTTGGCCCAGTATCAGTGGCTGAAGTCCTCAAGGTATTAGGCTCTATGAAAAGCGGTTCCCCAAGGGATTTGGTCCCTATGAAGTTCCTGAAACAGGTAGCAACCACTATTGCGGTCCCTGTTACCGATCTAATGAATGCATCCCTCGCCCATGGCTTGTTGCCACCGAGCTGGAAAACAGCAGTGGTAAAGGCGCTATTAAAGAAGCCAAGTCTGGATCCTTCGGACTTGGAAAATTTCAGGCCCATTTCCCTGCTGTCGGGACTCGGTAAAATCGCTGAAAGATTGGTAAACCAACAGCTGTTGGGTTTCCTGGAGTCTAATGGCCTTCTGCGAGATTCACAAACTGGATTCCGGCCAGGCCAGGGCACGGACACTGCTCTTCTGGCAGTCGTGGATGAAGCCAGAAGCATTCTGGATTCAGGAGGGTCAGTAGCAGTGATCATCCTGGACCTCAGTGCGGCTTTCGACACTGTGAACCATCAAATGTTGATTCAGTGACTGTCCGATGTAGGTGTTTCAGGTGTTGCTCTGATGTGGCATAGGTCATTTCTCAGCGGACGGACATACCAGGTCTGGGAAGGTAGTGATCTGTGAACATCTATCCCCCTCCAGTGTGGGGTGCCACAGGGCTCTTCCCTCAGCCTTATATTGTTTAATGTATATATGGCCCCCCTGGAGGACGTGGTGGCCCCATTTGACATTAAAATCGTCAGTTATGCGGATGATACGCAGCTGGTGGTCGCCTTATCCCAACTGGTGGAGAATCCCGATTTACTGCACTCCTGTTTGTCGGAAGTTCACACCTGGATGTGTGAGTCAGCTCTTAAGTTGAACGGTTCGAAGACAGAAATAATGTTGTTAGGGAACAAGACCCCCTCACTCCCTTTGACTAGCTGGCCTAGCTGTATGGGAGAGCTCCCGAGTCCGAAAGAGAAGATTAAGAGTTTAGGGGTCGGGTTAGAGCAAGACCTTTCGTTTAGGACCCAGGCAAAAAAACGGCAGGAGTCTGTTTTGGCCTTCTCCGTTCAGCTCGCAAAGTCCTGCCTCTTCTTCCTCTAACATCTAGGAAGTTGCTTATTCAGGGGCTTATTACATCTAGACTCGATTATAGCAATGCTATTTTTCTGGGTGCCCCTGAAGCAACGTTTAATAAACTCCAGCAGGTCCAAAATGCTGCTGCAAGGCTGCTTATGGGCGTGCCTAGGATGCAGTCAGCTAAACCGGCCTTAAAGGCACTGCACTGGCTCCCGGTGCAGGAAAGGGTCAAATTTAAGGCTCTCTGCACAGCTCACAAAATTCTTCAGGGGAAGGGCCCTCCCATTCTGAGGAACTTAGCGGTGCCTTATAAAGCTAATAGAGCGTTGCGCTCTGATCAGAAACACCTTCTCCAAATTCCCAGAGTAAAAAGGGCCCGTACTGGTGGGAGAAGATTTTCGGTCAACACAGCCATTTTGTGGAACGCGCCACCTTTGAAGTAGCGCTCTGAGACCTGTACTCTGCGGTTTCGCAAACACCTTAAAACTCATTTGTTTCCTGCTTGATGGCACTGAACCGGCTGTTGGTTAACTGTTGGCGTCTGGACAAGCGCCGGGATGCCCGAGGGTAACTGTGCGCTATATAAAATTTAAACTAAATAAATAAAATAAACCCTGAAACAGCACTCCCAGCAAGACTCTCTTTCACTGTAGTAATCATTTTACTGAATTGCAAGGCATACTGTCCTGTGTCTAAGATCACAGTGTGAGTTAGTCTTCATTTCACAAAATTGTGGCAGAATATTTTGCTTAGTTGATGTGTTTAAAAAATATGGGAATACATGTACTCATGGAGTGAGTCAGGCCTTAGGACATTTAGTGCTACAAAGTCCTATGCAACATGTGTGCCAGGCCTCTGAATGCCCAAATAATCTCCATGCTGTGCAATAAATATCCTGGTTGTGCTGTAGAAATTGCATAGCAACTGTCTCTGTAGCATGTCGTAATCATTTCAGTGAATTCTCATTTCTACATTCTCAGTCTCACTTTGACCCTCTACACTGCCTAAATACCACTGCACTGCTCTAAACCCTGAAACAGCACTCGCAGCAAGACCCCCTTCCACTCTAGTAATCATGTTACTGAATTGCAAGGGATACTGTCATGCGTCTAAGATCACAGTGTGAGTCAGAATTCATTTCAGAAAAATGTGGCAGAATAATTTGCTTAGTTGATGTGTTTAAAAATATGGGAATACATGTACTCATGAAATTGATAAAACTAATTTTGTATTATCTATTAGTAGAAATAATAAAATGGAGTGTTTATATTTTTCTGCTAGGTACAGCAACATAATAAAATGTATTATGGATCAAAATCAGAACAACATTGAAGTCACTTTTGAAATTTCTAACACTCTAATAGAGGACTTAAATGTACCTTTTGTGGACAGCAGCAATGAAGAACAACCTATTGGTGCAGGAGATGTAACTTGTGATTTTTTGGATGAAAGTTTGGACACTGAATTCATAGAAGCATTAGATGATATTGAGTTTAATGTGACAAGTTCTGAAGTTGTTGAAGATGTCAATGAAATTGCTGATGACATCATGCTAGATGTTCTATTACAATATGAAATGTTTCAAGAATACATTTATGATTAAAAATTAAAAATGATTTGAGAGAGTCTTCTTGTACAATTGTAATCTTTGAGCTAGTAGCCAAGGTATTGTGGTATCAACTGAGTGTTACAGCATAGTTTTAATTTCCAGGTGTATATTGTTTGATTTTTAGCAAAGACTCTGTGATTGTTGATTTCCTATTGTACAGAGGTATTTTAGAGAATGTCTGTTTGTATGCACTGTGGTAAAAATGAGACTATTTGTGATCTTAGACACATGACAGTATGCCTTGCAATTCAGTAAAATGATTACTACAGTGAAAGAGAGTCTTGCTGGGAGTGCTGTTTCAGGGTTTAAGAGCGTGCAGTGGTGTTCAGGCAGTGAAGAGGGTCAAGGTGAGACTGAGAATGTAGAAATGAGAATTCACTGAAATGATTACAACATGCTACAGAAACAGTTGCTATGCAATTTCTACAGCACACCCAGGATCTTTATTACACAGCATGGAGACTATTTGGGCATTCAGAGGCCTGGCACACATGCTGCATAGGACTTTGTAGCACTAAATGTCCTAAGGCCTGACTCACTCCATGAGTACATGTATTCACATATTTTTAAACACATCAACTAAGTAAATTATTCTGCCACATTTTTTTGAAATGAATACGAACTCACAGTGTGATCTTAGACACATGACAGTATCCCTTCCAATTCAGTAAAATGATTACTACAGTGAAAGAGGGTCTTGCTGGGAGTGCTGTTTCAGAGTTTAGAACAGTGCAGTAGTGTTGAAAGAGTTTAGCAGCTTTTGCTAAGGATTGTGTATTAGGGTTTAGGACAGTGCAGTGCTGTTCAGGCAGTATAAGGGGTCTTGGTGGGACTGAGGATATAGAAATGAAAATTCACTGATATGATTGCTACATGCTACAGAGAGAGTTGCTATGGCATTTCTACAGCACACCCAGGATCTCTATTACACAGCATGGAGAATATTTGGGAATCAAGAGGCCTGACACAGATGCTGCATAGATTTTTTCTTTGTAGCACTAAATGTCCTAAGGCCTGACTCACTCCATGAGTACATGTATTCCCATATTTTTAAACACATCAACAAAGAAAATTATTATTGCACAATTTTCTGAAATGAATACTAACTCACAGTGGGATCTTAGACACATGACAGTATCCCTTAAAATTCAGTAAAATGATTACTACAGTGAAAGGGGGTCTTGCTGGGAGTGCTGTTTCTGGGTTTAGAAAATGACACTAGTATTCACCCAGTGTAGGTGGTATAGCAAGAGGTGTTTTTTCAGACTTTAAGACATAGCAGCAGTGTTCGGGCACTGTAGGAGATCATGCAGGTAGTGCTGTTTCAGGGTTTAGGGCAGTGCAGTGGTGTTTCAACCTTATAGGGGCATTTGCTGAGGATGGTTATGACATTTCTGCAGTACACCCAGGATCTTTATTACATGTAGTGCTACAAAGTCCTATGCAGCATGTGTGTCAGGTCTCTTAATTCCCAAATAGTCTCCATGCTGTGTAATAAAGATCCTGGATGTGCTGTAGAAATGCCATTGCAACTCTCTCTGTAGCATGCAGTAATCATTTCTGTGAATTGCAAGGGATATTTTGATTTGTCTAGAATCAGAATGTGAATCAGTGTGTTTTTGGGAATATTGTGACAGAATCACTTGCTCGACGCATGTGTTTGCAGATATGAGAATACATGTACTCATGGAGTGAGTCAGGCTTTAGGACATGCAGTGCTTTATATTCCTAGCCCTTACATGATACCATACACTGCCCAAGCACAACTGCATTGCTCTAAACTCAGAATTATCAGTCCCACCTTGAACCCCTACAGTGCCTGAACACCACTGCACTGTCCTAAACCCTGAAATACCATCCCTAGCAAAACCTGCTAAACTCTTTCAACACTACTGCACTGCTGTAAACCCTGAAATATCATTTTAAGCAAATGGCCCTATAATGTTCAAACACCACTGCACTGTCCTAAACCTGAAACAGCACTCCCTGCATTTATCTCCTACACTTCCCGAACACTGCTGCTGTGCCTTAAAATTACTTATGGAGTGAACCAGACTTTACAACATATAGGGCTTCTAATTGCTATGTAGTATGCTAGTAGTGGTCTACAATTTAAAAAAAAAATTAACATGTTTTTTTTCTTCTTCACAACAGATTTAAATTATCTACATAAAGAAAAAACAATATGCCCTCAAAGATTGAGAAAAGAAAAATATATAAACAGGCTTACTTTTCCAAGAAAAAAGAAGTACACGATTTATCTAAACAGCAATGTGTGGAAAAACCAAAGAAAGCTCCTGGTAAATCAACAAAGGATTTTATAAGGAAAATAACTCAAAGTAAAAAAAGTGTGGAGAATCAGGAAAAAAAAATCCGTAACTACAAGCAAAAACCAGACAAAAAAGAAAAATGTTGGAAAAATATGTGGTAAAGATAGTGTGTATAGTAATAGACGAAAAAATCAGTTTGTTGAGATTCGGAAGCAAATGTTTTATAACAGAGTTGTTTTAAATTTATTAAAAAATATAAAGAATTGTAAAAGAAAAACAGTTTTTTATAAGAAAAAAAAATAATTAAAGGTATTTTAGAGAAGGCTTTTGAATAAAAAAAAATTGTTTATTTTAGTAATCAATAGAATTCGAACACTAGACAAGCCAATCAATGTTATGAAGGCCAAAAGTAAGTGGAAAAGACTAATCAATAGAACTAATTTTTGTAATGTTTTTTCTGGAGAAAGGAAACATAGTTCAAGTTGTGAGCCATTTTTTAATGAAGAGAGTTACTTTCAGAGTAATGATTTGTTGCATGCAGTTGACACCAGTGGTCGAGCTTATGAGGTTAGGAATGGATGTCCAATTGAAAAAGAGAAAATTGTTCCTAGAAATGCAGAAGAGGTGTTAGCTGATGACATTTTAGGGAGACGTCCTAAGGCTCCAGTGTACACTTGGAATTGTAGTAGTATTTGTAGTGTACAACAAGATTCGATTGATTTTTTTTGCAATTTCTCACGTAAGTATATTAAGAAAAGTGTTAAACAAAAGATTAAGATGTTGCAAGAATTAGACCCTTTCAGAGTGAGAGAAAAAACGGGATTACAAGGTCATTCTGTGGCTTGTCTTTCTAAAAAAGTATGCCAGAGTGTTTTCACCATTTCAGTATGTTAGCAGTGCATCATACTCAAGTGAGGAAATTAGTGAGAAGGATGTATTATGCAAAAAGTCCAGCACTTAAGCTAAAACAGTTAAACAGTGCTCTTAGGCATGGATCTGTGTTAGATGTGGTCAACATTTGTGAAGAAATTGAGGTTAGTACTTGGTCCTGAAGAAGACAGTGCAGAAACAGATACATTAATTGAAGGAAATGTGGAAAAAATGTACAGAATTTTAGTACAGAAAATTTTGAGCAAGACATTACAAGGTTTGAGGTCATTTCAGGTGAAAAGCCAAACTTTTCTTGTATTTGTTGTAGACGAATTCATTATAAAAATCAGACCAGGTTAGTTGATCTATATTTAAAAAGTAAAAAGGAGAATAGTAATGAGTGGAAGGAATTTGCAACTTATTTGTTGGTAAAGAATTGTTTTTATTTGGGTTCTGATCAACGTATTTGTAAATATTGTTATAATAAATTAGATGAGAATAAGATGCCTGCTAGAGCTGTATATAATAATCTTGAGTTGGTAAATATTCCTTCTGAACTGATGGATTTAAATACTAATGAGTCTATTCTCATTCAATGTGTGCATCCATTTCAGGGTATTGTTCGCTTGGAGCCTATGACAGGGAAATTACCTCCTTCAGATTTACAGAGAGGATTAAAGGGAGGAGTTGTATATTTGCCTCTAAATTTAAAGACAAATATTGAAACAATTGGTGTAGAAAATGTGGAAGAGGAACCTCTAGTTATTCTACTTAATGGCGTTCCTACGAAGAGTAAGAAAATCTGGAAAGAATTAGTGGATGTTAGGAAAGTGAAAAAGGCAACGTTGTATATGGTAAAAAATAAATCAATACTATAAAAATGTGTATGTAGGAGAAGAGGAAACAACTGTAGAAGAGGAGAGTGATTTGTAAACTGGACACATTGAAAAAGTGGATGTGTCCAGGACTGAAGAAATTTATGAACATTGTAGTGTGCATCCACTTTACTCTAAAGAAGTGATGGGAAATACTATTGAGTTATTTCAAATGAAAGAAGCAAAAGGAAGTCCCATTAGTGTATGGGAAGAAAGCTTGGAAGCTCGTTGCTTCCCTCATTTATTTCCAACAGGCAAAGGTGGACGATATGATGAACGACCTGTGCAGATTCCTGCATCTGAATACCGGACTTCAAGATTATATGGAGAAGATCCAAGGTTTCGCCAATTTATTCCATATTTGTTTTATCTTCTGTTTGAGAGTGACTTGTCTGGACTTTCTTATGCAGTGAACCATATACTAAAAGTGGAGTACATTTGCAAAATGTTTCGGCAAAGGACTTTATGGATAAAGTCCAACAAAAAGATACTGTTTTGGAATCTCAGCTAATTAATCTCATGGCATGTCAGCGTGGTACTAATGAGTATTGGTACCGTCGTCATGGGGAATTGAAATGTATGCTAAGAAACTTAGGAACTCCTACATGGTTCCTTACACTAAGCTGTGCAGAGTATGCTTGGGAAGATTTACTTCAATTTCTTCAAGAGGCAAATGCTAACATAGAACATATAGAATACAAGACACCTGGAGAACTGTGCTCTTTGGATCCAGTTTATGTATGCAGGTATTTCAATCATAGATTTGAAGCTATGATGTATTTTATCACAAACAAAAAAAATCATCCTCTTGGTGAGGTTCTGGATTTCTTTTGGAGAAAGGAGTATCAAGCAGGAGGTGCTCCTCACATACAGATGCTGCTATGGATCAAAGATGCCCCCAAATTTGGAACAGATTCAGATGACACGGTGATGAGTTTTATTGAACAATATTCTACATGTGCTGTACCCAAAAGTACAGTACAAAAGAATTTAAGACATCAAGTGTTACTGTTTCAAACCCATCGTTGTGGAAAATACTGTCGTTAAAGTACAAATCTAAGGATAAGTTCTACACAAAATGTCGATTTGCATTTCCACGTCCAGTATTATCAAAAGGAAGAGTGAACAATTTTATGTCATCTTTGCGACATACTGTCACAAGAAAATCACCGAAAAATACCTACACCTTAAGAAGAAATGAAGAGTCAAAATACATAAATGACTATAACCCAGTCATTTTGTCCATGTGGAATGCTAACATGGATATTCAATATGTTGCAGACATCTCCATTGCTGTAGCTCGATATGTAACGTCTTACATTACTAAATCTGAAAAGACGGAACTTAAGGAAATGTGGGAAGAAATTTCTCATGAAAAGAGCCTAAGTAAGAAATTGTACAGCTACAGTTTGAAGATGTGGTCTCATCGAGAAATCGGAGGATATGAATGTTCAGATTGTTTATCATCTGCAAGTCTATACTCCAAATCTAGAACAATCATTTGGGTGAGTTTAGGTCTTGCAAGAACACGAAACCGAGTTTTGAAATCTGTACAAGAAATTGAGTATTTAGCAGAGAGAGAACCAGCCAGTACAGATATTTTTAAGCCAATATGTTGGATACATACGATCCAAATAGAAGTAATCATCTTGAGAACGTTTGTCTCTATGAAGTACTGCAAAGCTATACTTTTAAGAGGAATATTACAGAAGATATCAATAAAGGAGTATATGCTGTGATTGGATCTGAAGGATGTTTAGTGAAACAAAGAAAAGGACATTTGAATAATCACCGAAAACTGAGTTGTGAAACTCCTGACGAAAGGGAATTTTACTATTTAGCTCTTTTGCAACTCTTTAAGCCTTGGCGAACAGAACTGGAACTACTTGGGGATTTTGACAGTTATGAAGATTCATTCAATGCAACTAAAAATACTATAGAATGTCCTGCTTTTACCAATTATCTGAAAATGTTGAATGACGAAATACAGCAAGAAGCTACAATTGCAGCAGAGATTGCCAGAGACAGTTCTCAAGACAGTCAAAGTTCTCCTTCATTGAGTCAGGATCCACTAGGAGAACCACTTATTCAAAATGAAGCAGCAACTGCCATGGATGAGGTGGAGACAGCAATGCAACAAGCTCAAGAGGATGTAATAAACTTAGAAGAATTGGAAAAACAAATAAATGTTGAGCAAAAACAAATATACGATCAAGTGACAGAACATATTGAGCATGGTTTATATCACGAGAAAAAAGAGTGCTCATGTACGTCATTTAAACCTGTCCGACTGTACGTGAGTGGAGAAGCAGGAACTGGAAAAAGTTTTCTAAGTAAAGGAATTGCAACTTATCTACAGAAAAGAACTGAGTCGTCACTCTCTTGTGTTGTTACTGCTCCAACTGGGTTGGCAGCACATAACATTAAAGGGATTACTTTACATCGTTTATTGATGCTGCCAGTAGAGCATGAAAATACATTAGAATACCACAAGCTATCTGGGGAAGCTTGTTGTGAAGTTTCTAGAGTCTTGAAAAAAATGAAACTTCTCATTATTGATGAGGTAAGCATGGTATCAAATTTAATGCTTGCCTTTGTGCATTTAAGAATGCAACACATCCTTAAAACAAAGTATGATGTGTTATTTACTACTACAACTAACTCCTGTGAAAAGACAGCCAATATTTGAAACAGTTACACATGAAGACACCAGAAAGTGCCTGGGAAGCCTTGGAAATGTTAATATTTGGTGATATTTCGAATATTCAGAACTCATTACAAATATGCGACAAGCAAAGGACACTGATTATAAAAGTATTCTTGAAGATATAAGAATTGGAAAAGTGAGTGACATGGCAAAGAAGATTTACAGGCACGATTACTTACAAATTTGTTTCCAAACGAAGAATATTCTCCCAGAGAATATATATAGAAAAAATGCAGAAAAGAAATCAGTGATATGCTTGATGCCAACTCTGCAAGAATGTTCAATGTTGAATTAAAAAATGCTAGTTAGAAAATCAAGAAATTATAAAACTGGAAGCTATTGATAGAATAGAGCATGAAGGAGCTACTATTATTTTGTCAGAAAAGTTGAAGTCAAAATTGGATTCTTTAGAAAAACCAATATCTAAAACTGCTTGTTTAGAAAAAAAATTCTATATGCATGTATAAATTGTCGGATAATTTTACGACGTAATTTACATGTGGAAAGAGGTTTAATAAATGGAGCAATGGGTAATGTTGTTGATTTTGCGAATTACCCAAATAGAGATGACATTGAATTTTTGAAAATCAAATTTGATGAAATTGAAGAAGTACAACAATTGTGTCGTTGTTCAGCTCGCTTGTAAAAGATTTATATGTCCGCCGAAAACAGTTTGCTGTTTTTTTGGCATATGCGGTGAGTATTCATAAATCTCAAGGTTTAAGTGTAGATAGTGCTTTGGTGAATATTGGAAGTACTGTGTTTAAAGAGGGTATGGCATATTTGCTTTATCTCGAGTCAGAACTTTATCTGGATTATACCTGATTGATTTTGTAGCAATTATTTTCCACGATGGTCCTTCTACAACATCAGGACATTACACAGCTTATTTCAAATGTACAAAAGGCTGGACTCATTGTAATGATACTCAATTGATTTTTAAACAACATTTGCCTTATGACTTACAAAATTCTTACCTAGTGTTTTTACAACCAAAATGTTAGGGAAAATAATTGGGCTGGGAAAATTACTGCTGTTAAGAAAGGGTAGTCTGGTGTTGAAAAGTACTTTGTGAGTGAGGGTGATGAGGTTCAAAAAATTCTTGTCGTTGACGTAGAGGTAGTGTAAGTGTATCAGATAGTGGGTGATGTGGCTATCACAGGAGATGTTGATCATCAGTGAGGCAGAGGTGTTTTAGATTTGTTGTAGTTGTTGGAGATGTTGGTGAAATTTTATATTCCCTTGTAGAGGTTTCTTTTAATGGTATACAGCTCCTTGGTAAGATAAAGGATGAGCAGAGTGTCATCGGCATACCAGATGATGTTGAGATTCTGATTGCAAAAAACACAGTTGATGGACAGAATGTAGAACAATGTCATACATTCACCCCAGTACAAGGATCTGGGCCTAAATCCATCGTTTTTTTGCACTCCACACCACCCTGGGTTAGACACTGGCTATATGCAAATCAGCTCTGACCCTGTGCCTCATGGGAACAGTCCAGTCCGAACTACCAAGCCATGCCTTTCCCAGACCGGAATCAAGCATCCAAGGACCGGTTTCTGGCTATCAGCCTTCATCAGCCTGGATAGCTTGACTCCAGTGGTGTGGAGAGCCTGGGACTCATGTCTGAGCATACCCAGCCCACTCGGGGTGAAAATTGCAAAAAACACAGTTGATGGACAGAATGTAGAACAATGTCATACATTCACCCCAGTACAAGGATCTGGGCCTAAATCCATCGTTTTTTTGCACTCCACACCACCCTGGGTTAGACACTGGCTATATGCAAATCAGCTCTGACCCTGTGCCTCATGGGAACAGTCCAGTCCGAACTACCAAGCCATGCCTTTCCCAGACCGGAATCAAGCATCCAAGGACCGGTTTCTGGCTATCAGCCTTCATCAGCCTGGATAGCTTGACTCCAGTGGTGTGGAGAGCCTGGGACTCACGTCTGAGCATACCCAGCCCACTCGGGGTGAAAATTGCAAAAAACACAGTTGATGGACAGAATGTAGAACAATGTCATACATTCACCCCAGTACAAGGATCTGGGCCTAAATCCATCGTTTTTTTTGCACTCCACACCACCCTGGGTTAGACACTGGCTATATGCAAATCAGCTCTGACCCTGTGCCTCATGGGAACAGTCCAGTCCGAACTACCAAGCCATGCCTTTCCCAGACCGGAATCAAGCATCCAAGGACCGGTTTCTGGCTATCAGCCTTCATCAGCCTGGATAGCTTGACTCCAGTGGTGTGGAGAGCCTGGGACTCACGTCTGAGCATCCCCAGCCCACTCGGGGTGAAATTGCAAAAAACACAGTTGATGGACAGAATGTAGAACAATGTCATACATTCACCCCAGTACAAGGATCGGGCCTAAATCCATCGTTTTTTTGCACTCCACACCACCCTGGCACAGGGTCAGAGCTGATTTGCATATAGCCAGTGTTTAACCCAGGGTGGTGTGGAGTGCAAAAAAACGATGGATTTAGGCCCAGATCCTTGTACTGGGGTGAATGTATGACATTGTTCTACATTCTGTCCATCAACTGTGTTTTTTGCAATTTTCACCCCGAGTGGGCTGGGTATGCTCAGACGTGAGTCCCAGGCTCTCCACACCACTGGAGTCAAGCTATCCAGGCTGATGAAGGCTGATAGCCAGAAACCGGTCCTTGGATGCTTGATTCCGGTCTGGGAAAGACATGGCTTGGTAGTTCGGACTGGACTGTTCCCATGATGCACAGGGTCAGAGCTGATTTGCATATAGCCAGTGTCTAACCCAGGGTGGTGTGGAGTGCAAAAAAACGATGGATTTAGGCCCAGATCCTTGTACTGGGGGGAATGTATGACATTGTTCTACATTCTGTCCATCAACTGTGTTTTTTGCAATTTCACCCCGAGTGGGCTGGGGATGCTCAGACGTGAGTCCCAGGCTCTCCACACCACTGGAGTCAAGCTATCCAGGCTGATGAAGGCTGATAGCCAGAAACCGGTCCTTGGATGCTTGATTCCGGTCTGGGAAAGACATGGCTTGGTAGTTCGGACTGGACTGTTCCCATGAGGCACAGGGTCAGAGCTGATTTGCATATAGCCAGTGTCTAACCCAGGGTGGTGTGGAGTGCAAAAAAACGATGGATTTAGGCCCAGATCCTTGTACTGGGGGAATGTATGACATTGTTCTACATTCTGTCCATCAACTGTGTTTTTTGTTGAGATTCTGATAGCATGCTAGTTGTTTAAGGTTCTATGTACATGATAAATAGCATCGGGTGGAGGTATAACCATTGTTAGATGGTACAAAAGATGTTGGTGCTTTTGATTCAGAAGGTTGGGAAACGGACGCTTAAGAGTACTATTAAGTGTCTTCCAAACTAAATATTTCACACACACTATTTGGCCATGAGGAATGGTATTTGAAACAAAAAATGACTATTTCGGGTAAATGTTGTCAGCATATGTTTGTACATTACTTCATTTAGAGTGTTTAAAAAAGAAGTAATAATGTTTTGTTACTTTGTGATTGTTGGAAATATCCCTTACTTACGTAAAAAATTGGTGTTCGAAAAAGACATTCAAGATATGTTTTTTCTAATTGTTACATTCTTAATGAAAATATTGAATGGGTTTTTTAAAGACAATCTTATTGATTGTCTTTTTTTTTGCCTGCTGTTATATGATGAGTACTATTGAACTCACTGTTTTCAGTGAAATTCAATATATTCTGAGAACAGCAAAATAAAATACATAACATATTGTTCAAATTATTTTGTATTGTGAAATATATATTATAACTCAATGTTTTCTTCTCTTCCACAGATATTATATTTATTAAAAATATATTATTAACTTTTCATTACTTATAAGGTGAGTATGACAATCAAACAATACTTTCTCATCACTCTCTTACTTCTCTTTCCCTTTTTCACTTTCTTCACTTTGTCTCTTACTCCACTTCCTTTGCTCATCTTACTCTCCTTCCCTCACTCTCTTTACTCCCCTTAATTCACATTTACACTTCTTCTCTAACCATCAGTATCCTTCCCTCACCCTCACTTACCTTCGCCTGCTCCCTCTTTCCTCTTTGTGACCCTCACTTCTCTTTTCTTTCTTCCTCCATCACTACCCTTCTTTTGCTCTATCCCTCACTCTTTTCTCTCTCCCCCTCACTCTCTTTCCTTCACACCATCCCTCACTCATTTTCAGTCACTCCCCTTCTCTTATTCCCTGACTTCCTTTTGCTCACTCCCCTTCCTTTATTCCCTCCCTAACTCCCCTTTCCTCCATCCATCTCTAAGTCTCTTCCTCTGTCTCAGTCACTATAACTGCTTCACTCTCTCACAGTCCCTCACTCTCCCTCTCTTTCTCTCTCTCACTGTCTCCCTCTCTCTCCACCAATCTTCCTTTTCTTTCCTCTCTCTTTCCATAAATTCTTCTCTCTCACTCACTAATTTTTGCTCTATCTTAATATGCTTCTTTTTCCCTCACTGTCACTGCCCTTCACTCAATCTCACTCCTCTTCTCCTACTTCATAATCTCCTCTCTGTGCATCACTCCCATTCCCTTTCACCTGCTCCCATTCCCTCACTCCCCCTCACTCTCTTTCCCTCACTCCAGCCGTCAGTCCTCTTCCCTTACTCCCCTTTCCTCATTCACTTTTGCTAACTCCCGTTTGTTTAGTCCTCCACTCCCCTTCACTCCATTTCTCTCTCCCTCTCTTCCTCTGTCTCACTCAGTCTAACCTCCTCACTCCCTCTTAGTCACTCGCTCTCCCTCTCTTTCTCTCTCACTCTCTCTCTCTCCCTCACCTGTCCTGTCTTTCTCTTTCTGTTTCCTTCACTCTTACTTTATCCCTCAGTCCCCTTTCCTCTCTCTTAATCTCCTTCCTTCTCTCTCATTCCCCTTTCATCACCCTCATACCCCTTCTCTCACTGTTACCGCCTTTCACTCACCCTCAGTACTTTTCCCTCACTCCCCTTCCTTCACTCCTCTTTCCTCACTCCATCTCACTTACTCCCCTTTGATTATTCCTTCCCTCACTTTTTTTCGTCCATTTTTCTCTCCCTGTCTCCCTCTGTCTCACTCACTCTAACTGCCTCTCTCCTTCTCAGTTCCTTGCTCTCCCTCTCTCTCATTATGTCCCTCTATCTCCCTTACCCTTAAACTCATTTCCTCTCTCTTTATATCACCCCTCCTCTCTTCCTCACTCAGTTTCCCTCTCTCTTAATTTTCTTCCTTCTTCCTCATTCATCTTCCCTCACCCTCATACTCTTTCCCTAACTGTCACTGCCCTTCACTCACCGTCACTCCCTTTCCCCCTCTGCACTTCATCCTTTCTGTATTTCTCACCCCTTCACTTTCCCGCTCCCTTTTCCTCACTCCCCCTCGCTCTGCTTCTCTCACTCCCCTTCCCTCACTCTCCTTCCTTTACTCCTCTTTCGTCACTCGCTCACTCCATCTCACTTACTCCCCTTCGTTCACTCCCTCACTCACTTTTTTTCATCCATGTTTCTCTCCCTGTCACCCTCTGTCTCACTCACTCTAACTGCCTCACTCCTTCTCAGTTCCTTGCTCTCCCTCTCTCTCATTATGTCCCTCTCTCTCCCTTACCCTTAAACTCCTTTCCTCTCTCTTTCCATCACTCCTCCTCTCTCTCTCACTCACTTTCCCTCTCTCTTAATTTTCTTCCTTCATCCTCATTCCCCTTCCCTCACCCTCATACCCCTTCCCTAACTGTCACTGCCCTTCACTCACCGTCACTCCCCTTCCCCACTCCACTTCCTCCTGTCTGTATTTCTCACCCTTTCACTTTCCCGTTCCCTTTTCCTCACTCCCCCTCGCTCTCCTTCTCTCACTCCATTCCTTACTCCCCTTCTCTCACTCCCCTTTTCTAACTCCCTCCATCCCCTCACTCCACTTCTCTCTCCCTCAATCCCCATTTCTCACTTTCCCTTACCCCCCTTTTCTCATCCTCATAACCCGTTCCTCACCGTCACTCCACTTCTCTTACCTTCACTCCCTTTACCCTGCTCTACTTCTCCCTCTCCGTCTCTTAAATCCCCTTCCCTGTCTCCGTCTCCTGCTCCCCTATTCTCACTCCTCCTCCCTCACTTTCCTTTCCTTACTGCCCTTCCCTTACTCTTTCACTCCCCTTACCTCACTCCCCTACCCTTAGTCCCCTTGTTTCAGTCACTCTTTGACTCCCCTTTCCTCACTCACCATACTACCCTTTCCTCACTCATTCCATCAGTCCCTTCCTCCCCTTCACTCAGTCATTTCAGTCATTCATTTATACACTACACATTCATTCAAAAAAAGTATGACACAGTATATAAGAGATATAGCTCTTCTTTGAGAAGTGAAGTTAGTTCTTACAAGAACTGTTTTTTTTAAAAAGATGTTTTTGTTTTTCAAACAATTTTATATTTTTTGGGGATTTATCAGAACAAAAATAAAAAAGAGGTAACAAAAAACTGCTCAACAGGAACAAAAATAATAAAAGAAAAAAATTATTTGTGGGAGCATGTGTGCTGCCTAATCTTCAGCTCAATCAAGTTTACACTCTGCTCTCCATAACAGAGAATCTCATTGCAGAAGTTGCAACGTATTTGAACATTACCCAAAAGTGGCCAGATATCCAAAGCAGTGGAAGAAGGAGATGCTCCTGCAGAAGAGGTGCTGGGGACAGCAGCTGGAGGGTTGGCTGCAAGGGCTTGGGTAGATGCCCGAGCAAAGTTATTTGGATGCACATTTTTTACATGCCGAATCATCGTGTGAATGCTGAAAGAATAATGCTTCTTTGGATCTCCTCAGGACAAAACGGAGCCACAAATGTTGCACGTCACCTTTGGGGCATTCACCTTTTTTTGTCCTTCTGGAAAAGATTTTTTTTTCCAAATGAACGAGTCTTTGGTCTTTTTCTCCTTTTGTTGATCAGGAACATAGTTCTCCACTTCACTATCTGAAGAAGACTAGTGTTGTTGCTGTTCTGCCATTGTAAAAATGGTTTTGAGCACGATATCTCTTCAGATGTTTCTCCCAGTAAAGTGAAAGAGATAGTGACGGAAGTGGGTGGGGTGTTTGAAGATTTGGAAAAGAAACTACTATGAACCAATCAAAAGTGTTGTTTGCAAGTCACATGACTTTACGTGCTCGCACGGGTGCGCGCACGTTGCACGACCGTCGCATATGAATGACGTTTTACCCGATTTTCGTAAATACTTTTAAAAACGTGAAAAGGAGGCAGGGAAGGAACTCCCTGACCCCCTAGGCCTTCTCATGGGGTCCCTAAAGGACCCCAAAGGGCAAAAAAAAAAAAGAATCGCGAGGTGCGCACACGTTGCACGCACCCTCGAGGCAGAAGTGACTCAAAAACAAAAGTGGAGAACGTGAAAAGGGGGCAGGGTAGAGACTATCTGACCCCCTATACCTTCTCAGGGGGTCCCTGAAGGACGGCGAAGGCCAAAAAAATCATATATATATGTTTTTTTAAACACGAGGTGCGCACGTTGCACGCTACCTCGAGGCAGAAGTGAGTCAAAAACAATAGTGGAGAACGTGAAAAGAGGGCAGGGTAGAGACTCTCTGACCCCCTAGGCCTTCTCACTGTTCAACTTGATCAAAATCATAAAAACTAGCTGTGCCGTTGAATATTACAGGATACAGTGATTGTATTACAATATACAAAGGCAGTTTAAGGAAAAATAAATATATAAAAAATATAAAAATTGATACAGAAATTAGCATTTTAAAAACCTTTGAAATTCACTTAAAAAACCATAGGTTTCACACACGTTAAAGTTAGGAATTAGCATTGAAAAAACCTTAGAAATTCAATGAAGAAAACAGGTTTCACACACGTTATAGTTAGGAATTAGCATTGAAAAAACCTTAGAAATTCACTGAAAAACCATAGGTTTCACAAACGTCATAGTTAGGAATTAGCATTTAAAAAACCTTGCAAATTCACTGAAAAAAACGTAGGTTTCACACATGTTATAGTTAGCTGGACATTTACTCATACAAAACCTTTGAAATTCCCCCGTTATAGTTAGTTCAGCTAACTATAACTCGCGCGACCGCAATGCACTGCTGATGATGTCACATATTACATCACTCATGACATGGTCAGTGACATCACTCATGACATCACTGATGACATCACTGATGACATCATCCAGTGAATGGGTATATTTCTGAAAAATAAATATTTTTATATATATCTAAAGGTTGATGGAAGAATAAATAGGTAAATAAGTGTCTAATGGATGTTTTTTTTTGTAAAATTGATTGGTTAACTGACTTATTAAGTGTATCTTAGTGATTACATATATTAGCGAGTAATGTTTAAATATTTAAATATCTGTAGCTGTGTCTCACTTTTGTATATAAGTGGCTGCATGGGTTAGTGAGTAGCTACATGAGTGTGTATATGGGTTATTAGTTGTTTTTTTTAGTATCAGTATGAGTGTCTGTATGGTTCGGTGGGGGATATTACTTAGCACACAGATGCATAAATGAGTGACTCACTGTTTGTATGTGTTTTGAAGACAGCATGTGTGCAAGACTGTATGGGTGGATGATTGTGTGTATGGGTGGGTTAGTGAGTGAATGACTGTCTCAAGAGTGTATTCATGAGTAACTACATATGTTTTAAACTAGTATATGTGAGTATTGATGTATATAATTGAGTATATGTGAGAGTGAGAGTTTGGAAGAGTAACTGTATAAATAAGTATGTGTTTTTATAATTGATTGTTTAAGAGAGTAAATATGTGTATGTTTCTGTAGAAGAAAGTGTAGTGGTGTGTATATAGCAGTATAATCAAGTAAATGGATTTTTGAGAGTTTATTTGCATGTGTGAATATGTGGGTGAGTAACTATATAGATGAGTAGTAGTGTGTAACAAGATGTATAGGTGTATGAGTATATATAATGACTGAGTAAATGTATGAGTGACCATATAGAATTGTTGGTGAATGAGTGGATGTGTATGTAGATGTTTGAATTACCTAATAGGTTGTTGTAATTGGTATTGGTATTTCCATTTTTTGGAAAATTGTAGTTTCCATTTTTGAATGTGTGTATCAAAGGTTATATTAGGATGAGAGGAGGTCTTCCACTCTTTCACAAGGATGATATCATCAGTGATGTCATCAGTGATGTAATTTGAGATGTCAGCAGTGATGTCACTGACAATCTCATGAGTGATGTAATATGTGACGTCATCAGCAGTGCATTGCGGTCACGCGAGTTATAGTTAGCTGAACTAACTATAACGGGGGAATTTCAAAGGTTTTGTATGAGTGAAATTCCAAGCTAACTATAACATGTGTGAAACCTATGGTTTTTTCAGTGAATATATATATATATATATATATATATGTGTGTGTGTGTGTGTATGTATATATGTATATGTATATATATATATAAATATGTCCCAAACATGCCCAGCATTTGAGGCTGCACAATACTGCGAGGAAGGAAACATCCTTATTCAAAAGAAACAGGCAACTTCCAATTCCGTAACATAGCCTCTGGCCTGACGCGTTTCGATGGACTTTCACCAACTCTTCAGAGGCCTCGTGAGCTGGAAAAAGTGACGTGCATGACTCGATGCCCCTTGCATTCTTAAGTACGCAGTACCTTAATTGGCCTCTGGTGTGCCGATGTTGTTGCATGCTGGGCAGCATAGTCCATTTAAGCACCATTTATCCCCTCAAGTGGGTTGCATGCCCGCGATTGTTTGCAGGGTAAATGCTTTTAAAGCCGTCCATTAGGCTTCCCGAATCGGACTGTACCTGTTTAACATTTCAAATCGCAGTACAATTTACAGGGGGAAGATGCCCCCTGTCCCCATCCTCAAAATTCTTAGGATGGTGCGATCCCTCTACGGCCTGGAGCAGCCACATAAACATGTCGCAAAAATGCCCAGCATTTGAGGCCACACAATACTGCGAGGAAGGAAACATCCTTATTCAAAAGAAACAGGCAACTTCCGATTCCGTAATTCATCCTGTGGCCTGTCGCGTTTCGATGGACTTTCACCCTCTCTTAAGAGGCCTCGTGAGCAGGAAAAAGTGACGTGCATGACTCGTTGCCCCTTGCATTCTTAAGTACGCAGTACCTTAATTGGCCTAGCGTGTGTGCCGATGTTGTTGCATGCTGGGCAGCAGAGTCCATTTAAGCACCATTTATCCCCTCCAGTGGGCTACATGCAATTCAAAAAGCATTTTTGCTTTTCCCAATAACTTTGGGGCCAGTTGACAAATCTTTGTGACATTTTCAAAACGTATGGCCCGCTTCGGTTAGCTCCTATCTTGAAAGTTTCGGGGTGATTCGGCAAGCAGGGGCCGAGAAAAAAGCGGGTTCCCAAAACTTGTTTTCTCAATGTTAATTCCCATGGAACACGGCTACAGCCCGAACTGCAGAATGGAATTACACCAAATATGGCAAAATGGTAGCCCTTGGTTCGAAAAGAGAACTTTTTGTTAAATGGTGTAAATCCATTTATTAGTTCCTGAGATATTAAAAAAAAGAGGTCGACTAATGCATTTCCAATAGGAAACTTTAGACACGGTTATCGCTGGAACTGCTGAACGGAATTACACCAAATTTGGCAAAAAGGTAGTGCTTGCTTCAGAAAGCATCCTTTTTTAGGTCTCGCCTATGCAGCACGAATGCGCTGCATAGGAAAAAGTCCTTTTGTAATCGGCACACCTTTGTGGCCAAAAACGAGTATGCGTTGCATTGCTTTCAATGGCAACGTGTGCACGATTGGCAATTCCCTTGTGGGAGAGCGCTTTGACATATGGTTCCTGCTCGCTCCCGCAAGGGAATCCGGCGCAGGGGCCCTCCTCTCTCCTCGTTCCATCATACCTCCTCCTCTCCTCATCAACACGAGGCACGCGCTCTTGTCTTACATGGCAATACTACACATGGCACTAAGTGTCAACTTCAATAAGTTAAAGGTAGACGTTTGCCAGCAAACATACATTATTTGCTAGTTGTGAGCAGGAGTATTGTGTCGAATTTTCAGAACGAAAATAACCTCAGTAAAATTTTTCGCCCGACAGGTGAGACAAAAAATCCTTCGAAAGAGTGTTAGCTCCAGGTATACAGCATTACTTTCAAACACATCTATGAGCAATGAAATGATGATTATAGTTCTCTGTGGCATACACCTTCCCTAAATGCAGGTTGTGATACGGGTTGATTTTGATGAAACATCGTTCGCATGAAGGGGACTAGTTCTTAACATCCTAGATCATACCTAAAGGCAGGAACAATATTATGGTTAATTCCACTATGCTGGGGTTCAAATGCTGATTTGAACTTTTGCACTTGCACTTTTATTGAACTGCGTATTTTGCACATTTAAACCAAGATGATACGGAATAATAGCATTATGGTTCATTGGATTGTGCTAGAATTTGAATGCTGCTTTGCACCTCCCACTTAGCACTTTATTTAACAGCGTATGTGCACATTCAAACCTATTGTGATACTGCGTTTTTTTACTGCACTATGTATTAATTATTGTTATGATCAAACTGAACATTATGTTTTCCCGAAGCGTAAAATACTATTTTGTATAGTTGTTGCTAATGTCTATTTGCTTTGTTTGTATGCGGAAAACAATGTGCCTTGTTTTTAAGGCCAGTTGTGCTCTTTACTCACTGGTATCACTTTAAAAAACGTCACAGAAAAAGGACGCATCATGTGACCAAGCTCCCACGAGGAGCGAATCGCGTCATGGAGGGCACTTGCCTGAGACATTCTTTGCCAAAATAAATGTCTACACTGCTTTGCCACAATCTTCTGTGTGGAGGTCTTTTGATTTGCCTGGGAGGTATCGAGAAGTCCGTGCCTGCGAGCTGCTGTTTCTTGAAGGGGGACAAGCAAGAACTGTTTTGATATATATGCAATTGACGTATTTAGTGAGGTGGTTGTGGATGACTTAAAGAAATTAAACAGAGATATCATCAACAAAAAACCTAATAGAAGCTACAAGGAACAACAGTACACTAAACTGATGAAGAAAATCAAGGAAACAGACAGTATCATTGTAAAAAATGCGGACAAAGGGGGCAACATTGTTCTTTGGCCAAGAGCGATCTACATAGAAGAAGCTAACAAACCTTTGAATGATGTTTTATGTTATAAAAAGGTCACATTTAATGAGCTCAAAATAGTTAAAGAACTAGTATTTAAGGAGCAAGCCCAATGGAAACGGATGGGTCTTATCAACAAAGAGGAGTATAATTTTTTGAAAACAGATTATCCCATTGCTCCAACTTTATATTTCTTACCCAAAGTGCACAAACAAATACATCCAGTGACGGGGCGTCCCATTATATCGGCACAGGAGGGTGTAATGGAACCCATTTCCAAATATGTTGACTTTTTTATTAGTAACTATGTGGACACTCTTGTCTCATATACCAAGGACACAGGTCATTTTTTAGAAAAACTAAACAAAATAGTAAGGTGTGAGCATTACTGTTTTATTGTCATGGATATATGTGCCCTATATACGAGCATAGAACATGAACAGGGTCTGGCAGGAGTGAAATTTTACCTGTCCAAACGAGATATCAAATTTCATGATCATAACAAAATGATACTGCAAATGATTAATATGTGTCTTAAAAACAATTATTTCCTATTCAACGCATCAGTGTACCAACAACTCCGGGGTGTGGCTATGGGGGCATGCTTCTCTCCCAGCTATGCATGCTTGCATGTAGGCTGGTGGGAGGAGCATGTCTTAGAGCACATCCTGGAGAAACATTTCCCAAACAATGTAGTTGCATGGTGGCGATTTATTGATGACGTGTGTGTTATTTGGCAGGGCTCTGTGGAATCTGCACAGGCGCTCATATATACTATCAATGTTAATGATTTAAATCTTAAGTTTACGGACAACATTAGCAAGAAAAGGGTAGAGTTCTTAGATGTGGAAATTTATATTACAGATGGCAAGATAAACACAAAATTACATAGAAAAGCCACGGCTGGAAATTCGATCCTCCATGAAAGCAGTACCACCCCAGACACCTTATAAAGAGCATTCCATATGAAGAATTTTTAAGGATCAAAAGAATTTGCAGCAATAGTGATGATTTAAAGGTATGCCTAGATGAAGCAGTGCAAAGATTTTTAGCCAGAGGATATAGAATAGAGGACCTCAAAAAATCTTTATCTAAATTGGATGCCCCTGTAATCAGGCAAATCACTAATGAGAACCAATCTGATATATTGGAAGAATCCAATGTAGAACTAACAAACAAAAAGGCTCCCATTAGGTCAATAACTACGTACAATTGCCAACATAAAAAAGTAAGACAAATAATAGCTAAAAGTTGGCCTATTCTAAAATCAGATGTAACTTTAGCACCGGAAATTGAGGACTCTCCAAGTATTACCTGCAGAAGAGCTCCATCCATGCGGGGTGCCTTAGATAGGGCCATGCCTGAGACTCAGATTAAAACAAAGAGTGATTGGTTAACCAAAAGAAAGGGGTTTTACAAATGCAGCTCGTTTAGAGCGTGCAAATTTGGAATTAATGTTAGGGAAATTCAAGATGCTTTTTCCACTGATTTATATCAATTGAGAGGTTTATTTTCATGCAAAACAGAGTTTGCGGTTTACGTTCTGGAATGCACTTGCAAATGAAATTATATAGGCAGTACTAAGTTACCTGTATCTACAGCATTTTACAGCAGTTGCGTGCTATTGTGAATTCGGACGCCAGCTACCCTGTGTCCTGCCATTTTAAACTTGTACATAAGAATAATCTTAAAGATTTAACTTATTTTGTATTAGATGCGGTGCCTAAAGAACTGAGAGGTGGTAACAGGGATAAAAAATTAAGACAGCTGGAAAGTCGTTACATCATGCAATTTAACACTAAAATGCCTAATGGATTGAATACAGGGGAAGATCTGTACAACTTTTTATAAATATTTTATTAACGCAGTGTTTTATAAAATTGATAGCAATGTACATCTAATCACAATCTGCATAGTTGCATCCATTGGGACCAATGGATGGACATTACATAATCTTGATCCTGAAGTTCTACTGCATGGCAACTTTTTTTATTCCTTTTATGTGTGTAGATGGTTTTTAACATTAACTTTTAGCCTCATTTATACTGGATTTTAGCTGGTTTTACTAACTAGTTTGGTTTTACTGTTTTTTATCTGGTGTCTTTGGGTGGAATGTTTACAGTTTTTTGCTATTTGCACATATGTGAGGAGTATAGATATAACATACACCGAACTTCATTCTGTGAGACATTATGATATTACTTTACTTTGCACTAGTCACTTTCACTCCAGCACTTACACAATGACATAAGTAGGATGCTTAGTGGACATATACTGTTGAGTATATACAATAGCTTACTTTGTCATATATAATGAGTAAGTGCGATGTATTATTTATGCTCATTATCTGTTAGTACAAATTGGAATTTTTTAATTTTTATTAACACGTTTTTTTTAAACACTGATGTATAGAAACAACTGTTCCATTTACACTGCTACCTAAGGGATAGGGATAACAAACGGAATAAGTATAATATAGTGTCTCTACTATGACAATGTATAATGGGGATAATTAGGGCACTTGCCCATTATTTGGTTGAACTGATGATTTCAAAAATTTAATTTTTAAACATTTTAGATAATATGGGCACTTGCCCATTATCGATTTCAAATTTCAAATTACAAGTTTTTTTGGAGCAAAATATGTCATGTTCATGAAATTGTTATATTTAACATTAATGAGATTCCTTGAGACACATATACACGTGTATATACTAACATTTCGGAAAGTCTGTTTCCTATACCCATTAAAGGAAGGGGAGGAGCTGCTGCTTTTGAGAAACAGTATTTATTCACTATAGTGGTCACGACATGTCATGTGATCAAGTCCGGGGTTACCGGACGAAAGCGTCATGTTTGCCTAAGCAGGGAAAATAAAGCACTTTGATACCAACTTGCCGTGTGGTCCGCGTTCTGATTTGGAGCCGTTTTGGAGCGGTGGAGTCGGGAGTTCGTTTGGCCATATATATATATATATATATATATATATATATATATATATTCACTGAAAAAACCATAGGTTATAGACCATATATAGTTAGGAATTAGCATTTACAAAACCTTGAAAATTCACTGCAAAAACCATAGGTTAGAGACCATATATAGTTAGCTGGACATTTTATTGACATAAAACCAATGAAATTCCATATATAGTTAGTTGCACTAACTATATATCGCGCACCCGCAATCCACTGCTGATGATGTCACATATTATATCATTCATGACATGGTCAGTGACATCACTGATGACATCACTGATGACATCTCAAATGACATCACTGATGACATCACTGATAACAACATCCAGTGATTTTTTGTTTCTATAAAGTTTAAATATGTCTTACATATTGAAGAATGAGTGGATGTGTAAGTGTCTGGACGAAGGATTTAGTAGGTGCATGACTGACTGTATGAGTGAGTGATTAAATGTGTCTCACTGAGTGCATGGGTTAGTGACTAAACTGTCTTAATTTGTGCATCATTATGTCTGTTGTTCTGTAAACTGCTGCATGTGTTGATCAGTAGCTATATGAGTAACTATATGGGTTATTGATTGATTGCCCAAGTATTTGTATGGGAGACTGAGTGTGTGTGTGGCTAGCTGGGAGGTGTGTGACTCTGTGCAGATCAATCTGTACTTGTATCAATGATTGTATAAGAAGGTAAGTATGTGTTAGTATATGTTTGAAAATGTAAGGTGCTCTAAGTTTAACTGTATAGACAAGAAAATGGAAGTGTCATTGATTCTTTCCAGGACTGACTAGGTGTGTGAGTAACTCCATGGATGAGTGGCAGACTGTGAGTGTCTGTATAGGTGTATGAGTGCATATGATAGTGTAAAGATGAGTGATTGTATGTATGAATGATTGTATGGGTGAATGAGTGAAGGTGTGTGTAGACGTAGCAATCAGTGAGTGCGTATGTAGTAACTAGTATTGGTGTGTCAATGGTTTCAAAAATTATACTCTCTTTTTAACACTGGTTATATTAAAATGTGAGGAGATGCATTGTATTGTCACATGAATGATATCATCAGTAATGTGGTCATTGATGTCAAATGAGATGTCATCAGTGATGTCATCAGTGATGTCATTTGAGATGTCATCAGTGATGTCATCAGTGATGTCACTGACCATGTCATGAATGATGTAATATGTGACATCATCAGCAGTGGATTGCGGGTGCGCGATATATAGTTAGTGCAACTAACTATATATGGAATTTCATTGGTTTTATGTCAATAAAATGTCCAGCTAACTATATATGGTCTCTAACCTATGGTTTTTGCAGTGAATTTTCAAGGTTTTGTAAATGCTAATTCCTAACTATATATGGTCTATAACCTATGGTTTTTTCAGTGAATTTTCAAGGTTTTGTAAATGCTAATTCCTAACTATATATGGTCTATAACCTATGGTTTTTTCAGTGAATTTCAATGGTTTTTTAATAGCAAATATCATAAGCTGTCGAATGTCAAGTACGTGGTAAGTAAAAACATTTCCGTGTTTATGCACACTGATCTGCTTTGAATGGTGCCCCCCCCCCTCATTTCTATTAGGAGTACTCTCTCTTTGCAGATAGTGAAAGGTAGTTAACGCAGGCCTTTGCCCCGGTTGTAATCCGTCGTGCCTGCTTCTCTCTCCATTTGATTGATTGTTATCCAAGTATTTACTGTTTTAGAATTAGTTCTCTTTGGTTCATTCTCTATTTAAAACAAACACAGAGTCGCAATACTCTGTTTAGTCTTTGCAGATAACGAAAAATCGTGTAAAAAAAAGAAAAGGAATCGAGTAAAATCAGTAGGCCACTAATGGGATCTCTTTTTGACCTCGCTAAAATAGAAACATTAGGAACAACCCCTCATGACAAATACAAAACTAGTGAGATGAACTGAACTTCACACAATGATGGCTGCAAAACAGCTCGGCTCCGCCACCCACCCCGCCCAAAATAACGATAAAGAGCGGCTGCCATGATTGGTTGCGGAATGGCCACAACGGAGCTACGAAATGGTGGTGCTCTCATGCTAACCCCAGCTTCAGTCTGAAACATCCAGAAACACTGTAGACTACCAATTCGATCAGTTCCCGTAGTGCCCCAATGTAACCCGGTAGAGAAGAACTAGCCCTCCCCTCTTTGACTGATGGTTCTTGTTGCCTGTCCCTTCTGTTGTCATTTAACAGAACTATTTAGCCTGCTGAAAGGGGTAAGGGGTTGTGTTTCGACCGCTGGTTGGTGGAGACATTTTGACTATATTCTGGACCTGCGTTGTCGCGTAATGCGTCATATGACGCGCCGCGTTAGCGCATCCGGAAGTCATCCGGGGCGCGCAGCGCGTAACGTAAGCATAACAAGTCATGTGACTTGTTAATAAAACTTTTCATTGGTTCATTTTACTTTTCTTATTCTAATGATGAAAGCCTTGGTCATATCACCTAAAAATTACGCTTTTAATTACTTCCGAACATTATTTTTTCTTAAATATATGTTATAATGTTCCAGGCTAATGTACTTTCCCGGAAATTTTACAACTGTTCTGCAAGTAAAATATATTCTTTTTTCGAGAAAAAGAGCGTTTCTTCGTCCCATGACGGAGCCGTTGAGCAAAAGAGGGTCGACCTGCTGTCTTAGTCGCCGATACGCCTGAATATGAGATTCTTATCGATCACTTTATGTTGCAGGAATAGAAAACACAACAGCCCTTGACCATTTATCTTTACTGCGTTCCTTCGTATTATACCTTTTACCCTTCATGTAATTGGTCTGCTTTATTTCACTTGCCTTTTAATGATTCTAAAACAGTGACTATTATTAAAAACTTTACCAATGTATATACTACTACCATGTTTTCTTTTAAAAACCTTTATTGTGAAAATTTCATTATACAAATACGAGCCTATAACCACGTGGGCCTGCCACGGAGCAAACTGTAATCGTATATGATGAATAGACATTTACACTGTAGAGGAACGTAACGGGCGGGCCATTAGGTTGCAAGAACTAAGGTGTCTAACAGTTACGGAATCGGTGGACGTACATTTTATAATTAAAATACGACAGGGCCAGTTACAATAAAATTATCGAGATATACATTTGCGGGCAAGTACCATGGGTGACGTTAATTCGAATTTTCAACAGTACAGTAATCAATAACACATCAGAACTTAATATCAATAGGGATGTCGAAATATTCAATCAATTCTCGTCCCCGCCCGCCATGTGCTTCAAAACTGCATACGTATCTCGTGATTTCAAGGTTCTGCAACCAGTACACAACAAGGAGTTACGAGTCCCATTTATTCCGGCGCCATTTTGGGCGAGGACGGGCAGGTCCAGGATATAGTCAAAATGTCTCTACCAACCATCGACTATGATGATGTTCATATGCTGTATTTATTAGAGTAACACTCATCTGTCCACATGAAATTAATTTACCACAATCTAAACATGTCATTTTAATCTTTCCAAAGTTCTTCTAAATATTTGGGACCGTTTCCCTTGCCTCTGAAGCTCTCAGTGCCACTTCTTTGATGAATGTACTAGCAGGTCAGGGGTTCTCCTCCACATCTCTCTTTTATGCAGCACTATAATTAATTGGTGCCACCTCTCCATATGACGATGCATGGTATAGTTACCACAACTATATATTTTTTCGGTTCCTCTGGAGAGTTCATCGTGGCAGATGAAGCGTGTAACGTACCAGGCATTTACCTTTTTTTGCATGTACAGGAAAGGAAAAAAAAATCGAGCGTCCGAGTTCTAAGGTGTCCCAGGGCCATTTTAGTGGACCAGGCCCAAATCCAAAGAACAGGCCGCCATTTTGAGAGTCCTCTTGCAGCCGCCTGTCGCTGTAGCATCAAGAGCAGCCGAAACTCAGCTGAATGGCAACTGAAACGGTAAATGGGCGCCCCACTACATTTCAGCATTGTAGGATGACCACACCAGTACAGCAACTTGCTAGACATCACCTCGGTGCCATCCGGATCTCGGCGCCCCACTGCAGATGAAGTGCCTCTCAACTATGAAACCACCACGGTGACATCCGGATCTTGGCGCGTTGTGCTGCCTTTGGCCTATTCGCACATCGGTCCGCTACTGACGCCATCTCACAGGCTAATGGGGTGACCCACGCCGAGTTTCAGCATTGTAGGATGACCACACCAACTTGCTAGACATCACCTCGGTGCCATCCGAATCTTGGCATCTCAACGCCTAGTGGTATCTTCCATTCAGAAAATATTGTTACGCTGCCTTTGGCCCCATTCGCACATCAGTCCGCAACTTAGACATCACCTCGGTGCCATCCGGATCTTGGCATCTCAGCGCCTTGTGGTGTCAGTCAGAAAATATTGTTGCGCTGCCTTTGGCCCCATTCGCACATCAGTCCGCTACTGACACCATCTCACAGGCCAATAGGGCGCCCCACACCGACTTTTACCACTGTACGATGGCCACACCAGTGGCACAACTTGCTAGACATCACCTCGGTGCCATCCGAATCTTGGCATCTCAACGCCTAGTGGTATCTTCCATACAGAAAATCTTGTTACGCTACCTTTGGCCCCATTCGCACATCGGTCCGCAACTTAGACATCACCTCGGTGCCATCCGGATCTTGGCATCTCAGCGCCTTGTGGTGTATTCTCTTCAGAAAATATTGTTGCGCTGCCTTTGGCCCCATTCGCACATCGGTCCGCAACTTAGACATCACCTCGGTGCCATCCGGATCTTGGCATCTCAGCGCCTTGTGGTGTCTTCTACTCTCGAAAATATTGTAGAAAATATTGTTGCGCTGCCTTTGGCCCCATTCACACATCAGTCCGCTACTGACACCATCTCACAGGCCAACAGGGCGCCCCACGCCGACTTTTACCATTGTACGATGGCCACACCAGTGCCACAACTTGCTAGACACCACCTCGGTGCCATCCGGATCTTGGCATCTCAGCGCCTTGTGGTGTCTTCAAATCAGAAAATATTGTTGCGCTGCCTTTGGCCCCATTCGCACATCGGTCCGCTACTGACGCCATCTCACAGGCCAACGGGGCGCCCCACGCCGACTTTCAACATTGTAGGATGGCCACAGAATTGCGACAACTTACTAGACACCACCTCGGTGCCATCCGGATCTTGGCGCGTTGTGCTGCCTTCGGCCTATTCGCACATCGGTCCGCTACTGACGCAAACTCACAGGCCAACAGGGCGCCCCACGCCGACTTTCAGCATTGTAGGATGGCCACACCAGTGCGGCAACTTGCTTCACACCACCTCGGTGCCATCCGGATCTTGGCATCTCAGCGCCTAGTGGTGTCTTCTATTCCGAAAATATTGTTGCGCTGCCTTCGGCCCCATTCACACATCGGTCCGCTACTGACGCCATCTCACAGGCCAACGGGGCGCCCCACGCCGACTTTCAGCATTGTAGGATGGCCACACCAGTGCGGCAACTTACTAGACACCACCTCGGTGCCATCCGGATCTTGGCGCGTTGTGCTGCCTTCGGCCTATTCGCACATCGGTCCGCTACTGACGCAAACTCACAGGCCAACGGGGCGCCCCACGCCGACTTTCAGCATTGTTGGATGGCCACACCAGTGCGGCAACTTACTAGACACCACCTCGGTGCCATCCGGATCTTGGCGCGTTGTGCTGCTTTCGGCCTATTCGCACATCGGTCCGCTACTGACGCAAACTCACAGGCCAACGGGGCGCCCCACGCCGACTTTCAGCATTGTAGGATGGCCACACCACTGCTGCAACTTGCTGGACACCACCTCGGTGCCATCCGGATCTTGGCGCGTTGTATTGCCTTCGGCCTATTCGCACATCGGTCCGCTAATGACGCCGCCTCACGTGCCAACGTATTTTCTCCGCATTTTACACCCTATGCCGCATAACAGGTCATGTGACTTGTTTATAAAACTTTTCATTGGTTCATTTTACTTTTGGTTTCCTAATGATGGAAGGCTTGATCATGTGACCTAAAAACAACACTTTTCATTGGATGAAAACTTTTTTTTTTCCCAAACGATGAAAGCCCCACCTTGTTTCTGGATGTTTCAGACTGAAGCTGGCGTCAGCATGAGAGCACCACCATCTCGTAGCTCAGTCGTGGTCATTCCGCGAGCAATCATGGCAGCCGCTCCCCACCAGAAGCCTGCAGGAGTCGGAGCCCCCAAAACTTTTGATGAATTCTCAAGGCGGAGGGGACGCTTTCGAGAATGGGGTCCAAGACCTAGCAGACAAGCGTCCGATTTCCAAGGTGTCCCAGGGCCATTTCAGTGGACCAGGCCCAAAAAGGAAACAGCCTGCCGCCATTTTGAGAGTCCTGTGACAGCCGCCTATCGCTGCACCGCAAGAGTGGGCGCAACTCAGCTGAATTGCGGCTTTTGACACAGTGGACCAAAAACGGACGGAGTGGCAACTAAAACGGTAAAGGGGCGCCCCACTACAACAGATGACACTCCACCTGGAGAGGCCCGTTCACACCGCCTCCCCCGGGGCGCCCCACGCCGTTATTCGGAGCAGCATTGTACGATACCAAAACCAGTGCGGCAACTTACTGGACATCACCTTGGTGCCATCGTTCTGCTGCCTTGGAACTATTCGCGCAACAGTTTGCTACTGATGACCCACCCCCCGCGACGCCCCATGCCGTTATTTGCTGGGTGGCAACTTACTAGACATCACTTTCGTGTCATCTAGATTTCAACGTTCTGCTGCCTTGGAACTATTCGTACAACAGTTTGCTACTGATGACCCACCCCCCCGCGACGCCCCACGCCGGAAATCTGGACGTTGTGCTGCGTTGGGACTATTCGCACAGCCGACCGCTACTTCGTTGTTTTTCCCTAAAAATGTTTATATGTTATTACTATTTTTGTTTTCTTGTATATATTTATAAATTATTAAAGTTTTATAATCTTACTACTTTGTCGGAGTGCTATATATTTTTAATGTGACACATAATTGTAAAAACTTTGATGTACAAAGAGTCATCCCTGGAATCTTCCGCTTCAGGCTCGGTCCCCTCCCCAATCACAATACAGGATGGTTTTCGGATAATAGCAACGCTTCTGCTGTGACGGATCTCATCGAGTGTAGGCCTTGATCTACTATAACTCCTTTGAAGAGGGGTGATTCTTTACAGCTGTGGCCATAAACTACATCTGCAGGGCTAGCTGATACCCTAGGACCAGCCTGGACAATCGGACACAGAGGAAAAGGAGTGTCAGAGGGTGCGGTAGTGAATAGGGTGAAAGGGAGGTGTCGGGCGGGCACAGGGTGTGATTCTCAGGGAAGAGCAGCGCAGATGGGGGGAGGTTTATTACCCATGCATAAGACAGAGAGCAGGGGTGACCACTGCCTGGGGGAGATGCTTGCGAGGGTGGGGAGCCATGCTAAGGATCGACAGCGTGCACAGAGTGGGTCTGGTCAAGGCATCTAAAATGGCTGCCGTGCACGACAAAAGTGTGGCATTTGAAAAAAGACAAGATGGCGCAGACAATTTTTCAACACTTCCTGATTTCCTTCGAATCGAACGTTAACAGACGTTGGGGCATATTACCAAAGTTAAGCGATATTTATCCATAACGATGCTTAGCAACGATTTTTTTACCGTCAGAAATTATCGCAGATAAACCTTGCTATTATCAAGGTTTATCGGAAATACGATAAAAAACAACCGCAATGCATTAATATCGCTGAAAACTCACCGATATTCATGCATTACCGAGCTAACGCTCTTAGCCATGTTATCCACCTCCCATTGGATAACATGGCTAAGAACTGCTCAGGGCAGGTGGTAGCTTTTGGAGATATTCGCGCTTATCTCGAATATTTCCAAAAGTTGATAATAGGAGATAGCGATGTTAGCGACTGTTTCCAGTCGCTAACATCTTGGCATGCCCACTTTGCATGTCATTAGTGATAAATATCACTCACATGCAAAGTGGGGCCCAAGATGGTCGCTATCTTCTACTAGCCGTCGCTAACTGGTGTTAGCAACAGCTAGGTAATACACATATAATTTTATCTCCGCGAAGCGGAGCGCTGTTACAGATATATATCTTGTTTTTGAACGTTAATTTCTCAAAATGCACTGAAGCACATATATTGAGACCTAGCAAAGGCACATCGGGCTACCAGTCCCTACAATTTTGCCAAGTTTCGTGCAAATCCATTCAGCTGTTCGATCCTACCGAGAGACAAGATGGCGGCCGCTACGGACTGTTAGGAATGTTTACAGACACCGGAGAGCCAATCAGCTTCGCTTCGCAAAGCTCCGTAACGCGAAAAGTACGCGAAGCGGTGCGCTGTTACAGATATATATCTTTTTTTGAACGTTAATTTCTCAAAATCCACTGGAGCACATATATTGAGATCTAGCAAAGGCACATCGGGCTACCAGTCCCTACAATTTTGCCAAGTTTCGTGCAAATCCATTCAGCTGTTCGAATATTATTATTTTTATTTTTTTTTGCCCCACGGGGCCCTTTTAAAACCTCCACATCAAACCTAGGGGGTCAGCGACAATGTACTATGCCCCCTTATGGTCATTTGCCCCTTCGCTTTGGCCTCCTCTTGTCTCTCGATCCTACCGAGAGACAAGATGGCGGCCGCTACGGACTGTTTGGAATGTTGACAGACGCCGGAGAACCAATCAGCTTCGCTTCACAAAGCTCCGTTGCGCGAAAAGTACGCGTCCTGGGGCGCTGCCCAGTCCGCTGTTACAGATATATATCTTTTTTTAAACGTTAATTTCTCAAAATCCACTGGAGCACATATATTGAGACCTACAAAAGGCACATCGGGCTACCAGTCCCTACAATTTTGCCAAGTTTCGTGCAAATCCATTCAGCCGTTCGGGCTAAAAGTGAGGCCAACCGCCCTATGGAAATTAACATGGGAAAAACGCGTTTTGGGACCCCCCTTTTTTCTCGGCCCCCCCTTGACGTACCCCGCCAAAATTTTCAGGGGCTGCTCAGAAACAAAATGTGCCATTTTCCTGAAAATTTCAGCCAATTCCGTCCACAAACGCCAAAGTTATTAGACATAGAATTTTCAAAAATCCCATAGGGAAAAAATCCTAACTATATATACCTACTGGCGACCGCCAGTAGGTAATATATATATATATATATACATATATATATATATGTCTGAAAGGGTCCCCACAGATGCTTGGGAAAACACAAAAGAACAAAAGACTCGCACTTCAGGGTCCGTGTAGGAAACGTTTATTCGCGACGCGTTTCGACCAAACGGTCTTCTTCGATATATATATATATATATATTCCAAACTGAAGACTCCTTCCGAAAGTCCGCGGGCCCTCGGGAATTGGCGTGTACACCAGCGGAGCATGCCGGTAATCAAACTAATCCAAAAATTCCAAATAGACACACGCTCTCAGCAACATAGATGGCTACCAAATAATGTCCAAGGGTGTTTATTTCTTAGTCTAAGAAATAAACACCATTGGGCATTATTTGGTAGCCGTCTATGTTGCTGAGAGCGTGTGACTATTTGGAATTTTTGTATATATATATATATATATATATATACATATATATATATATATATATATGAAGACGAAGCCTCCTGTGTTTCCCCACTGCCTGCCTCGAGAGTCGTGTCGTGCCTGGACCTCACCGGAGAAGGTCCTTAATATGCAAAATCGTTATCGTTCCACACTCGTACAGATAACCACGACGCCTTGTGTAGCTTCAAATTCAATTTATTCGGCTCAGTTCGGACGCATTATATATATATATATATATATATATATATATATTACCTACTGGTGGTCGCCAGTAGGTAGTTATAGTTAAAACCTAGTTTCCATAGGAAATCCGCAACATTCTATTTGGAATAACTTTAGCGCCGGTAGACGAATCTTCGCGAATTACCCCAAGAAAATGGCCTGCTCCGCTCCTTCCCTGAAAGTTTGGGGGTGATTTATGAAGCGGGGGCCGAGAAAAAAGGGGGCCCCAAAACAGGTTTTCCCCATGCAATTTCCCATAGGACCTTTACAGCCCGAACGGCAGAATGGAATTACACCAAACTTTGCAAAAAGGTAGAGTTCTGTTCGCAGATATGCCTTTTTGATAAATGGTGTAAATCCGTTCAGTAGTTCCTGAGAAATTCAAAAGTAAAATCATAGATATATATTGGAGGTTTTACGGTAAGCTTACGTAAGCTTACTGTACTCTGTACCTTCCCGAGCACGAGCTGAATGCTAATTGGCTGTCAACTGTCTGTCAACACTCTAACCAGAAAGTGTTGGCAGCCATCTTGTGCCTCGGTAGACTGAGGCACAAGAAAGCAGAAAAACAAACGTGTAGAACGCAAAAAGGGGGCAGGGTAGAAACACCCTGACCCCTAGGCCTGCTCAGGGGGTTCCACAAGGACCCCCAAGGCCCCCCACCCAATTTTATTTTTGACAAAAATCACGGGGTACGAGTACCGTATGAGTACAGTACGCTTACTGTAAGCTTACTGTACTCTGTACCTTCCTGAGCACGAGCTGAATGCTAATTGGCTGTCAACTGTCTGTCAACACTCCAAACCAGAAAGTGTTGGCAGCCATCTTGTGCCTCGGTAGACTGAGGCACAAGAAAGCAGAAAAACTAACGTGTAGAACGCAAAAAGGGGGCAGGGTAGAAACAGCTTGACCCCCTAGGCCCGCTAAGGTGGTTCCACAAGGACCCCCAAGGACCCAATTTTTTTTTTAAAAAGCCGGTCTGCTTTTTTTCAAATTACCCTCCAGGGGGACCAAATCCCGGGGGCATAGTGAAAAAGAAGTGTGGTGGCCCCAATCCCCCCCACACTGCCCCGGGAACCACCACCCCCGGGGCAAAGCAACGCAGCCCCCTGGTGCATACTGTAGGTTCCAGGTGAGCTAGTTGGCCCCCATGGACCCACAGTATGCAAGGGGAATTGGTTCCCCCTCTGCAAACGCACCAGGGGGCTGTGTTGCAGAGAGGTATAAAAAGATGGATGGCCTCATTACACCTCTCTGCAATGCAGCCCCCTGGTGCATACTAGAGGTTCCTGGTGGGCTAGTTGGCCCCTATGTACCCCCAGTATGCAAGGGGAATTAGTTCCCCCTCTTCAAACGCGCCCGGGGGCTGCATTGCAGAGAGGTGTAAAAAGGGGTGTGGCCTCATTACACCTCTCTGCAATGCAGCCCCCTGGCGCATACTGGAGATTCCTGGTGGGCTAGTTGGCCCTCAGGGACCCCCAGTATGCAAGGGAAATTAGTTCCGCCTCTGCAAACGCACCCGGGGGCTGCGTTGCAGAGAGGTGTAAAAAGGGGCATGGCCTCATTACACTTCTCTGCAACACAGCCTCCTAGCTGGAGGTTCCCGGTGGGCTACTTGGCCCCCAGTGACCCCCAGTATGCAAGGGGACTTAATCCCCCAACTTAGAACCCTCTACAGGGCGCGTTAGCACAGTGGTGAAGGTAGGGGGTGGGGCTTGAGGTGATGTGAGTGCAAACATGCCCTGAGGCGCGTTTTAAGTTGGGGAATTCAATCCAGAGGTCCCCTAGGGGGCAACTAGTCCAACAGGTATCTCCAGTAAGCACCACGGAGCTTTGTTGCAGAGTGTTGTAAAAAGGGGGCGTGCCCTTTGAACGACTCTCTGCAACACAGCTGCCTGGCGCATACTGGAGGTACCTGGTGGGCTCGTTGGCTCACAGGGGACCTCAGGATTGAAGAGGAATTAATTCCCCAATCTAGCTCACTACTATTCCTGAAAAGTAAATTTAAATGTACTTACCAGTAACTTGAATTTCCTTCCATAGGATATCATTGTCTGCTATATAAAATATATATAAATTAAAAAAATATTAAATAAAAAAATATTACAATTGCAATATTTTTTAAAAAAAAATTCCAATTTATATTACAAATGTGTAATGTAATTCAAAAAATAAAATATCTAAAAATAAATAGATTAAAATAATGTAGTAAATCAGTATAAAAGAGTATAACAATTAATACATTTAAAAATTATCATTTACAAAACCTTTGAAAATTCACTGAAAAAACCATAGGTTTCAGCCATGTTATAGTTAAAAATTAGGATTTAAAAAACCTTAGAAATTCACTGAAAAAACCATGGGTTTCACACACGTTATAGTTAGGAATTAGCATTTAAAAAACCTTAGGAATTCACTGAAAAAAACATAGGTTTCACACATGTTATAGTTAGCTGGACATTTCACTCATACAAAACAATTGAAATTCCCCCGTTATAGTTAACTCAGCTAACTATAAGTCTCGCGCGCCCGCAATGCACTGCTGATGACGTCACATATTATATCACTTATGACATGGTCAGTGACATCACTCATGATATCACCGATGACATCTCAAATGACATCACTGATGACACGTAACTATAACTATAACGTGTGTGAAACCTATGGTTTTTTCAGTGAATTTCTAAGGTTTTTTAAATGCTAATTTTTAACTATAACATGGCTGAAACCTATGTTTTTTTCAGTGAATTATATATATACATATATATATATATTTATATATATATATATGTATATATATATCCTGCTCCCAACATCCCCAGGCACACAACCTGAAAAAGAACGCAGCACTCGCGGGGGTGGTTTCCACTCCGATTTTTAATGGGAAACCCTATGCTGAAACGCGTCTTTATGTGCTGAGGGTTTCCCATTAAAAATCGGAGTGGAAACCACCCCCGCGAGTGCTGCGTTCCTTTTCAGGTTGTGTGCCTGGGGATGTTGGGAGCGGGATATATTTGACGGGTACACCCCCGTTACGTGTGCACCCGCTCTGGAGTGCGGCAGGCTGGTGTTTTGGAGCGACGATATATATATATCTATATATATATATATATTCACTGAAAAAACCATAGGTTATAGACCATATATAGTTAGGAATTAGCATTTACAAAACCTTGAAAATTCACTGAAAAAACCATAGGTTATAGACCATATATAGTTAGGAATTAGCATTTAAAAAACCTTATTTTACTCACACAAAACCATTGAAATTCCATATATAGTTAGTAGTACTAACTATATATCGCGCACCCGCAATCCACTGCTGATGATGTCACATATTACATCATTCATGACATGGTCAGTGACATCACTGATGACATCACTGATGACATCTCAAATGACATCACTGATGACATCACTGATGACATCTCAAATGACATCACTGATGACATCACTGATGACATCTCAAATGACATCACTGATGACATCACTGATGACATCACTGGTGACATCTCAAATGACATCACTGATGACATCTCATTTGACATTACTGATCACATCACTGATGACATAATTCATGTGATAATACGATGAACCTCTTCAGACTCTAATATAACCTTAGATACACTCAGTGTAAACAGACACTCACAGACTGTCACTCATCCATGGAGTTACTTACACACCTAGTCAGTCATGCAAAGAATCAATCACACCTCAATTTCCTCAACTATACAGTTATACACACCTTACTTATTCAAACATATACTAACACATATTTACTCTCTTTTACAATCCCTGATACAAGTTCACAATGATCCATACCGCCACTCACACATTCACTGACTCTTATGCACAGTTATTTATATATGCCAATTCTCACATGTACTGTGTTTTACATATGTACTTACTTTGACATGTAGCACTGAGATATCCATTCACTCACCAATGCACTCATGCACACAGTCAACCACCCATACAGCTGTTTCCACATGCACTTTTGAACCCATACATCTAGTGAATCAACTGCTCACACATCTATGCACAGAGTCATACACCTCCCAGCCACCCACACACACACTCAGTCTCCCATACAAATACTTGAGCAACCAATCAATAACCCATATACTTACTCATATAGCTACTGATCAACACATGCAGCAGTTTACAGAACAACAAACATAATGATGCACAAATTAAGACAGTTCGTCACTAACCCATGCACTCAGTGAGACACATTTAACCACTCACTCATACAGTCAGGCATGCACCTACTAAATCCTTCATCCAGACACTTCTACATCCACTCATTCTTCAATATGTAAGACATATTTTAACTTTACAGAAATACACAGTCACTGGATGTTGTCATCAGTGATGTCATTTGAGATGTCATCAGTGATGTCATCAGTGATGTCATTTGAGATGTCATCAGTGATGTCATCAGTGATGTCATTGGAGATGTCATCAGTGATGTCATCAGTGATGTCACTGACCATGTCATGAATGATGTAATATGTGACATCATCAGCAGTGGATTGCGGGTGCGCGATATATAGTTAGTACTACTAACTATATATGAAATTTCAATGGTTTTGTGTGAGTAAAATAAGGTTTTTTAAATGCTAATTCCTAACTATATATGGTCTATAACCTATGGTTTTTTCAGTGAATTTCAATGGTTTTTTAATAGCAAATATCATAAGCTGTCGATTGTCAAGTATGTGGTAAGAAAAAACATTTTCGTGTTTATGCACACTGATCTGCTTTCAATGCTGCCTCCCCTCATTTCTATTAGGAGTACTCTCTCTTTCCAGATAGTGAAGGTTAGTTAACGCAGGCCTTTGCCCCCGTTGTAATCCGTCGTGCCTGCTTCTCTCTCCATTTGATTGATTGTTATCCAAGCATTTGCAAACAAGCACAGAATCGATCGCCATACTCTGTTTAGTCTTTGCAGATAGTGAAGGATAGGTAAATGCAGACTTTTGTCCCCATTGTAATCCGTCATACCTATTTTTCTCCCCATTGATTGATTGATTGAATCGAGCATTGAATTGTTCGAAGTTGGTTCTCTTAAGGATCTTCTCTGCCTGCAAACGGGGAAGAATAGGAATATTCTCTCTCCCTTTGCAGATAGTGAAGGGTAGGTAACGCAAACCTTTAACACATCGTGCCTATTTCATTCCTCATTGATTGATTGTTTGCCCGAACATTGACTGTTTGGGAATTGGTTCTTTTTGGAGGTATTCCCTGTTTGCAAATAAACGTAGGAAAATCTTTGCAAGTAGTGAAAGGGTAGGTAATGCGGACCTTTGTCCCCCGTTGTAATCTGTCATGCCTATCTACTCCCCACTGATTGATGCACCTGTTTCACCCGGACCATTTACTAGAGATAGGTCATCTGGCCCGACCAGAGAGCACCCCTAGTGAAAAGGACATATGCAATAATAACGAAGTGATCACTGTATCCTGTTAACAGAAACTTTAGCATGAAACAACCTGGAAAGAAAGGGATAGGAAAACGAAAATCAGTAGGCCACTGATTAACTTTTTATTAAATAACAAACAAAGAAACGATAACAATACGTAATGATAAAACCTATTATTGTCCTACAAACAAGAAACATTAGAAGTAAGCCCGTAATAAGAAACCTGAAAACAGTAAGAGAAACCAAGTGTGACATTGCAACGGCCACAAGGCAACGAGGCTTCATCGCCCCTCACTGCCCCAAAACGTGTCTGTCCCTACGCCTGCCACGGCCAAATAACGGCAAACTGGGAAAGATACAAGTCAGCAGACATCCGCCCCATTCTGGAAACTTCCAAAGTGCAACAGGTTTCCGGCTACGCCCAGCCGGAAGCAACACATATAAGGCGGGTCCTGCTGCCAACCGTCGGCAGAAGATCATCACGTAGGGTGTAGCCGGAGGAAAGGCCGAGGCCAATGGCACCCGTCCAGGGGGATTGCTACGACCACCCTGGAGAGTTGCAAGGGGGGGAATGTCTGTGTCCTCGACCCTCCCCTCTCTCTCCCAGTCCGGCCACCATCAACCAGAGGCCGAGGCCGACGGGATCCGGCCGCGGTGGCGGTAACCCTGGAGAATTGCAGGTTAGACCCTCTCTCTCCCAGTCTGGGCCAGCATCCATGGAGGGCCTGGGAGTGGAGAGGCCACTGCACGAAAGGCCCAGGAGAGGCACCACACGCCAAGGCCTGCCCCACCGGATGAGCCAAGGAACCCGTTCATGGGGCCAGAGCAAAGGGCGTCCGGCCGCCATCCACCGGAGGTCCGGCCCAAAGACGGACGGGACATTTCTTCTTTCTTTTATAATGGCTGCGACAACACTGGGGGGGGATGTCTTGCACATGCCTCCGACCCCCCCCTCGTCCTCATCGCCTGGTCCGGCCATAACAAATGTCAAGCGAGACGCCGTGGGGTGCACTGGGTGGGAGAGACGGTGCGAACAGGCCTCTCCCGCCTCCCCGGTGGAGGCTTCCCAGCTGCACCCTCAGCGCTCCAGGCGCCCGGAAAAGGGTTCTTCCACTGTGGCGATGCTGCAACGTCTCGCCCGGCAGGGTGGAGCCCGTCCGCTCATTTGACCCCGCGATCGCCGGTAGCTACCGAACTCTCAAAATGGCGGTCGACCTGGCAAGAGCGGGCCCAGCATAAAGAAATGGCCCGGTCACTGGTTGACTCCACCACCGTAGTCCTCCACGACCTTGAAGATTCTAGAGGAGCCGCGGGAGTCCCCGACCCCCGCAGACACCCCCGATGGGGAATGACTGCCATGATCGCCCGTGGAGTGACGAAACTGTAGCCGCGGGACGTCGGCGCTCCCATGCTGGCGCCAGCCTCAGTTTGAATGACTAGAATCCTGCAGACCTCAGTTCCGGTGAAAGCACAGTGTGACCCGGTAGGAAAAATTGTTGCACCCCCTCCCCTTTTTGACTGATGGTTCAAACCACCGATCCTTTCCTTTGCCCTTTTAACGGAACTTTGGACTGCCTCCCCCCCCCCGCGGCGCCCCACGCCGTTATTTGGTGGGCGGCAACTTACTGGACATCACCTTGGTGCCATCCAGATTTCAGCGCGTTCTGCTGCCTTGGAACTATTCGCACAACAGACCGCTACTGACGACCCACCCCCCGGGACGCCCCACGCCGGATACCCAAATCAGTGCGGCACCCAGGCAACATCTTCAGAATTTTCATAATTTGAAAGAACTAGTAACATGTCCTCATCAGGAATTTCCTCTTCAATCATCTCATCAGGAATTTCCTCATGAAAAGTCTGCAATGATGATTCTTGTAACTCTATGGTCTCCAAACATTCGATAAATTCGCCATCAAGAGATTGATCAAAAAAATCATTCAAGTCATCTCCTCCTTGTGAGAATATTTCATTATTGGTGCTGTCAATTTCAATAAATGTAGTGGATAATTCAAAAGAAATTACCACGGTCTCTTCATTGTTTAAATGTTTTTACTGGTTTTGTTTTGTTGTATATATTTATAAGTTATTAAAGTTTTATATTCCTACTACTTTGTTGGAGTGCTATATATTTTTAATGTGACACATAATTGTAAAAACTTTGATGTACAAAGAGTCATCCCTGGAATCTTCCGCTTCAGGCTCGGTCCCCTCCCCAATCACAATACAGGATGGTTTTCAGATAGTAGGAACGCGTGTGGCGTGACGGATCTCATCGGGTGTGGGCCTTGATCTACTATAACTCCTTTGAAGAGGGGTGATTCTTTACAGCTGGGGCCATAAACTACATCTGCAGGGCTAGCTGATAGCCTGGGACCGGCCTGGGCAATCGGACACAGAGGAAGAGGAGTGTCAGAGGGTGCGGTAGTGAATAGGGCGAAAGGGAGGTGTCGGGCGGGCACAGGGTGTGATTCTCAGGGAAGAGCAGCGCAGATGGGGGGAGGTTTATTGCCCATGCATAAGACAGAGAGCGGGGGTGACCAGTGCCTGGGGAAGATGCTTGCGAGGGTGGGGAGCCATGCTACGGATCGACAGCGTGCAGAGAGTGGGCATCTAAAATGGCTGCCGTGCACGACAAAAGTGTGGCATTTGAAAAAAGGCAAGATGGCGCAGACAATGTTTTTCAACACTTCCTCATTTCCTTCGAATCGAACATTAACAGACGTTGGGGCATATTACCAAAGTTAAGCGATATTTATCCCTAACGATGCTTAGCAACGAATTTTTTACCGCTAAGCATCGTCAGAAATTATCGCAGATAAACCTTGCTATTATCAAGGTTTATCGCAAATGCCATAAAAAACGGCCGCAATGCATTAATATCGCTGAAAAGTCAGCGATATTCATGCATTACCGAGCTAATGCTCTTAGCCATGTTATCCACCTCCCATTGAATGACATGGCTAAGAACTGCTCAGGACAGGTGTTACTTTTTGGAGATATTCGCGCTTAGCGCGAATATCTCCAAAAGTTGGTAATAGGAGATAGCGATGTTAGCGACTGTTTCCAGTCGCTAACATCTTGGCATGCCCACTTTGCATGTCATTAGTGATAAATATCACTGACATGCAAAGTGGAGCCCAAGATGGTCGCTATCTCCTACTAGCGGTCGCTAACTGGTGTTAGCGACAGCTACGTAATACGGAGATAATTTTATCTCCGCTTTCTTGGCTTTTAAAGCCAAAAAAGCGGAGATAAACCCCCTTGATAATATGCCCCGTTATCTCTCCCACACTACCGGTCCCCCTGGGCTTAAACGCCGAGATGGTAGGGACTGCATCCCGTGGAGATAGGCCGACACGTCACTCAGCAGAAAAACAAGTCTATAAACATACAATAAGTTAAAAGTCAATCATTCTTCTTTCCTTGTAGTACGCTCCCCAGTCCACTTCCCGTTACGCTAACCGGGCGCACCCCACCAAAAAAACGAATTTTTTTTTTGCCCCTCCAAAAAGAACCAATTTTTGCACTCTATACTATAAGTCTTTTTTTATACTACAATCACTTCGCTACAACCTCATAAATTAAAAATAAAAATGAATAATGTCTCAAACAATTTTTGATTTCTAAATATAAATTTATTCTTCTGAATTTTCATAATTTGAAAGAACTAGTAACATGTCCTCATCAGGAATTTCCTCTTCAATCATCTCATCAGAAATCTCCTAATGAAAAGTCTGCAATGATGATTCTTGTAACTCTATGGTCTCCAAACATTCGATAAATTCGCCGTCAAGAGATTGATCAAAAAAATCATTCAAGTCATCTCCTCCTTGTGAGAATATTTCATTATTGGTGCTGTCAATTTCAATAAATGTAGAGGATAATTCAAAAGAAATTGCCACGGTCTCTTCATTGTGATCCATTTTATTTTGAAATTTCTTGCTGTAAATTGCAGAAAAAAATAATCACTTTCATTTATCGTTTTTAGTAATACATAATATAAAACTAACTTTATCAAGTATTTAGTATAACAGAAGGACTGAAAATGAATAACAGAAAACATTTTTCAAATTATCTTAAAGTGTACAACATAGTTCCCCTTACAAATTAACAACTCACCTTTTTGAAAGTAGGAGAAGTGTTAGTACTGTGTAAATCAAACACCAGAAATTGAGCACCCAAAATTCCTCACAAATGTACCTCAGACAGTAGTATCACAAAATGGCTGTGGTTTCCTCTCATTTTTGATATATACATAACCAATTAACTTTCATCACACACAAATACAAAACCAAAGTAACATTTTAATTGGTTCTAAATTTCAACACTTTCAAATGTGTTTTCCCCATGCAATTTTCCATAGGACATTTAGATACGTCTACAGCCTGAATGGCTGAACGGAATTACACCAAACTTGGCAAAATGGTACATCAAACCTAAGAGGTCAGTGAGGATCTACTATGCCCCCTTATGGTCATTTGCCCCTTCGCTTTGGCCTCCTCTTGTCTCTCGATCCTACCGAGAGACAGGATGGCGGCCGCTACGGACTGTTTGGAATGTTTACAGATGCCGGAGAACCAATCAGCTTCGCAAAGCTACGTAACGCGAAAAGTACGCGAAGCGGAGCGCTGTTACAGATATATATCTTTTTTTGAACGTTAATTTCTCAAAATCCACTGGAGCACATATATTGAGACCTAGCAAAGGCACATCGGGCTACCAGTCCCTACAATTTTGCCAAGTTTCGTGCAAATCCATTCAGCCGTTCGATTATTTTTTTTTTTTTTTTGCCCCGCGGGGCCCTTTTAAAACCTCCACATCAAACCTAGGGGGTCAGGGAGGATCTACTATGCCCCCTTATGGTCATTTGCCCCTTCGCTTTGGCCTCCTCTTGTCTCTCGATCCTACCGAGAGACAAGATGGCGGCCGCTACGGACTGTTTGGAATGTTTACAGACGCCGGAGAACCAATCAGCTTCGCTTCACAAAGCTCCGTAACGCGAAAAGTACGCGAACTGGAGCGCTGCCTGGTCCGCTGTTACAGATATACATATTTTTTTGAACGTTAATTTCTCAAAATCCACTGGAGCACATATATTGAGACCTAGCAAAGGCACATCGGGCTACCAGTCCCTACAATTTTGCCAAGTTTCGTGCAAATCCATTCAGCCGTTTGGGCTAAAAGTGAGGCCAACCGCCCTATGGAAAACTCAATGTTAAAAACACGTTTTGGGACCCCCCTTTTTTCTCGGCCCCCCCTTGACGAAACCCCCCCACATTTTCAGGGGCTGCTCAGAAACGAAATGTTCCATTTTCCTGAAAATTTCAGCCAATTCCGTCCACAAACGCCAAAGTTATTAGACATAGAATTTTCAAAAATCCCATAGAGAAAAAATCCTAACTATATATACCTACTGGCGACCGCCAGTAGGTAATTCACTGAAAAAACCATAGGTTTCACACCTGTTATAGTTAGCTGGAAGTTTTACTCGCATAAAACCATTGAAATTCCCACGTTATAGTTAGTTGGACTCATTATAACTTGCGCGTGCAATGCACTGCTGATGACGTCACATATTACATCACTCATGACATGGTCAGTGACATCACTCATGACATCACTGATGGCACCATCCAGTGAATGTGTGTCTATCCGAGAAATAAATATGTGTTATATATGTATATGTAAAAGTTGATGGAAGAATAAATTACTGTTTAGATGTTTGTTTGTTTTTTTAAAAATTGATTGGTTAAATGGCTTAATAAGTGTATCTTAGACAATACATATATTAGTGAGTAATGTTTAAATATTTAAATATAAGGATTAGTGTTTCACTTTCTGTATAAGTGGCTGTATGGGTTGGTGAGTAGCTACATGTGTATGTATATGGGTTATTAGATGTTTGATTTAGTATCAGTATGAGTGTTTGTATGGTTTGGTGGGGGTATTACTTAGCACATAGATGCATGAATAACTGACTCTCTGTATGTGTTTTGAAGACAGCATATGTGCAGGACTGTATGGGTGGATGACTGTGTATATGTGTGTGTTACTGACTGAATGACTGTCTCACTAGTGTCTTTATCAGTAACTACATATGTTTTAATGTAGTATATGTGAATATTGATGTATATAAGTGAGTATATGTGAGAGTAAGGGATTGTAAGAGTTCCTGTTTAAATAAGTATGTGTTTCTATAAGTGATTGTTTAAGAGAGTAAGTATGTGTAAGGTTCCTTAGAAGTAAGGTGGTAGTGTGTGTATAGCTGTATATGCAAACTAATGGATGTTCAATAGTTTATTTGCATATGTGAGTATGTGTGAGAGTATCTTTTGGATGACTGTCGGTGTGTAACAGGATGTATAGATGTATCACTACATATGATGAGTGAGTATACGTATGAGTGATTATATAGAACTGTTGGTGAATGAGTGGATGTGTATATAGATGGTGGAATTATTGAATTGGTTGTTGTAACTGGTATGGGTATCTCCATTTTTTTGAAAATTTTAGTTTCTATTTTTGAATATGTGTTTTAAGGGTTACATTACAGTGAAAGGAGCTCTGTCACTGTATCACAAGGATGGTGTCATCAGTGATGGCATGAGTGATGTCACTGACCATGTCATGAGTGATGTAATATGTGACGTCATCAGCAGTGCATTGCACGTGCAAGTTATAGTGAGTCCAACTAACTATAACGTGGGAATTTCAATGGTTTTATGCGAGTAAAACTTCCAGCTAACTATAACAGGTGTGAAACCTATGTTTTTTTCAGTGAATTTAATAGGTTTTTTAAATGCTAATTCCTAACTATAACTGGTGTGAAACCTATGTTTTTTTCAGTGAATTTCAATGTTTTTTTAATAGCAAATCTCTATAGGTATAAAAAGTAAAAATTTTTATAACGAATTTTATATTGTATAATTATGTAATATTTTTTTTTTTTTTTGCCCCGGAGCGCTCCCGGGGCGCGTACCGATGCGCTCACCGGTAAGCGCAGTGCTACGGCGCGCCCCAGGGCGCGTACCGGTGAGCGTCCTGTTAGCGCTATTGCCGTGAACGAAAACAACATCGTGACATATCGCGTAGCCGCGTGATGCGTCATATGACGCACTGCATAAGAGCACCCGGAAGCACGCGAGCGCATACGATCTCGCAGCGTCCTGACGCGCTTACGCTATGCGCCCCCAGGCGCGCCCCGGGGCGCGACTACGGGCGCATCCCGGGGCGCGTAGCGTAAGTGCGTCGGGTCATGTGATCTGAAAATAACACTTTTCATTGGTGCAGATCAGTTTTGGTTTCCAAATGATGAAAACTCGGATCATGTGACTTGAAAATAACACTTTTCATTGGTCCACAACAGTTTTGTTTTCCAAATGATGAAAGCCCCCACCTTTTTTCCTTATTCTGACTTTGTCCTTTGACTGAGGAAGACCTGTTTGGAGATCTGTCTCTAATCTTTTCTACTTTAAAATGGCTACAGTAGCAGCAGCAGCTGGAGCATCCGCACCACCACCACCACCACCAAAAGGACCACCACAACATCACATTGGTGGTCAAGAAGAAGAAGAGGAGGAGGAGGACGAGGAGGGGACAAGGACATTCCTCCCAGAAGACAATACCCCATATAGGCCAAAGGAACATATGGTATGGGAGTTCTTTTCCATCCCAGAGGGCAAGAAAAAAGTGAATGCGCCAAAGGTGACTTGCCGAATCTGTGGCATGGAACTTTCAAGGGGGAACCCTAATAGGAAATATTCATTTGGTAATTACACCATGATTAGGCATATGCAGCGCAAGCATCCCAACAACTATGCTGCTGCAGAGATGAGAGAAATGGCCAGTAACCTTCCCCAATCTTCATTCAGCACCTCCAAAAGAAAGCAACCCACTCCATCGGGACCAGACACAAGGGAGACAATGCCAATCATACAACCACGGTTTGGTGAATTCAGGGTCATTTGTATTTTTTGTGGTAAGACCATCAGCTATGGTGAGCAGAGCGTAAAGCTCATCGTTCTTGCTGGTGACAACCACAATTGCCCCAAAAAACCCTAATTTTTTCATGATTTTTTTTTGCTCCAGTTGAGCCGTTTACAATACCCTGTTTTTTGTTTCTCCCCACAAAAAATACAAAAAAAATATAAAAGTGTTCAGAAAAGCCAAAAAAAGTAAAAAATGTTCAAAAAAACAATAAAAAAAATATAAAACAACAAAAAGAATAACAAAACAGTTCTTTTTAGAACTACCTTTAATTTATAAAAAGAAACCTATATTTTTAAAGAATGTCATTCTTTTTTCCTTAGGGTACGCGCACCGGGGCGCGCACCAAAAAAAAAAGGAAAAAAAAATTAATGAAGGAGTGAGCATGAGGGAAGAACACAGAGAGAGTAATGTTAAGAGAAAGAGAGCTAGAGGGAGCTACACAGAGGGATTGTTTATTACATAGTAAAAAACCAGAGAAGGTAAAATAAGATGTTATTGAGAAAAGGAAAATGAATAAGGGAGCGAAATTAGGGAAGAGAGACGAAGAAGAGTAAAGTAGAGGTACTGGTAGAATGTGAGTGGGTGTTGAAAGAAAAAGGAAGGACAGTAAAGAATGGGGAAAGAAGGGTAGTGACGGAACCGGGATACATGAACAACGGTAAGGGAGGGTGAGAAAAGAGCAGTGAGTGTAAGTAAAGAGGGGTGGAAGAGGGTAAAAAACTGAATTAGGGTAAGACATGGGGAGTGACAGAGAGAAAAGAGAGAGAGAGTAAAGGAAACAGTGACTGAAAGGGTCTGAGTGAAACAGGAAAGACAGGTAAGTAAGGCAGTGTGGGTGACTTATAGGGAGTCAGTGGGTGTAGGTGGGGGTGTGGGTGTGTAACGTGTATGTGTCTGGGTGTCAGTGTGTGGGGTGTTTGGGTGTGGGTGGAGGTGTGGGTGTGTAAGATATGTGTGGGTGGTGTGTGAGTGTGGGGGTATGTGTGTGGAGTGTGTGTGTGTGTGTGTGGGATGTGTGGGTGGGTGTGTGTGAGGAGTGTGTGTGTGGCTGTGTGTGTGTGTGTGTGAGGTGTGTGTGTGGTGTGTGTGTGGGGTGTATGTCAGAGGTGTGGGTGTGTTGGGGGAGGTGTGTGTGTAGGAGTGAAGTAAATGATTAAGGGAAAGAGAATGAGTGAGGGAGCAAAGGAAGGGAAAAGTGGGTAAGGGAAGTAAAGAATGGGGACTGAAAGAAGTTGAATGTGGGAGGGGAAATAGGGAAAGGGTATTAAACATGGAGAATATGAATAAGTGAGAGAAGCAGAGTAAAGAAACAGGGGTGAGGTAGGTTGAGAAAATAGTAGTGAGGTTAAAGCAAAGGGTCATGACAAACTACATTTTTTTAGTCACACTTACCATATAATAAATGTAACTTTAATTTCATTTTTTTTACTACATTTTGTATCTGTAAAGAGAGAAGAAAAAATAAGTTATAATTAGTAAAATATCTATTTTAAAATAAAAGATACAAATGAAGAGGTTAAAAATCATAACAGTGTATTTAGAAATAAAGTAAGGTAGAAGGACAAAAAGAGGGAAAAAGAAATAGAAGGAGAGCAAATTACTAAGAGTAAGGCATATAGATTCACTGACAGAAAGGAAGAGAAGAAAAGAAAAATGAACTGAAGGTAAGAAAGATACTAAAGGAATGTGAGTTAGCAAAACTAAATCAGGAAACAGGAGTAAGTAAAAAGATAATGACTGAGAGGGAAAGGAGTCTAATTAAGGATGCATTTAGAAGAATGAGGAATGGAAGATAACTGAGAGTAAGTGAAGGAGAGTCATAGAGTGAAGGGTTGAAGGTGAGAGAGTATAATATAGAAGGATTGAGGGGAAAGGAGTGAGGAAGTTAGTACACAGAGAGACTAAGGGAAGGACTGAGTGAAGTGGAGTACAATGAGTGAGGAAAGAAAAATGAGTAAGGGAGCAAAAGAAGGAAAGAGAGGAGAAGAGGACTAAAGCAGTGGTACTGAAAGAAAGTGATTCAGTGATGAAAGTAAAGAGAAGGACACTGAAAGATAGGAAATGAGGGGTAGTAATGGGACCGGACAAAAAAAAATAGGTTGAAGAACGATGAGAGAGGAGCAGTGAAGTTGTTGTAAGAGAAATGATAGAAGGTAGATAAACACAAGTGAACATAACACAAGGAGAGTGAGGGACTGAGGACATAGAGGTAGTGAACGGAAAATAGAGAGAAGAGGTCAAAAGAAAGGAGGAAACAAAGATAAGCAAGGGAGAGTGGGTGATTTATAGTGTTAGAGTGCGAAAATACTGGTGAGTGAGTCAAGAGGAATTACTAAAAGAGCAAAGGAGGAAAACACATAAAAGGAAAGTAAAGGAGACAGACTGAAAGCTGAATAGTTATGCAAGGGAGAGAGGGGATGCAGACAGTTGAAATGAGAATGAGGGGTTGTGAAAGAAGTAGAGTAAAAGAACGGGGTTGAAAGAGAGTGAAAGAAAGACATTATAAGTGAGTAAAAAGAGCTGAAAGAGGGTGGGAAAAGGAAAGTGAGTGTGAGACAATGGGAATACAATTTAAATTACAGAATACAAACTATAGATTAACTTGTACAACATGTTACATAGTTTATTTTTGCTGTTCTCAGAATATATTGAATTTCACTTAAAAAAGTGAGTTCAAACTACTCATCATATGACAGCGGGGAAAAAGAATCACAGTCAAAAATATTGTGTTTTAAAAAAACCCATCTAAACTTAAAAATAACAAATGTACACTAATCTTTGATTCACTTACTTTTCCTTTAGGCCAAATAGTATATCATGAAGGTCCTTTTCGTTGGAAAGTACTCTGCTGTTCTCTAAAAATTCCATTTCATCGACTTTCTAGAAGAAAAGCTCGAAGAACATCTGAAATATTTTCATTATTTTCATATACTCCTTCTGTTCAGTCATAACTCTTTGCTCATTCCTTCACCATTCCTTAAGGTCAAATAGTGTCAGATGTATCAGTATATTTTCAAATTAGTTAAAACAAACTCTAAAATTACCGTTTTTCCGACGTTCTGAAAGAAAGGCTCAAACAACATTTTCACAATATTTAAATTTTTGTAATTCCATCTCTGACTCACTCATGTTCATCATTTCCTATAATACTGATATCACTTACTATGAGATCCACTGACAGTACCTATATGACAACTCAATTTTTTATATTATCTTGATCACTTTTACTCAGAATATAATTTTAAACAGCAAACTAACCTTTATTAACTGCTCCCGTCTTCATAGGCCAATTACCTTTACTTAAATTTTGGTTCTAAAAACACTAGGTATGAATTTTTTAAGTCAAAAGGCAAACGTTGTTTGGAAGTCAAATGAGTGTCATTGCAGTGGGTCCAACCTTTACGACTTTTTAAATAGCATGTGTAATGCCCTGATGTTGTTGAAGGACCGTCATGATAAATAATAGCTACAGTTGCAAAGGTTCTTCCTGAAATTGATAACTGAGAAGCCACAAAAATTTAATAGAAGTTGACAATTTACTTCCATCAGGTCTACATTGTTGGAACATTAAAATCAAATATTTCCCATAAGTTTGTAAAAATAATGTGGACAGCATTGCAGACTTACATTGGGTACACACCATATTGTGATCAGCTGCTTTAACTAGATTATTAAAATACACTGATTTGCAGTCTGGTAAAGTCAAATATATAAATCTTTCACTGTCTATTGTAGTACTACTTGATAAACTACAGTTGTCACAGTCATGCTGCCATTGATAAGAAAGGCTAAACAGATTGTTTATATCTACACCTTCATCTTCCAAAACATCAAACATATACATTAAAAATTCCTGATAATCCTGCTGAATATTCTGTGAAAATTGATTTTGACCAGAACATATGTCTAGAAGATTTCGAATTTCTGAAACACTTTTTATTTTTGCTCTATCACTGCTACATTTCTCAAACACAGAATTCAATAAATAGCAGAATGTTTGATCCCGATGTTCAACAATCTGTTCTTGTAAATTTTGAAGAAAAAAAACAACATTAACCACTACATTAGCATAGCAGTTGACACCAGAACTGTTTTCAAACTCAAATCCAACAACATCTTCAATAGAATCCTTTTTCTTTCTACTTACAATTACAGTTTCATCTACTTTTTGTCTTTTTGCTACTACGTCACTGCAATTATTCTCATTTCTTCTTTTTCGGCCTACCACACGTTTTTCAAACAGAGGATATTGAGGCAAATGTGGAGCATACTCTCTTCTTAACCAATTGTATTCTTTAACACAATCTAGATCAGCACAAATCTTTGTTTTATCACACTCAATCATGTACAATCCTGATAAAGTTCTGACTCGTGATAATGCCACATATGCCATACCCTCTTTAAACACAGAACTTCCAATGTTCACCAAAGCACTATCTACACTTAAACCTTGAGATTTATGAATTGTCACCGCATATGCCAAACAAACAGGAAACTGTTTTCGGCGAACATATAAGTCTTTCACAAGCAAAAATCTAGCTGACCAACAACAAATTTGTTCTATTTCGTCAATGCCATCAAATTAAATTTTTAAAATTTCAATTCCATCTCTATTTTTGTAATTCACAAAACCAACAACATGCCCCATTGCTCCATTTACCAGACCTCTTTCAACATTTAAATTCCTTCTCAAAATGATACGACAATTTAAACACACATTCAGAGTCTTTTCAAAACCAGCAGTTTCAGATATAGTCTTCTCTAATGAATCCAATTTTCATTTCAAATTTTCTGACAAAATAATTGTTGCTCCCATATGCTCTATTTATCTATAATTTCCAGTTTCACTATCTCTTCATTTTCTAACTTTAACATTTTGTTGTTGAACATGGAACATTCTTTCAGAGTTGGCATCAAACATATGCCAGATTTCTTCTCGTTAATTTTCTTAAAAATATTCTCTGGAAGAATGTTTTCATTTGGGTACACATTTGAAATTAATCGTCCATGTAAAGCTTCTTTCCCATGCTGACTTACTTTTCCGATTCTTACATCTTGTAGAATATTTTTATAATCTTCATCCTTTGCCTGCCGCATATTTTGGAGTAGTTCTGCATATTTTAAATTTAACCATATATTAACGTTTCCAATGCTTCCTAGGCACTTCCTGGTATCTTCATGCGTGACCATTTTAAACACTGGTTGTCCTTTCACTGGAGTCAACTGCAGTAGATCTCCAAAAACAATAATGTGTTTCCCTCCAAATAACACATCATACTCTGTTCTAAGAATTTCTTGCATTCCTAAATGCACAAAAGCAAGCATTAGATTTGAGACCATGCTTACTTCATCAATGATAAGAAGTTTCATTTTCTTCAGGACTCTGGAAACTTCAGAACACGCATCTCCAGATAGCTTGTGGTATTGCAATTTGTTATCATGCTCCACTGGCAGCATCAGTAAATGATGTAAAGTAATCCCTTTAATATTATGTGCTGCCAGACCAGTTGGAGCAGTAACAACACAAGACAGCGGTTATTCAGTCCTTTTCTGCAGATAAGTTGCAATTGCTTTAATCAGAAAACGTTTTCCAGTTCCCGCTTCTCCACTCACGTACAGTTGGACAGGCTTAAATGATGTACATGAGCACTCTTTTTTCTCATGACTGAATCCATGTTCAACCTCTTCTGTGACTTCGTCATATATCTGTTTCTGCTCAAGGTTTAGTTGTTTCACCAAATCTTCCAAGTTAACTACATCATCTTGAGTTAGTTCCATAGCTCTTTCCACCTCATCCATGGCAGTTGCAGCTTCATTTTGGATAATTGGTCCTCCTAGTGGATCCTGACTCAATGAAGCAGAACTCTGACTGTCTTGAGAACTGTCTCTAGCAATCTCTACAGCAATTGCGGCTTCTTGCTCTATTTCTTCGTTCAACATTTGCAGATAATTTGGAAAAACAGGACATTCTATGGTATCCTTGGTTGCATTAAAAGAATCTTCGTAACAGAGAAAATCTCCAAGTAGTTCCTCTTCTGTACGCCATGGCTTAAAGAGTTGCAAAAGAGCTAAATAGTAAAATTCCCTTTTCTCTGGATTTTCGAAACTCAATTTTCGATGATTAATCAAATGGCCTTTTCTCTGCTTCACTAGACATCCTTCACACCCAATGACAGCATATATTCCATTATTGGTACCTTCTCTAATGTTCCTCTTATAAATATATCTTTGCAGAACTTCATAGAGACAAGCGTTCTCAAGGTAAGGACTTCTATTTGGATAGTATGTATCCAACATGTTTGTCTTCAAAATATCTGTACTTTCTGATTCTTTCTCCGCCAAATACTCTATTTCTTGTACAGATTTGAAAACTCGGTTTCGTGTTGCAGCAAGACCTAGTCTCACCCAAATGATGGTTTTAGATTTGGCATATAGACTTGCTGATGACAATTGATCAGAACATTCATATGCTCCAATTTCTCGATGTGACAACATCTTCAGTCTGTAACTGTATAATTTCTTGCTTAGACTCTTTTCATGTGAAATGTCCTCCCACATTTCCTTCAGTTCTGTCTTTTCTTTTTTTGTGATGTAAGACGTCACATATCAAGCCACAGCAATAGAGTTGTCAGCAACGAACTGAATATCCATGTTAGCATTCCACATGGACAAAATCACTGGGTTGTAGTCGTTGATTGTATTGTATTGTATTGTATTGTAAGGGGAACTTGTAAAGCGCGCTGACACCGTGGGTTTCCTGGCGCTGGCAAACTACTGAGGGGCTAGGAGGGTTTAGCCGGATTGAGGGAAGAGCCACGTTTTTAGGGATTGACGGAAAAGGGTGAGGGAGTTGGAAGTTTTGAGAGAGAGGGGGAAGGAATTCCAAAGTTTGGGGGCCAGAAAAGCGAATCTCCGGCCTCCGGATCTGCAGAGTTTGACAGGGGGAATGAGTAAGAGGTGCAGATGAGAGGATCTCAGGTTCCGGGAGGGACTGTAGGTCCTGATGAGGGATTTCAGAAAAGCAGGACAGGAACCAGATAAAGATTTAAAGGTGAGGCAGCCGGTCTTAAAAGCTGCCCTCGAGATGACCGGGAGCCAGTGTAGTTTTAGAAGAAGGGGTTTGGCAGATTGCCATTTCGGAATCCCAAAGGCCAATCTCGCCGCCTGATTTTGAACGAATTGTAGTCTGGAAAGAGATGTTTTGGGCAGACCATGATAGATAGCATTCAAAAAATCTAAGCGGGAGAGGACAAGGGCCAAGATTACTTGCAGGAGGGCTTCAGGAGTGAGGAGATAGGCCACCTTCCTGATCCTGCGCAGCTGGAACATACAGGAGGAGACAACTGTCCCCACCTGGGGCCCGAGGGAGAGACCGGAGTCGATAGTGACCCCTAGGCTTTTTACCGAGGCCACAGAGGTGGGGGGAGGCCAAGTTCTACCGCCCAGAAATGCGGACCCCAGTAGGTAGAACTCTTGCCAGGGAGGAGAAGCTCCGTCTTTCCGGGATTCAGTTTGAGCTGGTTTTGGCTCATCCACAATAGAATGTGGGACATAACTGCCTGAAAGTTGGGGATAGCAGAAGGGGAATCAAGAGGAAAGATGAGTTGCAGGTCGTCCGCGTAGTTGAAGACGGTGACGTCCCACTGCCTCAAGGAAAAGAGAAGGGGTCGAAGATAAAGATTGAACAGGAGAGGGGATAAGGAGGAGCCCTTAGGGACCCCACAGGGCAAGTGCTCCCAAGGAGCTCTAAAAGTGCCCAGGCTAAGGGTCTGAGACCTCCCGGTCAGGAAGGATTTGACCCATGCCAGCGCCAGGCCCTGGATGCCAGCTTGCTCGACACGGTGGAGAAGGATGTTGTGGTCCACCGTGTCGAAAGCAGCCGACAGATCTAATAAAACCAAGGCCTGGGGGGTACCCTTGTCAGCACCGTCTCTCAGGGCATCCAACACAGCCAAGATGACAGTCTCCGTAGAGTGGCCGGGTCTGAAGCCGGCCTGATTGGTCTCAAGAAAGTTGGAGCTCTCGATGAACTGTGAGAGACAGGTGGTGACATGGGCTTCCAAGATTTTAGAGAAAAAGGGCAAGAGAGAGATGGGACGGTAGTTCGCCGGGACGGCGGGATCAGCCCCAGGCTTCTTCAATAGAGGCACCAGCACGGCCTCTTTGAAGGAGCGGGGTACCGTACCGGACGACAGAGAAGAATTCAGCAGGGGAAGGATACAGTCGGGTAGAGAGTGGCAGATGTTTCGTAGTATGGTGGGGGGGCAGCAGTCGTCTGGGGATCCAGATTTAACACGGGTGGCCAGTGTGGCCAAAGCAGTAGGGTCTAAGGGGGGGAAAAACGTAAAAGAAAAAGCATTGTGGGGGGAAGAGACGGAGCCAACGCCAGGGGAGATAGTCGGGATGGTATCTTTGATCAAGGCAATTTTTTGAACAAAGAAAGTGCTCAGCGCGTTACATGATTCCTGTGTAGGGGCCTGAGTCGGAAGTGTCCTGGGGTCGGAAGTAAATTCGTTGAGGACTTTAAAAATCTCCTTAGACTTGCAGGGGGCAGATAAGATTTTATCTGAGGCATAAACTTTTTTGGCAGCGGAAATGGCTGTTTTATACTTATTCCGCGCGGCCACATATGCACTTCTGCTAGGTGAGCGGTAGTCTCTCCTCCACCTGCGCTCAAATCGGCGGAGTTCTAACTGCAGGGTCTTAAGGTGAGGGGTAAACCATTTGTGGGAGTGACAGTGTCGGGATCGGGGAAACTTAGTTAAAGGGGCAAAAATATCGCTGGCTGTAGTGAGCCAGTCAGAAACATGTCCCTGAAGCTCGTCGGTCCTTGAGTCGATGGGGAGCAGGGGGCGGGTGAGAGAAAGATGAGATAAAAGTTTAGAGGAGTCGGCGGCTCTCCACTTGCGTGCGGTGCCGCCCTCTTGCAGTGGGGTCCTGATCTGGCCGACGGCCGAGAAAGTGGTGTCAATTAAGAAATGATCGGACCACACACATGGTGTTATAAGTGGGCAGGAGGGCTTGACCCCGTGGACCCAGATATGGTCGAGGATATGGCCACCGCTATGAGTGGCAGACCTGACTAGTTGTATAAAGTCCAGGATCAAGAGGGCCTCGAACAGTTCGGTGGCATGGGGGCCGGCATCCTTGTTCTGGAACCAGTAATTAAAGTCCCCAACAATGATAGTACGGGGGGAGGAGGTAGCAAGGTTAGTTAACTGTTCAGTGAAGGAGGAAGGAAAGGAAGGCATGGGGTGGGGGGGGGGCGGTAGAGTACCATAAGGGTGACTGCGCCTACCTCGGTCCCAAGACGGAGGACCAGGTTATCCACATCGGGGAGGGTCATATTGGCAGAGGCGATGATCTTAAGATTCTTACGTATTACCGCTGCCACCCCTCCACCGGAGCGGCCTCCAAGGCGGTTGGTGTTCAACAAAAAGTAGTCTGGAGGTAGTGCAGCGAGGATGTCGGGGAGGGAGTCGTCGGTGAGCCAGGTCTCAGATAGTAAAAGGACGTCTGGCCTCTCTGTCATAAGAAGATGGAAAATATCGGCTTGATGCCTGACCATGGAGCGAGTGTTAAGGTATAATACCCGGAGCTGCGACTCGGCAGGGGGAGGAGAAATGGATGATGACGGCAGCCCCAGATGGGGGAGGGAGTCACCTGGGATCCCCAATGAGGAGATCCTGGTCCAGGTCTCAGGGGGTAGTGGGCAGGCAAAGGTTTGTAGACTCATTAGGGTAGAGCGGGAATAAGAGATGGCAGTGGCAGCGTCCCTGGCCCCTGGGCCCGTCCGGCCGCGGACGGGCGCAGACGGGCTTAACTCTGGCGCAACTCCGGCGCGTCTACGGCGCGCCCGCTGCGCTCGTCCGCTGCTCTGACGCATGGAGGACATTTAAATAGGCTAGTGACGAGGGAGGTGGGAGGAGTCAGCAGGGCGGGATAGGAGGGGTGTTTTTAAAAATAGGTAGCGTCCACCGCTCGTGATCAGCGAGACGAGGAAGCTATGAAGCTGCTATTAGTCAGCAGAAGAGGTATTTAAAAGGAGATTTCAGCGCCCAGTGCGCGCGAGCCCTCTGCCACAGGGCTGCTCGTCTGCGCAGAAGAAAAAGTGGGCGGAGCCTAAATAGGCTAGTGACGAGGGAGGTGGGAGGAGTCAGCAGGGCGGGATAGGAGGGGTGTTTTTAAAAATAGGTAGCGTCCACCGCTCGTGATCAGCGGGACGAGGACTCTTCGTTTCTTTTTAAATTGTATGTATGTTTTGGTGATTTCCTCGTCACAGTATGTCGCAGAGAAGACATCAAATTATTTACTCTTCCTTTAGAAATCACTGGTCGTGGAAACGCGAAACGACATTTTGTATAGAACTTGTCTTTGTTTCTGAATTTTCGACGACAGTACTTTCCACAACGATGGGATTGAAAGCGTAAAACTTGTTGCCTTAAACTGTTTTCTTCGGTACTTTTCGGACCAGCACATGTTGAATACTCTTCAATGAACCTCATCACTATCTCATCCGAATCTGTTCCAAATTTGGGTGCATCTTTAATCCACAACAACATATGTATGTGAGGAGCACCTCTCGCTTGATACTCCTTTCTCCAAAAGAAATCCAAAACCTCTCCAAGGGGAGGATTTTTTTTGTTGGTAATAAAAGACATCATAGCTTCAAATTTATGATTGAAATATCTGCATACATTCACTGGATCCAAAGAACACAGTTCTCCAGCAGTTTTGAATTCTATATTTTGTATATTTGCATTTGCCTCTCGTAGAAATTTAAGTAAGTCGTCCCATGCATACTCGGCACAGCTAAGAGTGAGGAACCATGTAGGAGTTCCTAAGTTTCTTAGCATACATTTCAATTCCCCATGACGACGGTACCAATACTCATTTGTACCACGCTGACATGCCATGAGATTGATTAGATGAGATTCCAAAATATTGTCTTGCAGATTGACTTTCTCCATAAAGTCCCTCGCCGAAACATTTTGCAGATGTGCTCCACTTTTCAGTATATGGTTCACTGCATAAGAAAGCCCAAACAAGTCACTTTCATACAGTAGATGAAACAAATAAGGAATGCATTGACGAAACCTTGGATCTTCAGCATATAATCTTACAGTTCGATATTCAGATGCAGGAATTTGAAGTGGTCGATCGTCATATCGTCCACCTCGACCTGTTGGAAATAAATGTGGAAAACAACCATCTTCCAAACTTTCTTCCCAAACACTAATGGGACTTCCTTTTGCTGTTTTCATTTGAAAGAAGTCAATTGCGTTCCCCATCACTTCTTTGGAATGCAAAGGATGAACAGTATAATGTTCATATATTTCTTCACTTCTAGACACATCAACTTTTTCAATTTGGCCAGTTGAACAATCACTGTCTTCATCTGCAGCTGTTTCCTCTGCTTCAACACATACATGTTTGTAGTACTCATTGTTTTTGACCAAATACAACGTTGCCTTTTTGACTTTCCTAACATCCACTAAATCTTGCCAGATTTTCTTAATCTTTGTCGGAACCCCATTAACTAGAATAACCAGAGTTCCTCTTCCACTTTCTCTACACCAATGGTATCAATATTTTTCTTGAAATCTAGAGGCAAATAAACAACTCTTCCCTTTAATCCTCTCTGTAAATCTGAAGGAGGCAATTTCCCTATCTTAGGCTCCATGCGAACAATAGCCTGAAAAGGATGGACACATTGAATCAAAATAGACTCATATGTATTTAAATCCATCAATTCAGGAGGAATGTCTACCAACTCCAGATTATTATGAACAGCTCTAGCAGGCATTCTGTTTTGATTTAATTTATCATAACAATATTTACAAATACGCCGATCAGAACTCAAATCAAAACAATTCTCCATCCACAAATAAGTTGCAAAATCCTTCCACTCATAATTATTTATCTTTTCACTTTTTACGTATAAATCAACTAATCTAGTTTGATGCTTATAATGAGTTCGTCGACAACACACACAAATAAAATTCGGCCTTTCACTTGATTTCACCTTAAACCTGGTAATTTCCTGGTCAAACCTTTCTGTACTTAAAATCTGTACATTGTCTTCCACATTACCTTGAATTTCTGTGTCAATTTCTACACTGTCCTCTTTTTCACCAAAATAACAAATCTCAATTTCTTCACATCTAAATCAGTTCAATGCAAAAGAGCACTGTTTAATTGTTTAAGCTTAAGTGCTGTAACAATGTATGAAAGGGGGCTGCACTCAAATATTCAAACTTAGTGAGTTTAAACCAGTGTATGTGCTGTGTCAGGATTAGTGCCTGCACACTGTGGATATGAACTGAATATGGCCTGGTGCCAAAAGGCCACCAGGGCTCCAAACACGCACAAAAGTGCGTGTTTGGAGCCCTGGTGGCCTTTTGGCACCAGGCCATATTCAGTTCTTAAGCTTAAGTGCTGGACTTTTTGCATAATACAACCTTCTCACTAATTTCCTCATTTTGTTATGATGCACTGCTAACATCCTAAAATGATGAAAAACACTCTGACAGACTTTTCTAGAAAGACAAGCCAGTGAATGCCCTTGCAAACCTGTGTTTTCTCTCACTCTGCAAGGATCTAAGTCTTGCAACATCTTCATTTTCTGTTTTAGACTTTTCTTACTATATGTACGTAAGAAATTACAAAACAAATCAATTGATTCCTGTCGCACACTACAAATACTACTACACTTCCAAGTGTACACTGGACCCTTAGTACGTCTCCCTAAAACTTCATCAGTTAACACCTCTTCTGGTTCTCTAGGCACACGTTTCTCTTTTTCAATCGGACAACCGTCTTTCACCTCATATGCTCGACCACTGGTGTCAACTGCATGCACTAAATCATTCTCCTGGAAGTAACTCTTCTCATTAAAAAATGGCTCAAAACTTGAACCGTGCATCCATTCTTCTTAAAAAATCTTTACAAAAATTAGTCCGATTAATTACTCTTTTCCATCTACTGTTTGATTTCAAAACATCAATTGTCTTGTTAAGTGTCCTAATTCTATTGATTATTAAAATAAATAATTTTTTCTTAACTTCAAAAGCCTGATCAACAATTTTCTCTACATTTTTCTTTTTCTTATGAAAAGCAGCCCTCTGTTTACCTTTCCTAATGTTTCTTAACAAATTTAAAACCACCCTATTGCGAAACATTCGTTTACGAATGTCTCTAAACTGATCTGCCTTTTATTCCTATACATATTATTCTCTCCTGCTCCAGTAGTAACATTTTTTGAGGGCCTCTCCTTCCTTTTTAAATTTGCTCTCTGCTTCTCTTTTTCTACATTCTGTCCAACATTTTTTTTGATCTACATATGTTCCGTAGGAAAGACTTAGTTGTCTTACCAGGAGCTTTTTTCCTGTTTTTTGAAGTATTTGTTGTAGAGGAGTGCTGTAATTCCGTTGCTGTTTTTGATTTTTTCCGCTTATCATCTTTCCTTCTCCTCTCCTTGTGGGCATATTTCCTTACTCTTGAAATCTTGATTTTAATCTGTGGTAAAGAAAAAAATAGCACATTATAGACCACTATTACCAAACAACAAAGCAATGAGAAAAAGCAAACGGTCTATTCAGGGTTACAGATGAGGTGACGATTGTCCAGGGGTGCAGAGGAGGTGAAGCCTGTATTGAACAGTGTAGTGGAAGAGAGGTCTGTCCACAGGTACAAAGAAGGTGAGACCTGTGTCTAAGAGTGCAGTGGGGGATAGCCTTCATGAAGTCTAGTCCACTGCACTCTTACACACTAGCTTCACCACCTATGCTTCCCAGGAAAGGCCTCTCTCCCACTACAGTCTTGAACACAGGCCTCACCTCCTCTGTACCTCTGGACATGCCTCACCTCATCTGCACAATCTACTTCCTAATCTGACATAACACAGGTGACATCATTGTGAAAAGTTGAGATATATTTATTTAATCATGCAGACACTATTTATTCCTTCTCAAAAATCTAAAAGTCATTGATTTGCACCAATATCGTTTTTTAAATAACATTTTAGACACACATTGCAGGTCCTATGTACAAGCATTCAGTGTCCATGAGTACAGTGGAGAGGACTGACCTCCTCTGACCCTTGGACAAGCCTTATCTCATCTGTGTCCTCTGGACAGGCCTCAATGTATTGAGTATAATTGATGATAACTGGGTGCAGATGAGGTGACGCATGTCCAAGGGTGTAAATAAGCTGAGGCCTGTCTAAGGATGCAGATTAGTTGAAATCTATTCAGGGTTGCAGATGAGGTGAGGATTGTCTGGGGGTGCAGAAGAGGTGAGGCCTGTATTGAAGAGTGTAGTGGAAGAGAGGTCTGTCCACGGGTACAAAGAAGGTGACACCTGTGTCTAAGAGTGTCGTGGTGGATAGGCTTCATGAAGCCTAGTCCACTGCACTCTTAGACACAGGCCTCACCACCTACGCTCCCCAGGAAAGGCCTCTCTCCCACTACAGTCTTGAACACAGGCCTCACCTCCTCTGTCCCTCTGGACATGCCTCACCTCATCTGCACAATCTACTTCCTAATCTGAGGTAACACAGGTGACATTATTGTGAAAGATTCAAATATATTTAATCATGCAGACACTATTTATTCCTTCTCAAAAATGTAAAAGCCATTCATTTTCCCCAAAATCGTTTTTCACATCACATTTAAGAAACACAGCACAGGTCCTATGTACAAGCATTCCATGTCACTACTGAAACTTCACAATTTCACAAAATACAAATCCCCTATCTTGCAAATATTCATACCAAGAATTATCAAAAAACATGACACAAATCAACAGCAAAGAAGCTCAATGTGCTTCCTAGTATGAGGTAACACAGGTGACATCATTGTAAATCGTTCAAATGTATTTCTTTAATCATGCAGACACTATTTATTCCTTCTCAAAAATGTAAAAGCCATTCATTTTCCCCAAAATCGTTTTTCACATTACATTTCAGAAACACAGCACAGGTCCTATGTACAAGCATTCAATTCAACTACTGAAACCTCATTATTTCACAAAATACAAATCCTCTTTCTTGCAAATGTTGATACCAAGCATTATCAAAAAACATCACACAAACTAATTGCAAATAAGCTCAATGTGCTTCCTAGTATGACGTAACACAGGTGACATCATTGTAAAAGGTTCAAATGTATTTCTTTAATCATGCAGACACTATTTAATCCTTCTCAAAAATGTAAAAGCCATTCATTTCCCCCAAAATCGTTTTTCACATCACATTTAAGAAACACAACACAGGTCATATGTACAAGCATTCAATTTCACTACTGAAATTCAACCATTCTCAAAAAACATGACACAAACCAACAGCAAAGAAACTCAATGTGCTTCCTACTCTGAGTTAACACAAGTAACATCATTGTGAAAGGGTCAAATTTATTTCTTTAAACATGCAGACGCTATTTATTCCTTCTCAAAAATGTAAAAGCCATTAATTTTCCCCAAAATCGTTTTTGACATCACATTTAAGAAACACAGCACAGGTCCTATGTACAAGCATTCCATGTCACTACTAAAACTTCACAATTTTACAAAATACAATTCCTCTATGCAAAGAAACTCAATGTGCTTCCTACACCGAGTTAACACAGGTAACATCATTGTGAAAGGGTCAAATTTATTTCTTTCAGCATGCAGACACTATTTATTCTTTCTCAAAAATGTAAAATCCATTCATTTTCCCCAAAATCGTTTTTGACATCACATTTGAGAAACACAGCACAGGTCCTATGTACAAGCATTCCATGTCACTACTGAAACTTCACAATTTTACAAAATACAATTCCTCTATGCAAAGAAACTCAATGTGCTTCCTACACTGAGTTAACACAGGTAACATCATTATGAAAGAGTCAAATGTATTTCTTTAAGCATGCACACATTATTTATTCCTTCTAAAAAATGTAAAAGCCATTAATTTTCCCCAAAATCGTTTTTGACATCACATTTAAGAAACACAGCACAGGTCCTATGTACAATCATTCCATTACACTACTGAAACTTCACAATTTTACAAAATACAATTCCTCTATGCAGTAAAAACGTTTTACCAAGCATTATCAAAAAGTATGACACAAAGAAACATTAAAAAACCACAATATGCTTCCAAATATTCTCCATAGAGTATACAACTCTCTATCTATATTAAATGAATCATTACTCACCTTTACAAATGCTTTGGGAGATTGAGAACAGTGTCAGACACACACACCAATATTTCTTTAGCAGAGCAAAAGGTATGTACTCCAGCCACTGCAACCATGAATGGCACAGAGAAGCTCTAATTCTACACACATATTCCTCATGGTAACCAATCAAAACTCTTCCCTCTCTATTTTCAAATCAACACCCTTCCCCCCCTCAGCCCTTTCTACCTGTTACCATAGCAACTCCCTCCTCACTGAGCTCTCAGGTTTAAAAGTTTATTCTACAATGTTGCAATTCAACTTAGCAAGGATGTTTGACCTCTTAATACCCCAGCTGATCCAGTGCAATGTTTCTTTAAATGACTTTTTCTTAACCATTCAAATTGCTTCTTTCACAAAACAGAACCATGCACCCTAACTTTCAGTTTTCAACTATCTGAATCCACCAATCATTGCTTGTGATTCAAGAGCACTGAAACTCCACAGTTTTTTTTGCAAACTCCTACTGTTCAAACTGCCATTTCATTCCCACACTTCATCTGACTGCACCAGAACCTCCTCTTACCATGTATTCTGTCTGGATTATTGGACATAGCTACATCCACTGGGCTCAAAGGTATGCAGCTACCAGAAATTTTCACAACCTTGACTTACCAAATGTGAACATTAAATGGATTGGCAAGAGAGGATTGAGATGTCATCAATTGATACCATTGGTGAAAACCTTTTTGCATCTGTCACACCCTAACCCCATAATTCTGCACTGTGGTGGAAATGACTTAGGCACTTTGACTGGGTTAGGTCTGGAAATGCTTTTAAAGGACACCTTTGAACAATTGATGGCACTTTTTCCTCAAACTGCCTTGGTATTTTCCAATATATGCCAAAGACAGAAATGGAAGTGGTCTAATCAATTTTGTCCACAATTTGAGAAAGCACGGAAACATGCGAATAAATCTGTTTCTGCTTACATGAGAGACTATGGAATGGGTTCAATATACAACAATAACTTGCGTTACAACATGCAAGATATCTACAGAGGAGATGGTGTGCACTTCTCAGATGAGGGGAATAGAATATTCCTCCTGAATATAAGACTGTGCATTGGAACCTACTTGTAGGTACCTAAATCAGCCACAGAACCCAAAAGCTCTTGTCAGGGCTACCCTACCTCTGATCACTCAAAACAATTACTTTAGTCTAACTTTTTTCACCAAAGTACGCTCCCCGGTACGCGTACCGGGCGCTTCCACCGCAAAGCATATATGGGCCTCCTAAACCCCCCTCAGAAAACCTAGGGGGTCAAGGGGTGTCTACCGTGCCCCCTTTTACCCATTCCCAATGTTGTTTGTCCTCCATCTTGTGTCTCAATTCTACCAAAACACAAGATGGAGGACTCCCGTAGCGCTGGCGGTACGCGTACCGGGGCGCGCACCGGTGAGCGCTCCCAAATTTTTTTAAAAGTTAATTTACATAAAAACCTCTGTAGAGATGTTCACCAAATATAGAATAGGCCATACTACATACCAGTCCCTACCATTTTCCCAAATTTGGTGGAATTCCATTGAGCCATTTGCCCTGTAGCCCTGTCTAAATATCCTGAGGTAAATTACATGACAAAAACACATATGAACAGTTAGGATTTACAACCAATTAAAATGTTACTTTCATTTTCTACTATTTTTTCCTGACATTTGATTGGTTATGTACATGAATATAAATGTAAAATGAGAGGGAAACACGGCCATTTTGACTACACCTACCTGAGGTACATCTTGAAACAATTTTCTCCATTTATCTTCATCACCTTTCAATAAGGTAAGTTGTTAATTTGTAAGGGGCACTTTAAGGTAATTTGTAAAAACGTTTTCTGATAGTTATTTACTGTCCCTCTGTTATAGTTATAAATTGAGATAGGCTTCTCTGTTATAGTTATAGATTGAGTTAGGCTTCTCTGCTATAATTATGAATTTACTTAGGCTTCCTCACAAACACTTTTTTATATTTCTACTTCCTGCCTGTGTGGGGTGTGTCTGTGAGGTGTGTGTGGGGGGGAAGGTGTGTGTGTGGGTGTGGGTGTGTGAGGTGTGTGAGTGTGGATGGGGGTGTGGGGGTGTACGGTGTGTGTGTGGGTGTGGGTGTGTGGGGTGTTTGGGTGTGGGTAGAGATGTGGGTGTGTGAGGTGTGGGTGGGGGTGTGGGTGGTTTTCCCCATGTGTGGGGGATGTGTGGGGTATGTATGTGAGGTGTGTGTGTGGGGTGGGGGAAGGTGTGTGTGTGGGTGTGGGTGTGTGAGGTGTGTGAGTGTGGATGGGGGTGTGGGTGTGTAAGGTGTGTATATTCAGAGCTACCCTATCTCTAAGAACTTTAAATTATTATTTTACTGTTTCACTGGGTTTTCCCCATGTGTGAGGGGGGGAGAGGAGGTGTGTGTGGGGGATGTGTGGGGTGTGTCTGTGAGGTGTGTGTGTGTGGGGGAGGGGGGAGGTGTGGGTGTGGGTGTGGGTGTGTGGGGTGTGTGAGTGTGGGTGGGGATGTGGGTGTGTAAGGTGTGTGTATTCAGAGCTACCCTACCTCAAAGCACTTTAAATTATTATTTTACTGTTTCACTATACACTGCCCAAAGATAACTTCACTGTTAAAAACTCAGAAGTACCTGTCTGAACTTAAACCTAACAGTGCCCTATCTCTACTGATATATTTATTTTTTATGCAATTTACAGCAACAAAATGGAAGGAGAACAAAAGAAATTTAATATTTCATTCGAAATTGATCTCGAGAACAACCCAGAGGAAGAGATTGATGATTTAGACTTTATGGATCACTCTCTTGATCAAGAGTTTCTTAAATAAGTGGAAGAAATGGAATCATGGAATCCAAATGAGGACATTCCTGACGAAATAATGTTGGAAGTGTTATTAAATTTAGAAAAATCAGAGCAATACATTTTTATTTAATAATTTAAAATTGTTCCAGACATTATTCTTTTTTATATGTAATTCATGAAATAGTACCAAAATGAATATAATATAATGTGAGACTTATAGTATATTGTGCAACTTTTTTATGTTACATAGTAATTTTGCTCATAGTTAATTCCTTTCTCCCACTATATTATCTCCAATACGTATTTGACATCTCTTTTTCATCTCCTGCCTCCATGTTGTTTCTGCTTTCCTGAGAGACTATGGTATAGATTCCATATACCACAATAACTTCTGTAACAAAATGCAAGATATCTACAGAGGAGACAGTATACATTGAATTTAAGACTCTGTATTGGTACCTACATTCTGGTACTTAAATCACCCACACAACACAACAACTCTATTCAGAGCTACCCTACCTCTAAGCACTTTAAATTATTATTTTACTGTTTCACTGGGTTTTCCCCATGTGTGAGGGGGGGGAGGTGAGTGTGGGGGATGTGTGGGGTGTGTCTGTGAGGTATGTGTGTGTGAGGGGGGAGGTGTGTGTGTGGGTGTAGGTGTGTGGGGTGTGTGAGTGTGGGTGGGGATGTGGGTCTGTAAGGTGTGTGTATTCAGAGCTACCCTACCTCTAAGCACTTTAAATTATTATTTTACTGTTTCACTGGGTTTTCCCCATGTGTGAGAGGGGGGGAGGTGTGTGTGGGGGATGTGTGGGGTGTGTCTGTGAGGTGTGTGTGGGGGGGAAGGTGTGTGTGTGGGTGTGGGTGTGTGAGGTGTGTGAGTGTGGATGGGGGTGTGGGGGTGTACGGTGTGTGTGTGGGTGTGGGTGTGTGGGGTGTTTGGGTGTGGGTAGAGATGTGGGTGTGTGAGGTGTGGGTGGGGGTGTGGGTGGTTTTCCCCATGTGTGGGGGATGTGTGGGGTATGTATGTGAGGTGTGTGTGTGGGGTGGGGGAAGGTGTGTGTGTGGGTGTGGGTGTGTGAGGTGTGTGAGTGTGGATGGGGGTGTGGGTGTGTAAGGTGTGTATATTCAGAGCTACCCTATCTCTAAGAACTTTAAATTATTATTTTACTGTTTCACTGGGTTTTCCCCATGTGTGAGGGGGGGAGAGGAGGTGTGTGTGGGGGATGTGTGGGGTGTGTCTGTGAGGTGTGTGTGTGTGGGGGAGGGGGGAGGTGTGGGTGTGGGTGTGGGTGTGTGGGGTGTGTGAGTGTGGGTGGGGATGTGGGTGTGTAAGGTGTGTGTATTCAGAGCTACCCTACCTCAAAGCACTTTAAATTATTATTTTACTGTTTCACTGGGTTTTCCCCATGTGTGAGGGGGGGGAGAGGAGGTGTGTGTGGGGGGTGTGTCTGTGACGTGTGTGTGTGTGGGGGGAGGTGTGTATGTGGGTGTGGGTGTGTGGGGTGTGTGAGTGTGGGTGGGGGTGTGGGTGTGTAAGGTGTGTGTGTGGGTGTGGGTGTGTGGGGTGTTTGGGTATGGGTGGAGATGTGGGTGTGTGAGGTGTGGGTGGGGGTGTGGGTGTGTAAGGTGTGTGTGTGGGTGTGGGTATGTGGGGTGTTTGGGTGTGGGTGGAGGTGTGGGTGTGTGAGGTGTGTGTAGGTGTGTGTGTGGGGTGTGTGCATGTGGATGTGTGTGAGATGTACTTATAGGTACCTAAATCAGCCACAGAACCCAAAAACTCTTTTCTCAGCTACCCTACCTCTGAACACTCAAAATAATTATTTTACATTAACTTTTTTCACTATTTTTCACCAAAATACGCTCCCCGGTACGCTCCCCGGTGCGTGTACCGGGCGCTCCCCCTGCGAAAATTGAATTTTTTTTGCCCCGCGGGGCCCTTTTATGGCCCTCACATCAAACCTAGGGGGTCAGGAGGGGTCTACCCTGCCCCCTTATGGTCATTACCCACTTTGTTTTTGCCACCTCTTGTGTCTCGATCCTACCGAGACACAAGATGGCGGCCGCTCCGGACTGTTTCGAATGTTGACAGACACCCAAGAGCCAATCAGCTTTCCGCGCGTGAACTCGCATTGCGCGCTGGTACGCTCCCCGGTGCGCGTACCGGGGCGCGCTTACAGATATATATATTTTTTTGAACCTAAATTACTCAAAATCCCCTGGAGCACATATCTTGAGACATAGCAAAGGCACATCGGGCTACCAGTCCCTACAATTTTGCCAAGTTTCGTGGGAATCCATTCAGCCATTCGGGCTAAAAGTGAGTCCAACCGCCCTATGGGAATTAACATGGGGAAAACACGTTTTGGGACCCCCCTTTTAACTCGGCCCCCGCTTGACGAATCCCCCCCAAACGTTCAGGGAAGGAGCGGAGCGCCGCGAGGCAAATTTGAGGAAAATTACAGGCAGATCCCTCAATCTTCGCCAAAGTTATTCCCAATAGAATGTTGCGGATTTCCTATGGAAAACAATCCTAACTATAACTACCTACAGGCGACCGCCAGTAGGTAATATTTATATCCAAATCCCATTGTCTCCCTTATGAAACAACAATCCATGGGTAAGCCCATGTGTATTTTTTGTGAAATACAATAAGCTTTAGCATGAGGGCAGCCAGAGTCTCCGGACTGAGATACACAATCAGTCAGACACCAGCTTTCAAGCAGAGACGCAGTAGGAGCGTCTTAAATTTACTTTGACATTATGGCAATGCTGAGGAAGGCCAAACGCAGTGAGGCAGCCACGCGAATGTTTGATGCCAATGTTACCAATGATGATACTGAACAATCGGAACTGGTTACCACTAAAAATACTAACCAGAAAAACAAAAAATTATGAGATACCCTTTGGAGAGCGTTAAAACAGGAACAAACTAAGTGGTCGGAGGCCACCACCCTGTAAAATTATATTGATGTGGGACGGGTCCCACGTGGCCTCAGAATTTTTATCACTCCGACATTCAATAATCCGGATCCAGAATTAGTTGATGAGTGGGCAGGTAACAGTCATAACTGCTCGACAATCATTTTAGAACTGCTAGTGAAATACGCCAGGCAGGACTGTGAAAGACTGGCAATTGAAATTGAAAACCTATCAACGAAACAAAAAACTTTATGCACAACTGATGAATTTCAATCAGACATGACAAAAATAGAAACTAAACTGGAGAAAATAGAAGAAGAAGAAACTAGAAGAAGATATAAAGGCAAAAAAGCAAAGGTAATTTAATCGAGTTCAAGTTGATTACGACAAAGGCCAAATACTAACTTTCTCAAAGCGATATGACCATCTTCACATTCAGACACAAGACACCAATGCCAAAAAGAATACGAACAAGGTTAAAACAATCATTCCCGGTATAGGGGAACAAGAGAAGACTGGCGAACTAAGTGAAACAGGTGACAGTGACAACAATGAAAGTGATATGTCCGTCGTCTCGGACAATTGGGATCAAAAAACAAAATTTTAAACAAGTTTACGCTCATGGCACAGGGATGAATGTCAGACCAACACAAACAGAGTACCACTGGCTACAGAGGATGAGGCGGGAGAGTAGACGGAAAAGCAACCACAACATCATGAAAAGACTCAGAAAGCTCAGCGGGAAGCCGAACAAGGGGCCAACAGAAATCAAAATGATGGACAAAAGAACAGTAATCAACCTTTCAGGTCGGGAGCTTAGCCCTGTGGAGACTGAGGTTCTGTCTCTGGGGATTTCCTCTTGCCATACTGCTAGTTTGAATTACACCCAGAGTCTCATTGATCTTTTTCAATTTGCCCGTAAACTCAGCCTAAAAAAGTGGTTTCCGACAAAAGTATCTGATACTAGTGTAAAAATGAATGATGTACCAAGCAATATAAGTATTGGGGATATTGAACTGTTACATGCCATGACCTTTGCCACAATATTGGCTTTAAACCTAAATCTATTTTACTAGATTTACTAGATTTTTCTATAGTACTAAGAAAGAAAAAATTTGAAGATAGTAGTCAAAAATCCTACAAAGGTGGAAATGTGGTGGTCATGTCTAAAGAAATGTATCTAAAGGAAGACTACCGCCAACTTGAGGATAGAAATAAATATGAGATCACCACCAGAACCAAGTATGAATCTACCAATAAAGAATATCAAGAGCAGTTCGGAGAATGGAGGGAGAGAGGCTTGTTAGAGTGGGAGGAGTACGAATTCCTCAAATGATAATTCCCCAACCTGCCAGCCCTATCTCTCCTTTCAAAACTGCACAAAGACAGTGTCAACCCCTCTGGAAGACTGATTGTTTCATCCAGAGGTAGTTGTCACGAAAACACATCAAGATATGTGGTTTTCTACCTACAGCCACTAGTACAGAGGTTACCATCTTTCATAAAAGATACAAGCGATTTTTTGGGAGTCATTGACAAGAGTGAATGGGAGGATCAATTTTTATTGATGTGCCTTGATGTTAATAGCCTTTATACCTGTATCCCACACGAAGAAGGTATTAATGCATGTCACCATTTCTTAAGGAATCGATCTGTATCTTACAGAAATGATTACTGACATGATGTATACATGTCTGACTCAAAGTTTCATCATTTTTGATAAACAAATATATTGTCAGACCCTTGGGCCAGCGATGGGAACCTGCTTCGCCCCAGTTTCGAGGGACTCTACCTGGGCTGGTGGGAGGAGAAGGTGTCCGGCCAGCTGTCACTTTATGAAGAACATGTCATAACATGAGTTGAATATATTGACAACATTTTTTGTGTTTGGAATGGGAGTACAGAACAAGCCAATATCTTTGTGGAGACACTTAATGATAACACTTTGAATCTAAAATTCAGTAGCCATACCAATTAGAAACCTATAAACTTCTTAGACTTGAGATTACAGGTAGTGGGGAAGGGCTCGGAAAGTTAACTGTTTAGAAAGGAAACATCCGGGGAATAGCTTGCTCCATGCCGGGATTTGTCACCCTATGAAACTACCACGCTGCATTCCTCTGGGCGAACTATTAAGAGCCAAGAGAAATTGCAGCAACAAAGAGGGTTTTGAAAATGAAAAATGGTTATGACTAAAATATTTCTTTAAAGAGGGTACACCCATGCCACCATCAACAAAGCATGTCTAGAAATTGACAAACTAGATAGAAGTGATTTACTGAAACAGAAAATCACAACTGGTGAGGCGGCCAAGAATGAGAACGAGAATAAGATTAGGTTCATTACCACTTATTCCAATCAAGCACATGTGTAGTGTAGTTCCTATATTCCCAATAGGCTCTGCACATTGGAATAATATAAACAGCAGTGTAGACGTAGGACTGAGGTCGACTAGGTCTCTACTGACTATATTAGACTTAATTAGTTTTGCCAGCTAGCTCAGAGGTCTCTAGAAACTTTCTCGAATGTTCAGGAAAGAGTTAACTCTCCGGAGAGGGAATTAGCTTCTGACAACCGCATAAACATGACAACTTTGCTCCCTCAGAATAAAGAGTGTATCTCTAGAGTCGTGTGAAAACAATAGACGGTTATTTCACTCAGTCAATCGTACATACTTAGTTTCACCAGAGTGCAGAGAAATAGAGAGACGGGCGTTTTCAATAAAAGGTGTTATTTATTGAGCAGTCTTCTTTCTCATGCAAGAGAAATGAATTGCCACAATTGCAATACTTAACATAAAGTAAAGTGCGTAGAGTAAAAGGAGTATTACGGAATAATACTGTAAAAGCATTGATATGGTTTCTTAGCCATATGATACTTTAAAATGGATAAAATATGTACATATATAAAAACATTGACTACCGTACTCAACTGGTGCTTCTAATCTACTCCTACCCCGGTGTACCTGACCTAAACCTAATACGTGGGAAGGAGTAAGTAAGTAGCAGTTTTAAGTTAAGTTGTTTTGCCAAGGAATCTGAATCAAGAATTCTCTTAAGGATTTAGTCAGCTCCGTACCTTGGTAATAGAATGTAGGAGGTCTTGTATCTCTTCTCTCAGGACTCGATATCCCAGCAACCCGCAAGGGTGGCTGGAAACATCGGAGCTGGATTTTCTCGGCTGGAGAAAAAGACAGCGTCTTTCTCAGTGTGTCAAAAGGGAGGGGCGGCGTCCTTCGGCTCCTCGCATCAGCTGGGCTTCCGGGCAAGTAGATAGCCGCTCTGCTCCAAACCACCGTGTGTTTGCTTAAGGCAACGTTGGTATATTTATACTTGAAAGGTGCCGGGTTTGACGTAAGGTTGGACATAAGACGTCACCAAGAACTAACAGTTCTTTCTGACTCTAGGAGTTCTTGTGCAAATCAAAACAAGAGCAGGGGGATTTCCCGGGATGCTGGAGGCTTGGTTTGTTTAAAGAACGCGTTGTACTTTCTAGGAGTCTAGGGGAGTAGCCTTGCCGTATTTGGACTGCATGGGCTATTACTAAATATGGATATGATTCTTATGCCTCTATAAGGATATTATTTATTATAGCCATATAAGGGCATAAGTAGGGAATATCGAATTAGGGTCCTAGATAGAAACACAACACATGAAGATAGACAAAATCTGAATACATTTTGGAAAGTTTTAAAGACAGATAAGGATCTGTCATCAGTGGTTGAATGTTATTCACAAATCACATACAGGAAGGCAAAATCACTTAAGGACATTGTGTGCCAAACTATTGTCAGCTCAGCTATTAAATCAATCCTAAATCCAATACAAGGGTTTTATACATGTAATAACTGTAAAGCTTGTAAGTACAGCTAAAATTTCAAACAAGTGAGATTGTCGTTGAACCACAAACTTGTAATCTCTTACAAAAAGAATTCTGGAACAAATGAGAGCTATTAAACAGGACGATAAACAATACCCAATGACCAGACAATTTAAAATGCTACATATTCAGAACAGTAGCCTCAAATCAATCTGTGTTTTAGATACAATCCCTGTGAGAGAAAGGGGAGTATTGGAACTCAGACGCCTGGAGTCTAAAATGATAATAGAGTACCACACTACCTATCTGTCAGGTCATAACATGGATGAAGAGTTAGCAGTACATCTGATTTAGTGGTAAACCAAGGACGAGAGAGGGTCAATTTTATTCAAATTTTATTAGAAACATTCAATGTAAATGTTAGATTTTTATGGCTTTTACCTCTACTGTTTGTTGGGTTTATTGGTATTTGTAGCACACTTTTTTATTCAATGGCTAAGGGCACTTTTTTGTATATATTTTGTTACAGATTTCAGTACAATGCAATATGCGTGAAATGAGTGGAAGGCAAAATGAGCGACAAATATCTCCAAGTGGATGCACTGTTATATCCTTATGAACTGTTCCTTGAACTTTAAACATATGCAAACCATTTAAGAGCAACCACTATGGTGGCCACAGGACAGGGAGTCTATTCAAAGAAATTCAACATTAGTATGTGGGTCTACGGACGAGCTCTAGTGTCAAATCTGCCCACTGGGGCATGATGGTTATAAGTTAATTTTGAGCACTCTAATTTAGATTTTGTTGCAATAGCAACACTGAGTCTATGCTGCAGTGTATAAGAATTTAAAATAATTTCTAAATTAGGCGTGGAATGACTCTAGCGCACTTGCGCATGAGTGATATTAGGTAATAGCACTGCGTAATCTGTGACCGGCTAGCCCCGGTTTTGATAGCTTGAAAGGCAAGCTCGAGGACAGAGATGAATGAAATTCATTATCACTGATGCATGAGAATGTATTATGCTGCATTTAATCACACTCGAGCCATGAAAAGATCTTAAACCAATATGAGGTAATATTGAGTTTTGTTTATTTTAAATGTTTAATTATGAGTTTTGTATCGGAACGTCTGTCGACACTGTCTATTACGTGCACACGCCGGATGAAGTTTACCTAAATCACTTTGTGCTGCAACCTCAACACTCGTGACCAAGGGAACTTGCTTTCTGAAATGCGTGCATTACCGCAAAATAAAATTCTGCTGAAAGCATCTGGGTGCCGTGGATTGTTGTTTCATAAAGGAAACAATGGGATTTGGAGATTAAGGGGCTCGCTACCCCGCCAAGGCCTGCCGTTGGTAAGAGGTTTGGGTTTGAAGTGAACAGGTGAGTGGGATATATACATATATCTTACCTACTGGCGGTCGCCAGTAGGTAGTTATAGTTAGGACCTATTTTCCATAGGAAATCCGCAACATTCTATTCCCAATATCTATGGCGCCGATTGACAAATCTTCGCAAAATTTTCAAAACTCTTGGGGCGCTCCCTCCGCTCCTGTCCTAAAAGTTTGGAGATGTGAAGCGGGGGCTGAGAAAAAAGGGGGTCCCAAAACATGTTTTCCCCATGTTATTTCCCATAGGAAATTTTAGACACAGCTACAGCCCGAACTGCTAAATGGAATAATACCAAATTTTGCAAAACGGTAGCCCTTGGTTCAGAAAGCGCAATTTTTTTTAAATGGTGTAAATCCGTTCAGTAGTTCCTGAGAAATAAAAAAAATAGGAAACTTTAGACACTGGTATAGCAAAACTGCTGAACGGAATTACACAAAATTTGGGAATAAAGTACTACTTGGCTCAGAAAGCGACCTTTTTAAAAGTGGTGTAAATCCGTTGAGTAGTTTTTGAGAAAATAAGGAATAAAGATAGTGATATTTATGGCACCCTGCGCGCACCCTCCCGATCATGAGCTTCATGTTAATTGGCTGTCAACACTCTAAATCAGGAAGTGTTGGCAGCCATCTTGTGCCTCAGTAGAACCGAGACACAAGAAAAAAGAAAAACAAATGTAAAAAACAAGAAAAGTGGGCAGGGTAGAAACACCCTGACCCTCTAGGCCTGCTCAGGGGCTTCCACAAGGACGCCCAGGGTCCAAAAAAGCATGTTTTTTTTTAAATCGGCGAGATTCGTGCACCCAGTGCGAATTTTGGAAGAAATGTTTAAAAAAATTAAGGGCGGACTCCCGCACTTCGTTTAATTAAAGCCCCCGGGTGGGACAGGTCCCAGGGGTATTTGAAAAAATGTGTGGGGGGCCCCAATCCCCCTCACTCTGCCCTGGGGACTGCGACCCCGGGGCTTTCTATAAATATTTGTGGGGAAAGACACAGCCCTCCCGGCAACCCTAGGGACTGCCACCCCCCCTGGCGCTTTAATTTTAAATAGGTGGGGGGCCTCCAAGGCCCCCCAAGCCCTGGGGACTGCCACCCCTCAGGGATTTATTTACATATTTGCAGGGGGCTCACGGCCCCCTGCAGGCCCGGGGACCGCCAGCCCCCGGGGCTTGTTTTAAAAAAATAATAAACTGCCTGTGTGGGGGGGGCACATGCCCCGGGGAACGCCACCTCCCCGGGGCACTACATATTTAAAATAGGGGGTCTGTTACAGACCCCGGGGACTACCACCCAATCATTGCTTATGCATTCGCAGAATGAGTCAGGCATTCACACTAGAGTGCAGTAGTGAAATATGTAGAATGTATGCAGTCACTTTACCCCTTCCAGACTAGTGAGTTTCTCCAGCCAAAGTCCAGGGAATAGTCTTGCTTGTCTAGAATCATACTGTGAGTCTGTGTGCACTTGTGCAACCATTGTGGCAGAAGCATGTGGTTACTTCATGTCTTTGCTTCACACATAACTGCTCAAAAACCTATCCTGTTGACAAATTTCAGTATTATTAGAACCCATTCATTGCTTATGCATTTGCAGAATGAGTCAGGCATTCACACTAGAGTGCAGTAGTGAAATATGTAGAATGTATGCAGTCACTTTACCCCTTCCAGACTAGTGAGTTTCTCCAGCCAAAGTCCAGGGAATAGTCTTGCTTGTCTAGAATCATACTGTGAGTCTGTGTGCACTTGTGCAACCATTGTGGCAGAAGCATGTGGTTACTTCATGTCTTTGCTTCACACATAACTGCTCAAAAACCTATCCTGTTGACAAATTTCAGTATTATTAGAACCCATTCATTGCTTATGCATTTGCAGAATGAGTCAGGCATTCACACTAGAGTGCAGTAGTGAAATGTGTAGAATGTATGCAGTCACCTTACCTCTTCCAGACTAGTGAGTTTCTCCTGTTAAAGTCCAGGGAATAGACCTGCTTGTCTAGAATTACACCGTGAGTCTGCGTGCACTAGTGTAGCCATTGTGGCAGAGACATGTGGTTACTGTATGTTTTTGCTGACACATAACTGCTTAAAAACCTATCCTATTGTCTTATTTCAGTAGTATTAGAACCAAGTCATTGTTTATGCAGTCGTCAGAGGGTTGTGGTCGCTTTCCATGCGATTAGAAATATGGAAGTTGAGAATCTTGGGCAATAGGGGCGTACTAACCATAAAGTAGTCGATTACAGACGTTTGGCCCATTCCGCTGTATGTTGGATGCCCTGGGTTATCCCCCTTAAATTGCCCATTGCAAGCTCTGATGGAAAAGGAATAGGTTATAGAGGTTAGCTGGAGGACCAGGGCTGACCATTGTTTGACTGGGTACATGTTTGGGTAGGGGATTGACCATATTTCATCCTCTTCTGATGAGATTTGGGGGACTTCCTTAAATGGTTCATAATGGCAATTGAAGTCACCACCAATCATCAACGCAACATCTCCCGGAAGGGAGTGCAAAAGAGAGGACAGGGAGTCTAAGGTCCGGGAAGTGCCCCCCCGGCCTGCTGGCCTCAAATAAATATTAATAAGTGCCAGTTTAGGTGTTTTAATATGTGACTATATAATACAAGTTATGTCAGGGCTGTTTGTGTCTATTCTTTTTACAGAAAACCCAAATACATAATCCCCCCGATGGTCTGCCTCTGGGGCCTTTCAGTGCTGGCTCCATGTACGTAGAGTAACCCAGTCTGTGAATTGGGTTCAGAGCCCATGTTTCCTGGAATATACATATCCCATGAAGGTCTACAAAAGTGCACCAGTCAGGGATGTCCTGGTTGGTGGCAAGACCTGCTATATTCCAGCATAAGATTTTTAAAGTTGTGTGTTGGTTGTGATTTCTAGATGGTTGATAACTACAGTTAACCAAACTATTCGGGCCACCCAATGGGTTTGTAGACCCATATTGTACAGGGGCAGATGGTGTAATTGTGGGAACAGTGGTATGGGCTATTAGTGAAGTTATCGTGATTTCTCTCGGTGATGGAGCCCTGGCAAGAGAGGATTCATCACTAGATGGTGGAAGGTCTGAGCAGCCTCCTGCTCCCTTCCACTCTGTGGTCCCATAGACGTATGGTAATGGCTGGCCCTTTGCTTGGCCAAGCCCCCTTTCAACAACTCCCCCATTTCCCATAAATATACTATTCTGTGCTATGCTTTGATGCACAGACCGTCAATCGCAGTTCCCCAGTCCTGAGTGGGCATCAAACCTATTAAAGAGCATGATGTTTCCCCGGGGACATGGGTTCAGCGCTTCATCTTGTGAAAATAATTCTCTTGGGGTTGGGTACCGGGTTTCGTAAAAGTGGGACAAAGGCAATGTGAGAATTCCAGGTGACAAAACATTTTGAGGCCAGTTACAGATAAATTCAACACACCTCCAGTCTCTAAAGTTAATAATAACACAATCTCCCACCAGAGTTTAGGTACTCCTGCCAATCCAGTTCACTCTCCTGGCAAACAGAATTTCCGCTGTTATATTTGTTGGGAGTGGCCGTTTTTCATTAAGCCAGAAGGTGCACTTTTTTTTAAGTTCTGCGAATATCTCCCTTTTCCCCTAGGCCAATGCGGGGACCCCCTCCAAAACCACCACATAAGGTGCTGATTGAGGTGGGAGATTAATAGTGGGCAGGGGATCAACTCTATGAACCAGGGGCGCCACAGGCGGTTTGTATAATGTAGGTGCTGATCTACTTGCATCTGCTTGTTGGAGTTTATCCCTGTGGGTATGGTTACATCCACTGATGGATTGGGAGCCTGTTTAGTAGCAGGAGGTATGGTTGGGGTTTTTTGTGAGGGGACAGTGCAACTGTTTGAAGCTGCATCGTCATTAAGATCCATTGATGTTTGGCCAGTGGTTTTGGCATGCCTGTGAATAGAATCCTTAGCCCTCAACCCCGCTTGCTTCTGGAATGATGAGAGTGAAAGTTCGAGACAGACCAGTCTGTTCTCAATTGAGTCCAGTCGTGTAGTAATTGGATTGCAGAGTTTTTTTAAAGTACTTTCCAGTCTCTTCCAAAACAAAGGGCCCATATCGGGTTGTGCTTCTCCCCCCAAGGTCGAATTAGGCCTGCTAAGCCCTTCTATAACAGTTGTTATTGAGTGGACTGGGCTAGAAGGAGGTCTTGGAGCTGGATCTTCATTAGGAATATCCACTTTACCAGTTTTTGCTTTTTTGCCTCCTAGAATTGTTTGTAGCTCAGTGCGCTTCCTTTTAGCAGCCGCTCCCGCATGTCGCTGAGGAAGACCTAATTTTGCATGGGAGGCTGAGCGAGTTTTAATGTTGGGAGAGGAGATTAACTTTGGGGCATTATGGGCGTTCATCCCAGGGGGATTAGGGCCTGTTTCATGGATAACAACAGGCTGTGACAAGAGACTTTGCTCCACTATTCTCAATGTGTCATGGGAGTCAGATAGATGATAAATCGGTGATCTAGCCGTTGCCAGGCTTCCCAGTGAAGATCTCTTATCAAATGGGGTTTCCAAGGATAGTCTCTGCTCAGTGAGTTTAATATCCTTGGCCAATGCTGACAAAACTCTGACCAAGAAGTTATCCAAAGTGCCCAAAAGAGATCCTCCAGTGGACTTCCTCATGATCGGTGCATCAGGTGGTACATTTACCATGGTTAATGTTAGAAGCCTGTCTCTTATACTCCTCTATAACAAGTATCAGATAGGGTCACACAGTTACAGATACACTGACCTTATTTTGCTAGAGCGAATGAAATAGGGGTGGCCCGTCCCGTCCTTGGCCGGTCTTGAACGGGCCCACCCTTGGCCCAGGCTTTGCCCGGCTCGTCCCGCGACGCGGGTCTGGCAGCTGATTAAATGCGCCTTCTGGCGCTCCCAGGACGAGTGCAAAGCGCGCCGTCGCTGAGCCTGCCGGGAAAGTTAGTCCCGGGGCGGCGGCGCGAAGCTTAACGTCTTGTGACTCCTGGCGGTGGCGGCGTGGAGACCTTGGCTCTCGCTATTCAGGTAAGAGTTCTGTTATTTTGCTCCTGGACAAGAGAATGCAGAAACTGACACATTAATAGAGGACAATGTTGAAGAGAATGTGCAACATACTAATACAAAAGAATTTGAAGAACAAATTACAAAGTTTAAGGTGATTTCAGGTGAAAGGCCAAATTATTTTTGTATTTGTTGCTGGCGAACTCACTATAAAAATCAGACTAGCACTGTTGATCTGTATTTAAAAAGTGAAAGAGAAAATAATAAGTGGAAGGAATTTGCAACTTATGTTTGGTAGAGAATTGTTTTGATTTGGGTTCTGACCAGCGCATTTGGAAATATTGTTATAACAAATTAGATGCGAATAAAATGGCCGCTAGAGCTGTCCATAATAATTTAGAGTTGGTAACTATTCCTCCAGAACTGACAGATTAAATACGTATTAGTCTATTCTGATTCCATGTGTGCACCCATTTCAAGCTATTGTTCGAATGGTGCCTAAAACAGGTAAATTGCCTCCTACAGATTTACAGAGTGGATTAAAAGGAAGAGTTGTATATTTACCCCTAGATTTAAAGATAAATATTGAAACTATTGGTGTAGAGAATGTAGAAAGTGAACCGGTAGTTATTCTAGTTAATGGTGTTCCTATTAAGCGTAAGAAAATCTGGCAAGAATTAGTGGATGTTAGGAAAGTGCAAAAGGCAACATTGTATCTGATAAAAACAATGATTACTAAACAAATGTGTATGTTGGAGAAGAAGAAATACTTTTAGAAGATGATACTGAAACATCAAGTGGTGAAATTGAAAAAGTGGACATGTCCAAAAGTGAAGAAACCTATGAACATTATAGTGTACATCAACTTCATTCAAAAGAAGTGATGGAGAATACTATTGAATTATTTTGAATGAAAAAAACGAAGGGAAGTCCCATGAGTGTATAGGAAAAAAGTTTGGAAGCTCATTGTTTTCCGCAGCTGTTCCCAACAGGAAAAGGTGGCCGATATGATGAACGATCTGTGCAGATTCCTGGATCTGAATATCGGACAACAAGATTGTATGCAGAGGATCCAAGGTTTCGACAATGTATCCCAGATATATTTCATATTTTATTTGAGAGTGACTTGTCTAGACTTTCATATGCAGTCAACTACATTTTGAAAACAGGAGTACATTTTCCAAATGTTTCTGCCAAGGAATTTATAGAAAAAGTACATCAGAGAGACGTCATTTAGAATCTCAGCTGATAAATTTGATGGCATGTCAGCGTGATACTAATGAATATTGGTACTGTCGTCATGGAGAACTTAAATGCATGCTAAGGAATTTAGGAACTCCTACGTGGCTTCTTACCCTAAGCTGTGCTGAATACGCTTGGGATGATTTACTTGAATTTCTTCGAGAGGCAAATTCGAATATAAAAAATATTGAATACAAGACACCTGGAGAATTGTGCTCTTTGGATCCTGTTAATGTATGCAGATATTTCAATTATAGGTTTGAAGCTATGATGTATTTTATCTGCAATAAAAAGAATCCTCCTATTGGAGAATTTGTGGATTTCTTTTGGAGAAAGGAGTATCAAGCTAGAGGTGCTCCTCATATGCATATGCTAATATGGATCATTGATGCACCCAAATTTGAAACTGATTTGGATGATACTGTTTTGTCTTTTATTGAAGAATATGCCACATGTGCTATACCAAAAAGAACAGAAGAAAACAACTTAAGGCAACAAGTCTTATGATTCCAAAGTCATCGATGTGGAAACTACTGTTGACGAAAGTAAAAGTCTAAGGAAAAGTTTTATACCAAATGTCGTTTTGGATTTCCACGTCCTGTAATAACCAACGGAAGAGTAAACAGTTTTATGTCAGCTGTGAGATATACCATCACTAGAAAAACACTAAAAAATATATACAATTTGAGAAGCGAAGAATCAAAATATATCAATGATTATAATTCAGTTATTCTCTCAATGTGGAATGCTAATATGGACATCCAGTATGTTGCGGATAATTCCATTGTTTTTGCCCGGTATGTAACATCCTATATTACAAAATCAGAAAAGACGGAATTGAAAGAAATGTGGGAAGAAATTTCTCACGAGAAAAGTCTTAGTAAAAAATTATTATATGTTATCCCATCGAGAAATTGGAGTGTATGAAAGCTCTGCTCGGTTATCATCTGCAAGTTTATACAAAAAATTTAGAAGAATCATTTGGGTGAGTCTAGGTCTTGCTGCAACGTGAAATCGAGTACTTAAATCTGTACAAGAAATTGAATATTTAGCAGAAAAAGAAACGGAAAGTACAGATGTTATAAAAACAAACATGTTGGACACATATTATCCAAATACAAGTCATCATCTTGAGAACATATGTCTTTATGAAGGGCTGCAATATTACACTTTTAAACAGAATACTAAAGAAAAAAATAAATGAAGTAAAAAATGCAGTGATTGGTTATGGAGGATGTTTGGTGAAACAAAGGAAAGGAAATTTGATTAATCACAGAGTTGTGATACTCCTAATAAAAGGGAATTTTACTATTTAGCACTTTTGCAACTCTTTACACCGTGGCATACAGAATTGGATTTACTTGGAGATTTTCAAAGCTATGAAGATTCCTTCAATGCTTGTAAAGATACCATACAATGTTAGTATAGTAATAGTTTTTGAAAATTACCTGAAAATGTGGAATGAAGAAATTGATCAAGATGCTACTATTGCAGCTGAGATTGCTAGAGACAGTTCTCAAGACAGTCAAAGTTCTGCTGCACTGAGTCAAGATCCACTAGGACTACCAATTCTTGAAAATGAAGCGGAAATCGCCATGAATGAACCGGAAACAGCAATGCATCAAGCTCAAGAATATATTATGGACTTAGCAAACTTGGGTGAACAACTAAATGATGAACAGAAAGATATATATTACCAACTGAGAAAACAGATTGACAATGGATTTCTTCATGAAAAGAAAGAATGCACATGCACATCATTTCATCCTGTCCGAATGTATGTCAGTGGTCAAGCTGAAACAGGAAAACGTTTCTTAATTAAAGTATTGACCAGTTATCTATAGAAAACAACTGACTCACATTTGTCTTGTGTTGTAACTGCTCCAATGAGTTGGCAGCACACAAGATTAAAAGAATTACATTACATCATTTACTTATGCTACCTGTAGAGCATGAAAATAAATTGGAATATAATAAACTATCTGGAGAAGCTTGCTATGAAGTTTCAAGAATGAAACTTCTGATTATTGATGAGGTAAGCATGGTCTCAAACCTAATGCTTGCCTTTGTGCATTTAAGAATGTAGCAAATTCTTAAAACAGGGTACAAAGTCTTATTTGGAGGAAAACATGTGGTCGTTTTTGGAGATCTACTGCAACTTACTCCCGTAAAAGGACAATAAGTATTTAAAACACTTGTACATGGAGACACCAGAAAGTCTTTGTGAAGTGTTGTAAACATTAACATTTAGTCATATTTTGAATACAAATACCTCATTAAATGATATGCGACAGACAAATGATGCTGATTATGGAAGCATTCTTCAAGATATAAGAATTGGAGTACTGACAGAACATGGCAAACAAGCTTTGCAAAGCCGAATACTTACAAACTTGTTTCCAAATGAAAATATAGTTCCTGAAAACATTTAAAATGAAAATTGCAGAGAATACATCTATAATCTGCTTAATGCCAACACTGCACAACTGTTCTATAATCAATTAACAACTTTTAAAGCTAGAAAATTGACAAATAATAAAATTGGAGGCTATTAATAAAATAGAGCATGAACAAATTACTATTATTTTGATGGAAAAATTGAAAACAAAACTGGATTCTTTAGAAAAATCGATATGTAAAACTGCTGGTTTAAAAAGAATCTATATGTATGTGTAAACTGTCGGGTAACTTGATGGCATAATTTGGATGTACAAAAAGGTTTCGTAAATGGAGCAATGGGTGAAATTGTTGATTTTGTTAATTATCAAAATAGAGATGGAATTGAATTTTTAAAAATCAAATTTGATCAAATTGAAGAAGTAAAACAAATTGGTTGTTGTTCAGTTCGTTTTTTTCTTGTTAAGGATGTATATGTCCGTAGAAAACAGTTTCCACTTTCTCTGGCACATGCAGTGACTATTCATAAATCTCAAGGATTAAGTATAGACAGTGTTTTGGTGAACATCGTAAGTACCGTATTTAAAGAGGGTATGGCATATGTTGCTTTGTACCAGCATTTTCATTGACTTTTTTCTACAACCTTATGTTCGCGGATTACCTGCCTTCATCAAAGACACTGGAGATTTCCTTACCAAAATATACGACTGTGACTAGAATGAGAACTATGAATTCATGACCCTAGCAGTGCAATCGTTATACACGAGTATCAGACAAACTGATGCGCTACGTGCCTTACAACACTACCTAGGAAATAGACCTATTACATTACACCAAACACACCTGTATGCTGTTGGAAATGACAGAATGGTGCCTCACCAACAACACATTCATTTTCAATAGATTACATTATAAACAGATACAGGGTTCGGCCATGGGTACTTGCTTCTCACCCAGCTATGCTAATCTGCATATGGGCTGGTGGGAGGAGCAAGTATTAAGGGTCACACAACAACAGGCAATGGCTGAGAATGTAATCTTATACAAGAGGTACATAGACAATATCTTTATTCTTTGGAAGGGGTCTTGTGAGAGCGCATTGAAATTTGCTACAGAAATCAACAGTAACAGTTTGAATCTCACTTTTAACAGCACTATCAGCTCTACTTCCATCCAATTTTTAGACCTTGAATTATTTGTGGAGAATAACAAAATACACACTTGCACATACAGAAAACCCACAGCAGGTAACGCGATTTTACATGCCCAAAGCTTCCACCCTACTTAACTGAAACAGTCCATTCCTTATGCTGAATGTCTGAGGATGACCCGTAATTGTAGTAGGGAAATTGATTTGAAAGAGTCAAAAGAGGAATTGTTCATGAGACTTAGAAACAGAGGATACAGCCAAGTGACACTTAATAATGCTGAAAAAAAGTGTGCAGCTAAGAACAGGAAAGTTCTTCTTTTCCCGACGAAAGACCAACACACACCTCCACTGAAAGTAGTCTCACCCTACACCCCTAGACTCATCACGGGTTATAACAGCTACCATGCCAATTTACGTAAAATCCTTAACAGACACTGGCCGTTGGTTCAGAATGACCCACTTGTAGGTCCTTTATGTGAGAAATGACCATCTCTCACCTTTAGGAAGGCAAAATCCATGAGAAGCGAACTAGTGTGCAATGCAACAACCAATCTTAAAAGTACCACATGGTTGCAAGCTCTGAATATGTTCTACAGATGTTTCAAATGCAAAGCCTGTAGACATGGTGTAAACACACAGTCAGTCAGGCTTCCATTCAGGCACACTCCCTACACCATCAGAGGTAGCTACTCATGTAAAACAGAGTACGCGGTATATGTGCTTGAATGTACATGTGGAAGAAGGTGCGTTGGCAGCACGATAAACCAGGCACACGTAAGGGTATTACAACACCTCAGGGCAATTGCCAATAATGACCAGACGTACCCCGTGGCGAGACACATCAACTCTCACAACGCAGGTAATGCCAAAGATCTTACTTTTTCCATAATAGATAGCATCCCTAAGAACATCACAGGAGGAAATCAACTTTTGGCACTTAGAAGACATGAGTCAAGGTATATTATTTTACTTGACTCGAAAATCCCAAACAGGTTGAATGCCGACGAGGCGCTCAATGTACACCTCTATCCCTCTGCCGCTTGTCCTGCTCCCTTTAACCCCCCTGTAAACATCTAGGTCTCACACATGATCATATAATTTAGTTTAATTAGTGTTGACACTAGGAACACAAATATTGGTTTTTCTTCACACATCACAGTTTTTTGCACGTGGGGAATACCTGTGGCAAACACTGATACGTCGCACAGAGACTCCGGGTAACCTAGGAGTAGTAGTGGTCAGGCATCCGGACGAGATTTAAACGAGTCTTAAACCTCCACCCACTGGGGTTGTATCAGTACTAGATGTTCTTTCCATACAGGGACAGATGGAGTGCGCGTTGCATATGTGATGAGTGCACGCTGCCAGGCCCTGTGTTACGTCATAGGCGTATGGTGTCGTGCCGGTTTCGCCATTCTGTCATTTTTTTGTCTCAAAACTATAGCTAAATAAGTTTAAAGTGTATACGATAGCAAGCGATAATCTAAAATATTTTAAATATTTATATATTTCCAACTGTAATAAACTTATATTATGGTAAATATATTTTCTTAAAATTGCGTCGGGTGCAGCCTCCTTGCGCGCTCGGTGCGCGATTGCCATTTGACCTTAAAAAAACATTTGATTGATTCATAACATTTCCCATTGTATCAGTTGGATGACCCCACCCATTATAGTCATTCTCTCTACAGCGTTTGATGAGAGACACCTCTTCTGCTTAGAAAGCTTTTTTGAAAAGTTTTTTGCTGTGTACACATATCTTATACTACAAACAACATGCAACGATCATCTTCATCAATATTCATGGTCTGTACAGTAGCCTTCCACGTGTGATGGCCATCTGAAATGTTACATCAAAAAATAAATCTGTTACACGATGCCCCTGGTGTGTGTGTGTGTGCGCATTATTGTGCTGCCTTTTGGACTGGGTATTGGTGGCTCGAAGGGGTATCATCAGCCACGGGCAGAGTGCACATCCTAGATCACATGTGACAAACATTAAAGATTAATGTGTAGATTTGTGTTGCAGTACGCTCTGTTGTCAGGCTTTGCCAGTATAGTAGTGTGTCATATGTGAGACTTTCCGATTTTCGTTTGACATCCATTGCTTGACTGTAATGAGCGTTATCACTGTGTATGACGTAGCCTCACTGCTGATCCACCCTTCATCCAAGGCACATTCACATGTGTGCGCTTTGCGATAGCAACATTTTCAATAATACCGCACACCATTGACATGCGTGTCTGTGCATATCCACAAGCTTGACAACCACATGTGATGTTGGCCATTCAATGTTTTCGGACAGCATATCATTAGCGATAGTTGCAGCCCTCCCGGTACATGCTACATTAATGTAAATTGCGAATTGTGCGATGTCAAAACTGCAACAGGGACACACATAAGTACATTTCCTGGCCAGCCAGGAACTGAACAACGCCCAGGTCCCTGGAATAATTATTCACACCCCAACGCTGGCCTGGCGTACGCAAGCCCCGACCACTTTGCGTATGTATAAATAGGATAACGACGACGCCACATGTCCCAGTCCTTCCACACTGCCTCAGGTGATATGGTTGCATCCACCTTCCATATCACAATGCGCAATAAAAAAAGAGATCCATTAAGGTGTACACCATCCTGGCAATCAAAACTCGATTAGAATTGTGAACTCTGCTGGCCATTGTGTTTGGACACACAACAATGACAGCAGGTGAGCAGTGGAGCCTGGGTGTTGGGTGCATCAGCCTGGGTGCTCATGTGCAAACAAGCGATGTTGCCGTGTGTAATCATATGATCTCTGACCTCATACAGTCACATCTCTGTCTCATTTTAAGTACCTGCTGGACCGTACTGTAGACCTGAGCCAGCGGGTAGCGCTGCCCTACAGACACATGGTGTTGGCTTTTGGGGCACTGTAGTTAACTGATTACAAAGTGTACATGCACACAGGCTTGCGCCTCTGCATTAGACGTGCACATTATGCTTCTAGCATGCGCTCTGTTCCTTTGTATGTGAACGTTGGCATAACATCTTATTATTTAACCTTGTGTATTCTCATGCACTCCAACTCCTCTTTGAACCACAATTACCACTAACAGTTGTTAGATCATACTTCAAGAAAGAAAGATGCACTCAACTGGTGTTCTCTATTAAGCTTGAAATAAACCTTCATTTACCTCAAGACGTTTCCAGCATCATATTATTTCTCCCTTTTCAGACACTGAGTTCGTTGCAACAAAATGGGTGGAGTGGGTGCTCAGCCTGTGATCATGCCCTGGGCATTCTAACGCCTTCCATCGTGGTATGAAGACACCATCCCCGACCAGAGACCTGCTGTGCCACCCTGAGAGAGGCACCCCGGAGTTGGAGCTCGCACCGGCACATCGTTGGACACAACGGTGGTGGCAGGTGAGCAGTTAAGCCTCAGGGCGTAGGAGCTGCAATTGAGCACAGTGAGGGGGAAGGTGCTGGGGTGCAGCAGCCTGGGTGCACAGGTGCAGGCAAGCGATGTTCCCATAGATAATGTAATCTCTGGCCTCATTCATATCTCTGTTTCATTTTAAGGACTTGCTGGACCGCACTCTTTCTCGCGGACACCAGCGTCCCAGACACACGGGTGACAGGAGGTGAACAGTGAGGGCTGGGTGCAGTAGGCCGATGCTCTGTCTCCTCCTCCCCCTCCTCTTTTGACTCTTCCTCTCCTTCTCCCTTCCACCCTCTCACTCTCTGTCCCATTCTAACTTTCTTCCTTGCTTGGCGCCGTTCTTATTGCCCCCTGCTTAAAACTCACTTCTGTCAGGCTATGAAGGAGTATAAACATGACATCCTAAAAGCCAAGATGGAGTACTTCTCAGGGAGAATCCTGACAGCTGACAACCAGTCAAAGGAGATCTTTGCAACAGTTTACGAGCTTGCTGCTTCTGACAGGGCGACCCCCAAAATTCCTCCATCTCAAACCTTATGCAATTCCCTCAACTCCTATTTTTTTGAGAAGATTGCCCTCATCAAGGCCAACATCATCCCTTCACCTCTGGACTCATCCCTTGCCCCCCCTACCCTTCCCACCCCCTCACTTACTGAGTTTCCCCTCCTTACCCGAGATTCTTTGCTTCCCCTTCTGGCCCGGATCAAATCGGGATCACCCCTGGATATAGGCCCAGCATTTGCTCTTAAAGAGCTCTTCTCCAATTGCTACTCTCCTCCTTTGACCATCATTAACCACTCCCTCAGCAGTGGCATTGTCCCCTCCGCGCACAAGTCGGCAGTTGTCATCCCGATTCTGAAAAAGGCAGGGGCGGATCCATCTTTGCCCTCCAACTACCGCCCCATCTCTCTCCTCCCTTACCTCGCGAAGGTCTCAGAGGCTCACGTCATCAGGTCTCTCAGTTCCTTCGTAGAATCCACTGGCGCCCTCTCCACCCGACAGGCGGGCTTTCGCCCGCTGCATTCAACCGAGAAGGTTGTGGTGTCAGTGATGGACCAACTCAGGGAGGGGATTGACACGGGCCGACCGCAGGCCCTAGTCCTGCTAGACCTGTCCGCCGCGTTTGACACGGTGGACCACGACATCTTGTTAACCCGTGTCCAAGCGGCGGGCATTGGGGGTACAGCCTTTGCCTGGCTTCGCTCCTTTTTGACCGACAGGGAGCAGGCCGTCCAACTTGCTAACTTTACGGCCCCTCCCGGAAGGTAACCTGTGGAGTACCACAAGGCTCCTCCATATCCCCTTTATTATTTAATTTATACATCTCACCCCTCATTTTTTCTTTACAGCAGATGGAGGTCTCGGTGTTCAACTACGCCGATGACCTCCAACTCATCTTCAACCTTTCATCCTCCCCTTCTTCGTCCTCCAATTTCCAGAAGGTCATGCTCTTCATCCAAGGGTGGATGAACTGCAACCACCTCAAATTAAACCCGGATAAGACCGAGTTGGTCTTGACGGGGGGTGGTTGCAGTCCTTGGTCCCCTTCCTTCTGGCCCTCTTCCCTCGGTCCCTCCCCCCTTCCAGCCCTCAAAGTCAAAACTTTGGGTATTTTCATTAACCCACAGCTTACCCTTCACACTCAGGTCAGTTCGGTGGTGTCCGCCTGTTTTCTCTCCCTCCGGACCATCTGGAGGGTTTCACGTTTTTTTTCTGCTGCCGCACTCAAACTCATTCTCATGGACATGGTGCTGTCGCGCCTTGACTATGGGAATGTCATTCTTAATGGTGCCCCAGCTTACCTCATCCACCGACTTCAACTGATTCAAAATCAGGCGGCTCGCCTGATTTTCGGCCTCTCCAGGTCCAATCACACGACCCCCTTGCTTCAGTCCCTCCACTGGCTCCCTGTGAAGGAGAGGGCGCTCTTTAAGTTGGGCTGCACTACCTACCAGGCCAGATCTGGGACCGCCCCCGCATTCTTGTGCGAAGCTATCTCTCCTTATATTCCGTCCAGAGAACTTCGCTCTACCCATTTATCCCTTCTGTCAGTCCCCCGTTTTAGGAAACAGAAGGCCGGGGGGGCCAGATTTGCTGTGCTGGCTCCCTCCTTTTGGAACTCACTTCCACCTTCCCTCAGGATGTCTCCCTCCTATCTGGAGTTTCGCAAGCAACTGAAGACTCTTTTGTTCTCCAGATCTGTCGCAGCTTAGCTCGCTCCCCACTGACCCTCGGCTATCTAGCGCCATGGAACCGGTTCCGGTATAAGAGCGCTTTATAAATATTTTAAAATTCAAAAATTAAATTCCTTTCATTCTGACTACCTTTCTTTTTCTCTTGGACATGGCACACATACTGGCGAGGTCCACCCTGCATATTTCAGTAATGCCCCAGAGGGTGGCGATCACCTGACTTGAGTTGGCCTCGAAAGCCCCCCGATCAATTAGTTAACAATACCCGGGAAGGTGGCGATCCGCTAGGCTGCGAAACATCTCTTTGCCCTCCCGCGCAAAATGTACATGTGAGATTAATGTCCCCAGTGCTGCAGAGACCCCGCAATATAATAATAGGATTGGCCCCGGAACATTGCAGACCAGGTGTCTCACTTAAATGAACGGATGAGACCCCGCGTAATTTTTTTTCTCCATTTTTACCATCAGGATCCTCTTTATTGAAGCAATACGAGGTTTTCTTCCTCTCGCTTCAACGAGGCAAACAAGGATTTGCTATCACACGGTGAAAGACATGCTCTCGCCTTGTTATAGCAAACATAAATGTCCTGCGGATGCACACCCTGGGACATTGTATGAGCTGCGCCTGGGAGGTGTCTTCAGCAGAATGCAAGGAAGCTCAAAATGTTGGTGAGTGCTGCCTTCTTTTTACCTTCTCACGCTTGTTGCCAAATTTATGTAGTGAAGAGGCAGACAGCAGTGGATCCGATAAGTAGATGCTACAGGAGCAGACAGCAGGACAACCGTCTTCTCCAGATCTGTGTAAAAACTCCCCAAGATTCTATCATGACAGCCCCACATTCTAACAGTACATGCTTACATTCTAGTAGCATTACATACTAACATTCTACAATGACTTACATTGGAATACTACACAGATCACATGACTTCACAGCAATGAGCTCATGGTTTCATCCACGAGTCTTGAGACCGGTAGGGGTTAGTAGTTTGCTTCCCAATCCCTGTATTGTATAAATGCAAACTAACACTACTTCCAAAGGTATGCTAGAGCGCCCAGAGCACATCACTTTACAGCAATGAGCTCATGGTTTAGGCTCACGGTTTAATCCCCGAGTCTTCAGGCCTGTAGGAATGAGTAGTTCGCTTCCCACTCCCTGTATAGTATAAACGCATACTAACACTACTTACACAGTTATACTACAGCTGCCAGTATGCTACAGCGCCCAGAGCCCATCACTTTACAGAAATCAGCTGTTTGATCCCCGAGTATTCACACCGGTAGTCGTGAGTATTTCGCTTCCCACTTCCGGTACAGTATAAACGCACAGTAGGGGTCAGTAGTTCGCTTCCCACTCCCTGTATAGTATAAACGCCTACTAATACTACTTGCACAGGTTTGCTACAAAGACCAGAGCACATCACTTTACAGCAATGAGCTCACGGTTTAGGCTTTCGGTTTCATACCCGAGTGTAGCATCATCTCATCTCGGCAACAGCGCACTTTTAGACCGGTAGTAGTGACTACTTCACTTCGCACTCCCCCAAAGAGGTTACAGTGCTCCTATCCTCCTGTTTCCTGCTCTTTTCGCCCTTTTTTCCCCTTACTCATTTCAATGGAATCACAAAATGGCTGCCAACACTTCCTATTTGCAACAGCTCGCAGCCAATGAGCAGCAGCTCGTGCTCGTAAAGCCTCAGCCAATCAGATGGCAGAATTCGCAAATATCGATATCTGTAGATGTCGATACTTCTCCAAAACTACTGAACGGATTTGCACCAAATAAATAAAAACCTGCTTTCTAAACCAAGGCCCTTCTCCCTGCCAAATTTGGGCTAATTCCGTTCACCCGTTCGATCTGTAGCCTTGTCTAAAGTTTCCTATAGAAATTAACATAGAGAAAACACATTATGGGGCCCCCGTTATTCTCGGCCCCCCTTGACGAATCACCCCCACACTTTCGACATAGGAGCTGATATGAACAAGGAATTAGTTTGGAAAATTTCATGAGGATTCATTAAACAACGCCAAACTTATAAGCAAACCAAAAAATGCTCTTCCCATGGAAACGTGGTCCTTACTATAACTACCTACTGGCGACAGCCAGTAGGTAATATATATATGGAGGAGGTGTTTTGGATATTGTTCACGTCGGCCAGTGACATGTTTCAAAGGCCTCCACTTCACAAGTTGGCCATGGACATTGCTGGTGGCTGCTTCTGCAGATTTGTTTGTGCTCCGAGGTATCAGATGGTTCGCGGCCCGCCTCTTCATCCAGGACACTAGACGGCGGCGATACGTAAGGCGGGTTTTATTGACACTCCTGCCTCCACCGAAATTGTTGCCTGGAACGTGGGGCTGAAGTGGTGTTTGGAGACCTGAGGAGGCACTGAAAAAACCACTCACGCAGGAAATTGGCAATTCTGTTTCACCATCGTTTGTCTTGCACCCCGCTATTCCACTTGGACTGTATATAACCCCGCAGCACCTACTTGGATTACAGATGCATTCTGGGACCTGTAGTTCCTATGAATTGCGGGTTGGTAAGCAAGCACTAGGTAAGGGGGTGGAGCGGGTCCCTACCAATGGGGAAGCTGCTGGACTTTCAAATTAAGGTGTTTCAATGCCTCCTGAACACTCAGGCATCTGGAGAAGACTGACCAGGGCTGAAATGCATTTTGCCGCAAAAACTTCAATAAAGGTGTTTCCGACTAGTCCCCTGTGTGGCCTCTGCTCTTTCTCCTGGAGGAGGTGTTTTGGATATATAACTCTGCATGTGGGGCTTGAACGTAAAGGGGAACCCGAGGAAGTCAATGGACATCAGTCCAAATTCAGGGCCATTCATCACTGTCATTTACACCTTTTCCCCCGGTTAGTATTGCCCATTGGGGCCGGACCCTCTTTTGCCTCCCCCAAGCACTACCAATCCCAACTGGTGAACTCTGGCAACTGTGGTCTGAACTGCAAAGTACAGAGGGGGTGCTAATCGAAGACCATGGGGTGGGGTGTCTTTAACCAATGAGAGCGAGGCAGGAAACCTAAAGGTGCGGGTGGAACTGCGCCGTGATTTCTGAGGCATCTGATGAAGGCGAGGAAGTGCCAAAATCCATTATGCCTGATGTCCACAATAAAGGCTTTCAAAGGATTCCCCCGAGTGGCCTCTTACTTCTCTACAAACGGAGGAGTCTGTGTGTGGATGTTTTACATGCCTGCCAGCAGCATGTTGAAGAGGCCCCGTTCTCTTAAGTGTCCGGAGCTTTGCTGGTTTAGCTGTTGCTATTTTCTGTTTACCGAGTGATTTGTAGTTCCGGCCCGCCTCGGAGTGCAGACAAAAGGAAAGGGATGCTGGCATGAGCAGTTCAGGATTCTACGAGGATTCTGGATCATCGTACTCCACCTCATAGCCTGCCCGACTTCTGCATGAGGGGCTTGAACGAAAAGGGGGACCCGAGGAAGCCAATGGATATCAATCCAAATTCAGGGCCATCCATCAAATTCATTTACACATTTGCCCCGGTTACTATTGCCCATTCGGGCGGGACACTCTTCTGCCTCCCCCAAGCACTACCTATCCCAACTGGTGAACTCTGGGAACTGTGGTCTGAACTGCAAACTACAGAGGGGGTGCTAATCGAAGACCATGGGGTGGGGTGTCTTTAACCAATGAGAGCGAGGCAGGAAACCTAAAGGTGCGGGTGGAACTATGCCGTGATTACTGAGGCATCTGATGAAGGCGAGGAAGTGCCGAAATCCATTATGCCTGATGTCCACAATAAAGGCTTTCGAAGAATTCCCCCGAATGGCCTCTTACTTCTCTATAAATGGAGAAGTCTGTGTGTGGATATTTTACATGCCTGCCAGCGGCGTGTTGAAGAGGCCACGTTCTCTTAAGTGTCCGGAGCTTTGCTGGTTTAGCTGTTGCTATTTTCTGTTTACCAAGTGATTGGCAGTTCCGGCCCGCCTCGGAGTGCAGACAAAAGGAAAGGGCTGCTGCCAGGAGCAGTTCGGGATTCTACAAGAAGCCGGGGATCACCGTACTCTGCCTCACAGCCTGCCCGACATCTGCATGAGGGGCTTGAACGTAAAGGGGGACCCGAGGAAGCCACTGGACATCAATCCAAATTCAGGGCCATCCATCAAAGTCATTTACACATTTGCCCCGGTTAGTATTGCCCATTCGGGCCGGACACTCTTCTGCCTTCCCCAAGCACTACCTATCCCGACTGGTGAACTCTGGGAACTGTGGTCTGAACTGCAAACTACAGAGGGCGTGCTAATCCAAGACCATGGGGTGGAGTGTCTTTAACCAATGAGAGCAAGACAGGAAAACTAAACGTGCGGGTGGAACTGTGCCGTGATTACTGAGGCATCTGATGAAGGCAAGGAAGTGCCGAAATGCATTATGCCTGATGTCCACAATAAAGGCTTTCAAAGGATTCCCCCGAGTGGCCTCTTACTTCTCTACAAAAGAGGAGTCTGTGTGTGGATGTTTTACACGCCTGAAAGAGGCGTGTTGAGGAGGCCCCGTTCTCTTAAGTGGCTGGAGCTTTGCTGGTTTGGCTGTTGCTTTTTTCTGTTTACCAAGTGATTGGTAGTTCCGGCCCGCCTCGGAGTGCAGACAAAAGGAAAGGGCTGCTGCCAGGAGCAGTTCGGGATTCTACGAGGATCCGGGGATCACTGTACTCCGCCTCACTGCCGGCCCGACATCTGCATGAGGGGCTTGAACGAAAAGAGGGACCCGAAGAAGCCAATGGACATCAATCCAAATTCAGGGCCATCCATCAAAGTCATTTACACATTTGCCCCGGTTAGTATTGCCCATTCGGGCCGGACACTCTTCTGCCTCCCCCAAGCACTACCTATCCAGACTGGTGAACTCTGGGAACTGTGGTCTGAACTGCAAATTACAGAAGGGGTGCAAATCGAAGACCATGGGGTGGGGTGTTTTTAACCAATGAGAGTGAGGCAGTAAACCTAAAGGTGCGGGGGGAACTGCGCCGTGATTACTGAGGCATCTGATAAAGTCGAGGAAATGCTGAAATCCATTATGCCTGATGTCCACAATAAAGGCTTTCAAAGGATTCCCCCGAGTGGCCTCTTACTTCTCTACAAATGGAGGAGTCTGTGTGTGGAAGTTTTACACGCCTGAAAGCGGCGTGTTGAGGTGGCCCGTTCTCTTAAGTGGCCGGAGCTTTGCTAGTTTAGCTGTTGCTATTATCTGTTTACCGAGTGATTGGTAGTTCCGGCCTGCCTCGGAGTGCAGACAAAAGGAAAGGGCTGCTGCCAGGAGCAGTTTGGGATTCTACGAGGATCCGGGGATCACCGTACTCCACCTCACAGCCGGCCCGACATCTGCATGAGGGGCTTGAACGAAAAGGGGGACCCGAGGAAGCCAATGGACATCAATCCAAATTCAGGGCCATCCATCAACGTCATTTACACATTTGCCCCGGTTAGTATTGCCCATTCGGGCCGACACTGTTCTGCCTCCCTCAAGCACTACCTATGCCGACTGGTGAATTCTGGGAACTGTGGTCTGAACTGCAAACTACAGAGGGGATGCTAATCAAAGACCATGGTATAGGTGTCTTTAACCAATGAGAGTGAGGCAGGAAACCTAAAGGTGCAGGTGGAACTGCGCCGTGATTACTGAGGCATCCTATGAAGGCGAGGAAGTGCCAAAATCCATTATGCCTGATGCCCACAATAAAGGCTTTCAAAGGATTCCCCCCAGTGGCCTCTTAGAACTCTACAAATGAAGGAGTCTGTGTGTGGATGTTTTATATGCCTGCCAGCGGCATTTTGAAGAGGCCCCGTTCTCTCAAGTGGCCGGAGCTTTGCTGGTTTAGCTGCTGATTTTTTTTGTTTACCAAGTGATTGGTAGTTCCTGCCCGCCTCGGAGTGCAGATGAAAGGAAAGGGCTGCTGCCAGGAGCAGCTCAGGATTGTACGAGAAGCCGGGGATCACCGTACTCTGCCTCACAGCCTGCCCGACATCTGCATGAGGGGCTTGAACGTAAAGGGGAACCCGAGGAAGCCAATGGACATCAATCCAAATTCAGGGCCATCCATCAAAGTCATTTACACATTTTCCCCGGTTAGTATTGCCCATTCGGGCCGGACACTCTTCTGCCTCCCCCAAGCACTACCTATCCCGACTGGTGAACTCTGATAACTGTGGTCTGAACTGCAAACTACAGAGGGCGTGCTAATCCAAGACCATGGGGTGGAGTGTCTTTACGCGAAAATAGTGTAAATAAGGGTCTAGGGGGAATTGATTAAGGACTGAGAACACCTCCGCTCCCCAATCACAGTTAGCACAACTAATGAGGAGATGCCCAGTCAAACATGAAAGGAACTGAAACAACTGAAATGCTGCAGAAATGTGGAAACCCAATTCTAATAGTTTGCCCACCACCTGGCTAGATTCAAGAGTCCATCGGCCCACCCTTACTGGCGGAACATCGTCATCTGGAGCTCAAGGAGATTCAGGTCTAGGACCACAGCCCTGAGCCATCTTGCCCTGCTGGGTGCCTGACCTCATGCTCCTACACGACTCATGCCAAGGTGAATGTTCAAACCGTATGTACTCTGGTGCAGTGCAGTGCTAAAGTGTGTGAAGATTAAAAATGGCTACTTGGACAAAAAAATGTTTATTAAGGATTATCCAAGTGCCATATTTAAAATAACCTGATAGTATGAGAAATATTAACTATCTCCCGGTTACAAACTAATGCGGTCGACATGTTTCAGCCGTCATGGTCAACTGACCCGGCTTTCTTCAGGACCTAGATGTTTATGTATTATAATCTACTGCAGGAAAGAATTTATAATCAACCCGGGTCTAGCGTGCACTATATATCATCCTTCTCCCCAATAGGCTACTTTTCTTACGCATGCTCAGAGCTATAGGCCTCGGGGTAAGCTGGTGAAAGGCGCGTGCGTAAGGTACTGGACACTGCCTCCCTAACTGATCCGCCTGCAATCACGGGGCAGAGTCAGCACAAGTCGCGCGTGAAATGTTAAACACTCCCACCATAACTGATCCGCCCACGTACAGCGGGGCAGAGTCAGCACAAGTAATGATAAATACTGTATGCCACACTTCAAGATGTGCATGTGGTATACGACTCATTTTGGGAAAAAAAGCCTCCTATTAGAATATAACGCCGTGACCTGGTCAAAAACGTAATTACAGATCCAACTGGCTTACAATTACGATTGTCATACAAAACAAGGTATAAGGGTGTAAGTCAAAGACAGTATCTGATATTTGGTCCTGGCTTATCTCCCAAATATGGTTAATGCATAGAAAAAAGGTTGGAAGGCAAGGCTCATCTATGATATTGAATATTATTGCAACTAAGTTGTAAACTAACAACTTATTTATGGATTGGCAATGAAGCAGGGATGAATATAAGCTGGAAAGGATTTTTTAGTATCAGAGCCGGAGTCTTGAAAGGTGGCTGGTATATATAGCGGTGGATCCTCAGATCGATACCCAAGGTATATGGTCATTGAGGCCCTCAGTATCCGTTTTTAAACGGAAAATCCATTTTTGCTCCTTAATGAACAGGAAGCGAGAAATGTCCGAAACATGTTGAGGAATAAGAGGTTTCTCCAACACAAACCACCTCAAATTATCAGCCTTGTGGTGTTTGAGCAGGAAGTAATCAGTGAGACAAGTAGATTGCTTTCTACAACGTATGGTACTTTTGTGCTCACTAATGCGCAACTTCACCTTTCGTGTAGTATGGCCAATGTATTTCAGAGAGCATGGGCATGTAATCATATATATTACATCTTCCGAGTTACAATTGGTATGATTCCGAAGTATCCAGGGGCGGTTGGTACCTATGTCCACTGAGACCATTTTGGTAGTTTGTGGGCAAACGCTGCACAAGCCACACGGATGGTGGCCTCGCACAGGGGGTAGTCTCCAAAGTGTGTTGGTATCCTTCACGGGTTGAGTCATCGGACGTGTGTGAACTAGGCTGTCTTGCAAGCTTGGACCCTTTTTGAATGCGAAGAGGGGGGGCGACGCCCTTGCTGAAGCAATGTTGAGGATAGGCCAATGCTTGCGCACTGTTTTCTGTAGTTGGTTAGATAATGTGCAGAAAGTTGTCACAAAGGTTAGCCTGTCATTAGGAGGTTTGGGGGTATGAACCTCGAGCATTGCTTCCAGATTATTGTTTGCTGCCCTCTTCCATGCCTGACGTACAAGACGCTTCGGGTAGGCGCGTGCCCGAAGCTGGGAGGCCAGTTCGCTTGTATGTTTATCAAAGAGATCTCTGGTCGAACAATTCCTTCGGATACAGAGTAACTGACCCACTGGGAGATTCTCCCTCAAGGCTCTCGGATGGTGGCTGTCAAACGACAAAAGAGAGTTTCTGGACATTGGTTTTTTGAACAGTTCGCACTGTAGCTTCCCATCAAGGGGGTAGAACTTGTGTGCGAGTTTTCAGTATTGAAATGGAAGTCAACAGATGCTGTTTTGGTCGCGCATGGCACTATCATGGACAGTTCAGAGTCTGGTGAAGAGACCGTGGAGTAGTTGTGCACTACCGAAGAGTTTTTACCAATCTCAATAAAGGCACCAGCTGCAGCACAGTACACACATAAATAGGAAGGAAGCTTTCGGCTCACCACACTCAGATTCAGCAGTGCAAGCTTTCCTCGTGATTTGACTGTGAGTGTGTGATGTTATTTATTTGGTGGTGTACAGTTGTGTTTGTTAGAGTAATTATGTGTGTCAAGACAAGTGTTTGGCGGAGTGAGATAGTGAGTGTTTGTTGTAGTTGCCAAGTGTGGTGGTAATAAACCTCTGACCTTCTTCACTAATCCTCTCTTTAAACTCAGGAGCTAAAGATATGATGCTACGCCTCCCCAGCATGGGTGACACGTTTATCAGTGGTACTTACTTTCCTTTCTTCTATAGGTTTATGTCAGATGACATATTGCTTAAGAATTGGAGTGCGAAGCAATAGAACTTAGCCATCAGTTCCAGTGAACTATGTCAGCATTATATCTACTCGGACAGCCCCAGCCAATGCTTAATTTTAGCCTGCGGTTGCAGATGGGGCCCACCAACACACATTTTTGGAGGCCAGCACTTATTTTTCTTCATCATGAATTTGACCCAGTGTAAGAGAGAGAAAAAAACACACAAGGAAAAAGAAGGAGGATAGTATTTAATATGCTTCCCTCGTCTTCATTGCTTGATTTTGCTTGTGAGAAAGTGTCACTCATAGTCGTTGAATGTCACTCATAATTACACTGAAATTATGAAAATGTCACACATGAGCAATATGAAACCTTGGCAGCTATGCCCGTTCTCTTAAGTGGCCGGAGCTTTGCTGGTTTGACTGTTGCTTTTTTCTGTTTACCAAGTGATTGGTAGTTATGGACCGCCTCGGAGTGCAGACAAAAGGAAAGGGCTTCTGCCAGGAGCAGTTCGGGATTCTACGAAGATCTGGGGATCACTGTACTCCGCCTCACAGCCGGCCCGACATCTGCATGAGGGGCTTGAAGGAAAAGGGGGACCCGAGGAAGCCAATGGATATCAATCCAAATTCAGGGCCATCCATCAAAGTCATTTACACATTTGCCCCGGTTAGTATTGCCTATTCGGGCGGACACTCTTCTGCCTCCCCCAAGCACTACCTATCCAGACTGGTGAACTGTGGGAACTGTGGTCTGAACTGCAAATTACAGAGGGGGTGCTAATCGAAGACCATGGGGTGGGGTGTCTTTAACCAATGAGAGTGAGGCAGTAAACCTAAAGGTGCGGGTGGAACTGCGCCGTGATTACTGAGGCATCTGATAAAGTCGAAGAAGTGCCGAAATCCATTATGCCTGATGTCCACAATAAAGGCTTTCAAAGGATTCCCCCGAGTGGCCTCTTACTTCTCTACAAACGGAGGAGTCTCTGTGTGGAAGTTTTACACGCCTGCCAGCGGCGTGTTCAAGAGGCCCCGTTCTCTTAAGTAGCCTGAGCTTTGCTAGTTTAGCTGTTGCTTTTTTCTGTTTACCAAGTGATTGGTAGTTACGGACCGCCTCGGAGTGCAGACAAAAGGAAAGGGCTTCTGCCAGGAGCAGTTCGGGATTCTACGAAGATCCGGGGATCACTGTACTCCGCCTCACAGCCGGCCCGACATCTGCATGAGGGGCTTGAAGGAAAAGGGGGACCCGAGGAAGCCAATGGATATCAATCCAAATTCAGGGCCATCCATCAAAGTCATTTACACATTTGCCCCGGTTAGTATTGCCTATTCGGGCGGACACTCTTCTGCCTCCCCCAAGCACTACCTATCCAGACTGGTGAACTGTGGGAACTGTGGTCTGAACTGCAAATTACAGAGGGGGTGCTAATCGAAGACCATGGGGTGGGGTGTCTTTAACCAATGAGAGTGAGGCAGTAAACCTAAAGGTGCGGGTGGAACTGCGCCGTGATTACTGAGGCATCTGATAAAGTCGAAGAAGTGCCGAAATCCATTATGCCTGATGTCCACAATAAAGGCTTTCAAAGGATTCCCCCGAGTGGCCTCTTACTTCTCTACAAACGGAGGAGTCTCTGTGTGGAAGTTTTACACGCCTGCCAGAGGCGTGTTCAAGAGGCCCCGTTCTCTTAAGTAGCCTGAGCTTTGCTAGTTTAGCTGTTGCTTTTTTCTGTTTACCAAGTGATTGGTAGTTCCGGCCCGCCTCAGAGTGCAGACAAAAGGAAAGGGCTGCTGCCAGGAGCAGTTCGGGATTGTACGAGGAGCCGGGGATCACCGTACTCCATCTCACAGTCTGACCGACATCTGCATGAGGGGCTTGAATGTAAAGGGGGACCCGAGGAAGCCAATGGACATCAATCCAAATTCAGCGGTATCCATCAAAGTCATTTACACCTTTGCCCCGGTTAGATTTGCCAATTCGGCCAGACACTCTTCTGCCTCCCTCAAGCACCACCTATCCCGACTGGTGAACTCTGGGAACTGTGGTCTGAACTGCAAACTACAGATTGGGTGCTAATCGAAGACCATTGGGTGGGGTGTCTTTAACCAATGAGAGCGAGGCAGGAAACCTAAAGGTGAGGGTGGAACTGTGCCGTGATTACTGAGGCATCTGATGAAGGCGAGGAAGTGCCGAAATCCGTTATGCCTGATGTCCACAATAAAGGCTTTCGAAGGATTCCCCCGAATGGCCTCTTACTTCTCTACAAATGGAGGAGTCTGTGTGTGGATATTTTACATGCCTGCCAGCGGCGTGTTGAAGAGGCCCCATTCTCTTAAGTGTCCGGAGCTTTGCTGGTTTAGCTGTTGCTATTTTCTGTTTACCAAGTGATTGGCAGTTCCGGCACGCCTCGGAGTGCAGACAAAAGGAAAGGGCTGCTGCCAGGAGCAGTTCGGGATTCTACGAGAAGCCGGGGATCACCGTACTCCGCCTCACAGACTGCCCGACATCTGCATGAGGGGATTGAATGTAAAGGGGGACAAGAGGAAGCCAATGGACATCAATCCAAATTCAGGGCCATCCATCAAAGTCATTTACACATTTTCCCCGGTTAGAATTGCCCATTCGGGCCGGACACTCTTCTGCCTCCCCCAAGCACTACCTATCCCGACTGGTGAACTCTGGGAACTGTGGACTGAACTCCAAACTACAGAGGGCGTGCTAATCCAAGACCATGGGGTGGAGTGTCTTTAACCAATGAGAGCAAGACAGGAAAACTAAAGGTGCGGGAGGAACTGTGCCGTGATTACTTAGGCATCTGATGAAGGCAAGGAAGTGCCAAAATGCATTATGCCTGATGTCCACAATAAAGCTTTTCAAAGGATTCACCGAGTGGCCTCTTACTTCGCTACAAACGAGGAGTCTGTGTGTGGATGTTTTACAAGCCTGCCAGCGGCATGTTGAAGAGGCCCCGTTCTCTTAAGTGGCCGGAGCTTTGCTAGTTTAGCTGTTGCTATTTTCTGTTTACCAAGTGATTGGTACTTCCGGCCCGCCTCGGAGTGCAGACAAAAGGAAAGGGCTGCTGCCAGGAGCAGTTCGGGATTCTACAAGGATCCGGGGATCACCGTACTCCGCCTCACAGCCGGCCCGACATCTGCATGAGGGGCTTGAATGAAAAGGGGGACCCGAGGAAGCCAATGGACATCAATCCAAATTCAGGGCCATCCATCAACGTAATTTACACATTTGTCCCAGTTAGTATTGCCCATTCGGGCGGACACTTTTCTGCCTCCCCCAAGTACTACCTATCCCGACTGGTGAACTCTGGGAACTGTGGTCTGAACTGCAAACTACAGAGGTCATGCTAATCCAAGACCATGGGGTGGAGTGTCTTTAACCAATGAGAGCAAGACAGGAAAACTAAAGGTGCGGGTGGAACTCTGCCATGATTACTGAGGCATCTGATGAAGGCAAGGAAGTGCCAAAATGCATTATGCCTGATGTCCACAATAAAGGCTTTCAAAGGATTCCCCGAGTGGCCTCTTACTTCTCTGCAAATGGAGGAGTCTGTGTGTGGATGTTTTACAAGCCTGCCAGCGGCGTGTTGAATAGGCCCCATTCTCTTAAGTGTCCGGAGCTTTGCTAGTTTAGCTGTTGCTATTTTCTGTTTACCAAGTGATTGTCAGTTCCGGCCCGCCTCGGAGTGCAGACAAAAGGAAAGGGCTGCAGCCAGGAGCAGTTCGGGATTCTACGAGAAGCCGGTATCACCGTACTCCGCCTCACAGCCTGCCCGACATCTGCATGAGGGGCATGAACGTAAAGTGGGACCCAAGGAAGCCAATGGACATCAATCCAAATTCAGGGCCATCCATCAAAGTCATTTACTCATTTGCCCCAGTTATTATTGCCCATACGGGCCGGACACTCTTCTGCCTCCCCCAAGCACTACCTATCCCGACTGGTGAACTCTGGGAACTGTGGTCTGAACTCCAAACTACAGAGGTCATGCTAATCCAAGACCATGTGGTGGAGTGTCTTTAACCAATGAGAGCAAGGCAGGAAAACTAAAGGTACGGGTGGAACTGTGCCGTGATTACTGAGGCATCTAATGAAGGCGAGGAAGTGCCAAAATACATTATGCCTGATGTCCACAATAAAGGCTTTCAAAGGATTCCCCCCAGTGACCTCTTACAACTCACCAAACGAAGGAGTCTGTGTGTGGATGTTTTACACGCCTGCCAGCGTCATTTTGAAGAGGGCCCATTCTCTTAAGTGGCCGGAGCTTTGCTGGTCCAGCTGATGCTTTTTTCTGTTTACAAAGTGATTGGTAGTTCCGGCCCGCCTCGGAGTGCAGATGAAAGGAAAGGGCTGCTGCCAGGAGCAGCTCAGGATTCTGCAAGGAGCCGGGGATCGCCGTACTCCATCTCACAGCCTGACCAACATCTGCATGAGGGGCTTGAATGTAAAGGGGGACCCGAGGAAGCCAATGGACATCAATCCAAATTCAGGGCCATCCCTCAAAGTCATTTACTTCTTTGCCCCGGTTAGTATTGCCCATTCGGGCCGGACACTCTTCTGCCTCCCCCAAGCACTACCTATCCCGACTGGTGAACTCTGGGAACTGTGGTCTGAACTGCAAACTACAGAGGGCATGCTAATCCAATACCATGGGATGGAGTGTCTTTAACCAACTAGAGCAAGACAGGAAAACTAAAGGTGCTGGTGGAACTGTGCCGTGATTACTGAGGCATCTGATGAAGGCAAGGAATTGTCGAAATGCATTATGCCTGATGTCCACCGCAAAGGCTTTCAAAGGATTCCCCCGAGTGGCCTCTTACTTCTCTACAAATGGAGGAGCCTGTGTGTGGATGTTTTACACACCTGCCATGGGCGTGTTGAAGAGGCCCCGTTCTCTTAAGTGGCCTAAGCTTTGCTAGTTTAGCTGTTGCTATGTTATGTTTACCAACTGAATGGTAGTTCCGGCCCGCCTCGGAGTGCAGACAAAAAGAAAGGGCTGCTGCCAGGAGCAGCTCGGGATTCTACGAGGAGCCGGGGATCACCGTACTCCATATCACAGCCTGCCCGACATCTCCTTGAGGGGCTTGAACGTAAAGGGCGAACCGAGGATGCCAATGGACATCAATCCAAATTCGGGGCCATCCATCAAAGTCATTTACACATTTGCCCCGGTTAGTATTGCCCATTTGGGCCGGACACTCATTTGCCTCCCCCAAGCGCTACCTATCCCGATTGTTGAACGCTGGGAACTGTGGTCTGAACTGCAAGCTACAGAGGGCGTGCTAATACAAGACCATGGGGTGGAGTGTCTTTAACCAATGAGAGTGAGGCAGGAAACCTAAAGGTGCGGTTGGAACTGTGCCGTGATTACTGAGGTATCTGATGAAGGCGAGGATGTGCCGAAATGCATTATGCCTGATGTCCACAATAAAGGCTTTCAAAGGATTCATCAGAGTGGCCTCTTACTTCTCTATAAATGGAGGAGCCTGTGTGTGGATGTTTTACACGCCTGCCAGCAGCTTTTTGAAGAGGCCCCGTTTTCTTAAGTGGCGGGAGCTTTTCATGTTTAGCTGCTGCTATTTTCTGTTTACCAAGTAATTGGTAGTTATGGCCCGCCTCGGAGTGCAGATGAAAGGAAAGGGCTGCTGCCAGGAGCAGCTCAGGATTCTACGAGGAGCAGGGGATCACTGTTCTCTGTCTCACAGCCTTCCCGGCATCTGCATGAGGGGCTTGAAGGTAAAGGGGGACCCGAGGAAGCCAATGGACATCAATCCAAATTCAGGGCCATCCATCAAAGTCATTTACACCTTTGCCCCGGTTAGTATTGCCCATTCGAGCCGGACACTCTTCTGCCTCCCCGAAGCACTACCTATCCCGACTGGTGAACTCTGGGAACTGTGGTCTGAACTGCAAACTACAGAGGACGTGCTAATCCAAGACCATGGGGTGGAGTGTCTTTAACCAAGGAGAGCAAGACAGGAAAACTAAAGGTGCGGGTGGAACTGTGACGTGATTACTGAGGCATCTGATGAAGGCAAGGAAGTGCCAAAATGCATTATGCCTGATATCCACAATAAAGGGTTTCAAAGGATTCCCCCGAGTGGCCTCTTACTTCTCTACAAATGGAGGAGTCTGTGTGTGGATGTTTTACACGCCTGCCAGCGGCGTGTTGAAGAGCCCCGTTCTCTTAAGTGGCCGGAGCTTTGCTGGTTTAGATGTTGCTATTTTCTGTTTACCAAGCGATTGGTAGATCCGGCCCACCTCGGAGTGCACCCAATGGACATCAATCCATATTCAGGTCCATCCACCAAAGTCATTTACACCTTTGCCCCGGTTAGTCTTGCCCATTCGTGCCAGACACTCTTTTGACTTCCCCAAGCACTACCTATCCCGACTGGTGAACTCTGGGAACTGTGGTCTGAACTGCAAACTACAGAGGGCGTGCTAATTGAAGACCATGGGGTGGAGTGTGTTTAACCAATGAGAGCGAGGCAGGAAACCTAAAGGTGCGGGTGGAACTGTGCCGTGATTACTGAGGCATCTGATTAAGACGAGGAAGTGCTGAAATGCATTGCCTGATGTCCACAATAAAGGCTTTCAAAGGATTCCCCTGAGTGGCCCCTTACTTCTCTACAAACAAAGGGGTCTGTGTGTGGATGTTTTACACGCCTGCCAGTGGCGTGTTGAAGAGGCCCCGTTCTCTTAAGTGGCCGGAGCTTTGCTGGTTTAGCTGCTGCAATTTTCTGTTTACCAAGTGATTGGTAGATCCGGCCCGCCTCGGAGTGCAGACGAAAGGAAAGGGCTGATGCCAGGAGCAGCTCGGGATTCTACGAGGAGCCGGGGCCCATGGTACTCCGTCTCACAGCTTGCCCGACATCTACATTAGGGGCTTGAACGTAAAGGGTGGATCTGAGGAAGCCATTGGACATCAATCCAAATTCAGCGCCATCCATCAAAATCATTTACATCTTTGCCACGGTTAGTATTGCCCATTCCGGCCGGACACTCTTTTGACTCCCCCAAGCACTACCTTTCCCGACTGGTGAACTGTGGGAACTGTGGTCTGAACTGCAAACTACAGAGGGCGTGCTAATCGAAGACCATGGGGTGGAGTGACTTTAACCAATGAGAGCGAGGCAGGAAACCTAAAGGTGCGGGTGGAACTGTGCAGTGATTACTGAGGCATCTGATGAAGACGAGGAAGTGCCGAAATGCATTATGCCTGATGTCTACAATAAAGGCTTTCAAAGGATTCCCCGAGTGGCCTCTTACTTCCCTACAAACGGAGGGGTCTGTGTGTGGATGGTAACATACATACAGCACTATATCGTATTGTATCGTAAGTCCAAAGCTGGCAACTCAACATTGTTTGCCAGCAGCAATCACCCACCCAAACTTATTCAGAGCATTCCGTAGAGCGAGCTACTCAAACTAAAGAGAAATAGCATGAGAGAAAAGGACTTTGAGGCGGCTGCCACAGAGTGTATTGCCAGATTTAGTGTGAGTGGCTGTGATTTAACAGCTCTAACAAAAACCTTACAAAAGGTAAGAAGGATCCCAAGGAATAAACTCTTGATAGATAAACAGAAAGAGACAGAGATGGACAATAAGGGTAAATTCTGGATCGTTACCTATTAGTCCTCAGAAGCTAATCATCTGAAGAAAATGCTCAAGAAAAACTGGCATATTAAAAAAACTGATAGTGTTATAAGAGACGATATCCCGGCATACCCACGAGTGACTTTTAGAAAAGCTAGATCTCTGTGAGATATGTTAGTAAGATGCCATCTGGAGAAAACACCACAAAGAACAAGCACTTTAAAAAATAGGCAGGGCTTCTTTCTTTGCAGTAGGTGCAAGGCATGAGCCAACAGCAAGAGGGTCCTGACGTACAAACTACCGGACACAGGTAAAACTAAGGAGATAACCAAGTTCATCACCTGTAGCACACCATATGCAGTATACTGCCTGGTGTGCCCATGCGGGCTACGCTATATAGGCAGTACTATCCATCAATTAAAGATCTGAATTTTGGAGCACGTAAGAGCCATAGATAAAGTGGATGCAGCGTATCCTGTGGCATGCCACTTTGCTGAATTTCATCAGAGTGATAGAAATAAGTTACAATATTTTGGCTTGGGCTATGTTCCAATAAATGCTAGAGGGGGGTGACAGGTTACGTAAATTACGAAGATTAGAGTCACGGTATGTCATAGATTTACTTACAAAATTCCCGAGAGGAATGAAGAGTGGAGAGGAATTAGGTGTACACTTAGGAACATAGATCATAGTATTGAGAACTGTCACATGAGTCTGCTGAGTTGAGTTGTGTAGTATTTAACTCATGAATTTTGAATGAAGTTAATGAAATGAGATTGGTAATGTTTTCTGGATGTATTTAAAATTAGATGAAATTTAGGTCAGTGCGGGAGTGCATTAACTTAGGAATGAAAGGAAGGGACATAAGCCGATCCACGGCGAGATGCTTAACATAACATGATATGTTGTATAGTAAAGTATATACGGCAGTATGAATTGGTAAATTGGCAAGTGGGCCGATTCAAAAGTACTATTTTATGGAGACAATAATCATGTATAATGTATCATAACATGAATGAATTGTGTATTTCGATATGAAATGTATGTTTATGTACAACCTTCAAAATGGCACTTGCGTTAGGAGAAGAGTGCTTGTCCCTTCTTGATTTCAATGCACGCAAGCAATGCTTTATCAGCATGCTTCCTTTGGTGTGTCATGAACACCGAGGAAGGGTTCACGCCAAAACGCGTTTGTTTATTTGCTGCTGAATAAAGTTTGAAAGTGCCCCCCGTGAGTGCGGTAATTCTTTGCAATTTAAGAAATTGAGCGTAAATATATATATATATATTTTGATTCCTTGTTCAGCAACTGACCCGCCATGTCCACACTCACTACGCCGGTGCCAGTTTATCGGTTCAGCATCCATTTATATGACATAGTCCTCCCGTCAAGGTAAAGAAACCAGCACACCAGGTTCTACATTTAATATAAGTGATGCAGTTCAGCAACAAGCCTTTGTCAAACATGGATTTCGCCAAATTTATCTCAAATAAATATACCAACATTGATGACAATAAAGAAAGGACTACAAAGCCACCATAGATGTAAACAAAGCAAGGCACCATCTTAGAATGGACAAATTATGATAGCATAGCAGAGTCATAACTTACAATGACAAGTGTTGAACAATTTGCAACTTTTACATAATATCATGAGAGGTAGAGCATAATAACAGTCTCCTTCGATTAAACCAAAATATTTAATTTGAGTATTTAAATCATGAAATGGAACCACAATGAACTATATCTAACTAATTAAAACGAATGAATTGTATTTATGTTGATTTGCACATTCCAATATGGCCCTGATAGATTTCTTATGTATAGTCCTTTATCTATTTTGATGCACTTTGTAAATATTAACTTCTGCTTCTGAGAAGTTTGCAGACACTGACGAAAGCTACGGCTGAAACGCGTCTGTTTGTTTATTTTTGTTGCACGGATAAATCCTAATTGGATTTAACCCCAACGGGAGTGCTGGTCCTTTCTGCTTTCAACAGCAGCGGAGCGTCATATATATATATATTCACTGAAAAAACCATAGGTTTTAGGCCTTATATAGTTAGGAATTAACATATAAAAAACCATTGAAATTCCTCCTATATAGTTAGCTGGACATTTCATTGATATAAAACCAATGAAATTCCACATATAGTTAGTTGCACTAACTATATATTTCGCGCATCCGCAATCCAATGCTGATGATGTCACATATTACATCATTCATGACATGGTCAGTGACATCACTGATGACATCACTGATGACATCTCAAATGACATCACTGATGACATCACTGATGACATCATCCAGTGTCTGTGTGTTTTTGTAAAGTTTAAATATGTTTTACATATTGAAGAATGAGTGGATGTATAAGAGTATGGATGAAGGATTTGATTGTATAAGTGAGTAAGTATGTGTTAGTATAGCTGTGAAAATGTAAGGTGTTCTGTGTTTAACTGTATAGATGAAGAAATCAAAGTGTGATTGATTCTTTACAGGACTGACTAGGTGTGTGAGTAACTCCATGGATGAGTGGCAGTGTGTAAGTGTCTGCATAGGTGTATGAGTGCATATGATAGTGTTGTAATGATGAGTGACTGTATGTACGAGTGATTGTATGGGTGAATGAATGAATGTGTGTGTAGACGTAGGAATCAGTGAGTGCGTATGTAGTAAATGGTATTCGTGTGTCAATAGTTTCAAAAATCATACTCTGTATTTTACACTAGGTGTAACAGAGGTTATATTAGAGTGTAAGGAGGTGCATTGTATTATCACATGAAGTATATCATCAGTGGTGTGATCATTGATGTTAAATGAGATGTCATCAGTGATGTCATCAGTGATGTCATTTGAGATGTCATCAGTGATGTCATCAGTGATGTCACTGACCATGTCATGAATGATGTAATATGTGACATCATCAGCATTGGATTGTGGATGCGTGAAATATATAGTTAGTGCAACTAACTATATGTGGAATTTCATTGGTTTTATATCAATGAAATGTCCAGCTAACTATATAGGAGGAATTTCAATGGTTTTTTATATGTTAATTCCTAACTATATAAGGCCTAAAACCTATGGTTTTTTCAGTGAATTTCAAAGGTTTTTTAAATGCTAATTCCTAACTATATAAGGCCTAAAACCTATGGTTTTTAAAGTGAATATATATATATGGGGCAGCTGTGCGCTCTAGAAATTTTAATAACATAACATAACATAACATATATATATATATATATATATATATATATATATATATATATATATATATATATATATATATATATATATATATATATATATATATATATATATATATACCTACTGGCGATAGCCAGTAGGTATATATAGTTAGGATTTTTTTCCTATGGGATTTTTGAAAATTCTATGTCGAATAACTTTGGCGTTTGAGGACAGAATTGGCTGAAATTTTCAGGAAAATGGAACATTTCGTTTCTGAGCAGCCCCTGAAAATTTGGGGGGGTTTCGTCAAGGGGGGGCCGAGAAAAAAGGGGGGTCCCAAAACGTGTTTTTCCCATGCAATTTTCCATGGGCGGTTGGCCTCACTTTTAGCCTGAACGGCTGAATGGATTTACACCAAACTTGGCAAAATTGTAGGGACTGGTAGCCCGATGTGCCTTTGCTATGTCTCAAGATATAGGCTCCAGTGGTTTTTACGAAAATTAACTTTGAAAAATATATATTGGGCTACATTGGGCTATATATATGTTGGAGCCCAAATGTAGCCCAATGTAGCCCAATGTAGCCCAATGTAGCCCAATGTAGCCCAAAGATGGCCACCAGAGACAAAAAAAAACAAATGTAGCCCAAATATCAGCCAGATGTAGCCCAACTACAGCCCAATGACAGAATGTCCCAGAGTGTTCTAAAGAACAACTAGAGTGCTAACAGTCCTACTTATTACAAAGGTATGGCACACCTGAAGCCATCTTGATTGGAATAAAGTGGTAACTCTTAAAACATTTAATTTAAAAAGGAACAAAATGAGGGGGTTCATTTTGCCATAGAAAGTATGATTAGCGAATATATGACGAAATCCCGCATACCATCAGTCCGCAAAAAAAATCCCGCATGTACTATTAGGCCGCAAATTAAAATAACGAAAACATTTAGAACGAATATGCCTTTAGCATACACTAAACAACTAAACTACCCTAAACCCTAAAACACTACCCCCAGCATGACCCTACACTACACAAACAGTACAACACTACCCTAAACCCTAAAACACTACCCCCAGCATGACCCTACACTACACAAACACTACAACACAACCCTAAACCCTAAAACACTACCCGCAGCATGACCCTACACTACGCAAACACTACAACACTACCCAAAACCCTAAAACACTACACCCCAGCATGACCCTACACTACGCAAACACTACAACACTACCCTAAACCCTAAAACACTACCCCCAGCATGACCCTACACTACACAAACACTACAACACAACCCTAAACCCTAAAACACTACCCCCAGCATGACCCTACACTACGCAAACACTACAACACAACCCTAAACCCTAAAACACTACCCCCAGCATGACCCTACACTACGCAAACACTACAACACTACCCTAAACCCTAAAACACTACCCCCAGCATGACCCTACACTACGCAAACACTACAACACTACCCAAAACCCTAAAACACTACACCCCAGCATGACCCTACACTACGCAAACACTACAACACTACCCTAAACCCTAAAACACTACCCCCAGCATGACCCTACACTACGCAAACACTACAACACTACCCAAAACCCTAAAACACTACACCCCAGCATGACCCTACACTACGCAAACACTACAACACTACCCTAAACCCTAAAACACTACCCCCAGCATGACCCTACACTACGCAAACACTACAACACTACCCTAAACCCTAAAACACTACCCCCAGCATGACCCTACACTACGCAAACACTACAACACCACCCTAAACCCTAAAACACTACCCCCAGCATGACCCTACACTACGCAAACACTACAACACTACCCTAAACCCTAAAACACTACCCCCAGCATGACCCTACACTACGCAAACACTACAACACTACCCTAAACCCTAAAACACTACCCCCAGCATGACCCTACACTACGCAAACACTACAACACTACCCAAAACCCTAAAACACTACCCCCCGCATGACCCTACACTACGCAAACACTACAACACTACCCAAAACCCTAAAACACTACCCCCCAGCATGACCCTACACTACGGAAACACTACAACACTACCCAAAACCCTAAAACACTACCCCCAGCATGACCCTACACTACGCAAACACTACAACACTACCCAAAACCCTAAAACACTACCCCCAGCATGACCCTACACTACGCAAACACTACAACACTACCCAAAACCCTAAAACACTACACCCCAGCATGACCCTACACTACGCAAACACTACAACACTACCCAAAACCCTAAAACACTACACCCCAGCATGACCCTACACTACGCAAACACTACAACACTACCCAAAACCCTAAAACACTACCCCCAGCATGACCCTACACTACGCAAACACTACAACACTACCCAAAACCCTAAAACACTACCCCCAGCATGACCCTACACTACGCAAACACTACAACACTACCCTAAACCCTAAAATACTACACCCCAGCATGACCCTACACTACGCAAACACTACAACACTACCCAAAACCCTAAAACACTACCCCCAGCATGACCCTACACTACGCAAACACTACAACACTATCCTAAACCCTAAAACACTACGCCCAGCATGACCCTACACTACGCAAACACTACAACACTACCCTAAACCCTAAAACACTAGCCCCAGCATGGCCCTACACTACGCAAACACTACAACACAACCCTAAACCCTAAAACACTACCCCCAGCATGACCCTACACTACGCAAACACTACAACACTACCCTAAACCCTAAAACACTACCCCCAGCATGACCCTACACTACGCAAACACTACAACACAACCCTAAACCCTAAAACACTACCCCCAGCATGACCCTACACTAAACAACCACCACAACTCTACACTACACTAACACAACACTACACTACACAACACTACACTACACTACACAATCACTAACCCACGAAAAAATTAACACAAACCCACTTACCTCTCTCGTCATCGTGGTTTTCACAACGCAAATGCATTTACCATACATGCCTTTAAAACGTAATTCTTTGTAAAGGCATGCGCGATAAATGCACATGCGTTTTGAAAAAATGCGGGATAATGGTATGCGAGGTCAATGACCTTGCGGGATAATGGTATGCGGACTGAAAGTCTGCGGGATAAAAAATGCGGGAAAATGGCTGCAAACCATGATTAGCAGCAGACTTCCCTGGTGAGCACTAGCTTTACTACAGTGATCTAATGAGCAACTAGAGTGCTAACATTCAGAATTTATGGCAAATGTGTGACACATCTGAATGCCTTCTTGATAGAACCAAAGTAAACAAGCATTGAAAATGCAATAGATCTCGCCCTCGTTTAAGTTAAAGCCATTCTGTTTGTAATGAGGTGGCTTTTTAGCTTTGCTTTTATTAGTGTTTTTAAAACTTTCATGTAAATAACATGCATATGTATGCATATATGTATATGTATGCATGCATTTATATTTATATAGATATGCAGATTATATATGTTTATATATGTATATTACCTACTGGCGATAGCCAGTGGGTATATATAGTTAGGATTTTTTCTCTATGGGATTTCTGAAAATTCTATGTCTAATAACTTTGGCGTTTGTGGACGGAATTGGCTGAAATTTTCAGGAAAATGGCACATTTTGTTTTTGAGCAGCCCCTGAAAATTTGGGGGGGTTTCGTCAAGGGGGGCCGAGAAAAAAGGGGGGTCCCAAAACGCGTTTTTCCCATTCATTTTTCCTTAGGGCGGTTGGACTCACTTTTAGCTCGAACGGCTGAATAGATTTACATGAAACTTGGCAAAATTGTAGATATGGTTTGCCCGACGTGCCTTTGCTATGTCTCAATATATGTGCTCCAGTGGATTTTGAGAAATTAACGTTTAAAAAAATATATATATCTGTGACAGCGCTCCGGTTAGCGCCCCGGTTCGTGTACCTGACACGTAACGGAACTTCGCGAAGCTGATTGGCTCTCCGGTGTCTGTCAACATTCTAAACAGTCCGGAGCGGCCGCCATCTTGTCTCTCGGTACGATCGAGAGACAAGATGTGGTGAAAAATGAAGGGGGAAATGAAGGAAAGGGGGCAAGGTAGACCACTCCTGACCCCCTAGGATTGATGAGGGGGATATTTAAGTGCCCCGCGGGGCAAAAAAAAAATAAAAAAATTGGGGGGCGATTTTACGCCGTAGAGGCGCGTCCCGGTACGCGAACCGGGCAGCTCACCGGGCAGCTCACCGGGCAGCTAACCGGGCAGCTAACCGGCAGCGTAGCTGTCAACATTGTAAACAGTCCGGAGCGGCCGCCATCTTGTCTCTCGGTAGGTTCGAGAGACAAGATGTGGTGAAAAAAGAAGGGGGAAATGAAGGAAAGGGGGCAAGGTAAACCCCTCCTGACCCCCTAGGATTGATGAGGGGGATATTAAAGTCCCCCGTGATTTTTCGCGGTAGAGGCGCTTCCCGGTACGCGAACCGGGCAGCTAACCGGCAGCGTAACGGGAGTCCGCCATCTTGAGTTTTTGGAGCGTCCGGTTCGCGTACCGGGTAGCGTCCCGGTAAGCGTAACAAGGGGAAAACCAAGAGAAACAGTAAAAAAAAATTATGGGAATAGATTTCCAGCAAACTTGGCAAAATTGTAGGGACTGTTTGTTTGATGTGCCTTTGCAAGGCCTCAAGATATGTGCACGTGTGGATTTTGTCTAATTAAGGTTAAAAAAAATATATATATCTGTAAGCGTGCTCCGGCACGCTTACGTTACGGGTTTTGTTTGCGCTGCAGAGCCGATACGTCACGGTTATGCGACGCGTCATGAGGCGTCTTACGTGGCTACGTGATACGTCATGTAATAAAGAATATATTTTACAGCTATAGATATTAGCTTTTAAAAAACCAATGAAATTCACTGAAAAAACCATAGGTTATAGACCATATATAGTTAGGAATTTGCATTTACAAAACCTTGAAAATTCACTGAAAAAACCATAGGTTAGAGACCATGTATAGTTAGCTGGACATTTTATTGACATAAAACCAATGAAATTCCATATATAGTTAGTTGCACTAACTATATATCGCGCACCCGCAATCCACTGCTGATGATGTCACACTTTACATCATTCATGACATGGTCAGTGACATCACTGATGACATCACTGATGACATCTCAAATGACATCACTGATGACATCACTGATGACATCTCAAATGACATCACTGATGACATCATGACACACCAATACCAGTTACTACATACGCACTCACTGATTCCTACGTCTACACACACATTCACTCATTCACCCATACAATCACTCATACATACAGTCACTCATTATTACAACACTATCATATGCACTCATACACCTAAGCAGACACTCACACACTGCCACTCATCCATGGAGTCACTCACACACCTAGTCAGTCCTGTAAAGAATCAATCACACTTCCATTTCCTCATCTATACAGTTAAACACAGAACACCATACTTCAGTGACATCACTGATGACATCACTGATGACATCTCAAATGACATCACTGATGACATCTCAAATGACATCACTGATGACATCATGACACACCAATACCAGTTACTACATACGCACTCACTGATTCCTAAGTCTACACACACATTCACTCATTCACCCATACAATCACTCATACATACAGTCACTCATTATTACAACACTATCATATGCACTCATACACCTAGTCAGTCCTGTGAAGAATCAATCACACTTCGATTTCCTCATCTATACAGTTAAACACAGAACACCATACTTTTCACACATATACTAACACATACTTACTCTCTTATACAATCACTGATACAAGTACACATTGATATGCACAGAGTCACACACCTCCCAGCCAGCCACACACACTCAGTCTTCCATACATCCACTCATTCTTCAATATGTAAAACATATTTAAACTTTACAAAAACACACAGACACTAGATGATGTCATCAGTGATGTCATTTGAGATGTCATCAGTGATGTCATCAGTGATGTCATTTGAGATGTCATCAGTGATGTCATCAGTGATGTCACTGACCATGTCATGAATGATGTAATATGTGACATCATCAGCAGTAGATTGCGGGTGCGCGATATATAGTTAGTGCAACTAACTATATATGGAATTTCATTGGTTTTATGTCAATAAAATGTCCAGCTAACTATATATGGTCTCTAACCTATGGTTTTTTCAGTGAATTTTCAAGGTTTTGTAAATGCAAATTCCTAACTATATATGGTCTCTAACCTATGTTTTTTTCAGTGAATTTTCAAGGTTTTGTAAATGCAAATTCCTAACTATATATGGTCTATAACCTATGTTTTTTTCAGTGAATATATATATATATGACATCTCAAATGACATCTCATCTCAAATGACATCACTGATGACATCATCTAGTGTCTGTGTGTTTTTGTAAAGTTTAAATATGTTTTACATATTGAAGAATGAGTGGATGTATGGAAGATAACCTATGGTTTTTTCAGTGAATATATATATATATTCACTGAAAAAACCATAGGTTATAGACCATATATAGTTAGGAATTTGCATTTACAAAACCTTGAAAATTCACTGAAAACACCATAGGTTAGAGACCATATATAGTTAGCTGGACATTTTATTGACATAAAACCAATGAAATTCCATATATAGTTAGTTGCACTAACTATATATCGCGCACCCGCAATCCACTGCTGATGATGTCACATATTACATCATTCATGACATGGTCAGTGACATCACTGATGACATCACTGATGACATCTCAAATGACATCACTGATGACATCACTGATGACATCTCAAATGACATCACTGATGACATCATCTAGTGTCTGTGTGTTTTTGTGAAGTTTAAATATGTTTTACATATTGAAGAATGAGTGGATGTATGGAAGACTGAGTGTGTGTGTGGCTGGCTGGGAGGTGTGTGACTCTGTGCATATCAATGTGTACTTGTATCAGTGATTGTATAAGAGAGTAAGTATGTGTTAGTATATGTGTGAAAAGTATGGTGTTCTGTGTTTAACTGTATAGATGAGGAAATCGAAGTGTGATTGATTCTTCACAGGACTGACTAGGTGTATGAGTGCATATGATAGTGTTGTAATAATGAGTGACTGTATGTATGAGTGATTGTATGGGTGAATGAGTGAATGTGTGTGTAGACGTAGGAATCAGTGAGTGCGTATGTAGTAACTGGTATTGGTGTGTCATGATGTCATCAGTGATGTCATTTGAGATGTCATCAGTGATGTCATTTGAGATGTCATCAGTGATGTCATCAGTGATGTCACTGAAGTATGGTGTTCTGTGTTTAACTGTATAGATGAGGAAATGGAAGTGTGATTGATTCTTTACAGGACTGACTAGGTGTGTGAGTAACTCCATGGATGAGTGGCAGTGTGTGAGTGTCTGCATAGGTGTATGAGTGCATATGATAGTATTGTAATAATGAGTGACTGTATGTATGAGTGATTGTATGGGTGAATGAGTGAATGTGTGTGTAGACTTAGGAATCAGTGAGTGCGTATGTAGTAACTGGTATTGGTGTGTCATGATGTCATCAGTGATGTCATTTGAGATGTCATCAGTGATGTCATCAGTGATGTCATTTGAGATGTCATCAGTGATGTCATCAGTGATGTCATCAGTGATGTCACTGACCATGTCATGAATGATGTAATATGTGACATCATCAGCAGTGGATTGCGGGTGCGCGATATATAGTTAGTGCAACTAACTATATATGGAATTTCATTGGTTTTATGTCAATAAAATGTCCAGCTAACTATATATGGTCTCTAACCTATGGTTTTTTCAGTGAATTTTCAAGGTTTTGTAAATGCAAATTCCTAACTATATATGGTCTATAACCTATGGTTTTTTCAGTGAATTTTATTGGTTTTTTAAAAGCTAATATCTATAGCTGTAAAATATATTCTTTATTACGTGACGTATCACGTAGCCACGTGAGACGCCTCATGACGCGTCGCATAACCGTGACGTATCGGCTCTGCAGCGCAAACAAAACCCGTAACGTAAGCGTGCCGGAGCACGCTTACAGATATAAATATTTTTTTTAACCTTAATTAGACAAAATCCACACGTGCACATATCTTGAGGCCTTGCAAAGGCACATCAAACAAACAGTCCCTACAATTTTGCCAAGTTTGCTGGAAATCTATTCCCTTAATTTTTTTTTTACTGTTTCTCTTGGTTTTCCCCTTGTTACGCTTACCGGGACGCTACCCGGTACGCGAACCGGACGCTCCAAAAACACAAGATGGCGGACTCCCGTTACGCTGCCGGTTGGCTGCCCGGTTCGCGTACCGGGAAGCGCCTCTACCGCGAAAAATCGCATGGGACTTTAATATCCCCCTCATCAATCCTAGGGGGTCAGGAGGGGTTTACCTTGCCCCCTTTCCTTCATTTCCCCCTTCTTTTTTCACCACATCTTGTCTCTCGAACCTACCGACAGACAAGATGGCGGCCGCTCCGGACTGTTTACAATGTTGACAGCTACGCTGCCGGTTAGCTGCCCGGTTAGCTGCCCGGTGAGCTGCCCGGTTCGCGTACCGGGACGCGCCGCTACGGCGTAAAATCGCAAAATTTTTTTTTTTTTTTTTTTTGCCCCGCGGGGCACTTTAATATCCCCCTCATCAATCCTAGGGGGTCAGGAGTGGTCTACCTTGCCCCCTTTCCTTCATTTCCCCCTTCATTTTTCACCACATCTTGTCTCTCGATCGTACCGAGAGACAAGATGGCGGCCGCTCCGGACTGTTTAGAATGTTGACAGACACCGGAGAGCCAATCAGCTTCGCTTCGCGAAGTTCCGTTACGCGTCAGGTACGCGAACCGGGGCGCTAACCGGAGCGCTGTCACAGATATATATATTTTTGTAAACGTTAATTTCTCAAAATCCACTGGAGCACATATATTGAGACATAGCAAAGGCACGTCGGGCAAACCATATCTATAATTTTGCCAAGTTTCATGTAAATCTATTCAGCCGTTCGAGCTAAAAGTGAGTCCAACCGCCCTATGGAAAAATGAATGGGAAAACGCGTTTTGGGACCCCCCTTTTTTCTCGGCCCCCCCTTGACGAAACCCCCCCAAATTTTAAGGGGCTGCTTAGAAACAAAATGTGCCATTGTCTTGAAAATTTCAGCCAATTCCGTCCACAAACGCCAAAGTTATTAGACATAGAATTTTCAGAAATCCCATAGAGAAAAAATCCTAACTATATATACCCACTGGCTATCGCCAGTAGGTAATATACATATATAAACATATATAATCTGCATATCTATATAAATATAAATGCATGCATACATATACATATATGCATACATATGCATGTTAATTACATGAAAGTTTTAAAAACACTAATAAAAGCAAAGCTAAAAAGCCACCTCATTACAAACAGAATGGCTTTAACTTAAACGAGGGCGAGATCTATTGCATTTTCAATGCTTGTTTACTTTGGTTCTATCAAGAAGGCATTCAGATGTGTCACACATTTGCCATAAATTCTGAATGTTAGCACTCTAGTTGCTCATTAGATCACTGTAGTAAAGCTAGTGCTCACCAGGGAAGTCTGCTGCTAATCATGGTTTGCAGCCATTTTCCCGCATTTTTTATCCCGCAGACTTTCAGTCCGCATACCATTATCCCGCAAGGTCATTGACCTCGCATACCATTATCCCGCATTTTTTCAAAACGCATGTGCATTTATCACGCATTCCTCTACAAAGAATTACGTTTTAAAGGCATGTATGGTAAATGCATTTGCGTTGTGAAAACCACGATGACGAGAGAGGTAAGTGGGTTTGTGTTAATTTTTTCGTGGGTTAGTGATTGTGTAGTGTAGTGTAGTGTTGTGTAGTGTAGTGTTGTGTTAGTGTAGTGTAGAGTTGTGGTGGTTGTTTAGTGTAGGGTCATGCTGGGGGTAGTGTTTTAGGGTTTAGGGTTGTGTTGTAGTGTTTGCGTAGTGTAGGGTCATGCTGGGGGTAGTGTTTTAGGGTTTAGGGTAGTGTTGTAGTGTTTGCGTAGTGTAGGGTCATGCTGGGGGTAGTGTTTTAGGGTTTAGGGTTGTGTTGTAGTGTTTGCGTAGTGTAGGGTCATGCTGGGGCTAGTGTTTTAGGGTTTAGGGTAGTGTTGTAGTGTTTGCGTAGTGTAGGGTCATGCTGGGCGTAGTGTTTTAGGGTTTAGGATAGTGTTGTAGTGTTTGCGTAGTGTAGGGTCATGCTGGGGGTAGTGTTTTAGGGTTTTGGGTAGTGTTGTAGTGTTTGTGTAGTGTAGGGTCATGCTGGGGTGTAGTATTTTAGGGTTTAGGGTAGTGTTGTAGTGTTTGCGTAGTGTAGGGTCATGCTGGGGGTAGTGTTTTAGGGTTTTGGGTAGTGTTGTAGTGTTTGCGTAGTGTAGGGTCATGCTGGGGGTAGTGTTTTAGGGTTTTGGGTAGTGTTGTAGTGTTTGCGTAGTGTAGGGTCATGCTTGTGGTGTAGTGTTTTAGGGTTTTGGGTAGTGTTGTAGTGTTTGCGTAGTGTAGGGTCATGCTGGGGTGTAGTGTTTTAGGGTTTTGGGTAGTGTTGTAGTGTTTGCGTAGTGTAGGGTCATGCTGGGGGTAGTGTTTTAGGGTTTTGGGTAGTGTTGTAGTGTTTGCGTAGTGTAGGGTCATGCTGGGGGTAGTGTTTTAGGGTTTTGGGTAGTGTTGTAGTGTTTGCGTAGTGTAGGGTCATGCTGGGGGGTAGTGTTTTAGGGTTTTGGGTAGTGTTGTAGTGTTTGCGTAGTGTAGGGTCATGCTGGGGGTAGTGTTTTAGGGTTTAGGGTAGTGTTGTAGTGTTTGCGTAGTGTGGGGTCATGCTGGGGGTAGTGTTTTAGGGTTTAGGGTAGTGTTGTAGTGTTTGCGTAGTGTAGGGTCATGCTGGGGGTAGTGTTTTAGGGTTTAGGGTAGTGTTGTAGTGTTTGCGTAGTGTAGGGTCATGCTGGGGGTAGTGTTTTAGGGTTTAGGGTAGTGTTGTAGTGTTTGCGTAGTGTAGGGTCATGCTGGGGTGTAGTGTTTTAGGGTTTTGGGTAGTGTTGTAGTGTTTGCGTAGTGTAGGGTCATGCTGGGGGTAGTGTTTTAGGGTTTAGGGTAGTGTTGTAGTGTTTGCGTAGTGTAGGGTCATGCTAGGGGTAGTGTTTTAGGGTTTAGGGTTGTGTTGTAGTGTTTGCGTAGTGTAGGGTCATGCTGGGGGTAGTGTTTTAGGGTTTAGGGTTGTGTTGTAGTGTTTGTGTAGTGTAGGGTCATGCTGGGGGTAGTGTTTTAGGGTTTAGGGTAGTGTTGTAGTGTTTGCGTAGTGTAGGGTCATGCTGGGGTGTAGTGTTTTAGGGTTTTGGGTAGTGGTGTAGTGTTTGCGTAGTGTAGGGTCATGCTGGGGGTAGTGTTTTAGGGTTTAGGGTAGTGTTGTAGTGTTTGTGTAGTGTAGGGTCATGCTGGGGGTAGTGTTTTAGGGTTTAGGGTAGTGTTTTACTGTTTGTGTAGTGTAGGGTCATGCTGGGGGTAGTGTTTTAGGGTTTAGGGTAGTTTAGTTGTTTAGTGTATGCTAAAGGCATATTCGTTCTAAAAGTTTTCGTTATTTTAATTTGCGGCCTAATAGTACATGCGGGATTTTTTTTGTGGACTGATGGTATGCGGGATTTCGTCATATATTCGCTAATCATACTTTCTATGGCAAAATGAACTCCCTCATTTTGTTCCTTTTTAAATTAAATGTTTTAAGAGTTACCACTTTATTCCAATCAAGATGGCTTCAGGTGTGCCATACCTTTGTAATAAGTAGGACTGTTAGCACTCTAGTTGTTCTTTAGAACACTCTGGGACATTCTGTCATTGGGCTATAGTTGGGCTACATCTGGCTGATATTTGGGCTACATTTGTTTTTTTTGTCTCTGGTGGCCATTTTGGGCTACATTGGGCTACATTGGGCTACTTTGGGCTACATTGGGCTACATTTGGTCTCCAACATATATATAGCCCAATGTAGCCCAATATATATTTTTCAAAGTTAATTTTCGTAAAAACCACTGGAGCCTATATCTTGAGACATAGCAAAGGCACATCGGGCTACCAGTCCCTACAATTTTGCCAAGTTTGGTGTAGATCCATTCAGCCGTTCAGGCTAAAAGTGAGGCCAACCGCCCTATGGAAAATTGCATGGGAAAAACACGTTTTGGGACCCCCCTTTTTTCTCGGCCCCCCCTTGACGAAACCCCCCCCAAATTTTCAGGGGCTGCTCAGAAACAATATGTTCCATTTTCCTGAAAATTTCAGCCAATTCTGTCCTCAAACGCCAAAGTTATTCGACATAGAATTTTCAAAAATCCCATAGGAAAAAAATCCTAACTATATATACCTACTGGCTATCGCCAGTAGGTAATATATATATATATATATATATATATATATATATATATATATATATATATATATATTTTTTTTTTTAAATATTACATTTGGTGAGAAGTTGTGAAATATGAAGATTTGACCAGGGAGCAGTATGTGAAAATGGTGAAGCCGGGCTTAAAACCGGTTGTCCTGATTTTGAATTATACAATACAGGGCAATAATAGCAATTGTCAGGTGGGGGCACGGGGAGATTAAGTGGCTGGCTCACTAGCACTTTGAAGCAGCTGAAAGGAAGCATAAGGCAATCTATCATGCAGTAAATATATACATGTTGCCATTCAATTTGCTTCTGTGAAAAATATTTGTTTGCTTATAGCGCCGATTACCCCTGCGCTGTTCCTAGCCATACGTGTATTTGAGTGCTGTTGTTAACGGGGAGTAATGTAGGCAGGCATTCTGCCATGTTTTTGCAATTAGCCAGTCTTGGCTGACCCCTTTATGGGCCTGTATGCACAATTATGTGCACGGGCGTGTGCGCTGAAGGACATAGCCAATTGTTTTGTTCTGCTGGGATGTACAGTTGCCCAATCTTGGCGCCTGGTAGCTTCCATGTTTTGAGTCACCCTTGCCCAGGCAGTTTTGATTCTAATTTAAGAATATTCCGAACAAAAGTGCTTAAAAATAATTCGTCAAAAAATTTGGCAAACATGCAGTTTGGTCAAAGTTTGCTAGAACAAGCACTTAGTGCCACCAGCATGGTTTCTAAACACCACAAATAACTGGTATTAGTGCCTGTCTGTACACAAGTCTGCTCCAACCCAGGGCAGAGCAGGGCTGGCAGCCCTGTCAACCTTCCATTAAACCTTTTTTTTATTTTTTATCCTCATATTGCGATCGGTGTGATTTCGGAGTATCAGGTATCTGCCTCTAGTTTTTATCCGGTACTGCCCCTCGGTCTCTCTTGTTTGGGGAGTTTCATCATCCTCTTGATGATCTTTAGAGGAGTTTCCTTTGCCCGTTACATACCATTACCTCTGATTTTGGAACTGGGGGAGATAGTCGCTTTGACTACTCAACAAGTATCATACTTGTCTACCAAAGGGTGTATCGCTTTAATCATAGGACTGGTGATTGATCTTACTTAGGGTTTAAGAAATTTTCAAAACTTTCCCAGAACTTAAATCTCTTACATGTGTTTCCCTTCCTATTAAGTTTATTAATTCTTATGACCGAGTTTAACCAGTCTGCATGCATTGGACTGGTAGGTCCTATCCATTTAATACAAATTTCCCTCCTTGCAAGTACTATCAAAACAAAAAGAAGATTTTCTTGCCTTTTTGTGAGTCCCCCTCCGTTTACTGTGTCATCAATCCCAAACAGGGTAAGGGTGGTACTTACAGTTAGTTGCTTGGTCAGGATAGTGCTCAGGGTCTTACCAACTTCATCCCAGTATTCTTTCAATTGGGGGCAGTTTTTAAACATATGGATGTCATCTGCCTTTTCTTCTCCACATTTTGGGCATTTTTTTATTCCTGCGTTCTTAAACTTGGAAAGCTTTCTTGGTGTCCAGTAAGCCCGATGAATTGTGAAGAAATGGTTCCTTTTCAGAGCCGCAGATTTCAGAGTGGACCAGCATTTTTCCACTGATTTTTCCCAAATTAAGTCTAGGTCCGCTATTGGTAGATCTTTCCCCCATATTTGTACTTCTATGTTGGGGTTTATATCATTAGCATTTATCAGGGCCCAATACCATTTAGCTACTTCTTTTGGTACTTTTGCTGTTTTAAGCATTTCTTTTTCCATTTTTTCATTTCCATTGTTATTTTTTGGTAGTGTCTTAGACCAGCTTAGAATTTGCTAAAATTTAAATTTGGATAGTGTATTGTTTGTCAACTCTTGAAACTCTGACCATGATTTCAGATTGGATCCGTTCAGTATTTGCCCCCAATACTTTACGTTGGCTCTTTTTAGGGGAAGTACTAATGTGTCTTTAAAACATTCAGGGGTTCCTGGCGAACTCCATATAGGAGCCAATTTGCTATAGTACGAGATTTTCAGGATTCCCCTGATTTGTGACCACATCTTTGCTGCATCCCTTAAGATCTTTAGTTTTATTTTTTTAAAGTACTTGGGATGTCCGTACTTAAACAGGACATGATCTTCTGATTCCGTGATCGCTTTTAAGTACCTTGGGTAATTTTCGTGACTCGTTAGAAGTACTCTAATGTTCTTAAACTGAAAGGCTCTGCAATATTCCACCAAATCCGGGCTAGCCAGTCCTCCATATTTCTTCTCCCTCCTTAATTTCTTCCAAGAAATCCTCGTGCTTTTCGCAGCCCATATAAAACTTGTGATCTCTCTCTGTGCCTGGACTAATGCCTTTTTCTCAAACTCTAACGGTATCGCATTAAATAGAAATGTAAATTTTGGTATGATGGTCATCTTGACTATGTTTGATCTCCCAATCAGACTTAATGGTAAGGACGTCCATGTTTTGAGCAGTTTCCTTACCTCTCCGGCTACCTTGGTCAAGTTGCGTTGCGAGATCTTTTCTATGTCTTGATTCACTAGGATTCCTAGGTATCTGATTTCATTTTTTATGTTGTGACTTTTAAATCGGGTGTTCCAAGTCATAATCTCTGTTTTTGATTGGTTTACCAGGTATCCTGAAACTTTCCCAAATGCTTCTATTGTTTCTTCTATTATCTCTTTCGCTCTTAGGTAATCGTCCGTAAAAATCATTAAGTCATCCGCATATAAGGCGATTTTCTTCTCCCATGTATGATGCTTAAATGGAGTGATTTCTTTACTATTTCTTAGTTTGTTCGCTAGTGGTTCAATATACAAAATGAAGAGTAGAGGTGAAAGTGGGCAACCCTGCCTCGTTCCTCTGCTTATCCTTATATTTTCCGTAAGGTTGCCATTTATTAAAACCCTGGATCTTGGAGCTTTGTATATTTGCTTTACCATATTTATAAAAGTTAATCCAATGTTATTTTTGACCAAAACTTTCTCTAGGAAGGCCCAATTAACCCTGTCAAAAGCCTTTGCGGCATCGACAGTGAGTATAGTGAGTGGAGTTTTTTCGTTAATTGCGATATCTATTGCAGTTAAAAGTTGTTGTGTGATTTCATGCAGATTTCTCCCTTTGACGAAACCTTTTTGATCTTGATGCAGCAGCTTCGGCAATACTTTCCCTAATCGCGATGCCATGATTTTAGTAAAGATTTTATAATCTGCGTTCAGCAGTGATATCGGGCGGTATGATTCGCATCTGGCTGGGTCTTTTCCTGGTTTTAAAATAATTGTGATTATGACATCATTCCAAGAATCTGGTATGGCTTCGTGCTGTTTGAGAATTATATTGAATAATTCTGTAATATGTGGAAGTAGAGTATCTCTTAATGCTAGATATATTTCGTTCGGTAAAGCGTCCGGTCCCGCTGCTTTTCCTTTTTTTAGACTTTTGATGGCATCGGCCACTTCGCCTTCTTGGACTTCTTTGTTCAGATCTTCCTTTTCTTCCTCCGTAAGTTTTAGGAGTGGAGCATCTTCCAAGTAGGAATTAATCAGCTGATCTTGCGAGTTCGTATCTTCCGTATAGAGCTCTTTAAAGAATTTACAGAATTCTTGTCTAATGATGTTTTCATCGGAGTTTTGCCCTATTTGATCATCTTGGGTTATACTTCTCACTTTGTTTCTGACTAAGTCAGTTTTGAGTTTCCATGCCAGCCACTTTCCGCAGCCCTCACCATATTCATGCTTTGCTAGTTTGCTAGAATCCCATTTCTTTCTTAATCTTTCTTCCAAGACCTCTTTAATTTTATCTTCCTGATGCTGTTTTTGTAGGAGAAGTTCTTGTTTCCTGCCTTCTTCTCGTTCGTTGGAAATGGCGATGTCTAAAGAGTGAATGTTGTTTTCCAGATCTAAGATCTCTTGCTTTAATTGCTTGTTCTTGCGAGCCCCTAGACTCAGCAGTTTGCCTCTTAGAACAGCTTTGAAAGCATCCCATGTTATTTGTTTTGTGGTACCTATGGCATTTAATTCAAAGAAATTTTTTGTTTCAGTTTCCAGTTCACTTATTATATGTTCATCTTGTAGCAGGGTTCTCTGTACTGTGAATCTTCTTTCCATTTCTTTTGCTGTGACCTGTAGTTGTATTTGCACAGCCGAATGGTCGGATAGAAGAGCTGGTAGGTGTGATACTTTTTTGATGTTCTCTGTCAGTTCGCTGCTGATCAAAAAATAGTCAATATTTGACCTATGCCCTAGTTTTTTATTATGCAGGGTAAAAGGATGCATTTTTTCTCCTTTTTTTCTCCAAATGTCGACTAGGTCGAGATCTTTTTTATAAATCCCAATCCACTCTCTCATTTTTTTCAAGTTGGCCTGTCTCCCAGGTGGTGATCTGTCTAGACTTGTATCCATCACTAGGTTAAAGTCACCGCCCAATATTATGGGAGAAGTGGCTAAAAGTAGCTGCGAATACAGTTTTTTCAGAGGGTCAGCGTCATCGAGGTTAGGTCCATAATATCCTGCAATCGTAAGGGGAGTATTACCAATTTTTATGCTGGCTGTAGCCCATCTGCCTTTACTATCTACTTCTGTGGAGGTTACAACTGCTTTTAGTGATTTTTTGAAAATTATCGCAATTCCCTTGATATTGCAGTGTTGTGTGGTGCATACATAAGAATCTATACACCATACGTTCTTAATTATTTGATCCCATTCTTCTTTCAAAAGGTGGGTCTCTTGCAATATTATGATTTCACTTTCTGCTGTTCTGATGTATTCCAGGATTTGTTCCTCCTACTCTTTGTCCTCAGGCCATTTACATTCCACGATAATATTTTAACGACTCTACTTGCGCTTCCCATTGTTTCTATTCATGTTTTTAACACACTTCAGCACCGGCATTACCTTTTTATTTCTGAAATGTAACTCCATTTTGTCCTTGCCTGTACTCTCGCAAATGAGGAATTTTTTATTTTTATCCCTATTTTGCTCCCCACCCTTTATCGTGTGATTTTTTTGTTTTCTTGATTGTGATTTAACGTTGCCCTCCCCGGGGAAGCCTCCATCTTCTTTTCCTTTGGTTATCTTTGTAACCCTTTTGGCTTTCCGTCCCCGTGATTCTTTCTTTATACAAAAAAAAGTTGTTTTTTTTTTTGATTGCCAAGCACCTTCTAGTTTTAAGCTTAAAACTTAATTAAGTTTTGCTTATGTGTCTTTTTCCATTGAGGTTTGTTATGTAGACTAGGTCTTTTAAGTGAGTTCATTTATTTCTGTGGTTCCTCCGACTGCATTTGATCTCTCATTAGATCTATGAGGGCTTTCACTTCTTCTGGCTCTTTTATGTTTCGCATTTTATTACGCCACATTATACGGAGTGAAGGTGGAAATTTCATCTGTACCGTGGCTCCTAGACCTTGGAGGTCTGACATTAGATTTCCCAGTTCCCACTGCCTGGTCTGGGAGGCCTTAGACATGTCGGACCTTATTCTAAAAGTCCAACTGTCTTTGTTGTAGGTTCCCTTTTTCAGCGCCTCTCCCAAGATCTTGTCCTTCAGCACATATGTTTTAAAGTTAACTAAAATCTTCCTTGGGGTTTTCCTTTCCTTGTTCTTTCCAAAGGGATCCCTATGTACTCTTTGTATGTCTTCTTCCAGAGTTGTTTTGTCTGCCCATGGGAAGTTTTCTGCCAATAATGCTACTACAAACATCTTAATGTCTTGACCCTCCTGGTTTTCGGGAACATTCAAGATGCTGATATTGTTTTTTCTCGCCTGGTTTTCTAAGGACTCCATCTTTTCTTTCATACTTTTGTTTTCTAACCTTAGGGAGTTTATTTCTTGCCTGTTCTTTCCTACCCTTTTGTCCAGGGCAACGACTTCACTCTCTATTGCCGTAACTCTATCTCCCAGGGCGTTCAACTTATTGTCCAGTTTTTCACACACTTCCTGGATTTTATCTTGTTTTGCTTCTGATATCGAGAATTTCTCTTTCATTTCTGCCCATATCTTCTCAAGGAGCACGTCTGTATGATTTTTCGAAGTTTCTTTGGGACTTCCTAGTGATCTTACATCATTCTCTCCCTCATTCTCGTTCTCTGTGGGCTTGTATGCTGCTTCAACAGAAGGCTCCACACCCCCTTCCGCCATGTGTGTCTTCTGGACCTCGGCTCCTTCTGCTGTTTCAATTCCCTTGTTAGATTTCCACATGTCTTCCAAACCCCTTGTTTCTAATTTGGTCTTCTTTTTATTATTGTTTTTTTTCCCTCTCTTCGCGCCGCCCGAAGCTATTTTGTCAGTTAGAATGGGTGTCTGAGGATTTGTTTTTTGCAAAGAAGACGTATTCGTGTGTTTGATGGTCTCCTCTCTTTCTCCCCTCAGAGTTTCCGGAGGGGACTGTTCCTGAACGAGAGTGATGTCATTTGAGATGTCATCAGTGATGTCACTGACCATGTCATGAATGATCTAATATGTGACATCATCAGCAGTGGATTGCGGGTGTGCGAAATATAGTTAGTACAACTAACTATATAGGAGCAATTTAAATGGTTTTGTATGAGTGAAATGTCCAGCTAACTATAACACCCCTAAAACTGATAGTTTTTTGAGTGAATTTCAAAGGTTTTTTAAAAGCTAATTCCTAACTATATAATGCCTGAAACCTATGGTTTTTTCAGTGAATTTCAAAGGTTTTTTAAATGCTAATTCCTAACTATATAAGGCCTGAAACCTATGGCTTTTTCAGTGAATTTGCAAGGTTTTTTAAATGCTAATTCCTAACTATATAAGGCCTGAAACCTATGGTTTTTTCAGTGAATTTCAAAGGTTTTTTAAGTGCTAATTCCTAACTATATAAGGCCTGAAACCTATGGTTTTTTCAGTGAATTCGCAAGGTTTTTTAAATGCTAATTCCTAACTATATAAGGCCTGAAACCTATGTTTTTTTCAGTGAATTTCTAACGTTTTTAAAATGCTAAATCCTAACTATATAAGGCCTGAAACCTATGTTTTTGTCAGTGAATTCGCAAGGTTTTTTAAATTCTAATTCTATTAGTGGATAACGTTTTTATATGTTCAAACGTTTTTTTAATGCTAATTCCTAACTATATAAGGCCTGAAACCTATGGTTTTTTCAGTGAATTTCAAAGGTTTTTTAAATGCTAATTCCTAACTATATAAGGCCTGAAACCTATGGTTTTTTCAGTGAATTCGCAAGGATTTTTAAATGCTAATTCCTAACTATATAAGGCCTGAAACCTATGTTTTTTCACTGAATTTCTAACGTTTTTTAAATGCTAAATCTTAACTATATAAGGCCTGAAACCTATGTTTTTGTCAGTGAATTCGCAAGGTTTTTAAAATTCTTATTCTATTAGTGGATAACGTTTTTATATATTCAAACGTTTTTTTAATGCTAATTCCTAACTATATAAGGCGTGAAACCTATGTTTTTTTCAGTGAATTTCAAAGGTTTTTTAAATGCTAATTCTAATAGCGGAGAACGTTTAAATATATTAATATCCTAGTGGGACCACCTGAGCAGCCCTAGGGGGTCAGGGTGTTTCTACCCTGCCCCCTTTTTGTGTTCTACACGTTTGTTTTTCTGCTTTCTTGTGTCTCAGTCTACTAAGACCCAAGATGGAAGCCAACACTTCCTGGTTAGAAGTGTTGACAGCCAATGAGCATGCAGCTTTCTCGGGAAGGCATGCTGATTGGCTGTCACTGTCTGTCAACACTAGCACAAAATGGATGCCAACACCTCCTGGTTAGAAGTGTTGACAGCCAATGACCATGCAGCTTTCTCGGGAAGGCATGCTGATTGGCTGCCACTGTCTGTCAACACTCCAAACCAGGAAATGGTGGCAGCCATCTTGTGCCTTGTTAGAACCAAGTGGCTAGTCAGGTATGTTTTGTAATAAGTTAGGACACACACAGCCAGTTTGTGCTGCGTAAACCACAAGTTTTGTATTACAAAAGATTTATTTTCATTTTTGATAAAATTTCATAGATTTATCCATATGTCTTCAAAGGAAACATTTTGTCAAAACAGTCGAATCAAAAACAGACAATTATGTGCGCAATATATACATGTGTAAAAAATGTTCACAATGGATACTCAAAATTCACGACACCAACATACAACTTATTACATAGTTGTTACATATAAAACAAATTGAAACAGAGGAATGGTACGCGTACGGGTAAGCTTAGGGGTAAGCTTAGAGTGAGCTGCTATAGATATATATGTGTTTTTGAAGTTAATTTTCATAAAAACCACTGGAGCAATTTTCACCAAACATAGCAAAGGCACATCTGCGTGTCAGTCCCTACAATTTTGCCAAGTTTGGCGTAATTCCGTTCAGCGGTTCGGGCTGTAGACTTGTCAGACCGTCCTATGGAAATTAACATGGGGAAAACATGTTTTGGGACCCCCCTTTTTTCTCGGCCCCCACTTCACGAATCCCCCCGAAACTTTCAGGGAAGGAGCGCAGCGGAGCTGGCCAAAACTTTTGAAAATTACACGCAAATTCCGCAACCGGTGCCAAAGTTATTCCCAATAGAATGTTGGGGATTTCCTATGGTAGCCAATCCTAACTATATATACCTACTGGCTATCGCCAGTAGGTAATATATATATACATATATATGTCCACACTCACAGGAACCCCTTTGAAATAGAGCCACACGAGGGTAAGTATAAGGTCCACTTTTATTGAAAGGCAGCCCGCCAGCAGGGACCATCAGGGCACCAATAATCGAAAGTCAAAAATCAACGCCAGACGCGTTTCAGGAGTGATCCTTTCTTCAGTGGCGTTTTTTGCAAAGATGGCTGGAAGCGCTTATAAAGACACACACGATAATTGTATCACCCGCCCATAAGGTGTGGCCTCTTGCAAGGAATTATGGGTGATGTAGTGTTTTCCCCAGTGGGCGCGCCTCCAAACAACTTGAAATCACAGCCTTTTCAAATTTGCAAATGTCCATGGCGGAGCCTGCCCCGCTTTATGTGCTGTTGACCGGAACCTTCGAACTGGCTTCCCCCTGCACGGGCTCCAGTTTGCCCTAGTTCCAACAATGGCAGCAACGCTGTGATGCCGCCATCGACCCGCCAAACGTGAATGAGTGGCTGAGTGAGTGTCTGGATTGATGATTTGGTGGGTATGGGACTGACTAAATAAGTGAGTGCTAGAACATGTCTTAGTGTATGCATGGGTGAATGACTAATCTGTGTCAATGTCCGTATCAGTCTGTCAGTAGTGTGTAAGTGGCTGCATGTTTTGGTGAGTGGCTACATGAGTGTCAATAGGGGTTAATGATTGGGTGCCTGAGTTTCTGTGTGGGTGGATGGGGGGTGTGTGACTCACTGCATGGATGTGTGAGGGGTGAATCACTGGGTAATGGGTTCATGAGTGAGTGTTCAAGAGTGAGTGGATATCTCAGTGGTATATGTGTGAGTAACTACATATGGGAAAGGCAGTATATGTAAGTGCTGGAGTATATAAGTGACTATATGTGAAAGTGAGGATTGTGACAGTGACTGTTTGGATGAGTGTGTGCTTGAGTCAGTGATTGATAAGATAGTAAGTATGTATTAGTATCTGTATGAATAAGTGAGGTGGTGTGTGTATAACTGTGTAGGTGAGTTAACGGCAATGTGATTAATTCTTTGCCTGACCGACTAGGTGTATCATTAACTCTATAAGTGAGAGGCAGTGTGTGTGTGTCTGTATGGGTATATGATTGCATATATCAGTGGCTGTATAGATGAGTGACTGCATGAATGAGCGACTGTATGGGTGAGTGAGTGGATGTGTGTGCATCTATAAATCAGTGAGTGGGTATGTACTAATTGGTATTGGTGTGTGGATGGTTTCAAGAATGGTGGTCTGTATTTTAGAGTGAGTGTATCAAAGATTATATTAGGGTGTAAAGAGGTGCATCACATATTATACATGGTCAGTGACATCACTGATGACATCACTGATGACATCTCAAATGACATCACTGATGACATCACTGATGACATCATTCATGTGACAATCAAATACACCTCATCACACACTAGTATAATCTTTCATCACTCAATGTTGAATAGAAAGTGCCATATTTAAAACCATTGACACACCAATAGAAATTTCTAAACACCCACTCAGTTATTCATAGAACTATACACACATCAAATCACTTACCTATAGATTCAGTGTTATATGCAGTGAATAATCAACAGAACACTATCAAATATACTTATACGCCTATTTCAACATTACATACCAGCACTATTTGTATTCACTTATAAAGACTGACTTATGCAAACAATTGATTATACTTACATTTACTCACCTACACACTTATACAAACACCACTTCATCTCTTTATATAGATAGTAACTCACACTTAGTGTGTTATGAAATCACTATTAAAAGTATACAGTTATCCATATAGTGACTCATACAATCCCTAAGTCTTAGGCACACTTAATTAGATATAACTGTGACATACACTGCCTTTTTTTTTCAAGTTTAATGGAGATGTACCATTGAGAGAATTATTTCATCACCACCACACCCATAAACATATACACTCACTGAAAGAACTGTTATAACATGTAGTCTTAACCTCATATACCTACTGAATTAACTATTCACACATTTTTTGGCAATCACACCCCCCCACCAAACCACATAGACATTAATTTACCCATACAAATACTCAGTTAAGAAATCATTAACAAATATTGTGGAGAAGTGTGGCTCACCGGTTAGAAGCGGCAGACCCTGAAGCAGAGATCGGCCTGGGACCAGGGTTCAATTCCCGACGCGGCAGGGTCTTGGGTCAATGTCCGCGGACTCTATAATTCTCGCTTAGGTGCCTAAGCTAACCATGGGTCCCACTCTGCAACTCTGGGCAATAGCTTGCTTAATCTCCACAACGGCCCCAGCAACGCCGGGGATGCCTGGCTTCACCTTGGGGTGCCCTCTCACAGGGAAAGCCAGGACGGGTTCCCCAGCGGTATACAGCGCCAGGACGCCACGTAACGAGGTAACAGTGCGCTTTACAAGTATACATACATTACATTACATTACATATAGTCTTTAACATAGCAATTAAGACAAAGCAATAAAGACTTTCACACAGTTTAGTAACTACACATTATATATAGTGAGACTCTACAAATTAGTCAAGGAAACAATCAATGACACTGTTACTAAATCCACCATCCACACATTTATATTTATATATCCACTCATTCTTCAATGCAAAGTAGTGTATATATAATACATATACATATTTAAATATCAAAGCAAACCACATTCACTGGATGATGTCATCAGTGATGTCATCAGTGATGTCATTTGAGATGTCATCAGTGATGTCATCAGTGATGTCACTGACCATGTCATCAATGATGTAATATGTGACATCATCAGCAGTGGATTGCGGGCGCGTGAGTTATAGTGAGTACAACTAACTATAACGGGGGAATTTCAATGGTTTTGTATGAGTAAAACGTCCAGCTAACTATAACTGGTGTGAAACCTATGGTTTTTTCAGTGAATTTCAAAGGTTTTTTAAATGCTAATTCCTAACTATAACGAGTGGAATTTTGGAATTTAATCATTATTGTTTAGTTAATTAAAACCATAACAATTTGATTTACATCACACAACCGTTATTAAAATGTTTAAGATTCTCTTTAAAAAGGAGAAAGAACATTTAGTAAGAACAAGAGTTAAAACTAGATTATTTTCCTTCAGAACGAGATAAAAACAGTCAGGCAAAGAGTGATTCATTAACAGTTAAAATCTTCCTATTATTTTAGACGTTTCTCGAATGCCTGCAAGAACTTAACCAGCTTGCAATGTATTTGAGGGGCAGTCGCATTCAAGCCTCCAATAATGGCGGATCTGCATGTTCGTAGCCTCTCAATCCTAAAGATATGCTTTAAAAAATATGTCCGTTCCTTGGTCATCATCTTACAGTGACAAATTATATGTATTAGATCTTCTTTGGGGTTACCACATAGTCAACATGTAACGGCAGAGTGCTGTTTCCAAGTTGGTTCCTCAGCCAGGGTTGGAAATTTACCAAATCTCAATGCCATCAGCTTTTTCTTAATAAAAATGGAATATGTTGTTTCCAAATAAAATGCTGGCGATAGTGATTTATAACCATTGATCACAGCCCAAGAATGAGAACGATGGGAAAAAGTTTCTTTGTCCGTAACCAATGAGTGACATTTGGCCACTTTATTTAGAGCCTGTTTAAATGCTGGGAATGGCAGATTTTTATCCCAAAGATTTGTTAAACATGTGACCTCCAAAGCATATATAAGGAATTGATTTGCTTTTGATTTTTTGTGTGAATTCAACTCTTGCCATAGGTAGGTATTAAGATTATTGTCGGTTGCTTTTTGCTTAATCTGGTACCACACCTTAATGTATGAATATAGTCTGCCCAGTCTTTCATTTTTTAAGCCAAATTCAAGTCGCATTTGCGCTGGTGAGGACATGATGGGTAATCGAAGAACTTTTTTATAAATTTTAGTTATCAAACTATTTAATAGGTCGGCGTCCTTTCCATGCATTGCCACACTTGCATATGTCAGGGTGGGAAGAACCTTGTTCGCCATAACGAATGTGAAACCTATAGGGTCTTATTTACGAGCCCCTTGTGCCTCCGGAACGTCACTTTTTGTGACGTTCCAGTGGCGCAGAAGACTGAGTGATATTTATCAGGCAGGACTAAGCCACTTTTTTGTGGCCAATCCTGCCTGATAAATATCAGTCCCTTTAACGCAGTGTCCTGCGTTAAAGGGGCATGCAATGGGTGTTGCTGGGGGCGTTCCCAGCAGCATCCATGGACTTGAGTAATTTATAGCATCCTCAAAGTCAGTCTTTCAAAAATTCCAAAGTATAGGACATGATAATCCCAATCCAAATGTTTCTCAAGAAAAATCATAAACTGTGTTCGTGGGTCATATCTGCCCAAACGCCGATATTCAGAACGATTGAAAATTACTTTTCTTGAGAAACATTTGGATTTGGATCATGTCCTATACTTTGGGATTTTTGAAAGACTGACTTTGAGGATGTTATAAATTACTCAAGTCTGCCCGAATTGTGTGGGTAAAATTGATACCTAGTCACTTTGAATAAGAATGTACTTACGACTCGTCTAACATTTGGAGAAATATCTAGTTATATGACAACAGGATACCGACATAACTTGAAGGAAATAAGAACGCCCTGAAGAAGTTCTGTTGTACAGAACGAAACGCGTCGACTGGCTGTGGTACATAAACTTAAGGAAAATAAAAGCATTTGAATATACACCAAGATTCAGCGCTTCAATAAGAACTCTAAGTGATATGATTTGATTGGACTTGTTGTGCAAGTGCTGCTGTGCCAAACTTTGGAATATTCTCCACTACTCTCTTCTACTCACTCTCTACTACTCCACAACTCTCTAATACTCACTCTCTAATACTCATTCTCTACTACTCTACTACTCTCTACTACTCTCTCTCTACTACTCACTCCCTACTACCCACTATCTACTACTCTCTACTACTCACTATCTACTACTCTCTCTCTACTTCTCACTCTATACTACTCACTCTCTCCTACTCTCTACTACTCACTCTCTACTTCTCACTCTCTACTACTCTCTACTTCTCACTCTCTACTACTCTCTACTACTCACTCTCTGCTACTCTCTCTACTGCTCTCTACTACTGTCTATTACTCACTCTCTACTCTCTATTACTCACTCTCTACTCTCTACCTCTCTCTACTTCTCTCTACTTCTCTCTCTACTAGTCTCTACCTCTCTACCTCTACCTCTCTACCTCTACCTCTCTACCTCTACCTCTCTACCTCTCTCTACACGCACACATATACACATATATATGCATATATATGAATATGCAGTAATATATATGTATGTGTATATATATATATATACACATACATATATAAACATATATAATCTGCATATCTATATAAATGCATGCATACATATACATATATGCATACATATGCATGTTATTTACATGAAAGTTTGAAAAACACTAATAAAAGCAAAGCTAAAAAGCCACCTCATTACAAACAGAATGGCTTTAACTTAAACGAGGGCGAGATCTATTGCATTTTCAATGCTTGTTTACTTTGGTTCCATCAAGAAGGCATTCAGATGTGTCACACATTTGCCATGAATTTTTTAATGTTAGCACTCTAGTTGCTCATTAGATCACTGTAGTAAAGCTACTGCTCACCAGGGAAGTCTGCTGTTGGTATTCAAAGTGCATGTTTCAGTCTGCATGTCTGAATTTTTTTAATGAAATAGAAGAGGATTTGAGAAGTCAAAATGTGCCCTAATTTTTCTTTCTTCGGCACTAATCATAATTTCTATGGCACAATCAACCCCCTCATTTTGTTCCTTTTTAAATTAAATGTTTTCAGACTTACCACTTCATTCCAATCAAGATGGCTTCTGGTGTGCCATACTTTTGTCATAAGTAAGACTGTTAGCGCTCTAGTTGTTCTTTAGAACACTCTGGGACATTCTGTCATTGGGCTATACTTGGGCTACATCTGGGTGATATTTGGGCCACATTTGGGCTCTTTTGTCTCTGGTGGCCATCTTGGGAGACTGCATGTCAGAATTTTTTTAATGAAATAGAAGAGGATTTGAGAAGTCACTCAAAATGTGCCCTAATTTTTCTTTCTGAAGCACTAATCATACTTTCTATGGCAAAATGAACCCCCTCATTTTGTTCCTTTTTAAATTAAATGTTTTCAGACTTACCACTTAATTCCAATCAAGATGGCTTCTGGTGTGCCATACTTTTGTCATTAGTAAGACTGTTAGCGCTCTGGTTGTTCTTTAGAACACTCTGGGACATTCTGTCATTGGGCTATACTTGGGCTACATCTGGGTGATATTTGGGCTACATTTGGGCTCTTTTGTCTCTGGTGGCCATCTTGGGAGACTGCATGTCAGATTTTTTTAATGGATAGAAGAGGATTTGAGAAGTCACTCAAAATGTGTCCTAATTTTTCTTTCTGCAGCACTAATCATACTTTCTGTGGCAAAATATACCTCCTCATTTTGTTCCTTTTTAAATTAAATGTTTTAAGAGTTACCACTTTATTCCAATCAAGATGGCTTCAGGTGTGCCATACCTTTGTAATAAGTAGGACTGTTAGCGCTCTAGTTGTTCTATAGAACAATCTGGGAAGCTGCAGTAGAACACAAAGGAATCAACTGACAGTCTCTGTCTTGTTGGATGTACATGTTTTACTGAGAATGTTAGACTTCATTCTCACATGACTGAGAAAGATAATGTGAATTTACAGAAAATATGCTTTCAGTTTAGCTTATAGATCCCCTTCCAAACCACTGTGGGAAAAGCATGAGATAATAGTTTTCTTTCAAACATGATTCAGGATATCCCAGCAGAAGGCTTTTTCACATGGTAAAATCACCTTAGAACACACCACACTTCCTAAAATGAGTATGGTACCATCAACAAATGATTTATAATGTAACTAAAGTCCTAAAACCTTCTATTAACTGCAATGCTTTTTAATGAGGTGCTATCATGTATATTGGTCCCAAGATGGCTGCCAACACTTCTTGGATGAAGTGCTGACAGCCAATCAGATCTCACGATGAGATGTGTGGTTAGGCTCCGCCCAGATATATACATTTTTTCACATTTGATTTTCTCAACAACTACTGGAGGGATTTACACCATTTAAGCAAAAGTGTGATCTACGAATCAGACTCTACCATTTTGCCAAATTTCTTTTAATTCCATTCAGCCGTTCGGGCTGTAGCCGTGTCTAATCGTCCTATGGAAATTAACATGGGGAAAACACGTTTTGGGACCCCCCTTTTTTCTCAGCCCCCACTTCACGAATCCCCCCAAAACTTTTAGGGAAGGAGCGGAGTGGAGCGGGCCATCTTCTTTGAGAAATTCGCGAAGATTCATCAACCGGCGCCAAAGTTATTCCCAATAGAATGTTGCGGATTTCCTATGGAAACTAGGTCCTAACTATATATATATATATATATATATATATATATATATATATATATAACCTACTGGCGGTCGCCAGTAGGTATATATAGTTAGGATTTTTTCTCTATGGGATTTTTGAAAATTCTATGTCTAATAACTTTGGCGTTTGTGGACGGAATTGGCAGAAATTTTCAGGAAAATGGAACATTTTGTTTCTGAGCAGCCCCTGGAAATTTGGGGGGGGTTCGTCAAGGGGGGGCCGAGAAAAAAGGGGGGTCCCAAAACGCGTTTTTCCAATGTTAATTTCCATAGGGCGGTTGGCCTCACTTTTAGCCCGAACGGCTGAATGGATTTGCACGAAACTTGGCAAAATTGTAGGGACTGGTAGCCCGATGTGCCTTTGCTAGGTCTCAATATATGTGCTCCAGTGGATTTTGAGAAATTAACGTTCAAAAAAAGATATATATCTGTAACAGCGGACCGGGCAGCGCTCCGGTTCGCGTACTTTTCGCGTTACGGAGCTTTGTGAAGCGAAGCTGATTGGTTCTCCGGCGTCTGTAAACATTCCAAACAGTCCGTAGCGGCCGCCATCTTGTCTCTCGGTAGGATCGAGAGACAAGAGGAGGCCAAAGCGAAGGGGCAAATGACCATAAGGGGGCATAGTAGATCCTCCCTGACCCCCTAGGTTTGATGTACAGGTTTTAAAAGGGCCCCGCGGGGCAAAAAAAAAAAAATAATAATAATAATCGAACGGCTGAATGGATTTGCACGAAACTTGGCAAAATTGTAGGTACTGGTAGCCCGATGTGCCTTTGCTATGTCTCAATATATGTGCTCCAGTGGATTTTGAGAAATTAACGTTCAAAAAAAGATATAATATCTGTGACAGCGGACCGGGCAGCGCTCCGCTTCGTGTACTTTTCGCGTTACGGAGCTTTGTGAAGCGAAGCTGATTGGTTCTCCGGCGTCTGTAAACATTCCAAACAGTCCGTAGCGGCCGCCATCTTGTCTCTCGGTAGGATCGAGAGACAAGAGGAGGCCAAAGCGAAGGGGCAAATGACCATAAGGGGGCATAGTAGATCCTCCCTGACCCCCTAGGTTTGATGTACCATTTTGCCAAGTTTGGTGTAATTCCGTTCAGCCATTCAGGCTGTAGACGTATCTAAATGTGCTATGGAAAATTGCATGGGGAAAACACATTTGAAAGTGTTGAAATTTAGAACCAATTAAAATGTTACTTTGGTTTTGTATTTGTGTGTGATGAAAGTTAATTGGTTATGTATATATCTAAAATGAGAGGAAACCACAGCCATTTTGTGATACTACTGTCTGAGGTACATTTGTGAGGAATTTTTGGTGCTCAATTTCTGGTGTTTGATTTACACAGTACTAACGCTTCTCCTACTTTCAAAAAGGTGAGTTGTTAATTTGTAAGGGGAACTATGTTGTACACTTTAAGATAATTTGAAAAATGTTTTCTGTTATTTATTTACACTCCTTCTGTTATACTAAATGCTTGATAAAGTTAGTTTTATATTATGTATTACTAAAAACGATAAATGAAAGTGATTATTTTTTTCTGCAATTTACAGCAAGAAATTTCAAAATAAAATGGATCACAATGAAGAGACCGTGGCAATTTCTTTTGAATTATCCACTACATTTATTGAAATTGACAGCACCAATAATGAAATATTCTCACAAGGAGGAGATGACTTGAATGATTTTTTTGATCAATCTCTTGACGGCGAATTTATCGAATGTTTGGAGACCATAGAGTTACAAGAATCATCATTGCAGACTTTTCATGAGGAGATTCCTGATGAGATGATTGAAGAGGAAATTCCTGATGAGGACATGTTACTAGTTCTTTCAAATTATGAAAATTCAGAAGAATAAATTTATATTTAGAAATCAAAAATTGTTTGAGACATTATTCATTTTTATTTTTAATTTATGAGGTTGTAGCGAAGTGATTGTAATATAAAATGAGACTTATAGTATAGAGTGCAACATTTTTATGTTACATAGTAAGTTTACTCATATTTACTTCCCTTCTCCCACTATATTATCTCCAATGTGTATTTGACATCTCTTCTTCATCTCCGGCCTCCTTTCTCTCACTGTCTGTCTCTGATGCATCCTATCGCTGCCATTTTGTGTAATTACAGAAGAGAGTAAAATAAAATAGTTCAGAACGTGAAAAGGGGGCAAAGTAGAGTACCCCTCACCCCCTAGGCCATCTCAGGCAGTCCCAAAAGGATCAGTTCCTGCTTTCCTGAGAGATTATGGTATGAGTTCCATATACCACAATAACTTGCATTACAACATGCAAGATATCTACAGAGGACACGGTGTACATTTCTCAGATGATGGGAACAGAGTCTTTCTCTTGAATTTTAGACTCTGCATCGGTACCTACTTGTAGGTACTTAAATCACCCACATAACACAACAGCTCTTTTTAGAGCTAGCCTACCTCTAAGCACTCCAAATTCTTATTTTACACTATTTTCTTTCACTGTTTTTCCCTGTGCTACGCTCAGGGTACGCGTACCTGGAAGCGTACATGGGAACGCACCCAGCGCTTACCCCGCGAAAATTTTAAAATAAATAAATAGTTTTTTTGCCCTTCAGGGTCCTTCTAGGCCCCCCTCAGAAAATCTAGGGGGTCAGGGGGGTCTACCCTGCCCCCTTTTAATCATTTCCCCCCATTTATTTTCACCTCTTGTGTCTCGATTCTACCGAGACACAAGATAGCGGACTCTCCGGACTGTTTAGAATGTTGACAGACACCCAAGAGCCAATCAGCTTTCCCCTCGCGCACTTCCGTGGCGAGCAGGGTGCGCTCCCCGGTACGCGTACCGGTAAGCGCTAGAAGCGCGCATATAGATATATATGTGTTTTGGAAGTTAATTTAAAAAAAAAAAACACTGGAGCAATTTTCACCAAATATAGAAAAGGCACTTCTGCGTACCAGTCCCTACAATTTTGCAAAGTTTGGTCTAATTCCGTTCAGCGGTTCGGGCTGTAGCCTTGTCTATTCGTCCTAAGGAAATTAACATGGGGGAAACATGTTTTGGGACCCCCCTTTTTTCTCGGCCCCCACTTCACGAATCCCCCCGAACCTTTCAGGGAAGGAGCAGAGCGGAGCTGGCCTTAATTTTGGAAAGTTACAGGCAGATCCCTCAATCTGCACCAAAGTTATTCCCAATAGAATGTTGCGGATTTCCTATGGAAAACAATCCTAACTATAACTACCTACTGGCGACCGCCAGTAGGTAATTACCTACTGGCGGTCGCCAGTAGTTACCTACTGGCGGTCGCCAGTAGGTATATATAGTTAGGATTTTTTCTCTATGGGATTTTTGAAAATTCTATGTCTAATAACTTTGGCGTTTGTGGACGGAATTGGCAGAAATTTTCAGGAAAATGGAACATTTTGTTTCTGAGCAGCCCCTGGAAATTTGGGGGGGGTTCATCAAGGGGGGGCCGAGAAAAAAGGGGGGTCCCAAAACGCGTTTTTCCAATGTTAATTTCCATAGGGCGGTTGGCCTCACTTTTAGCCCGAACGGCTGAATGGATTTGCACGAAACTTGGCAAAATTGTAGGGACTGGTAGCCCGATGTGCCTTTGCTAGGTCTCAATATATGTGCTCCAGTGGATTTTGAGAAATTAACGTTCAAAAAAAGATATATATCTGTAACAGCGGACCGGATGGTTCTCCGGCGTCTGTAAACATTCCAAACAGTCCGTAGCGGCCGCCATCTTGTCTCTCGGTAGGATCGAGAGACAAGAGGAGGCCAAAGCGAAGGGGCAAATGACCATAAGGGGGCATAGTAGATCCTCCCTGACCCCCTAGGTTTGATGTGGAGGTTTTAAAAGGGCCCCGCGGGACAAAAAAAAAAATAATAATAATAATCGAACGGCTGAATGGATTTGCACGAAACTTGGCAAAATTGTAGGTACTGGTAGCCCGATGTGCCTTTGCTATGTCTCAATATATGTGCTCCAGTGGATTTTGAGAAATTAACGTTCAAAAAAAGATATATATCTGTGACAGCGGACCGGGCAGCGCTCCGCTTCGCGTACTTTTCGCGTTACGGAGCTTTGTGAAGCGAAGCTGATTGGTTCTCCGGCGTCTGTAAACATTCCAAACAGTCCGTAGCGGCCGCCATCTTGTCTCTCGGTAGGATCGAGAGACAAGAGGAGGCCAAAGCGAAGGGGCAAATGACCATAAGGGGGCATAGTAGATCCTCCCTGACCCCCTAGGTTTGATGTGGAGGTTTTAAAAGGGCCCCGCGGGCCTGGGGAGCGTACTACAAGGAAACAAGAATGATTGACTTTTAACTTATTGTATGTTTATAGACTTTTTTTTTTCTTTTTTTTCTGCTGAGTGACGTCTCGGCCTATCTCCACGGGATGCAGTCCCTACCATCTCGGCGTTTAAGTCCAGGGGGACCGGTAGTGTGGTAGAGATAACGTCTGTTAACGTTCGATTCGAAGGAAATCAGGAAGTGTTGATAAACATTGTCTGCGCCATCTTGCCTTTTTTCAAATGCCACACTTTTGTCGTGCACGGCAGCCATTTTAGATGCCTTGACCAGACCCACTCTCTGCACGCTGTAGATCCTTAGCATGGCTCCCCACCCTCGCAAGCATCTCCCCCAGGCACTGGTCACCCCCGCTCTCTGTCTTACGCATGGGCAATAAACCTCCCCCCATCTGCGCTGCTCTTCCCTGAGAATCACACCCTGTGCCTGTCCGACACCTCCCTTTCGCCCTATTCACTACCGCACCCTCTGACACTCCTCTTCCTCTGTGTCCGATTGTCCAGGCCGGTCCCAGGCTATCAGCTAGCCCTGCAGATGTAGTTTATGGCCCCAGCTGTAAAGAATCACCCCTCTTCAAAGCAGTTATAGTAGATCAAGGCCCACACCCGATGAGATCCGTCACACCACACGCGTTCCTACTATCTGAAAACCATTCTGTATTGTGATTGGGGAGGGGACCGAGCCTGAAGCGGAAGATTCCAGGGATGCATCTTTGTACATCAAAGTTTTTACAATTATGTGTCACATTAAAAATATATAGCACTCCAACAAAGTAGTAGGATTATAAAACTTTAATAACTTATAAATATATACAACAAAACAAAAACAGTAAAAACATTTAAACATTTTTAGGGAAAAAGAAGGAAGTAGCGGTCGGTTGTGCGAATAGTCCCAACGCAGCACAACGTCCAGATTTCTGGACGGCACCCAGGTGATGTTGCCTGGGTGCCGCACTGATTTCGGTATCCGGCGTGGGGCGTCGCGGGGGGTGGGTCATCAGTAGCGGTCTGTTGTGCGAATAGTTCCAAGGCAGCAGAACGATGGCACCAAGGTGATGTCCAGTAAGTTGCCGCCCTCCCAATAACGGCGTGGGGCGCCCCGGGGGGGGGGGGGTGAGGCGGCATGAACGGGCCTCCCCAGGTGGAGGCTCGTCTGCTGTAGTGGGGCGCCCCTTTACCGTTTCAGTTGCCATTCCGTTCGCTTTTGGTCCACTGTGTCAAAATCCGCCATTCAGCTGAGTTGCGCCCACTCTTGCGGTGCAGCGATAGGCGGCTGCCACAGGACTCTCAAAATGGCGGCAGGCTCTTTCCTTTTTGGGCCTGGTCCACTGAAATGGCCCTGGGACACCTTGGAAATCGGACGCTAGTCTGCTAGGTCTTGGACCCCATTCTCGAAAGCGTTCCCTCAGCCTTGAGGATTGTACAAAAGTCTTGGGGGCCCCCGACTCCTGCAGGCTTCCAGTGGGGAGCGGCTGCCATGATTGCTCGCGGAATGACCACGACGGAGCCACGAGATGGTGGTGCTTTCATGCTGACGCCAGCTTCAGTCTGAAACATCCAGAAACAAGGTGGGGCTTTCATCGTTTGGGAAAAAAAAAAGTTTTCATCCAATGAAAAGTGTTATTTTTAGGTCATATGATCAAGCCTTCCATCATTAGGAAACCAAAAGTAAAATGAACCAATGAAAAGTTTTATAAACAAGTCACATGACCTGTTATGCGGCATAGGGTATAAAAAGCGTAGAAAATCCGTTGGCACGTGAGGCAGCGTCAGTAGCGGACCGATGTGCGAATAGGCCGAAGGCAGCACAACGCGCCAAGATCCGGATGGCACCGAGGTGGTGTCTAGCAAGTTGCCGCACTGGTGTGGCCATCGTACAATGCTGAAAGTGGGCGTGGGGCGCCCCGTTGGCCTGTGAGGTGGCGTCAGTAGCGGACCGATGTGCGAATGGGGCCAAAGGCAGCGCAACGCGCCAAGATCCGGATGGCACCGAGGTGGTGTCATAGTTGAGAGTTCTGAGCAGCGGTTGTAACACTGTCTGAAGCTTATTTGCGGCTGCTGCAGCTTCACTACGCGCCAAGATCCGGATGGCACCGAGGTGGTGTCTAGCAAGTTGCCGCACTGGTGTGGCCATCCTATAATGCTGAAAGTCGGCGTGGGGCGCCTCGTTGGCCTGTGAGTTCGCGTCAGTAGCGGACTGATGTGCGAATAGGCCGAAGGCAGCACAACGCGCCAAGATCCGGATGGCACCGAGGTGGTGTCTAGCAAATTGCCGCACTGGTGTGGCCATCCTACAATGCTGAAAGTGGGCATGGGGCGCCCCGTTGGCCTGTGAGGTGGCGTCAGTAGCGGACCGATGTGCGAATGGGGCCAAAGGCAGCGCACCGCGCCAAGATCCGGATGGCACCGAGGTGGTGTCTAGCAAGCTATGCAGCTGAGTTGCGTGCGCACTTGCGGCGAATAGGTCGAAGGCAGCACAACAATGTTTTCTGAATAGAAGACACCACAAGGCGCTGAGATTCGGTTGGCACCGAGGTGGTGTCTAGCAAGTTGCCGCATTGGTGTGGCCATCCTACAATCCTGCTCCGAATAACGGCGTGGGGTGCCCGAAGGGGGGGGGGGGAGGCGGCGTGTACGGGCCTTCCCAGGAGGAGGCTCGTCTGCTGTAGTGGGGCGCCCCTTTACCGTTTCAGTTGCCATTCAGCTGAGTTTCGGTCGCTCTTGATCCTACAGCGACAGGCGGCTGCAACAGGACTCTCAAAATGGCGGCCTGTCCTTTGGATTTGGGCCTGGTCCACTAAAATGGCCCTGGGACACCTTAGAACTCGGACGCTCGAATTTTTTTTCCTTTCCTCTACATGCAAAAAAGGTAAATTCCCGGTACGTTACACGCTTCATCTGCCACGATGTACTCTCCAGAGGAACCGAAAAAAAATATAGTTATGGTAACTATACCATGCATCGTCATATGGAGAGGTGGCACCGATTAATTATAGTGCTGCATAAAAGAGAGATTTGGAGGAGAACCCCCGACCTGCCAGTACATTCATCAAAGAACTGGCACTGACAGCATCAGAGGCAAGGGAAACGGTCCCAAATATTTAGAAGAACTTTGGAAAGATTAAAATGACATGTTTAGATTGTGGCAAATTATTTTCATGTGGACAGATGAGTGTTACTCTAATAAATACAGCATATGAACATCATCATAGTCGATGGTTGGTAGAGACATTTTGACTATATCCTGGACCTGCCCGTCCTCGCCCAAAATGGCGCCAGAATAAATGGGAGTCGTAACTCCTTGTTGTGTACTGGTTGCAGAACATTGAAATCACGAGATACGTATGTAGTTTTGAAGCACATGGCGGGCGGGGACGAGAATTGATTGAATATTTCGACATCCCTATTGATATTAAGTTCTGATGTGTTATTGATTACTGTACTATTGAAAGTTCGAATTAACGTCACCCATGGTACTTGCCCGCAAATGTATATCTAGATAATTTTATTGTAACTGGCCCTGTCGTATTTTAATTATAAAATGTACGTCAACCGATTCCGCAACTGTTAGACACCTTAGTTCTTGCAACCTAATGGCCCGCCCGTTACGTTCCTCTACAGTGTAAATGTCTACTCATCATATACGATTACAGTTTGCTCCGTGGCCGGCCCACGTGGTTATAGGCCCGTATTTGTATACTTACATTTTCACAATAAAGGTTTTTAAAAGAAAACATGGTAGTAGTATTTACATTGGTAAAGTTTTTAATAATAGTCACTGTTTTAGAATCAGTAAAAGGCAAGTGAAATAAAGCATTCGAATCACATGAAGGGTAAAAGGTATAATACGCAGGAACGCAGTAAAGATAAATGGTCAAGGGTTGTTGTGTTTTCTACTCCTGCAACATAAAGTGATCGATAAGAATCTGATATTCTGGCGTATCGGCGACTAAGACAGCAGGCCGACCCTCTTTTGCTCAACGGCTCCGTCATGGGACGAAGAAACGCCCTTTTTCTCGAAAAAGGAATATATTTTACTTGCAGGACAGTTGTAAATTTTCCGGGAAAGTACATTAGCCTGGAACATTATAACATATGTTTAAGAAAAAATAATGTTCGAAAGTAATAAAAAGCATAATTTTTAGGTCATATGACCAAGCCTTTCATCATTAGAATAAGAAAAGTAAAATGAAGCAATGAAAAGTTTTATTAACAAGTTACATGATCTGTTATGCTTACGTTACGCGCTGCGCGCCGCGCCCCGGATCACTTCCGGATGCGCTAACGCGGCGCGTCATATGACGCATTACGCGACAACGCAGGTCCAGAATATAGTCAAAATGTCTCCACCAACCAGCGGTCGGAACACAACCCCTTTCAGCAGGCTAAATAGTTCTGTTAAATGACAACAGAAGGGACAGGCAACAAGAACCGTCAGTCAAAGAGGGGAGGGCAAGTTCTTCTCTACCGGGTCACGTTGGGGCGCTACCGGAACTGATCGAATTGGTAGTCTACAGAGTTTCTGGATGTTTCAGACTGAAGCTGGCGTTAGCATGAGAGCACCACCATTTGGTAGCTCCGTCGTGGCCATTCCACGAGCAATCATGCTAGCCGCTCCCCACCAGAAGCCTGCGGGAGTCGGGGGCCCCCAAGACTTTTGTAGAATCTTCAAGGCTGAGGGGACGCTTTCGAGAATGGAGCCCAAGCTCTAGCAGACAAGCGTCTGAGTTCCAAGGTGTCGCAGGGCCATTTTAGTGGACCACGCCCAAATCTGAAGAGCCGGCCGCCATTTTGAGAGTCCTGTGGCAGCCGCCTATCGCTGCACCGCAAGAGCGGGAGCAACTCAACTACATGGTGAGCGAGACGTTGTAGTCGAAAGTGCGGGCGGTAAACAGCTGAATAGCGGAAGAGGCACAGTGTAGCAAAAGCGGGCGGAATGGCAACTGAAATGGTAATGGGGCGCCCCACTACAGCGTGTCTTTAGGTGAAACGGATTGTGGGACAAGGTCAAGAATGGAAGAGTTACCAAAAGGCAAAAAGTTCTGCTTGATCCCGGGAGCCGGCCACCTATGTCGGGGGCGATCTCAGGCCACACCAGGAGAACACGACTTGGGGAGGGGGCCGGAGCCAAGCGCCCCCTCCGAGTCCGCGCCATCACACCGTCCCTCGGGGGCCCCCGTTAAGCGGTTCAGGGTGGCACCGCATCACATTGTTTACAAATGCAGTAACGTACTCAAACAGCCCCCACTTACTTTTAGAATAGTGAAGATGAAGCAAGTGCAAATAGGCTTCAGACAGTGTTACAAGCACTCTTCAAAACTTTGAATCATCAGAGTGCATGAGTTTCATGCTCGATCGATTGAGCTAGCCGGATCGGGCAACAAAAAGTTTAAAATAGTTATGTAAATAGTTGTTTAATAAAATGTTTTACCCTGTTACTTTGCTGGTGTGTTGTATATATTTGCATAGAGTTTATCGTTATTTTGGGCGGGGTGGGTGGCGGAGCCGAGCTGTCTTGCAGCCATCATGGTGTAGAGTTCAGTTCATCTCACTAGTTTCGTATTTGTCATGAGGGGTTGTTCCTAATGTTTCTATTTTAGCGAGGTCAAAAAGAGATCCCATTAGTGGCCTACTGATTTTGCTCGATTCCTTTTGTTTTTTTACACGATTTTTCGCTATCTGCAAAGACTAAACAGAGTATTGCGACTCTGTGCTTGTTTGTAAATAGAGAATGAACCAAAGAGAACCAATTCTAAAACAGTAAATGCTTGGATAACAATCAATCAAATGGAGAGAGAAGCAGGCACGACGGATTACAACGGGGGCAAAGGCCTGCGTTAACTACCCTTCACTATCTGCAAAGAGAGAGTACTCCTAATAGAAATGAGGGGGGGGGGCAGCATTCAAAGCAGATCAGTGTGAATAAACACGAAAATGTTTTTTCTTACCACGTACTTGACATTCGACAGCTTATGATATTTGCTATTAAAAAACCATTGAAATTCACTGAAAAAACCATAGGTTATAGACCATATATAGTTAGGAATTAGCATTTACAAAACCTTGAAAATTCACTGAAAAAACCATAGGTTATAGACCATATATAGTTAGGAATTAGCATTTAAAAAACCTTTTTTTACTCACACAAAACCATTGAAATTCCATATATAGTTAGTAGTACTAACTATATATCGCGCACCCGCAATCCACTGCTGATCATGTCACATATTACATCATTCATGACATGGTCAGTGACATCACTGATGACATCACTGATGACATCTCAAATGACATCACTGATGACATCACTGATGACATCTCAAATGACATCACTGATGACATCACTGATGACATCTCAAATGACATCACTGATGACATCACTGATGACATCTCATTTGACATTACTGATCACATCACTGATGACATCATTCATGTGATAATACGATGAACCTCTTCAGACTCTAATATAACCTTAGATACACTCAGTGTAAACAGACACTCACAGACTGTCACTCATCCATGGAGTTACTTACACACCTAGTCAGTCATGCAAAGAATCAATCACACCTCCATTTCCTCAACTATACAGTTATACACACCTTACTTATTCAAACATATACTAACACATATTTACTCTCTTTTACAATCCCTGATACAAATTCACAATCATCCATACAGCCACTCACACATTCACTGGCTCTTATGCACAGTTATTTATATATGCCAACTCTCACATGTACTGTGTTTTACATATGTACTTACTTTGACATGTAGCACTGAGATATCCATTCACTCATACACCTCCCAGCCACCCACACACACACTCAGTCTCCCATACAAATACTTGAGCAACCAATCAATAACCCATATACTTACTCATATAGCTACTGATCAACACATGCAGCAGTTTACAGAACAAACATAATGATGCACAAATTAACACAGTTCAGTCACTAACCCATGCACTCAGTGAGACACATTTAACCACTCACTCATACAGTCAGTCATGCACCTACTAAATCCTTCATCCAGACACTTCTACATCCACTCATTCTTCAATATGTAAGACATATTTTAACTTTACAGAAATACACAGTCACTGGATGTTGTCATCAGTGATGTCATTTGAGATGTCATCAGTGATGTCATCAGTGATGTCATTTGAGATGTCATCAGTGATGTCATCAGTGATGTTACTGACCATGTCATGAATGATGTAATATGTGACATGATCAGCAGTGGATTGCGGGTGCGCGATATATAGTTAGTACTACTAACTATATATGGAATTTCAATGGTTTTGTGTGAGTAAAAAAAGGTTTTTTAAATGCTAATTCCTAACTATATATGGTCTATAACCTATGGTTTTTTCAGTGAATTTTCAAGGTTTTGTAAATGCTAATTCCTAACTATATATGGTCTATAACCTATGGTTTTTTCAGTGAATATATATATACATATATTTATCTATATATATTCACTGAAAAAACCATAGGTTTCAGCCATGTTATAGTTAGCTGGACATTTCTCTCATACAAAACCTTTGAAATTCCTCCGTTATAGTTAGCTCAGCTAACTATAACTCGTGCGCAATGCACTGCTGATGACATCACATATTATATCACTCATGACATGGTCAGTGACATCACTGATGACATCACTGATGACATCACTGATGACCTCTCAAATGACATCTCTGATGACATCACTGATGACATCATCCAGTGAATGTGTGTCTTTCTGAAAAATATATTTTTTTTATAAATGTATATCTAAAGGTCGATGGAAGAATAAATGGGTAAATAAGTGTCTAAATGGATGGTTTTTTTTGTAAAATTGATTGTATAACTGACTTATTAAGTATATCTTAGTGAATAGGTGTACTAGCGAGTAATCTTTAAATATTTAAATATCTGTATCAGTGTCTCACTTTGTATATAAGTGGCTGCATGGGTTGGTGAGTAGCTACATGAGTGTGTATATTGGTTATTAGTTGGTGTTTTGAGTACCAAAATGAATGTTTGTACGGTTCGCTGGCGAGTATTACTTAGCGCACAGACGCATGAAAGACTGACTCACTGTTTGTATGTATTTTGAAGACAGTATGTGTGCAGGACTGTATGGGTGGATGAGTGTGGGTATGGGTGTGTTAGTGAGTGAATGACTGTCTCAACACTATCTTTATGAGTAACTATATATGTTTTAAACTAGTATATGTGAGTATTGATGTATATAAGTGAGTATATCTGAGAGCGAGAGATTCTAAGACTTCCTGTATAAATAGGTATGTGTTTCTATAAGTGATTGTTTAAGAGGGTAAGTATGTCTACGATTCTGTAGAAGTTAGTGTAGTGGTGGGTGTATAGCTGTATATGCAAATAAATGGATAGTTTATTTGCATGTGTGAGTATGTGTGTGAGTAACTCTATAGATGAGTGTCGGTGTATAACAGGATATATAGGTGTATGAGTACATATGATGAGTGAGTACATGTATGAGTGACTATATAGTACTGTTGGTGAATGAGTGGATGTGTATGTAGATTTTGGGATTACTCAATAGGTTGTTCTAACTGAAATTGGTATCTCCATTTTTTTGAAAATTTTAGTTTCAATTTTTGATCGTATGTATCAAAGGTTATATTACAGTAAGAGGAGGACTGCCACAAGGATGATGTCATCAGGGATGTCATTTGAGATGTCATGAGTGATGTTATCAGTGATGTCACTGACCATGTCATGAGTGATGTACTATGTGACGTCATCAGCAGTGCATTGCGGGCGCGCAAGTTATAGTTAGCTGAGCTAACTATAACGGAGGAATGTCAAAGGTTTTGTATGAGAAAAATGTCCAGCTAACTATAACATGGGTGAAACCTATGGTTTTTTCAGTGAATTTCTAAGGTTTTTTAAATGCTAATTCCTAACTATAACGCAGCTGTAACCTATGGTTTTTTCAGTGAATTTCCAAGGTTTTTTAAATGCTAACTCTTAACTATAATGTGCCTGAAACCTATGTTTTTTTCAGTGAATATATATATATGCACTGGAAAACTAAACACCCACTTCCTTTACAAAGAAATGGAAAGTTTGCATCTCTGCAACCTCTCTAATTTTTCACCTTAGTCATCTTCCACTCAATGAACACAACAACCACAAATACACACATCTACTTGCTACCATTCTTGCCTAAGCTTATCAATTATTCTTCTTTAATTCAAATTCAAAGTGCAGGCCCTTTATTCAGCCTTCTTGGTAACTACTACCCGTGAATAGCAGTGGTTAATTTGCACACTTCTGTCCTTTCTTGCGTCTTTTCTACCACACACTGCGACAGGTTTACAAGCCCCTTGCACCACTTTTGCATCATTTTTCCCACAACCTTGTAAATCTGCCCAACTGTGTGTACTTTATGCACTAGCTTTCTTCCTTAGTTGTTGTACAAGTTTCTCCTGCTCCCACAGCGGAATCCAACACCCTATCTGTGTAATGATCTGGAAATCCAAAGATCCACTTCACTCACAATGCAGTGGGTAGTTTGCGTCTCTCCAACCTCTCTTATTTTTCACGTTTTTCATCTTCCACTCAATCTACACATCATCCACACATACACACATCTAATTGCTGCATTCCTTAGCTGTGATTATCAACTATTCTTCTATTTTATATTCATATTCAAAGTGCAAGCCCTTTATCGAGCCTTTCTGTTGTAACTACTGTTCCAGGAATTCTGCTCATACACAGAACTGTGCATAAAGACTTAGGACATCAGTGAATTACGGTGTTCCAAAACCTACCTTACTACACAAACCCCCTACCAAACCAGCAATCAGTGACTCATTGGTTCTGCGAACTAGAGCAAAAACACCAATGACTAGTCAACCCAGAATATGCGACTTAGATTACATGAAGTATAGTGGATAACAAAAACACTCTTTCAATATAGTCTTACACCAGTCCAAAACAAGATTTAAACAAAGACACGTGCAACTTTGAAATGTTTATTTCAAACGCCATAATCTCATGCACAGTACCTTAGAAAATACAACCAAACATATGATCAGAAACAAGGTTGTCAGCATTGTTACTATTCTATGAAATACAAACGGAAAAAGCATCCTATAATGCTAAAGGTAAACAAATTTAAAATATTCCTACATTTCACCCTCCCTACCTAGCAGATTAGTTTATAACTACAGAAAATCTCATAGAATTACATGGGCAGACCCATACCTCTGGTACTCAGCAGCAGTGGATCACATTCAATGCTCCACAAACTGTCAAGATACGAATGTTCTCCAACTGTGTGTAACTTTGCCTCCACAATGGATTATGAAACGCGCAAGAATCAGAGGTGGCCTCAGCTCCATATGTATTATGGCTCGAACGTGCAAGGATTATTCTGAATAACAGACACAGTATTCAAAATAACCTTGATGTTCCATGCTCTCACTATACACACAAAACTAGCGAGGCAGTTTACAAATCTAACATACCAAATTATTCTCATATAAAGCAAAATACTCAGCCTTCTCTAATCAATATCACAAGTACGTGTCGTGTGCATAGCTGAGCAGGAAAGCAAAAATAGCGTATAAGCTTCTAATAAACCAATGCTAACTTAACACGGTGTGAGTGCAACGCTCAGCCCCACTGCACCCTTTCTTGATTAAAGCACGTGATATAAACGTGGGCGAATTAGAAACGCAGAGTCCAAGCCTAAAAAGCAGAGTCAAGTTCACATTTTTAAAAAAAAGTTATTCGCTCTTTGATAGAAAGCAGTAAATAAATAATAAAGAATACGTAGAAAAATCAAAGAGTCTTAATCTAACACCGTGTAAGCACAGTATGTAGCAACAGCCTCCAACAGGAAGTCATTGTTCTCATCTGAAAACATTTCAGCCATCCAATTCAATAGTGGGAATGAACATACATGTTCCTCAACGACCGGAGCCTCTATCACCATCGGAGGAAAACTCGGGTCATCTTCAATGTAACTGCGTGCCAAGAACTCAAGCGCCGCTGCAAAAACATTCCAACGTCCCATTATTCCATGTGTCGCTGCTAAGGCCATAATCCCGCCAGCAGAACAGAGCACGTCATGAACCAGTAAGGGACTCATCAGCTGGTCATAATCCGCGTTGGGAGACACCGTACTGCAGAAACACCAATCCAGGGCCCAGTCAAAATCACAGCTCAGGCAATGGAAGAGAGGTTGTACGCATGTGAAAAAGGAGAATCGAAACGATATTCCATAAGCTGCACTCAACGGTGCAAGAGGCAGCGCTCCATAGTATCTAATCATTCGGTTGTGAAGCAGCAACAGCCGGGACATATTATCGTCTGCTGCAGGATGTGCATCCATATTTATGTAAACAAATTAATAAAAGCACACCGGCAACTAATGCGAGTATTAAGCGCAAACCACCAAAGATGCTGGAATAAATCGAATGAAAAAATCCCGAAAAGACACCAAATATACTTTCAACAGAAGTCACAAGGCCACTGCTTCTAACTTTAAAAAAGTAAGGTAACACCGTAGTCAAGGACACATTAAAGATACTCTAAATTAACTCCCCAAAATTCAAGAGCACGTCTGTATTTAGTAAATCATGCACTTCTGTGCGGGTGTTTGCTACATGAAGGACAAATGTTTCTGTACCAGATATAAGCGCAACCTCTTTTTGAGACAATAGCGCTCTTATACGACTCATTTGGTTGACTCTGCTTTCAAGGTCGAAATCGACAGCCAGATAGAAACATCCAGCTTCCCATGCAGAGGAGTTAACACAACTTTTTTTTAATCAAACCACACGCTCAGTTACTGTAATCATGTAAGCGATGCCTGCTAACATTGCACAACAATCTCCATTATTTCAAAGTAAATATCTCCCATTTCCAGTAAAGTGAACGTTGTTATGATAGCAGGTGTCGGACTACCTTTTAAAACTCAGTCCAAATTAGGGGCATCTTGTATACAAGAGCGATGCAATTGTATGTGTCTACAAATTAAGTAGTGATCTGGTACTAGAGTGCAATCCTCGCCATTCACATAGACTTCTTTTCCCTCCCTCAGACACCTATATGTAAATGGTAATAACCAAGCTTCATGCAGATAAGCACTCCCTAAACATCCATATTTACCTATAGCATAGTATTTCATGCAAACATCAAACTTAAGCAGGTTAAAAAATAACGTTATAACACCGTGGATAAGCCACACACCTGAATTAGATCTCCAATGAGTCAGCACTTCTAACCATTCTCATAGCGCGACCTGTGCTCTGATTTGACAGTCAGAGAGTGATCGCACCATAGTTTGTACTGCTAATCAATCTCAGGATATGCTACAAATACCCTTTGACGTTACACGTCGCATCAAAGCTACCGTGTGACTTCATGTACGGCGCCCCGTACAAAAAAGACACAAATGTTTTTAATTGTTTAAAAACATATATTCATGTATTTAATGAACATACGAACCGAAGACTAAATCTAGGATAATTATGGAATAATTTTTTTTAAGTTTTAAAAATCCTATATAACTTCTATATTGTATGAGTGCAGCTCCGTGACCCTCCGCCTGGTACCCTAGACTCCACCACGCCCAGACCCGGTTCATAAGCATGCGTGATCGTCACCACAAAACCATTAGCACGCATATCGCTTTTCCACACATGCTTTTACAACTAGTATGCATTTACCACATAAATGCATATCTTAATAATGTTTTTTTGTTGACCAACACGTGTTGTAATGCCTATGCCTTACGTCCTTCAAATTAGTTTCTAGCTATACGAGTGACCAACTGTGATAAGATCGGAGGAGCTATGCTAGCAACCAAGATGACCGCGTAGGCTCCCGGCTCCTCCGACCTCCTTCTCCAGCCGGACGATCCTGTCTAATATCCTGAATTTCCGCCCACCCTTCGTGTGTATGAACCGGTGCAGAGTCTGATGGTGAATTCCGGAGAATTGTATCGGCCTAAATGACGGATATACATCGTGCTTTAATTTGCGGCCTAACCCAGATCGTGAGCCGGGGCCTCGAGTACTGACCAAGCCGGGTTTCAGTTGATCAACATCGGCCGTGGGACTCTGGTGGGGTCCGGTCTCTCGCTGTGGAACTTGTTTTTGCCCGATTTCGATGGCGGTCGCTTGGTAGATATACCACCGCAGGAGTGGTGGCAAAGCACGTCTGGGGCTGTGGGCGGGGGTCTCTGTCCCAGAGTCCCGGTTTACCGCCACCGGGTACGCTGGGTCGGGATCCTCGCTCGCGGTAGCAGACTAACGGAGTGCTGCCGTCATAATTGCCAGGTTTCCCTCTGTAGCCATCCGATTCGTTCTTGTCAGTTCTCCCGAAGATTCCCAGCTCTCTGGGGAACGTAACTATGTTCGAAGCTGATCGAGAGGGGCAGATTCAGATGGAGTCCGAGCCGTCGCTGAAGACCGTATTGGCCGCTATCGGGCACTACATCAACAAGTGGAACTTATAGTCTACAAAATGATTGCCAGTCCATTAGTGTCGAGAAGTATGAGACCGGACTCATCCCCATCGCAAGATCAACAGCGAGTTATGATCCCCACGGTGACCATCATGTCAACAAATATGGGCCCCGTGCAGAAAGAAATAATGAAGTCCCTGGTCAGTGAGTATATGAACGAAATTGAGCCCGTGGTTCTCCGTCCCTGGATACAGTTAATACTTGTTTCCGGATCAAAACGCCATTTTTCCCCTCCCTGGCTGATTTACTGGGGTCGAGAAGGAAACGACATCGGGAATCGAACTGGGTGAGGGAGATCGTCAGGGATGGAGGAACCCACAGGGACTTAACACTTCTGACTCTTTCCAGACTGAACTTTTCCGAACTCTTGGTGCTCCTTGACTCTCCTGTTAATGCGGTGGTTCGTATGGAAGGGGTTCGCATGAAAGATCGGAAGGGCCAGGGATGAGATCTACGGACTGAGTTTAAGGCTGTGGCTTCAATAAATGCGGGATTTGTCATCATTATGATCACCGAAAGTTGGGCGATATCTACGGCTTCCCCTGTCAGTTTTGTTGATGTTCTTTAAACACATCTTTAGCTAATTTACGGGGGTTGTTTGTTTCTGGCGGAGGGGAGGGGAGACTGGGAGCCTATATGAAGATATCCTCTTCCACACTTCTTTTTTCTACTTTTAGAACCTAGTTAGATGGGGCGACAGGCACGCTGCTAGTTGGGGTTAGGCGAAAGCCATATGCAGGGGTGCAGGGTGGGGTGTTGGGGGGTTTTGTATTGTTTTGTTTGTTTTTGTGTTCAACATCCTATTAATATCCTGACTCGGGTGCCTTCCTATGGGGTAATCCTGCTCGATGGGTGGACGGGTCCCAGGGGTGATATTGCTCGCATTGACTAATAGAAGGTATTGTGTGTTATTTTTGCATGATTGTTGCGGTCGTAGTTTCACTTTCAGTTCTCCTGCCCTACGCACTCCCCCCACTTGGAAATATCCTGTCTGTAATGCTTCTGTCTCTAGGGGTGGAGGGGTCAGTGATTACTGTTGACTGATCTGAAGAGAACGTTTCTCATGTTTTAACATGACCGCACAACAGCAACTATTCATAACATCATCTTTGCCCTGGGGAACACCCATTGACTTATTTTATGATGGTATACTTGTATTATGTTCCGTGAAGTAAGGTATCTGTAATTGGTTTTTATGTTTTTCACTTTAATAAAAAGATTTATAAAAAAAATAAAAACTCTGATAAGATCGGAGACCAAGGACAAACACCGTGGTATCTGTGGCACGAAATCTCATCGATCACAGAGAAAATATGCACAGGGTAAAATGAAAGTAACAGGTATAATAAAAATAACGGAGAAAAACTACTAAAATGGTGGTTGGACGGAGTATGTAATCAACGTTTGCGCCTCGACACTACATTTCAAATAAATATACATACAATATGTTTATTAATATATTACAAAAGTATAGCACCGGATGACACACATGACCCGGGAAAAGAAACCGGCAAATTTAATACCTAAAATCAGGAAAGATTTGCTTGGCGAACTTGAAGAAAAAGAAAAAAAAGTGCACTTGCAAACAAGGCTGCGCATGCGTAGAGAGTACAACTGATGCAGGAAAAAAACCCTGAAAGTTTTACATACTGTCATACAAATATAGCTCTAAAAATTGCACCCGTAATTTGCCCCGGGACCTAATAAATAAAACGGACTTCTAGTTTTTTTTCACCTTTTCCACCGCGTACAAGTACTGCATGAGTACCCCGCCATTTTTTATTTTATTTAAAGAAAAATGGAGCCTAAAGATCCATATACCACCCCCTGACCAAGACTATAGGGTCAGAATGTTTGTACCCTGCTCCCTTTCCTTATTTCTCAACTTTGTTTTACTGTTTTCTTGTGACTCGGCTCTCGCGACAAACAAGATGGCTGCCAACATTTCCTGTTATGGAGTATTGACAGCCAATCATGATGCAGCTCCGGCTTGTAATTGTACGTATTTCCATACGCGTATGCCGCGATTTTCCTTAAAAAAAAAAATAGAGCCTAAACATCCATGTACGACCCCCTGAGCAAGCCTAGAGGGTCAGAATGTTTGTAGCCTACCCCCTTCCCTTATTTCTCAACTTTGCTTTACTGTTTTCTTGTGACTCGGTTCTCGCGAGGCACAAGATGGCCACCAACACTTCCTGTGTTGACAGACAGCTCACAGCCAATCAGCATGCAGCTCGCGCTCGTAATTGAACAGATTTCCATACGCGTGCTGAACTCCGTCTCTAGATATCGCTATGATTTTACTTGCAATCTTCTCAGAAACTACTGAACAGATTTACACCATTTAACAAAAAGCACAATCTGCGAACAGAACTCTACCTCACTGCCAGATTTTGTGTAATTCCGTTCAGCCGTTCGGGCTGTAGCCCTGGCTAAAGGTCCCTATGGAAAATTGAATGGAGAGAATACCCCCACTTGACGAATCACCCCCAAACTTTCAGGGAAGGAGCAGAACCGAGCAGGCCATTTTCTTGGAGAAATTCACGAAGACTCGTCCACCGGCGCCAAAGTTATTCCAAATAGAATGTTGTTAATTTCCTATGGAAAGTAGGTCCTAACTATAACTACCTACTGGCGACCGCCAGTAGGTAATATATTTGATTCCTTGTTCAGCAACTGACCCGCCATGTCCACACTCACTACACCTGTGCCAGTTTGTTGGTTCAGCATCCATTTATATGACGTAGTCCTCCCTTCAAGGTAAAGAAACCAGCACACCAGGTTCTACATTTAATATAAGTGATGCAGTTCAGCAACAAGCCTTTGTCAAACATGGATTACACCCAATTTATCTCAAATAATGTTGAAAATAAAGAAAGGACTACAAAACCACCATAGATGTAAACAAAACAAGGCACCAGCTTATAATTGACAAATTATGATAGCATAGCAGAAACAAACTTAATCTAGAACAATCTTTAATGAAAAAATGAACACATTTTCATAGAATAAATATGAAATTATAACCTTCAACAAAATAATATTATTTTATCATACTTTATCCCAAATTGTAAGGCACATACAAGTTTATACATCAATAAAGTGCTGGATGTGCTAACAAAGTGAACTCAGTGCTATTAAAATTCATACCATCAGGCGGCCTTGAAGTGATACCACAGGCATATTAGGGAGACTTGCTGTTCCGGCAAAATTGAGGTGGCCCATAATTTCACTCAAGAGAATTGTTCTATTGTCAAATTCCTATCCTCTTTGGATCAAGTGTCACCGGCTATTCCGCCTACAGAGGAACACTGTAATGCGATTGCTCAGTTTTTGCTAATATGGTTGCATCTATTTACTTTATGTTCCCTGAGGTGTCCAGGAATGCCCCATGCCGCAGTGTGTGGTTTGAACTGTGGCCAAATAGCTCAGGGCTATCCTTGTTTGAAGCCATTCAATTTGAGGAAATGTTTTCTCTGATGGCAGTAGTGGAGTCAGGTTCTCCCTCGGACCCTGCTGCTATTGGGGTTCTGGAACGAGGAATGCCCGTGATCACACCTGTGCTTTGTGACCTCTTGAACAGCTCCTTTGTGGCAGGTAAGGTGCAACTGTCATGCCTTTTCTAAGGAAACCTTGTCTTGACCTGTCTAAGCCTAAAGATTTCAGGCCAATATCATTTATTTATTTTATTTATTTATTTATATGCTTCTATAGCGCCTGAATAGACCCCCGAAGGGGTATCTCCGCGCTTTGCCATACAAAGGAGACCAGCTACTCTGCCCATAAACATTTTTAGTGGGTGGTAGGAGGGGAGTGAATTAGATGCTGGAAAAAAGGTACGTTTTCAGGGTTTTTCGGAAAGACAGGTGATCAGTACTAAGTTTTAATGCGAGGGGCAGGGTGTTCCAAAGAACAGGCCCTGTGTATGCTAAGGCCCTGCCTCCTTGCCGAGTTTTTTTAATTTTTGGAACCTTAAGGAGCTGGAGGTTGCTTGATCGTAGTGAACGTCCAGGAACATAAGGGAGGAAGGCTGAGGTGAGATATTTCGGTCCTTTCCCCATCAGGCACTTGTGAATTGTACACAAGATTTTGAATTTGGTCCGCAGTCGCACTGGCAGCCAGTGAAGTTCTATCAGTAGTGGCCGGGAGGGAGTCCTAGATGGAGCATTCATGACTAACCTCGCGGCCGTATTCTGGACCACCTGTAGTTTGTTAAATTGGCCTTCATTAGCTGACAAAAGAAGGCCATTACAGTAGTCCAGTCTACTGACGACCAGAGCCTGGACCAAGGTCTTTCTGTGGTGATCTGGGAGAAAAGGAAACACCCTTCTCAGCAAGGAAATGACCCCGAAACAGGTACCAGCAACCTGGTTGACGTGTTCTTTAAAGGTCAGTGACTGATCAAACAGCACTCCCAGATTTCTTATGGTCTGTTTAGGAATAGGGGCAGGTCCTAGTTCAAGCGGCCACCACTCATTGGACCATAGTGTTACTGCTTCCCCATAGAGTACAACCTCTGTTTTGGTCACGTTGCACTGTAAGCAGTTGTTTGTCATCCATCTGGAAACTGCCCTCATGCCTTCTGCGAAAGTTCTTTGTAAAGCAGGAGAGAAGGTCTTAAAAGGGAACAGAAGTTGGGTGTCGTCGGCGTAGGACACCGGTATAAACCCATAGGATCTCACCAAGTCAGCCAGGGGGGCCACGTACACATTAAACAATGTGGGGCTTAGGCATGAGCCCTGTGGCACACCCCTGGTGAGCTCCCTAGCGATGGATTTATGGGAGCCCAATCGGACTTCCTGAGAGCGACCCGAAAGAAAGCTCTCCATCCAGGACAGGGCTGTACCTCCCAGTCCTATCTCTCTCAGCCGACAGAGAAGCAAATCGTGAGACACCGTATCGAAGGCAGCGGATAAGTCCAATAGCACCAGAATCATCGACCCTCCACTATCAAGCGTCATCCTGATGTTATTGGTGACGGCCAGTAGGGCGGATTCGGTGCTATGGTTGGGCCTAAACCCAGATTGTGAAGGGTCTAGGCCACCCGCTGTCTCGATATAGTTAGAAAGGTGGGTGTTCACGTGCTTCTCTGTTAACTTGCCGATGTAGGGCAAGAGAGAGATAGGTCGGAGGTTAGATAAGTCCGTCCAGGGTAGGGTCGCCTTCTTCCGGATTGGGTTTACTACCGCAGTCTTCCATTCCATGGGGACTTGGCCTTTGGCCAGGGAGGTGTTGATAACTGCCTGGATCGAGGGGCCTAAGATGGAAATCAAAGGGGCCACCATTTTGGCAGGAAGGAGGTCGCTGGGGGAGCCAGTTTTCATATGGCCAATAAGTGTTGCCAGATTTAGATCTGTGACGGGGGGAATGACAAACAGGGAATTTGTGGCCTGAGTACCGAGTTTAGCTTCAAGAATGGGTGTAGTAGCCCCACCCTTAGAGGTTAAAATTTTGTTATAAATCAAATTAATTTTTTCCTCAAAAAACTCAGAGATTTCGTCACAGAGTGGTTGAGAAGCATCATCGGTACTTTCAGTGGCTGTGGGTTTAATAAAATCTTTTAGAATTTTAAATAATTCGCGCGGACAGTTCCCTGCCTCCTCCAGTTGCGCGGAGAGGTGGACTTTCCTGGCTAGTTTTATATTTTTATAATATGCTGACTGAGCCACGTGAAAGGCTTCCCTGGCCTCTTCATTTTTTGATGTTCTCCAAAATTGTTCTAAACGTCTGCATTTTTGCTTTTCTTTCCTAAGATCAGCTGTATACCATTTCTCCTGTTTGGTATGGAGAAATTGTTTGTGTAGTTTAAGGGGGGCAATGGTGTCAATAGCAGATTTTAGGGATTGATTAAATTTCTCTAATGCAGACTCAGCAGTATCTGTCTCCGTGATAGTCGGTTGCACCCAGTATTTGTGCAAGTTGGTTACTGAGATTTTATGCCATTCACGACGAAGAATAGGCGGGGGCAAGGCTTTCTGAGGTCGATTGATTGGTCCAGCCAGATGAAACTCAATCAAAAAATGATCTGACCAAAGGATGTTTTTAGCAGGAAAACAACGTATTTTGGGACAGTTTGAGAATATAAGGTCGAGGGTGTGCCCACCTATGTGTGTGGCACCGTTGTTGCTTATATTGAGCCCCAGGTGGGATAGGTCAGTGGTCAGATGAGTGGCTTCCGGCAATTCTGGGACGTCCATATGTCCATCATTGCTCCCTTTTGCCTCTAAGGTGGCTGAAAAATGGGTAAATCAACAGCTTTCTATCTTTATTGAGACAAAAGAACTTCTTCTTAAGACTCATTCAGGCTTTACCCCCTGAATAACACAGAGTCGTCTTTTCTTTTCGAGTCGGGTCCAACCGTCAAGTTATGGACAGGGGTGATACCGTGGCAGCGCTGGTGTTATGATGTTAGATCTTAGTGCAGCTTTTGACACCGTGTCCCACAACATCCTGCTTGATTGGTTGTTGGCTTGAGGTGTTGGAAATACTGCCTTGCAGTAGTACCCTCCTTTTTGCCAGAACCATTCCTATCAGGTGGCATTAAATCTTTTTAATGTCATGATTTCTCACTGCAGAAGGGGTTGCCCGAGGGCCCCTCCTTGAGCCCTTTGTTATTCAATCTGTATATGCACACTATAGGGCTGGTGGTTTCAGGGGGTGCCTCTAAGGTACCCTCTGGGAGCATGTATTATTAAAGCCATTGGTGGAATAGGTGCAGGTTTATTAATACGAGGTGTTTGATACAAAACACCATAGGTTTCAGTGAAGCCATTATTTAGCTGGGGATCTCGTTTTGACCAGCGCCCAGTATATACATTAGGATGGCTTCTCTGCTCACTTGCAATATCTAATAACAGAACTAGACATCACAGGGGCGTATCTGTTCATGCAGATATGTTCTCTCATAAAATATAATGAACCCTGCCTTCGGACTTAGAAGGCCTTCTGTAGGGGTGACACACATATATTGGATAGAGTGACTTTAGCATGATAAACAGGAGAGTATCATGCCATGTTTTCACTTATGGTTTGCACGATGTCACACAGCCTGCAATTGCAGTATGGTTGGAATTTGTATGTGGGTCCACCAGGATGGGATATGATATGCTGCAGCCCTCAGGGACACTTATTAGCACCCATGCCCATAGCATCTGGGGTAGCATTTACTAGAGACTTACATGGGCGCTAAAGTCCTTAGCTAAGTGTAGAACAATTAGACTTCACCTTGTTTTAGGGAAGGAGCACTGCCACTGAGATCTGGTGAGCAGGCCATAGTGCACTGTCAGAGTCGAAAATCAGCATCCAGTACCTAAATAAATAAAAAGGGGGCAAAAAGTGTGGGGGGGGGACAACTGCAACAAAAGCCCAGTTTCCTACAAAGCGCACATTTGCAATGTCTGCCAGCACATTTAAGAGATGAATTAAAGTTTAAAATTCATTGGTGAATTGCTAAATATGTATTTAAATAACTGGGATAAAGCTTTGGTCTGTAGTGGGAACGTGCTGGATGACACAGGTTGAAGGCAGTCCCTAAGTGACACATTTGTGCTCAGTGTTTGCTGTATTGTCGTATATATACAGTCAGGACAGGGCTCTCTAATATTTAGAATGAGCACTGCCAGCAGTGTGGTTACTCTGGGTGGTCACCTTTTAATAATAAACAGGGCCGGACTGGAAACTCAAACCAGTCCTAGGAAATTTTGTAAGACCAGCCCCCATACGGTGCATAGCTAGCAAGCACAGTCTGACCACGACATAGAGGCTTGGGGGCATTCTTCCACATGTTTGTCATGATATATTCAACTGTATTCATTTTTAAAGCCAGGTAAATGAGATCCTTACAGTACACCAGGATATGGCAATCTTTACTGGGGCTCTTCAATGATTCCCTCACTATCACCCTCCAACACTGCCTCTCATCTCTCCATAGCCCCTCACTCACATGTATTTTTATTTGTTTTATAGTGCCTCTCATACAAGTGTAGGATGTTGGAGCATTTAACTTCACACACACATACAGAGACAATGAATTATACGTGTGTAAATCAGTGTACTGAAAATGTTACTTAAGGCAAAAGGGGCTACAAAGTGTACAATTCACATGTTATACATACTGTAGGCATTTTTTTAAGAGTTCTTGGTCTGGGGAAGGACAAATTCAGGATTCAGAATGTAGTACAGTGTTTAGGGTTGAGATGAATAAAAAAAGAATATATTTCTACCCAAAAAAAATCCTTTTAGCAAAATTCGGATAATGAAAGACACGGGAAAAAACATAGCTAGCCTAGATTACGATTGTAATTTATGAACTGCACAGTAAGAAAAGGATCTCTCAGACGAAAATGTAACCCACTGAGCTTTTCTCATAAAATACTGTTATGTGATCTACATAGTACACGTTCTTGACAGCAGGCATATTAATACTCCACCCTACCTTAGATGAGTGAAAACTGCCACTAGTCAAGACTCTGATCTCTGGCCAGCAGGAGCATTAACCACCAGAGTTATCTTGGCACTTGTATGGTTGCCTGAAAACTGTTGGCTATACAAGAAACACTGCAGTGCTTTTCAATTTGCTGCACTACTACAAGACAGGCCCCCAGTAACACAAACTCTTTCCATCCCCCTGGGGAAACACTCGGCTTTGATAATAAATATTCGTCGTTTTATTTTCCTATTAGAGAGGAAGGTCAATATTATAGGTGGACTAAAGCACTCTTAAAACACATGTAACGTTGACATTCGAGAATGCTGAATGTAGCCAATTGAGATAATTAAAATGTCTACGTCATTCGTTTATGCAGCCGGGCGTGAAATAGGCTTCATGGACACTCAGTGTTAGCATTGGCCTTTGGGATACAACCCAGTACTGTGCATTTCCCTGTCAGGTTGACGCGTGATGCTTTTGATGGTGGTGGGTGGTCGAGGAGAAAGGCGGTAGGAAAATAAGTTGGCGCGTTGCTGATATTAAAACTTCCTTCATTAGGCCGATGCTGGTTCAGCAGTTTCGCTTATATATGCCGCCGCAGGATGAGAAGTCCTCACCCAGCCTCCTGCGGGGTAATTTACTTCATCTTCAGTAATCAAGGTTTTTCTGGAAGCTGTAAAGCATGTGGTGATGAGCAAGGCCGTGGAATTAGGGCCCGAGGCACTTTTGGCTTCCTCACGAGTGAAGAAACAGCTGAAGTGTTGATGGAGTAAGAAACTAAAGGATTTACTTAATCGACCGCGAAGATTGGTACGATTGGACAGACTCGGACTGAGCAAAATGTAAGCGGCTGCTTTCCTGCCTACATTTGGTATTAGATCAAATACGTTCTTGTCACAGAAGTTGCCCTTCCTGCCCTGTGTTACTGCCCCCTTCAGGAAGAAGCGCATGTCTGCTTGTCATGTGTCGTGTTGGTATTGAACGCCCGCTCGCTCAGCCTCCATTCAGCATATGTGCTCTCTAGTCCAGTGGCGTAGCGTACAATGGTGCCCCCCTCCCTGCAGAATGTGACAAGGGTCCCTGAGCCTCCCACAGCTCACACATATTCATTGAACTTGAGTGGGGGCCCTCTCTTTGGGTGGAGGGCCCCTGAAGTGTTGGGGCCCCCTTGCGCAGCACAGGGTTGTGTTGCCCCTGCTCTTGCCCCTCCCCACCCTAACCACATGCAGTGGCATCACTCGTTGGTGGAATTAGTGTAGTCCTAAATTTGCACCTACAGAGTTATGTTTAAACCTGGACGCAGATTTAAGGTTCTTTAAATATTTTTTACGGTCCTTTGCAGTAATGGAGTTGTGGATGCAAGTGCACGTTTTGTGAACACCTTGCACTAGTAAAACCAGCTACACGCCCTCCTAAATCAGATTTACACGTGCAAATAGATTTGTAAATTGTTTCATTGACTTGAAATAAAGCAGGTTGTCAAATAATATACAAGTAACATATATTTATTGCGATAAAATGGCATAGTGAATGAAAATTGTCGGTGTGCATTCATGTCTGGTATATTGGTATTATTCTTCTACAGACTGTTAGCAATGGCAAGGTGACCGTGAGAATTTTAACTTTATTCACTTTTTTTATATAATGTGCTACAAACAGTAAAAGCTTTTTGAGAGCTCTATAAAAGGGATGGGGCAAAAGGAAGACAGTTGGTGCAGCAGTAACGTTTAATGATAATCTGCTACAGGATACTACCAATAATATATTATCCATTTTCATACTGTCCAATCTTAAAGTGGTACACTAACTAGAAAATAGATACCTACATACTCCATACAATAACATATTGGGTGCATTAGTGGAAATAGAGCTTGCCTTGCTTTGGTCCTACCTTTGCCGTGAGGGGAACGGATTTTTGTTGCACCGGGTCCCGCACTCCAGCGCCAGCACCATCGCCGTGAGGGGAACGGCTCGCTGTTGCATCAGGTCCCGCACTCCAGCGCCAGTACCATCGCCGCCGCGAGGGCAGGGACTTCAACTCCCAGGTGCCCCGGCGGCCGTGGCGCGCGAGTGACGCCACCAGAGCGCCCGGAGGCACGTGAAAGGAGAGGAGCGCCGAGCGCTCACGAGGAGCTTGCCTTGCTTTGGTCCTACCTTTGCCGTGAGGGGAACGGCTTTTTGTTGCACCGGGTCCCGCACTCCAGCGCCAGCACCATCGCTGTGAGGGGAACGGCTCGCTGTTGCATCAGGTCCCGCACTCCAGCGCCAGTACCATCGCCGCCGCGAGGGCAGGGACTTCAACTCCCAGGTGCCCCGGCGGCCGTGGCGCGCGAGTGACGCCACCAGAGCGCCCGGAGGCGGGAGCGCCCGGGCTAAGCCCGGGCAAAGGGCGGGCCCTCTGTGGCCCTCAGAGGCCTGAGGAGACTGGGCTGGGCCACAGACTTTGGTTCTGTTGATAAGGATAGCATTTGTTGAAGTGAGACTTTATATTTTAATACTTGAGTGTTTCTGTAAAAGTGCTTTGAATATTTGCAGACTGTTCCATTTCATTATTCTCTACTTTGAGAGTTGCAATAAGCTGACGTGATGTCTAGTGGTAAAGCAGATAAAGTTACTTCTGGGCTGGGCACCATGGATAATTATTTAATCAAAAAGGTTAAACAAATTACCAATGATAGAAGGGCCTCTCTAGGACGGGGAAGTGCTCCACTAGTACAGGATGAGGCGCTTCAGGCAGTAGTGGATACACCTATGCCTGATAACCCTAACACCCCTGATATTAGTAATAGGTATGCTATAACGACTGTAGCTCAGGTACATGCAGAGACACATGAAGATCGGCTAGATACCTCTATTGAAGAAACAGAACAGGTACAGCCAGCACCGAGACCGGTGAGAAACTGTAGAAAATCACAGCCTAAACGGGGGGGTAAGCATAATAAAAAAAGAGCCGAAATAGCTGCACCAGTCAATAATGGCCCCATCATAGGTCCTTGTCCTTCTGAGGGATATAACGAGGGCGGTGTTAAAATACAAACTGACCAACTTACCCTCTTGATCAGCACCTTAGAAGGAATAATGGTGGCAAAAATGGAAGAGCTGATTATACCCCTCTCAAGTAAGCTAGATATCCTGGCTCTAGAGGTAGATAGACTAGGTGGACTGTTAGCAGCACACCTGTCATCGGCCCCGCCTGTCAGACCTAAGGCTCTGGAAATAGGGCAGGGACCCTTGAGGGAGTCAGTACAGCAGACTTGTCGGCAAGTTTCTGCAACAGATAACACTTTATCTGAACCCCCACCAAAAACTGACCTGACTGTACTGACATCAGCAGATCTGGATGGTAGATCAGATTTCAGACAAATAAGAAGAAGTCTCTATATTAATCTCCCACCCGTCTGTGCTCTTTATGTGGCCGTTTTGACTAATGTTCCAACTATAGAAGACCATTCTGTCCAGTCACATGGGGAATCCCATGACTCACTAAAAAATAAAACAGTAGCCTGGCTGAACACTAACTGTGAATTCCCAATTGCATACTCTGACCAAATACTCTCAGTCCGAAGGGTAAACTGGATTGGCCCATCTAGAAAGTCAAATAGTGGGGATTGTATCTTAGTTAACTTTAGACATCCCCAACATGTGGCAACAGTTCTACTAAGAGCATCAACTTTATTGTCGGATGCGAACAGTATATGTGTTCGTCCACTTGGATATTTTTATTCCCACTTGATTAAAATTCCACCTCTACGTAGGAATTATAGGCCACTGTTTCAATCTCAGGCTCCGGCTCCAATAGCACCATACCTGTATAATGTTGTTAATTAAAATAGGAATGGGTTTATGGTGGAAACACAGAATAGATTTGATTTGCTCTCAGGTCTTGAGGCATGTGATTGACGGGAGGAGTCTATGGGCCAAGGAAATGTAAATTCTGGTGAAGTGGGTCACATGGAGACTACACAGGTGAAATCGCTCGGAAACAATGTAATCTCTTGGAATATCGCGGGACTGGGCACAAAGATGAAAGATTGTAACTGGATTAGATATATTAAGCAGTTTCAGATCATTTGTCTGCAGGAGACTTGGTTAGTGGACTGTGACTTCTTTCTTGAAGGGTATAAGGCCTTCTATGTTCCTGCCATAGCATCTAGCAGAGGTAGACCTAAGGGGGGCCTGGTTACGTTTATCTCTGTAGCACTCTCTTGTAAAATACGTAGAGTTTTAACAGACAATTCCGGAATTATTGGTTTAGTACTAAATGGAGATAACTATTTGGTTGGTCTGGTGAATTTTTACAATGCAGTTAACTTTTGTTCAGCTGTTAGTCCAATATTAGCACTAAATACATTTATCAGTACTTCAATGAAGGTATGCCTCCGTAATCTCATGATTATGGGTGACTTCAATGTTCATCCATGTGGGGACCCCCTGTTTAAAAGCCTCTCAGACTTGTACTGTGACCGCTCCGAGGGCTTGCATTTGGAACACACAGCGGAGGGTGAAGTTTTTAATGACTTACTGAATAATCTGGATTTATCACTGACAATGGCATTGAGGGATCCCTTTAAGCGTTTTGAGATCCCAACTTTTAAGGGTCATGGGAGGGGTACCTTCATTGATTATGTCTTACTTTCTGTGTCAATGCAGACCTTTGTAGACTCCTTCATCATTGTACACAGTGAATTCAGTGATCATAATCCACTGACTGTACATTTGAAGGGCCCCTGGGTGGGCAAGGAAGGTTGGAATTGTACCACTGGTAGGCTGAATGTGCTATGTTAAAAACAGTTGATACGATGGAGCCCTATCTGATGGGCTCGTTGACTTCCCTCTGAGAAGTTCCTGCTAACGAGGTTCAGATTAAATCTCTTTCATCATCTGCTGTTTAGACCAAAAAATGATGCTTTTATTAAACCTACCGCTCCCTGTGGCTGCGACGGCAAATCTCCACAGGACACATTTCATATTTCATATTTCATATTTCACATTTCATATTTTTATGCAAATTTTATGAATATCCTCGCAAACGCTATCTGGTAGATCTTTTAAAGAAACTTAATTTTAACCAGATCAGACCAGCATTATTGTATCTGCAACTTTTGCACAGCGACAGTATTCTTCAAGTTACTGACTTTTTTTAATTGTCCATTAAGCTGAGAAATTGTTTGGACCAATGATGGTATCTTTGTTGATTTGATTATCTTTACTAATGAATTTGCTATGTTTGGAATTTCCTGAACCCTGCACTTTTGCATTTTATCGCTCATGTTTTAAAACCATTAGTGTGTTTTAAAGTGTCTTAAATTGTCTATATTGCACATGTACTTTTATGGTTTGAATCAAAACCGAATAAAGTCTCTTTACGATTACGAGTGAATTTTCAATATTTCTTCATTTTTCTACAAGCATATATTATCTTGATTTGTGGGAACTTTGTTATCAAATACTTCATACTGAGCTGTTGGCAAGATGATTGTGTTCATAGTGCGAGGCCCATGAAGACCTATTTTTACGCACACTAATGGTAGAGAATGCAGCAATATGCAGCAATGTCTGCATCCTGGTCAAGCTTCTCTGCTCCTGCTTCTGACCCATAGCAATCAATCAATCAGGGTTTTGTAAAGCGTGGCTACTCACCAGTGAGGGTCTGAAGGCGCTGGGGCAGGGAGGATGCTGATCGGACTTGGTGGGGGATCAATCGAAGAGTCAGGTCTTGAGGTACTTCTTGAATTGGGTCAGCGACCCAGATTGCCTGAGGTGGGGAGGCAGGGTGTTCGAGGTCTTGGCAGCGAGGTAGGAGAATGACCTTCCTCCGGTTTTGGTCTTGTGGATCCTGGGGACGGTGGCAAGGACAAGTTGGGAGTATGAGAGTTGTCTGGTTCAGGTATTCTGGTCCGTCATTATCCATATCATGTTCAGAACCTGCTCTGTCTTCTCTGGGTCCTAAATTGATGTGTCTTCTATGGGCCTTGTTCTCTTAAAGGCCTAGGTACTGTGCTTAAAAATAGCTCTTTCTGTTGAAGATGATCTGCAAAGTACTGCAATATACTCCCGTAGAAAACAACGGAAGCTGGTTATAACAATAACACCACATATGGATTAATAATAAATAAACAAAATGAATCCATCCATCCGTCCGTCAGTCTGCCTGATTATCTATCTAGCTATCTATCCACATTCCAGAGTAAATTAATGCAAAAAGTAAATATTCCATGAATACATGTGGAAACAGCAACAACAAGACAAGAGGTAAAAAATGGGGGGAAGCTACTTTACTGGAAAAATACCGGGAGAGTTAGTGTCCACAAGGTTAATAATTAACTATGAGTGTATACACCCAAAGATGTTAAAGGGGTGGGCAACAAATAGAGAACATTGCTCCTATGGGATGATGAGAATCCTGCTAAAGTATTCATGCAAGAACGTGAGGAGATTTTGAAAGACATTGAAGCTTTAACTGAAAAATTGCAAGAGCTCTATACTAAGGAATCTGTGGATACATTTCAGGTGGAGATGAAGGAAATGGTGAATAAACTAGAGGAAGAAATCAAAATGAAAAAAAGTGATATCTCAGAAGAAGGAACTACAGGATGGTCAGACCACAGTATGAATCAACATTTTGAATTATTTGAAAGGAATTCATACTGATAATCAGCAAAAGAATACATATCAATGTCACAATGACAGAGAACGAGGGAGAGGAGGAAAAGGCAGAGGCAGAGGTGGAAAAAACAAGGAGAGGAAGGAACAACAAAAAATGTGCCACCTCATTGGAATAATAACCTTGGGGCAGAAATCAGGCAAATGGTGGAGGAAATGACGAACATTGTAAATGTATATGATCGTCCTTTAATCATTAGTGAACTGAATGTATTGATACGTGGTTTATCCCTTTGCCCCCGTATGGCATTTAATTATGATTAAAGCTGTTTTGCCCTGCATAGATTCACTAGAAAATCGAATATCCACACATTGCACACAGCAAAGGGTCAACAGTGTACTCCCATCACTCAGATGGAGGCTATTCATAAGTTGAACGTCAGTGACATTGATGTCCTTTTTACATTGGCACAATTGGATCCAATAAGTGTGGATAGAGGAGATAAATTCCTGAATTTAGCGGACGTGGGGATAGATTTCAACAAAAGCTGCCATAGTAAATTTTAGGCAAAATCCATTTTTAGACCTACCATTCTCCCCAATGTAATTCGCAGATTTGAGGAGGTTGTCAAAGACGGCAGGTAGACAACCTTACGTTAGCATAAAAAAAGCAAATTAAAGGATTACAACATGCTGATGGTAATGCAATGAGTCTGAGAAAGGGGGTAATGTTGTTATCATAGCTAATGAGATTGAGATGTATTTGAAAGAAAGTTAATAATTGTTATGGGATTACAAAAAAGAACATCATATTAGTGACCAAGTAGGTGTATTATGACATATTGAGAGAGTGGAGAGAGTGAGGCTTCAACAAATGGGAGGAATTCACATTTCTTTATTGTGATCATCCCAAGATCCCCATCCTTTACATGTTCTTCAAACTGCACACAAGTCCCAGTAATCCTCCAGGCAGACCCACTGTGTCCTCAAGGCAATGCCTTCTGGAGAATACATCAAAGTATATACATTTTTTCCTATGTGCTTTTGTCACTTCCCTGACATCTTGCATCCATAATAGTTGTGACCTTGTATCACCTATTGAAGACACACACTGGGAGGATGATTACATGATGCTGTCCTTAGATGTACTAAAGTATACAAAAAGTGATGGATGGAATGCTTAAATTAATCTCTGCCACTGGTAATTACTCGGTACTGCATCCCAATCCATCCTTATTGTGCATGAGGCCAACTCAGTTTGAACCTAGCTATATGCAAAACAGTCTTGAACCTGCCACAATGGAAAAAGTCTAGCCCAACCTGCAAGGTGTGTCACCCTAAGTGAGACTGATATACTGAGGGTGGATCCTGTGCATACTGTGTCACTGGAACCAAGGTGTAAACGGCTGATGAACCCATAACTAGAGCGAAACAGGTCCTGGGTTGCTTGGGTTTTGGTTCAGGGAGGACCTGGCTTGACAGTTCGGGCTGAGCTGTTCTGATTGGAGCAGGGTCCAGGATGATTTGCATATAAATGGGTCTTTACTGAGGTAAACATGGTGGAAAATAACAATCGATTGAGATACAGCCAGAGTAATTACCAGTGGCTAAGATTAATTCAAGCATTCTATCCATCACTGTTTTGTATACTTTAGTGACCTTAGATGTAGGCAGTCTATATACTATGTACAATGGACCTGGAGATGGAGTCCGTGCAAATAGACATTTTCACAGACCAAGAACTTTGTCGTTTTTGTTCCATACTGAAATGGTTGTGTAGATGATATTGTGCAGTCTTACTCATAATTTCTTTCTTTTTATTTGATGGTAGATACTTCAGACCGATCCAGGACACTGGGATGCTCACTTTTTTGCCCCATATTTTGCAAACCTCTTGATAGGTTAGTGACAGGAACATATTGTCATTTTGCACATTTCCATGGAGGGAACAGTAAGCTTCTGAGATTTTTTTGCAATTGACAGAACACCCCAAGCCAACAGAGGGGGAACAGAATAAGGTCTCTGAGGTTTCTAGAATTTAGATACACCATGGAGTGGGACACTAAGCCCCCACAATCGGTTAAGTATGGATGAGGATGTGCATCTGGGTTATTTAGATTTCCTAACTTTAGATTATATTTAGATGTTCTGTTTCTGTCTCTTCACATCCCTGAGTGTCAATTCCATTGTGCGCGAAAAGCTGATTTTAAATGATTTCTAAAGGTTTATTTCTTTCACACAGGGATAAGTGGAAAATGGTGGCTCTAATGAACATTTGTTTATTCATTGCCCTCCTAGACTGAATTTGCATTATGGTAAATTTTCGATATGGTTATATGTTTCTAGATTAGAGTTGATGCACTGTGATTTACTTTAGGATACTGTTTCGGTGACCTTTTGGCAATTCGTATTTGTAATTTTTGTATTAATTTGTCGGTCTGTTTACTACATGTAAGCTCAAATCAGCAGTGTTTAAAAATTTTGATTCCTGTGGTTATGACCTATTTTGGTGGTTAATTTCTCAGCAACTTCTGAGTTTATTTAATTGTTTGTCCACTTGGACTCAATGATATTGTAATTTTTACATGGGAAGCCAATGGATGCATGTGAACAATAGATCCTGACATTATAGGTTATGAGTAACGTGAAGTATTGGCACTACAACTACATATACATATGTTTTGGGGGAAGGCAACTGACGTTTTCTAACATTGTTACTGGACTGTTCTTTACTCATTCATCTTAAAGCCATCCCCAAGCTAGCTTAACACCATTGCGCTATTCTCCTCAGTCTACAAATATCTGCAGGGTTTATGAATATGGTATATTGCTGCCGATGTTCCATGCAAAACAGGCAGCAATAATATCTAATTAGAAAGCATATGTGCATTGGTATTGCTTACATCATGTATGGCAGCTCAGTACCACCATTCTGTAACATTCCGACTGTTCACACTCATTATGATTTCCATTATTAAGTAGAGGTACATTGCATGATTTTCGTACTGCGCAGAAAGATGCTCCATCCATGGTCCTGTACGATTTAAAATGGTGGATAGTTTACAAATTACTGCAGTAAGCTGTATGCATTTCGTATGTCTAAATTGTTACAAGGTGGCCGCCCTCAATACATTTCCATGTATTTCACCCTAAGCCTTTGTCCGTTTTCATGACACTGTATCCACTTTTTTAATGACTGTTTTTCTTAGTACTTAATTTGAAAGGGAAGCAAGATGGCGGCTGCGTAGTGTGCTGCGCAAGCTGCTCCAACCAGCTTATAAAAGACAAAGAGGATTATATAATGCAGAACCTTACTTACTTTGTGGATCGTGCCCGTTTCTAATTTTGGCGTGGTTGCGCTGTTGTTGTGCCGGGGTGGACAGGCGAGACTGTTTGGCAGACCGCAGGCATGGTTGGCGGGCTCTGTGTTTTTTTTCCCTTGTTCCGGGCCCCAGAGCTTGGGGTGCCTGACGATGCCGCCGAGGGGGAACAAGCTGCCTAAGGATCGGGCAGAGCCTGCAGCATCAGTTCTTGTGCGCTTATTCACTCATAGTAAGAAGTTAGTCTTGACCTGGAAGATGGATGAAATCTCTGTGACTGCTCCTGAGAAGTTTGATGCCTGCATGGATGGACAGAAGCGGGAGCACCGAGGAGGGCAATGTACCCTGACTGGTCCTCCTGAGGTGCTGAAAGAGAGACTACCCACAATCTCAAGGATCTTTGCAGGCAAGCTTACGGGCAGTGCTTAATTTCAGCAGATGCTTGCAGGTGCTCAGCACCTGCACTTCTTTCATTTCTGGTCCTGCAGGTGGTGGTCTCAATATTAATTGTCCAACTTAAAATAAAAAGAACCACATACCTTGCATGGTGACGGGCTGGTATGTTTTCGTAGGCAGGCTTACATCTGTTCAGGCAGGCATGATAGTGTATCATCACTTTAGTGACGATGTTGTCACGCCTGTCATGAATCCAAGAAGTCATCATTAACAAATGGCTTGCATTCTATTCCCCGAGTCTGCTGCACCTTTGCCACTGCCTGAGCCTAAGCCTCCCATTGGAAAATTGTAGTGGGGTCTTGCAGCCCTGCATTGCTACTATCCTCAATGTGCTTGATGTGGCAGTGGCCCACTGCAACTTGTGTGTGCTATGGAGTCACCTGCAGTTTCCGTGTGCTGCCTCCAACCATGCTCATTGCTGAGTGTGCTTGAGCCTAGTATGTGCAACAGCCATACTTGCATCTCTCAGGCATTGCAGCATTGCGGCTGGGAACAGGACTTGCGCTGTAGCAAGCAGGGTCACAGCAAGCTGAGCAGTGGATTCCTATGCCATCCTCATACCTGGACCAAACTAATTACAGGCAGCACTATCAGTGACATGACCTGCTGTGCTCAAGCAGCCTCCTGATCTGCAACAAACCAAGTCAGACCTCACTGATTAATATGTTCCAAAACAGCATTTTCATTTGGTGTACATTTTGTTTTCATACTCCTCTGTCGGTGTAGGAAAAGAAGTAAAACGCATGTCTTAGGGGACAGTCAGCAGAGCATGGTTACAGGATAGAGACTGAGGCAGTGCGGGTGTTGAAAGTTGGGCACACCGGAGGTCGAAGTGGGCTGTAGCCTCTTTGGCAGCATTTTCAGCCCCGGCACTTCATTTTTTACAAATTAAGCACTGCTTACGGGGCAACATCTGAAGAATCCTGGTAGGTCTGTTATCTCAGGTCTTGCCTCGGATGCTCCTGCAAAAAGAGTGGCAAGCTCTCCCTGAGGGTCTGGCAGGGCTGGTTTATTTCAGTATAACACTATACAATCTACATCCTTGCAAAGGGATAGTGATAGTGGGGAGAGGGAAGTGTTGCCAGCAGGGCAGGGAGAGGCCAGAGCAGAGGGGTCAGAAGACCCCATCATCCCATTACTAGATGGGGCTCAGAACGAGAGTGAGAATTTTGTGAGGGACACGGGAGCCAGCCCTAAAAAAAGTTAAGGGCAAACAGCTGATTTACAGTTGGGAGTATCCCCTGTAGGAGCAGAGAAATGTTTTCATGACAGACGAGTCTAATCTCTCATGCCTTAGTGAGGAATTGACAGAGGACAGCTCTGCCCCTGATACGGCTGGGGATAGCCTAAATTGTGGACAAACAAAACCTTCAATGCAGAAATGCCTGCTCCCTTCAGAAATACGAAGTGAGAGATCAAAGAAGAGTGATAGGGGGCTGGGATCAGAGTCAAGTATTACTCAACAATTAAGATGGGACTATTCTGCCACGTGCCAGATATATAGCGAGAATGAAGCCGAGAAATTGGACACCTCGCGGGGGTGTCGGCAGGTATGATCTGCCCAGTTGTCCCCACTATGGATACGATCTACTCCATATTGGAACAGATGCAAGCTGATGCCAGATCTTGGCACAACATAGCCCTCCTCGCCACAAAGAAAATACCAGGAGCAGTACGCAAAGTAAAGAAAAAATGCTCTCAAATCGCGGAATGGATTACGGCAGTTGAGAAACGGGCAGCTCCACTTCAAGCCCTTGGAGATACTTTCTCAGGCAGGATGCACACACAGTTCCTCTCCTTGGCAGAAACAGCCACTACAGGCAAGCCCCAGACAGCAACCAGCAAATGGGCAGGGCTCCTCCTCCAGTTTCTCCAGCTCTTCTCCTTGGCAGAGGTTCCTCTTGAAGTCCAAAAGTGATCTAAAGTTCTGGGTTCTAGGCCCCAATATTTATACGGCAAAATACGTTGTTCTTTGCTGGCAGAGAAGTTCTGTGCCCAGTAAAAATCAGTTCTGTTCTCTCTGGTGCAGCATCCTGGCAGGAGGTGGAGACAGCATTGTAGAAGGCAGACCAAGCCTATTCAGGTGAAAGGAAATCTCCTCCCCCTAAATGCTGCCCAGGTCTATACAGCCCAGCCCTAACTCATCCAGGCTCTCTCGTGCCACTGCACATCTCCAGCCCCTTTCCCCCCAAAGCCAGACAGTCAATACACATCCTAGCAGAGGCACACTGGATGGCTAAGCAAGAAAATACCTACTTTCTGAAAGCGATATTTTCAAACACGGAATGTAAAAATCACCCTCACTATAAGATGCATTTTAACATTCTGAGTTCAGACACACTAAATGTTATTTTCCTACCTTGTTCCCAGGGGTAGTTATGTTTATAAAATGTCATAAGCAAACTCTTCATTCTATCCTATGGGAACAGGTAGCCTTTCAATAGTGAAAAACGAAATTGGCAGTATTTCGCTATCAGGACACGCCACACACATCAGGGCATGTCCTACCTTTCACATACACTGCACCCTGCCCACAAGGGGAAACAACCTTAATAACGAATCACTAACAACGAGTGGGCTGAACAACGACTCCCAAACAACGACCTGTGCCTGAACCACGACTTCCTTAACAACTACTGTACCTGAACCACAACCTCCATAACAACTACAGTAACTGAACCACGACCACCAAAATCAGAGGTAAGTGTCAATAATTAAAAAAGTTACAAATATTATATGTTTTTTACTGATTTATACATTCCCTTATTTTAATTACGCTGTCGTTATAATGGACTTTATATAAATTTAAATTGTTAGGTCAGTAGATGGCACTGTAGGTTTGTTTTTCAATGATGCGATTTTAAACTGTGCTCCATGCGACTGTTCAGCTCTGGTTTTCACAGTTGAAATAGTCACAAAAGGGTGGTTGGACGTTAATTATATGTTTTATATGATTCAATTATTTTTAAAAATAAAAAATTGTTCAGGAATCAGTTTTTTTATAATTTTATTTTCTGTGAGAAAAAAGATAGAATTATATTTTATAGTTTTTTGCCGAACATTACTGTCTCTTTGTTAGATCGTCGGTATTTAAAAAAAAATATTTGATTGTAAATTTAAAGTTTCTTCACTATAAATAGTTTAAATAAGAATTGGTGTTTTGTTTAAAACATTTTTTTTCATGTTTCAATCTTGCATTGAATTTGAACATAGGGGTAGATTCGGGTAACATCGAAATTAATTAATTTTTCGTGGTTCAGTGAAGCATTGTTAAAAATGTAGTGGTTTGGCTTTGGTCGTGGTTTAGGCATTTGCTGTGGAAGTAGTAGTTTTTTAATCATACTTCCGCCCACAAGGGTACACTAGGCCTACATTAGTGGTGACTAAAATGTTAGAAAAGGGGAACGTTAGGGCTTGGCAAGTGGGTGCACTTATCAAGTTGACATGGCAGTACCAGACAGCACACAGGCTCTGCAATGGCAGGCCTGAGTTACTTTTACAGACTGCTTATGTGGGTGGCACAATCAGTGCTGCAGGCCCACTAGAAGCATTTGATTTACAGACCCTGGGCACACACAGTGCACTGTACTAGGTACTGACTAGTTAATCAAATATGCCAATCATGACATCACCAATCTATAACAACAATTGACAAAGGTAACTCTTGCACTTTGGCACTGAAGAGCAGTGGTAAAGTGCCCAAAGCATGTAGACAGCCGTGGTCGGTAGTGAGAGTACCTGCCGGGCAGTGACGTGGGGAGGGTGAGGGGCTTGGTGGGATGGTAGTAAACTATGGATTACGGAGGTTTACATGTAAGTAAAAATGCTTACAAATCCTGTCTGCAAACTCCAATAGGCCACTCGGGACAAGGAAAGGAACAGGTACGGACCACAGCAGCTTGTAGAACATGGTGCCTTTATTTTCAATTAGACCGCCATAGCATGGCGCGTTTCGACCGGTTCCCCCCGGTCTTGATCACAGGTAAGTAAACATATAAATATATAAAACGAATTTTGTTGCATGCACTGCATCCCCAAATGCGATGCAGTGCGCTCAACGAAATTCGTTTTATTTCTTTATATGTTTACTTACCAGGGAAACCCACGCCAGTGATGCCAGGTCTAACAGATATTTACACCCCAATGGTGGAGATCTCCACAAACAGATGTAAAGATACTAATAGTAGCTTTACACTTGTAAATTCAGTTAAAGGAATCTTCATTACCTGAGATTTGAGAGCGTGGAGACTCTTAAGTGTACATCTAGGTATAAATCTCCACTCAGAAATGATTATAGCAAGAAAGTGAAACTGTATTCTTAGTTGAGGAGTAGATCTACACATGAGCAGATCTACATATATATATATTTACCTTTGTGAATCAGGTCTTTCTAGTAATTTCCAATTTTATATCAGTGATTAATGTGTGCATAGTTCAAAGTAATAAATAAATAAGGTGCTTTGTATCAGCTTTTGGAATGGACAATATTTTTCCTTGAACTAACTATAGATCTAAGATTTATAGGCTACTGATAGTATCTCCGTGTATTAGCTGGTTAGTGCTAAAGTTGCCAGACAGAGTGCAAGCAATTTACTTTAAAATTACAGTATTTCTGTTTAAAAACATGTGGCTTTGTGGTGTTCTTACACACCAACTCCATTCCCTTGATACATTTATACAAGGGCTCACATCAAGTTAGCCTCGGGAATCTGAGATAGTGTGATTCCCTTCCCTTTTCCAATGTATTACTGAAGTTTGCAAAAACGTGAAGCTACCTTTGGAGCCATAGGCTGGAGTACCGCACAGCCCCAAGAGTATATGTACGATAAAAGAGTGAAATTAAACCGAGGTGTTAGACTGCAGCTGGTGAAGGACAAAGGTGTTGGGCTGTGAAGCATGAAGCGGACCTACCTATGCAGCCCCTGCTTGACTTTAGCATTTGTAATCTTTCTGTAAAAAAGTTGGACCCTGCCAAGACCCAGTGTCTGCATCCTAGATTTGACACTGCTTCTGCTGCACCCTTTGTCCAGGTACTGCAGCCGTCATTTGCAGACTTCAGCGTCTGATGATTACGTACTTCGGTGTGCTACACCCTAGTTCTCTGGTATGACCAACAAACGTAGAGATGGTACTACACCCAATATTCTTTTTTTTTTTTTTTGGGAAACCTTTATAGGCAACAAGGATAAAGCAATACACAGCTTCACGCCTACAACCTGTGACACCAGGCCGGCAGCATCTATAGAATCGGTTCATAGCATTAGAAGGACAACATCACTGAAGTTAGACACAGCATGCCGCCTACAACCCGACCGGGCCGGCCGCGAAATAAACTGGCATAATTGGATAACATGCAAAGTAGGAAGACGGCTCTGGGAGTGCAGCATAGCCGAGCAATGGGCTTTGAGGTTCCGTTTATGATTTTTGTAAAATAACCAACATAAAAATCAAACAAAACTAAACGCCCACGTGATATACCACCATATCTTGCGTGTGGACAGGGGGGAATCGTGAGGCGGGGGCCATGCAATTGCCTTAAGGAGAAGGCAGTGCAACCATCGCCAGGGTAAGTGTTGCTTCACACCTGTGTTGTGCATTAGGCTTATACGGGAGGGGGGGCAAGGAGAGAGAGGAGGGGGGGTGATCCAGGGAACGCTGCAGATCCAGCGCACGAGGTGAAAACAGTGCCAAGGTCAAAACAGTGGTGATCTGTGCAACATGTCTATAAAATGAGCACGGAGTCATGCAAGGGGAGCGTGTCGCAGAGCGTTTCGGGGCCAGGAGTCTTAAACAAACCGGGTATGCAGCGCGGTGTTGAACGCGCAGGCGCGCCTCATGGATCCGAAGAGTTGTCCCCTTGCTCTCGAAGAAGATAGGCAACCAGGGGTCCCCAGAGATCTTTGGGACGGGACATGTGTGGCATGAGATCAGCATAATTGCGTATATGTTCTTGCCATGTGATCATTGTATCGAGCCATATTTTGAACTTAGGCGCGCGGCCCCTACCCCATTTACATGCCACATGGCGTTTAGCTAACAAGAGGCTCAAAGCGAAAAATATCCTATGTGATTTCAGCGCCGGGGCTGAGTGACCCAGCAACGCTATCTTGGGACAGGGTGCTACATCCGCCCGACCATGTCGGACAGCGCCTCGAAGACCTCGCGCCAGTATGCCGCCACATCGGGACAGGCCCACGCTAGGTGAAAAAAGTCAGCCCCTTCTCCTCTGCACCGGAGGCAGCGATCGTCGGCGCGCAGTCCGAGTCGGAACAGTTTAGAGGGAGTGAAGTAGATTCGGTGCAAGAATTTGAAATGCAGCAGTCTGAGACGGGCATTACCGGTGACTGCATTAGTGTGGGAGCAGCTTTCTTCCCACTGTTCGTCCGAAAGCGGGGTGCCCAGATCAGCATCCCAGTCTCTGCGGGATCTAAGTGGGGGGGGGGACGGAGCTGGCTGTGCATGTCGGTATAGCATAGACACCACGTGTTTCGGGGAGTCAGCTTGTAGGAGTGTGTGGAGGGGGGTCAGGGTGTCTGGCTCGACCGGGAAAGAGGGCGTGACCGCCTTGACATTTTGACGAAGTCGGACATATAGGAAAGTGTCCATTACAGAGGGGGTATGTTCTCCAAAAAACTGGGCCGCCGTGCAGAATTGTCCCTGGAGGTACAAGTCACCCCATGTGTGGATCGCCAGTTTCACTAGCAATTTACGGCCGATCTCCTCACAGGCCACACGTAGCCGCGGGTCATGTGCTAGGGGCATAAGCGGAGAGTAGAGGAACGCGAAACCCATGTGTTTCGCTAATCGCTGCCAAGCTAAAACAGTGCAGTCAACCGTGGTCGGGTCACGGTCAGTGATCCGGGGCGTGGTGTATAATAACCCGAGGGCTGCTCAGGCCTCATATAACCGTCCTCCACTGCTAGGTGGGCCATGAAGGGAGGAGGGTGAAGCCAGTAGGCGGCAAAGTGGCCCTGGGCGCAATCATAGTAGCGCTGAAAGTTCGGTACATCGAATCCGCCTTGGTTATATGGTAGCATGAGAGTCTGCAAGCTAATCCTGGGCTGCTTACCGCCCCATATGAGGCGCAACAGTTGGGAGTTAAGGGAATTAAAAAAATGTGATCCCGGACTGTACGGAATATTGGTGAAAAGATACAGAAATTTGGGAAGGATAACCATCTTGATGAGGGATATACGTCCCGCCATGGAGAGTGGAAGATGAATCCACCTAGTGATAGTATCAGTCAATTTATCTAGGACCGTGCCATAGTTAGCTCTGATGAGTGCTTCTCGATTTCGGGAGACGATGACGCCCAGGTATTTAAGCTCCTCCGATTGCCACATCAAGGGGTAGTCAAGGGGGAACTTCTCAGTTTTGTCCGTCAAGGGGAATAGAGCGGACTTCGACCAGTTGATCTGTACGCCCAATATGGCACCGAATTTGGTAATTTTGCGCAGGACGGGATTTAGGTTCTCGCGTGGTTTATGTATAGAGTGACATCGTCTGCATACAGTGCCACTAGTAGCTGACGCTCTGGGTATATCAGAGAGCGGTGATTATGGTGTTGCCGAAGTTTAGCCGCTAGCGGTTCAATGGCGAGCGCGAAGAGGACAGGAGAAAGGGGACAGCCCTGTCTAGTGCCTCTGTGAATAACAAAGGGGGCCGATCTAGCGCCGTTCAGTAGGACGGAGGCGCATGGGTTAGTATATAGTAGTTTGATCCAATCTAAAAAGCTGTACGGAATCCCCATCCGCTCAAGAAGAGACAGGAGGTAGTCCCATTCAAGGGAATCGAACGCTTTGGTAGCGTCAAGGAACACGGCAGCTGCTTCGCAACGGGGATTAATGTCCTGGAGGACGGCTTGAAGGGTGCGTAAGTTATGGGAGGTCGCCCTGTTGGGGACGAACACTGCTTGGTCCGGTAAGACTAGGCGCTCCATCAGCAGGTTGAGGCGCATTGCAAGCACTTTCGCTAATATTTTGACATCAGAATTGAGCAGCGAGAGAGGCCTGTAAGAGTCACAGCTATCGGGCGGCTTGCCAGGCTTCAAAAGGGATGCTATAAGAGCTTCGCGCATGGAAGGCGGCAGGGTACCATCTTCGAGGGCAGCGTAGTAAACCTTTTGCACGATCGGGGCGAGTAAATGAATATAGGCTTTGTAAAAGTCGATTGGTAGCCCGTCAGAGCCGGGTGCTTTACCTGATTTCATGGACATAATAGCGTCCTTTATTTCGTCTAGCTCAAGAGTGTGGTGCAGAAATTTTTGCTGAGTTGGGCCTAGCCATGCAATGGCAGTGTCATCTAGGTATTGGTGAAGGTCTATTGGTGTCGATCTATGGGACGTGTAGAGAGTGGAATAGTGAAGTGTGAGAATGCGGAGTAGTTCTGTGAGGTCTCTTTGTGGGGTGTGGTGTTCATCTAGCAGGGAGGTAACAAAGTTGTTGTACCTAGGGGGTTTGACAGCCGATGCGAGCGCCCTGCCAGGTCTGTCACCTTCGCCATAGATGCGCGCAGTATGCTGTTTGCCAAGGAACTTGCCCTCCCTATCTGCCGCCTCCGTATATTCGGATAGTTTTTCCCTAAGCAGGGCATCAGTAGCAGTATCGCGGGGGTTGCGAATCCTATTCCGTTCTAGGTCTCGAAGTTCGAGCTCAAGTTTATGTAAGTCGCCCCGTAGTGATTTAAGGACGCCTCCTCCCTTTGCGATGCACCAACCTTGGACCGTAACCTTAAAGGCCTCCCAGACTGTAGTGAGATCTGAAACCGACCCAATATTACGCTCAAAGAAGTCCTGGATGTCTTGTTCCAGTTCAACTCGGAAAGCGGAGTCTGTGAGGTGGGCAGGATTGAGGCGCCAGCTCAGGTAAGGGGAGACTTCAATGGGTATACACAGCGATATCATGACTGGGGAATGGTCAGAGAAAGTCCTAGCAAGGTGCAGGGCACTGGTTAGCCAGGACGCGAGGCCGGCCGAGAGGAACATATAGTCCAGCCGGGCCCAAGTGGAGTGTACAGCAGAGTAATGGGTACCTTGCTTAAGGGAAGGGTGCAAGTGTCGCCAGGCATCTACATAGTGGTGTTCAGCAATAACAGAGGCCAGTGCGCGCTGGGTATGGGAGAAGTGCGCTGCCTGGGGGGGAGACCTATCCTGGGACGGAGCAATCGCAGTATTAAAGTCGCCTCCCAGTATGACGTGGCTTATTCCCAGTGTCTGAATCCTGCCCCACATCGTGAGCAGAGGGGAAGTGTCATCAGTGTTGGGGCCGTAGTAGCATGCAAACAGGACAGCATGTGAATATAATTGCCCCCAGATCATGCAGTATCTGCCACTGGAATCTGCTTCCGTCCCAGCGGGTGTAAACCGTAGCCCTCGCCGAACAAGGATTGTGACTCCCCTGGCATAGTTAGAGTAGGAAGAGAAAACTTTGCAGGAGGCCCACCTGGTCGCAAACAGGGGAGAGCTATCTGGCAGTAGGTGGGTTTCCTGAAGCCTTGCGACTGACACCCACTGCCTGTCTAGATAACCCAATATTTGCCTTTTCTTCCTGGGGTTATTCAACCCACGAACGTTCCATGACACCTTTCTGAACTGTTGTGTTGGTTGCAGATTGTCTACGTCACCCATTCAAAGACATAACAGACTTCATGACACATTATACTATAAATAAGCACCTTAGCACAGTTGACAATACGGCAATGAAGCCTCCCTCCCAATGCCCTCCCACACAACCCCCCCAGTGGCCACACATCTATCTCATCAAGGACAGTGGTACCTGCATTCGGTTTCTTCCCACCCACGCCGGCAACCCCAACTCGCCGGGAATATGTCACCCACCCACCCACCCAACCCCATAGTAACCCGAAAACTAGAAACAGTTTGACATCTGCCCCTACCCATAGGGGGGAGGGGGTGTGCAGGGGCTCGCCTATTGGGGGAATATAGAGCCAGGAGGCACCAGACACGCCAACCACCTCCTTACTCGCACCCACAGACACCGGGAGTCCCGGGCGTCCATTGTGGGACAGAGGTGGGTGACCGAGCAATCAATATATCAATAGACCGGTACATGTAGAACTGTTAGAGTATCATAACTGCTGTGTGGAAGGAGCCGGGACGAGTGCAGCCAGTAGAAGAGAATTTATGGCGACACGGGTCGATGTCTCGCTGCTGCCATTCAGTCCTGCTGCGAAAGTGGCAAGGGGGATCTGGAGCGGCGGTCGTGAGGGTCCGCAGCATCATTACCGCCCGACTCCTCCCACCATGTTTGAGAAAGTCCTCCACTTGCTGCGGGTTTTAGAAGAAATGCTGTCTACCTTGGCACGTCACCTTCAATTTGGCAGGGTATAACATGGCATATGGGAGCTCTAGTGCCTGAAGTTCCTTTTTCACCACTGAAAATTTGCGTCTGGCATCCTGGACGGAGGCAGTGAAGTCCGGAAAGAAGGAAAGAGACGTGTTGCAGTAGTTGACAGTACCTAGCTCTCTCGAACGTTTCAGCACTGCATCCCGGTCTCTGTAATTTAGAAAGCGTGCAATAATAGGGCGCGGTGGAGCTCCAGTGGGGGGACGCGCCGCCAGGGATCTGTGGGCCCTTTCGACCATGAAGTGCGGAGAGAAGGACTCCTTTCCAAAGAGTTCTATAAGGAGATTCTCCACAAATGTCTCCATTTTGCCAGTATTGGTAGTCTCCGCAAGGCCCAAAATGCGAACATTGTTGCGGCGGGACCGCGCTTCTAAGTCCTCGTTCTTGTCGGCAATGAGTTTGAGCAGCCTGTCCATCTGGGTAACCCGTTTATGGGAGGTAGCGGCGCCGTCCTCCAAATTAGATATCCTGCCCTCAGCCTCCTTGATGCGATTGTCGAGCTGATCCAGCTTGGCCACCACGCTGTCCATGCGCAAGGTCATGGTGTCTATTTTGGCGTCGATCGTGGAGAGGCTTTGTTTCATGCCTAGTAATAGAGTCTTCCAGTCCTCCTCCTGAGGGGCCGATGCTGCAGGAGCACCCTCTGACTCCCGCGGCGCCCCGGTGGATCTTTTGGATTCGAATGGGATCTTGGATTGACGGGCATCGGTGCGCCCCATATTGCGTCTGGGCGTCAGCGATGTAGGGGAGGAAGTGAGCTCCAGCTCGCTGCAGTGACAGTGTAGTTGTAGGGGGGGATGGAGCGCCCCAGGAATCTTCACCGGAGGTGGTATGGGGTCCGGAGCCGCCGCAGCCAAGAACCAGCCGTCGAGGCCACAGGCAACGTAAGGGCAGATCACCTCTCAGACTATGACACCAGGACCGCTGCGCGGTGCACGAGCCGCACTGCTGCGGTCAAGCGGCCCCAGGCAACAGGCAGGAGTGAGACAGACAAGCACTGAGAAAGCTCCCCGTGGTAAGAGAGGGGGGCCACAGGCTAGTGCACCGCCCGGAGGAGGGGTGACTGCGGCCTTCGGTGGTCGATGCAGGTGAACGGCGCAGTTTCGGAGTCCCGCTGTGAAGGCAATGGCACAGGTGGCGGCCAGGCAGAAAGCAAATGCTAGTGAGCCTCCAAGGGTTTAAGGGCCAGTCACCCGGTGAACCGCCGCCCCAGCGGCCAAAGAAGCGGCGGGAGCACTGTCGTGGAGGGGGGCGGGGGGCGCCACCCGCAGTGCAAGTCCCCGTGATGTGTGTGGCAGCGGCGGCGGCGATTGCACACCAGGCGCTCTTCGCCCCGCCGCAGCGGAGTCCGTGCGGCCGCCGAGCAGGTCCCACAAGATGGCGGTTGGCGGGAGGGTCTCGGAGACCGTTGGTCAGGCTGCGCGGCGGCCCGCGCTGGAAGGACCTGGGCGGGGACGCGTCGGCACCTCGCAGACCGCGCTCAACTTATGCTAGCTCCGTGGATTCTCCGCCAGGCACGAGGAGCAGTCACTGGCCTTCCGATGTTGAATCACCCCGGCGATCTGGGCCCTGCCGGCAGCGGCGGGAAAGGCCTCTGAGCACCGGCCTTTCCCAGCAGGACGGGCCGGCGGGCAGGAGTCGCAGAGGCAGCGACGGGTCCGCTCAAGCCGCCGCGGTCGTCAGTTGCACGCTGGGAGGGGTTCACCAGGAAAGGAAGGTACCGCCGTGTTCAGCTCGGCAACACGAAGGCAGGCAGTCGGTATTCGGGGCTAGGTGCCCGGTCAGGATCACTACAGGATAGGAGGGAATGCTCGGTCGAGCGGGAGCCTCACACCAGTGCGGCCATCTTGATCCGGCGCCACCTAGCGCCCTCCTACTACACCCAATATTCACCACCAAATATTCTATGGCCGAAGATCATGAACGTCCTTGCTATTCTGTTTCATCTGTCGAGGATGTCTATGTGGGTCAATGTGCTACACCCTACATTTGCCTGCACTTCTTCAGTGGCTGATACCTCTCTAGCTCTATATACTGCACCCACTTTGTTTCCTGCTCTAAACATGCCTGTGCTCGTATGGCAATAATTACACATGTAATCAGGCAGTCATTTCTAAATGTCTCTGGTTGTTCTAATATCCAGGAGATTGACAGCCCAGAACACTGCAGTCAGTGACATATATGAAACAAGGTTATGCCCCATTGCAGATAATTAAAATTGTATCTCACTCTGTAATACTATGGCTCTCCTGATTGCTTGTAAACATAAGTGTGATTATTTTTTAAAATAGTAAAATCATCCACTCCTTGATGCCCATCATGTGTTTCTTGACAAATATAAAATTTAATTATATTTAATAAATTGTCTTCGAAATCTTTGAGCTTGCAATCCTTTAAATTAATGATACCTTACATGCAGTCGGTTTTTATTGCAAGATCTGGTAGAATGGTTTAATGTTTAAAGTCGTTTTCGATTAATACTTATGTGCAGCAAAGCCAAGGCTCATGGGAATGGATTGGCCAGAAAGCTTCTACAACACTAAGGCCAGGACCTCATGTGAGGCAGGGAAGCAAGAGGAATTTTCCAGACTTGCTTTTACTATATACAGACATAGCGGGGGTGTTATTTACTGTGTCCAGTAGTTACGTCTCATTCTAAATCAAGTACAAGGCATAATATGAAGATTTTTATGCTATAGTATGTGTATTTGCATTACACATGACTCACCCTGGAGCGTATCCTAGAACGTATGCAGGAGCTGTGTGCTCTTCAGGATTTTAGTCGTTTCTTGTGGAATACAAGAACTGAGGAGTTGGCTCTGATGCCCAAACGTAGGGCCAGGGGCAGGTCTTTGCAGGATCTAGGAATGAGGTAGGAAAAGGCAACACTGCTGAATCTGGTTCTGCCAATGTGGGGGCTGGTAGACCTCAAACCATTGGGTGATAGTCCGCCAAACTTTTTGCCTTACAGCCTCCCGTTTTGCTGAATTTCTTTTTGTTGGCTTTATTTGGCACATGCATCAAGGGTTTTTGCATTCGCAAACGGTACGAATCGCAAAATTCGGCCGTTTGCGAATGCAAATCCCTTTTTTGGGGATGCATTAAGCTTTTTACTTTTTTCGCAATTTAAGAAATCGCAATTTTTTTGCGATTTCTTAAATTGCGATTGCATTTAAGAAATCGCAATTTTGCGATTTCTTAAATGCAATGCATGATTTTTTTAAAATTGTGAAATCGCAAATAGGTAGTGGTAAATTACCATGAAGTTAACCTTCATGGTAATTTGCGAAAACTGTCAAAAGTGCACAAAAGTGCATTTTTGAAAGTTTCATTTTACACACACACATGCCCTTGGGGCATGTGTTTGTGAAAAATGTACTTAAAGGTACATTTCAGGGGTGCAAGGGGGGGGGTCCTTTGGACTCCCCCTGCACCCTTGAAATTGCATTCTCATTTTGCGATTCCTTAATTGCGAATCGCAAAATGAGAATGGCTTCACATTCATTCCTATGGGCCTCTAGGCCCATAGGAATCAATGAAAAGGGATTCCTTAATTGCGATTCGCAAATTGTGAATCGCAATTAAGGAAAATTAAGAAATCGCAAAAAAAATTGCGATTTCTAGATGCATAGCCGTTTGTGAATTCTTAATTGCGATTCCTTAATTTTCGCAATTAAGAATTCGCAAACGGGAACATTGATGCATGTGGCCGTAGGACTCTGTGCACTTTACCACAGCTAATCAGTGCTAAAGTGATTGTGCTCTCTCTCTAAAACATGTTACAATGACCTACATCTTATTGGCACATTTAATTTACTTCTAAGTCACTCAATGATCGTACTCCATGTACCCAGGGCTTGTAAATAAATAAAACTAGTAGACCTGCGGAACTCATTTACAACGTGTTGCAAGCCTGCCTTTGCAGCCTGTAGTGCAGTTTTAAAGTGTCATTTCAATCTTGCAAAATAAACCATTTGCCGGACCTAAACCTTCCCTTTTAATATACACAAATCACCCCTAAGATAGGCCTGAAAGTCTGATAGAGCAGAGTGCATTACATTTAAAAAGTAGGGCATGTGGGATTGAGTTTTACATGTTCTAGTGGTGAAATCCTCTTAAAGTCTTTTTTCACTAATGCAGGGCTTCTCTCTCCCATAGGATAACTTTGGGTTACCTTATTACATATTAAGAAGTGTTAGGTTCAGTTTGGGAGCAGATAGGACAAATTATGTATGCTCTCAAATCCCTCTTTAATTGTTAAGTCTGATTTAAACTCTCAGATCTGAACATGGCATTTCCTTGTCCTAACCACGTAGTGCCTACTACCTGTGTCCTGAGTCACATGACTGTGAGTAGTTGGCAGCTGGCTTTTGTGTATTCCTCCCGGACAGTGAGGCAAAGAGGGACTAGGTGTGTGCAGGATGGGCTATACTGCCAGGATGGTTTGGGCAGAGCTGTTCCCTGCCCCACTTACACTTCAAGAGGCTGCCTCCAGCACACACAAAAAGGAACTTGGCACCAGCATGTTGTCATCCTAGACTACTCAGAGCTTTGACAGGGGAGGGAGAAATGTTCTTGATCCAGATATGGGGTTGTGTAGAGAGTCCCCCACTTCAAAGGCTGGGACCAGGCATAAATATTGGACCTCCTGAATTACTCGTCAGAACACACCCCGGAATATAGACAATAAAGAAAAAGGACTGCCCTGTTGCCAGAGGACTGGTATGTTGTTTGAAGTCTACCTTGCTTTCAGGGAAGGAAAACAGACTTGTTCACGCCGAGACTCTGCTGCCCACGAAGACTATGTTGAATCATTGTTTGGGAGTAAAAGGTAGGTGAGTCCTCCAAATATTACCACTATCTTATAGGAATCACACAGATAATAATAATGATCTGTCTATTGCTGAGGATTCAGATGATTATTTTAAATTGTTCATTAGAGCATTGAAATACAATTTTGCCAAGAAAATGTATATTGTCATTGAATGTCACAGGTTATTTTTGAGAGGTAAACAACCTTTACAACGCAACTTTTACCACACAGTGCCTTTACAACGCAACTTTTACAACACAAACCATTACAACGCATTGCGCTGGGGGGCGCTCTAGGATAGGGAATAGGTTTAATGTCCTATCCAACACCTTCCCTACTATCCACGGGGACTGGAGTTGGAATAGTAAATTATACAATTCACTATCCAGCGCCTAAAAGCACTATGCGTTGTAAAGATATTAGTTGTAAATACCGCATTGTAAAGGATTGCGATGTAAAAGCATGCGTTGTAATGTCATACATCCTTTTTGAGAGCATAGTTGCCCGGGGGATCACTAGGTCACTATGTAGCTGTTTTTTGCACATTAACATCAATTCAAGGATTCGCAAGAGGAGATTGAGCGACCAACCAATTAACATCTACCTTAAAGACTAAAGAGAAGCTATTAAGTCTAAAGGAACCATCCTTCCAGAAGTCAATTAGTGTTGCAAAATACATGGAAAATATTCTCGCCATGTCAAATAACTATATATAAGGATGAAGTTTCTAATATTGCTTGGAATAAAGTGGTTTAGGATGCTGATGAAGTAATCATGCCAAGCAGCAACAAGGCAGTGTGGGAAGGTGAGAAAAGGGGGAAAGTGGGATAGAGAAAAAGTATGCAATAGATGTGGGAGTAACAATCATTTAAAAACATCTGGTATCTGTCCTTCTACAAGAGAAAGATGTTGCTAGAGTAAAAAAAGTAACACTTTTTTAGGGTGTGCATGGGTGAAGTGAGTGAAGGAAAGAGCCGTGTGAACACATTGCATACATACCAAAAGCAAAAGCAAACTTTAAAGCTGTGGAGAGAGTAGTGAAGAAGATGTGGAGGTACTTGTGTTGTAGGAGAGTGATTTAGCATAGAATGACATCAGTACTATGGAAGAGCCTTATCGTGCCTCTAAGTGTTCTCTAGAGTTGTGTGGGGTGGGTGCAACTATGGGCACATACCTCTGTGTACCTTACATCAATATTAATAGGGATTCTTAGAAAAAGGTGGAAACGATGAAACTGTATAAATCTGACTTGGTTATTGGGGATGAATTACCCATTGTAGGATATGTTCATGCAGAACTTGCCCAGTAGGGTAGAAGTGCAGATGCAAGGTGTATGTAGTAGACAAGGGAGGAGCTTTTCTAGGCCGGAGGGTGCAGAATGTCCTTGGTATTGTCTTGGGGCTGTTGAAAATGGATGCTGGATTTTCCAAAGTTATTTAGTGGTGACTTGGTCAATTTCAAGAGGTTAGCCATTACATTGTATTAAATGATAATTCCTTGCCTAATGTCCACAAGGTTTGCAGTGTTCCTTTAATGCTAAGAAATAATTAAGGAATGAATGCACATTTTGTGAGGAAGGAAAGTCATAGAACTAATAGAATCTTCTGTGTGGTTTGTCACATAGTGATAACTCAGAAGATCAATTGTAAATACAAATGTGGGTACATTTGAGAGACCGAAATGGAAACATGTGGATGGACCAGCATCCTTTTCTGAATACAAAAGAAATGCTGGCTAGTGTGAAGGATGCCAGAACTTTTTCGACACTGGGCCTGTGAAGTACATGTCATCATATTTTATTTCATCCCGTCTTTTACACATCTAGCCTATTTTGATACCCCAGATGAGGCATACAAATTTATTTGCGTGCTTCATGGATTAGCAGCTGCATTAGGTGTTTTTCAACACTCAATGCAGAGGATATCAGGTAAACTACATGAAGTGAGGTTTTACTAAGATGATGTGATGATATGGGATTCCAACAGAGGAAAGCATGATGGAGTGTTGAGAAAGACTTTGAAGATACTGGAGGAGGCAGGGCTAACAGTTGGGAATGACAAATGCCGGTCCACTCTAACTGAAGAAAAGTACCTAAGACACATAACCCTAAATTAACATTATTAGAAGTAATTGAAAATGATCTCAATCATAGGGGATAATAACCAATCATGTTATTTCCTCTGCTCAGCAGAGTACTATTCTAAGATTATGGATAATTTTTTAGATTGTACCAAGTAATCAGGGGATTTATGAACAAAAGAGAGAGGTTTGAATGGTTGGACAAGTGTATACAAGTATTTCTTGATAGCAAAAGGAGCATTGTAAATGCTCATGAGTTGAAGCCCCTTGAGACTTATGACTGAACAATTGTAAAGAGTATGCTTTGCTCATGCAATCTAAGAATTGACAGGAAAGAATTGTGGCTTTTATTTTAAGGATCATGAGGGAGGCAGAAGAAAGCTATTCAATGATTGAGAAAGAGGTATAAGACTTCTGGTGGAATGTCCAACATTTCAGAAAGTTTGTGTAGAGCATTCCTTTTGATTTGAGGATGGACCATTGTAAGAAAACGGCTCTGTATATACTGCACCAAAGTAAGGTTCAATGTGCACAGAATCCACAGTCCCCAGAGGTATGGCAGAGGTTAAAGTTAGATATAACCTTACTCTCTAAAGTGGTAGCTTGGTCGAGCAGTAAGGAAGTATCAGAGAACAATGTAAAGCGTTTGTTGTACATACTCAGCAAATGGTCTCAAACACTCAAGAACTGAACTCTAGGCCAATTGTTTTGTATATAAAAATATAGTGTTGTTTTATTTTAGAACCACAAGTAGGTATGAAAAACACACTCAGACTGAGATGCTACAGTTGAATACTTTCAAATAGTAGTAGACTTTTAAATACAATCAATACTGTTGTTGCAATATGCAACTCAAGTTAAACACAATTATAACTTTGAGCTCAATGGGAGTTTTAAGTAAAATGCAATATCAATCACTTTACGTGTGTTTTTCTTACTTAGGGCTGGATCCTGGATGCAGCCTTGGTGCATCTCCTGTAAACAGTTGAAAGAAATCGTTTTTATTACACAGGCAATTTTTAATGAATATTTGTATGTTTCAAAAATCGACACTTGGAAGAATTTCTGGTAAAAACCAGGCAATGTTATCCTACGGAGGAAAATCAGGGTTCGGAAAATCACAGTTGTAATTTCTTTTTAAGGTCAGTGAAAAGAACCAGCATTGGGATCTCTCCTGGTAATAGGTTAGTAATTTTGTTTTCATTGATTGAATGATTTTTAGTGAATAATTAAAAGTTTCAAAACTCGACACTTACAAGAATTTCCAAGTGAAAACCAGTCATTGTTACCATATGTGAAAATGTAGGTTATCGGTTTTCAGTTAAGTACTCGACTGACAGAGTTAAGGTTCTGGGGCTAGACCCTGGGGCACAAGGGCAGCCGGGTGCAGAGAGAGTAGGCCCAATGTTATCCTATGGAGTATAGGGGACCTTTGGTTGGTGGCTGCTAGCAGGCAGACCACGCGGCTATGGGAGCTGAGCTCCGGGTCACTTACACAGGGCAAGTGGGGAAGTAGGATAGGCCAGTTGTTGCACCTCCAGTGGCACTCGTGCGGCTGGGTGCAGGGTGCTTTTGTGCCTTCGGGAGCCTGTTGTTTTTCAATGGGAAAGCTGCAAGATGAACAAAGGCTGGAAGCTCGGGGACGGAGATTCTTTAAGTGCGTTGGGAAGTTGTAGGATAGGTAGACACCCAGGAGTTCGGCACAGGGGACCCTGGGCCGCCAGGTGCAGGGGTGTCTTTTGGTGTCGGGAAATCTTACCCGCTGCTGGTCGCGTTGAAGGGGTCCCTTGCTGTGAGGCTGCAGGCGTCGTCAGGTGCGTCAGTAGGGTCCTTGGGTGCTGGATTCTGGGTCATATTCGCCGGGGGGATGTCCTCATGGGCTTTGTCCACTCAGGCACAGGCCGGGCTCGGCGGCTGAAGAGTGTGCTGGATTTGCGGTTCCTTGCTGGCACCTGGGGTTGTTGCTGTTTGAGCAGAAACACTGCTCGTGGGAGTCCAGTCTTTTGATGAGCATGGCAGTCAGGTCCTCTGAGGTTTTCAAGGTTGCGCCCAACAGGAGATGCCCGGATTTAGCAGGAGCAGGGTCGAGGGTCGACAGGCCAGTAGGGCTGGGGCCAAGTCAGTTGGTGTCGTCCTCTTGTTAGCAGCTGCACGGCAGGTCTTCTATCTTCTTGTTCTTCTTCTTGATTTGGAATTGGGATCTGAGGAAGGAAGGTACAGGGTGCCCCTTAATACTAAATGTTGGGGCGCTACAGGTAGGGCAAAGACAGGGACCAATGGGTCCCTTTCCTCGGGTGAGTACACCCCCTGCCCTGCCACTCTCCAGTGGGAGGGGGGCAGGAGCCTAGCTCTAATTGGGTAGGGCTCCCCATCTCAAAACGGAGAGAGCCCAGAGTTGTCCGGCATACAGGGATATGTGCCATGTCGACTCTTCGGTTTGTTCTGCACCAAGAAACTCAGCCTGCAAAGGCAGTGTGTGTGTGTGTCAGGGTACATGGCTTCTAAGGGTGGCGCAATAAGTATTGAAGCCCCTAAGGGCCTTCTCTGGTCACATTGCCCTTGGTACCTAGGGAACCATTTACCAGGGGCTGACATGTGGCCAGAGATGCCTATTGGGTTTAGGTTTCAATACAGTTTTATGGAAGGAAAAAAGGCCCTGGGTACCGGATTGGCAGGAGCCCAGGGCACACTCAGACAAAGTACATCAGCAATTCAGTAACAAGTGGGGGCATACCATGCAAGGAAGATTGCACTTTCTCACAACCACAAACTCTTGATTGATTTATTTTCCACAAAGGAAAGTGGTAAGGCAAGTCTTCATATGGACAAATGGCTGTGCAGATTGCAAGAGTACTCATTTGACATGAAATATGTGCATGGTATTGAAAAAGTAAATGTTAACTGCCTGTCACATCTATGTTTGGGGGATGATTTTGCAGATGAAGAGGACTAGTTAGTGGCACTTATTGATCTGTCATGCTTGTAGGCAGAGCTAGGGAAGGAATGGGTGCTAGAGAGGGAGAGAGCTTGAGGCTAGGTGCTGTCAAAAGCAAGAGGGAACCTGATGAAAAGATTGTCCAGAGAGTTAAATGGAATTCTTGGTTTGGGTGAGTTCAAGGCAATGTGGTCTGACATGAATGGAATTGTGAGAAGAGGTGACACGCTAGTATTTGCAACCAAATTGAAGTGCAAGATGTTGGAATTGTTACATCATGGTCATGGTGGAATGTCCTTCATGAAAAGCAAGGGATGTTTTGACTTTTGGTCACCGGGCATGCACTGGGAAATAGAAAGTTACTGGGCGGCGAAAGGCAGACAGTGGCAGAGTCTGCTGGGACCTGCTTTAAGTGCAGCAATATTTACTGTCAAGCTCTTTATTGCGCTGAATGTTTTTTTTAAAGAAAGTGTTGGTAACTGCACCATTTTAATTGTTGTAATCACCGCTTTTAAACTGCTCTTCAGCCCCGGTCCGTCACAGCGTTTCAGTGCCGATTGAACGGAGGGCAGGCAAGGCAGGAGTAGTGCTTCCGGTCTCCACGCTCAGGGCCCAGTCAGCGGTCTAGTTGGAGCTGGGAGGGGACTACTAAAGGAGCATGTTGGGTAGGACGTGCTGCGGGCGCGCCAGAGGCAAGCCCGTCTGCGCCCGTCCGCGCATGTCCGACGCCAGACGCCAGGTATGCTGATGGTTTGAAATCAGGCGTGCCGGCCTGTACTAGGGAGCTCCTGTTGACCATTGGCCAGCAGACTAACTCTTGCTGCTTGCGCCTGGGAGAGGGAAAGGAAGGGCCTTTTCGTTGCCGCAATTGTGGTTTTGACTCATGCCCTCCTTGCCCTTCACCCCCCACCCCTAAAAAGTCCATCCTGAGAATCCTACTCCTTAATGACCGCTCCCTGGTCAAACACTATAGGGAGATTCACGACCTCATTGAAGATGAAGCACCTGATGTGTTTTTTCTAACTCAATCTTGGCTAACAGATACTGTGGCTGAGCCTGGCCTCGCACTCCCCCCAGGGTACAGCATCCTGACTCTAAATAGGGAGACTAGAGGTGGGGGCATAGCTGTTATCTTTAGATCCAGGTTCCCCTGTTCATTTGTCAGGGAAAACATAGCCGGGTGTGAATGCGCTCGCTTCGTCTTCACCGCGAGCACACACTTTTCCTTCACTGGTCTTTTAGTCTATCGCCCCCCAGGTCCGGCTGCAGAATTTAAATTAGCTATTGTCGAGGCCGTGAGCGCTCTAGCGTTGACTTCATCTAATTTCACTCTCATTGGGGACCTTAACTTACATTTTGATCGCCCTTCAGACCCAGAAATCGGCAGCTTACTTGCCGACCTTGCTGCTTGTCAATTGAGTTAGTTGGTGGTGGGTGCTACTCACAATGCTGGACACCTATTGGACCCGGTCTTCTCCAATATTAATTTACTCACAGCCAAAGCGCCTAGCCCAGTATGTTGGTCTGATCATCTCCTAGTGTCCCTCTCCCTTCCGCTACCTAACACACTTCCCAGAGCTAACCTTAAGTCCACTCTCAGACGCTGCTGGAACAAACTCAGGTTGGAGGAGCTACTTGCCATCTTAGATGTGTGTCCCCTGACGTTAGGCACCGACCCGGAACAATCGTATGATGCACTTTGCTAATGGCTTTTACATGCTTTAGATACCTTGATTCCTGCAAAGCAGTCTATCGGTCGCTGTTCTAGCTCCAACCCCTGGTACAACGACTCCCTTGCTGCTAAGCGAAGTACTTGTAAAACATTTGAACAGGCTTGGAGAAAGATTTATGACCCGGGGGCGAAAAAGCTGTATCAGGATGAGATCAAATGCTACCACAAGGCCGTACATCTGGCACGTGCAGCTCACCTTACCAATGAGATTAAGTCCAGCAAAAACCCCGCTAGATGCATTTTTAAAAAAACTGAATGATTTCAAAAATAGGAAAAATCCCCCTATTCATACATTCACGTCAGGTCAGCAATGTGAGGAACTGGCCAATTTCTTTGTTCAAAAAGTGGAAGCCATCCATAGATCTTTCCCCAGCTGCCCCATGGACCCGATAGCCCCTGATGCACCCTCCCTGCTGCCACTCTGACAGCTATACCATCTATTACTCAGGACGAGCTTCTCTCTCTAAGTATGAAGGTCAAATCAGGTTCCCCATTAGACCCTATGCGGCCGGCCCAATTTAAAGAATGCCTTACGGTCCTTCTTGCACCCCTAGGCCAAATGATCAATTTCTCTTTCACCTAGGCTGTGGTGCCATTGGCATGGAAACTAGCAAGGGTGGTCCCCCTGTTGAAAAAACCCTCCCTGGACCCCACTAAGCCTGTAAACTTTCAACCAATATCCCTTCTGCCTTGGGTCACCAAAGTTGCAGAGGCCCACACTAATAACATCCTTTCAGGCTTCCTGAACAGTAATGGTATCTTTGACCACTCTCAGACGGGCTTCCGCCCCGGACATAGCATCGAGACCGCACTTCTGGCGGTATGCGAATATCTGCGAACCATCCTGGATGAGGGACAGACCGCAGCGCTGATTTTGCTCGATCTCAGTGTCGCGTTCGATACTGTCTCTCATCAGATCCTCCTGCGTCGCCTTGAGGAAGCGGAGGTAGTGGGTTTGGCACTGGATTGGTTTCGTTCTTTTCTTTCTGATAGGGCGTTCCAAGTCACAGCTCCCCCCTTCCTCTCCCATGTCCATTCTAGCAAGCAGGGGGTGCCTCAGGGTTCAGCATTAAGTCCTTGACTGTTCAATCTCTACGTCCAGCCTTTGGCGAGAGTAGCGCACGACCATGGTCTGACCCTGGTTTCTTATGCGGATGACACACAACTGGTGGTGGCCCTCTCAGATGGCCTTGACTAGGGCCCCACTCAGTTTCGTACTGGGCTTGAGGCGATCTCACGTTGGATGACGGCCAATTGCCTTCAACTTAATGCAAGCAAATCAGAAGTGCTGCTGGTGGGGAAAAATAAAGAGTACTGGAGTACTCAGTGGTGGCATACATTCATTGGCAGCGCCCCAACTCCCAAGTAAGCATGGGCGTAAAATCCGTTCCGCTCATGGATTTTGCGGATTTTCGGCAAATTCGCAATCCGCGAACTCTCGCGAACTTGCCGAAAATTCGTAAAATCCGTGCGAAGCGGATTTTTTGCTTGGTCGCACTTGCCAACTAGAATACTATACAATTTTGCGGGAGTAAACACTTGCGAACACGTAGATGCGGCGGGCAGCGACAATCTCGCAATTGCGAGATTGCAAAATTTGCAATTTCGCACAAGAAATCCACCAGCAGGCAGCATAAACCTTGAAAATTATGATTTTTATCAGAATAACTCCTCAGGTTGACATTTGGCTGCACTTTTTCTTTGCAAGGAGTCCATTTTGGGGTGGGGGGGTGGGAGGAAGGAAGTGCCCCACAGTCTCCAACTTCCTGTTCCTGTCCAGCAGGCTCCTCCCAGTGCTTTCTTCATGTGCTGGTCACTTTGATTTGGATCTTGACATGGAAGGGTTACTTTTTGTGGATGCTGCTGGATATTTGGAATTTTGCAAAACTGAAAGCACTCAGCAGGTGCAAAAGTTCAATCTTATCATTAGTAACCTTTCCCTGTAGTGCTTCCTGAGGGGCCCCTTCGGAGTTCATTTGCCTACTTGCAACTATTCTATGACCCTGCTCTGACCCTCACAGCAGGCTCAGAGAATAGCTACAAGTATACAACAAAGGTCCTGATAAAAAAATTACACTGCAACAGAAAGCAATTACAGACAAAACTGAAAGCACTCAGCAGGTGCAAAAGTTCAATCTTATCATTAGTAACCATTCCCTGTAGTGCTTCCTGAGGGGCCCCTTCAGAGTTCAGTTGCCTACTTGCAACTATTCTATGACCCTGCTCTGACCCTCACAGCAGGCTCAGAGAATAGCTACAAGTAGGCCACAAAGGTCCTGTGAAAAAAATTGCACTGCAACAGAAAGCAAATTACAGATAAGGAAGCAGGTGCCAGCCAGACTGGAAGTTTAAATTCAGTGACACATTAATCAACCCCAAATTAATTCATGTCAGTTGAAGCAGGGCAGGTGTGCTTGCTTTTTTTTACCCCCATAATCTACAGTGATAAACCAACCAGAGGGTGGCAGTGATGTACCAGAGGGTGGCATGGGTGTACCAGAGGGTGGCAGTGGTGAAACAGAGGGTGCTGTGAACCTGTGATGATGAACCAGACGTAGAAACAACATAGTCGCGGCCGCTACGAGCCGACAAGTAAGTTCGCAATTGCGAACTGGTACACAACCCTCGCGAACTGGCCGAAACCCGTGCGAACACAAAAAAAAAAAAATCCGCAAATTTGCGAGAGTTCGCGGATTTTGCGGATTGCGAATCCGTAAATACGCAAGTTCGCGGATTGCCAATTCGCAAAATCCGCCGATGCTTACTCCCAAGCCAGTGGTAAAAAACCTAGGGGTCTGGCTGGACTCTACCCTCGGGTTCCAGGAGCACACCAATAAGGTAGCGGGCACCTGCTTCAGACTCTTACGGGGTCTGAGGCCTATCCTGGGGTTCTTCGATCCTGCCACTCGCCAACTGATGATTCAGGCCACTATTCTGTCGCGAATAGACTAAGCCAACTCTTTGATGCTAGGCGCCAACAAGGCGGAGGTGAACCGCCTGCAGCGAGTCATAAATGCTGCCGAACGTGTCCTGCTCAGGCTCCCTAGAACTTGTTCTACGTCGGGCGCCTTGAGGCGGCTTCACTGGCTACCTGTTCCTAAAAGGATTGAATTTAAAGCACTTTGTCTTGCCTTCAAAATCCTTAAACTCTCGTCCCCCGAGATTCTATCCACCCTGTTGACCCCTTATGTCCCCAAGTGTCAGTTACGTTCTGCTGGGCATCTGCTGGCTGTGTGTCCCCCGGGTAAAACAGACTAGAGCCTGGGGCCGGTCTTTCCACTATCTAGCCGCTAAGCTGTGGAATTCTCTTCCCGCTCAGACCCGTCGCTTAGATGGCCTGCTTTGTTTCCGTAAGGCAATTAAAACCCATTTGTTCCCTGCGGGCTAGTCCTGCTGCCTTTCTGAGCACGTTCTCAGCGCCGGTACGCCCCTTTGCTGGGGCAGCAGCGCGCTTTACAAAATTACATAACATAACATGAGAAATTCCTTAGCCTTGCATGTAGCGACTAGCCGCATGTGCAAAAGACACCCTATTTGTGCCTGTGGGATTGTTTTCTCGGGTGTGGCAGTAAGTGACCCTGGCCATTTGTGGTCTGTTTTCTTTTTCTGGCTGAAGTGAAGCATGCTGTGTTGCTTGTTGATTATTATTCCAAATGGCCGGAAGTACATTTATGAGTGAACTGCTGTAAATTTCTACACAGAAATCTGTAGAAAAGAGATTACTCTTAGGAAATTGTTACCTACAATGGACCCTAATTCATCTCAGGATAACTCAAAGGTTACTGGGTGTAGAAGCATTACAAAACTGCTAAGTACCCTTTTCGTGAAAATGGTTTGATGGAATGATTCAACAGGATATCGGGGGAGTGTGTGCAGTTGGCTGCGCATAGTGGATTAAATTGGGGAAATGTGATGAAGAATATTCTGTTGAGCTGTGGGGCTACACTACACTCTACAATAGAGGGACCATTTATCTTTTCAATAAATGAAAAAATAACATGCAATAAAATGGCTCCAGGTTCGATGTTTAAGTTAGGAGTGCTTAGTGTGGATACTACTCGATTATGTGAGAAGTGCTTGGAAAACAAAGATGGAAGACAAAAAGATAGATTGGTGAAGTCTGATCAGAAGTTGTTAAAAGGTGATTTTGTTCAGGAGAAAATAGGAATGAGTGTGTAAAAAGGAACTTCGAGATAGCCTTCTCTATAACAAGTTGTTTATGTGATAAGTCATTCCATTGTGTTGGAAAGTTGGAAAAAATTAAATATGAAAAGAGTGCTCAAGTGCAATGAGTTGGGATTAGAAAGCCAATATTATGGTTTGGAGCATAGTATTCCTGGAGTTGTGAGGCATTGTATCAGAATGCCCAAAAGGGTTGAAGATTATAGTTTTACATATCAGGGGGTGGGCGCTGTTGCGCCTACCAGTTGATACAGCTTTCTTGTTTTATTCTAAACCTCAGGGGGAAGGTTGGGAGGGGAGGATTCTGGAGTTGTCTGTTGAAGGTTTAGTACTGCGCAGACTGGTTGTCATATATGGAATAAATATGTACTTACCTTTTTCACCACATGCTCCTTCCGTGCTCCTGTGGAGTGCACTTTCACAAAAAGGAAGAATTAAAAAATGTTTTTTTACAATCTAAATATGTCCATAACTTTGACCGTAGACATACCTTGCCTTGCTATTAATTCATCTGGGCAGCCATGCTGATATTCAGATTTGAAGCTCTATTTTCACACATTATTTTCCAAAACTAATCTTATGATTTAGTGGAGGGTGGCAATGCACAATTCAACAAAAATAGCAGATTCTCCAGCCATATATCTGGCAGATAAGAACCTCAAATTAGACGTCCTTAGATGACAGCTGCTGAGTATCCTCTGGGTCATCAGAGGTACAATACTAATTATGCAAAAAAATCAAGAGACATACCTTTGAACTAACACGGTTCCTAATCCTGCTCCAGTGGTTTCGACTATACGTTGAAGTCTCATTTTACCCTCAGGCAGTTATTTGTGTACTTTGGCATTCTGTGAGTGGGCTGCATAAACCTTCAGGTAGTTTTGGACTCTTTGAGTCCGCCTGCAGCAGTGGCCCCTGACGAAGGGACACAGGGTCCCGAAATGCATTGGGCCAGCCTAAATTGTCTATGATTCATGACACTGGAAAGACAGGATGTTATTTTGTATTAGAATGACATGATTGATGTATAGACACACAACACAAACGTAGTTTCATTTATTTGTTGTTTCATTTTATGTGTATACCATCCAACAAGAACAATTGTTGAACCCTTGTTTGAAGCCTCATTCTTGAATAATTGAGGATATACATTGTTGATGTGTTTTGTTAATCCAGTAAAGCTTGATTTATATTTTAGAACACACATTGGTAGTGCACGCAGTATTTCAAGTTAGTCTTCTCTGGATATTGTGCATGTATCCTTACGTGGGAAAGGCAGCCCACAAACACTGCATAGCACAGAGAAACTCATTCAAAGAAAAGGTTATCATTTGAAACACTCTTTTCTATTACCTACTTTAAATATATAACCTTTGGTGTGCATTACACACATACTTTCACAATACTAATTATTCCAAAGAGTAATAGTTAAGTTGCCCCATCTACAGCATACAATAAGCCACTATGCTTGACAGAGTTAGCACAATGAAGAACACAATGGAATAGAAGGTAGACTTCCACAAAAATGGAACTGCAATTCCTTTAAGATGGTGGCAAGCACCCACAACCAGAAATATTATGGAAAACAATATGTGAGCATTGACAATGTATTCCTAGTTAAGAGGAAAGTTTCTGATGTCTACATTAACTGGTGGCTATTCCACATGGGTATTGGCGAAAATTCCAGCTCAAATTCTTCCTCACTCCTAGATGCTAAACTCAGCAACGTTGATGCAGAAACAACTGCAGCCAAATTCAAAAATGAAGGAGACCTTCCACCACTAGTGGATAGAAAATCATCCAGCAAAACTCTAAGACCCTCATTTTGATTTGAATGGTAGTGGAAGGGTGTAATCTATGCTTACAAAATTACTGTTATCATGTGGTAACACCTTACCAGTAGTGTGAAATCATGAGTAATTCCCCTTGAATGTGGAATACCTGTCTGGTCCCAGTTTTACAGGATTATACAAAAACCAAAAGGTACAAAGCAGTAGACCAAGGTTCAGCACATCAACTTATTCTGTTTCTCAAATTAGTCCGGTGCAACAACTCTCACTATCCACTGCCAGGGATATCTGTTATCAACAAAGTTTGTACAAGAAATTCAAGAGGTGCACACAATGAAGTCAAGAAAACCAAAAAGTTCAAAGATTTTCAAAAATCCTCTGTTTTTTCTTTAATAGATTCTTTATTTTCTCTTTAGAGGTATGCAGGCACAGCCAACGCGTTTCATTCCCTATTACTGCCTTGGGAATTTCATCAGGGCTGCAAAAAGATTATTTAAAATACATAAGTATTCTGTTGCCTTGTTTTTAAATACAACTTAGTGACATTTTACAAAACATACAAAACGTACAAAAGTTAAAAAGACATAGAAAGATACATCAATACACCAAGGCCTTTGGATCTAAAAAACAATTTTTGTTTGTGCACAGCGGCACTTTTGTTACTGTATTCTAAAAAGCAAGTACACCCTCACTGGTATCCTGCTTTTATATCTATAAAAACATGTCACATTTGAGAACAGTGTTAGATCATATTGTAGTGCAAGAGGTAATGCCACCACCACGTGCCAAAGTGGGGAAAACAAAGGCACCCGGATTTTGAAAGATTTCATTCAATCCCCTAACGTATAATGTATACCCATAACCAAAGTTAGATAAGAGAAAAGCGTGCGAGTAGATCATCGACAGTGTCGATCAGAAAATCTAGAAGTTGGTGTTTCCATAAGGAGTAAAAGAACAACTCATAGGAGTTTGTTATTAACCTAATTTTTACTCAAAAATGCCAGGATATAGGGTTTTTATGATATGCTCACCATTGAGAAGGATCATCCAAATACGATGGCCCAGAGTGTAGTCACACTTACGATATGAATATTAAAAAAGTTGTTTTTGTCAATAAAGTTGACCTTCGTTTTCCTAAGAATAAATTGTGAAAGAAAAGCAAGGGTCTCACCACTCATAAATACATAACCGCAGGATCATAGCAATATCGTCGAGATGTCAACAGATTTCAGCAAAAATTGCAACCATTATCACCAAAGTACTGCCTGGTCAGGGTCCCGCACTATAATTTAAACTTGTAGCCTCTCCATATCGGTACTAGATTATACTATATTCGATCACGGGTAATGACCCGCATGTAAATGCATGAATGTGATGGTATCAGTAACCATACTTAGATAGTACATCGTATTAGTATAGAGTCCAAATAATTTTGAGAGTCTTAATCGGCGGTATCCTATTCATGACAAGTGTTATAGATTCAAAGTATGAAATTTAGCATCGAGTAAAGTTACAAGTGTTAGATGTTATTCCAATTAATATTATCCGTTCTCCTTGCCCAGAGTTTAAGCAAATAATAATATCTAACATAGATATGTAAAAAATAAGGTTAGCAATGACAACGAAGTCTCTAGTCCCGACTACTGTATCTATAATAAAACATTTAAAATGAAAATTTACCGTTAATGAACAGTCCGGTTTGAAAACGGATTCTGTGTTGTGAAAAGGATGGTCTGGAAAAATTATCAGCCAGCATCCATCGACGGTGTCGTGATAAACTCGAAGAACGGAGCCTATAATATATAAATGGCCCAAGCTTAGTAGTGATGTGGTAGCATCACAAGCAGCGGCGTTGAAGCCATTTCTAGTGAAGTGACGTACCTCTGATAAGGTCTCCACAATCCGCTGCTCCTCCACACGGATTGACCGAAGCAAAGTTTGCCGATCATCCGCCATTTTTAAAAACCGTGGCAGGCAGACTCTATCCCAGGTCACATGTCCCACCTCCATCTGAAAGTGTCGATGTGAAAGTGAACTAAAGAGTCGGCCATATTTGAGTGGTGAATAGGTATCCGGCGTCTAATACAAGGAAATTCTTTTTACAAATGTAACAAATTAGTGCCAATATAATTTTGTTTTATTATGATTAGTTGTTACTTGAAAAGGTATAAATAATATTATCATCCAATTACTATGAATCCTTTCAAGTATATTACGATATCGGTCGTGTCTCTAATTATAATGCAGAGGATGATCCATTCGATTGAATGATCCGTTTTAAAGGAAATATTTTTACTAGAATTGCGCTATTCCCATGTTTCAGTTATTGCTTGGCAGCCAATATATTGTATAATAACATTGTGGCGAAATAAACGCGGCCATACTTACGAATGGAGTCCGCGTAAAAGAAATATCTAAATCTTTTAGCAAAAGACAAATATATCGTCTCCCCTGGCTCAACATCTAGTCGATGTAGTTGAAGATTATAAAAAATCATATTTTAATATAGAATGAAAACAAGTATAGTGTGAAGTAGAGTGCAAGATAAAAATGAAAAAGAATACTAGAGAACAGTGCAAGCAGATACCAATAATACCAATGAGCAAGACAGACAACCAAACAATAAAAAACAATAAAAAACAACATAAGCAGACATTTTTTTGAGCAGTACATATGAATACCAATTGCTGAAGAGCAGGAACAATCATATTTGTCAACTGATCATAAGTTCACACCTAGTAAAAACGACTGTGTATTAGAATGTATGAGTATATAACATTAGTGTGTTGGAATATATGAATACATGACATTTATTAAGATAAAGTAGGCAATATGTATCTGCCGTAGGCCCTAATTCCTTCTCGTTATTTATTCATAAGTGGAAAATGAACTAAGTAATGTACTAAAAAGTCGGGGATGTGACCAAGTGAGTGGCATTCAGATCTCACTCAAGGAAATAATGAAGGTCTTTGTCCGTGTTATGCCCCCTCTGTGTGGCCCGTAAGCGACAAATCCACTTTGCTTCTCTCTGTCGGAGGGCTAACTCTCGGTCACCCCCTCTCTTGTCCTGTGGCACATGGTCTATTCCATGAAACCAAAAGGTAGTGTCTCCTGGATGTTGTTCATTGTAATGTAAACTCATTGGATAGCGTTTGTCTTTTCCAATGATGGCCCTTCGGTGTTCTTGAATTCGCAATTTTAAAGGGCGTACCGTGCTCCCTACATAAATAATGTTACAATTACATCCCAATATATATACCACATGGGTGGTATTACAATTTATGAAGTTATTGATCTTGTAATTCTTGGGTGTATTGTATGAAAAGTTAGTGATCTTATTCAAACCTGAGTCACAGACAATACATGAACCACATGTAAAAAAAACTATGGGTTTTGATGGAAACCATGACTCTCTAGGTGTAGTTACATAGCTCTGACATAGGTCATCTCTTAGTGATCTCCCCTTTTTGTAGGAGATGAGTGGTCTAGCTGGTACCAACTCTCGTAAACCGGGAGATTTTGTTAGGATATCCCAATGTTTTCTAAGAACATTATGAATTTTGTTGCTGTTAGAATTATATTGGGTAACGAAAGAGATACTCCGATCCTTTTTTATGGAAGTATCATATCGTTTGGTTGATAATGTATCTTCTCGCCGTATTTTTTGAGCTTTTTGGATTGCGGCATCTACCACTTTTTGGTTGTACCCCCTTCTGAGGAACCTGGTTTTAGCAATGTTCAGATTTTGGACATAAGAGTTCTCATCACTGCAATTCCTGCGCAGTCTGACCATCTCACCGTAGGGTATGTTGTTAACTACTGAATGAGGATGTGCACTGTCTGCATGTAATACCGCGTTACATGAGGTTTCCTTCCTGTAAAGGCTGCTTTGCACCACCCCCTCCTTGACAAAAAAGTGGATGTCAAGAAAATTAATCATTTCCTTGTCATGTGTCATGGTCAATCTGACATTGTATTCATTATTGTTTAGATACCCGTGGAATTGATGTAGGGATTCAACAGGACCAGACCAAAGTACGATGATGTCGTCGATGTACCTCCCCCAGAACACAATATGTTCGGTCCAGGGGGAGGCACGTTTGTTCCATGCATGCATTTTTTCGAAATGGCCCATGAACAGGCAGGCATAGGAAGGCGCTGCCTTTGAACCCATCGCCGTGCCGCGGGTCTGGTGGTACCAGACGGAATCATGTAAAAAGTAATTGTTACTCAAAATATATTGGTCATATCCAATATCATGTTATTGAAATCATGTCTGTCCGCAGGTTCTCTGTCCAAGAAAGATTGTAATGCTTCTAGGCCAATGTCTTTGTGTATACATGTGTACAAACTCTCGACATCAAATGTCACAAAAGAGAGTTCCTCGGACCATTGAAAATCGTTTAATTTGACTAAAATGTCCTTGCTGTCTTTTATATAAGAGGGGAGGGCCACCACATATTTCTGTAGATGTAAATCTACGAATTCAGAATTTTTTTCGGTTGGGGACCCAATTCCAGAAATAATGGGGCGTCCTGGTGGAAAGTCCCCCCCCTTGTGAATTTTGGGGAGAGTATATATACAAGGGTATTTAGGTTTTATTACCCTAAGGTATCTAAATTCATTTTCTGATAAGAGACCTGTCTCTCTCCATTCTGTCAACTTGACTGTGATCATACCTGTGACCGCATTTATTGGATTATCTGAAATGCGTCTGTAACAACTGGCATCGCCGAGTTGACGGTCAATTTCCCTCATGTAGTCATCAAAATTCATAACCACAACATTACCGCCCTTGTCGGCCTCCTTGATGACAATAGTCTTGTCCGCCTTAAGTCTTTCAAGTGCCTGACGTTGCTTAGCGGTAATGTTGTGGTTAGAAATGGTGGAAAATGTTCCTTTATCTTCCAATCTGTGAAGATCCATAGACACCTGATCATAGAAAATGTCAATACTCGGATGATAATTAAAAGTGGGCGTGAAAGTGGACTTACGTTTTAATTGACTATCCATGCTATGATCTTGTTCTATGTCTAGTTCCCTAAGCATGGTAGTCATGTCCTGTTCTTGTTCCCCATCTAAGTTGTACAACAATAGGGCAGTCCGAATATCAGCCACTGAATGTGAAACCTGTGCGTTTGTCTCCCTTTGTGGAGATTCTCTCAATGTTTGATGTGAAAAAAAGTCTTTTAATTTAAGAAGTCTTATAAATTTAAACAGATCAATGTGAACATTTGTCATATCACCATTTTGTGCTGGACAGAAACTGAGACCTTTACTCAATATAGCTTGTTCATCTTCATCCAAGATTTTATTAGACAAATTGACAATTTTCAAATCAGTAGTGCATTCTGAAATAACAAAATTCTGAGTGGGGATGGGCAAATACGCTATTTCGGTTTTGTTCCCGCCGCTGTTTTCCCTACTGCTCCTTTCTCTATACCTGCCCTTTGCCCTCCTTCCGCCCCTCCTTGTCGTGATGGTACCCTTAAGGGTTTGGGTTGGTCCTTTTTTTGTTGTAAACGGGTGCTTGTGCGTATCTTGGCCAACTCTTTAGTACATTACTTAGTTCATTTTCCACCTATGAATAAATAACGAGAAAGAATTAGGGCCTACGGCAGATACATATTGCCTACTTTTTCTTAATAAATGTCATGTATTCATATATTCCAACACACTAATGTTATATACTCATACATTCTAATACACAGTCGTTTTTACTAGGTGTGAACTTATGATCAGTTGACAAATATGATTGTTCCTGCTCTTCAGCAATTGGTATTCATATGTACTGCTCAAAAAAAATGTTTCTGCTTATGTTGTTTTTTATTGTTTTTTATTGTTTGGTTGTCTGTCTTGCTCATTGGTATTATTGGTATCTGCTTGCACTGTTCTCTAGTATTCTTTTTCATTTCTATCTTGCACTCTACTTCACACTATACTTGTTTTCATTCTATATTAAAATATGATTTTTTATAATCTTCAACTACATCGACTAGATGTTGAGCCAGGGGAGACGATATATTTGTCTTTTGCTAAAAGATTTAGATATTTCTTTTACGCGGACTCCATTCGTAAGTATGGCCGCGTTTATTTCGCCACAATGTTATTATACAATATATTGGCTGCCAAGCAATAACTGAAACATGGGAATAGCGCAATTCTAGTAAAAATAATTCCTTTAAAAGGGATCATTCAATCGAATGGATCATCCTCTGCATTATAATTAGAGACACGACCGATATCGTAATATACTTGAAAGGATTCATAGTAATTGGATGATAATATTATTTATACCTTTTCAAGTAACAACTAATCATAATAAAACAAAATTATATTGGCACTAATCTGTTACATTTGTAAAAAGAATTTCCTTGTATTAGACGCCGTATACCTATTCACCACTCAAATATGGCCGACTCTTTAGTTCACTTTCACATCGACACTTTCAGATGGAGGTGGGACATGTGACCTGGGATAGAGTCTGCCTGCCACGGTTTTTAAAAATGGCGGATGATCGGCAAACTTTGCTTCGGTCAATCCGTGTGGAGGAGCAGCGGATTGTGGAGACCTTATCAGAGGTGGATGTATGACGTTACATCGCAAACTTTTACAACGCACACCGTTACAACGCAATTTTTACAACGCAGATACATTTACAACGAATACTTTTACAACGCATGCCATTACATAGCAGATGCTATTACAATGCATGCCATTACAACGTAAGTATATGTAAGTATATTATTTTTTTTTTAAATGTATTTTATAAAAATGTATTTAATTTAATAAATTAAATTATTTTTTAATAATTAATTTGTAAATATATATACTTTAAAAAATAGTTTATTTAAAAAAAAACAATTATTAATAAAGAACTAATATTAAAAAATAATAAAATTATTAAAATTAATTATTTAAATTATTTAAAATTATTTATATAAAAAATTAACCCTAAAAATACCCGTTACCCTGAACCCTTAAAATACCCATGTACCCCATAACCCATACCTATCATTGAAACCTAAAAATACCCCTGTACCCCAAAACCCATACTTAGCCCTTAAACCTAAAAATACCCCTGTACCCCAAAACCCAAAACTAACCTTGAAACCTAAAAATACCCCTGTACCCCAAAACCCAAACCTAGCCCTGAAACCTAAAACTACCCCTGTACCCCAAAACCCAAACCTAGCCCTGAAACCTAAAAATACCCCTGTACCCCAAAACCCAAACCTAGCCCTGAAACCTAAAAATACCCCTGTACCCCAAAACCCAAACCTAACCCTGAAACCTAAAAATACCCCTGTACCCCAAAACCCAAACCTAGCCCTGAAACCTAAAAATACCCCTGTATCCCAAAATCCAAACCTAACCCTGAAACCTAAAAATACCCCTGTACCCCAAAACCCAAACCTAGCCCTGAAACCTAAAAATACCCCTGTACCCCAAAACCCAAACCTAGCCCTGAAACCTAAAAATACCCCTGTACCCCAAAACCCAAACCTAACCCTGAAACCTAAAAATACCCCTGTACCCCAAAACCCAAACCTAGCCCTGAAACCTAAAAATACCCCTGTACCCCAAAACCCAAACCTAACCCTGAAACCTAAAAATACCCCTGTACCCCAAAACCCAAACCTAACCCTGAAACCTAAAAATACCCCTGTACCCCAAAACCCAAACCTTACCCTGAAACCTAAAAATACCCCTGTACCCCAAAATCCATACCTAGCCCTGAAACCTAAAAATACCCCTGTACCCCATGACCCAAAACTAAATATATACTATTATTAAATTAATTTATTTAATTTACATTTAAAAAAAATGATTTTAAAAAATAACATACTTACCAATACTTACGTTGTAATGGCATGCGTTGTAATAACATCTGCTATGTAATGTCATGCGTTGTAAAGGCATGCGTTGTAACGGATCCTGCGTTGTAATGGTGTGCGTTGTAACGGTGTGCGTTGTAATAGTTGCGTTGTAAGGGTTGTTTCCCTCAGAGGTACGTCACTTCACTAGAAATGGCTTCAACGCCGCTGCTTGTGATGCTACCACATCACTACTAAGCTTGGGCCATTTATATATTATAGGCTCCGTTCTTCGAGTTTATCACGACACCGTCGATGGATGCTGGCTGATAATTTTTCCAGACCATCCTTTTCACAACACAGAATCCGTTTTCAAACCGGACTGTTCATTAACGGTAAATTTTCATTTTAAATGTTTTATTATAGATACAGTAGTCGGGACTAGAGACTTCGTTGTCATTGCTAACCTTATTTTTTACATATCTATGTTAGATATTATTATTTGCTTAAACTCTGGGCAAGGAGAACGGATAATATTAATTGGAATAACATCTAACACTTGTAACTTTACTCGATGCTAAATTTCATACTTTGAATCTATAACACTTGTCATGAATAGGATACCGCCGATTAAGACTCTCAAAATTATTTGGACTCTATACTAATACGATGTACTATCTAAGTATGGTTACTGATACCATCACATTCATGCATTTACATGCGGGTCATTACCCGTGATCGAATATAGTATAATCTAGTACCAATATGGAGAGGCTACAAGTTTAAATTATAGTGCGGGACCCTGACCAGGCAGTCCTTTGGTGATAATGGTTGCAATTTTTGCTGAAATCTGTTGACATCTCGACGATATTGCTATGATCCTGCGGTTATGTATTTATGAGTGGTGAGACCCTTGCTTTTCTTTCACAATTTATTCTTAGGAAAACGAAGGTCAACTTTATTGACAAAAACAACTTTTTTAATATTCATATCGTAAGTGTGACTACACTCTGGGCCATTGTATTTGGATGATCCTTCTCAATGGTGAGCATATCATAAAAACCCTATATCCTGGCATTTTTGAGTAAAAATTTGTTTAATAACAAACTCCTATGAGTTGTTCTTTTACTCCTTATGGAAACACCAACTTCTAGAATTTCTGATCGACACTGTCGATGATCTACTCGCACGCTTTTCTCTTATCTAACTTTGGTTATGGGTATACATTATACGTTAGGGGATTGAATGAAATCTTTCAAAATCCGGGTGCCTTTGTTTTCCCCACTTTGGCACGTGGTGGTGGCATTACCTCTTGCACTACAATGTGATCTAACACTGTTCTCAAATGTGACATGTTTTTATAGATATAAAAGCAGGATACCAGTGAGGGTGTACTTGCTTTTTAGAATACAGTAACAAAAGTGCCGCTGTGCACAAACAAAAATTGTTTTTTAGATCCAAAGGCCTTGGTGTATTGATGTATCTTTCTATGTCTTTTTAACTTTTGTACGTTTTGTATGTTTTGTAAAATGTCACTAAGTTGTATTTAAAAACAAGGCAACAGAATACTTATGTATTTTAAATAATCTTTTTGCAGCCCTGATGAAATTCCCAAGGCAGTAATAGGGAATGAAATGCGTTGGCTGTGCCTGCATACCTCTAAAGAGAAAATAAAGAATCTATTAAAGAAAAAACAGAGGATTTTTGAAAATCTTTGCACTTTTTGGTTTTCTTGACTTCATTGTGTGCACCTCTTGAATTTCTTGTACAAACCCAATTTTACAGGGCTGAACTGCAGTTTTCCTTGTTTTGGAGAAATTAACAGTTACATATACCACCTGCACTGAACATTTTATCACTCCTCTGTATTATTTTACAAACACCACCATTCTCATCCTATGAATCTATCTTCTGTATCTAATTTTTAGATAAATGCTTTTTTCTTTTTCATTTCATAGCAAAATGTTGTGTCAAGCTTTCTTTCATATTTTTTAATTAGAATATAATGTGGGGTAAGAGAGTTTGTCATAGGACATGTGGGCTTTCAGTAGATTCACCAAGTGGACCTGTGAAATTTGTGTCTTATTTTTACTGAAGAATAAAAGCCGGAGTACTTCCAAGACTGCAGGAGTGCCCTTAAGTGTGTTCTTAGCAAGACTAATTGGCTAATTACGACTTTGGCAGTATGGGAGTGGGCTGCCACACTACCGCCCGCTCCCACACTGCCAAAGCCGACCTCTGCCCACCTGGCGGGTGGTGCTTTGGTGCTTCCGCAGCGGTGTAGTACTAAGCTCCATACGTGAGTCTTAGAACTGCAGCACTGAGGGAGTACCAAAGCCCGTTCCTGCATTGCATGGACTATGCAATTCCTGCCATGCAGTAACAGGGGTGCATGCACACAGGGAGGCACAATATGTGCCCCCCTGCATGCACCTGCCATGTAGGCCCCCCTTACTTTACCTGACTGCCACACTTTTCATGGTAGGCTCACTGCCATGAAAAGTGTGAAGGTCTGGAAAGTCTTAATTTCCTTGGACGGGCCACAGCAGCATGGCCAGACTATTGCTGCCCTAGACCGATACACCACCGCAGAGGAATTGCAGATCCTGGGCAGTTGCGGCAGTCCCCTGCAGGTCCAACCACCAAAGCGATAATACAGCGGTCAGACTGTTGGTGCAGTGGTAGCCACACCACCACTGCTATGCCACTCTGAGTTTGTTGGTCCACGGACCGCCAAACTCATACTCAGGCCCTAAAGCTTTTTTGGCAGTCCTTGCTATAATCCATAAAATAACATGGGTTGTCCTTTCTATGTTGGTCTGCCCTATACATTATTCCCAATGTGATAATGAAATAGTGAAATAGAGGCTTTCCAAAGTTGTAATAAGCTTTTACATTGCCCGCCCACACCCTCACTCCGCCTCCATTACTTTACACTGAATCAGGGCTAAGAGCATTTCAAAATTATTTATCAAGCTTGAATGGCAGTGGAGGCAAACATCTTTCTGTAAAACGTAGGATGTGTCACCGACCACTACCAAAAATGGGGGAATTTCCGGAGCAATAAATTAGAAACAATGAAAGTGAAAACATCCAGGGGTTTTTAGTTAGTTCTTCAGCTGTCCACATTATCCAATTATAAAGGGGCATGAAAGTAAGCCACTGAAGACACACATATAAGAAAAAAGTCATTGTGTTTCTCCTGGAACTTGTGCAGTGTTTCTTCTGATACTCACCCCATTCTAATAGTGATCATGTGCATTAATCTCTCTGATAGGTACATTAACCAACCCTACACTCCTTCACTATGAGAATACTGTGTGGCATTTTACCTTACCTTGTTTACCCACACAAGCTACAGGCAAAAATCTAATTTTTTCTCACCCATCTAGACTGCACCACCCAGTCATATCTTGGGTAGCCTGTTTTCATTCCCGACAAGCTCAATTAGATCAAGAAAGTGGACCCTCAACCACTTCTTCTTTTCCAATTTTATGATCAGATCACCTATGCCTTTCATGGTCTCCCTGTTTAGCAGTGGTGAGACACATTTCTTTCAAGGCTCTTTGCATTGACAACAGAATAATCTTCTTACTTATGAACCTGGTGCCTACTGACAAAAGAAGGAGAGTGTTGTATTGGCAGTACATCATTCTTTGGACAGGCAGTCATGCGCTTGGACCCCCTCCAGCAAGAATGAGAATAAGCAACCTTTATAAAAAACCTCATGATCCAGAGAGCTCTAAACACTGTTTCTAAGCACTTGACACAGCACTCACGCCCACCCCACAAGCTGCAACAAATTGAACAATACAGGGGACGCAAAGAATTACACAGTGCAGCCCTTCTCTGACTACAGCACCTCTGCTTCACTTCATACCAAATGACAACTACAGGTGTGCAGCAACATGACAGAGCACCTATCTGACCCTTATGCACAACGCCCACTGCTTCCAGCTTAGGCTACACTATAAACATAAATTCTCACTACCATACGAAAGCAGCAAATTAATCTCTTGTCCGACCACTCAGAAGAGTTCTGCAAGGGTCATTTCAGTGGTGCTATACAAACACACCATTTCATTTCACTACTGATCAGTCCTTAAACTTTTTTGTGTGGCTACCATTAGATTATAGGTGAAAGCAGTGGACAACAAAATCTCCATATTGAGGGATTTTCTTCTACAGCATGGTTACACCCTTTTTTTCTCACACCCATTTTCTTCCAGTCCAGAAATGCTCAGTCTCTGGGAAGGGTGCCATATTCTGCCTCGAGGCACCCAATATAGAGGACCCCAACATCAAGAAATATCTATTGTGCCTCACCTTCACTATCCAGGATCATCTGTGGCCACTGTCAAGGCCCCTCAGAAAAATGGATCCTTGAAAGTAAAACTGTAGTTTCTCTGCTCCTCTGCAGCAGACAAAAGTTTTATTAGGGCTTCTTGTCAGAGACTGATTTTGGGGTATAGCACATGCATACGGTTTGCAAATAGACTTTTGATAAACATTTTCTGTCTCAGGGATTTAGTAATAAACGATTTCATGTTAAGTAAAATCGATATTCTTTTCTATACAAATTCGATTGATTGGGGTGTTGTTTATCACAAGTGTTTCTAAACAGAACTCTGAGCTTGGAGCAGAAAGAAAGTAGGGATCCCATTGATTATTGCGCAAAATGTGTAAAGAACAACTAAAGTCAGCTATCTTTTCAAAGGGTGTCTATTCAGGGCCGGACTGGCCTCTTATTCGGCCAGGCATTTTCCCGATGGGATGAAGCAATTGGAGGCGGGTTTTGAAAATCCAGGGGCCCTGCTGATGCATCAGTAACTTTCCCCAGTTCCCGGCGATTAAATGTAGAAGGCAGGGGGGCTTAGAGAGATAGCGAGAGGGAGGGAGGTGGAGAGAAGGTTTACAGCGATAGAGGGGAGAGAGAGCGGGAGAAAGGGTGAATGGAAAGAGAGAGATTGCATGAGGAGATGGAGGGAATATTTTTTCCAAGACAGCTTTTGTTTCCCCAGCATTTTATGGAACGCTCTAGATAGCATTGTAGAGGAAGGCGTGTGTGAAACCATTTTGTGTACATGCACAAGGGTCCTGATTGACCATGACTTGCAGAACAGAATTATTGCCCATTGGTTCACACATATCAAATCAAAAAATATAATCTAAACGCCTGAGGTAGCCTTTTCAGTTTCGATCAAATGCCATTTCTCTATGTGCATCAGATGTAATCTCCCAGATTTTGATAGTAAGGAAGCTACTGTTTTTAAGGCGAGAGTTCAGCAAGAATAGTTTTCTCTGTTTAAGCACTTAAAAATCTCTGTGATAAAAATCTGAGAAATGGATCAATTTAAGTCACTGCCCTTACATGTATGCATGTTGTTCTCATCTGCAGCGTTCTCCCAAGATTGGGCTATAACAAATCCCACAATTACAATTTGAGAAAAAAGCATATCACGGAAAATGCTTCCAGAAATGCCAAATGTCCCTTGTTGCTATGGTTCACCTGCCTAAGCTGTCACTGCTTTTGGCTGCATTGCTTCTGACAGAATCCCAATTATTAGGCAAGTGGCATAAACAGCTGAGCACCGACTGTCCCAGGGAGTTTTTGATCATTTAAGATAAGGACTGAAATAACTTCCATTTGATAGGACTAATGCAGAGTACTGGAAATGGGCCAATGTAATTATTTCAACGACAGTAGCAGAACCGCAGTTAAGCTTGAGTTGGTGTTTCCATTATGAGTTCCATTTTATGGATTTAATATCTCAGCCGTAGCAAATTACAAGAGGCTGAAAGTTATTGTAGAAGTTACATGTAAATATGAAGAGATATTTTAAGTTCTCTATACATTTACTGGTGGAGTTCGAATTTAATTTAATCCAATTTTAGACTTCGATTGCAGCGGTTTCATTTAACACTAGCACATTCAAGGGAGTTGATTCACGAATCACTATTTCCAATTTATTACAAAATAGGGCTGAAATGTAATAAAACATATTCCCGTTTATCACACACGGACTTCCAAATCATGAATAATACACAGGCATCGCCAAAGTTTGATAGCCAATGTCATGCAACATATATAGTAGGGCATTTATTTCTATACTTTGCAAATTATTTACCCTTGGACTAACAGAAAGCATGTGGACTTGGTAACTCAGAATTATATGATTTTACTTATTGGATATGTGTGTTATACATAAAGGGCCCTATATATTAAGCCTATTTGCATTTCAAAACAGTGCGAATCGCTGAATTAGGCTGTTTGCGAATGCTAAATAGGCTTTTCTAATGTATGAAAGGCATTCGCTGTGCAATTTTAAGGATTCGCAATATTTGCAAATCCCTAAAATTGGGAAACGCATTTAGCAATTACCAATTATAGAAGTGCTAAACAAATGCATCAAACATTTGCAAATGGAAAATAGTCGTAAAATTTACATTTAGCCTGTGCAATTTACCACCAACGCAAATCAGGTGGTTACCAGGTGCAACCTATATAAACAGCCCCAGAGAGCATGAACATTTTCCACAATGACTGCTCACTATATCATGGCGAGGTGGATGAGGATATTGGCAGGTTTGCAGAGAAGGAGAAAAGAGCACATATTTAGAATTCACATTACCATGTTAGACAGAGGAGGAGATCTTTGAGAAGTACAGATTAAATTGTGCGCTAGAATTAGATTTAATCTCTACTTCAGCGTCAACCACAGCGATTTACTCGCAGGACCAATTCAATTCCCACTCATATGCAGGTATTATGATTTCACCAACTCTTAGCCTCAGTAAGCTACCAGTGTGTAATAGTAGGAGGGGTTTGCCAAAGTACACTTCCACGCTTTTTTCGTGCATTCCTGGATGCAATGCTCAGTACAATTAAACTTCAAGTGGTTTGCAATGCCTTTAATATGTTCACTGATACAGTGCCTAGATATCCAAGATGTAGATATATCTTTCATATTTTGCCATAGTGAAATGTTCACACAGCTTCTTGGTAGAAAATTCGGTGAAGGATATTTACTAGGTAAACAACCATAGATCTGTATAGTATATAGCACAGATGTATGTTGAAATTGTCACTACATAATTTCTAAATTTGTCAATGTAGGAGACAGCGCGTTCCTTTATTTTAACACCCTGTTTGAACCCTGCTTCTGCAAGTGAACACCGCTACAATGCAATGCTGCATATTAAAACAACCAGAAATGTGATAAAGAGGACTTTAGGGTTGATGAAAAGTCGCTTTTGATGTGTACAAAAGAGCGTTGGAGCACAACAATGCAGACCAGAAACCTGCAGCAAAATTGTTGCTACATGTGCTATATACTCCACAACATTGCCACATATAGGCGCATACTCCTTGCCTTGACAGGTACCGAGTTGGATAAGAGGACCAGCCAGTCCTCAGAGTCAACCTAAAGATGAATCAAGGGCAAGAGATATCAGAGAACGATGTGCAGAGATTACACGAAATCAATAAGTAAGGGAACAAAAATGCAATTAGGATTGTATTTGTACATGAACTTTTTTCTTAACTTAACTTCAGGAAAAGTATATTTTCATTGTCGAAACACGATGAAATGCACATTCTGTGCCAAAGCAAAATTGTCAACTCAGACATTACAAATGTAAACATATTTTGATGCATCAGAAACGTGAGCATACAACCATGTTCAAACTAAGTTTTTCTCCCTCACACTCCACTTGGCCTTTCAGTGTGCTCTGCACTTTGCCTTGGTGAACCCTCTATAGATGCACGTTGTCTGCAGCTATGACGCCAATTCCTTATTTCCGGGGCATTAATACTGCTTAGGCTGGATAACTCCTCACTTTCCCCTCTACCTAAGTCACTGTGTTTTTTAGATATATGCTGTTTGAATGTGTTCAATCACATTGATGACTTGCACTAAAGCTTGTGCTACATCTCCACTGCAATGTGCCATCTCAACTTGGGTACTGAGCGGCGAGATAATGTTGCAAAAGCATTTGTCAGGCGATGGGCAGATCCATCCAATCGGCCTATGAGTTGATGATGGTGCTATCAATATTTTACATTGTTTTGCTGCATTGCTGTGCATAACTTCTTATGGAATTTGTCAGCTCCATATAATAATCAGCAGCTGCTTTTTGGGCCACAACAATAGTTGTGCTTAGCTGCTTGATGCCATCTATAATGTCAGAAATGTGTCTTTAATTATCTAACATATCGACATTGCAGGTGCTGCACCGTGAATATAGATGCCTCCAAACCACCAAATACAGCAGTACTGTCTACTTCCTCAGAAGCTCTTCTAACATAACTTTTATGGCTTCTAATGGCATTGCTTCAGCCCAAAAGGCTGACGCCTTTTTGTAGATCACATGTCAGAAGGAGCTTCAGGCATGACTGTTGTGACACTATAATTTTGTTCCACACAATCAGGGAGTGAAGACACTGTTGCTCAGTGTCAGTGTGGTGTGGGTATTGTGGATGGTAAAATCGGAATGCTTTCAGACTGTATAGAAGGCTAAGTGCCCTGAATTTCCCCCTGTTCAGTTTCTTCTGCAATTGTTGCCAGGAGTTCTGCTAGATATATGATAAATAGTTCAGTTCAATATATGTTTTATTATGTATCATTTTACTTAACGTTTGTTTAAAAAAAAGTCTACATCTATTATGGTGTTCCTTCATGTCATTTGGTATGTCACTTAAGAGTAGACTACATAATGCTTAATTTTACGACTTTATTATTGTTATTGGACATACAACTACTAATCTCATAACGCTTTGGTGAGCTAATGATAATTTGTTGGCTGGAGTGGATTTTGTTATAGGTATGTCTATATTTCTAAATGTATTACTTTGTACCTAATACATTTTATATGTAGCAAAATAAAAATCTTAACTTTGCTGGTACTGGGTGTGGCATAGGTATCAATGTCCGAGACCCAAAAAATGGCTTCTAATTGCAATGTATCCTCTATCATGTCCTCAGGAGGGATATGTGTGGCTAAGTAGATGGTCCTCTGCCTGTTGGCTGTGCCTCTGTAAGTGTGCTAGCTACCTTTTTTTTGTACGTGTCTGAAGATCATACCAGCACTTGCGAATTTCTCCAAAAGGGGGCTGTGTAGCACAAACTTCACTGATCTTCACCTGGCTATCCTTCTAGAATTTGTGCTTCTCACGTTTTGGGACTTGCAGTGAGATCTTTCCAGAGAGCTGATCATGGTGTTGTTTAAAGAAGAGAAGATCGTGCTGAGAAATTCATAACTCTAAACACATCTCCAAACCAATTTTGTCCACAATTTGAAGATGCACTCCCTATATATAGTTGTCGAAATCCATTGGTGCACTGTCACTTTAAGAGTCTGTCTGTTATGCACGTAGTATGTCATGTGATCAAGCTTTGTAAAGAAGCGAAACGCGTCATGGCGGACGTGCTGGGCATTAATAAACTACTTTAACTTTGCACCAGCAAATCTTGGGTCCACTCCTCGCCTTTTCCAGCCCATTAAGGGGCTCCTGTGTGAAGGTGACGATACTTCGTATATATATATATATTCACTGAAAAAACCATAGGTTTCAGCCACGTTATAGTTAGAAATTAGCATTTAAAAAACCTTAGAAATTCACTGAAAAATCCATAAGTTTCAGCCACGTTATAGTTAGGAATGAGCATTTCTTTTAAAGAAGGGGGCTGTGGGGAACCGCTGAACCACCGCCCTCTGCAGCCGGTACTTACCATCAAGTTGGTCCGTGACTTCACGAAGAGACACCATTCACTGGTGCGATGCTCCGATGATCAAGCTGCGGCTGATGCGGGGGGGGTGCAAGGTCAGGCCAGCAGGTTTTTACCACAAGTAACATCCAGGTGCGGGAGGAAGAGGAGGCAGACACCGCCCACTTGGGAAGTACTTACGCTGAGTGACTGCCTTCGTGGAACTCGGAGTGCCGAGTTTCAAGACGCTCCCCCATGCCTACCAGATGACTACAACCAATTGTAGTAAGGCAAGCTGGTTTTAAGTGGACATTGGTCAGCATTCTTAATTTAAGGCATTTGAAAAAGTCTTCCGACGAAACGCGTCATGCCCTGAAAGCTGATTAAACCGAGTTGGACCTGCTCACCTGTGTGGCTCATTCTTCCTGTAAGAGAGGGGGATTTGGTTGGATATATATAGGTATATATAGAAATAGTCAAAGGTTACAGGGAAGCTATTTTAAAAAACAATAGAAATTCACAGATAAAAACCAAAGGTTGCAGGGATGTTATAGGTAGGCTGTCAATAAACAAAAAGTGGCCTGGTCAGAAACCTGTAAGTGTGCCGCAACTGGAACTAGTGCCCCAAAAGCATTAGTAGCACTAGAAGTGATAACCCGGGTCTGTTAGGAAAAAATTCCCATCAGCCCACCCATGTGGTGGAATGTCGTCATGTGGGAGATGTCACCAATCCAATTCTCAAACAGTGCACCTAGTCATGGTGCAGAGATGGATTAACATGGTGTAAATACAGACCACTGGGCTTCACTGGTGATGCTAATGGGGTGCAGTGCAAGAAATTGAAGTGAAAAACGTGAAAGTAAAATTGATTCCAAGGACCAAAATTTATTTTAATCAGTATGGCACTCGGGTCAAGATTAAAATTTGCCAAAATAGTTTGAAATAATAACTATATGTGGGCAAAGTGAGTGGAGGTCGACATGTTTCAGCTGTATTGACTGTTGGTCTTAGCTTTCTTCAGGACCATTTAGGAAACTGCGACTGCAAATCAAAAAATTTGTGAAGCACGCTAATGTACATTGGATAAGTCCTACCAGTTCCTCTGAGCCCAGATGAATACCGTAGGAAGTCCAAAATTTTATGTATCTCCCAGCATTATGTGGGAGTACGCCTCACCTCACCCGGAACCCACTTGGGAAAAAGGGAGGCCCCGCTCTGTCCGTCGGTACCTCGATGCCGGCGTCCGAGAAGGAACGGAGGTGCTGATGTTATAGGTAGGCTCAGATTTCACTCGTACAAAATCACTCAAATTCAGCAGTTATAGTTACCTGAGCTAACTATAACTTAACACGCCCTCAAAGCACTGCTTTGACCTCACATATTACATTACTAGTGACATGATCAGTGACATCAGCGACGACTTCACTGATGACATCTCAAATGACATCACTGATGACATCCTTCTGTGTTTTTAAAACGTTTCTGAAAATTAAAGATGTATACTAAACTACTGCATAAGCTTTATTACTATTCTTTTTGTGCTACTAATAAGTTATTTTATGTTACTAAAGTATATAACGTGCAAGATAATCCAGAGAGTGTCCCGGCGCGAACCTTGAGGTGCTAAGAAGAAGAAAAAAGAAAATAAAACAGGAATGTTTTGAGCTGTTTCTTAGAATGAATGATTCTGTTTCTTACATATGTCATCTGTGTGGCTGTTTGACTATCAGTGTTGGAGTGGCTGTGTGAGTGGCTGCATGGATGTGTGAATGGGAGTGTAGGTGTCTATATGGGTGGGAGAGTGACTGTGAGTGGCTGTATAAATGAGAGAGTGGGTGTGTGAGTGGCTGTATGGGTGGGTTAGTGGCTCTGTGAGTGGCTGTATAGGTGTGTGAGTGTGTATGTGAGTGGCTGTATGACAGAGTGAGTGGTTGTGTGAGTGGCTGTATGGGTGGGTTTTTGGTTATGTAAGTGACTGATGGTGACTCAGTGGCTGTGTGAGTTACTATATGGGTAAGTGAGTGAGCGTGTAAGGGGGTGTATGGGTGAGTGAGTGGCTGTTTGGTGGGTATATAGGTAAGTGGATGGATGTGTGAGTAGCTGTATTGTTAAGTCAGTGTCTATATAAGTGAGTAACTTGGCATGCAAGTGCTTGTTTTGCTGTGTAAATGGGGTTATAAGTGGTTTTGTGAAAGTGATTGCTTGTGTGAGTGGCTGTATGGGTGAGTGAGTAGCTGCGTTAGGACTTGTTTATGTGGATGAGTGGCTGTGTGAGTTGGTGTATGGGTGAGTGAGTGGTTGCGTTAGTGGCTGTATGAGTGAGCCAGTAGTTGTGTATCAGTAGTTGTTTGGGTCTTTGAATGGGTATGTAAGTGGTTGTGTGGGTATATGAGTAGGTGTATAAGAGGCTGATTTGATTTGAGATGTAGTCAGTGATGTCACTGACCATGTCATGAGTAATATCATTTGTGAGGTCATAAGCAGTGCACTACAGGAGCATAGGTTAAAGTTAGCTCAGTTAACTATATCTGCTGAATTTCAATGCTTTTGTACAAGTTAAATATGAGCCTGCTATAACCTACCTATAACCTTTTGCTTTTACAGTGGTCGTCTTAAATATGGAGCATAGACGTGACCGGTTCCTCCCACCAGCCTATATACAAACATGCATGACTGGAGGGGAAACAGGACCTCCTCATGGTGCCTTGAGTCTGATGGTAAAATTGCCCATCAAATATAAAAAAGTTGTTCCTCAGACAAAAGCTGATCATGTCCAAAATCATCTCATTCTGTAACAGAAAGGACAATGATTTTCCTTGCAGAAAGTAACAGCATGCCTGTAATCCCAGATCATGAGAAACACAAGTATATAAACTGCCGACATCAAGGCCCATCTTCCTCCCAAGCTATGTCCTCTATGATTCTGAGAAAGTCCCCCCCGTGTCTCTCACACATGATGAAAGGGATTTTACAAGAGGCTATAAAAAGTAATCCACTTACCTTGAGCTATTCTCCAGGAGGCAATTCATGGAGGATACAATGGGGCAACCTGGTGGTTTAATGGGATCCATATGTATCTTAGGGTGTAAAAAAAGTACTGAATTTTAGAATGCTTCCTAAGGAGGAATTGGTATTCCTCCCATTCAAGTAATCCCTGATCAAGCCAATCTATTAGTTAGTACCAGTATGTTTTATTAGCAGCATCAATGTCGGGTTTTCTGCATGCTGTAGAGCATGCTCCATCAGAGAGCTGTCTATGTCCTTCTGCCAGGTATTTCTCATTCTATAAGTGAACAATGTCCTCTCCCTTATCGGAGTTGCGAATGACAATCTCATCCCTCATTTGTAATTTTGTCAAGGCCCTTATCTGTGTTTGAGTCAAATTAGCTGGTTTGCTTCTACGCCCATACCTCAATTTCTTGAGTTCCTTAATGACTTCCTTTTCGAAGACATCAATGCCATCAAAGGGCATAGAAGACATGAACACAGATTTGGGGCAAACCCCTCTGGGACAGCTTAATTCTAGAGGAATATGTAAGTTATCCAAATTAAGACTTGCATCCTGGTGGTGCTCAGTGAATTCATTTATATCACAAAACATCTGCAGCTGGTCAATTTTGTCAATGCACAAAGAAGACAGCTGTGGGATTTGATTGCCCCTGAGAAGCCCCATAGTACTCTTCAATTCAAACCATTTCTTTCACCTGAGCTTACTGGTAAAATTAAACAAATCAATGCGCCTTTCTGTATAGTTAATTGCAGAAGTAGGAGAAAAAGAAAGACCAAGGGAAAGCACATTAGAATGGATCTGGGCAAGGGAAAAGTTTGACTGATTTATCATATTGGATTCAAGTCTCATAATTTTGGTGTGGCTTTGACTCTCCATTCCCACTGAACCATCTCCTTTTCTTGGGTTTCTTGTATTTTTTGTTTCTGCCTTTTGCTTGTTGCCCTTTTTTAATCTTGCTCTTCCACAGATGGACTGATTATCCAGTCGACTCCTTGTCAAGACTTGGAACTCTTATAAAGGGTTTCTTTTGGGCCTGAAATATCAGAGCCCACTGATGTATCACAGTCTGTGGTGCTTGTTCCTTTTGTGGACTCTACCTGTCTGCCTATTGTGCCTGCATCTGGGTTGCTGGTCTTTTCGGGTTGTGAGATTCCATAGGTTTAGGTTTGAATCCCTGGTGTGAATCATACTTCCTGGCAAAGGTCAGAACCCTCCCATTGAGATAATCTTTGTAATTACAGTAGAATTTCCTTTCTCTTCATTTTTCCATGCCTGCATCAAATTCTTTTGATCCATAATTTCAACAGTTCAGCATTCAGATTATAAAGTTTAAGCTAATAGTTTGTGTTTGTCCTTCCATGCTTATTTGTTCAAAATGAGAAACATGGTGATAAAGTACTCATGGGAATTCATGGGCCCTTCATGTAACATCTCCAGGTGTGGGGTTTCAGAGGTTGGCACCATCAGAATCCTTAACCCACAGGGAATTCTCAAACAATTGACATATTTCTGGAAGGACATGGCCTCCCACCATTTGGATAATTCTTTCTATATGTTTGTTTTCCATCTTGTCCCATAACTGTTTTTTGGAGAGGGTCCCTTCCCCCAGTAAATGGATAGTATCTTTCACAGTCCCATTTTCCAGGATTTTTAAATCAAATTATTTCTCTGCAGCTTCTTTGTTCTTGATATGGAATAATGCTGCCATAGTAAACCATAAAATGATACAGGAATCTGCTGGAATACCCAAATGCAAGAATATTGGTATGAATCCCTGTACTCTAATGGGCACACTCCTGTGCCAGTGGATAACATGTATAGCCCTTCAGCCTAACAGATAGTGGCAAGTAAATGTAAATGTAAATGTATGAAACTTATATAGCGCAGGACTTACCCTGGGGCATCTCCGCGCTTGCTTAGGGAACCCGTCCTGGTATTCCCCTGTGAGATAACCCTGGAAGGGTATCCACAAGGTGAAAGCCAGGCATCCCACCGCGAGGGGCCGATGTGGAGATTAAGCAAGCTATTGCCCAGAGTCGCAGAGTGTGAACCCGTGAGTCGAGAAGGCACCGGAGCGAGAATTAACGAGTCCGTGGAATTATTCAGCCCAAGACCCGCCGAGGCGGGGAATTTAACCCTGGTCCAGGGCCGAACTCAAGCTCCAGGTCTGCCGCCTCTAACCCCTGAGCCACACTTCTCCACCTGGAGCTATAGCTATAGTTAATAATAAGGGGGAACTCACACTGTTAGTACCTCAGAGTTGGGAATCAGGATGGATGCACAAAATCAAGCAGAGCACACAAGTTTATACGATGACTGGGGCCAAGGTGTCCCTACTAATTTAGCTTGTGTCTATGCAAATAATGTCATGCAATGTACTCATTGCAAGTGATATCCGCAAGCTCTGCAGAAACTCAAACTGCAGAGACAATTTTATTTTGCCTCACAACTGAGGTAATGGACATCTATCCCATATTCCACATTGCCTAAAACAAGCACCTCATGTCACAAGAATACTGCCAGCAGCTTACTTGCACTGGACATGTATCCAAGTGCAGTGACGGTCATTCCCCAAACAGCAGGGGTGGAGGTGATCCAGCCGGATTCAGTGGCAGTAATTTGAAGGGAAAGGGCAAAAAAATGACATCCGAGCTGCGTTCACCATAAGTGGCTGGTTAGCAGCCTGGTTAGGTTCAGGAGACTGCCAATCATAACGCTGATTGCATGGGTGGGGCCAAAAGCAAAAAATAATTTTGGCAACAAGAGTCCCACATAAGCTCTCGGGTGAGTGCCTGTGAGTGGTACTGTGGCCTGAGAGGAACATGGCAGCATTTCCAGCAACCCCAAATGATTTTTCTTTGCTCTCTAAAACTGCTGCTCTCTACTGATGAAGGGCTCAACCCAGAAACACGTGTCTAGAGATATACAGCAATGTCTGCACCAACTTTGGTGAAAAACTCCAGCTATTTTTGAAGTAAGTTTGAACTGTGTACTGCATTTACCAGGATGCACAGGGGCAAACTGTGCTGGGACTGCGAGGCAGTGTGCTACCAACCCCCATTCTGTTTAAAAGGCTCCCTTGAGCCAGCAAGCTGACGAGCTTTAAAGATGCACCTGTTTGCCTGTGAGTGGTACTGTGACCTGATAGGTACTTGGCAGAATTTCCAGCAACCCCAGATGATTTTTCTTTGCTCTCTAAAACTGCTGCTCTCTACTGATGAAGGGCTCAACCCAGAAACATGTGTCTAGAGATATACAGCAATGTCTGCACCAACTTTGGTGAAAAAATCCAGCTATTTGTGAAGTAAGTTTGTACTGTGTACTGCATTTACCAGGATGCAAAGGGGCAAACTGTGCTGGGACTGTGAGGCAGTGTGCTCCCAACCCCCATTCTGTTTAAAAGGCTCCCTTGAGCCAGCAAGCTGACGAGCTTTGGAGATGCACTTGTGTGCCTGTGAGTGGTACTGTGACCTGAGAGGAACTTGGCAGCATTTCCAGCGACCCCAGATGATTTTTCTTTGCTCTCTAAAACTGCTGCTCTCTACTGATGAAGGGCTCAACCCAGAAGAAACATGTCTAGAGATATACAGCAATGTCTGCACCAACTTTGGTGAAAAACTCCAGCTATTTTTGAAGTCAGTTTGAACTGTGTACTGCATTTACCATGGTTCAAAGGGGCGAACTGTGCTGGGACTGTGAGGCAGTGTGCTCCCAACCCCCATTCTGTTTAAAAGGCTCCCTTGAGCCAGCAAGCTGATGAGCTTTGGATATGCACCTGTGAGCCTCTGAGTGGTTCTGTGACCTGAGAGGAACTTGGCAGCATTTCCAGCAATCCTAGATGATTTTTCTTTGCTCTCTAAAACTGCTGCTCTCTACTGATGCAGAGCTCAACCCAGAAACACGTGTCTAGTGATATACAGCAATGTCTGCACCAACTTTGGTGAAAAACTCCAGCTATTTTTGAAGTAAGTTTGAACTGTGTACTGCATTTACCAGGATGCAAAGGGGTGAACAGTGCTGGGACTTTGAGGGGTAAACAACCTTTACAACAAAACTTTTACAACGCACTACCATTACAACGCGGTCATTACAACGCAAACCATTACAACGCATTGCGCTGGGGGGCGCTCTAGGATAGGGAATAATTTACCATCCAACACCTTCCTTAGTGTCCACGGGGACTGGATTTGGAATAGTAAATTAAACTACTCACTAACCAACATCCAATAGCACTATGCGTTGTAATGGATTGCGATGTAAAAACCGCATTGTAACGGCAGGCGTTGTAATAGCCTGCGTTGTAACGTCATAAATCCCTTTGAGGCAGTATGCTCCCAACCCCCATTCTGTTTAAAAGGCTCCCTTGAGCCAGCAAGCTGACGAGCTTTGGAGATGCACCTGTGTGCCTGTGAGTGGTACTGTGACCTGAGATGAACTTGGCAGCATTTCCAGCAACCCCAGATGTTTTTTCTTTGCTCTCTAAAACTGCTGCTCCCTACTGATGAAGGGCTCAACCCAGAAACATGTGTCTAGAGATATACAGCAATGTCTGCACAAACTTTGGTAAATAAATCCAGCTATTTGTGAAGTAAGTTTGAACTGTGTACTGCATTTACCAGGATGCAAAGGGGCAAACTGTGCTGGGACTGTGAGGCAGTATGCTCCCAACCCCCATTCTGTTTAAAAGGCTCCCTTGAGCCAGCCAGCTGACGAGCCTTGGAGATGCACCTGTATGCCTGTGAGTGGTACTGTGACCTGAGATGAACTTGGCAGCATTTCCAGCAACCCCGGATGATTTTCTTTTGCTCTCTAAAACTGCTGCTCTCAACAGATGAAGGGCTCAACCCAGAAACACGTGTCTAGAGATATACAGCAATGTCTGCACCAACTTTGGTGAAAAAGTCCAGCTATTTGTGAAGTACGTTTGAACTGTGTATTGCTTTTACCAGGATGCAAAGGGGCAAACTGTGCTGGGACTGTGAGGCAGTGTGCTCCCAACCCCCATTCTGTTTAAAAGGCTCCCTTGAGCCAGCAAGCTGACGAGCTTTGGAGATGCACTTGTGTGCCTGTGAGTGGTACTGTGACCTGAGAGGAACTTGGCAGCATATCCAGCAACCCCAGATGATTTTTCTTTGCTCTCTAAAGCGTCTGCTCTCTACTGATGAAGGGCTCAACCCAGAAACACGTGTCTAGAGATATACAGCAATGTCTGCACCAACTTTGGTGAAATACTCCAGCTATTTTTGAAGTAAGTTTGAACTGTGTACTGCATTTACCAGGATGCAAAGGGGCGAACTGTGCTGGGACTGTGAGACAGTGTGCTCCCAACCCACAATCTATTTCAAAAGGCTCCCTTGAGCCAGCAAGCTGACAAGCTTTGGAGATGCACCTGTGTGCCTGTGAGTGGTACTGTGACCTGAGAGGAACTTGGCAGCATTTCTAGCAACCCCAAATGATTTTTCTTTGCTCTCTAAAACTGCTGCTCTCTACTGATGAAGGGCTCAACCCAGAAAAAACATGTCTAGAGATATACAGCAATGTCTGCACCAACTTTGGTGAAAAACTCCAGCTATTTTTGAAGTCAGTTTGAACTGTGTACTGCATTTACCATGGTTCAAAGGGGCGAACTGGGCTGGGACTGTGAGGCAGTGTGCTCCCAACCCCCCATTCTGTTTAAAAGGCTCCCTTGAGCCAGCAAGCTGACGAGCTTTGGAGATGCACCTGTGTGCCTGTGAGTGGTACTGTGACCTGAGAGGAACTTGGAAGCATTTCCAGCAACCCCAGATGATTTTTCTTTGCTCTCTAAATCTGCTGCTCTCTATTGATGAAGGACTCAACCTAGAAACACGTGCCTAGAGATATACAGCAATGTCTGCACCAACTTTGGCGAAAAACTCCAGCAATTTTTGACGTAAGTTTGAACTGTGTACTGCATTTACCAGGATGCAAAGGGGCGAACTGTGCTGGGTCTGTGAGGCAGTGTGCTCCCAACCCCCATTCTGTTTAAAAAGCTCCCTTGAGCCAGCAAGCTGACGAGCTTTGGAGATGCACCTGTGTGCCAGTGAGTGGTACTGTGACCTGAGAGGAACTTGGCAGCATTTCCAGCAACCCCAGATGATTTTTCTTTGATCTCTAAAACTGCTGCTCTCTACTGATGAAGGGCTCAACCCAGAAACATGTGTCTAGAGATATAGAGCAATGTCTGCACCAACTTTGGTGAAAAACTCCAGCTATTTTTGAAGTAAGTTTGAACTGTGTACTGCATTTACCAGGATGCAAAGGGGCGAACTGTGCTGGGACTGTGAGGCAGTGTGCTCCCAACCCCCATTCTATTTAAAAGGCTCCCTTGAGCCAGCAAGCTGATGAGCTTTGGATATGCACCTGTGAGCCTCTGAGTGGTTCTGTGACCTGAGAGGAACTTGGCAGCATTTCCAGCAACCCCAGATGATTTTTCTTTGCTCTCTAAAACTGCTGCTCTCTACTGATGCAGAGCTCAACCCAGAAACACGTGTCTAGTGATATACAGCAATGTCTGCACCAACTTTGGTGAAAAACTCCAGCTATTTTTGAAGTAAGTTTGAACTGTGTACTGCATTTACCAGGATGCAAAGGGGTGAACTGTGCTGGGACTTTGAGGGGTAAACAACCTTTACAACAAAACTTTTACAACGCACTACCATTACAACGCGGTCATTACAACGCAAACCATTACAACGCATTGCGCTGGGGGGCGCTCTAGGATAGGGAATAATTTACCATCCAACACCTTCCTTAGTGTCCACGGGGACTGGATTTGGAATAGTAAATTAAACTACTCACTAACCAACATCCAAAAGCACTATGCGTTGTAATGGATTGCGATGTAAAAACCGCATTGTAACGGCAGGCGTTGTAATAGCCTGCGTTGTAATGTCATAAATCCCTTTGAGGCAGTATGCTCCCAACCCCCATTCTGTTTAAAAGGCTCCCTTGAGCCAGCAAGCTGACGAGCTTTGGAGATGCACCTGTGTGCCTGTGAGTGGTACTGTGACCTGATATGAACTTGGCAGCATTTCCAGCAACCCCAGATGTTTTTTCTTTGCTCTCTAAAACTGCTGCTCCCTACTGATGAAGGGCTCAACCCAGAAACATGTGTCTAGAGATATACAGCAATGTCTGCACAAACTTTGGTAAATAAATCCAGCTATTTGTGAAGTAAGTTTGAACTGTGTACTGCATTTACCAGGATGCAAAGGGGCAAACTGTGCTGGGACTGTGAGGCAGTATGCTCCCAACCCCCATTCTGTTTAAAAGGCTCCCTTGAGCCAGCCAGCTGACGAGCTTTGGAGATGCACCTGTATGCCTGTGAGTGGTACTGTGACCTGAGACGAACTTGGCAGCATTTCAAGCAACCCCGGATGATTTTCTTTTGCTCTCTAAAAATGCTGCTCTCAACGGATGAAGGGCTCAACCCAGAAACACGTGTCTAGAGATATACAGCAATGTCTGCACCAACTTTGGTGAAAAACTCCAGCTATTTTGTAAGTAAGTTTGAACTGTGTACTGCATTTACCAGGATGCAAAGGGGCGAACTGTGCTGGGACTGTGAGGCAGTGTGCTCCCAGCCTCCATTCTGTTTAAAAGGCTCCCTTGAGCCAGCAAGCTGACGAGCTTTGGAAATGCACCTGTGTGCCTGTGAGTGGTACTGTGACCTGAGAGGAACTTGGCAGCATTTCCAGCAACCCCAGATGATTTTTCTTTGCTCTCTAAAACTGCTGCTCTCTACTGATGAAGGGCTCAACCCAGAAACACATGTCTAGAGATATACAGCAATGTTTGCACCAACTTTGGTGAAGCACTCCAGAAATTTTTGAAGTAAGTTTGAACTGTGTACTGCATTTACCAGGATGCAAAGGGGCGAACTGTGCTGGGACTGTGAGGCAGTGTGCTCCCAACCCCCATTCTAAGCTCTCCGGTTATTTGGGAGTTTTGCTGTTGGATATTATTGGGTGCCACACCAAGTCCCCAAGTGTGGCACGTGACTTGGCGTGACACCCAATAATATCCAACAGCAAAACTCCCAAATAACCGGAGTAAAGTCATGCTCACTCCCAGCAGGAAAATGCTTCAGTTCCAGGTTTATTGACCAGCAACACTCAACATGCGTCAACACTAAAGTATCTTGACCCAGAGAGAGCTGGTAAACTGCTCCTGCTTGCTCAAAACAGAGCACAGTTTGCTATGGCTTGGCAGGAACAGTAAAGCTATCACCAAGCAATAGCAAACAGATTTGTCCAGGGGGTGGGCAGCCCGGGACATATCAGGAGCCGGCCCTGGGAGGTGGTAGTCCACAGGGCCAGCTATGGCTCCAAGAGAGGGACAATGTGGCCCCCTCCTTTGCACTGCATAGACCAGGTAAGTGGTGGACCCGGTGGCTGCAGGGGGCCATGCTGCACTTCATCTTTAATTGTAAATGGTTGCCCCAGGGAGGTAGTGGTCCCAGGTGCTGTGGGGGTGCCCAATGGGCCCCCACACTCATTTGATTTTAGCCCCAGGGAGGTGGCAGACCCTGAGGCTACAGGGGGCATGTAGCCCCCGCATTATTGTTTTATTTTTTCCCTTTAACTTCACATTTTACCCTGAGGAGGTGGTGATCCCCAGGGCATGGGGTTACTGAACACAGTCCACAGGGTTGTGGGTAAGGCCATACAGGCCTCCCTCTCACTCGTTTTACAAATAGCCCTAGGGAGGTGGTGGTCCCCATGGCTGCAGGTGTCTGCAGCACTTTATTGTTTGCGGCGGGGAGGTGGCGGTCCCTCAGGGCAAGGGGATGCTGCCCATCTTTGTTTTTTCAATTTTGCTATTGAATTGCTGCTCTACCCATGAATTTGAGGCAACATTGAAAAAAATTCATTTAAGGCCCTATTTAGTCCCTGTGGGACCCCCCAACATATCCAGGGGGTGAGGGTATTCCTACCCTATTCCCTTTTATTAACATTTCTTGTGGGACTCAACTTCAAGCTGCATCCCATGATGTGTTCCACACTTCCTCATTTTTTAAACTTAAATATTATTACAACTACTGAACAGATTTACACCAAATCACAAAAAACACCATTTATGGACCAGGACCTAGCTTTCTGCCAAATTTGGTGTAATTCTCTTTGAGTGGTTCTGGCTGTAATCATGTAAAAAAAATCCCCATAGATATAACAAGGTTAAAAAAAAAAATTGGGTCCCCACTTTTTTTCTCGGACCCCACTTGACGGATCACCCCAAAACTTTCCACACAGCATCTGAGCCGAAAATGGGCAGTTTTTTAAAAATTTCGTGAAGATTCGTCAAGCGTCCCCAAAGTTATTGCCCCCAAAAAACGCTTTTTTATGGAAACTTTGGTCCTAACTATAACTACCTACTGGCTATTGCCTATTGCCCGTAGGTATTTTATATATATATATATATATATATATATATATATATATATATATATATATATATATATATATATATATCAGCTCGGAAGCAGGTAGTGGATCCGAGTCTGAGCAAAGGGACGCAGTGTCAAATGCAATGAAGAAAAGGCCCTCCCCGGGTGAAGAAATCAGTTTTTTATGCCAGGACCGACTGCAGTCCCTAAGACCTGGGACACGAAAAAATTACAACAAAAGAGGAAGAACTACATCGCAAGGAAAAGGCAGAGGACGAGGCAACGGAGGTCAGTCAAATTGGAGAGGTCGAGGCCAGTGGACCAAGAAGCAGTAACAACAGCAGGCAAAACGATAATTAACCTCACCCCAATGATTCTAACAAACAAGGAAGAGAACATCTTGAAGTTGGGGCTTTCATTTGCACCGAAATCGAACCTTAACTATGTGGCAGCGCGAACTGATATCTATAAGGCCACGAGGAAATTAAGATTTAAGAAATTTTATAAAATCAAAAATGCAAACAAGCGGGTTGCCTGCAGCAACTTAGACCAAGGAGATCAAGCAGTGACCCTCACACAGGAGCTGGCAGGTCTATGGGAAACTGAAGGGGCAGAACCGGTGGTACATGTAGAAAACACGTTCACCGTGGGAAATTGAAGTGTAAGTGAGACAATACTGACGCCCTTTAAGCCCCCATCGACGTTCTGTCCGATAATGCCGAATATATGATTATTCAACGATTTCAAGTTCCACGCATGCCTTTACCACGCGAATTTTACTTCGCATGTGTCTTTTGCACGCAGCATTTGACAACGCATGTTTTTACTCCGCAATCATAACGTTACGAAACGTCTGACATCCCATTTACATAATGATACTGATAGGCTACATGCAGTACGAAGGAAAAGATCGATGTTTTAAACAATAATAAACAGATTCCCTTACATTATATTTTTATTTTTTTCATAATGCGCTTAATTAATACCCTAATTTACAAAGTTTTGATTCATATCTTACCCCTGTACGTCTTTCACCATCAGCCCTTTCTTCCACCGACCACGGAAACAAGCGTCAAAACACGTCTATCAAAACTGATAACGGACTTCTATTATGACGTGCTCTTTTACTTCAGCGTTTTGAGGCATTGTAGAGCGTTTTTTTTTACGTTTTTGACATTTTCTTCTTATTTATTTATTAATATCCGCTTGTTTTTTTTTTGGGGGGGGGAGACCCCCCCAACCCCCCCTAGCCTCCCCCCAGTCCCCCCCCCAGCCCCCCAGCCCCTTAATCCCCCCTCCCCCCAGCCCCCCAAAGCCAACGCAGATCGTACTTGCGGAACGACGACAGGAAGGAATACCACTCGCGTGGTAAAGACGGTCGTTGAAGGTTTACGCGTGGGAAAGACCTTTGCGTGGTGAGTGACGCGTGGTAAACGTTATGCGTGTTATTTGCTTCGTGGTAAATGATGTTTCCCAGAAAACACGTTCACCGTGGGAAATTGAAGTGTAAGTGAGACAATACTGACGCCCTTTAAGCCCCCATCGACGTTCTGTCCGATAATGCCACGCGATGGTTTGGATATCTTCCATGAGAATGTGACAATTGAATTAAAAGATCTACACAAAAAAGTATGTAAAGGTCATTACAGGAACAATCAACTTACAATGGACTATGAACAACTGGTTACCAAATTAAATAAAGATAAGAACGTCATAGTACGACCAAGTGACAAAGGTGGTAATGTGGTCTTATTGACAAAGGCACTATATGAAAAGGAAGCATATGCACAGTTAAATGATCGCAATTATTATGAAAGGGTAAATGCATCAACAATCAAGGGAATGCAAACTGAATGTCATTCACTTTTGGTTAAATGGAAGGGCATGAAATTGCTGTCTGATTGTGAATATCAATACCTCAAAACAGACCATCCGGTAATGCCCTTTATATACTTTATCCCCAAGGTGCATAAGGACCTCGAGAATCCCCCGGGTAGACCTATCATAAGTGCGAGGGGGGATTACTGGAGAATACGTCAGTTTACATTGACTATTTCCTGCAAACCCATGTACAATCCTTAGACTCATACATTCGAGACTCGAGGGATTTTCTGTGTAAATTAAAAAACATCCAGTGGCAGCCAGGTGACTGGATGCTTGCCCTTGATGTTAGTGCCCTATACACGAGCATCCACCACCAGGATGGAATTAATGCTGTCAGGTATTACTTGGAAAGAAGGACTGATGTTTTTAAAGAACATAATGCCATGTTGATCAAGATGTTGCCATATTGCCTGGAACATAATGTGTTTATGTTTAATAACCTCTTATCTAGGCAACGACAGGAGTGGCGATGGGGGCCAGTTTCTCCCCTAGCTTCGCATGTTTACACATGGGAGCTTGGGAGGAACCGGTCCTCCAAACCAACTTTGAGAGAGAGATAAAGGGAAATGTTATTGCGTGGTACCGCTTTATTGATGACTTGTTTGTTGTGTGGAGGGGTGGACGTGAAGAAGCTGAGATATTCCTTGAAGGCATCAATAAGAATGTGTATAATATCAACTTCACAGTCACGATGAGCCAGGAGCGGGTTCCCTTTTTAGACATTGAAGTATATGTCCACAACAACAATTTGGAAAGTAGATTAATCCGAAAAAGCACGGCAGACAACACCATACTGCATGCGAGCAGCACCTACCCAGCTCACTTAATACGGAGCATCCCGTATGGGGAGATGCTACGATTAAGAAGATTATGTAGTGAGGATGGGGAGCTAGCAAAAGCTCAGGAAGCCAGTACAAATAGATTTTTGGAAAGGGGGTACCACATCCATACAATTAAACAGGCAATACAGAAATCCATGGCCATGGATAGATCAAAACTACTCGGCAGATATGATGTGGAGAAGTGTGGCTCAATGGTTAGAGCGGCAGACCCTGATGCAGAGGTCTGGCCCGGGACCAGGGTTCAATTGCTTCCTTAGCTGGTCTCGGCGGATCTTGGGCTCATAATTCCTCGGACCTGATTTCTCGCCTCAATGCCTATTTTAAGCATGGGTCCCACGCTGCAACTCTGGGCAATAGCTTCCTTAGTCTCCACAACGGCCCCCTACAGCGCTAGGGATGCCTGGTTGCACTCTGGGGATGCCCAGGAGTGGACATTTCATGGGGAAAAACCAGGAAGGGTTCCCTAGCGGTATGAGTACAGCGCCAGAACATTCAGGAGTATCAGTGCGCTTTACAAGTACGGCTACAGTTACATTTACATGTCTCGGCTGAGACACAAATCCAGCTGAATATGACAAGCAGCAATGAGGTGATAAAAATTGAGCCATTTCGGATAATTATGGGGTACTGCAACCAGCATAGGGAGATTCGTAAAATCATTGACAGAAATTGGCCAATAGTAAGTAAAGACCCCATTATTGGCCAGGACCTCCCCAAGAAAGCATCCATCACATTTAGTAAAGCTCCTAACTTGAAAGAGAGAGTAGTTGTCACATGCCCTGAGATACTAGATACCACATCATGGTTTAAAAATAACCAAGAGTTTTTCAGGTGTAAAACCTGCAAAGCCTGCATCCACGGTATCAATAAACGGGTATACAAGGATGGCTTTAGTGATCGTGAACATCAGATCACTAAAGTATTAACGTTTAAAACAGAATACGCTATATACATCCTGGAATGCCCATGTAAACTCAGATATGTGGGGAGCACTAAGCTCCCCGTTCATAGAAGAATACTGCAACATCTCAGGGCAATTACATCACAGGACAACACCTACCCGGTGGCACGCCATTTTAAAACACACCATCAGACCAACAACAAGGAACTAACATACTATGTGGTGGATGTCATCACGGCAAGCAGGAGGGGTGGCAATAGGGAGGCCAAGTTACGTAGATTGGAAACCAACTATATCTTGAAATTAAACAGCAAGCAGCCAGGGGGTTTGAACCTCACTGAGGATTTATACACATGTTTGCATTAAGGTAGACAAGATTAGAAATCAACACAAGTATGGAATTGGGGCAAAAGAGGAATGACTGAAATGTATATATCGATGTAGATAAATGAAGTTATTGTAACTATCTATTTAAATATTTATTAGGAAATCTTTTTAGGGATTTTATGATATTTATGGTTTTAATTGCATAATATCAATTAATGAAATATGTACTCCTCGGACAGAAAGCTGAAACTAATAATATAACAGCAGTAATTGCTTAAACATCAAACCTGAATCCATACATTGATGCCATATATAAGGAAAGTATATAGTTGGACAGATCTACCCCATTGGAGCCCATCACCCCGTAGTCCATGAATATAACAATATTTAGTATGATCCAATGTAAAAAACCATAGTCTAAAGATGAAAGAAACAACTTACGAATAATCTAAAAATGAACTTAAGTTTCCACCTCTGTCGAACAAAAAACACATAAAAAACATATTGTATATTATATATAATGGGTTTGAGGATCATCTGGGAACTACTTCAATATGACAAATATACAATGCAGAGGAAGGGGCTGCTAATAGCAGTCATGTAGCGAAATGAGTAAAGGTTCTGGGCTCAGTCCTAATCAGTCATATTAGTTTACATATTTTTAAATAGCACGGAAATGCACTTTATGGCACATTTATACATTTTATTTTATTATAGTTGGAGAGACCAGGCTCATCAAATTTTAGGAATGAAATTGCTAAGGGATTTAATCCACAATTTTGAATACTCCTAATGTCAAAAACCGTATCGGGATTTAACCTGTTATATTTGCGTGAATGTAAATATAAATATTAATTTAAGCATGATTTTATACGAATATAAATCTTTTATACGTGTAATTGTATCGTGCATTAACCTCGGTAAATGACATGTTTTGTAATAATTGCGAGTCTTTCCTCTATATTCATGAAAACAATTACCCAATCATGAAGCAGCACTGTGCACTTTAAATAATCACAGCAAATGTTGTTGCGCTGTCATGTGATCAAGGCTTTGTGCCGAAACGTTATGGCGACAGCTGAATAAAAAATAACAGCATCCGAAATTTCTGGTCTGTATCCGCAGGCGTGGTCGTGGGAGAACGATTGCGCGAAGGAGACGGTGGTTGTTCATATATATATATATATATATATATATATATATATATATAATTCACTGAAAAAACCATGGGTTTAAGGGGTGTTATAGTTAGCTGGACATTTTACTCATACAAAACCATTGAAATTCCTCCGTTATAGTTAGTTGTACTAAGTATAATTCGTGCACCCGCAATCCACTCCTGATGATGTCACATATTACATCATTCATGACATGGTCAGTGACATCTCAAATGACATCACTGATGACATTACTGATGACATCATCCAGTGAATGTGGTCTGGTTTGGTATTTATATAATTATTATATATACAGGAATCTGCATTGAAGACTGAGTGGATGTAAAAGTGTTTGGTGGAGGATTTACTACTACTGAGATTGACTGTGCAAGTGAATAACTTAAAGTGTCTCACTAAGTATATGGGATAGTGATTTAACTGTGTGAATATTTGTTTCACTCTGTGTCTTGTTGTGTAAACTACTGCATAAGTATTTTACTAGGTATTTGAAACTCTATATTAGTTTTTAATATGTTAAGAGAGTATTTGTAAGAGAGAGTGAATGTGTGTGTAGTTGGAAGGAAGGTGTGTAACTGTTTAAAGATGTGTGTAAATAGTTGATTAAGTACATATATAAGGTTAAGACAGTATGTGAAAACAAATGTTTTGGGTGAGTGAATCTTTTTATGGGTGTGTTGATGTGTAAATATATTTCTCAATGATATATGTGCAACAAAGTAGAAATATAAAAGGCAATGTATGTGACAGTTGTTTATAAATAAGTATACAGAAGACTCAGTGATTGTATGAGTGACTGTATCAAAAACTGTATACTTGTAATAGTGATTTTATAACACACTAAGTATGAGTTACTATCTATATGAATAAATAAAGTGGTGTTTGTATAAGTGTGTAGCTTAGTAAATGTAAGTATGATCAATTGTTTGCATAAGTGGGTAGAATGACTACATAAGTGAATTCTGTTTGTGCTATGTGTAATGACGATGTAGGTGTATAAGTATATTTAATAGTGTTCTAGTGATCTTTGTTAGCATGTATGAGTGAATCTATAGGCAAGTGTTTAGATGTGTGTGTAGATCTAGGAATCACTGAGTAGGTTTTTAAAAAATTGTATTGCTATGTCAATGGATTAAAATATGGTACTCTGTATTTTATAGTGAGTGATGAAAGGTTATACTAGTGTATGATGAGGTGTATCTGATTGTCACATGGATGATGTCATCAGTAATGCTATCAGTGATGTCATCAGTGATGTCACTGACCATGTCCGGCCATGTCATGAATGATGTAATATGTGACATAATCAGCAGTGGATTGCGGGCGCGCCAGTTATACTTAGTACAACTGACTATATCAGAGGAATTTCAATGGTTTGTATGTGTAAAATGTCCAGCTAACTATAACACCACTGAAACCTATGTTTTTTCAGTAAATTTCTAAGGTTTTTTAAATGATAATTCCTAACTATAACCTGCCTGAAATCTATGCTTTTTTCTGTGAATTTCAGTTTGTTTAAAAAAAAAAAGATAGTTCCTTAGTATAACCTAATAATTGTATGTGTATTTACCCATATATATTTCGGATTTTGAAAAAAAATGAATCTGAAATTAGTATATTTCCAAACTATTTTTACTGATAAATATGCACTCATGGCAGAAAAACTGACCGTTTTCACTCATGTAAACACTCTTAGATGATAAACTATACACAACCTTCATATTAAAATGTGCACTTTTTCTTTTACGAGGATATATGTTGCTCTTTAAGGCTCTTTACTAAAAGTCTTTTGTTGCTTTTACCCTTTTACTTTTAGAACGACAGACCTATTGGCCTACTACTCATCATTGACAGCATTTACAAATGCTCAAAAAATAACCCAATTTCTGTGTTCATCCACACCATAAAATAAATACAGAGAGGAAAATAAATACTTTTCTGTCTTTATTTATCTGTATAATTTGAGAATATTTTCAACTTAATTAGCAGTAATTAACATATAAGTGTGGTAAAAGTATGAAGCAGCACCTATCATACCTGACTTTCAAGAACAATGTTCACAGTTCGATTCCAAAGTCTCTGAGCATCTTAGCCCACCACTATCTCACTGTAGGAAACACCTTGCTTAATCTTTCCAACGCCCCAAGCGCCGGCACAACATTCCGGGGGTAGCTTTACGCCTTACAAATGCTGGCATTTTTTTAATAAGAAGCATAGTGATAACAAATATTAATACGTTTCTATTGTAAAGGGTATTTTTTTTATATCTTCTATTTAGATGTTTTTAATCATGACAATGCAAAGGACACAGTTTACCGGGTAACACTTTTTAAACACTCCAACGTATGTAGATAATAAGGACCTTATACGTGTTACTATGGAAATCGAAACCTTTACAGCTTCACAGTTTGTAACTTTTCAACAATTAAAACGTGAGCACGTGTAAACTGTAAAACGTGACATCTACATAGGCGGAGCCAAATCTTCCTTCCATAGACTACTTAACAACCAAAAACTATATAAACCACACTTATTGTGCGATTAGTTTCGTATGCTGCTGGCTTTCAAGATGTAAAAAGGTTGGACACATTGAAACAAATTAAATGGTTAAGACAGCTTAGAGTTACTCTAGCGAATATGGGTATGTGTCCATTATGGGAGGACCCCAAAAACACAGTTTTTCCATCTAAACAGGTTCTGAAGGCTAAATATTGGGAAATGGTGCAGACCAAAACAGTGAGAAATTGTAAGTCTTCATCCCTTACAGGGCATTTCCTGGATTGTAAACCCATACCTGAGTTTGAGCAATATTGGAACTTTATTACAAAGCCCTTTGAGAGGAAACTATATTTCCAGTTCCGGGTCGGCACACTACCATTGAAAGATTTTACTAGCAAATGGTCTACAACTAGAAATTACCTTTGTTCAGTGTGACGGAGTGGTACAGATTCAATGACCCATGTTTTATTTGAATGTAGTGAGTACAAAGCTCCTGGCTGACCCCAATTTGTAAACTTCTGGGAACTAGAAGGGCGCATGAGGCAGAAAGAATCCTTAGATGCGACACAACTGAAGCTATTGTTGTAGCCATGGCAAAATACCAGGGGTGGGTGTGGGCAGTTAGAAGTGAGGTCCCACAATGGGTTAGTGCATTCTTAGAACGTAAGCTTGACCTTATTGTATAACTGTGAAATGATTTGCTCTTTTTAACTGATTGCTAACAAAGGTAGTTTGTATTGTGGTATAATTAAAAAGAAAAAAAATAGTTTTTAACAAAGTTATATGTAAAAATTTTAAGATTTGTCTAAAGAGTTTTTTAATAGTTAGATTCTTCCGTCCTAAGGGGCATGTACTGAATTGTAAAGAGCCTCTATGAATTGCTTAGCGACTTTTTTTGTATTGTTTTAATGTAAGTTTGTGTTTTATGACCTAATACGTCGAATAAAGCTTTTTTGGAATGGAATGGCTATTCCATTCTATGCCACTCTACTCTACATCCTGTTCTCGGCATAGTGTCTGTGTTTTATTCTACAGATGAAAAAAAGCACTCACTCAGGTTCTCAGTTTTGCTTCTCCACTTCTATCACGTGTGCAGAAGGCGAGCGAGGCGAGCAGACGATCGAGTGAGCAAGAAGGAAGAGGGAGTGGAGTGGGATCAGGCACGGGGGCTGCCGGACTATCGGCTGATGGCAGGTTTTCAGACCAATGGCCGCAGCAGTCTGAGATCTATCAAAGAGCAGGGCGGGAAAGCGGCGTGCAAACTGGAATCAGCAGCAGCTTTCAGCAGTATCCTCCCGTGATCTCCCGTGACCTGCGGCTCTCGGCCCCTCTGGCACCAGCGGCTCTCGGCGGTCTTTGGCTGAAAGAGGACGGAGCATAGCCAGTGCTGCGGGGGCGACAGCGGGCCATCCCTCCACAAGCCCTCCACCAGCACCATGAGTACCCACAAGCCCGCTCTGGCGGAGCCACATCATTCTCCAAACTCTGAAACAGCCGATCGCCTGCGCTGCAACCTGTGTGCTGCTTGCCCCCAACCCTGAACTTTAAATTTGTGCTAAACGCTCGGTCCACCTTACAGACCCCAAAAGGCTAAAATCTTACGTAGTTACAATGTCCTTAAAGTCGGCTTTTTGATTTAAAAGGGCCAGTCAAGGACTCTAATAAGCCCCCCCCCCAAAAAAGTGCTTACTGAGTACCTGAGGGGGACTGTGTAAGCATTTCTCTCTCTCCTCCCTCACGGCGTTACTGAACTACAGAGCCTCCCAAGACCCCTAAAGCTCCCTCTTAGACATCTCGAGAGCAGCAGAAAGTCTACCTTGTGGGAGATCTACTACTCACTGTCTCCGGCAGTTTGGGCAGCTTGGATTCAATGTTCAATGTTTACGGTTCATTCCTAGGTCTCTCTAGGGTCATTCACCTTACCTCGGCCCAGCCCAGGCCATCCTGGCTGTTTTGGAGGCTTTGCAGCAGCTGGAAAGAAGAGGACGCAGAGGCAATAAGGGAGCAGGGAGTAGGGCACAGGGAGCAGGCAGCCAGTGCCAAGCTGCCAATTATAGAACACTGAATACTGCACACTGCATACTGCATATTTGAACTTGGAAATACTGAGCTCTCTGTACTCTCTGTTACTCTCTGTTATTCATTGTACTCATTGTACTCATTGCATTTATTGCATCCACTGCATTATCGCTGCCCGCCGCCCTTCAAAAAATCCACAAGAGCAGCAAACAGTAGACCTAACTTGCCACAAGCACATTAAATACAAACCGAATACAACTATACACCTATCAAGCACCGGAACGTCTGGTGAAGGCCTGGCAAACGAAAGGACCTGCCAAAGGATTGCAAGAGCCGCAAGTCTGACAACTGAACCGCGCCTTTAGCCACTAGGCGTTCTTCAGGCGACTCTAGGTGACTTAAGGCAAGCTCATGAGGTCAGGCAGGACTAGGGAGACCCTGGCGTCGAAACCAAAGTCAAAAAAAGGGGAAAATCAAACTTGAGCGCAAATCACATCATAGAGCCAAACCTCATCACAACAGAGCTGGAATCGGCCGAGGCTCATGGGACGGCAGCAACAAAATTGCAAGCCATAAGTAACTGTTACCAACCAAAGATTTATACGAAGTTTAATTTTTTAAAGGATGTGGGCTCAGCCATCTTCTCAAGCAATAAACCCCTGCAAGGCCTGCAAACCCCATTGCTACCATCGCCACCACTGTTACCAGCACCACCATCACCAACACTAGTAACCATCACAAGCCCTTTGTTTTTAGACATACCTATGATGCAACAGCATCAAGGCGAGTTTTGGAAGCATATCAACAGCGGCACTTCCCAGAGGACCCCGACCAAAGGAGAGAAGCCCCACGAATCTGTCGGCGATCCGCCACCGCCATCGCATCCTCCACCACTCGCAGTTAGACAGGAAATAGGCAGCCTGAGTAATAGCCAGAGGACCCCACCAGCAGAACTCAAAGCCAACAAAATAGTTACCACACCATCACAACCAGATGACAAACCAGGCAACGGGTCCATCGAAAGGGTCAAATCCAAGCAGGTGCCCGAGGCCGAACTATATATAAAAGCAGAGGAACAATCCAGGGAAATAAACTTCAGTCTTAAGACAAGTACACAATCCAGGAGCCACGGCACGCCGATCAAGGCTATAAATCCAACAACGGTAAGTGCTCTACCATTCACAGACCTGTATGCCTATGCTCAAGGCAGCGAACCCACCAACCTGGGAGGACTGGGGGTAGGAACTCAGGACCCTAGCCAGAAAGAAGATGGCAGGGCAATGGTGTCTTACCTCAACACACTCGAATGGGAAGATATGCTTGCAACCTACAACCCAGTCCAGAAGGAGCACCCCCACCCAACCTCCCCACAGGCTGCTCACAACACCAACAAAAGCAAAAACGAGAAAGAACTCAGGAAAGAACAAAACTCTGATACCTGGAATTCTCTCTTAAATACAATTCAACGAGCCGTCGAAGCTTTGCAATATCAATCAGAAAAGATGGAGTTACAACTACCACTTCTGAACACACTGGCAGTTTTCACAGCCAGTATCGATGACAAGCTGGGAAATCTGAACAGATTGATAATGAGAGCACAAACAAACACCTACCTCAGCTGTAACTGCAACCAGGTAGTCGACAAAGTAGTTACCCTGCCCTCAATGCTAACTGGTCTCATTAGCGATATAAAGAACTCAAACGCAGAAAACACAACAAAAGATCTGGGCACCATCAAAATCGAAGAGGGATCATCTAGGAGGGAAAAACCTGGCAATAGTCCAAAGGATAACCTTGATGTTCACAACGAGGACACACCGCCGATTGGAATAGGGAACCCGCAAAAACTCAATGCTAAACAACGTCAACAAAAAAGGAAAGGGCGCAATCAAAAACCACAAACAAACACAACAAAATACTTCTCCATTTTCGCAGGCACACAGGAAAAACACACAGCCAATGCAACAAATGTAGCCTCAACATATCGGGCAAACCAGGCATCAAACACTTCCAACCAACAGCAAAAATCAAACAGTAGAATGACGGATCATGATGGTAAAAGGGTCCAAGACTCACTAACAAGAGACCAGATCAAACAAAATGAAGGACTAAGCACAGAAACACTGAAGATTCAACCAACTCCAAAAATCTGTAGTGAAAAGACTACACTGGAGAAAGACATCCAAGAACAATTGAGAGAACCAAAAATCTCAAACAAGGAACCTACTCCTCCAGGGCAAGCACCTGGCCAGATGCGCAACCCAGAGGCATCAAGATCATCCGAAATTAAGCAAACATCTATTTCAAATCCTCATGAAGGGGACAGAAAAAGATCCAATGGCCCAACCTCGAGCCCAAATCATGAAGAATCAATAAGGGACACAGGAAATAAGAGTGCCCACACTACGCTTAGACCAACGGGGTACTCACTGGCAAAATGGCCACACGACAAGGGGGAAAAATCAAAGCAAACTCCTCCAAAACAAACAATAACAAGTCCAAACACAAAGACCTCCTCAACAGCTGGAGAAAGTAAACACCTGGAAACCCAGGAAGTAAAACTATGCAATGGACCAACGGCTACAACACATCGATCACCAGTGAAACAACAAAGTCAAGGAATCAGTCGACAGCCGACAGAGGTCCTGGTCTTTTACCCCGAATACACGTCAAAAGGGCAGCAGGACCTGCTAAACCGCGGAAATATCCTCAGACTAATGGAATCTATCCCCAAATTAGGGGTATAAGCACAAAGGACCTACTCTCTGTAGAATTTTGAACTGCTGTCAACCCACAACGCTCGGAGGCAACTAAGACAACTTGGACTTCAAGCAACATTGCAGACTTGATCTTAGCTGAACAAGAGGTACTAAAAAATTGGGGAGTCAAGTTGGTCCCCTTTCATAAACCAGCCTACCATTCACCATTCCTGAGCAGGACGAGCCCAGCGCAAACGATACACCAGGTTCACACCTTCAGTGTACTCAGGGACGCACTGGGAAGCTCACCAAAAAGGAGCAAAAGCAGCACTTGGGATCGATCAGAAGCATGCCCAATGGCAACCAAGTATCATTCTAGAGCCGGACGAGCCCAGTGCCAAAGAAAAAACAGGTCCACACTTTCAGTGCACTCAGGGACGCACGAGGGAGCTCACCAAAAAGGAGCATAAGTAGCACCTGGGTTCGATCAGAAGCGCGCTCTATGGTAACAGCGGAGCCACACCAAGCTCCATCAAGGGAAACATTGTCCTGTACTATCTTCATATGTCTTGAGGAGGACTGACGCTACTTACAAGTCAGAGCCGGCAGCGGGGAAAGGGCACCAACCCTAGGCATCTGTTCTTGGAATATCAACGGCCTAACCTGAAAAATGGACGACCCAGATTTCCAGCACTACATCTCTGTATAATAACGCTGCAAGAAGCTTGGCTCAAAGCCCCACAGCACATTAAGGGCTACACTTGCTTTGCCACACCAGCCGCAAGGACTAGTACGTTCGGCCATCACTCAGGAGGTCTGGCCACCTATGTTTCCACTACAACAATAGCTTCAGCAACCCTTATGGACTCATTCTTAACCACAACACTAACAGTTAAAATAAGACCAGTCCTCGAGAATAAAGAAGAAGCGGTATGCATAATTAACTCATATGTCCACCCAAAAAAATAAAGTGAAAGACTCAGCCAAAATTACCAATCAACTGGCTGAGTACGCCACCCAGATGGAAAAGCCACGCTTCCTTCTGACAGGGGACCTAAATCAAGATCTATTTGGCTCGTCAGAAGGACAGGAGGCACTGGCCCTAAATAGCATCTATAATATACCACCGCAAAGTGCCCTACCAAACAGGAAAAAACATCTCAATAGCCGCTTTCTTTACGACCTAGAATATCAAAATCTTCGGGCACTGAATGGAAGATTTTCGACAGACTCTCCTCCAGTAAAATCCTTTTACTCAATCACCACGAGTTCCATTCTGGACTACACTTTCGCTAGTCTTGCGTTATTTCCATACATTTCGGGGTTTAGAATGGGAGACAAGGGCGACAGCGACCACCGCCCCCAGGAATGCCATTAAATATCAAAGCCGACCTATTCCCTGAATCAAAAAAGGATCAACTGTACGCCCGCTAATTTGACCTTTCATGCCGAAGTTGCACTCCAACTTTTTGACATCCAAAAGTCAACTGCAGTAGGGCATACTACTTACTGGGATCACTTTACGGCAACACTGCTAAAAAAACTTGCAGTTACTGTCACCCCAAAAGACAATCCTCACAAAGAATGCAGCAAGAACAATCTAAAGACAGAACAGAGAGTACAATTAAAGAAATTAAAAAGATCAGTAAGCCTGACGCTACGGAAGCTTAGAATAGCCCCTAACAATACCAGCCTACGAGTAGAGTTGAAACATCATAGGGCAGTGCTGAAACAAACAAAATGGAATATTAAGAAAGATGTCGAAAATGAGGCCTGGGCTAAACTCTTACACGATATAAATACTAACAACAGCGCCCGTTTCTGGCAAACAGTGAATGGGATCATGCGCCCGCAGCATAAAGAAATAGGTTCTCACATCACTGAAGAAATTTGGATTAAATACCCCTCCAGTCACTTCAATGACCACACAGAGCATGTAGGAGCGCAAAATAGGACCAATAAGATTAAAAAGATAAATTGCGAAACGCTTAAGTTAGAGACATTGGGACAGGCCTCTCAAGGCATAATTACTAACCCCCAAGATAACTCGAGGATCCAGCAGACAGCCTTAATCAAAAAAACAGATAGCCAAAAGCAGGAAGGAAGGTGCCCTGGGACCAAATGGCATCCCACCTGCCCTCTACAAAGTAAAGAACACAGAGTGGGCGGACATCATGCAACTTCTATTTGCGGAAATCAGGCTACTAAACAGAATCCCAGAATTCTGGAGGGGGTCGACGATCGTTCCTATCTATAAAAGACAAGACAGACCCAAACAACTACCGCTTAGTAGCCCTTCTTGATAACGAGGCGAAATATTTTGCCGGCACCATATTAGAGGAGATTGCACTTTGGGCAGAGTCAAACCTGATTATACCGCTGAACTAGACTGGCTTTCGGAAAAAGACTGAAACAGCAACAAACATCCTTGCCATTTCATTAATCATTAAGCAGCAAAATCCACCAAGCTCCCGCTACACTTGTGTTACATCGACTTCAGCGCGGCATTCAATAACATCGAGAGAGGCAGACTATGGGGGAAACTGGCACAATGGGGCCTACAGCAGTTGACCCTAAACATGCTGATGCTTCTTCACACCGACACCTGGGTGCAGGTAAAACTGGGAAGCGGCACTCATCTTTCCTCAAAAGTTCGAACCACCAAAGGACTCAAACAAGGGTGTGTGCTAGCGCCAATTTTGTTTAACCTCTTTATGGCGGACCTACCGAGACTGCTTGATGCCTGCAACTCCCATTCACCGAAGATAGGAGGGAAAACTCTGAGCAATCTTCTGTATGCAGATGACGTTGTGCTACTCAGCCGCACTTACATTGGTCTCCAACAACAGAAGAGCTAGTCTCTTGGTGGTTTAAAAATTAAGCCAGTTTGTGAGTACAAATACCTGGGAGTCATCTTTGACAGAGAAGGTGCTTTTGCGCAGCAGAAGCAGGAAATAAGAAAGAGAGGAGCACTGATTGCTTTGACGATGAAAAACCTAGCAACCCAATTGATGGGTCCGACTCTGACCCCCTTCTTGAAAGTAATCCAGGCGAAGCTGCTTCCCACGATTACTTATGGCATCGAGGCTATGCGGGGAAGAGACTCTAAAGACTTGGCCAGCACATGGGTCAAAGCTTACAGAACAATGTTCTCGCTTCCGCCCTACACCTCTCCGGCTCAAATAAGACTGGGGTTTGGCCTGCAAAAGCAAGATATAGCCAGGAACGGGGCATACATCATTTGCTGGCACAAACTTAGAAGCACCACTAGAGATACACTAAACTCTCTGCTATGGCATGAAATACAAGGCAGGGATGCTTCTCAGGCAAGAACTTACTTGCAGGCAGCATTGGAAGCTACCAAACTTTCAGCGCTGTGGGACACTCAACTTGGGCACAGCACTTTTAAAAAACTAGTCTGGAAAAATGTTAAATCACTCCTTACTGGAGGACAAGGCATTATTCTCTAAAAGATCGCACGCATTGATGACCCTCAATTCTTACAAATCTCTAACACCACAAGTATATTTTAACCAGGGTTATCCAAAAGCCACAAAAATGAAGTTCTTAAATACAGACTAGGGATTCTGCCTAGCACAGTGCACCTACCGCCATGGTTTAGGAAAGACAGAAATGAAGCTTGCATGCTATGCAACTCAAAGAATGGCGATATTCTCCACGTCACCTGTTTATGTGTAGAACTACAATTAGCACGCCAACTGCTTCTTAAAGATCAATTCAAGCAAAAAGGGATCAGCACCAGAAGGCAAGCAGTGCTCGCCTGCCTGAACCCATTAAACACCAAACTAAACTGCAGATATGTGAAATTTCTCACATCGGCCGAGCAAAGAATACCAAGACTGCCAAAATCGGGGAACAATACCTTAGACGCAGGCCAACAAGCAGACAGATAACAGTGCACTAGGACAAACTCACTGCACATGTCCGTCTAGTACCAGAGGATCACCCTTGCGGAAAGCAGAACGCTAGTGGAAAAAATAGCACACGCCTGAGCCAGGACGGGAACAATCCAACAAGGGGACCAGAACTGCTCACCACTCAATGTAAAAAGTGGGTTTTGAGCAGCCGCATTGAGTTATCTTTGGTGTAAATAGTAATGAACTTCCAATTTTATGTTTTATTTTAATGGTTTTAAATAATGACGTCTTAAGCATATTTTGTACATGTATTGCAATGGTTTTAATTAACTATGCAAAATAAATCTTTACCTCTTACCACTCTACTCTACACCATTCCAGTAAATACCACTCCATACCACTCTACTCTATGCTGTTTCCTGTATGTAACTCCACTCTGTACCACTCCAAGGTATGCTATTCCAGTGTATGCCATTCCACTCTACACCACTCCATTGTAAGCTACTCCACTATACGTCACTCCACTCTACCCAACTCCACTTCAGGCCATTCTACTGTACTTTACTCAACTATACTGGACCCACTCAACGACAATATTTGCCCCTCCATTCTGCCGCACCATAGTCCACTTTATAGCAATCCACTGTACAGCAATCTACTCCAGTCAATGCTAGTCTACAACACTCTCTGTACTTTACTCTTTGCCTCTGTACAGCACCTTACTCCAGTCTATGGCACTCTAACAACTCCCTCCAAGCATCTCCACACCACTTTACTATACTGTACCCTATGAGAGACTACCCCACTCTACTCCACTGTACTTCCCGTTAGAGTGGAGCAAAGTGAAGTGGCATAGCATATAATGGAGTAAAGTCCTGTAGAGCGGCGGATAATGTAGTGGAGTGCACTGGTGTGTTGTAGTGTGGTGAGGCTCATATGTATTCTCCATTTTAGATGCAACTCTTTAAGTCAACATCTTTCACGTGGTGCCATCTGCCACACTTTCTCTGCTAACAAGCGAATGTGATGGATCTGCATCTTTGATAGGCACTGACGCCCTGTAATCTGTACAGTTAGTTTCAGGGTCACACATTTAGTACACAATGTCATTGTTATCTTTCTATTTTTGCTTGCTTGAAGACACTTTACTGTAGCTAGACAAAATCAAATAAGCTGCTCTATACCTTGGCCACAGTTGCTAGGAACAGCATTTTAATATATAAACAACTTCCCAGCTAAAACTCTTTAAGAGGAGCATTTTCTTGCTGGGAACTATCACAGAACTGCTGCTAACTTTGACAGAGGTGCAGCCCTCCTGACTCTAGCCTCTATCCTTGTAAAGAAAATAATCTGTGCACTGCACCCAGCTTCATGACACCTAAGACCAAGATAAGGGGGTAAAACTATCCCAATTGATCTGATTAATTCTATCACTATGCATTATTTGTATAGTGTAGGTACGTATAGGAGTACGCAAACGTTAACCTGCGGATTGCACTAACATGTCTGATCTTTCTAATAATTACAAATCATGATTTTTATGCAAGAATATGATCATTTCATTACATGTTTAAAAAAAGCATTGTCACAGCTTTCTTATGTTTACCTTGGATTTACTAGAATGACAAACGAAAGGGTTAGTTCTGTTACAGTGGATTCCTTGGGAATCAGAGTGTCATGTTTGAGGTTGTTAAGAACATCTGTTATCCTGTTTGATTTCGGGGTAGATGTGGTGCTGTGAGCTAGTTGGAAACCTACCAACAGTCATTGATGATACTTGTGGATTAAATCTCTATACTATGAAGTTTGTGTTGGTCTAATACACAGTCCTGCTATATTTGACATAGTAATTCAGAATAAGATATAGATGAAAAAATATAATTTATTACAATGTATTTATGTAGTGGAGTTCTCTCGTTAGTCCTAACAGCTAATGATCAGTTCTTATTTCATTATGTAATTGTATTACACTTTATTTGTTCTTTCATAATTTGAGGGGAACATATAAAATTAATTATCTCATGTTTACGTCGTTAATTGCGGAGGCCCTGGTATCCCTCTTGGAAAGCATTGAAAAAGCAAAAACGTCTGGCTCACATTTTCAGATATAACCCAGAACTTTTGGCTTTGACAATGATTCTTAGATGAAGTGAGAACTTTTAGCTTTGCCAATTCTTGAAAATAAAAGTGAATCTGCGGAAAATACATTTAAAAACATATATTGACAATCAAGCCCCTAATATAGTTTATTTGTTTATCCCTGCATCTCAGTGAGTCACTCTGCACTATGTAAACATATCAAAACAAATCACAAATGTAACCTGCAATTTAACGGAAGCTGCCCTCAAAGAAAGTACTGAGTCATCATCGATTCCGAGAACAATCTAAATAATGTAGCGCTTGTAAATAATGTAGCACTTGTAAAAAGTTTGCAGAGACAGGCATGAGGCATAAGCCATCATTTTTCATTCATAGCACTCTTAAATATTTATGAACAACAAAATAAGCACACACAAATGTAAATGTCAAACAAAGAAGTTTTAATGTTACCAGCAAAAAAATTAGATTGGCTGCATTGGACATGAGGGGCTGCTGCGTATATTAAAAGGTTAGACTGTGCACTGCAATATTTCAAAATTTGTGTTGACAAAGCCAATATATGTTAGCTCTAAAGGTATGGGTTTTTGGCCTTGTCAATGCTTTTTTATTGGCTTTGTGTAAACGTAACTTATGCACATTTTCACATGAACAAATGGTCTACAATTCTGTAGTGAGTTTTCACTCAAAACCCCTTCCAATATTCCCTTTCATGCTTTGTGGTGGGTAGGTTCATTTTGATGCTTCACATACATTTTTTATTTACCCCAAAATGTTTTTTAAAGTGCTCGCAAGCAAAAATAAAGTGAAACTAGGATGTGGCCTGATAGTGCTGGTAGTACTCTGCAAGTTGTAAGATCCTGGTAAAAAAAAAATACATAAAATAATATGAAGAAATGAAGACAAAATGGGCAGTTGGGTGGGGAGGGAAGTATATAAATAGAGTAGTTGGAGCCAAAAACCTAAGCGGGAAAGTGAGCAAGGAAACACAGGCTTTCCCATAGTCTGAGATAGACAACAATGACATGTGATCTAAGGGATGAACGTAAGCCCACTCTAAGTATATATTGTGTATTGGAAATAATAGTTCTTGCCAACAGAAGGAAAAGTCTGTATGTAGCCAAAATCTATAAATAATCAAGTTTGATGCTTTCATTCACATACATTCTTATGTTGTATGATAGTTTTGTGACATTTATTAAAGAAAACAGTGATCAACTTAAACTTGGCAAAAATGATAACAGATATTGATACTACTAAATTTCCATATGGCTAAAGTGTTTTCGGATATACAGTTGGGGGCACAAATCTCATATTCAGAGTTGAATAATCAATGCCTGGGTCTTTTTCAGATCGTAAATCGCTCTTACTGATTCAGAAAAGCAATTTTAGAGAGTTTGTGTGGATATGTCCATGCGTACATGCCTGCATGAGTGTTTGTGTGTGTGGGTGTGTGCATGTTTTTAGAGGAGGAGGACAGAATTTCCTCTAAGAAAGTGGTGAATAGTCCCAGGTTACTATTATAACAAGTAGACTAGGTCTTCCAATACTTTATTTTTGCGTTGTAGAAATGCCATGGTATTCCAGCTCCTCATGAGGTACTAGATATTACTAAAGAGAAAAGTGTTTCCAAACCATATTCCCACAGTGATTATAAGGCCAGGGTGGAGTTCCCGTAGCTGTGCTGCACAGAACTCCGCGAAGTGGCAAAAAAGCTCCACCGCACTACATGGAGTTCTGTACAATTAATGGAGTTCCCTTGTCCCACCCATTCGCATGACATTTCTGCTGTACAGCAATGCAAATTGAGTTTTCAGGCAGAAATATCATGCAAACTACACCACGTGTTTGCGCAGGTGCGCAGCCAACTTGTTCCTTACTCAGTCTGTGGTGCTGGTGCTTACTGTTTCATCCTTGCTCAATCTCTGTAATCATTGTCTTCTGTAATTTTTTCCCATTTTTTTATATTTTATCTTACCCTTTGTCTTTCTTAGTGTGTACTTTATGTTTTTATTCTATTTTTTGTGTGTTTTTGTACTTTATTTTTCACTTTAATTCCTTCCTATTTTTATTTTACCTTCCTTCCTTCTTATTCTGGTTTCTGCATTTCTCTCTCCCCTCCAGTACCATGGCAGATAAGGGTGCCCAAAAAAGCCGGCAACAAGGAAGGCAGCGCCAGGAAAGGGTACAGCCCTGTGCCTTGTTTTTCGAGGTGGAGGAGGCAGCGCTTGGTTTTTACGTCCAGCACCACCTCCCCTTGACCCTGACAGCAGGTGGCAGGCCTTTGTCCGGACTCCGGGAGCACCAGCAGCACTGGGCATGGGTGCACCAGGCAGTGTATTACTGCTCCTGTGTCAGGCACACCCATAATCAGGTGACACACAAGTTGTCTGACATCATGGACCGAGAGCAGACCCTCCTGTACCTGCTTGGGCTTGAGGTCACAGGGCTTGGTGAGTAATTAATAAAATTATTATTACTTATATTCTCTATGCTATAGCCAATATTTTTTTCCAAACAGCAAGCATGCTGCTCACATGCAAGTAAGTTAAGTTAACAAATCTTATATTATATGATCGTTATTCTAAACAGGTCCTCGGTGCTACCTAATCGTACATGTTGGCGCTCGCTTGGGCAGATTCTGTAAAAAGTTATGCAGAGACCTTTGTCCTGTCACTAAGATAGTGGTAGTTAGTATTAGTAATATAGCGGTGCACTTCCTCTCACTTCAGTTCTTAGATCTTTTTTGTAGCTCGTACACTGACAAGCAACCTATTGGGTGTATGCATGCATCCATCTATGCATTTAAAGAAAAAATATAGGCTTAATGAATTAGCCCGTCTAAGGGGTTGGGATTGCCTATGAGATGAGAAGAAGCAAACATCATTCATTGCAATTTATTAGTAATTCCAAAATCTAGTTTAGGAAATTTGGAATAGGATAGTACTGTCAGCGATACTAGTGTAGTACTGCTAATGCCTTTTCCTGTCAAAAAAGATTTTTGTCCGTAGCTTCCTTTCTTCTGCTTTGTCAGTCAGCTTTCCCTCTCCCCTACATTATATTTTGTTGACTGCCTAGTGGTGATACTGTAAGAGTGCATGTCCATGCAAGGTATTCTTTGCATGTTTGTTGAGATGTGAAGGTATTTTTTTACTTTCTCATGCTCAATCAGTAAAGTGAGAGAGTGGCTATGATCAAGTTTAACATCCTAAAGTGTGTCTCTTAGCTAGGCCTAGTATTATTAGCAGCAGTTGGGGAACTGACGACCGTGCGCCATGGCTAGAAGGAAGTATGTGAGGAGGACATTTGCCAACCTTGACCATAAGTCCAGTTGTCCAATCTTTTTTTTCTTTTCAAAAACTCAGATTCATCAATAGCTCTAGCCACTCCTTTACAGTTTGTCTTGAGACTTTTAAAAATGTGCCACCAATAAAATGCCCAAGCTGATATTATTGATAGAAGATACTGTGAGCCTCATTTATGAAAACTGTTTCATCGCTGCAACTAAACAGTGATGCAACAGTATTCACTGTACCCTCCTTGCAGCATGATGAATACGCCATATTTAAGTATGGCACTCTATTTTGAGAGGAATTAAAGATGCTTCAGTATTTCTAACGTATCTGTAGGCGTAAAAGTGACACATTGCTGGGGTGTGTCTGAAAACAGATGCAACACCAGCAATGTGTCCTTTCACATGGGGCAAGCCCCTGCATCAGTCTTATGCCTGCTGTGAAGCAGGTGTAAGATATTGAAGCAGTAGCGTCCCAGAAGTGTCATAGTGAAATCTCATAGATATCACTGCACTACTTCTACAACCCTTTTATTACGGGGGAATGCCCACCCTGCATACATTATACCTGATGCATGTATAATATAGTGCAGGCCTTTCCAAAGTGATGCACCTGCTTAGATGTGCAACTTTGTGAATATGGTACAAAAGGGGGTGGTGATGGACGGAGCATCTGAACCAATCAAACACTCACACCCAGTCAAAAGATCTGGGTTTGATCCATCACCGTTCTTTAGCCCACTCTGCCACCCCAGTTCAGACATGGCTATATGCAAATCAGTCTAACCCTGTGCCTCATGGGAACAGTCCAGCCCGAACTGCCAAGCCATGCCTTCCCTGGACCAGAAACAAGCTTCCGAGGACCGGTTTCTGGCATTTCAGCCATCTTCAGCCCGGCTTGCTTGAATCCAGTGGCAAAGTGAGCAAGGGACTCACGTCTGAGCATACCCTGCCACCCTTATGGTGGCCAAAGCGGTACAAAAGGGGGTGGTGATGGACTTGCTCAAACGCTCCGTCCATCATCCCCTTTTGTATTGCTTTGTTCGCACTAAGTGTGGCAGGGTATGCTCAGACGTGAGTCCCTTGCTAACTTGGCCACTGGATTCACGATAGCCTGGCTGATGAGGATTATGAATCCGAAACCGGTCCCAGGATGCTTGTTTCCGGTCCAGGGAAGACTTGGCTTGGCAGTTCGGGCTGGACTGTTCCCATGAGGCACAGGGTCAGACTGATTTGCATATAGCCCTGTCTGAACTGGGGTGGCTGAGTGAGCTAAAGAATGGTGATGGATTAAACCCAGATCAGTTGACTGGGGGTGAGTGTATGATTTGCTCAAAAGCTCCGTCCATCATCCCCATTTGTATTGCTTTCTTCGCACTAAGTGTGGCAGGATATGCTCAGACGTGAGTCTCTTGCTCACTTGGCCACTAGATTCAAGATAGCCTGGCTGATGAGGATTATGAATCCGAAACCGGTCCCCGGATGCTTGTTTCCGGTTCCGGGAAGACATGGCTTGGCAGTTCGGGCTGGACTGTTCCCATGAGGCACAGGGTCAGACTGATTTGCATATAGCCATGTCTGAACTGGGGTGGCTGAGTGAGCTAAAGAATGGTGATGGATTAAACCCAGATCAGTTGACTGGGGGTGAGTGTATGATTTGCTCAAACGCTCCGTCCATCATCCCCTTTTGTATTGCTTTGTTCGCACTAAGTGTGGCAGGGTATGCTCAGACGTGAGTCCCTTGCTCACTTGGCCACTGGATTCAAGATAGCCTGGCTGATGAGGATTATGAATCCGAAACCGGTCCCAGGATGCTTGTTTCCGGTCCAGGGAAGACATGGCTTGGCAGTTCGGGCTGGACTGTTCCCAAGAGGCACAGGGTCAGACTGATTTGCATATAGCCATGTCTGAACTGGGGTGGCTGAGTGAGCTAAAGAATGGTGATGGATTAAACCCAGATCAGTTGACTGGGGGTGAGTGTATGATTTGCTAAAACGCTCCGCCCATCATCCCCTTTTGTATTACTTTGTAAATATGGCGCAACGCGGCGCATTATTTATGCTGCCACAGAGTCACAAGTAGTGACACAATGGCTGCGTAAGTGTCGCAGACCTTCATAAATAATACCCTGCATGTATGGGATTGTAGTGATGTGTGTGGTGTATTTTCATATATAAAAACATTTATAGGGAGGAGCATATCTATCATTTAAAACATTTTTAATTGTTTTTTTCTAGTCGCAATGACCACTAGTGCCAGGGCCAGCAGCGACGGCACCAGAAATCAGCAGGCGCGGTAGAGGGGGGCCAGAGGCTGTGGCAGGTGGTAAGTCATATTGCTTGCTTATTGACAATTAATTATATACTCACTGTAAGGGTGTGCTGTTGACTTGTGAACAGTTGAACACACCCCTCTTTACTTTGCATATGCAGCAGGAGTTGAGTTGAGTAACTAATGGCCCCTTCTAACTTCAGCTCAGAAACTTTATGAAGACCTTTAACTATGATGGGTGGGTGGAAAAGGGTATGAAGGATAGAAGGAGAAAGGACAGGTGAATTGTTATATTACTGGAAGAGAAGAATGCATGGGTAAAAGGATGCATGGCTGGGTGAAGGATGCATGAAAGGGTATCCGGGTGAAAGGATGCCTGCCTGGGTGGGCGAAAGGAATCCTCCAGTGGGTTTGATGGGTAAAAGGACGCCTCTGTGGATAAATGACAAATGTATGTTGGTGAAAGATTTGTTGAGACTGAGAGCCATGTTTGGATGTATAGATATATAGATGGATGGATGGATTGTTTTCAATGATGAAGACAGTAATGAGAGAATGTACAACTTAAACGGTGAATAGCAAAACAGTGCAATTGAATGTAAAAGTCCTTGGGATGAAGAATAAACAAGGGTCTACGTTGCTCCTCTGTAGTGTTGTTCTTCTCACCTTTAGTTGCTTGGAATAGTTTTTATCAAGGTTTTTGATTCAAAGGGTTGAGGTGGTATTTCAGGCTACTCCTGTGACTCACAGTAGCTTTCAAGCATAACATATATTATGCATCATTCCCATCCAACCATCATCAACCACCTCCCTCCATCCCTACCCATAGAATTTCGCAAGTGACACCAATGGGCGATCTATCAGCTGCATGGTTACCTAGGCGGCACTGCATTGTTGGCTGTGCAATGTGTGTCGGCCTCAGTTAATGTGCAGGTGCATTTACAAATTTCATGTCAATGCAAAAAAAGGTTGTGTTTCCCCTCAATCCTAATGCCCTCCTAGTCATCTATCCTGTAAAATTTGAAAAAAGCAATATTAGCATACACTACTTGACTCTGACTGAGTGATATAATTTGTTATTGCTTCCATAATGGATAAGGTCAGTTAAAATGTTCCCCTTACAGCAATTGCCGAACAAAGTGACGCACTACTATCTAAAGGTTAGGCACTTGATGCTGATGATGATGATGATCAGTGATTGGAGCGTGTTTTCCCTGGAGCGAGCTGAATGGAGGACTAAGGATCCACTTTCTGATGACGGGGACCCGAGGTGCAGGAGACAAGATCCCTGCCTACATTGGAAGTGAGCGTTTGATGGTCTGCTGACCAGTTAGACCAACATGAAAATATAGGATTCGAGTGGTCTTACGATCCGGGTGTTTGCGGGTATTAGTTGCCCGAAGCAACATTACAGTCCGTAAGTTGGAGAGTGAAACTCTCACTCGAGATATGTTGACACCCTTGTCCTGATGAAGCCGAAAGGAATCATTGGCTGAAACGCGACTGCGACTGCATCGACACATTTATGAGGAGTCCTAATATTTTGATTTCTGTTGAAAGGGAAAGCACCTATAGAATAATTCGATTAGAGGTGTGATTCCTCTGGCGCAGTAGTGATTCCCTCAGAGTGTACTACTGGGAGTAAGGAGTGTACATTCCGTTTGTTTTGCTCTCAGTAGGGGTGTTTTCTGTACATTTTTGTATATGTTGTATATATTGTGTATATGTATTGTATCATATAAATGAATGCGATTTATAATTGATCTTTAGTGATCGTTCATGTCTTGTACATATTATGTTTATACATGAGAAAAAAATGTTTTGATTTGATTTGTTTGTGCTCAGCCCCGTCATATGACACATGTATTAGTTTAAAATCATGGATATGTCGAATTTCTAAAAATAATTGAAACATCAGGGTAATTAATGGTACCTTGAATGAAAATAAATGTTGGATTGATCCCTCCGTACCTTTTTCTTCTTTATACACATCTTTGATGTTTTATGCCCAGGGATAGGAGGGTGATTTGGACATACCCCTTAATCTGTTTATATCAGATGATGATCAGTGAAATGTCTACCTATCTGGCCTAATCCCGCTAACTTACCTGCTGCAGACTAAATTAGTAATCCTTTTCCTTACTGCCAAGCAAATCAATATTGTTGGAAAAAAGTAATTTCAAATGTGGTGATGGAGAGTGAGACCAAGGAGTAAAGTTGGGCTAAGTGTAAGTAAGTGCCTTCATATTTTACGGATGGGACAGTCTGTGATGAATGTGCCAAATACAATATCATGTTCCTTAATCCTTTCCCTGTACTGTAGTGCACTGCTTTTCCCACAGGCAGACAGGAGGATGTCGGTGTGCATAATTGTTTTTATATAGTACCTCGTGTAATGTATATAATTCATAGTACCTATTCATCTGCCTTGTATTGAAGGTGAAATTGAGGCACTTAAGAGAGCATGGCCATGATAAGAATAAGATAATTGTCTAGTACAGCTGCCCCACCTGCAGACAGTAGCAAAGTTACGCGACACTGGTATGTCTAGGGCACCAGCTGTGCTTCAATGCATACATTAATTTAGCTCAACAAGAGAGAATACTTGTATACTCCATAGTACATAAAGCCTGAAACTCTAATCACATCACATTTGAATGGTCCACGGATACCAGCAAATGTACTACTTCTGTGCCACTACATAATTGTATATATTGTGTTAAGAGCATTGATTACAATTTGTCTTTTTTCTTTCTTGACATAGCTACTCCTGCTGATCCAACACCTTACAGGCAGGAGATAGCAGCCGGGACCCGGCAGGGGAAACTGGAGGCCAACAGGGCCGAGTACCATTGGCTGGTGGCCTTGGAGAAGGAGGAGGAAGCAGCAGCACCTACAAATGCCCCAGGCCCCAGCCAGGCACCAGTCCCTCCAGGACGCCGTCGCCCCAGTCCAAATCCACCACTGCTGCCACCCCTATTTCTGCGCATTTCAGCGCTGCATTATGCAGAGGCTGCTGTGCCTGGAAGCCAGGCAGGAGGAAGGAATGGAGACATTAGAGAGCTACTTTAAGAAGCTCCTACCCCACTGTTAGTGCCCTCTTCTGCCATTTTTTAAAATCCTTTTTTAGTGCTTGGGACATGTGGGAAGTGGGTGGGAATGTGGCGGTTGGGGCATTTTGGGGATTTTCTTTATGGACAATTTCTTTTTTGGACTTGGATACTACTTGGTGACATTGGTTGGGGGTTAGGTAAAAGGCAGGGCTAGTTGTGGGTTTACTAGTTTATATTTGTTAGGCGAGTACAATTTTTTTGTAATTTTACATTATGATTTAAATCTTTTTGGGGGTTACTGTTTTACTTCACACTAATATTGTAACAACAACATAGTTATGTTGTACCTTCCCTTGTCCTAGTACTCTCTCCTCCTAGTCTCTGCAGTCTGCCACTATATTAACCCATAAGGCTTCGGAGGGGGTGGGTGTGTGATTTTACATTGTAAATGGAATGGTTAGAGTTCAACAATGACTGAACCACAGTTCTCTTACCTGATTAGATAAAGCAAAGGCTGCATAGTTTCCCAAGGTGCCATGGTGGTGGTAGAAGTAATAGCAACATGCTAGCGCCTTAACAGTGAAGGCATCAAAAGTGAGGTACCACTCCCTCCTAGGCAAACTCAAACTGCAGGATAAGGACTATTCATCACAGGAAACTAAACAAATTGAAAAAAAAAATGTAGTTACTGGTTATTATATGCAAGCTTAAAAAAAGAGACAGTCACCAGAGACTAGACTTCTAGTTCACAAGAAGAGACATAATAGAGAATATATGATAAGCAATGCTAAATTGAATAAATCAGATCAATGGTGAGCTAGTTAAAGTTACAACATTTAGTCGACTTAAGCTATAAAGTGGACAAGCGTACCCTTTGTCACAATTCATTGTCTGAATGATGATGCTGGTAATGATGTTTGTTAGAAACGGGGGTCTCTAGATAGCAGAGGTAGGTACCTTTGTCCAAGTACGGACCCTTCTTTCTAGTCAGGGTCAGTGGGATACACTTCTAAAATAACCCCTGCTCACCCCCTTAGCAGCTTGGCACAAACCGAAAGGCTTATCTCAGAGGCAGTGTGTAAAGCCTTTGTGAACACATTCAGTAATACAGTCAGAATTCTAGAAATGGACACCACACCAGTTTAGAAAAATAAGTAATCTTTATCTAAACCAAGCAACACCAAAACAACAAAAATCCACAATACAGTAATAGAAATATGACTTTCAAATGGTAGAAATAGTACAGTTCAAAGAAAATTGCAGATGTGCCACTTTTCACACAAAGTACCTTGGATGCAACATGCACTCAAACAAAAAGGGTTGCAGGGAAGGTGATGGGTCTGGTTCTTACACTCAGTGAAGGTGATGAGTCGGTTCCTTGCTCCGGGGGAGGTGATGCGTTGGTTCTGTACTGCGGTGCAGGGGAGGTGATACGTAGGTTCTTTACAGAGAGAAGGTGATGCATCAGTTTTTTACTGCATGGGGAGGTGATGCGTCAGTTTCTTACTGCATCTCCTAACGATGCGACAGATTTGGTGCCTTGATGTGATGTGACAATCCGGGACGATGTGTGGGTTCTTGGAGCCACACAGCAGGCCTTACGTCCGAATCAGTGCACTGATCTTGGACTTTGAAGATCGTGCACTTGATGCTGAGTGCGACGATTTTCTCGAGCTGCGGCAGGCACTGCTATGATTTCTTCGGCGATGCTCGAAACAGGTGCAGATGTGTCACGCTTCTCGAAGTTGTGTTACTTTTTTCAGCTCCCAGTGGCAAAACAGAAGGCACCTCTTAGCAGGTCAGAACTCCCAGCAATAAAGTTCAGGGGAGCTGGTGGTGAAGTCTTTGTGTGCCTAAGACTTCGGAACAGGAGGAAAACTCTGTTTTAAGCCCTTGGAGTTCTTCATCAAGCAAGGGACACAACAAACAGCAAAGTCTTTTTCCCTTTCCTTTGTAGAAAGTAGCCACTGCAGGCCAACCCAGACAACAAACAGCACAGGGGCAGTATTCCTACTCAGTTTCTCCATCACTTCTCCTTGGCAAAGATTCCTCTTGTTTTCCCAGAAGTGATCTAAAAGTCTGGGACCCTCTTTTTATACAGTGAAATCCTTTGTTCTATGTGGCAAATAAGCTCTTTGCCCAGCCAAAACCAGTTGTGTCCTCTCTGGTGCAGCTTCCTGGCAGGAGGTGGAGACAGCTTTGTGGAAGGCAGATTAGGCCCATTCAGGTAAAAGTAAATCTCCTCCCCCTACTCTAGATGAGGACCAGGTATATTCAGACCAGCCTTGACTCTGTGCATCCTCAGCCCCTGTCACTCCAAAGCCAGACAGACCATACACATCCTAGCAGAGGCACACTGGATTGCTATGCAAGAAAAAAAATGCTTTCTAAAAGTGGTATTTTCAAACACAGAATATAAAAATCAGCCTCACTAAAAAATGCATTTTAACATTCTGAGTTCAGGCATACTAAACTTTATTTTCCTTCTTTGTTCCTTGGGGTAGTTATGTTTATAAGATGTTATATGCAAACTCCCCATTCTATCCTATGGGAACAGGTAGCCTTGCAATGGTGAAAAACAAAATTGGCAGTATTTCACGATCAGGACATGCCACACACATCAGGGCATGTCCTACCTTTTATATTCACTCCACCCTGCCCACAGGGGTACCTTGGGCCTACCTTAGGGGGGACTACCATGTAAGAAAAGGGAAGGTTAGGGTGACATGGCAGTGCCAGAATGTACACCGGCTCTGCAATGGCATGCCTGAGTTACATTTACAGTCTGCTTATGTGGGTGGCCCACTAGCAGCATGTGATTTACTGGCCCTGGACACTGTACTAGGGACTGACTAGTAAATAAAATATGCCAACCATGGATCACCAATCCATAACAATAATTTACAAAGGTAACACTTGCACTTTGGCACTGAACAGCAGTGGCAAAGTGCCCAAAGCATCTAGACCAGCAAAACGAAGTCCAACACAAAGCAAAATAACATGAGGCAAAGGCAAAACTACAGGGGAAGCCCACGCCGATGATGCCAGGTCTATCAATGTTCTTCTGAAAAAAGATTGAGCACTGAGCGTGGATTGGTAATGTATTTCCAGTGTGGGCTATCCTTAGAGCTGAAGATCCTCCCCTGCACTGAGTTGGTTTTGCTTTCACAAAATTCCCACCAGGTGTGTGATCAATTATTGATGTAAATGATTAAGGGGGTCATTCCGATGATGGCAAAACCTCACCGCCATTGGAAGGCCATTCCTCGCCCGCCACATTACGATGGTTGGCGGGTCCTTGGCGGTTGTAAACTCAGACCACTACGCATCTGATGGACCCCTTGAACACACCGGTGTGGCGGAGGGCCTCCCAATCCCTGCATTGGTCGAGGTACCTACCAGGCACCGCCGTAGGGATTAGGATGTCCCTCCCTGCCAGCCTTTCCATGGCGGTTCTCCTGCCATGAGAAGGCTGGTGGATATGAACACTGGGGGCCTGTAGCAAGCCTCCCTACCCACCTGGCATATTTCTTTGGGGGTTGGGGGGCACCTATAGTCTCACCTGCTGCAATGTAAAATATGGGCATTGCGACCGTCATGGTCGCATTGTGATTGGCTCTGTGGGACCACTGCCTTGTAGGTGGGAAGTCTCAGTCCCCGATATGATCCATCTGCCATCATAGTCACACCTCAATAAATCACACAGCTTGGGGGAAGAACATTTAGGATTTGATGAGTGGATGAGGAGGGGGATTTGGGAAAAGATTTGACAAAGACAAACACTACACAGGGACAACATTCATCTTGTCAATGAGCAGCCAACCATCATAAATCTGTAACGGGAGGAAAAGGAAACAAAAGAAGGATGAGTACAGATAAATTAAACTAAAGTGTTGCCTGCCCCCAGAGAGACCCAAGTTACATTATATATCTAATTGATCTATGGTATCAAGCTTTGAAAGATAGCAAATATATTACAAATTAAATTATCTGTAGGAGTCAAGTAACAACACACACAGTTCTAATGATTACTACAAGACAAAATGATACTGTATTACCAAATTGGGAGCTACATCTGCATTGCTCTTGGACTGTCCATCAATCTTAGGTGCCTGGTGGATGTGGTTTGGTAAGGTAAGCATAAGTGTGTTATGTAGGTGTTCCAGTATTGCACAGTGTAAGACAGCCTGTAGATTGAAAACCAAAAATTATATTAAAGAATCAAGGAGAAGGAACTTAAACTGCATAAGGAGTGCACCGAGAAGACACAGAGGCAACACAAGAGAGAAGAGAAACATAGTCCTTTTTGCACTCATTCCGTTTATGACTGGTATATGAACAATTAGGTGAGGGTAATTTTCTAGCAAATAATCACATAAAAAGTGGCTGCATGTAACTATCCATATTGGGCTGATCAAACTCGCAACTGTCATGCTCATCAATTCATCATCATGAATCATAACAATAATATGTAGCCTAACAGCACGTACCAAATGTGATTATCATTCTTAAATAAATGTCTGTCTCCAATTACCTTAAAAAAACAGGCCACCCAACCAATCACCACTTAGCTTCATATTTGAGCCAGACAGCACTGAGCACACACACACTTAGCAACATTGTATTTTCCCAATCAAGTAAAATCAACACACTAAACAGAGTTGTAAACGTCTGTTGTTTAACCTTAGGCTACTTCAAAGTCATCACCAAATTGGTTGGTTTTAGTGAAGTTGAAAATGTCTGTCTTCTGCTGGCAGTTCTCGAAGAAGTCACGCTCAAGTTCGGAGACATTCCATCATCTAAGATCCTCCTGATTCTGAGTAAGGTGTCCAATTCCATACCAACTGTGTACTCACTCAAATGTAATAGATCGACCTGCAGTACAATTTTGTTGTCAACTGGTTGCACACCAAGAGAACCATTGAGTCATCTTTTATGTAGACTAGATTTGTGTTATCTATTCTAAAGGGATTGGTCGGGTCTGACTCTTTGAGGAGTATAAAGCAGAAAACAATTAAACAAAGCAGTGTGGAGTGGACACAGTGAAGAAATCTAGCTATTTCCTCAAGGTGAAGGAAAACAAATCACCTTCACAGAATAAATGATCAGCCATTGTTAGGCCACCAACATTGTAAATCATCACAAACAGATTTAAACATAATAGTTTCAGATAAACAAACACCCAGTATCACATTGACTGCCACCACATGAATTATTTTATTTATTTCATTTATTTATTGGATTTGTAGGGTGCTACAGCTACCCAAAAAGGGTTTCCCGGCTCCATGGCAGATAGAGAGCAGAAATCGCAAGACAGTCAGATGGAATTATTGATCAAATAGCTAGGTCTGAAGAGCTCCGCGAAAGTGGGTGTAAACAGATTATTTGCGGATGATAAGAGGCAGAGTGCGCCAGAGGGATGGACTGAGGTAGGAAAAATTAATCATCTCAACATACATCACAAGTTCACAACAAACAACAATTACTCAGTGTGCAATGCATGACATGTACCTGTTATTCAGGCATGGTCATCGTGACTGTGGTATATTGTAGAATTCAGATCTATTGTTCACGAAGTGAACATTAGCCAGTGTAAATCAAATAATGTGGGCAGTATGGCTAGAGAAATAAACTAGGAAAAGATAGTCATGGCCCAGGGTTGGAGGCAGGCATACATTTGTCTGTATTCTCTCCATTCAATGCCCACAAGGGAATTAAGTGTGAGGGGACTTCTTCACTGTTGCAACTCCAATCCAGCAATAAAATGTGTCTAAGAGTAGGACAGTGTTAATGAATTAGTCAAACAGACACAAACAAATACAATTAGATAATGTTCCCCTAGATATATATTCTTTTTGTGTCAAAAAAAGACAGCAGATCTGGAATATAGACTATGCGAGAAAGTTATACGGTTGTTGGCCCAGGCCTAGTAGTCAGGTAAGTAGAGATTGTCCTCAAACTCTGGTAGTTCACCAAGAAGTAGGTCACCTATCACACTAATTCCATGACCTGAGCCTCCATCATCTTCTTTCTGTTGTACGTCATGTATGGAGTATTCCAGTGGTATAAAGTGTTGATTTATTTTTATCAAACTTAATCTCTCTATGTTTTGGGGCGAAAGACTTGTCCTTTCTCACTGTGACAACAGCACCAGCAGCACTGAAAACACACTCAGTGGATCCACTGGCTACCGGTCAAGCAAGATAGTTTATTGCCAGCCAGCTCAGCACTGGCCATTGACACCTCTTCCCATACCAATACACCAATGGGTTTTAATCAAGGTAGACCTCTTTTAGGTCATCCAGATAGGCCTGGACCATCTGTTCAATGGTCATTGGCACTCCATCTTACTAAGTCTCTTTTACCTTCGCCTCTGGACTGAACTTAAGCCCTGCCAGAAGAAACCAGTTGCAGATTTGGGGACTGATGCTCCTGTTCTTAGTGGTGTTCTTGTTGTTGGTTTTGGCCGCTGAGAGCCAACAGCACTGCCTTCAGGCTCTGAACTTGAAGGGTGCCCCACAAGATCACCCGGAAGGACCGCGTCAACCAAACCGGAGGAGGAATCTCCATCGTCTACAGGAACACCATCAACATCACGACCATCACCGAAGACACACTCTCCACCGCCTACACTTCCAGATTCGCACCAAACCCAAGACCACCCTTAGAGGAACGCTCATCTACAGACCCCCAAGCCCCCGCACACAATTCAGCGAAACCATCACCGACTTCATCAGCCCGCACGCCCTAGCATCACCAGAATACATCCTCCAAGGGGACCTGAAATTCCACCTGGAGAAAAACAGCGACAACACCACCACCCTGCTCGACAGCCTCGCCAACCTCGGACTCAAGCAACCGGTGAACACCCACATCGCTGGCCACACACTCGACCCCATCTTCTCCGCCAGCAACCACGTCTCCTTTAGCCACTGCTCCGGACTACTCTGGACCGACCACAGATGCATCCACTTCACCTTCAAAAAGAACACTTCCCACCATCGCACGCAACAAATCCCCTGCAGATGCTGGAGCAAAATCACCACAGACCAGCTCCTCTCATCGCTGAGCCAGAACCCACCAGCCAATACCGCTGACTCCAACAACGCCCATTAAGAAAATGGGTTAACCCATAAGGTATGGACCTGGGTATTTCGTAATAGAAAAAACAATGGTCCTAAACCTATTAATTGTAACGATTGACTTAATCAATTGTAGTCACAGTATTCTGTACATAGAGCAACCCCAACCTGTCTGCTCTGTTTATACGCAAGTAACTTAATACCACAAGATTAACCTCCACCACGGTTAAAGAAATCACTTTTGATTTATTAACTTATTTCTCATTTTTTGTTTTAAGGCAATTCATTTTATACACAATATTTCATTTCAAATTGATAAAAGCACAAAGGTTGCCCAAGAGAAAGGATTATGCAAAAGGAAAGAGGTGATCAGGGGTGTGAATCAAGTAGGCAGAAAGGAAAATCAAATTAGTGGACAAGAAATATTCACATTATTCAAAAAACAACAATATCGGACATACAATTTTCCATATTGAGACCCTAGCCAAACCCTTTTTGAGCTTTTTTAATCAAGACATATATGTCTTAAGGTTTTTTGCACTATATAGAGTTCTTTAATGGTTGGTCCAGGGTTAAATGGAGATACCGTCGACGTTTCGACTCGTCTTATGCCCAACCGGTAATTTGAACCTGGGGATTGCGAGTCTTCATCAGGACTGGAAAAATGAACGGGGGCAACCAAGGGATAATAATAGCCCTATGAAAAATAAAATTGAAGATTACTAGTAGTGGTGGATGAGGTTAATTACAAGGCCGTAGCCCATGCATGGGTCTTATTTCTTACCCATTAAAGATGAAAAAGCAAAAGGAGGTGGTCCATAGTTCCAACTTCCCATATAATCTCCTGTTAAACAAAGGGTACCTGTAGTTTATCTAGGTCTAATGATTGACAAAACTCTAACCATTACCTGTGTTAGAGAAGGAAATTGTTACCTTAATGTCAAATCTCGGGGGGCACAATGCTTCATGTGTGCATCCTGGTATATTAGTACCTACGAATACTTTATAATAATATCAGTCTATAATTCACCCTAAATAAGGCATCAAACCGGGGACAAGTCCCAGAATTTTGTTTTACCTTGGTGTTATAATCTTTAAATCAAAGTCTTTGTCTGGAAAAAGCTCCTGTTGAAAAATTCCAGGAAACTGTATAAGGAGACACAATGAGGTCTCATTTAGAATATTCATTCAGATCTAATTATCAGCAATTCATGTTTAAAGCTACTCTGAGCTACAAATTACCTTGTAATGACGAATCCGATGCATACAATTGATATGCCTTACTCATTCGGACGCCTACTCGTGGGATCAGGTAGCTGTCTGAGAGGAGACACAAAATTATAACGTCTCACTCGATTCCATGAGATTCATACAGCTCAACTTCAATACAAGAAATTACTAAGCATGGGCGGATTTTGCGGATTCGCAATCCGCGAATTTGCGGATTTGCGTATTTGCGGATTGCGAAAATCCGCAAAACCCGCGAATTCTCGCGGATTTGCGTATTTTTTTGGGGGGTGTGTGTTCGCACGGGTTTCTGCAAGTTCGCGAGGGTTTTGTACAATTTCGCAAATTGCGAACTTACTTGTCGGGTCGCCAGTTTTGCGAACTTGTTGTTTCTACGTGCCCAGCCTGTTTGCAAGGCTTTCTTCATCACTGCCACCCTCTGTCACCACTGGCACTCTCTTTGGTCACCCATGCCACCCTCTGGCTCACCCATGTCACCCTCTGTGTCATCACAGCACCCTCTGGTTCACCAGTGTACATTATTGGGGCAAAGCAAAGCACTGTCATCCTCTGTCAACACTGGCACTCTTGTTCACCCATGCCACCCTCTGGCTGGCACACCCATGCCACCCTCGGTATCATCACAGCACCCTCTGATTGACCAGTGAGTGTACATTATTGTGGCAAAAGCCAAGCACACCTGCTAAGTGCTTTAAGTTTTGCAAACAACAACACCTGCCCTGCCCCAACTGACATTAATGAAGGCTGGCACCTGCTTGTCTGCTCCCTTTCCTTTTTGTTGCAATAACAGGATGCAATGGCATACTTGTAACTATTCTGTGACTGTCAGAGCAGGGTCACACAATAGTTGCAAGTAGGCAACCGGATTCTGGAGGGCCCCTTCAGGAAGCACTACAGGTAAATGGTTACAAATGATGAGCTCGAACTTTTGCACCTGCTCGTTGGTTTTGCTTTTGCAAAACTCGTTTTTCGGTAATTTCGCCCTATTCGCGAGGCGCGGCGTCGTGCGAAATCGACCGTGGAAGCCACGAACTCGTGCGAGTTACCCCAAGGTTGAGTATGGGCGCCGCCATTTTGTTTGCGTGACGTATTTCCGTTTCCGCCCGCTATGTGTAATCTCGCGCAATGAGCGCCTTGCGAATGCAAGTTCGCACGAGTTCGCGAGAGAAATCGCGTGCGAACTTACTTACACGCACGTGTTCGGGCCGCCATCTTGTTTTTCATTCATTCCTATGTGTCTGGGCATGGTGTTTCTATCCTCTGTATATCTCTGCCATCCTTTGCTCGTTTTAATATTTTTTTGATCTATTTAACTTTTTTTCTATCCCTCTATTTTTCTAGGTCTATATTTTTGTGTTTTAGGCTACTTTTGGTTACTTTTCAACTACTTTTTAAAACTTTTATTTCCTTCTTCCCTACTCTTATTCTTTTTCATTTTGTCTCCTTACTGCTAACACCTGCCCAGAACATGGTGAAGACAGCTGTCAAGCTGCCCAAGACGGGCACCGCAGCCCGTGCCCGGCTCCCGTGTGGCCGCTTGAGGGCGGAAATGGTGGTGCCCCGGGAGATCTTCAGCCCTGAGGAGGTGGGCGCACTCGTTTTTTATGTGCAGCGCCGTCTCCCCAGGACCATCGCGGCAGGCGGCAGGATCGCTGCTGGTTATACCAACAGCCAGGAGCGACGGAAGCGGTGGGGGCAGGTGTGCCGGGCCCTTTTTAACATCACGGGGGTCCAGCGCACCTACAATCAAGTGACCCACCACTGGACCGATATCCTGGACCGAGAGCGTGACCTGCTAGATGTGCTGGGAGTGGAGGTCCCCGGGCTTGGTGAGTAGTAGTAGCAATTTTTTCATCACTCACTACTCTGTTTTATCTCCTGCTTTGTGTGACTGTGTTATATTGCAAATGTTTGCTTTAACTTTTTTACAAAGAGCAATAATGCTGCTGATTACATTGATAAGAGAGGTAAATTAATATTTCAAAATCTTCTGTGCATTTCAGGTGCACTGTTCTCCTTCTCTGTGGCGGTGCCACTGCTTATTTGTTTTCTATTTTGTGTTCATTTAATTGGGCTGAGTATTGTATGAGTGTATTTTACAGAACTGCGTAATGCTCGACACAAAGGGGCAGATTTACAAGCCCCTTGTGCCACGTTTATGCTGCCTTACCTGACGCACAGCGACGTAAACGTGGCGCATCCCTGCGAGTCATGTACAACGTGATGCATCTAAGGAGATGCGCCACGTTAAGGCCTGGGCCTGCACCACAATGGGTGCGTTCCCACGCAGGGGGGGGGGGGTGGCGGTCAGGCAGCTGTGCGCCTCGCAAAAGTGCCTGCGTGAAATCTACAAGATTTAACGCAGGCACTTCCGCGACGCTGCTACGTTAATTCTTTATGCCTGCTTGCTTGAAGCAGGCGTAAGGACTGATGCGGTATGTTGAGTATTGGGCAGCCCTGAGCATTGCTATAGTTGCATCGCGCCTGCGACGCGACTCTAGAGATGCGCCTCTCTTTCGTCACGAGATGCGTCACGCATCTGCCTAACCTTGCGCCAGGGTTTGCCACATTGTAATTGCGGCGCATCTACCGTGACGCAAGGTTAGTTTTGCGTTACGCATTTGTTCTGGTGCACATCTGGAGGTGTCCAGCTCAGAACTCGTAAGTATGCCCCTAAGTGTCAGATTAGCAATTACCTGCGCATCCCTGCAAAGTGTGCGGCACGCCAGCACCACCCATGGTGCGCCGTATTTACAATGCGGCACACCATGGTCCCAAAACGTCACCGAAGCTTTACGCATCGGTGCCGTAAAGGCGGCTCATTGATGGAGTTGCGTTGCAACGATGGCGCAGCTCCAGCAATGCTGCGTCAAGCCGTAAGTCTGCTTCATGCAGGCGCAGGGTTTCAGTGACGCATCATTGTCCTAAATGACTGATTGAAATTTTATATATTCCCCACAGCCACTTTTAGCATGCGTTCCTGCGCAGGAACGCCCTCCCTTGCGCTGGAACGCTCCCTTATGGCGCAGGGCTTTAGAATGGGATGCATCTCCCATATGCGTCACGTTGTTAATATACGCCACATCATGGCGCCTCTCTTGTTGTGGCGCTGCGTCACAAAAGTGACGCAAGAACGGAGCAAAAGAGCTGCAAGGGGCTTGTAAATCTGCCCCTAGAGTAGAGGCTCATGTGCAGTCCTTCCTTTGTAGCCCTCATTTTGGCTGAAATAGTATGTTCTTGTTCTTTCTAAATGTTTGATTTGGTTGACAAGGACATCGGCAAGCAGCAATCATCAATGTTTTCTGTTCATTCTTTCATGTTGTACGTCAGGTCCGCCCAGGGGCAAGCGGACAGAAAAAACTGATGCAGTGGCTCCAAAGGAGGAGGATGCAGGCCAGGGCGGCGAGTGCTCCTTTGCTGTTGACCTATTGTTGTCCAAGCGTTCCTAATTTAATTTTTTCGAAATCGTGTTTAGATAGGAGCAAAATCAATAATACTACTGTTGCAGGGACAATTCTCCACAAACCGAACTATGGACACCAAAGACCAGAGTAATAATATTTCAGAGTGGCGTGTTTGGCACACTGTATAAACCTGGTAGTGTCAGCGGCACGGACTCCTCCTTGCAAAAATTGCAAAACCTTTCGCTCAGTCACTCTAGTCTGGAGGACCAAAAACCACAGAGTCTATTCAAGTTTAAAAGCTTTATTAAAAGTTTAAGTAAACACATATATTAAAATAAAGTTAGTTGGAAATGGAAAAGTGCTTGGTGCTGAGTTGATGAGTAATGGAACACATTTCTTGTGGTCGAGCCGAGCTTTCACCTGGTTTGAAGTTGATGTTGCTCTTGTCCTTAGAAGTCCAGTTTCTGTCTGTTCAGAGAAAAATGATGTGTGTTAAAATTAATCAAGCATTCATCAATTATGACAAAAAAATGCAGCAAGACAACAACCTTCCCTGGAAGGAGGGACATTTTTACTTTAGACTAGAGTAGACAGTGAATTAATTTTTCTGTTGTTTTCACATTTCTTCATTCATAGACCAAATACTAGTGAGTGGTGTAATCTAACATTCTTAAATCTACTTTGTAGGTGGAACATCTGGTGGCGAGGCCAGCTCGGATGTGGTGGTGATCATTGACTCTGATTGACTCTGAGTCCGAGGACAGCTCTGGGGAGAATGAGGCGCAAGTGGCCAATGAACAGACTGTGAGGAAGCAGACAGTGGCGGTGGCGAGTACAGGTAAGCTGGATCATGGTACTATCTGACTCTTAGATAGGATATGATTTGTATCCAGTGCTGGCCCAGTGACAAATTACAATATGGTAATTACAGCAGGCTGGGACCGACAGACAGATAGAGGCAGAGACAGAGAGAGAGGAAGACAGAAGGAGAGAGAGAGAGGGAGGGAGCCAGAGGGAGGGTGAGGGAGGGAGACAGAGAGAGAGAGACAGCGAGGTAGAGGGAGACACAGGGAGACATAAAGAGGGAGACAGAGAGAGAGAGAGAGAGAGAGGGAAACAGACATATCGCCTGGGCTTCTGCCAGATCTCTTTCATATGAAAGAGCATCAAACCAAGGATACAAGTGAGTTGTGGGAAGAGAAATGGTGATTTAAGCGCCCCCCCTTGCCCCTCCCTGCGGACGCCCATGATACTGGCCTGAATAGTTTTGTACTGCGCTGGCTAGTTGCTAGTTGTACTGTGACACAACTTCCTGCTGAATTATTTTGTGTTAATCATATTCTTAAAGAGCATTGGTTACATATTATGTCTTTCTTTCTTCATATAGTTGGTAATACTAAAACCTCAAAACCGACGAGGAGTATGCTGGCTGTACTGGCCCGGCAACGGAGGCTGGAAGCAACTGTTGCCGAATATCGGCGGCTGGTGGAACTGGAGGGGGACGACACGCAGTCCAGTGCATCAAATGTAACATCTGAATCCTCCTCCGTGACCTCACGTTCTGCCGGTAAGCGCAGTGCTCCAGCCAAACGGAGCCGTGCTGGCAGACGCCACCGCCAAGCAGCAAAGGCTGCACCTCACAGCAGTGTAAAGGCTCGCTTGCGCCGAGCACTCCGCAGAGTGTCCGACCTAGAGGCGGAAGTCCAGAAATGGAAAGACTATCAGAATGTGGTGGAGGGCCTCCGCTTAGATCACGCCACCCTCCAGGAGAAGTACGATGCCCTGGCCCTAAGGCATGATGCCCTGGAGGCCAAACTCAACACTGTGCATCCCTAGAGTGTCCCTTGCCCCTTTTTTAGAGACTTTTGGGGGGTGGGAATTGGGAGTTGGGTTTTTTGGGGACTTTTGAATGACTATTTATTTGTTGGGGTTAGGGAGGGTCTTGCGGGAGATTATTTTGTTAGGGATATAAAAATATACTTTTTCAAACTTTATCTGAGCATACCTGTTTTTTTACTACTTTTGAGCTTGGTGGGTGGTGGTTTTGCAGTAAGTTCATTTAACTGAACACTGTCATCGTGTTGGTTGACGTGTAATAGGCCAAATGTTTTCCAAAGTAAATGCCTGTCACAGAGTTTGTTAATTCAAGAGCCCTAGGACTTTACTACTAGTACCACTGTCACTCTCTCGCCTCTCCTAATACTCCATTATACTACCTCCCATCCAAACGCTTATCTTACCTGTAATTTGTGTTTGAGGGCTGGCTCCACCTGGAATTCACAGTGTCCTAAAGCGTTCTGCAGCAGGGCCCCAACTGGAGTTTCCCGGCGTGGATTTTCTGCAAAACAACAGCAATCAACATTAGAAATATGGCAGCGGTGCTCACAGACCCCAAAATCCTAGAAGCCCCACAGACAGCACCCCTAAGACAGGCAAGCGAGCAATAATAACGCCTAAACGTTCACGTGTAATAGGCCAAATGTTTTCCAAAGTAAATGCCTGTCACAGAGTTTGTTAATTCAAGAGCCCTAGGACTTTACTACTAGTACCACTGTCACTCTCTCGCCTCTCCTAATACTCCATTATACTACCTCCCATCCAAACGCTTATCTTACCTGTAATTTGTGTTTGAGGCCTGGCTCCACCTGGAATTCACAGTGTCCTAAAGCGTTCTGCAGCAGGGCCCCAACTGGAGTTTCCCGGCGTGGATTTTCTGCAAAACAAAAGCAATCAATATGAGAAATATGGCAGCGGTGCTCACAGACCCCAAAATCCTAGAAGCCCCACAGACAGCACCCCTAAGACAGGCAAGCGAGCAATAATAACGCCTAAACGTTCACGTGTAATAGGCCAAATGTTTTCCAAAGTAAATGCCTAACCAATTTCATCCCTTAATAGACCTTGCCAGCAATGGCCCAGCCAAGACCCGTAACCCAAACGCAAAAAAGTCACACTTAGCAAAAGGTATTTAAATGAGGACTCACTACTTCCAGACAGTCCCTCTTATTGGGACTCGTCAACGTAAGTTTCTTCATTGTGCAGATTCCAGGCATCAGCATTACGGGAAATGGATAGGGTGAGTCTGGAGGAGGAGGATAGACGACCAGGACTGAGTTCTTGTCAACTAACTGTTGTGAACCTGAGGAATGCTGCGGCATCAAAATCAAGACAGTTCTGCTGATGGGCTTGTTGTTGCTTGTGATGGGGTGATTACAGTTTTGTTGTGAATGTGATCAAGCACTTGCTAAAAAAAGAAAGACAGACACACAGGAATAAAAATGAATAAGGACTAATGTTAAAGTTAATTAATTATTGACTCATTTTCAGAAATCGCTGTCAGGGAAGCAGAGCTCGTCCTCAAACTCTGCAAATTGAGTCGGTAGTACTTCTGGTAACTGAGGAGAACTTTCCTCAGGTAGGTCGGTGTCCTCGTCTTCTTCCTGCGTGCATTCTCGTACTTTGTAATCTTTGTAATCTGGTGGTATGAAGTGCTGGTTCATCTTTATCATGGTGAGCCGCTCCACATTTGCGGGCAAGAGGCGGGACCTTTTGCAAGTCACAATGCCACCAGCAGAACTAAAAACACGTTCTGAAGACACGCTTGCGAGTGGGCAAGACAAGTAATTGATAGCCAGGTTGGTGAGCTCTCGCCATATGTTTCTTTTCCCATGCCAATACGCCAATGGGTCCTCAGTAATATTGACCGCTGTTGAGTCATCCAGATAGGCCTGCACCATAGAAACAATGTTCTCCCGGATTCCTGTACTTTGCACTTCTGTGTCCTTTCTGGGACAAGGAAACCCTAGCTCACTTAGCCAATCCGCTTCAGACATATCGCCTGGGCCTGGTGCAGATGATACGGTTGCTGGTGTGGTTAACGGCTCGGAGGAAAAGTCACTCACTTCTGCTACAGGCACAGATGCAGAAGTGTTTTTTTGGGACGCCAAAAAAAAAAAAAAAACATCATCAAGTACTGTCTTCAAGTTCTCCTACAGTTTCCTTCCGCTCTCTTTCATGGCTGACTGAGCTAGCCAACCTTTGTACTCTGTAACATTTGATGTTTCAAAAGGAATTATTACTTTGCCAAACAATGGCTTTTTGTAACGTGGATCCAGAATAGTAGCACAAATGTAGTGCTGTTGTTTTTTGATATTTACAAGCCGTTTATTGCTAACTAGGCGATGTAATAATCTCTGCGCCAACTCATATGCTTCATTCTTTCCAGCATCTTTTAATTCTGAAGACACCACCTTGACTTGGTGCTCGAGCTTCAGCAACAATGGGATAGCTTTGCTCAAAGAACAGTCCTCCCTGCTGACGTCACGCGTGAAGACCTCAAAAGGACGAAGCATGTCTGTCAGGCTTTTAACTAGCTGCCATTGCTCCACCGCTAGCATCATTTCTGTCGTATCACCACCCAGGTTGTAGAAATACTCATTGACTACTGGAAACAGCTCATGCAGATGCTCAAGCATGTAGAAGGTTGAGTTCCAACGTGTTGCCACCTCCTGGATAAGTGCTTTCACTGGCATTCTACGTACATTTTGCTGGCGCCTCAGCTCCTTCTGGGCCTTAGAGGAATGGTTGAAGTGTGTGCATATTCTTCTGCAGATGGTCAGTATTTGGTCGACTGCAAGTTCTTTTTTCAAGAACTTTTGCACGACAAGGTTCATACAGTGCGCCAAACACGGCACTCTGAAATAGTAACCGTTCTCCATGGCCTTAACTACATTGCTGCCATTATCAGTAGAAACATAACCAACCTTGCAATTTCTTAGGGGCAGCCATTGTGAGACCTTTTTGTTAAAGTCATCCAAAATGTTGACTGCAGTATGACTTTTCTCCATGCCAAACATGGCTAATGTTGCATGTTTACGAGCACCCTTAAAAATCTCGACCAAGTCACCACCTGCATTTATCTGTTGTGCAACCCCTGAAAAGGAGACCCAGTGTGCAGTGATGCACATGTAATCAAGGGCTTGGCAACTGGTCCACATGTGTGTTGTCAGGTGTATAGTGTGAACAGCACTCTTCTGCAAAGCAACCCTGGCAAAATAGAACCGGCTAGGAACCTTCCATTTAGGGGCCAGTGTTGCCACGAGTTCAAGAAAACCCACATTTTCGACAAACGAAAAAGGGAGAAGGTCCACCGCTAGCATTTTAGCCAGCTTAGTGTTATACAGGCGTACAATTGGGTGGTTGCATTGAAATTGCACATCTGAGGAGAACATGGCTGAAATGGTTCGCTGGACAAATTTACTGGATGATGCTGATGCCTTCTTCGACCCACTTGTGCTCAGTGTTGACATTTTCCGCATTGGTGTGTCTCCCAGACTCTCAGTGTGCCTCCTATGTGTTCCGGAGGGTGTGGTGCTGCCAGGGGTACTGGGTGCAACCGGACAAATGTCTGACGCTTCTTCTACCTCCCCGTCATCTTCAGATGAAACACCTAGTATGGGTATATTTTGGCCACTTGCCCTTTGGGATTGCTTTCCCTTGATGTTTGCTAGGTGCGCAAACCATACGACAGCGTGCCTTCTTTGAAGATGACCTATCTGGCCTCCGGTTCCATAGTTGGTACCAGTCTTACCACGGCTAACTCTAGTCTTACAAATGCAACAAACGGCTATGTTATCATATTTTTCATGGACACTAAAAAAGTTCCAAACTGGGGACTGGAAACTTCTGGTTTTGCCGCACGAGATGATACTGCCAATGCCAGATGAAGCAGGGGTGGATGAGCCTTGCAGACATCTACTGGGTTGTGCAATTGTTGCAGCAACCCTACTTGAGGGAGTCGAGCTGGATGGAGTCCCCCTCTGGGGAGAAAATATGGGAGCTGTAGGTTTTGTTGAACTTGTTGTACTACTTGACTGCGTTGGTGGTGCTACCAGTGCCACGTCGCCAGGGTCACGCTCAGCATGACGTCGGGATAGGGTATAAATGTCTGTCTGCTGCATGGCCGGTGTGGCTGGAATGACGTGTGTGATGACTAGGTCATTGCTGTCATCCTGTTCATCAACATCAGAATGAACCACTTCATCAAGTCCGGCATTCGGATCCATAAGTATGAGCTTTCCAGGGCCCTTCCTTTTAACTTTTGATACCTTTCGCAGCGAGTGGTGTGCCTCCCTCTCAGACGTCGGAGATGGTTGCCAATCTAGATCCAGATCATCTGATGGAGCGGGGCTTGAAGAGGAACTTCTACACACACTCCTTGATCTTTTCCTTGCTGGGGAGCTGGGAGAAAATGAATCATCAGGAGGAGTGCCTTCGTCTTCCTGACATGATACCCCGGCTCCAAAGTCAATTTCCTCCTGTGCCCCTACTCCTGGAAGAAGAACCATTGTGGGCACTTGCACCGCTCCATGCGCCGCTACATGGGCCTCTTCACTGACCTCTACTTGCAACTCTCCATGGACCTCTCCTTCTCGGCCTTCTCCTTCTCGGCCTTCTCCTTCTCGACCAGCTCCTTCTCGGCCAGCTCCTTCTCGGACAGCTCCTTCTCGGACAGCTCCTTCTCGGACAGCTCCTTCTCGGACAGCTCCTTGCGCATGTACTTGTGCTTGTACTAGTAGCCCATGCAGTTGTTGTTGCGGCTTTGGTTGTTGAATAGTACTTGTGAGATGAGTTACAACCTGTGTTGATGGTGTGCTGCTACTTTCTTGCGATGAGCCAACATCACTGGTCGTTGGTGATTCAACCACTAAACAGGCTACCTGTGCAGCACTCATGGTGGACTTTTGTTTTTTCCACAAAAACTTAGTGGTCGAGCCACCAGTCTCCTTGGTAAGTGGTGCCACTTGCTTCTTCTTCTCCTTAGTAGAGACATCTTTCTTGCAAGAGGAGCTACGGGCACCTCTTTTTGGAGCCATCTTCTTCAGATGTCGGAACAGCAGGCCGCAGCAGGACTTCTTCCTGGCACTGATGCTCAACGATGATGTGGAGTTATTGACTTTGTGCACCTAAAAGCAAACGAAGACAGAGGAACATCAGTAAATATATGTTGCATATGTAGCGCTTCAATAAATAGTTTGCAAGTAGGCATTTATGAATACACACGTGCACACCACACAATATGGAAATTTCAAAATTAAGAATTGCTAAATTTTTGGGAAACAGGAATCCAAGATAGCACACACACAGAGGGTTATAGTTTCATGTACCACTGACTCCCCCTGGGCACAATGGGTGAAAGCAAGGCAAAATGGGTGCAGGCCTATGGCACAAAGCTCACTGCCTGCCTTCAAAATGGCCGCTTGACCCCCATCCACATGGCCAGGACCATGCCTCATAATGGCCCCCACCAACATAGCCAGCCCCCAAACCCTACTCCAAAAAGTCAAAAAACACAACACCAATCAAATCACCACAATCCAATGCCATCCATCAAGTTTCAGAAGGTTTATGCTGCCTGCTGGTGGTTTTCTGGTGCGAAGTTGCAATTTTTGCAATTTCGCGAGTGCGAGATTGTTGCTTCATGACGCGAACGTGGCGAATAACCAGCAAAATCCGGGAACAGATGGATTCTGGGCCCCCTGGGCATGATAAAATCACAGCACACTGGGTGCAGGCCTATGGCACAAAGCACACAAACTGGCTTAAAAATGGCCCCTAGACCCCCACCCACACGGGACCAGGCAATAAACTGGCCCCCACCCACATAGCAAGCCCCCAACACCACCCCAAAAAGTCGTAAAACACACAAAAATCACAACAATCCAATGCCATCCATGCCCTGGCCAGAATAATGTTAAAATTAAAGAAAACAGTTGTATCATGCATGCACCCATAACTAAGCCTGGTAGTTTTCAATTCATGTGCAGAATTGTAATTTTTACAATTTCGCGAGTGCGAGATTGTTGCTGCGCGGGACGCGAGCAGTGCGAACACAGGCAAAACAAATTTTTTTAATCCGAATTTCGGGTAATCCGCGGGAGTTCGAGGCCCCCTGGGCATAATGAAAGCAATCAGAGCAGACTGGGTGGGCATAGGGCACAAAACACACTGCCTGACTTCAAAATGGCCGATTGACCCCATCCACATGGCCAGGACCTGCAGGAACATGCTTCAAAATGGCCTCCCACACATAGCCAGCCCCCAAACCCACCCCAAAAAGTCAAAAAAACACACACAAAAATCACCACAAACAAACAACATCAACTTATCAACTTACTTGTAAATCAAATTTCTAATCAAAAAGTAATCCAAAAGGCCTCAAAGCCAAATCTCCAGCAGCATCCACAAAAAGTAATCCTTCCCAGTCAAGATCGAATTCAAAGTGGCCAGGAAATGGACTAAGCAATGGGAGGAGCTTGCTGGACAGGAAGAGGAAGTTGGAGACTGGGTCACTTCCTTCACTCCTCCCCAATTGTAATTTTTGTAATTTCGCGAGTGCGAGATTGTTGCTGCCCGCGCCGCGGCCCGCGAGCAGTGCGAACACAAGCAAAAAATCCGTCGCGCGCGGATTTGCGTATTTTTGCCACATCTGCGAGAGTTCGCGGATTGCGGATTTACCGAAAATCCAAAAAATCCGCGAGCGGAACGGATTTTGCGCCCATGCTTAGAAATTACGAATGAAGTAACCGATATAGTGGTTTCAGGGCTTTACCTTATTTGGGATATAGCAACCCGTATCTACAGCCAAGCCTCGGTGTATTTAAGGACGCCGCCGTTACTGCTACCACATTACCGCATGCAGTTGTAACGAGCCCCTTCTTCCAACTAAACATAGATAGAGGACTGGTTTCAGAATTATCGCGTAACATTGTGGAATCGAGTGTCACACGAGCCAAATTTTCTATAAATAACCGTGTGCGTGGTCTTGTACTATTTATAAACGTACTAGATAGGGGTATAATCACAGTAGTAAGTTTCTCAATTTCTTAAATTTAATCGCGAATATTTTCAACATTCAGAAAAAACTATGCGGATTAAATCCTCGAGCCCATCCGTTATGCGTTTAGTCCAAAATAGAGCTAAAATAAAGCTGTGGCGGTAGGTAAAAGTTCAATTATACCACCATCTGTTCAATGGTCATCATTACGATATAGACATAACCGATTGACGATGTCAACAAGTTGCCGGTGTCAAACCTAGATGTTATTGCTCCAATTGTGGTTGGCGCCTCTCGAAATGTGAAAAGCTCACCTTGATTTCTAAACCGCCTCCTATCGTCTGTTTACTCCTTAATACACGCTCTTTAGGTGGCCATGTGCCTGATATTTGGAACTTGTTGCATAACTCTAATGTATCCTGTCTCTTCCTGACCGAAACTTGGTTAAGTGACTCCTCAACTCCTGACTTAGTCAACGCCATCCCTCCCGATTATTCCATCTTTAGGAGAGATAGAGCGGAGGGACGAGGAGGCGGTGTGGCTATTATTGTCAACAAACGGCTGCACTGCACCACTTTTCCGGTTGACAACATTCAGGAGACAGAGGCCCTTGGCTTTACACTCCATCTCTCCTCATCTCAGGCCTGTACCGGTATTGTTTTATATAGAGCTCCTGGCCCTGTAGGCTCTTTTTTAGATGAGCTCCAAGTAGCACTCTCAGTCCCGTGCCTAAAATCTGAACACTGTCTACTGCTCGGTGACTTAAATATTCATATGGATGATGCTACTAACCCAGATACTACTAAATTGATAGATATCACCACCATGCTGGGATTATCATCGTTCATCCATGAACCTACACATAATAAAGGCCATACTCTAGATCAAGTCTTTTCCTCCCGTCCTATTGATTCTCAAGCGCCGCAGCCGGTTTTGTGGTCAGATCATTATCTGATCACCTTTTTCCTGCCCTGTGTTTCTCCTCCCAGAAGAAAATTTGTGAGTTCTTCTAAACGTGTGTCCCGACCCTTTCATCTTCTCTCTAATGAGAGCCTATTACAGGCGATGGAAGCTACACCCTGTACTTTATCGGGCTACGTTGAAGACGATCTACTCTATTTTACCAACTGGCTCACGGCAAGATTGGCAGCTCTCGTTCCTGAGAAAATGACTAAGGTGGGCAATAAGAGGCTCTCCGCCCCTTGGTTTACTTCTCAGCTCAGGGAAGCTCGCCAAAATTGCAAGAGAGCCGAAAGAGTCTGGCGGAAGGACTACAATCCTTCGGCTAAAGCCAAATTTAAAACTCTGACTAGATCCTACCACAAACTGATTTGGAACGAGAAAAAACTTAATCTGGAACGTCGTATTGACGAGGCGGGCAATACAAGTAGGGAAATTTTTAAAATTGTTAAGGATTTTACTGCACCATCCTCTAGTACCTTGGATCAATCCCTTTCAAAATCTTGGCTGACGGAATTGGCACACTATTTCGTTAAAAAAATAACGATTATTCAAGAGTCTCTTGCCAGTTACTCCAATGGTACTAAGGTGGATTTAACGGGTGCTCTTTCCCTCACCAACCCAGTGGTGGCCCCTACTCTTTGCGAATTTCCCCCGTTAAGCCCTGACGCTTCATTAGCCCTTCTTACTGGACTGAAGTCTGGTTCACCTTTGGACCCTTGCCCGGTCTCCTGTCTTAGGAAAATAGCCCCAGTCTTAAATGGTCCTATTAACTCCATTCTTAATGCTTCTTTGTCATCCGGTGTGGTTCCCTCGGCGTGGAAAGCTGCGCTTATTTTGCCACTTCTAAAAAAACCAACTTTAGACTCCACCGTTCATGCCAATTATCGGCCTATATCTCTCCTTCCTGCCTTGGCGAAGGTGGCAGAAAGACATGTGCACAGAACGATCTCGGACTACATCGAAGAGAACGATCTGTTGCACAACACCCAATCCGGTTTTCGTGCAAACTATAGCACGGAGACCGCGTTGCTGGAAGTCACTGTCGCCATCAGAGAGGTGCTGGATGCGGGAGGCAAGGCCATGTTGGTCATGCTGGACCTGTCGGCGGCGTTCGACACCGTTCCCCACGAAACCCTCCTAATACGTCTCTGGGAATGTGGTCTTCGGGGGACGGTGTGGAACTGGCTTAAATCCTTCTTAGCCGACCGCCGACAAACGATCTGGGCGCCTCCTCACTCCGCAGCTATGGCACCTCTGGAAGTGGGAGTCCCGCAGGGGTCTATTCTTAGCCCCCTGCTTTTTAACATCTTTTTGGCCCCCCTTGCAGAGGTAGCGGAGTCTTTCGGCGCCCAGATCGTGTCCTATGCCGACGACACCCAACTCCTGTTTACCCATAACAGGAATGAGGTGTTTGATGGGAGCCGCATCAGAAGCTGTCTAGAGGCGGTCTTCGGCTGGTTCAGGGAGCATGGTCTAAAATGCAACTCCGATAAATCGGAGCTGCTTTTTTTTGGTTTTTCCTCTGAGCCAGTTTGGAAAAGTTGGTGGCCTCAGGATTTGTTTCCACCTGCTAAGGCAAGTGTAAAAGCCAAAAATTTGGGTATTATGATTGACAATGATCTTTCTTATGGGCCCCAAATATCTAGCCTGTCGGGGAAATGTTTTGGCATCCTGCGGATGCTGAGAAAATTTTTGCCCCTGATATCCACCAAACACAGACGGATCATTGTTCAAGCACTTGTAGGGTCCAGATTGGACTACGCGAATGCCCTCTATCTAGGGCTTCCAAAGTACCTGGTGAGGCGGCTTCAAGTAGTCCAAAACTCAGCTGCCCGTGCCATTTACGGGCTCCCTAGACGTGCAAGTGCCTCTGTACTGCTGCAAGAGCTGCATTGGCTTCCCATAGCCAAGAGAGTTCAGTTTAAGAGCCTGACGCTGACTTTCAAAGCTCTTCATGCCATTGGCCCCAAATACATGAGGAAACGTTTGGCTCTCTATAAACCAAACAGAGCCTTACGGTCTGCCTCCCTGTCTAAGATGGTAGTCCCGGCCATCAAACGAGCTAGACAGGGCGGTCGCTCTTTTCACCATTTGGCTCCCCGTGCGTGGAATGAGCTCCCGCTTTTTCTCAGACAGATTCCCTGTCTTTTGTCCTTTAGAAAGGCTCTAAAAACTTGGCTTTTTACTAGATAGGCCTGCCATTTTCCTTTGTTGTCGTGTTGTGGTGCCATATTGAAGGTTTCCTTCGCCAAAGCGCCGGGACACTCCTTCGGGAGTAGCTGTTGCGCTATAGAAGAACCGAAATAACATAACATAACATAACATTGCTATAACACTTGGCCAGTATATAGCCCCACCTAGTGGCATGTGAATTGTGCCAAGTGGGTTTTTGGAATTGGAAAGTCCTAATTCTGTTTTGACCCATGTTGATATACAGCTTATTATCCACGTTTTTAAACACTACAATGAGAATTGTACGTGTGGCAATAGTAAACAACAGATATACATTATGTTTAAGGCAAAATCTGGACATATTATAACCCATGTTGATATACAGCTTATTATCTGCCATTATAAACAATACATTGAAGATGTACATACGGCAATAGGGTAGATAATTCACAACAAATTATACCATATATTTAAGGCAAACTCATATAAGTGTCTAGACCTATTACATATAGGTACATGAAGTTTCCATATAATTGATACAAAAATGCATATATTTCACAATGAAAATTGGTTTCGCTATAATGTACGACAAAGTTGAAGACAAAGCATGTTTGATCATTACATTCTTAGATACATATCAAATTGATAAAGCTAGATGGACAACAGCCTCATTTTAATGCACAGCTTTTCATTGTAATCATCACGTGAAACATATTGGGGACAGCGCACAATTACAATGGTACTAATGTGTTCAAATACCCAATAATGCCACCTGTTTGGTCATCTCCTCAAGTTCATTGAGCCCCTTATTGACCGTATTTAGAGTGTATATCCACTTACACTCCCTTCTATTCAGGGTATTATGTAGATTACCTCCTCGTGGGGTTTTGTTATTTTTTCAATAACCCACCACCTCAAGCTGTTTTCTGGGTGTTCAAATCTACTGAAATGATCCACCAATGGAGCCCCTTGGACTTTACAACGTATCCGGCTCACGTGCTGTAGGATCCGGCATTTTATTTTTTGTGTCGTCTGACCCACATACAAAAACCCACAAGGGCACATAATTGCATAAATTACCCATGTGGTGTTGCAGTTGGTATGATGTGTGAATTTGTACGTGTGCTCATTATGATTGAAACTGTTACCTTCAATTGTTAGGGGGCAAGCTTTACAGGATCCACATTTCCTGTGGCCGGTCACTATTGATGCACCCCACAATGTCGATTGACTTAAAGGTTGTTTTTTAGACAACAAAGATTGGACTAAGTGATCACGGATATTCATCCCTTTACGGAATGCGTGTAATGGTGGCGGAATTCCCCCCAGTTCGCCGCTGATCAGATGCCAATGACGATTCACACATTTTTTAACCGCATGCGTGCGGGCGGAATTCCGCCCGTACGCTGGGTTTTTAAAAAGCGCACTTTACGTGACGAGCTGGGCTCGTCATGAGCGTGCGAGGAGGCTACGCCATGACGAGCCCAGCTCGTCATGAGCGTCGAAGGGGTTAATAGCACTGCTTTTTGTGTTGAACGTCGTCACACAAACCAACCGTTCTTCCTTTGGTTTTGGGTTAGTGCAGAGTAAGTGCTCACGGTGATTATGCCATGCCCGTTTCCTGGCTTTTTTGAGCAGGCGAATGGGATACCCACGTTCACCCAGTCTCGACATTAGAGTTGCTGATTCCTCAAAATAATCATCCTTCTTAAAACAATTCCGACGCAACCTCAGGAATTGCCCAAAAGGCAAGTTGTCCCGGAGGTTGTGTGGATGATGGCTGGTATATCTAAGGAGAGTGTTTCTTTCACTACTCTTTCTATACAGGGTGGTGTATAGTCTTCCTTCTTCAGTTTTAATTTTTAAGTCCAGGAAATTGATGGACATCGCATTTGATTCCAAAGTGAACTGTACGTCATTTGAGCAGGTATTCACCCAACTATGAAACTCTGTAAGTTCTGACTGCTTGCCATGCCAGATCAAGAGAACACCAACAACGCAGCCCACAACCTCACACAGTGGATCACCAACTGCCCCGACAACCTCATACCACTAAAGAACCCCCCAGGCGTGACCAGCAACAGGAAACCTTTATGGTTCACAGACGCCCTCAAAGAATCAAAGAAATCCTGCTGAACCCTCGAAAAAACCTGGCGCCACAAAAGAACTACAGAAAACATGACAGCCCTCAAGATCGCCACCCGCAAACACCACCAGGTGTTCCTCACCACCAAAAGGACATCATTCAAAGAGCGACTAGACAACAACACCCACAACAGCAAGGAACTCTTCAACATCGTCAAAGAGCTCTCCAACCCCAGCGCCAGCAACAACGAAATTACACCGTCACAAGAACTCTGCAACTCCCTCGCCACGTTCTTCCACCGAAAGATCGCAGATATACACGACAGCTTCAGACCCTAGACTCCGCCTCCAGTCACCGAACCAGCGACCCCCACCAACACCCTCAGCGCCTAGACCCCCATCAGCTCTGAAGACACCACCAACGTTTATGAACTCCATCAACTCCGGCTCCCCCTCGGACCCCTGCCCCCACCACATCTTCAACAAAGCCGACACCATCATCGCACCCCATTTCCGGAACGTAATAAACATCTCATTCGCGTCAGCCACCTTCCCTGAGAGCTGGAAGCACGCAGAAATCAACGCCCTTCTGAAGAAACCCACAGCGGACCCCAAAGACCTCAAGAACTTCCGCCCCATCTCGCTTCTTCCCTTTCTGGCCAAAGTCATCGAGAAAACCGTCAATAAACAGCTGACTGCTTTCCTTGAGGCAAACAACTCGCTCGACCCATCCCAGTCTGGATTTCGAGCCAACCACAGCACCGAAACCGCAACGGAGAAACAACCGCCCCTCATCCTCCTGGACCTCTCGGCAGCCTTCGATACCGTATGCCATCGCACCCTAATAACCCACCTCTTCACCACTGGGATCCAAGGAAAGGCCCTGGACTGGATCACCTCATTCCTCTCCGACAGAACCCAGAGAGTCCGCCTCCCTCCCTTCCGCTCAGAAGCCACCGAGATCATCTGCGGCGTACCCCAAGGATCCTCGCTCAGCCCAACCCTCTTCGATATCGACATGAGCCCCCTCGCCGTCATCGCACGCAAACACAACATCAACATCATCTCCTACGCCGACGACACCCAGCTGATACTCTCCCTCACCAAAGACCCAGCCACCGCCAAAACCAACCTACAGGAAGGAATGAAAGACGTCGCAGAATGGATGAAGCTCAGCCGCCTGAAGCTGAACTCAGACAAGACAGAGGTCCTCATCCTCGGACAATCCCCTTCTGCCTGGGACGACTCCTGGTGGCCCTCAGCACTGGGCTCCGCGCCGACACCCTCGGACCACGCACGCAACCTGGGATTTATCCTGGACTCCTCCCTCACGATAACCAAGCAAGTAAACGCCGTCTCGTCATCGTGCTTCCGCACCCTACGCATGCTCCAAAAGATCTTCCGGTGGATCCCCACCGAAACCAGAAAGACGGTCACCCAGGCTGTCATCACAAGCCGACTGGACTACGGAAATTCCTTATACGCCGGAACCACCACCAAACTTCAGAAACGACTACAACGCATACAGAACGCCTCCGCACGACTCATCCTCGACATCCCTCGCCACAGCCACATATCCGCCCACCTGAGAAACCTGCACTGGCTCCCCATCAACAAGAGGATCACATTCAGGCTCCTCACCCACGCACACAAAGCACTCCACGACATGGGCCCCGAATAACTCAACAGCCGCCTCTCGTTCTACACCCCTACCCGCCAGCTCCGCTCCGCCAGCCTCGCCCTCGCCACCATCCCACGGATTTGCAGAACCACCACCGGAGGAAGATCGTTCTCCTACCTGACGGCCAAATCATTGAACTCCCTCCCCACACACCTACGAATGACCCAGGACCACCTCTCCTTCAGGAAACACCTCAAGACATGGCTTTTCGAGCAGTAGTAGCACCACCCCCCTTTTTCAGCGCCTTGAGACCCTCATGGGTGAGTAGCGTGCTCTATAAATGTTTTGATTGATTGATTGATTGATTGATTGATTGACAGGACTTGCGCACTGGAGGAATGGGCCTCTAATTCCCTGCTGTTCTTTTTCTAGCTCACTGACTTGCTCAGCTATCCATGTTTTGTATTTTCCAACACCCCCATCTGTGAAAAGAATGAAAGTGAACAATAATGGTTTATACTGTGGATCAACAATTGTGGCACAATGTCTCTTTGCACTCCTGTATTAACAGATAAGCAAAGGATTAAGCTCTCCACCAAGTCATACACATCTTTTTTCCCTCCACACCTAAGTATATTGTACACACCTCTTTTATCAGTTCTGTAGCATGTGTAACAACAGAATAGCTTGGCCCATGGTACTGTCCTCCTTGCTGAAGACACGTGTGAATGTCTAACAAAAAAGAAGCAGCATCTATGTCAGGCATTTGACTAGACCTCATTCGTCCATCTCAATGATCATGCCATTCATTGTTGCATCCCCTCTTTGCATGGTATATTAATTGATCAGTCTGTACTGCTCAAACAGACATTTAAGTGGAGGTTCCAATGTCTTGGGCCCTCCTGTATGAGTGCTTTAACTGGCATTCTGTTATCACGCTGAATGACCCTCAGCTGTTTCCAGGCTTTAAATGAATGGCTGAAATGAGTGGAGATACTTCTACCGGTGAACAGTAAGTAGCTTACTTGGCCTTCTTGTTTTTGAAAAAGTACTGTACAATCATGTTGATGCAGTGAGCTAAACACACGATTCTGAAATAACTTCCATCTGCCATGGCCCTAACTATATTACTGCCATTGTCCATGGCAACAAATCCAATATTAAGCCTTCTTGGTTGCAGCCATTCAAAGACCTTGTTGTTAAAGTCTTCCAAAATATTCGCAGCAGTATGGGGTTTCTCCAAGCCGAATATTTCTACTGTTGCATGCTTCCGAGCAGTATTAAAAATCTCAGCAGTGTCAACACCTGCAGATATCTTTTCTCTAGCCCCCACAAAAGAGATCCAGTTTGCAGTGATGCACATGTAATCAGTCGCTTGGCAACCGGTCCTCATGACTCTTGTCAGGTGGATACTATGAAGAGCACTCCGCTGCAAAGCTTGTTAAAGCAATTCCAGCACATCGTAATGTAGCGTTGCAACCAAACTATGGTGAAATAGAAACAGCTGTTAATCATCAATTTTTGGCAGATGGCTGCCACAAATTCAAGAAAACCCAGCCCTTCCACAAAAGAAAAAGGAAGTCCAGTGCTAAAATGTTAGTCAGCTCCGTGTTGTACAAATGTGCAATTAGGTGGTTGCGTTCATACTACCCCTCGGCCTAAACACACCCGGAATGCTAGCTTTGATTTTTTTCATGGCACTGATGCAGGTGACTTCTTGAGGTGGGACGCTTTTAGGCTCAATGTGCGTTTTAGTGGGGCAGTCACTGCCTCTCTTACTTGGGGGTCGATTCCGATTCTGGAAATAACGTTCCAAATAGCCGTTCGGAGCGTTTTTCTCGTACGAATCGTACCCTGCAATGTCCCCCGTACGTACAACGAAGTACGATTCGTACCAGGAGCCGTACTCCGTATGAGTCGTACAAGACACCGTACGACTCTAATCTCCCTACGATTCTCCCTCGGAACCCGCTGTACGTGACATCTGTATTGTTCGCGACTGGTTTTTACGACCCAGCAAGTACGATACGTGCAACCCTTTTTCTACGGGAGCTGAAAACAGCCGTAAAAGCAGAGTTCGCGCCGAAACAGGTACGGAACAGCCCCCCGGGTACGGTGCGTACCCCCCATGATCGCAGGGGTACGCACTGTACCCCTGCGATCATGGGGTGTACGAGCCTTACCCCCATTGTATGATCGGTGTACGAGCCGTACCCCCATTGTACGATCAGTGTACGAGCCGTACCCCCATTGTACGATCGGTGTACGAGTCGTACCCCCATTGTACGATCGGTGTACGAGCCGTACCCCCATTGTACGATCGGTGTACGAGCCGTAGCCCCATGGGGCTCGTACACCGATCGTACAATGGGGGTATGGCTCGTACACCGATCGTACAATGGGGGTATGGCTCGTACACCGATCGTACAATGGGGGTACGGCTCGTACACCGATCATACAATGGGGGTATGGCTCGTACACCCCATGATCGCAGGGGTACGGTGCGTACCCCTGCGATCATGGGGTGTACGGACCGTACGGTGTGTATGTGTTTGTGTGCTTTTCCGTATGACTCTCCCTTACCTGACGTGGACCGTACGAATCCCATCCTCATGCCCCGGTCCGGATCGTACTCGTCGGTTCGTACGGCTTGTGTACGAGTCGTACGGTATGTGTACAAGTCGTACGGTTCATGGTTTCAGCCTTGCAATACGTACGGATCACGACGATTCGGATGGATTCACGGAATACGGATCGTACTTCGCGACTCGGACGGAGGGGTACGATTCGTACGGAGAGGGCTCCGGATACAAATCGTACGGACGTTTTTTTCCCCGAATCAGAATCGACCCCTTGGTGTCTCAATCTGAATATTGTGCCATTTCGATGTTGCTGATGTGGCGTTTCTACTGTACTGCTGGGGAGAGGGCTGCTTTGCGTAATGAAAGTGTCTTCCTCTTCTTCACCTTCCACTGTGATCAGATCTGATTCCCTGCTCAGCAAGCTTTCACTGCCTTCACCAACAACACTTGCTGTTTTTTGCCCACTAAGGTGCTCCACCCAACGGATCGTATGGTGCTCCCTCAAATGGGTTGCTTGACCGCCAGTACCATAGTTTATACAAAGCTTACGCCGACTAATACTTGCTCCACAAGGTGAGCATATGGCAATATTCACCTTCTTCTTGAAAAGAGGTCGCATACTGGGGAGCTCAACTTTCTGAGGCTGGTGCTGCTTCCAATGTCGGATGAACTGGCGTTAGGTGAGCGTTTTGACATTTGACTCTCTGCAGTATCTACTTCTACTGAGGTGGTTGTGGATGTAGGTCGCTGCCAGGACTTATATATAAATATGGTAGCTGGCGGTGGTGGTGCTTGTATCTGTGGTGGCGCTGCCACATCCCTCACAGAAAGTTGTGATGGGGTACGTTGGTCTCCACTGGTACTAGGCTAACATCCATGATGACTGGCTTATCATCCTCCTCCTCTTCTACATCTGCCTTCATAACTCTAAGGCTTTCTGGAACCTTCCTTTTCTCTAGCCTCATCTCATGGCATGTCTCGCTCGCAGGATAAGGCGGGATCAAAGTGGTGTCTAGATCATCAGAAGGGGTCTTGAAGAAGAAGATGATGCACCACTAACCCTCCTTTTTCTAGCTAGCTATCTGGTAGACAATGGATCTTCTGAAAGAGCAGCTTCTCCTACTTCCCTAGTATGAAGCACAATTTCTTGAACTGCTCCTACTTTGTAAGGAACTACCATTTTTGGTTACGGCTGTTGTCCACTTCTCTGAGTTTCCTGCAATGATTTGGCACTACTTTGCGATAGAGATAAGTCAATTTCAACATCACTGCTTGTCGGCGTTGCCATGATTAGACTGGCTGCCTCTGTGACAGACATGGGTTTGGGCCTAGATTGGGGTAGGTCCACTGATGCGGGGTGCTACTCCCAGCTTGCTTCCCAGTGGCTGGTGTGGCAGGCACAGTTTTTTTCCAAATAAGATCTGGATCGGGATACTAGTGGTGGTAAGCTCCTTCTTCTTCTCACTGGCCACTTTCTTGGTAGCACCTCTCTTTGGAGCCATCTTGAAGCTGTCAGTTAGCAGTGGCACTTAGCTTCACACAAGTTGAAGAGATGTCTGTGATGTGTGGGTCATGCGCCACGTCATGCAGTAGTGTGGGTGATGTTGTCTCTTGTGCACCTAAAAGAAAAAGAGCAGGAAGAACATCAGTGAAACGTGGCATTGTTGCAGTTCAATTAGTAGTACAAACAAACACCATATCATTTAGTGTGATCACTGGGTACTTTTATTATAAATCATTATTAATACAATGTATCCATTCGTAAAACGGAAAACCACACCAACATAAACTTTCATGGTGACTGACTGTACACTCAGGAAGGATTGGAAAGAGCAACAGCAACATATAACTATAACTGTTTGCTTCATGTGTATCGTGTCACATGGAATGTCACACTCAGTGAGCTGCAGTTGACAAATGACAATGGAACAATCCTCAGACAATGAATGCTGTTGTGCACCTATTGCAGACATGGGGTTGATTCATTGATGCCAGATATAGTAAAAATGGTTTAAAAAAACACAAAAAAATTAAGTTAAAAAAATTAAAAATAAACTAAAAATACATTTACCAATTCATTAATCAAAATAGAAAATTAAAAATATCGAACAAATTATAAATAAGTGATTTTATCTTCAAAGATATAAAAATAGTGTATTAAACTGCTAACTCATTGTTCAACCATCCATGCAAGCCTCTGGCAAAGGGCCAGGTTGGCTGGACACACAAAATGGCTGCCAGCCAGTGCCACATGCTTATCAACCGCAACAACACTTAGCAGGAAGGCATTTGGGAAGAGAATACATGCAGGCCTATGGGGAAAGAACACAGGCTGGCTATACAAAATGGCTGCCAGTGACATGGTCACAACAACAACAAACAGCAAGAAGGCAAGACCACAACAAAGAAGACAGGCAGGCCTATTGCAAAAGCACACTGGCTGGCTGCACAAAATTGCATCCAGCCACATGGTCACAAAAAGAGGCAACAGGCCTGGAAAACAAGCATATGGATCCTGACTATTCAAAATGGCCCCTGGCAACATGGCGTGTGGAACCAAGGCAAATGGTGGCCTACAGCAAACATTCACACAAACAGGCCAGACAAAGGAGGCATGGTAAAACAGAGCATTAATTCAGCAATTTCAAAAAAGAAAATTAACAGGGCTAAAAATGTTTACAACACACACACCCTCCTAACGCATTACCCAACCTATACACTGTTGCAGGAAACAAAATGTGAAATACCACAGTCAAACCAAATCCATCCATGGGCTAAATAATTTTTTTAATTCAACAGACACCCCAGAAACAGTAGTTTCATGCACCATGAGTAGCACTGGGCCTCCTGGCTGGAAGGCCAATTGGCAGACAAGTCCACATAGTGAATTAAATCAATATTTTAAATGTATTAAAAAAGCTTAGAGAAAATATAGTGAACTAGGTCCCTACTGAAATTACAGGCCACCCATCACAATAAATTTAAAAAATTGATTAAAAGTACAAATAAATCCAGGTGCATAGCCCAATCAAACAAACAAAAACAGTTTTTCAACTTACATGTGAAATCTGAACTACAAAGTCCTTAAGCCCAATGGTATGTGCAGCAGACTCAAAGAGTGATCCTTCCAGCTCCAACTCCAATTGGAAAGTGACCAGGAAAAAGCACTGGTGGGAACCGGCTGGAGGGGAGCAGGAAGTTAGAGACTCTAGGCCACTTCCTTCCAGGTGGAAAAAAAGTTTTTTAAAAACCACTCATCGCCCAAAAACCCAACAACAAATGTCCATTTGTGGAGGTTTTTGACTCCAAATCATCACTTTTGGAATTTGTTGATGCTTCTCGATCAGAGAATCTTCCCCATATTGCAGCCGTGGTAGAAACTGAACTTTTGGGATTGTGTATGCCAGAAAACATCCACGGGAAGTCGCTAGGACTACCAAATGACATTTTAGCGACTACAAAATCTTGCGAGAGCATTCGGCCGGCTATCAAATCTCGTGGCGACCGTGAACGGCTCTGATATTCTCATGGCGGAATGAGAGCACCTGTCAAGTCACTCCTGCATCCGCGAAAAGACATTTCAAGTGCCATAACAATAAAAACACGGCTCTGTTGCAGGGTGCGGAGTTTATTGGCAACTTTGCATTTTCCTCAAAACGCAGAGTTGATGAATTGTCAAAACTCCTCGATGGGATGCATCCCTCCACGAATATCTACTGGTGGCTCCAAAATCCGAGGGACACCACTTGGGGTCAGGAACTTGCTCCAGCTGGATCTGGGTGCTGGTGCAGATAGTTGGAAGCCTGTTATACCCTAGTTGATCTGAACAGGAGGCCAGCTGACTAGTCCTTGGAGTCACGTTGGGCGTCCTAGGTTTGGGTGCACATCCAAATTATGACTCAGGCAGGAGGGAAGCAGGTTGAAATTTAGTCTGGAGGCAATCCAGCAAGGCAGTAGTCCAACAGGATAACAGTCCACTAAAGTGCCAGTCGTTTCAGCAGCACATCAGTACTTCTTCCTGTCAGAGTCTCAACAGGTCCAGAACTGTACTGAAGAGTTGGTGTCTGAGGTCCAATATTGATGCCTGGTGTCTACTTTGAAGTGGGAGAAGCTTCTAGAGGTGTCCACCCCCTTCAGGTGTCAGTTATCCCCTTCCTCCCTGTCCTGGCCTCGGCTTGTCTGGGGTCATAATAGACTAGTGACAATCCTTATGTGAGAGTGCTCAGGCAGTGCCTTTACAATGTGCAAGTGTTGTAGGTGACAGCTCCTCCCTCATGTTATTTCAGAGTGCCTACCCAGCCAACACATATGTCATGTCATGTCAAAGGTTCTTATATAGCGCCTTATCACCGCAAGGTCTCAAGGCGCTTGCTCTGGGAACCCGTCCTGGCTTTTCCCTGTGAGATAACCCCTACTGGGCATCCCCAAGATGAAAGCCAGGCATCCCGCCGCGGGGGGGGGGGGCCGTAGTGGAGATTAAGCAAGCTATTTCCCAGAGTTGCAGAGTGTGAACCCTTGATTCGAGTAGGCACCAAAGCGAGAATTATCGAGTCCGTGGACATTTGGGCTCAAGACCTTGCCGCGTCGGGAATTGAACCCTGGTCCTGAGTCTGACCTCTGCTTCAGAGTCTGCCTCCTCTAACCAGTGAGCCACACTTCTCCACGTCTCACTTTGTCTCACTGTCTGGGAGAAATGCACAAAGACTAACTGCCATCTATACCTAATCATGTTTTCCAGGATCAGGCTGCAGGTACGAACTGGGAAGGGCAGCAAAAGGCCTAGTTTCTAAAAGTGGCATTTTCAAAATTGAAATTTAAAATCTTACTTTGCGATGAGATGATTTTTCTTTATATTTCCAAAGGCAACAAACATGTAATGGTTACCTCTTTCCATTTAGAAGTTACAGCATATTAAATATGATGAGGTACCTCCAATTTTATCCCATTGGAGAGGTAGGACTTGCAGTATTTAATAATGAATGTAAGGGCTTTTCACTGCCAGGACATGTGAAACTTAAAAGTACATGTCTAACTTTTTAAATACATTGCAACCCCATCCTCTGGGCTGTTCAGGGACTATCGTAGGGATGACATATATATTACAAATGAAGGTTTGGGCCTGGCAAATTGTTTATTTTGCCAGATCAAAATGACAGTTGCGCACAGAGGCTGGAATGGCAGACTTCCAAAGGGCTACTTAAGTCGGTGGCACAATCAGTGCCGCAGGCCCACTAATAGATTTTAATTTACAGGCCCTGGACACATGTAGTACCACTTTACTAGGAACTTACAAGTAAAATAAATATGTAAATTGGATATATGTATGTATGGGATTTTTATAGTGCACAGATACTCCAAAGAGAGTACCTGCACTAGTTCTAAGGGCTACCACACCTCATGGCCAACCTATTACTCTTGTTGGAGGAGACATATTTTTAACTTTCTTTTCAAGATCTATAACTCCAGTGAAAGCTTGGTCCAGGCAGCAGGTCCAAGATAGGAAAAGGGCCGGCCTCTAATTCTCACAAGTTAATTCTTAGGGACTCTGGCCAGCCGCTTGTGAGAGGGTCGAATGTTTCTGGAGGGGACATAATCTTAAATGCTCTCCCTGAAATATCAATCAATCAATCAATCAATCAATCATGGGTTTGTTAAGCGCAACTACACACCCGTAAGGGTCTCAAGGCACTGGGGTGGAGGGGAGATGCATGATCCGGTCCATCAAGGGGGAGGTCTATCGAAGAGCCTTGTTTTGAGGTCTCTTGTGAAGATGGGGAGTGATGTTGTCTGCCTCAGGTAGAGCTGGAGGGCATTCCTGGCTCTGGTCACGAGGAAGGAGAAAGAACGGCCTCCCGATCTATACTACCTGGGGTGAGCACAGCGTTGGAGAGCTGGGCTGATTGTAGGGTCCTTTGGGGTACGTGGAATTTGAGTCGGCTGATCAGGTATTTTGATCCCGTGTTGTGGAGGACTTTGTGTGCGTGGGTGAGAATCTTGAAGGTGATTCTAGCCTCGATCGGGAGCCAGTGGAGTGTGTGCAGGTGCTGGGAGATGTTGCAGTGTCGTGGCAGGTTGAGGATGAGTATTATGGCGGCGTTCTGGATGTTTTGTAGCTTGCAGGTGAGGTTTTTGTTGATTCCAGCGTAGAGTGCGTTGCCTTAGTCAAGTCTGCTGGTGATGAGAGCATGAGTGACGGTCTTTCTGTGTTCCTGGGGGATCCATTTGAAGGTCTTGCATAGGAGGCAGAGGGTGCAGTAGCAGGAGAATGGGATGGAGTTGATCTGGTGGTTCATTTTGAGTTCAGAGTCCAGTATGATTCTGAGTTTGTGTGTGTGGTCTGTGGGGGTGGGCGGGCTTCCAAGGGCGGGGGGCCACCAGGTGTTGTTTCAGGCATCATGTTGTGGGCCCATGATGAATACTTCTGTTTTGTCAGTGTTGCGTTATAGACAGCTGCTCTTCATCCATTTGGCGACTGCTTCCATGCCTTCTTGAAAGTTGTGTTTGGCTGCGTTAGGTTAGTTGGGTATGGAGAGGATGAGTTGGGCTGAGGGAGAATCCTTGGGGAACTCCGCAGTTGGTGTAGGGTCTGAGAGGAAGGGAGGGAGTATGACCCGCTGCGTACTGCCGGTGAGGAATTAGCAGTTCTAGTCGAGGTCTTTGTCCCAGATCCCTGCATCGTGAAGTCTGTGTGTTAGGGTACAGTGAAAGACTGTGTCGAAGGCCACTGAGAGGTCGAGGAGGATGAGGGCTACTGTCTCTCCTCTGTCCAGGAGGGAGCAGATGTCATCTGTTGCGGCGAGGAGGGAGGTTTCTGTGCTGTTGTTTTTTCTGTAGCCGGATTGGGAGGAATAGCATAGAATAGAATAGCTTTATTGTACAGTTAATTAAAACTCACAATGTTAAAAACATACATCATTAAGAATCATTTAAAGCTTGTTTTGCACTTATGGTATTAAAGTAAAAAGAAGAAAGGTATTTTAAATCCTGTAAAATCATCAGTCTCAATTGCGTTATCTGTGTGGTCCTTCTCTAGGTTTGAAAAGTCAATGTGGCTCAGTGTACCGGTGCGTGATTTTGACTTGGCCAGACTGTTCCATTATTTGATTGACAAGCTGTTCCATGCTGTTTTTCACTGTGCCATATGGCGAGCTCTTAAGTCTTCTGGCCACTATGTCAAAATAGTTTGTTAGTCTGCAGTTTTAGCTGGACCTCTTCAGGTTTAAAGCATATCTTCACAGCCTGCCTGCCTGCCTTTTGGATTGGGAGAAGTTTAGGATGTTGTGCTCTTCAATGAAGGTAGCAAGTTGGCTGTTGATGGCGTTCTATATGACTTTCACTGGGAACGGGGGCAGGTAGATGGGTCTGTAGTTTTTGAGGTCGGTGGGGTTCACCAAGGGTTTCTTCAGGAGGAGGTTGATCCCGGTGTGCGTCCAGTCGTTGGGGAAATAGGCATTAGAGAGGGAGCAGTAGAAGGTGTGGCGAAGCATGGGTGTGATGGTGTCAGCGGCTCTGTTGATGATGTGATGGGGGGAAGGGGACCATTGGGGACCCAGAGTAGATTGACTTCATCGTCCTCAGTGTGTTTTCGGTGGTGAGGGCTGTCCAGCTGTCAATCATTGGCTTCATTGTGTCGGGGTGGTTGGTGAGGGTTCTGTGTATTGGCTGTCTTCGTCAAAATTGTCTTAAATATCCAGCTCTGGTGGCATGCAGTGCTTTGCGGTCAAGGACTAGGGTTTTGAAAATAATACATTTTTCTATTGGGAGCCAATGGATTGCCTTCAGGTGAGGAGATATTTGTGTTCATGAGGGAAGATTCAGGTGCATACTGGCCATTGAATTCTGAATCACTAGGAGTCTGTTAAGAGGATAGTCTGGTAGACCCAAGTATAGTGTTTTGGCATAATCCAATCATGATGTAATCAATGCCTGAACCACCGTCTTCCTTGCATCCAAAGAGAGTACAAAGAGAAATGTTTTCAGAATTCAAAACAACCCAAAACATATGCCAGTCACTGCCTGAATTTGTGGTTGGAAGGAAAGGGCGCCATCAAATTTAATAACTAAATTCTTAACAGTGCCCTGTTGAGGGCTGAGAAGGGGAGCCTCCTTAGGCCAGAAGGACCTTCATGAATCTGGGAAAATGGGGCCGAAGAATAGAATCTCTGTCTTATCTGGTTTATATTTCAAGTGATTTATGGACAGCCAGTGAAACAGATGAGAGAGACATTTTCTAATAGCCTCTCCTGCCATCTCGTCACCCTTTCCACAGGTATACAAAAGCTAAGTGTTGGCAGTAAAAGCCATTTCTACCATGTTGTAAAGGGGGAACACAAGCACTTTAGCACTGGTTAGCAGTGGTAAAGTGGGCAGTGTCCTGAAAACCAACAAAAACTGGTTCAGAAAGCAAGAGGGTGTAAGCAAAATGTTGGGATGACCCTGAAAACAGGGCCAAATCTAAATTGACCCTTCTCCAGCCAAAAGCCAGTGTAGACTAATCAATATCTAGATGGGCTTCCCTGCTTAGGCAATAGAAAATGGAAGATAGCCCTGTCATGTAGGGGCACATGTCAGCTCCATGCCTCTCTGAACTCAGTTGGATTCCTCTGTCTACACTCTCTTGAGCCACTGAACTGACCCTTAGGGAACCCTTCTCCTCACTGGTGGAGTCTATCTGTGAAGCGCCTAAACTTAACTTGCTCATAGATGCATCTCAGTAGAAAAAGTGATGTGGCCAATTACACCACTTGGATCAGACAAAAATAGCAACCAATAGAGCCCACTGACATTGTCGGTGTCAAGTGCAAGGCCACAGGCAATCCAGGGTTCTCAGACCTCTAATGTTTCTCAGAGTTGGGAGCAAGAGCCCCAGATGTTAAGCACCTTACTTCCATTCTCTTTATTACCAGTACAATTTAGCGCCGAGACGCCTACGGGCAATTGTACGCGCTGTATAAATCTCAAAAATAAATAAATAAATAAATAAGTAGCCTGCAACTGGCCACTCAGTCCAGGATCTGTGCCCAGAAGCTAAACAGGTGCTTCGTGAGGAAGGACTACCAGTGTGCTACCGCCAACCCCCTCGAGGGTGACACACTCTGTGTCATGCAGCGGTCTGCCTGGTTCAGGTCTCCAGCCTTCTGTGTCTGCGACAGTGCAAGGAGCACCCCCAGATTGGAAGAGGCCTCACCATGGTCATACTTGGAGCAATACAAGCACCAGAGTTAGTAATGGGACACCCTTTGCCTCTGCCCACCATATACTCCACTCCTGTCACTAGAAGGGACATGGGAAACTCTTTCCCCCCATAATATACTGGGATATGTCTGTGTCACTGCGTGCCTCCCCCTCACTCTGTCTGCGGGAACCTGGACACCCTCCTTAGGCTAACACTCCAATTGCTCCCCGGACACTCTGGTACCAACCCAGATGTGTGCCTCCTTTTCAAGCTCATTGATGTCAGTGAGCTTGCAGTCATCTAGGTGTTGGTGTAGCTCTGGAAAACAATGACTGAAAATGTGTTCTCTGGCGATCACATTGTACAGCCCCTCATAGGGTTTACCTCACTACCTTTCACAAGTAATCTACCAATTCCCCCCACAACTGGTAAGACAGTTTCTGACTGCCTCTGCACCTAAACTTCTGCTTTTCTGGAGTAAGACCATATTGCTCGACAAGAGACTCCTTCATGGGAAGATTCCTCATCATGTCCCACTTATCTAGGGCCAGTAGGGTGTCACTTCCTTATGTCTGAGGTATGTGCCTCCACAGGCTAGCTCCACAATCCTCCTCAAGGACACTATGCATCTCTAGAGCTACTTCATATGCCTCAAATCACCTGTCTATGTCATCCTCCACAGCAAAGTCAGACATCATATTCCAGGGTAATTGGATATTTCCTTCACCACTAGACTGTATTTTTGCTGCCACCATCCCTGCTGGACCCTTGTTGTTTTGTCTTCGAGTCCAGCTTGTTTAGACTCAGTGTATGAGCCAATAACATGTTTCTCTCCTCCAAGGCTTTCTCTGCCTCAGCCTTTCCCTCTTCTACAGCCAGTCTGGCTGGCTGCAGCTTCAGGTCCCTCTGAGTCTGTCTGTCATTGAACTCTTCAGGAGAGGGAGTGTGGGAGGATATGCTGCCTCCAGCATTGGATCCAGAAGGAGACTCCATCTCTGCGGACCTCTCTCTCCTCTGGAGCCATTGCCAAGTTATTTCCCCTTTCCTCCTCATCCATCCTCCTCCTGGTCCTCTGGGGGTGTTCCAGACCAGCTTTCTAACTCAAACTAATACAGGGCATGCCAAAGGTCCTGCTTAGAGGACCCCTTCTTCCCGGTCAGCCCCCTCTCCTTGCAGAACTCCTTCAGCTTCCTCATATTTTAGTAGGATAATCAATTAGGATTCATTCCTATTCTAGCAAGGTATCACAGGTTCAACAGCAAAAGAGTCCCAAGTTCATGAAGGTGAGGCAGGAATCACATTTGGGAAAATGGCCAATTGAGATAAAAAAGGGAGTATAGAACGGCTCTGATTGGCCTCAGATTATGTATCTGGGATTTTCAGTGTGACACAAAATCTCTATATGGCACTGCACAAACACAAGCGCCCAAACTTGGGTCCCTTGCTCACTTTGCCACTGGATTCAAGTTAGCCTGGCTGATGAGGGGTGTTACCCCAAAACCGGTCCCAGGATGCTTGTTTCCGGTCAAGTTCTGGCTTGGCCGTTCGGGCTGGACTGTTCCCGTAAGGTACAGGGTCAAGACTGATTTGCATATAGCTGGGTCTGAACTGGGGTGGCAAAGTGAGCTAAAGAACATTGATGAATTCAACCCAGATCTGTGCCTTGGGGGGAGTGTCTGAAAGGCATCAGCGTTCTGTCTATCATCTCCTTGTGTTTGCTTAGTTCACCCTAAGTTGGCAGGGCATGCCAAGACGTAGGTCCCTTGCTCACTTTGCTATTGGAGTCAAGCTAGCCTGGCTGATAAGGGGTGTTACCCCGAAACCAGACCCAGGATGCTTGTTTCTGGTCCAGGGAAGACCTGGCTTGGCAGTTCAGTCTGGACTGTTTCAATGAGGCACAGGGTCAAGATTGATTGCATATAGCTGGGTCTGAACTGAACTTTCGTTAGTGGTGCTCCTTTCTCTTTGGTGTTTGTGGTACTTTACCTGTGATCCCAGGTCACTTTCCAGTTTCTTTTAATATCCCAGACCATCATTGTTGACTGATGTGTCGAATCATGGAAATCGTATTTTGGCCACAAATGTCTAGTCACCACGATTATGATTGTTCTGAACACAACTTTTCACTGTCTTACGTGTGACCAACATTATGTGATGGAGAAAAATTAAGATGGACATGAGCCTTTTTTACCCCCGATAGGACTGTTCTCCATATTGCCATTACAGTCACGTTTGCTTGGATATTTTCACTGATGTTTCATGGGAGCCTTGGCATTCTCGCCTGTAATGTACACAGTAATCATTACCGATACTCACTACTTTCCATGCAATGCATGTGAAATTTGTAAATGTTTTTCATACATATGTATCATATGTTCTATATCTATACTTTTGTATTTTTTCCCAGCCCTGAGGAGTCGCAGTGATTTGTTTCCCATGCGACGAAACACGTGTCGGCTGGTTGTGGAACTAATAAACTGTTATCTATCGTCCAAGAAGCGGAACTGAATTGCAATTGTCTGAATGAGTGGCTCTATGCATAGAATGTTATTTATGATATAACTACTGTTTTTTACACCTTATTTGTTGTGTGCGAGGGCATTGCTGTATAGTATTTTAAAGCGGTCCAAATCTCTACCTTAATACCACATTCCATAAAGTACACACTTGATTCTAAGATTATAGTCACAATTTCATTAGTGATCCAAGTTGTTACAATGGACTCACTAAGAGAGTTAGATTGTAGTTGTTTGAACTGCACAGACAATAGATCAGTGGTTTTAATAAGTGATACATCTGGAATGGTTGAGATTATTTTCAAGCTAAAACTCAGATTAAGACTGTCATGAGTACCCTGTGATTCATATAAGGGATACTAATTTTCCCTTGTTATGAGAAGTATTATCCTGTAATGTGCGTAGAGATCTTGATGAGCCTGGTTGCTATCGATAGCTCGATTAGTATATTTAGATTCTTTTAGAGGTGTTAGACTCTGAGTGACACAGTGCTTTATCTTATCGGCTAGAATTAACCATTGCTGTATGTGGACTGCCTGATCTTGGGACGGGGGCATAGTCCCTTTATATACTTGTAATATAGTTTCCGATGGAGGATGACAAGTTATTTTAAAAAAACTGGGGCATGTTGTCATACCTAATCACATCTCCAATATTAATGCCAACTGTATCATTTTTATAAAATTGGGCCAGCAAGGGATTTTGTTTGTATTGTTGGAATTCAGCTAATATGAGACTTAAATTAATTGAGTACTCACCCTGTTACAAACTAGTGGCTGAGGTAAATAAATTACAAAACAGGCAAATAATGTTACCACACTAACATTATCAAAGATAATAATACAATAACCAGGTTTTGGAAGTCAAAAAAGTTTTTTTGTTTACTTGAAAACATAGAAATTCATCATATATCAAAAACGGGGTACAAAAGAATGCATTACAGATATACAGGGCGTATATTGAATATTCCACAAGTATATCACAAAAAAGTCTAAACTGCTAGCGGATAAAACATAAAGATTTCAAATCAACAAGTAAATAGAAATCAATAATGAATAAATCTCGTGCAGAATTAGACACAGTTGTCGACGTTTCGGTCTTTGTGTTGTGCTTTTATAAGACCATCATCAGGACATAAACTTTAGTGCATTTGGATGTAGACCCTTCAGAGTCATAACCACATACACTTCCTAGCCAGGTCAGTGATGTTGGTTGAGGGGGTATAAGTAATTCGGACCCTTGGTCGAAGTCAGGGAACTGTGACTTTACTTCAACTCACGCTTTGAATCTCGATGAAAAAAGACGTGAGAGAGGCGTTTACAGTTCATATAGTGGCACTCAATGCATCGTCACGTTTTTTTAATAATCGTGCGCTATCGAAAACTTCAATCACTCGATCGGCCTAGGCAGCATATTCAACCAAAACATCATTATACCAGTAGCGGAAGGGACTTCATTTACTTCCATTTACAGAGGCCTGAACCTCACTCCTCAATTTGGGGTTCAGATGCTTCAATAAATTGTAAGTAGATTCCGTACCCTCTTGGGAGCAACCCTTGTCTTGGCATTTCCGATTAGCTAGATTAAACATAGGATAACATCACCTAGATTTTACTACTGAGGCTACTGGAGCGACTGTTTTCTTGGCCTTATTCCGAGCCTTCCGCAGCCTTTACTTAGCCCTTTTAGATAGTGGCAGAACATCACTGAAGCTATTTCCTGAGGTTGAAGATAGGGAATTAACAACCCAATTTATCTCGGTTTTCTCATTTCCCTGACATTCATCAATTCGGTTGGCTAAACCCAGAAAGACTTCTGGCTCCCCAACAGATTCCTCTGGTGCCCTAGTATTGTTAGGGATCACATCTTCCTGTGGTTTTTGCTGCTACATGCTCACACTAGGTACACCGACTCCCAGCTTGTTATGACAACCAGGGGATCGTTCCGGATATGATTTTCCAACTGTTTTTCTAAATTCATCAACAAGTGATCCTACTATTGTTGAGAGGTCTGATACCTTAACTAAAATGTGTGAACATGTGCATCTAATTAATTGATTATTGACCTCAGTCTGAGCCTTAACACCCTTAAGACTTTTGAACTCGTCGGGTTGCTAAGGTTTGTCTCACTAGCCCGCCTCTTTTATTGTATTGTATTAATTAATGCAATTTGTTTTCATATTTCAGACCAGTATTTGAATTCTGTTGTGGGCCCTTTGAATACATACTTGACTAAATTCAAACTTGATGGCAGCTGTCACCGATCTCAAAATACAGACATCCCTGATGAAGTTTGCATCATTTTCTTCCACTGGCTTGTCACTACCAAAACACGCATCAGCACATATCTGTCTACTTATATCTGTGCTTTAGAAATTAGAACTACAGAAATTTCCAGATTTTATTATAACTCTAATCACAACATAAAATAATCTCCTTGATTGGTGGAACACTCCAGTAAAATCTCAAGTAAGCATGTATTAAGAACTGCATTTACCATAATGCTAAGGGGTGTACTGTGCTGGGAGGTGAAGCAGTGTACTCCCACCCCTTCCTGTTTTGAAAAGGCTCCCTTGAGCCATTGAGCCGACGAGCTTGTGGAGATGCACCTTTGCGCCTGTTAGAGGTACTGAGACCGGTAAGGATTGTGGCAGCCTACTCAGCAACCCCATATAAATTTCATTTTTATCTCTACTGATGACGGATGAAATCCCGGAACACGTATCAGAGACGTACAGCACTTACCTGCACCAACTTTGGTGGAACACTCCAGTAAAATCTCTAGTAAGTATGTATTAAGAACTGCACTTACCATAATGCTAAGGGGCGAACTGTGCTGGGAGGTGAAGCAGTGTGCTCCCACCCCTTCCTGTTTTGAAAAGGCTCACTTGAGCCATTGAGCTGACGAGCTTGTGGAGATGCACCCGTTGTTAAGTCTTCACTCACCTGAATTCCAGGCAGTTCAGCTTGAGAGGTAGGATGAATGTTCTCAATGCCCCTAAAAATCTATACCTGCCTAAACCGTATGTGAATCACAGTTTGGCATGAATAGTTCTCCAGGGGAAGGGGGAAAATGGGACAAAATAATATAAGGACAAAACAAAACACTCCACTGGCCGCAGTTCTGTATCGACACCAATTGTTCTCTACTTGAAGTTCTCATATAAACACAGTGATGTGCGATTCTTCAGTGAGTGACATCTGTATGTATAAATAATAAATAAATAACATTAATTTACTTAAACCAGATTTGTCTTTCTTTGTTTGCTCTTCCATATCACACTCATCTAAGTACCTTTCTACTAATGCTGTTGTTCAACAAATATACTTTTCACTTAGTAGAAGATTGGTGTCTGAATTATAGTTCCTGAACCTTCTAGAAAATAAAGAACATTAATTATCATTCTGTGAGATGACCACAAAACTCTGTTATACTGTACACCATATAACACACTTAATATGAATTGGCAAATATGCTTCCTATAATCTAGACCCGAAATATGTTTAAATAATAAAAGTGTAATGTTCAATAAGTCTTTTTAATCTGTCTTTCAAAGTCTTTTTTCTCTTTTTGTATTTTCAGCCAAGGTCACTGTCTTCTTAAAAAGAAAAAAGAATCAAAGGTTCCTTCGCTTATTTTCATGAATTGAAATTTAAGATAAGTTATTTTTAAAATCAACTCTTTCAAAATACCTGTATTCTTCTGTGCCCGATTTCACTGCGAGCGCCAGAATTAGATCTATCTTACTTGTATCTTCTTTGTCTTTTTGTTGTTGCAGACCGGAGCACTTTTGAAGCTGGAGCTGAAATCGCCGGACGTGGAAGAGGAGCATCAGGGCGTTGCAGTTGAAACTGAAATCAAGACCGGAACTGCTGGAATGCTGAAGAGGACTAAGTGTATCTGAGCGTCGCTGGAGAAACTGAAGACGGGACCGGAGGAGCGCTGGAAAAGCAGGTTAGTAAGATGTCACGAGCGAGCGCAAGCGTGTTCCGCTTGGCAGGCGTGTCTTAAATACTCTCAGGTGTGAGTGGGGTTCCAACTGGGCTGAGAAGGCAAGAACGTGTAGCATGTGACTCGACAGTAATAGAGTCAACATGCTTTTTATGCAAAAGACCTAACTGAAGTTAACATTCTTCCCAAACAAATGAAGTCTCAAAGGCAAGCATGTGTGAAGCGCTATTAGTTTGGTTTTAGCTTGAATTCAATGTTATTTCCTCAGCAGTTATATAAATTATGTTTGGTCAAAGTAAAACATAATAGTGCACATCTTTTGGGACACAGATTATATAATAAACGATATGGGTATAAATAAACAGATTCAAACAACATGAGAGATGGACACATTTATGGTATAACCAGGGGTGGGTTAATGAATAGCATGAGGCTGAGCCAGGTTCAAGCTGCAAACCCTAACACCTATGCGCCTGTGAGAAGTACTGAGACCTGTAAGGATTGTGGCAGCCTGCTCAGCAATCCCATAAAAAATGTATTGTTATCTCTACTGATGACGGATGAAATCCAGAAACACATGTCTAGAAATGTACAGCCCTAACCTGCACCAACTTTGATGGAACACTCCAGTAAAATCTCAAGTAAGCATGTATTAAGAACTGCATTTACCATAATGCTAAGGGGCGAACTGTGCTGGGAGGTGAAGCAGTGTGCTCCCACCTCTTCCTGTTTTAATCTCCATGATAACCTGTTTTCATTTTTATTTAATGTTCTGGACATGTACGTTCGTAAATGTATGACTGCATGTGGTGTTTTTTCCAAACTTGTTATGTAGTTAGTTTTCTTGTTTTGGTCTTTTGTTCTTATATATTTTATATGTCTTTCAATGTATGTGGAACTCACAAATCTTATGTATATATTTTGATATAAAACTAATATTTTCTTTGTAAAATACAAATGTTTATACTCAAGACAAATAAATTATGAATTGAACTGGTTTGATTTATGGTATCTTAATTTTATAAACGTACTGTTTTTATTGAGTTATTTTGGAGAAGGGTGTTCATTTCCTTGTATTAGGATAGGCTACATATGTCTCTCTCCTTACTTTACTACTTGGCTTTCCGGCATGATACCCTTTTTTGCTTTACTACTATCTTGATATTTCCTATTCTCCACATTTAGTGGCTGATCAGTCCTACCTCTATTAGTGTGTGGGGACGCCCTGTACCCTTTCTCCATGGAAAGCATAAAAACCTTCTGCTTTAGTGATAAAGAATTTTATAAACTTCTAGGACAGACTAGTATTACCAATAAACCCTTTTCAATTAACAAAGGGAGCAATGATGTATAGTTTCAAACTGTTAAAACTGAAAAAGAAAGCCAATAGGACAGAGTCACATGCAGAATGTATGTTGGAATAGCTCAAGGCAAGAGTTATACCTTGTGGCCTAAGAATTAGGAATATTTCAGGACTTTTTGTACAGATCAGAACATTTCTGGAAAAATGGTATCGTTATTGCCAATCGATGCTCTAGAGATATTATGATCTTGACTATAGAAACAGCAAGGGTAGTGGTAGACACTTTACTCAAAGAAATCATTGAGATTAAAGAAACTTAAAAAAAAAATCCCGGGAAGATGCTACAAAAAGACCTGAAGTGGTCAATTTGGAATACTTTTAATGAATACTTAATAAAGAAAAAGACTGATAAACTCAAAAAAGACATCAGATACTTTTCAGAAGAAAGGGTATACCCTTATTTAGGAGCACAATATTACAATATATCCCTAAAGATAACTCCAGTAATTTTGACTACCAACACTGGTCAAACAAAAAAATACTAACATTTTCCAGATACATCAGAATCAGAGGGAGAAGTCGGCTCCAACTTGTTTGATACCTACAGAAACAGAAGAATACCACCTGAAGGACCAAATAGAAACAGCTATTTTTTGGGGAATCGCCGGGGTACACAGAGAATGAGATTCAGGAATCTAACGAGAGGACGTTATCAACACACAGACAATCCACCGCAATTTCTCCACACCAGACGCAATCAGTATTGGAGCGATTGAACCCTCCATCACATACTGACCCCATACCAATATTTAATTTGTCACCAGTGGAACTTGATGAGCATTCTTTAGGGTTCCTTAGCAAAATGTTATCCTTTGTTCCCAGTTCTCACATTGACATGTTTGTACTTTGTCGGATATTTATTCTTTTTCCCTTAAAGTGAGACTCAGAAAGTTCTTTATGGACTCAAATGCTCTCATTTGTTAGAACAAAGCAGGATTAAAACTTCAATTCACATTCAACCCAACTCTGGACGAATTGGGTGCGGAAGTTATCATTTTTGAATAAACAGTCTATACCAAAATACAAATAATGTTGAAAGTTGTACCTAACCCTCCCTACAACTTGAATCTCAATGAATATAATGCTCTTAAAAAATTATGTCAAAATCTTGAGGTCACCATCAAACCATGCGACAAGGGTGGGGGAATTGTAATAATAGACACTCAACATTGGAAGAATTAGATACCAATGATGCATGATGTCCCTGAACATTACTCTAAAGTGAGTAGCTACCTTGAATGAAGGATCAAGAAGGAAATTCGCTATATCACTGAAAGTGCCATGAACAGAGGCATGATCTGTAGACAGGAATTTGAGTTACTTAATAGAAGACACACTTGAACACCTGTGATGTATGCAGTCCCTAAAACCCACAAAGATCCTATCAATCCTCCTTTTAGACCCATTGTGTCTACCATAGGATCGATCACAGAACCTTTGTCTAAATATATGGATCACTTTTTAAAACCCCAGGTGTCTGCCCTTCCAGTATATGTCAAGGACACAGAATAAATGATAGGAACATCTTTCAACCCTAATACTGATATTGAGGCACATACACCAACATCCCTCAACTGGTAGCCTTGCAAGAAGATATGAGTGAGACACAAGACAATCATTCGTTTAAAAAAAAAAAAATTGGCAATTGTACTCAAGGAGAACTATTTTGAATTTAACAGCTCCTTTTATAAACAGACTAAAGGAGTCAGCAAGGGGCGGCATGTGCCCCTAATTTAGTCCATATATATACGTGGGCATCTCTGAGGATAAATTCATTTTTAATGAAATAGCACTTTTCGCTGAAAACATTCATCAATGGCAAAGATACATCAATTAGAAAACTATAGATATCAGTGTGGTGAGGCACGCTGTTGTTAATCAATGTGTTCAGAAATATTCTATGTGTAAGTTCACTTAGGTGCACATGGGGTACCACCCTCTGACTTCTGGGCATCAGTGAAATATCAATGAAGTAACACAAGTGTGACACACCTCACGTCCCCAAATTGCACTCTGGAGGGTTACATGACCCTTTCAAAAAGCGTTAACCAAATGTAATCTAAAAAATCAATTATTGTACTTTAAGTCTTCAATGATTTATTGAATTTAAAATGTGCAATGCTGATGTTCAGATGTGCTTTTAAACTTTTCTCTTTTCGAACAATGAATTTCTTTTAGAGCTAGATTGAGACATTGTCATGTTCAAATTCCCAATGCATTTCCGGATTAAGCCTTCATCAGGGGAGCCATTACTCTGAAAAAAATGAATAGTGTGCTGTCAAAAGCTGAACACTACCAGTTTCGTATCTACATACAAATTTAGGTTAAAAAAATGAGAATTAAACAGTTGTTGCCATTGGCGTGAGAAGTTAAACAGTAGTAGCCATCACCATGAGCTGTAACTCAAAAATGTTGAAGAAAATTTGAAAAATGACGAGCCAGGAAAGTGCTAACACCAACAAAGCGTAAAAGGCTGGAAACTTAAGAAGGAACCATATTATCGTATCATGTTAGCTAAATCACTGATTTAAAAAGAGTATACGTCCGAGATAGTGCACATGCTGGTGAATATAACCAAGTGCAAGCAAGATGCTGCTGTGTTTAAAAAATCACAGCTATGAAGTGAGCATGCAATAAGAAACATCGAGAGTGAGCCTGCGGTTTCAAACGGGTAACATGTGGGTGTTGAAAGAGATACCTAGTCACTGCTTTTCAATGAACAAAAGTGTTGTAGGTCAGTAGTAAGCCGAATGTCAAATGGCTCTGCCTGCTCAGCGCGGGTATGCCAGTTATGCGTTTTGAAATAACAAGGATGTGAAGCAACCACAATTTTATTAAGTGCCTTTTTAAAAAAAAAGCCAAATGGCATGTCGCTGTCTATAACCTTACAACTATAGTTACCTTGACGGTGTCCGTGTGATTCGTTCCGGTAGAAAACTGGAATGCCGCCATGCATGTTCAGTTAACACGGATTTATGGGAAAGGTGATAGACAGTGAGAAAGGACTGTAAAACTGGGACAGAAGCATATGTAAATACAGCGTCGCCATATTGAAATGGGTGAAAAGTGGTGTGAAAAGACCCGAAATGAGTGATTGTGAAAAAATCTGTAGTTATCGTGAGCCCGCAGGTTGAGAAGAGTGAAAAAGTGAAGTAAGGAAATTCAATTGGACGGATAATATCCTGTATGCCAATAATACATGATAAAATTTCACTTTAAAAAAATAATATCCAGTATGCACATGATACGTTGAAAATAACAATTCACGGTAACAATGAATACTACATCGTAAGACAATTGATCTACAGCCAGTTACTGTGAACGCATACGTTTTTACAAAAAAACAACTGTATTCCAATCTCTCATTAAGACCATTGGGATGGCAAGAGTTCAATTTTTTAATCCAGATAAGTTCACGCTGCAATAAACGTTTCCTGTTGTCACATCCTTCTAGTATGGGCACCCGTTCCAATACCGAGAATCTCAATTGGCTGATGTTATTCTTAAGCGTGGTGAAGTACACTGCTTCGAGTGATCTTTCTGAGTGAGTTTGGATGTTACTTTTGTGTTCTGTCAAGCGTACTTTTAGCTTCCTTTCGGTTTTGCCGACATATGTCAGGCCACAAGGTCATTTGAGCAGATAAATTACATTTTTAGAATCGCATGTGGCAGTTGTTCGCAATTTGATCAAAGTACCCTTGGTGGGATGATTAATGGTTGTTCCCTTTATGATGTTGTTGCAATGTCTGCAGACCAAACAAGGGATGGTACCTTTATGTGCTCCTTCAATACCTTGTTTCCGTTTCAATAGGAGTCCTTTGAGATTTTTTGTGCGTTGATAAGCGAATAGAGGATTGGTGTTAAAGATTCCATTGAGGTCTGGTTTATTCATGATCATTGGGCAGTATTTCAACATTATTTTCTGTATTTGTTTACTTCTAGATGAAAATGTTGATACAATGACAGGTATTTTACTTATCACCATTGTGCATTTAACATTCAATAGATCATTGAAGACTGAAAGTGCAATAATTGATTTTTTGGATTACATTTGGTTTATTCCCTTTGAAAGGGTCATGTAACCCTCCAAAGTGTAATTTGGGGACGTGAGGTGTGTCACACCTACAGTTACTTCAAAGATACTTTAATGACATTTTCTTTATATGGAAAGGAGAGGAAGAACAACTCACAGAATTTCTCCTTTGGGTCAATCTTTGCGACCCACATATGAAGTTCACTCCCAAAATAAGTAAAAGCAAGGTTGAATTTCTGGATATTTGGATCTTTAATGAAAATAACACTATCCAAGTATTTATATATACTAAACCGGCGGCGAGGAACACTCTTTTTTTTTACAGCTACCACCCTAGGTGTCAGTAGTAGGGCATTCCGTTTAGCCAGTTTTTGCATCTCCACAGAAATTGTTCTAACATCAAGGACTACGACTATCAAGCTGAACAACTTAAGCATAAGTTCCTCACAAGTGGATACCCCAAAAGGCTTACAAAACTCATATAAAAAAGCTAAGTACTTCAATAGAGATAGCCTACTCCAAGAAAAATCTAGGAAGGATAATCAAAAGCTGGTTTATGTCACGAAACACTCTAACCTTAAAAACATAATCAGACAAATCATTTGATCAAAATGGCACATCATCAATACCGGAGAATAATCATCAAAACATTCAAGACCAGTTTTTGCATTTACACGTAACATAAACCTTAGAAGCACTCTGGTTAAAGCAGTTCGTAATGAAGAGAAGAGCTATATTCAGAAATCCATCAAATGATCAACACCTTTCACTGGGAACCACAAATGCAGCAACTGCCATGCTTGCAGTCATGCCCTTACTACCAATATACTCATATGGGGTGAAAGACATTGACACTTGTAGAGGTGACTAACTGTAGGACAGCCAACATTGTATATTTGATCCAATGCCCATGTAATCTTGGCTATGTAGGAGAAACCAACTGTGAATTTAGAGTTCGATTTAGTGAACATAAATCTGCCATCAAGAACAACCGAGTAGAAGCTTCATTGGCTGAACATTGGACAAAGAAAAAGCACACTAAGAAAGACCTTAAATGGATTAGCTTGGAAAAAATCTAAATCACACACCCGAGAGACAGTAATGTCGATTGCCTGAGGAAAAAAAGGAGAGTTTGTTTGGTTTTCACCTTGCAAACAGTAACCTCTGGCCACAATGAACTTCTTCCATTGGAAAATGCCATTATATAAGGGGGCATTCTGACCCCCTTTCCACTGTAATCCCCCAGTCTTTTCCTTCCTAGGATTTTTCAGAACATCTTTGACATTTATTGCATATGTCCTTGTAACTATCATTCAGAACCACTTCTTTTCCCTTGAGAAATAAACCCCCCCCCATTTTTATTTTTTATTTTCTGTGCTATATTAATTTTTTTATTAACATTATTCCCTTATATTTGTCTGGTTAGTACTCTTTGGGCTGTGTTTAGTAATTTTATTAACCTTGTTTACAGGCTCACCTCGTTGTGAAACAGGAACGAACGTTGTTCTTTTCATGGCATTTAGACCTTCCATTGGCTACGTTTCCCAATTCCCCTATTTTCACCTTGATGTTTCATTTTTTTTTTCTTGAACCTTCTTTTTCTTGAATTGCATAATGTTTTGAAATTAGTGAGCCACATGATTGCACCCTTAACCTCTTCGCCTGCAAATTTGCTTCTGTTTTCCCGTTGATATGTTTCTCTGAGTCTTCCTAGCTCAGTTTTTCATTTCATTGGCTTTAGTTTTCATTTTACCCAGGGCTTTCTTCTGTCCTTCATGTGGATCGATCCTCCACGTCCAATTTTGGAGAGCCTCTCCGAGCCTGGTGATGTAGAGCCGCTTGTGTTTATCTGTTTGTGCTTCTCCCAACATGGCGGCCGTATTTCCACTCAGTCAATTTGTAGGAATCTTTCCAGCCTTTGCGGTACCTCTAGGTGTTCCATCCTGTCAATCTAGACGATGCAGTACACTATAAAACACGTCCTCTCCCATTTCTCGTTACTGGCTGAATGCCAGTTATCAATAGAATGCAGCTTCGTATTCCTCCAGGTAAGGCCCCTGTGATGCTTTGTTTCAAACCCCCTCCCATGAACGCAGGAGCTCCTGCTGTAGTTTAACAGATTAATAGTTGTCTTCTATCCTTCAAAGCCTTTTTTTCCACTTCCCCATCCTCTGATTTAGCTTCACCTTTGGGCCTCTGCTCTATTTTTGATCACCAATGTTTCATATTGTCTTTTATTGGAACATACCATGTAGCCTTTCCCTACTTTTTCCTTATTTCGTCTTACTGTTCCTTTTGCCATTCAGACTTTGGAACGTATCTAATTCGTAGGACTATGCCCTAAGCCATCAGTAGCAGGGCATCCCTCATTGCACCTCAAATAATTCTCTTGGTCTGAGACCTCTACTGTACCTGATGCAGTGTCCGGTTGGACATGTTCTAGTGTTTCTGCCTGCTGTACCCCACACTTTATACCCACCCACCACAGGCATCACCGGTCAGGTGACACTGTAAATAAAAAGGGGATGGGCGCACATGCCCTGGGCCAGTTTTAGTACCCAACTACGCTGTGTCTGTGGTCCCTCATCCAACATGCATGCTGAGGCCCTAAGACACCACACCCTCTAGCTCCCTTTGCATTGCTTTATGAGGCAAATATCCTCTGGTAAGTCCCTCTATGACTCCCTTTGCATCCTTATATATTTTATTTCCTTTTCTCATGTTTCCCTCACATCCTTTGTTTTCATGCAGTTGGGTTCATCAACCCATATTCTTTGTTGGAAACTTTGTAGTTGAGACTCTGCTCTGAAATAGGTACTAACCAGAAGTTATCATTTATGGAATTGTGATTGCGACCAATACACCATCTTCCATATTATTTAGAAGTAGGTATTCCACTCTCCTTCTGTATATCTAACTCTATCTTTATCGAGGCATGATTTATAGCATAAACCATATATACATACTTCTCTCACATTATCAATTCTATACACAGCACTTTTCATTTATTTTTAACAAATATCCCTCACCATGTTTTCTTTCTAGGGTACCATGATTATCTACCAATAAGTATTCATTTCTTAGTGTGAATGTGGGTATGAGATCCTATGCAAATATGAGCACCCTGGTGACTTTTGAACTCATCAGCTTGCTATCTTTTGGCTCCCTAGCCCTCCTCTCTTATTATATTATATTATATCATATTGATTAATGCCATTAGTTTCCATATTTCAGACCAGTATTTTAATTCTGTTGTAAGCCTGTTATGTTTGAATACATGCTTGAATAAATTCAGACTGGATGGCAGCAGCCACTGATCTCAAAATACAGACAGCGCCCTGATGAAGATTGAAAGATTTTCTTCCACTGGCTTGTAACTACCGAAACGCACGTCGGCACATCTCTGTCTACTTATATCTGTGATTTAGAAATTAGAACTAAGGAAATTTCGAGATTGTATTATAACTCTAATCACAACATGGACCATCTCCTGTGATGACATTCAATTGGAGTAAGCTACAATTTGTGACCTATCCAGTACTATTCATGAAGTAGGTTGGATTACGACCCACTCCAAATGGGAGTTTTGTGAAATGATCTATTAGTACATACTGTTGAATTTATGACCAGGATTTTCTAATCAGTGTATTATGCATCAGCCCCCAATTTTGTAACTCTTACAAATAACTTTGTGACTTGGCTTGTTAATAACTATCACTGTTCAGATTACAACCTTTTCATTATTTTATAGTACATCAATAGTGCCTGCAAATGTTCTGTTTTTCCTTACCTGATGGTAAGGTTAAAGGACGCACAAGGAAGCCAGACTCAGTATTATGAAAAATTCAGGCAACACAGCCCAACAACTAAAGTTGCTACAATTGCTCCTCTGCGTTTTGTTAAAGGGAGAGAGCATGACAACTCCACTTCTGCTAAAATATGGTGCTATTTTTCTCTCTCCGTGCACTGTCACACTTTAGACTGCCATGTGGCAACTCACACATTCTTGCACCATAGTTCAAAGATTTGTGCATTCTGGTAGGAATACTTTATGTATTGGTAGGGGATCCTTCCAATACAAAAACTATTCATTAATACATTTCCTGCTTTGCCATGTTTGACCAATTGGTCAGCGCAGCAGCTCCCCTCTACTGAGGTTTGCTTATTGATTTTGGACTTTGCCACAATCTGCCAAATTGTTTGGCAGCCGTCTGCTCACTGTTTCACTGCATTTTGCCACTGCTGTTTGTTATACTATACTGGTTGTGTTTCGTCAATGCTATTACTCTTTGCTCCACTGCTTCCCACCTCCCAGCAGCCCCTTCCACCTCCCAGGACTACTTCTGGAGGCCACACTGAAGATCCAGAAAGCAGACTATCGACCACTTGGTCAGCCCTGTAGTTCCGTTGAGGTTTGCTCATTGTTTCTAGACTTTGTCACAGGCCCCACATTGTTTGGTAACCTTCTGTTCATTGTTTCACTGTATTTGTGCCACTGCTGTTTGTTTTACTGTTTGTTTTTCAGCACCGCTCCTGATGTTTTTTCCGCTCCTTTCCTTCCCACTTCCCAACTTCTGACAGCCCATCCTACCTCCCAGGACTACCTATGGCGGCTGCAGCGTGGACCTGTGCACGGGTGTACTAAAGTCAAGCCTGCCTGCGCCCATCCACGTTTGGAGAACAGCCAGCAAGAGCTACCACCCTAAGATATACCGCCTTGGAGCTCCAAGCCCTGGACCCAGGACTCCACACAATTGCTGCTGCCCCTGATCCCACTCCACAGTCTGAACTTGTTCCTGCTGCCTCTTCTCCTGCAACACCAAAGCTCCAGCAGGCAGGGCATCCACCACCATGCCTACCATTCCCACCCCAGTCCATTTCCATTGCCTCCTGCTTAATGTACAATCCCTCATCAAGCACCCCACTGAGATCTGGGGCACCATCACCTCTTTCACCTCAATGTCAGCTTCCTCATTGAGACCTGTTTCAACCCCGCATCCACACTCAACATTGCCTCAGCCGTGACGGAGACTGAATCAACAAGCATGGAGGTGGAATTGCAATTATCCACAAGGAGCAACACCACCATTAAAGGCACTCTCGCATATAGGCCTCCAGGACCGTGCCCCGGTTTCTGTAATCCCATTCCTGATTTCATCGCTACACTCCCCATCAACTCCAAAAACGTCATCTTCCTCAGCAACCTTAATTTTCACCTCGATTACCCTAACAGCACCACCAAACTCCTCGAAATCATGAGCAACATCTGCCTTACCCAACTGGTCACTAACCCCACGCAGATTGCAGGACATAAACTCAACCCCATATTAACGGCCAGCAGCAGAATGAAGTACAGCCATGTCACCGAGCTCACCTGGACCAACCAGGCCATCATCCACTTCACCATTGTGGAACCCTGCAACACAATCCAGAAAGCCCCCCAGCTCGTCACACTTTAGCTGGGACAAGATCTCAGCGAGCCAATGGACCAAAACCCTCAACAACTCCCGCCGTCTCACCACAATTAACCTAGAACAGGCATCCAATAACTTCTCTGCCTGGATCTTAGACTGCGCCAACAAAGTCACCCCCAGCAAACCCACCAAACTCAATAAATCTGGCAAATAAGCCAGCTGGTACTCTCTGGAACTAAGAAACCTGAAGGGCACCTACAAACATCTCGAAAGGAAATCGCGCACCAGCATAAAACTCAGACCGAACAAAATTCAAAACATCTCTCAACCTATAACACCACTCCTGAAATAGATGGAAAGGAGGGCTGACTATATCGAACCAAGCTCCAACCACAGCAGGAAACTCTTCAACATCGTAAATGAGTTCTCAAGCCCTACCACCACCAAAAATGTCATCATCCCTTCACAGGTACTCTGCAAGTCCCTGGCGGACTTCTTTCATGACAAAATCTCCACCATCTACAGAAATTTTTAACCCCAACCCACAGACATCCTCAACCACCTTGCCCCATAAACAAACAACCTAACCACCTGCTCACAACCTGTGTATCTCACCTCTCAAGACACCACAGCCATCGTGAACTCCTTCTACTCAGGAGCATCCATGGGCCCTTCCCCTCACTATGTATTTAACCAGCAAGCTCACTGCCATCCTCAATGGAACCATCACCATGGCCACCTTCCCGAAGAATGGAAACACCCAGCAGTTAAACCCCTTTCCGCCAAAGTCCTCGAAAAGACCATCAACCTTCAACTCAAAGAACACCTGGAGAACAACCTGCTGGACACACTCCCAATCTGGATTCTGCACCAACTACAGCATAGAAACCACCCTGATTTCAGCCACAGATGACACAAGATCCCTCCTCGACCAATTAAAAACAGCTGCACTGAACCTTTTCGATCTCTCAGCAGCATTCGAAAAAGTATCACACCAAACCCTGATCAAAAGGCTTCACAACATAGTAATCCAAGGAGACGGCCTCAAGTGGATCGCCTCCTTCTTCACCGGAAGAACTCATAAAATCTGCCTTTCTTCCTATCTCTCATCACCAAAGAACACCATCCACCGTGTCCGTCAAGGTTCATTTCTCTTCCCTACCCTGTTCAACACCTACATGACTCTCTTGCCAAATTTCATCAAATAGCACAGACTGAGCATCATATCATATGCCAACGATACCCAGCTGATTCTCTCTATATCAAAAGACACCAATATCATGCTGACCACGCTGCGACCCCTGACTTGCCACTTGCAATCCATGCAACTCCTGGCGAGGCTCTTTTGACCCCTGGCCTTAGGGATGGCAAAATCAGTGCCAAGAAAATGTGGGGGCTCCGCATTCCTTATTGTATTAAACACAACAGAAAAGGTCAAGGCACTCTAGACCTGCACTGGTTTAACTGATGTTCTAGGAAATATAGGCAAGAGGGCGGTAGTGCACGAACTGGGAACCTGTCCTCCCTAGCTCAATTTGTATTTTGGAAAACCAAAATCAATACTATAAAGAACGAAATGCTCAGCACATACCAATGTATTCAAGAAAATTAATGAGCGTTGTGATCAAATTTACAAAGAGTATTCAATTGTCAATCTCAATCATACTAAGTAAACTCCCAGAACCCAATAACTTTGCTGGAGACTTTGTTTAATCCAAAAATATTTTAGTCTTCTTTCTTTATTTGATAGATGAGATTTTCATTCAATCATTAGAACCAAATACATGATCATAGCCGACGCGACGCGTTTCGTCTCCATGAGACTTCTTCAAGGCTTAGTTTGTAATCCTGTATTTGTGCTTTCTGATGATTGTTTTCTCTCAAAGGAAAAACCCAATCATTTGTAAAACATTTTTCTATCACTTTGTAAAATCGTGCCTGCAACAAAACAGAGCTGGGTATTCTCCACAGTTAACGCAGTTGGCGATAAAAATTTTCACAATCGTGTTTTTCTGGCTCAATCGATTGTCGAGACGAAAAGTAATTCGGTCCGATGTCCGAATTCTCAAGATTGCAGGCAAAGACCATTCCTTATTGTATGACTGCTGTACAATATACTAATAGTGAATAACATTTTATTATTTACTCTTAGACTAATAAAAAAATGAAGCACACTTAGGACCTACGGTGGCAGCTTTGGTAACTAAAAAGGGATTTAAATGTATGTTGTATACGTGCTTGAGGGTGATAGAATGTTTTAGTGAGAGAGAGTGTGCTTATGTATGAGAAAATGTTTCTGTATGTGTATGCATGTATTTGTGAGCGAAAGAGAATGATAGTCCAATGACAGGTCGTGAGTGACATTGTATGAGATTGAGGCCTAGAGTTGCTATTTTTTGATGCAAGGCAACACTGCACCAAAGTTGCTTTGCTACCTTACGTCAAAGCGGGCGATAAAAAACATGCCATATCTAGCAAGATATGGCTCTTTTTTTTTTTTTTTTTTTTTTAACTTTTATTCGATTATAGATATATATAATCATAAAAAGTACATTTTTTTTTTAAAAAGAAGAATTTTTTTTTAAACATGAATCAGAAATTAAAATCATTATAAGCATCATACAAAGGATCACAAAACTTGAATCACTGTGAAGAAAGGAGTTTCGAAATAATAATAATACTGTTTCTGTAAAAAGTGAAAGTATACAGGTTTAGGTAAAGGATTTACGACGGATTGATATCACTGTTTTAAGAAAAATAGCTATCAGTTTTGCTTCGTGCGGGGATTTCGGAGATTGTAAGTGGGAAAGTGCTAGGTGTAGATATGGCTCATTATTTCTCTTCTTTGCTCTGCTGCACTTTTGCTAGCCATGTGCTAAAACACATGACTTTTTACAGAGTACAAGGTGTGTGAATTCTCTGAATCACACACCTTTGTACTGACAGGGTCCCCTGAATCAGGGCCTAGAGCAGAAGCACATTGAACGCTACGATACTCAAGGAGGACAGCCCCTCCCAAGAGTGTTAATTTTGAAACTTACCTGCATGGTAATAGCAGTTTCGCCGAATGGTGGGAATGTCATGGCAGTAACAGGGCTGGGGGAAGTGAGTTGGCCCTAAGGAGGAAACTACAATAACCAAAGTAGTTTGGATCAGGCACTGGAAAATAAGGTCAGTACTTCATGACCCGGAAACACTGAAAAAGTACTTATGCATACCCGAGGTGCAGATTATTCCAAAATTGCTCATTGGAGGGGTTATAGCGAAATACTACCAGAAAGTGGAATTGTTTGTTCGGTGTGGTAAGGACTTATCTACACCAATTGCTCACCTCTCTTTCTTGTTTTAGTCCTCCATTTTTCTTGAGAAGTGATGGAGCTCTAATGTAAGGACTTGGAGTTCTGGCAAAGATTTTGCTACTTCTGTTGGAATTTTGTTAGTATGTGGTAGATCCTTCCTCCAGACCTGAATTTGAATCTCATTTACAAAAGTTTAGCTCTGCCTTTTTGAGGATTACATGTTTGCATGGTGAGACTCCTGATAGATATTTTTTTTATTTTACTTGATTAATTACAATCTTTGCAAATACAGTACAGAAAGATTCCCATTGAACACAGATACATATAATTAATAGCACAAAATGTAAAAAAGGACATCAACTGCCTGTACCATTAGCTGTTTTTAAAGAGATTATCATAGACTCTTACGACTAATGAAATGCTATCTGACAATGACTACCACAACTTCTCCGGTCGGATGGCACAGTTTAACCAGGTCCGTTGTCCAGGTTAGAGTCTTGGTGATTTAGGTGCAAGTACAACTAAAACAAGATAGTGAGTTAATGTTACACTTTAAAAACATTTTAGAGGGTTTCAGACAACTACAGGGTTTTAAGTCTCTTAGTTACCATCTCAAAAAATTGTGTTAGCCGACAGTTACGCTGAACGTTACTGGAATTGAAACAAAGCTTAACTGCCTGCCTACAGGACTGGATGCCATAATACCTAAAAAAAGGAAGTAACAAAGTGCATCTTATGTCTTTTAAGTTGGGGCAGTTGCAGATAACGTGAGTGATGTCTTTCTTCCCATTTCCACATAGGCGACACGTCAGAGTGCCTTCCTTCCTTTCTCATAGGTGGAAGGTGGGGTTTGATCGCAATTACCCCCAGGCGAAACCTTAGAAAGTTTTCCTACCTGCTTTTCTTGATTCCGGCACTCAAGTAGACTTGGGGTTTTAGCCTTACATAGTCACTGAGCACTATCCAGACGTGGGCCTTTTTAGTAAGAGTTGCTTTGTCATCTAAAACAGATAGCATAGATGTGGTTTTCCTCACTGCTTTTTTTAAATAAAGATGATCCGTCGGAATGGCCCAGAGTTCAGATAGGCCCAGTAGCTGAATGGAGTCAAGCAGATAGTTCCTGGCTGGGCATTTTTCTTTATTGTGCAAGGCTTTTCATAGGTGGGAGTTTAAAGATCCTGCCTCAGCACTTCGGATTTTGTGCCAACTTTTGACGTAGGTGCTTCTTCTTTCCAACGTTTTTCTTTGGATCCCAATCAGTCGGTAATTATTTGGATCAATTCTTTTGCCTTGTTTAAAGATTGGGCTTTTAATAGATCCTTTCCAAGATATCGAAATGGTGACTGTGGTGTTTAAGCCCTTGAAGACTGGTAATAGAGCCTTGCTCCAGAAGACGGCATCGTGTTTATACAGTATCGGGGGGATCCCGTTTGGGCTGGGTGCTCCCATATCTCTACCCTTGGTTATTAGGCCTTTTATCTGTTTTTCCGTGGGGGCGTATCCTTCCTCAACAGTAAGGTCTGTAGAGTCTAAATCACCAGCCAACAGGGTCCCCTGTTGCTTATGGATGTTAGTGCTGCTGACCAAGTAAACTTTGGTTGCACAGTTTTGTGACACCTTTCCCTTGTTAGGGGGTTCGGTGCCCGGTACAGCGGTGCCTGCTCCCTTATTTGGTTCCCCCCCCTTCATGTTAAAATGGGCGGAGAGGTAATCTACCCAGTTGGCCTCTGTTATGTTGGAACTGATTCCTAGATGATTCGGTCGCTCTAGCTTATGAATTGTTTGCCAAAACGTAGCGCTATTGTGTGGCTTGGCATCATGCAATAATTTAACCCACATTTCATCGCTCTGTTGTCATTTTTTCTCCACATCCACTTTCTCAATATTCCCTTTGTTTGTCGAAGAGTAGACCGCAGCTCCAAGTTCCCTGGTGTTTTTCCCAATTGCCGAAGGGATTGGTTTGTGGTGGTGAGACTCAAACACAAGACTCAGAGGTTTAATGGGATGATTCTCCCCATGTGATGTTTGGTGATTCCCTTGTTTTGGTGGGTATTCTTTTTTAGTATAGTGTGAATTGAAATTGAATAGAAAGTATTCACTTGGATGCTAAGGCATCCCGATCATTCCCATTGACTTTCCATTGAAATCAATGGAAACTCCATGACGAGTTACCCTTGTCATTAGCGCTGAAGGGGTTACATCTTGAACAAGTAGTAATGCACTCATCTATAGTACTATAGTACTACAATAAATACAGTGAAAGGAGTGATGTTACCATGAAGAAACATATACTACTGCTCTGGTTCCATTTTGATGCAGATTATTATTATTATTTACAGGTAAAATGATTATCTCATATGTTTATATATAACTAAGATATATTTTCCAATGTCAGAAAGAGTCTGATGGTCTGTTTTGTTCCCAGGCCTCCTTCCCTCTGTGTAATCCCTCACTTGATCAGCTCAAGCTTCTGTACTATTATAGCTTTTCAGAATTCAGGCTATCAAGGGGTGGACCCAACTGAGCTACAAACAGATCCTGAGAATCAGAAGGTTGAACATGACATTTCTCGTGCAAAAGCTATGTTTTAAGCCACTGTGCATGTGTGCTGCAGAATATAGAACACATGAAAAGTTGTAAAAACAAGAAGAAATTAAAAAAATTCTCCTTGCTATGTCTGCCTCAAGGAAGCATAGGTTTTTGAAGCACATTCTTGCCTATCACTGTTTGTAGCAGGGGTTTGCGGCAAAACCCATGGGTGGTTACATGGGAACTCCCATGCAGCATCAATGAAATGCCCCCTTGATACAAATAATGCACAGCAGTGCACAGTGCAATGTTCCTATATGTTTGTATACTATCCAATTCAAATCCCCAATTGTTGTAATGTTAGGTCATGTGACATGTCTAACTGGAAACAAATCATATGATGCTGTAGGAAGCTGCCTCTGTATATACTGTACCAAAGTAAGGTATAGTGTGCACAGAGTCCAGTGTATACCCAGAGGTATGGCAGAGTCTAAAGTAGATAATACTAACAGCTCTGTTTGTGGTAGTGCGATTGAGCAGCTAGGGCTGTATTATGCCTTTATTGTATGCACTCAGACAAGAAATGATGACACACACTCAAAGACTGAATCCAGACCAATTGTTGTATAAAATGTAAACTTTGTATTTATTTTAGGAACCCCTAAGTCCCTTAAAGCAGGTAAGCGCAAGTATGCTTGCTATAAAAAATGCAGTTCTATTTAAGAATGTCAATAATGATGTGTACAGGTAAAGTTTTTTTTGTAATCGTAAACCAATACAGTTTTAGAATTCAATGCAACGTTAGCCATCAGACAGTGCAATGCAATAGAGTTCAACACAATCCTTGAGAGGAAAACAAGGTTAGAGACTTACAGGTAAGTACTCAGTTGTGTGGGTTTGTGTCGTGTTTGTAGCTCTTACACAGGCCAAGGGTCAGGGAGATACAGGGAGTGCACCCTCAGCGGCACAGGGGCAGCAGGGTGCAGAGGTCAAAGGGGAGATGGAAGTAATGTAGTGTAATGGAGACAGGGGGTACTCAAAAAAGCACCGGTTGCAGGTAAGTACCTGGTGGTGATGGCGCAAGGATTCGCATATTACGCGACTTGCTTGAATTCATGAACCTCGAGTAATATGTAACAAAGTAATCCAACCTGTTTGTCTTACTAATTTCCCTTTATTTTTGACATTTGGGTGTCCTAGCGAGGCTTGCCTATGTGTTTACTAAAACTTAATAACATTTGTTACTAAAAATGGCCGCTGCTTGGCGGGTTTTCTTCTGCGCATGCGTTAGTCACACTCACGTGATGTGACGTATTTGCAGTTCTGGTAGGAACCTTTGCGCCTGCGCAATTGTAATTAATATGGTCGCTTGGTGTCCTCACATGGTGAAGCGTGCACTGATGTTTTCGTGTTATAGTTTATTTGCACTAAAACCTAATGCAAATAGTTTATATAAAGTAAGGGGTATAGAGTAGCTATTCATGGTATACAGTGTAATAATTTATTTCTATGTTTTAATTTGTTTTCGCTTACTTTCATGTGTCGCAACTCATGGGCCTGGGAGGGAAGAAAACCCCATCTTGAAAATCTCTACTGCGCATGTCACCCTGGCAGAGGGAAGACAACCTTGAACAGTGGAACTCAGCCAGCTGGCAGCCACAGTCAAGATGCTCCTGAGAAAGTGACCTGCGACCCAGCAGGATGGAGCTAAAATGTTCTGCAAAAGTTACATTTGTATAAGTTTTATTGTATTCTGTAGAGTATCTCATGGGAACCCCAAATTCAAATAGGCGGTTCCAGAGTATGTAAATGTGAGCTTGTAGAAATGAAATATGATTGGTGTGTTGACCTATCCTACTTGGGGACCAATCGAAATTGGGGATTCTGACACTTGCAACATTTGGGGGGTGGTACACTGACCCGAAAACAGTATAACTAGCCTAGGTTTAGTTAGAGAAATTGTCCGACTTGTCCGAATAGCTGACTTGTCACTGACCCAACGCACTCAATAGGTGACTTGATACAGAGGGCTGCGGAGCACTCTGTCCGAAATTTCCATAGACTCAAGGGTTTTGTTGAGAAACCCTAAGTGCTGGCGGAGCACTTTGCTGGGGAGTTCGATAACCCAATCGGGGTTCTGACTGATAGCTGCAGAGAGGGTGGAGCACAGGCATTTCTTCCAAACTGCGGGTGCTGGTCGTGCCTTGGTGGTCCTGTCCTGATCCTAATCTGGGTTTCCTGTCCTGTCCTGGGGTGTCCATTCTGCACCTGCTGTCCTGCTGATGACGGGTTTCCTTTGGGGTCCCTCCTGTTCTTAACTGACCTGTGGCCAGGGTTGGTCTTCACACCATTCTAGGTAAATATAGTGCTGAAACTCTATACTGCACCTTTCTATTTTTCTGTCTTTTGCTTCAATAAAGACATATCTTTGCATATATTGATTTTTCCATGCTTTTTTCGCAAACCACTGAATGAAAGCTCATACGTTATTGTCGTTATTCTAGCATGTTCCATTCTCTACCCATCCTTTGAGTACATTTCTTTTTCAGGTCATGATATATAGATGTTCTTTGTTTTACCCATCTTTTAGTTGATTCAAGTAATTGCACCAGTTTATTAGTACGGTATATTTTCACCTCACCTGTAGTTCCTCTTCATGGGGAAATATTTTACTGTGAAGTTCTAGTATGATCTTTATTCTTCCCCGTCCTTTAGTCTGAAATTATTTGCCTAGCTGTTTCCTCATTCTCACCTTACTATAGACTCATAAATGATCAGCTTGATATATTTCCTTTATGGATATGTACTCTTCGCTATCTTGGTAATTGATTGTTTACTTGTCATAAATCTAATGCTTTCTGAAACTGATTCTGAAATCTAGATAAAATCTTTAAAACTTCCCCGGAGTCTGTGGTCTTTTAGAAAATACAGAAGGATATAAAGTTGGTATTTGTGTTGTTTGCCTTTTCTTCACAGCTAGCTCCCTGATTCATCGTGGTCATTAGGTACCCATGAGGGTGGATTGGTAAGTCGGGTACAATAGAAATATATAGGAAGGAACTGGGTTACTGGTAGTAGAGTGTATGGTCCCCCGATTAGTAAATAATGGTGAATTGAAATATATGGGCCCGATACGTGTATGGTAAGTTTTGTTGGTTGGGTGACCTGAGCGCTCTATCAGTAATTTTCTGGTAGCCAGAGGATGGTTAGGGACTAGTTAAAGAAATGGTTAGGGACTAGTTAAGATAGCTAGGTAGGTCGGATGCTGCTAAAAAGTTATTGCTGCTAATTGTGAAAATGTTGCTGCTAAACGCAATTGCAAATGTTATTGCTTTGAAAATTATGAAATGTTTTAAATTGTTTTTCTTGCTGTTATATTGATAAATGTACTAACCCACTCGTTAATACATTGTTATATGTTGTTTGGAATCCCCGGGGAATTGAATAGCGAGTGGTGAGGAGAATCCACTTCGCTTTGAGGTCACTGGCTAGAGGAAGATTGGTGCAGGTTAGGCAGAACTGGAAGCACTAATTAGGGTTTTTCTGAATGTATGTTTGAATAAATGATAGCAACGAGTTCGCTAATGAAACTTCAGTTGTGATATAACCTAGTAAGGGTCACACGAGTAAGGAGTAGTAGGTTCATCGGAGTTTGGGTGATAGCAAAAGGGTTCGCTGGTGAAACTTTAGACTTAGTATATATCCCGAAAAGAAGTGGATGAGTCGAAGAAGTAACAGGTTCCCTAATGCTTGAGTGAAGGGTAGGCAGAAGAGATCTACTCGTAGTATTTGAAAAGTAGGCAGAAGAAGTTTACTTGCAGTGAAACAAATCTTTCCTGTCTAGACACTCGAGTACAGTGGCGAATGTGTTCACGTTGTTAAATAACTAAAGCACTGGCACTTTAAGAAAGAAATAAAAGTTTCCGTTACCTTGTGAGGGAGGGAGTCAGTTGCGGAGCTGCTCTGACGTCACTCTGTGCCGCGCTGGTATTGGTCGAAACAGCGGGTGTGTAGCAGAGCTGGAATTGTAATGGAGGGGTGAGTGCCAAAGCGTGAGAACGTGTCTCGCGAAAAGCCGCGCACCCATTGGTCGAAATTATTTGAAACCGTGCCTTTGACTGGTTGCACGAAAATAAAAGCCGCATTGGGATTGGGAGTGATTTTGTAAACAGAATCGCTTGTAGGAAGTTGTATGTGGCATACGTATACTCCAGAGACTAGACCTGATCCAAGATATCTAGGGTTTGGAAAAGATAAGTGTAAAAGTAATAGATACGACATTATGTACGGAAATAAGAGAAAAATGACTTTAGTAAGCAAAGTAAAGAATTATTTCAAAAAGGAAAAACCTATCAAAACCAGAGAAGGTGTTGTCATACCGCCACCTAATACGCCTGCATCTTTCATGATGTTTGATAAAGGGTACCACTCATGTGTGTGGTTGGAAAATTGGGCGGAGAACACAAAGGATGACGGAATTTTGGCTTTTCCGTTAGAAGGTACATTTAATGGCAGGATCCTTTTTAATTTGAGAACACGAATGAATGATTTACATCCCAGACCTAGACTGACACAGTACGAAGCATTAGAGGAATGGGAGATAGAGGCTTTTGAAAGAGATAAGCCCAGAATGGATAAAGGGTTAACCAAATGGTATCCGAAATTGAAGCAAGAGACCCGAGATAAAAAGATGAAACAGTGGAGACAGAATATGATTGTAGAAGGACTGTATCCAATGATGGCAATGGGTGGTCCTGTGGTAGAGAAAAAGTCAGAAAAGACCAAGCATTGGGTGTCCAGTGGGGATTCAGATGACGATTTATTGGATGACAGGTTTATGAAAAATACGCCTCCTTATAATGAAGGACTCAGATCCTCTAGTGTAGAGGATACTTCCCAACGACCCCCGTGTCAGGAAGGAAATAAATCTGTAAACGCAAGAGACAGCTGTCAAATACCTTCCTATAACAAGGGCTTAGGACCCATAGGTACCAGAGACACCTGTCTAAGACCACCTTTTAGTGGAGAATCAAGATATTCAGGTGAAAGAGACTTTTGTCCAAGACCTCCTTATGAGGAAGGACTGAGATCCGTAAACACAGGAAGCCTGTTCCCAAAACCTAATTATGGTAAGGGACCAAGTATGACGCATCCAACTGCCCCAACCTTGAGTCCGCAAATAGTACCTGAAATAAGCCTGGAAAGAATGCTGCAGGAAAAAGAGCGAGAGGCTCTAGCCAAACAAAGAACCGAGATAATTCAGAAAATCTCCCAGTTAAATACAAGCCCCGAAGCCTTGACAATCCCAGTAACTATTGGACCAGTTGTTCCTTTGTATGGGAATAGACAAGGGAGTCCAAAGACCCCGATCATTACCCCAACTATAGTGCAGCCAAGAAAAGATCCCTTAATAGTAGATGATCAGACGAGTGAATGTGAATCTGAAGCTTCCTTAATGGATTTGCCGATTAGGAACTCAGTAAGGAGTTTGCAGAAGAGACATAATCCTTTCAATATGAGAGAGATTCAAATGGAATCGACTTCAGGTACCCAGAGTGTCACATTAGTGACTCCTGAAGAGAATGAGAGATGGAGTCGAGAGCTAGAGAGACAAACTCCTCAGACAAAACCATTAGATATTTACAAATTGAGAATTGAAATGGAAGAACTGACGGCCGGAAACGTGGGGTTAGACAGATTAAATACCTATTCCGAGGAAGAGCTGCTGTTTATCTGCAAGAGTTTTACCCGTAATACCAGAGTTCACCATGAGAAATTAACAGACACTGCAGCTTGTATGGGAATAGATATTTCGAAATCAAAGCCATTACAAAAACCCTATAGAGCTGAGTTCTCAGACAAAGATCTGGAAAATATGAATGTGTCAGGGAAAAAGGTGCAGATCAAAGAATTGTTGACCGTGGTGCATAAATGGGGAGTCGTAGAAAAATGGAAAGCCAGGTGGGCAAAGAAAAAGGAAGAGGTTAGATCCAAACAGACGACTTCTGAATTTGTTTTAAAGGAAGCTGACAAGCCAGAACAGTTATACCCCATGCGAGAAGTGCCTGGTGGAAAGTATGTGCACATTCCATGGTCCAGACAGGATATTGTGTCCTTTACTAATGACTTTCCAAAGCTACGAGAGAAGCCTGTAGATTGGTACCGACAGGTTGAGAGGTTCGTGAAGGTACAAAAATGCCTGTGGAAAGATCTGGATGGGTTTTTCGATATAGTTGTTCCCGTAGACTTATGGACAGAATGTAAAATTGCGATTGGTTGGCCTAGTGAGGAATACGCGAGGGATCCTATTTCAGGGGCTCCTTCTGATGAGGTAATGAAAAAATACCAGCAAGTAATGTTACATCTGAAAGGGAAGGTGCCTGCAAAAGAAACTGATTGGACCAAAATAGATAGAACTACACAGGAAAGAGATGAGACTGTGCATTCTTTTTATGAAAGATTACTACAGGTGTTTAAAACCTATAGTGGCATAGATAACACAAGACTCAGAGGTTTAATGGGATGATTCTCCCCATGTGATGTTTGGTGATTCCCTTGTTTTGGTGGGTATTCTTTTTAAGTATAGTGTGAATTGAAATTGAATAGAAAGTATTCTTTAAATCTTGAACAAGTAGTAATGCACTCATCTATAGTACTATAGTACTACAATAAATACAGTGAAAGGAGTGATGTTACCATGAAGAAACATATACTACTGCTCTGGTTCCATTTTGATGCAGATTATTATTATTATTTACAGGTAAAATGATTATCTCATATGTTTATATATAACTAAGATATATTTTCCAATGTCAGAAAGAGTCTGATGGTCTGTTTTGTTCCCAGGCCTCCTTCCCTCTGTGTAATCCCTCACTTGATCAGCTCAAGCTTCTGTACTATTATAGCTTTTCAGAATTCAGGCTATCAAGGGGTGGACCCAACTGAGCTACAAACAGATCCTGAGAATCAGAAGGTTGAACATGACATTTCTCGTGCAAAAGCTATGTTTTAAGCCACTGTGCATGTGTGCTGCAGAATATAGAACACATGAAAAGTTGTAAAAACAAGAAGAAATTAAAAAAATTCTCCTTGCTATGTCTGCCTCAAGGAAGCATAGGTTTTTGAAGCACATTCTTGCCTATCACTGTTTGTAGCAGGGGTTTGCGGCAAAACCCATGGGTGGTTACATGGGAACTCCCATGCAGCATCAATGAAATGCCCCCTTGATACAAATAATGCACAGCAGTGCACAGTGCAATGTTCCTATATGTTTGTATACTATCCAATTCAAATCCCCAATTGTTGTAATGTTAGGTCATGTGACATGTCTAACTGGAAACAAATCATATGATGCTGTAGGAAGCTGCCTCTGTATATACTGTACCAAAGTAAGGTATAGTGTGCACAGAGTCCAGTGTATACCCAGAGGTATGGCAGAGTCTAAAGTAGATAATACTAACAGCTCTGTTTGTGGTAGTGCGATTGAGCAGCTAGGGCTGTATTATGCCTTTATTGTATGCACTCAGACAAGAAATGATGACACACACTCAAAGACTGAATCCAGACCAATTGTTGTATAAAATGTAAACTTTGTATTTATTTTAGGAACCCCTAAGTCCCTTAAAGCAGGTAAGCGCAAGTATGCTTGCTATAAAAAATGCAGTTCTATTTAAGAATGTCAATAATGATGTGTACAGGTAAAGTTTTTTTTGTAATCGTAAACCAATACAGTTTTAGAATTCAATGCAACGTTAGCCATCAGACAGTGCAATGCAATAGAGTTCAACACAATCCTTGAGAGGAAAACAAGGTTAGAGACTTACAGGTAAGTACTCAGTTGTGTGGGTTTGTGTCGTGTTTGTAGCTCTTACACAGGCCAAGGGTCAGGGAGATACAGGGAGTGCACCCTCAGCGGCACAGGGGCAGCAGGGTGCAGAGGTCAAAGGGGAGATGGAAGTAATGTAGTGTAATGGAGACAGGGGGTACTCAAAAAAGCACCGGTTGCAGGTAAGTACCTGGTGGTGATGGCGCAAGGATTCGCATATTACGCGACTTGCTTGAATTCATGAACCTCGAGTAATATGTAACAAAGTAATCCAACCTGTTTGTCTTACCAATTTCCCTTTATTTTTGACATTTGGGTGTCCTAGCGAGGCTTGCCTATGTGTTTACTAAAACTTAATAACATTTGTTACTAAAAATGGCCGCTGCTTGGCGGGTTTTCTTCTGCGCATGCGTTAGTCACACTCACGTGATGTGACGTATTTGCAGTTCTGGTAGGAACCTTTGCGCCTGCGCAATTGTAATTAATATGGTCGCTTGGTGTCCTCACATGGTGAAGCGTGCACTGATGTTTTCGTGTTATAGTTTATTTGCACTAAAACCTAATGCAAATAGTTTATATAAAGTAAGGGGTATAGAGTAGCTATTCATGGTATACAGTGTAATAATTTATTTCTATGTTTTAATTTGTTTTCGCTTACTTTCATGTGTCGCAACTCATGGGCCTGGGAGGGAAGAAAACCCCATCTTGAAAATCTCTACTGCGCATGTCACCCTGGCAGAGGGAAGACAACCTTGAACAGTGGAACTCAGCCAGCTGGCAGCCACAGTCAAGATGCTCCTGAGAAAGTGACCTGCGACCCAGCAGGATGGAGCTAAAATGTTCTGCAAAAGTTACATTTGTATAAGTTTTATTGTATTCTGTAGAGTATCTCATGGGAACCCCAAATTCAAATAGGCGGTTCCAGAGTATGTAAATGTGAGCTTGTAGAAATGAAATATGATTGGTGTGTTGACCTATCCTACTTGGGGACCAATCGAAATTGGGGATTCTGACACTTGCAACATTTGGGGGGTGGTACACTGACCCGAAAACAGTATAACTAGCCTAGGTTTAGTTAGAGAAATTGTCCGACTTGTCCGAATAGCTGACTTGTCACTGACCCAACGCACTCAATAGGTGACTTGATACAGAGGGCTGCGGAGCACTCTGTCCGAAATTTCCATAGACTCAAGGGTTTTGTTGAGAAACCCTAAGTGCTGGCGGAGCACTTTGCTGGGGAGTTCGATAACCCAATCGGGGTTCTGACTGATAGCTGCAGAGAGGGTGGAGCACAGGCATTTCTTCCAAACTGCGGGTGCTGGTCGTGCCTTGGTGGTCCTGTCCTGATCCTAATCTGGGTTTCCTGTCCTGTCCTGGGGTGTCCATTCTGCACCTGCTGTCCTGCTGATGACGGGTTTCCTTTGGGGTCCCTCCTGTTCTTAACTGACCTGTGGCCAGGGTTGGTCTTCACACCATTCTAGGTAAATATAGTGCTGAAACTCTATACTGCACCTTTCTATTTTTCTGTCTTTTGCTTCAATAAAGACATATCTTTGCATATATTGATTTTTCCATGCTTTTTTCGCAAACCACTGAATGAAAGCTCATACGTTATTGTCGTTATTCTAGCATGTTCCATTCTCTACCCATCCTTTGAGTACATTTCTTTTTCAGGTCATGATATATAGATGTTCTTTGTTTTACCCATCTTTTAGTTGATTCAAGTAATTGCACCAGTTTACTAGTACGGTATATTTTCACCTCACCTGTAGTTCCTCTTCATGGGGAAATATTTTACTGTGAAGTTCTAGTATGATCTTTATTCTTCCCCGTCCTTTAGTCTGAAATTATTTGCCTAGCTGTTTCCTCATTCTCACCTTACTATAGACTCATAAATGATCAGCTTGATATATTTCCTTTATGGATATGTACTCTTCGTTATCTTGGTAATTGATTGTTTACTTGTCATAAATCTAATGCTTTCTGAAACTGATTCTGAAATCTAGATAAAATCTTTAAAACTTCCCCGGAGTCTGTGGTCTTTTAGAAAATACAGAAGGATATAAAGTTGGTATTTGTGTTGTTTGCCTTTTCTTCACAGCTAGCTCCCTGATTCATCGTGGTCATTAGGTACCCGTGAGGGTGGATTGGTAAGTCGGGTACAATAGAAATATATAGGAAGGAACTGGGTTACTGGTAGTAGAGTGTATGGTCCCCCGATTAGTAAATAATGGTGAATTGAAATATATGGGCCCGATACGTGTATGGTAAGTTTTGTTGGTTGGGTGACCTGAGCGCTCTATCAGTAATTTTCTGGTAGCCAGAGGATGGTTAGGGACTAGTTAAAGAAATGGTTAGGGACTAGTTAAAGAAATTGTAAGGGACTAGTTAAAGAAATGGTTAGGGACTAGTTAAGATAGCTAGGTAGGTCGGATGCTGCTAAAAAGTTATTGCTGCTAATTGTGAAAATGTTGCTGCTAAACGCAATTGCAAATGTTATTGCTTTGAAAATTATGAAATGTTTTAAATTGTTTTTCTTGCTGTTATATTGATAAATGTACTAACCCACTCGTTAATACATTGTTATATGTTGTCTGGAATCCCCGGGGAATTGAATAGCGAGTGGTGAGGAGAATCCACTTCGCTTTGAGGTCACTGGCTAGAGGAAGATTGGTGCAGGTTAGGCAGAACTGGAAGCACTAATTAGGGTTTTTCTGAATGTATGTTTGAATAAATGATAGCAACGAGTTCGCTAATGAAACTTCAGTTGTGATATAACCTAGTAAGGGTCACACGAGTAAGGAGTAGTAGGTTCATCGGAGTTTGGGTGATAGCAAAAGGGTTCGCTGGTGAAACTTTAGACTTAGTATATATCCCGAAAAGAAGTGGATGAGTCGAAGAAGTAACAGGTTCCCTAATGCTTGAGTGAAGGGTAGGCAGAAGAGATCTACTCGTAGTATTTGAAAAGTAGGCAGAAGAAGTTTACTTGCAGTGAAACAAATCTTTCCTGTCTAGACACTCGAGTACAGTGGCGAATGTGTTCACGTTGTTAAATAACTAAAGCACTGGCACTTTAAGAAAGAAATAAAAGTTTCCGTTACCTTGTGAGGGAGGGAGTCAGTTGCGGAGCTGCTCTGACGTCACTCTGTGCCGCGCTGGTATTGGTCGAAACAGCGGGTGTGTAGCAGAGCTGGAATTGTAATGGAGGGGTGAGTGCCAAAGCGTGAGAACGTGTCTCGCGAAAAGCCGCGCACCCATTGGTCGAAATTATTTGAAACCGTGCCTTTGACTGGTTGCACGAAAATAAAAGCCGCATTGGGATTGGGAGTGATTTTGTAAACAGAATCGCTTGTAGGAAGTTGTATGTGGCATACATATACTCCAGAGACTAGACCTGATCCAAGATATCTAGGGTTTGGAAAAGATAAGTGTAAAAGTAATAGATACGACATTATGTACGGAAATAAGAGAAAAATGACTTTAGTAAGCAAAGTAAAGAATTATTTCAAAAAGGAAAAACCTATCAAAACCAGAGAAGGTGTTGTCATACCGCCACCTAATACGCCTGCATCTTTCATGATGTTTGATAAAGGGTACCACTCATGTGTGTGGTTGGAAAATTGGGCGGAGTACACAAAGGATGACGGAATTTTGGCTTTTCCGTTAGAAGGTACATTTAATGGCAGGATCCTTTTTAATTTGAGAACACGGATGAATGATTTACATCCCAGACCTAGACTGACACAGTACGAAGCATTAGAGGAATGGGAGATAGAGGCTTTTGAAAGAGATAAGCCCAGAATGGATAAAGGGTTAACCAAATGGTATCCGAAATTGAAGCAAGAGACCCGAGATAAAAAGATGAAACAGTGGAGACAGAATATGATTGTAGAAGGACTGTATCCAATGATGGCAATGGGTGGTCCTGTGGTAGAGAAAAAGTCAGAAAAGACCAAGCATTGGGTGTCCAGTGGGGATTCAGATGACGATTTATTGGATGACAGGTTTATGAAAAATACGCCTCCTTATAATGAAGGACTCAGATCCTCTAGTGTAGAGGATACTTCCCAACGACCCCCGTGTCAGGAAGGAAATAAATCTGTAAACGCAAGAGACAGCTGTCAAATACCTTCCTATAACAAGGGCTTAGGACCCATAGGTGCCAGAGACACCTGTCTAAGACCACCTTTTAGTGGAGAATCAAGATATTCAGGTGAAAGAGACTTTTGTCCAAGACCTCCTTATGAGGAAGGACTGAGATCCGTAAACACAGGAAGCCTGTTCCCAAAACCTAATTATGGTAAGGGACCAAGTATGACGCATCCAACTGCCCCAACCTTGAGTCCGCAAATAGTACCTGAAATAAGCCTGGAAAGAATGCTGCAGGAAAAAGAGCGAGAGGCTCTAGCCAAACAAAGAACCGAGATAATTCAGAAAATCTCCCAGTTAAATACAAGCCCCGAAGCCTTGACAATCCCAGTAACTATTGGACCAGTTGTTCCTTTGTATGGGAATAGACAAGGGAGTCCAAAGGCCCCGATCATTACCCCAACTATAGTGCAGCCAAGAAAAGATCCCTTAATAGTAGATGATCAGACGAGTGAATGTGAATCTGAAGCTTCCTTAATGGATTTGCCGATTAGGAACTCAGTAAGGAGTTTGCAGAAGAGACATAATCCTTTCAATATGAGAGAGATTCAAATGGAATCGACTTCAGGTACCCAGAGTGTCACATTAGTGACTCCTGAAGAGAATGAGAGATGGAGTCGAGAGCTAGAGAGACAAACTCCTCAGACAAAACCATTAGATATTTACAAATTGAGAATTGAAATGGAAGAACTGACGGCCGGAAATGTGGGGTTAGACAGATTAAATACCTATTCCGAGGAAGAGCTGCTGTTTATCTGCAAGAGTCTTACCCGTAATACCAGAGTTCACCATGAGAAATTAACAGACACTGCAGCTTGTATGGGAATAGATATTTCGAAATCAAAGCCATTACAAAAACCCTATAGAGCTGAGTTCTCAGACAAAGATCTGGAAAATATGAATATGTCAGGGAAAAAGGTGCAGATCAAAGAATTGTTGACCGTGGTGCATAAATGGGGAGTCGTAGAAAAATGGAAAGCCAGGTGGGCAAAGAAAAAGGAAGAGGTTAGATCCAAACAGACGACTTCTGAATTTGTTTTAAAGGAAGCTGACAAGCCAGAACAGTTATACCCCATGCGAGAAGTGCCTGGTGGAAAGTATGTGCACATTCCATGGTCCAGACAGGATATTGTGTCCTTTACTAATGACTTTCCAAAGCTACGAGAGAAGCCTGTAGATTGGTACCGACAGGTTGAGAGGTTCGTGAAGGTACAAAAATGCCTGTGGAAAGATCTGGATGGGTTTTTCAATATAGTTGTTCCCGTAGACTTATGGACAGAATGTAAAATTGCGATTGGTTGGCCTAGTGAGGAATACGCGAGGGATCCTATTTCAGGGGCTCCTTCTGATGAGGTAATGAAAAAATACCAGCAAGTAATGTTACATCTGAAAGGGAAGGTGCCTGCAAAAGAAACTGATTGGACCAAAATAGATAGAACTACACAGGAAAGAGATGAGACTGTGCATTCTTTTTATGAAAGATTACTACAGGTGTTTAAAACCTATAGTGGCATAGATAACATTGAGATGAAGGATATGACCCATTTCATTTACAGGTTTGTAAAAGGTTAAAGACCTGAAATTTGTCAATGGATAAAAGATAATAAAATCTGTTGGCAGTCTAAGAAAATGGATGAAGTCTTGCGATACGCAAAGTATTGCGAATACGAAATGGCTGATAAGCGAAAGGCTTTGAAGGAAAAGGTTATGTGGGCACAAGTCACACTAGCTGAACAACAAGAAAAACAATTGGGTAAAATGAATAGTAATTCCCAAAATCAAGGTTCTGGGGGTGGAGGGAAGCCCAGAGTAAAAATGAGTCGAGAAGAAGCCAAGAAGAAGTTCCCCTGTCATGGGTGTGGACAAATAGGGCACTGGAGAGACGAGTGTCCATACGCACAAGATAATAACCCCCAAAACCCTGATTTAAATCCACAGACGCAGAATGAAAAACCAAGAAAGAACCAGCAACAGGTAAAAGCGAGTCAGTTGCCTCGTGCACCTAGACCGAATTTTAAGGGAAAGACACCGCAAGGTGAAGACATAGAAATCTGGGTAGGAAAGGAGGATAGAAATGCAGCAACTTCGCAATTTCTGTTGAATGACACTTTCTTCTGTGATGAACCTTACTGACGGTGCCTGAGGGGGGAGGACAAGGAGTGCGTACTTGGCGCCTCCTTGCCGGTAGACCAGTAAGGGCCATACATTGAAGGAAAGGTTGAAGGCAATGATGTCACCTTTCTGTTGGACACTAGATCTACCCGGTCTACTGTAAGAACAGCAGACGTTCCAAACCTACCCCTCTCGGGAGAAGCAATCCAAGTAGTGGGTGTATCTAATCAATTGATTAGTACCCCAGTTACTGAACCCATGGAGATTACAATAGGGAATTTCAAAGAAATGCATAGATTTGTTGTCTGTGATACCAGTCCTGTAAACTTATTAGGACGTGATTTGTTGTGTAAAATGAACTGCACCATCTTTTGCACACCAAAGGGCGTCGAAATTCAAACCCCAGACGAAGATGGAATATACAAATTAATGTTAATAAGACCTGACTCAGAAATTAAACGACTAACAATACAAGACTTACCTGAAGAACTCCAACAGACCGTGAAACCAGAAGTATGAGACTTTACTGGAAAAGATGTAGGACTAATGGCAAATGTAGACCCAATTAAAATAGCCATAAAAGAAGATGCAGTTTACCCCAATACTAAGCCATACAAAATGAGTGTAGAAGTGAGAGCAGGAGTGGACATTGAAATAAAAAGGTTGCTAGAAGCCAACATCATACAAGAAGTGATGAGTAGTCCATGTAACTCACCCATAATTGGAATCAAGAAACCTAGCGGCAAATACAGGGTAGTACAGGACCTGAGAAAGGTAAACAAAATTGTTGTTCCTTGCTGTCCTATTGTTCCAAACCCTGCAGTGATCCTGTATCAAATTCCCTGGGATGCTGAGTGGTTCACTGTGATTGACCTATGTCACGCATTCTTTTCAATCCCATTGCACCCAGACAGCAAATTTCTATTCTCATTTGCATTCGACAGTCACGTGTTCGTTTGGAATCGCGTGCCCCAGGGCTACACAGAAAGCCCCTCAATCTTTAAACAGATTCTGAAAAAGTGCCTTGAATCCCTAGTCTTGCCTGGAAATTCAGTTTTGGTGCAATATATAGACGACCTCTTGGTGGCGTCTAAAAGTCAGAAAGACTGTGTTGTAGACACCATTGCCTTACTGAATCATCTAGGTGAGGGAGGACACAAAGTATCACCTGACAAACTACAGTTCTGTACCAATTCAGTAAAATATCTGGGGCACCAGATAGAGAAAGGTATCAGGAAAGTTACTTCAGACAGAATTAGGATAATTCGAAATGTGCAGTTACCTAATACTCAGAAAGAAATCAGAATGTTCCTTGGAGTTGTAGGATACTGCAGGCAATGGATTGTGGGATTTGCAGTCCTAGCAAAGCCATTGATAAAAATGACAAAGAAAGGAGCAAAGGACCCAGTAGAATGGGACGAGGAAAGCCTGACAGCATTTACTAAATTACGAGAATGCCTATGTACTGCTTTGGGAATGCCTGATTATTCGAAAGAATTTGCACTGTTTTGTGACACACAAGATAATTGTGCATTGTCAGTCCTAACTCAGGAGCATGGTTTGACTAGACGTCCAGTAGCATACTTTTCTGCTACTCTGGATCCAGTGGCTGCTGGATTACCTGGATGTCTGAAAGCAGTAGCTGCAACTTGCATGAGTCTTGAACAGAGCGAATCCATTGTTATGGGACATCATGTAACTGTGTATGTTCCACATGCAGTTGTAATCCTACTGACCAGAACTAAAACCCAGTATCTCACACCTAGTCGGCTGACTAAGTATGAGAGGATCATTGTAGGTGCTGCAAATGTAACCCTTACTCGATGTAACATATTGAATCCAGCAACATTGTTACCTGAGTAACTGATTGCAGAAGCAAAGGGAGAGGTCGAGCATGACTGCATTGACCTGACTGAGTTTAGTACCAAACCACGTCCAGATATCAAGGAAATGCCCCTACCTATAGAAGATTATGAGCTGTTTGTTGATGGCTCATGTCTGAGACATGAATATGCAGGCCTAAGTGCTGCTTATGCTGTAGTCACGGTATCACGTACTATAGAAGCATCCTGTCTATTTGGAGTAAAGTCTGCACAAGTAGCCGAATTGGTTGCATTAACAAGGGCATGTAAAATTGGGAAAAATAAAAGAGTAACCGTATATACTGACAGTCAGTACGGGTACGGGGTTGTGCATGACTTCGGCCAATTGTGGCTACAGAGAGAGTTTCTGACTTCTTCAGGTACTCCTATCAGAAATGGAAAAGTGGTACAGGAATTACTGGACGCCATCCAGTTACCAAAAGAATTGGCAGTGGTCAAATGTGCTGCTCACAAATCTGGCAATGACAATGTGACAGTAGGCAATAACTATGCTGACCAAGTAGCCCAACATTGTGCCAGGCATCGAATGTCTGTCAATATCAAATTGGGGGAATATGGAAACAGCTGCCAACTTATGGTGTTTGAGGATGTGCCTACATGGGAAGAATTGAAAGATTTACAGAACGCAGTGACACCAAAGGAAAGGGAGCAATGGAGAAAATTTGGTTGTCGCCAGAGAGGCGAGGATGGTGTCATTGTTGGCCCTGATGGTATGCCTGTATTGCCTGACAGCCTGCTTGATTCTGTGGCCAGATTGATACATGGAGATACACACATTGGTGGGGATGCCATGGTTCGTGTTTTCCAACAGACATGTTACAGCTCGAAGTTCAGGAAGGTAGCGGATTCGCTCTGCCAGAGGTGCTTGACATGTCAACAGTTCAACGCTGGGAAGAGAACAGAAGTTGAAATAGGGAAAATTGGAAAGACAGGAGGTCCTTTTGTAAGATTACAAATTGACTTCATCCAGTTACCCATGTGCAAAGGAATGAGATATGTTCTTCCCTTTCCTGCCTATTTTCAAAATGGGTAGAAGCTTACCCAGCCAAAAAGAATGATGCCATCACTGTAGCTAAATTGTTACTACGAGAACTAATACCTAGGTACGGGGTTCCGATCACAATTGAATCAGATAGAGGTGGGCATTTTCAGAATGAAATAATCGACCAGCTCTGTAAAGCCTTCGAAATTTCACAAAAACTGCATTGTGCATATCGTCCAGAGGCTTCTGGAGTAGTGAAACAAGTAAATGGCACTATCAAGTCGAGATAAGGGAAAATGTGTGACTCTACTGGCATGAACTGGATAGAGGCTTTACCTCTTGTTCTGATGGGACTCCGAAGTATTCCAGACCGAAATACAGGCCTGAGTCCCCATGAGATCCTAATGGGAAGAGTGATGAGACAAGCATGGGTACCAGGACACAAACTGACAAGCATTTCTGATGATTTGGTACTTGAGTACTGCAAGCAACTGGGTGACCAAGTGCGTTCTATCTCTCGCCAGATTGGGGAAGACGCCGTCGCCAGTCCAGCAACTCCAGTCCATAAATTGATTCCAGGCGATTGGGTGGTACTCAAGAAGCACACCCGTTCGAATTGCCTTGCACCGAAGTGGGGAAAGCCAAGACAGGTGATCCTGGTGACCACGACAGCGGTGAAATGTGCCGGTGTGCCGAAGTGGATCCATGCCAGCCACACCAAGAAGGTGATCGAAGACAAGAAGACTGACGCTGAAGGTTGTCCAGCTGAGGGGTCTCCAGACGTTGGTCCAGAAGTAGCTGATGACGAACAACCGAGCACCAGTCAAGATGAGTGGATACCCATAATCGACCTGAAAGATGATCCTATAAGAACAAGAAGTCAAACATACGCAGACAGAGAGTGGAATAGTGAGGAAGAGACAGGAATAGGAGAAGACGATCAGATTATCGAAATCCATGTAAAATCTGAAGAAGAAGAAGATCAGATAGGGACAGAACAAGTGATCAACACACCTCCAAGAACTCCCGAAATTGAAAAGGGACAGACAGAAACAAGGGCGAAAGTTCAAGCGGAAGAAAATCAAAGGTTCGAAGTGCTTGAACAGGATCAGATAGAAATAGACAAATGTGTTCAGGATACTGAAATTGAAACGCTCAAAAGTCAAACTCAGTCTACACCTGAACCAGGCCAGCTTAGTGACCAGGCAGAAGAAACAGATATAAGACCTGGGACTAGTCAGACAGGAAGGGAAGAAGCGGAAGCAGAAGTGCCACAACTGAACGAAACTAAAAGAGCATTAGACGAAGGCCCAACCACAGTGCCAGTTAAAAGACTCAAGAAGAAAAATACAGAACCAAGGTACATTAAAAGACTGAGACTGAGACTGAAAACAGTAGAAGAAAAACTTGAGCAAAGGAAACAAGCTTTAAGTAAACCAGAGCCAACTGAAGAAAACACTAAGCGAAGAAGTGCCCGAGTGAAAAGACAGAACGAAAAGTACCAGGATCCTGAATGGACTTTGTTGGTGTTGGAGCAATTTGAGGATCTTGATATAACTGACGAAAGTAACGAAGAACAGACTACTGACCAGTCTGCCGAAGAAGACGAACCAACCTGAAGTGCTCAGTGTAAGCTACCTGTGCAAAGTTACAAAGAGGGGTTGAGAGAAGCTTCTTTTGAGCAGAAATGTCTGATTTAATTGTGAATGGAAGACCTAGACGTAATTGCTGTAAAACATGCTGCCAAGTATGTTTATGTAGTGTAGCTATAGTATTGATCCTTTGGATAGGACTAACAATAACGCTTCCTTCTATGATGAGCAAGAACCCAAGTCTGTACCCAAATAATAACTTACCTGACGACACTGTAGAATCACACACTAGAACGACACCACGAAGAATAGACTCATTGGAAAAACCACTTAGTTTAAGACGAAGACAATTAAACTTATAAGCATCAGATGAGGAAGAATTACACTTTAACAAAATTAAGAACAAGACGCATTTGAACGTGTTCGCAAACCTGTTGTTGCATTATGTAGAAACTATGGAAATAGACGACTGTTACATATTACTCGACTGTAGCTGAAGGTGTGACTTATCATCATCTGCCCTTAACCTATGGAATTTCCTGTAGTATATTAGCTAGCTTATTTTATAAAAGAGGACCTTGACAGTATTACTATTCAAACTCTGACGTGACATTTTCTGAACTACCTGTTCGACGAAACCTGAACCCTGTACAGACGACTGGAGATGTAGCTAAATACATGAGGGACTATTTTCTAACAGTAGGAAAAATTTATATAGATGATGCACATAAGAATAACTTGACCTGTTCTTTACATGAGAAAGAAAAGAAGTTTCTGGACATGGTAGAGAAAAGAAGAGAGAGTTTCCAAAAGAAAGCCAAAGACAGGAACCATAAAGTTCCTAAATGGGCAGAAAATATAGGGAGCACCTCAAATGGTGGAGCTACTGCTGCTATGCTCCTTGATTTCGAGAAGAAGGGGAAGCTCTGTCTAAAGAGGGAAATGACTAGCTATTATAACAATGTCTTCATTGGTTCCAGTGAATGCGAACATAATTACAAGGTAATTGGAGGATGGGGTTTCAAAGATGGGACAGAGCCAGTGTTTCCGGGAATTTATTTTATTTGTGGGAACAAGGCTTACTTCAAATTACCCGACCATTGGTACGGGAGTTGCTATTTTGGTATTGTCTTCCCGAAGATATACCGTGTGGGGAAAATCACTGGAAGCGCTGAAGAAACTAACAAAGTAGTACGCATTAAAACAGAAACTGCTGGTGAGATTGTAGGAGATATTTTTAGTGCAATAATACCTGCAGTGGGAGTGGTTCTGAACTCGAACAAAATTTGCAAACTATCAACAGTAGTAGATCGGTTATCTACCGACACTGCTGGAGGTTTCCTGATGGTCAATACCGAAATGGTTGCGTTCAGATCAATGGTTTTACAGAACCGACTTGCCCTGGACACCTTATTAGCAAAAGAGGGCGGAGTCTGCCGAATGTTGAAAGCACAACATTGTTGCACTTACATACCTGATAAAAGTGTGGGAATCCAAAGGTATGTAAGGAACATTACAAATTTGGGAAAGGAACTCAAACCACTGGAGGTTGACAGTGCATGGAAGAGACGTACTGATGGTCTATCTGCTATAGGTCATTGGTTTGCACAATTAGGTAGAGGGTTGTTGTACAAGGTACTGATGCCAATTGCCGGAATAGGTTTTGTCATATTTCTCATATTTGTCTGTTGCAAATGTCGCAAACACCAAAAGAAGTATACTGTGAACAAATGAGGTGTGAAACGGAGTGAGGATGAACTTGAATTAGAGGAACTGAATAATCAGATTTATAAAAGGGTGAAGAATTCACACCCTAACAAAGAAACAAAAGAAAAGCTGAATAAAATGTTGGAAGAGATTGAAATGAACAGAGTGTGAGAAAAAGTTGGCATCTGATTCCATTGATTTTGTGATGATAGTAAATATCATCAAAGAGGGGATTGATGGAGCAAGGATTTGCATATTACTCGACTTGCTTGAATTCATGAACCTCGAGTAATATGTAACAAAGTAATCCAACCTGTTTGTCTTACTAATTTCCCTTTATTTTTGACATTTGGGTGTCCTAGCGAGGCTTGCCTATGTGTTTACTAAAACTTAATAACGTTTGTTACTAAAAATGGCCGCTGCTTGGCGGGTTTTCTTCTGCGCATGCGTTGGTCACACTCACGTGACGTGACGTATTTGCAGTTCTGGTGGGAACCTTTGCGCCTGCGCAATTGTAATTAATATGGTCGCTTGGTGTCCTCACATGGTGTAGCTTGCACTGATGTTTTCGTGTTATAGTTTATTTGCACTAAAACCTAATGCAAATAGTTTATATAAAGTAAGGAGTATAGAGTAGCTATTCATGGTATACAGTGTAATCATTTATTTCTATGTTTTAATTTGTTTTTGCTTACTTTCATGTGTTGCAACTCATGGGCCTGGGAGGGAAGAAAACCCCATCTTGAAAATCTCTACTGCGCATGTCACCCTGGCAGAGGGAAGACAACCTTGAACAGTGGAACTCAGCCAGCTGGCAGCCACAGTCAAGATGCTCCTGAGAAAGTGACCTGCGACCCAGCAGGATGGAGCTAAAATGTTCTGCAAAAGTTACATTTGTATAAGTTTTATTGTATTCTGTAGAGTATCTCATGGGAACCCCAAATTCAAATAGGCGGTTCCAGAGTATGTACATGTGAGCTTGTAGAAATGAAATATGATTGGTGTGTTGACCTATCCTATTTGGGGACCAATCGAAATTGGGGATTCTGACACTTGCAACATTTGGGGGGTGGTACACTGACCCGAAAACAGTATAACTAGCCTAGGTTTAGTTAGAGAAATTGTCCGACTTGTCCCAATAGCTGACCTGTCACTGACCCAACGCACTCAATAGGTGACTTGATACAGAGGGCTGCGGAGCACTCTGTCCGAAATTTCCATAGACTCAAGGGTTTTGTTGAGAAACCCTTAGTGCTGGTGGAGCACTTTGCTGGGGAGTTCGATAACCCAATCGGGGTTCTGACTGATAGCTGCAGAGAGGGTGGAGCGCAGGCGTTTCTTCCAAACTGCGGGTGCTGATCGTGCCTTGGTGGTCCTGTCCTGATCCTAATCTGGGTTTCCTGTCCTGTCCTGGGGTGTCCATTCTGCACCTGCTGTCCTGCTGATGACGGGTTTCTTTTGGGGTCCCTCCTGTTCTTAACTGACCTGTGGCCAGGGTTGGTCTTCACACCATTCTAGGTAAATATAGTGCTGAAACTCTATACTGCACCTTTCTATTTTTCTGTCTTTTGCTTCAATAAAGAGATATCTTTGCATATATTGATTTTTCCATGCTTTTTTCGCAAACCACTGAATGAAAGCTCATACGCTATTGTCGTTATTCTAGCATGTTCCATTCTCTACCCATCCTTTGAGTACATTTCTTTTTCAGGTCATGATATATAGATGTTCTTTGTTTTACCCATCTTTTAGTTGATTCAAGTAATTGCACCAGTTTATTAGTACGGTCTATTTTCACCTCACCTGTAGTTCCTCTTCATGGGGAAATATTTTACTGTGAAGTTCTAGTATGATCTTTATTCTTCCCCGTCCTTTAGTCTGAAATTATTTGCCTAGCTGTTTCCTCATTCTCACCTTACTATAGACTTATAAATGATCAGCTTGATATATTTCCTTTATGGATATGTACTCTTCGTTATCTTGGTTATTGATTGTTTACTTGTCATAAATCTAATGCTTTCTGAAACTGATTCTGAAATCTAGATAAAATCTTTAAAACTTCCCCGGAGTCTGTGGTCTTTTAGAAAATACAGAAGGATATAAAGTTGGTATTTGTGTTGTTTGCCTTTTCTTCACAGCTAGCTCCCTGATTCATCGTGGTCATTAGGTACCCGTGACGGTGGATTGGTAAGTCGGGTACAGTAGAAATATATAGGAAGGAACTGGGTTACTGGTAGTAGAGTGTATGGTCGCCTGATTAGTAAATAATGGTGAATTTAAATATATGGGCCCGATACATGTATGGTAAATTTTGTTGGTTGGGTGACTTGCGCGCTCTATCAGTGGTTCCGAGCTAAAGCCCAGGGATGAAGGTTGAGAACAAAGGGGGCCACAAAGGAGCACAGACAGTGTACGATTTAGGCCTCTATAAATTATATTTTTCAAAAATGTATCCAAGCCAAATTTACTCCCTTCTCTTTCCACATTGGCCTTGAATCTCAAAGGTAAGCTTACACTTTTATGTAAGCTTACTTTTTTGGGCATTCTCAAACTACAAGTTAATAGTAATAGTAGTTTATGATTGCAGAGAGTGAACAGTAAGGGCAGAGAACTACACATATAAAAAGATAGACCTATCCTAACTTTTTATGTGAGAAGTTCTAGACTCCGACTGTGGACTTTCTACAGGCATAAACGTATTAATTCCTAATTTGTAAATACCAAAAACAAGAATGTAAACTTACACCAAAGTGCTCGCTTACCTTTGTGAATCAGGCCCATGGTTTATGGATTGTTTCGGAGGGAATGAAAAAAATAACCAAAATCATGTTTTTTTGTTCGTAAATTGGAAACAAGTGCTGTGTTTGAAAGTTCATGTTTTTTTTTTTTAGTAATGGCAGTAACAAAAGGCTTACTGGGCTAAGATGACCTTCTTCCCAGCTTTGAGGAACAAACAGATTTGTAAAAGAAAAACATTTTTACAACAGTTTATGCATTTATTAAACTGGTAGTCATTTTTTACTATTTTTTGCAGTTTCAACCAGCTTGCAGTTCATTGTAGAAACAGTTGTAAACTCATGTGTGAGCCTAAAAGGCTGTACATTTCTGAAAACTAAACAATATTTTGATTTAGCAAAGAGTCATTAGTGTACATTCTCGTGGTTTTCAAAAAGAAACTAATTGTTGAATTAAAAATAATGCTAATAAGTAGAAATAATTAGCAATCGGTGACAACGTTTCCATCTGTCACTTTTTGCCCTGATGGCTGATTTACAAAAGTAATATACCTTTATGCTCATCAGGCCCTTTCAGTCGCAGGGATATATAGTGTCTGTTTGTTGTTCAAAAACAAGCAATGCAAAAGAGTCAATACCTAAGCTGCGTCTGAATCAATTTTATCAAGCATGCAAATATACAGGAAGGGTGTCCTGTTGTTGTCAAAAGAAAATGTAGACCTGCAGGTCCAAGAAATGTATTGGGAAGAGTTTTTGAAAATCTAATTGGACAGTTGCCAAAGCAAGTTATACAGCTATCAAAAACCCTGGAGTAACGGAAATTAGAAGAGAAGGAGATCAGTTTTAAAGGACTGAACGAAAAACAGTTATTCAGCTGCTACTTACTCAACTAACCTCTCTGCAAAATACTTTATTCGAAGGGTTAAAGCCGCACCTAACCGCTCAGGAGGGAGGATCGTCCCCCTTTCTGTCTTTGGTTTACCTAGTGATTCACTGCTCCTTACTAAGGACACAATATAAAATGGCGATTTGCCTTCACAAATGGCCTGATTCACAGATTCGGGCCATTTGCAAATGCAAAAAGGCATTTTGGGGTGTGTTAATCCTAAATTGTGATTCAGTTACAAATTACCAAATCCCTTTGGATTGCGACTACATACCGGTTCCGTATTTAGAAGGGACGTGTTTAGGGCATCCCTTCCAAATACCAAATTTGAATTATGTGTATTAATGTTTTACCGCAAATTCCGGGTGCAAAACATCAATACTTTACCAAAGTGTAGCCTTAATTCATTTGCAAATGAGAATGGGTCCATTTGTGAATGTGAAAAAATAGTTTCTTTTTAAACATGGTCCCATTTCTTTTAGGGGAAACAGTCTTCATTTAAAAAAAGAAAACTCTGCTGTATTAAAAGCACTGAAAGACATGGTGGCGGCTGCAATTCCTAGTGGATTGCGACTCACCTCTTTAATACTCATGAGGTAGGTCCATTTACAATCCCAGTAGGAATCACTATTTTTAAAATAAAACTGTCATACATTAGGATTTGCAGTTTCCAATTTGTGATTTGGTAAGTATTTCAATTTGGAAATCACAATTCCTAAATATTGATACATCTGGCCCTATACCCTTCATCAGTAGTTCCTTTTAGACTTGGTACCCAATGCAGGCATCTTAATCTGTAGAGACAATGAAAAAGTTGAAAATAGCTCATGAGATAATTCCATATGGTGGCAATCTATGCCTGTTTTATTATTTGATTTTTTTGGTGGCCTTGACAGACTATTGCAGGGTTAGCTTTTCTCTGCTTCATATATATACTTCATTGGCTGCCGGTGGGACAGAGAATTAAGTTTAAATCTCTCTGTCTTGTATTCAAAGCTCTGCATGGGACGGGCCCTATTGCGCTACAGAGAAAGTTTGAGTGGTACGTGCCATTTAGAAATCTTCGCTCTGCTTCAGCTAAATTGGTCAAGGTAGCTAGATTTAGGAAAGTTGAACTGGGGGCAGAACCTTCACAGGTGCGGCGGCCAAACTGTGGAACGGATGGCCCCCGGAAGTAAGACATATTAGTGAGCTCTTACCCTTTAGGAAAAGGCTAAAAACTCTGTTATTTCCTAAGGTTTAGTTGACATACTGTCTGCCACTGGCTGCCAATACCTTTTTGTTGCTTGCCTTCCCACTGTGTACTTTGAGTTTTTTCAGCGCCAGGATGCCGTAAGGTGATAGAGCGCTTTACAAATGGAATAAATAAATAAATAAATAAATAAATAAATAAATAAATAAAGAGTAGCCCAAGCATACTATAGCAGATGCCTTGTGAGGAAAAGAGTGCCAGCCACAATGCCTACCTGCAGAAGTATGGACAACAGGCGCCTAGTACCACTCAATCACACCAAGCTCCTCATAGTTGAAGGTAATATTTCTTCTTCGGATAACGGGTTAATTGATGATATTTAATATTACAAAGTCTTCATTTGTTTCTTTTGCAGAAATAAGGTGATATCATTTACTGCTGAAGAAGGTGCCTGGGGCACTGAAATGCATTGAATAATCTGAATGCAATTAAAATTGTGCAACATATCATTGTTACCAAAATAAAACCTTATATAAAAAATCTTTCAAAAGAAAATTGCTTTGGAAATATAAAAAAAGAAACTGATAATAACGAGCAAACATTTCCGTAATCATTAAATGCAAGAATGGCTTGGAAATAAGAAATTCCTTTAAGTATTGTTTGCGCACGCAGATGTGCATAGAGAAGTTCTCCAATTAAGAAAGAAGCATGGGCAAAGAAGGGGTTATTATTTTTCCAACACCCAATTGTCCCTAAAATACTATATTTGAATGACATTAGAATAAACCAAAAAGTACACTGTGGGCCATTATTTGAAATTATTGGGGGAGAATCCCACATTATACTACATTTGAAAATACCTTTGAATATTTATCACGTGCTTACATCTCTCTCTAAAAGATTCTGTTAGAAAAAAACTTCTGCCACTGAAAGATGGAAAAAGTTAAATGTGTCTAGGAAAATCCTCCATTTCAAGAAGAATTTTGGGCCAGATGAACGAAACCTCTACACATTTGCGAATGTATTCTGACCACAGATCGGCAGTCAGTACATTTACATTTTCAATGTTTTGCAACCAGATTTATGATAGCAAAACAATGATCCATACCATAGCAAATCACTATTGGAAGGATATTATTTCTTTGCATTTTGATAAGTGCCTGATGTGTTTCCTATTCTTCAGTGATATTTTCTTAATGCTAATGATAATCGTGGAAGTTGCACAGAACATTTTTTTAGGTTTTCACATCAATCGTTTGCCTCATCAGAGACTTCTGTATACTGTTTCTTAAACTCCTCTGCAGTTATTGGCTATTTGCAATTAATAATTGTTCTTCATCTGCTCATCAGCTGTACTGAGGCATATTGTTTCATCTACTCTTTCTACAGTATAACACCATTTGCTAAATTGGTGCTAAAATAGTACCCCAATTTGCAGGTACATTTTGAGCACCCAGGTTTCTCATAGCTATTTGACCATGCTATCTGAGGAAGGTTGAACTTCTATAGCAATTTTTGTCTCCCCAGGGTGCCCAACTCCAAGGCAATAGAAACATGCTCACCTATGTGATGAGGAAATCTTGAGGACCATACTTTGTGTTAACAAATAAGAACATTCTCGCGTCTCACCCAGAGGTCCCAAGTGAAGATAAATGGAATCTTTCAGTTTCCTTGTAAGCGCTTTGAGCAAGTAGTAACAGATGTACACACTGGGCAGTCATCATGCTCTATTGATTAGGGGTGGCTGGGCTCGACACAGTTATTAAAAACACCCTTTCAAGCAAAGAGCAAGACTGGCAGGTTCTTCGTAGACTGGTTTGTTTCAGTGTGCCTTTAAGATCAATCAATCTATCACTGATTTGAAGAGTGCTGCATATCACCCGTGAGCGTATCCAGGCATGGGGTGCTGCTCCTGGGAGTTGGCAGTTGAACACCCAGGTTTTTAGGCCATCTCTGAACTTCTGTGGATGCAGTCTTGGCTGGCAGGTAGGAGAAGGTGCGGCCACCACTACTGCTTTTGTGGAAGTGGGGCATGTGGGAGAAGGTGAGGGAGGCAGAGCGTAGTTGTCTTCCGGGTTGATGTGGTTGAGGAAGGCTGGTCCTCTGTGGTGCAGGGCCTTGTAGGCATGGGTCAGCAGTTTGAACAAGCACCATTTTTTGATGGGAAGCCAGTGGAGCACACTGAGGAGGGGGTGATGTGAGCTCTTCTTGGGAGGTTGCGAATTAGCCTAGCTGCAGCCTTTTGGATGGTTTGCAGTCTGCTCAGTAGTTGTGAAATAGAGGGATTTTCCGTACTCTAGGCGGTTGGCGATGAGGACTTGGGTGATGGTGACGGTGCATCTGGTGTTGATGGGGAGCCATTGAATATTTTCCGGATGGATGAAGAAGTAGGCTGCGGAGACATCGTTTATCTGCTTTTTCATGGCGAGCTTATTGATAAGTATGATGCAGAGGTTTCTGGTAGTCTGTGGGAACCAGCAAGGGGCTCAGTTTCGCTGGCTACCAGGAGTCGTCCCAGGGGGAGCTGTTACACCTGATGATGAGTACCTTTTTTTTGTCAGTATTGAGTTTGAGGCATATATTTTGCATCTAGCTGGTATCACTGTGGAAATTGGGTTTGGTAACAGTGGGGTTTGAGGATAGGGAGAGAATGAGCTGAGTTTCTTTAGTATATGATATGATGTTCATACCGTAGGTGCTGACCAATAAGGCCGGGGGCGCCATGTATGTATTGAACAGAGTTGGACTCAGTGATGACCCTTGGAGAATGCCGCAGATGATGTTCTATGGGCCTGAGGTGTAAGGAGAGAGGTGAATGGCATTTCCCTTAATCCCCATCGGATGGAGTCCCTGTAAGAGTGATTAGTGTGACACTGTGTCGAAGGCTGCAGACAGGTCGAGGAGGACCAGGGCTGCGCTATCCCTCTATTTTAGGAGAGATTGAATGGCATCTGTGGCTGCGATTAGGGCAGTTTCTGTGCTTTGATTACTGCAGAATCACGATTGGGATGGATTCAGGAGGTCTATGTGGTTGGAGAGTTGTCTGTTTATTGCATTCTCCAGAACTTTAGATGGGAACGGGAACAGGGAGATGGACCGGTAGTTTTTGAATTCTACTGGGACAGCTGTAGTTTTTTTAGTAGAGGATTTCCTTCTGCGTGTTTTCATTCTTCTGGGTGGAGGCAGATGTGATGGATGAGTTGAGAATGGTGATGAGTTACTTACTAATGGAGTTGCTCCCCAGGTTGAACATGTGGTGGCGGCATGGGCCTCTTGGGGCTCCAGAATAGATGGAGCTCATGATGGCAGTGGTGGTTTGTGTAGTTAGTTGATCTCATGTAGTGATCATAGTGTTTGAGGTGGAGTTGCTGCTGTTGAGGAGTTTGCCAAAGTTGTTGCTGGTTGGTTGTAGGTCAGTTGATTTGCTCCTGTTCGTGTTCAAAGAAATGTGAGTATTTCGCTGAGCCAGTCTTCTGAAAATGGGTGCTCTTTTTGCAAAGAACGATGTAGTGCATGAGGCATGGCATGCAGTTATTGAAGTTAGTCAGAATGAAAACAAACAGCTATGAAACCACGCACGCCTCCTACTTCATCCCGATTGACCACTGCTATGGCTCATTTGCACGCTCCACTTCTCAAAGACTGAGCAGTGACACAACAACAAGCAACCATAGGACAAGAAATAACACACCTTCCCCTTTCAATACAGAACTTAAACAGGTACTATATACTACAAATTAAAAAAGAAAAATATGGAAATAAACTAAGATAACAGCAGTAACAATAAAATGAGCAAAACCATAAATATGGAAAACACTATAACAAAAAATATTAAAATGTTAAAAAAATACCCACATATTTAATACAATCAGAATAATTATTAACAATTCTCACAATGGATCAAAATTATCATATTTGACAGGACGTTTGGTCTAGCCTCCTAACAATTGGTGGCTTAGGAAAATGCCTTTCTAACATTTTTATAGTTTCCTCATATACGTCAAACTGTTCATCTTCAGCTTCAGCCATAATACAAGGCAAATGTCCTACAATGCCTAGAGAATGTTCAAGTCACCATCTCTTCCTGTCAGGTTTGAACTTGAACCCATCTATAGCACCCGGATAGGCATGAAAAGCTCTGAATCATTCTTTTAGTTGAATGGGTGGTTCTACTGGTGTTTGCAAATGTTTGTATTTTATATAGCGCACTTCTACCCGGAGGCCTCGTAGCGCTGTATTCATACCGCTGCGGAACCCATCCTGGCTTTCCTGTGAAATGTCCACTCCTGGGCACCCCCAAGGTGAAGCCAGGCATCCACAGCGCTGCTGGGGCCGTTGTGGAGATTAAGCAAGCTATTGCCCAGAGTCACAGAGTGGGACCCATGATTAGACTAGGCACCGAGGCGAGAATTATCAGATCCGGGGAAATTGAGCCCAAGACCCGCCGAGGCGGGAATCGAACCCTGGTCCCGGGCCAGACCTCTGCATCAGGGTCTGCCGCTCTAACCATTGAGCCACACTTCTCCAAATAAGGCGGTGGAGGATTAAAAGCTTGCATAGTGGAAACACGAATAAGGATGATCAGGTTAAAAAGTGCTATCAAAGAATGCAAGTTAGGCAGCAGGAGTTATGACAATATGGCCGATCCAGAATCAGGCAATGCATTGAAGTAGACAAATTAGTAAATCAGGCAGTTCTCTTAGATAAGATTAAAAAGGGCTTCTAAAAAATGTTCATTTGGCAGCAGGAATCATAACAATATGACCAATTCAGAATCAGGCAATGCAATGCAATAAAGAAATGGATGGCTGCCAAAGTGGTTCCCCTGAATGCATGCACTTGATTAAAGCCAGAAAAAAACTCCACGATGATGAGAGAAACAGACACAATGCTCAATTTTATACTCGGGAGCTGCCTGATACTGTATATGTTGACTACACCTCTAATGTCGGTGATTGCCCCTCACCTTTCATCAACTCCGCCTGACCTCAACTCACCATGAAGGCTAAATGTGGCACAAAGGGATGCCGCATTTCACCTACATTAGAAGGATCCCCGCTCATCAAATTTGGCTCAGATGCCCAGCTCATCGCCAAAACTTTGAAGAACGATGGCAAGCAGTACATAAGATATGACATGTATTTATTGAAGTTAGTCAGAATGAAAAAAGGCAGCTCCAAAATCGTGCCGTCCTCCTACTTTGTCCTGATTGACCGTTCCTGTGTCTAATCCGCACACTCCACTTCTCGAATGCTGAGATGTCACAAAGCAACAGGCAACCATTGGAAATGACATAATAGGTATGCACAGTGCAAGGAGAGAACTTACATATACGTTTTCATATTTGTTTCAACACTCTAGAACTCGCTTGCAGAATGCTGAGTTTTTAGCCATGAAGGTCTTTATTAGGAGTTGCTCTTAAATGCTGCAATGAGGCACAAATACTGTGCTCCCAATCCTGTTATTCAGAACTGTGCCTTATTGTAGTGTTCCTGTGAATTTTCCTGAGACATTGCTCCACTGATTGCCTTGAGGAATGTGCTCAGAGAAGAGGTTGGTAATGGATAATGGATAAAATGTCCATATTTTGAGTGCAGTAACATCTCATCCACATAGTTGTTCCCATTCTGTCTTCATCAAATTGGTAACACCAAATGATGCAGTAATGAACTTACCCAATGGTTGATTTTACCAAAGTGTACTTCTGTGAAGCTCCTATTGAGGGCCTAAGTATAGTGATCTAAGAAATTCCTTTTTAGGACAACAGTAAGTTTTCACAAAGGATGGAAAAAATCCAAACTACAATCAATTCTTAGATATTGTTGGCCTTGCTTTTTTTGGTGAAGAATTTACCTTTACTGCAGGCTGTGCCACTAGCATCTCCCCAAAGGCAGCTCCTCTTTTGGTCTCATGTGAGCGTGGCATCACAAAAAAATTTCAAACCATGTTGCTGATGATGGACCACCGCACATGGCGGTTAGACTTTCCTCACATCGGCCAACCCGTAGATTTAATTCCTGGTGCTCTTGCTCTTCACCCTGGGGGCGCCTCGGTGAAAGTTAAACAACCTTCTCGTTTTCAATCAATCAAGAGTTTGTAAAGTGTAATTACTCTCCCATGAGGGTCTCGAGGTGGTGGGCTCATTTGAAGAGCCAGGGTTTGAGGTCCTTCCTGAACTGGGGTAAAGTGCAAGATAGTCTGAGGTGGAGGGGTAGGGTTTTCCAGATCTTGTCAGCGAGGAGGGAGAAGGACTTTCCTTTAGTTCTGGGCTTTCAGATCAGTGGGATGGTGTCCAGGGTGAGGTGGGTGTGTGGAAGGAGAAAAGGCTGTTCAGGTATGCTGGTGCAGCATTATGGAGGGTCTTGTAAGCATGGGTGAGGAGTTTGAAGGTTATTCTTCTGTCTGCTGGGTGTCACTGGAGACTGGGGATGTGTTGTGTCATGTGGCTGTGCCAGTGGAGGTCAAGGACCAGTCTGGCTGCAATGTTCAGACATTCTGGAGCTTGCAGGGGTTTTCGGGGTAAGGTTGGCATAGCGTGCGTACCTGTAGTCAAGTCTGCTGCTGTTGAGCACGTGAGTTTCAGACTTTCTGGATTCAGTGGGGATCCATCTGAGGGTCGTTCATAGCAGGCGGAGGGTATTGAAACAGGCTGAGGATAATGAGTTGATCGTGTGGTCCATAGTGAGCAATGCATCTAGAATGTTGCCAAGGTTTTGTGCGTGGTCCGTCAGGGTGGGGGGAGTTCCTAGCAGAGCGACACCAGAGATCGTACTCAGCGGAGGGGGTGGATCCCAGGATGAGGACTTCTGTTCTGTCTGAGTTAAGTTTAAGAAAGCTGTTCTTCATCCAGGTGGCAACAGCTTTCATCCCTTCTTGGAAGTTGTGCCTGGTGACGTTGGGTTCATTGGTGAAGGAGAGGATCACCTGTGTGTCATTGGTGTAGGAAACGATGTTGAGTCCATGGTTCCTGACGATGGTTGTAAGGGGGGCCATGTAGATGTTGAAGAGGTTGGAGCTGAGAGAGGAGCCCCGGGAAACTCCATAGTTTGTCTCTGTCGGTTCCAAGAGATATGGCGGAAGTCTGACCCATTGTGTTCTGCCTGTGAGGAAGGATCGTATACAGTCGAGGGTCTTGTTGTGGATGCCGGCATCATGGAGTCTAGGGGTTTGGGTGTGGTGGGAGATGGTGTTGAATGCTGCCGATAGGTCCAGGAGGATTAGGGCTGTGGTTTTACCTTGATCGAGGTGGGAGCGGATGCCGTCAGTGGCAGCAAGGAGGGTGGTCTCGCTGCTGTGATTGCTTTGGAAACCAGATTGGGAAATGTCCAGGATGTTGTTTGTTTCGATGAAGTCAGCTGGTTGTTTGTTGACAGCTTTTTCTGTGACTTTAGCTTTGAAGGGGAGCAGGGAGATGGGCCTGAAGTTCTTACGGTCTGGCGGGTCCGCGGAGGGTTTTTTCAAGAATCGATGGATTTTGGCATGTTTCCAGTCATCAGGGAAGGAGGTCATCTTGAGGGGGCAGTTGATGGTTTGGCATGGCTCCGGTGTGATGATGGGGGCAGCTCTGTGGAAGATGCAGTGCTGGCAGGGTACGGTGGTGCTCCAGAGTGGGTGATTTTCATGTTCTTTAGGGTGTCAACCGTGGTGAGTGGGGTCTAACTGAGCAGGATCTGTCGGGGGTGTCATGTGACAAGGTTGCTTAGGCGGCGGGGAGGTCATGGTTGTCAAAGGTGTCATAGACCGTCTTGATCTTAGTGTAGAAGAAGATGCAGAGTCTGTTGCAGAGGTCTTGGGAGAGTGGGATATCTGTGGTTTTGCTATTGTGGTTGGTGAATTCCTTGATGATGGTGAAGAGTTATTTGCTGTTGTGTGCGTTGGTGTTGATTCTGTCTTGGAGGGCCTTCTTCATTGTATTTTTGATAAGGTGGTGGTGTACGGTGGTGACTGCTTTGAAAGGGGTGTGGGCTTCCGGGATTTTGTGGTTCCTCCATGTCTTTCTGCATCATCTGCAGGAGCATCTGGATTTTTGGAGGGCAGGTGTGAACTAGCTTGCTTTCTTGATGTGCTTGCCAGTGGCTTTCTTGAGGGGGGCAGGGTGTCGGCGCAGTTTGCGATCCATTTGAGAAGGTTGCATGCTGCGATATTGGGTTTAGAGTCTGACAATGGATTATGAGCTGCACCATTTTTCTTGCTGATGCAATTGGATGGGAATAGAGAACATCCTATTATTTCTGGATAGTGGGGCCAGAGGCTCATATGTGACGAAGCTTGGGCTCAGGAAAAGAATATTTCCTGACTTTCTAAGTAGATTCCAGAATGTTTTCAGACTGTGGATAAAACACCTCCGCTTTCTGGACCAATTAAGTAGATGATGGCTCCTTCAAAGTTGCTGTTTGGAAGACATCATGAGATCGCTTCTTTCAATCTTACTGCTTCTCTAAATCATAGTTTGATCTTAGAAGTTCTAGGCTTGGTTTATTACAACTGATACATAAACTGGGAACCCAGAACCATTTCCCTGTCTTTTTAGTTTTATACTACATCTTGTTATGTGATTGAAGATCATTGGACTCCTCCAGAAGGTTCCTAAAAACCCTGTGACAATCTAGTACTATCAGAAAATTGACTGGGCTATTCCTGTAGAAGCAGGGCCACTATTTCTTTTGGGAGAATTTACCCACTATTGCTATCGGAAAGGAAGTTCTGAAACAATATCTGGGGGTGGATTTAATAAATGGTCTCATGACTCAATCCACTTCTCCTGCCTCAATGTCTTTTGTCCCAAAGTCTAATGGACCCTGTATTGACTTCTGAGTTTTAAATAAGACTACGTTCAAGGCCAGGTATCCTTTACCCCAAATTAAGGATATTCTGGAATCAATCTGGAGCTCCTAGATTTTAACCTAGCTAGAGATTTGTGTGGCATATCAACTTTTGAAAATTAAGCAGGGGGAGGAATGAAAGACATCTTTTACAACCCCTGTTGGACAGTTCAAATTTTGTGTAATGTCCATTCGCACGAGTAATGACCCAGGGATTTTTTTGACATTTTATTAATCATGTCTTTGCTGCCATGCATGGCCAATTTGTTCTCTATCTCAATTGTTGTATAGCTTTTTAGGACCCTAGTGTGATTTCCCTGATTCATGCCCTTATATAGGTATAAATCACCATATCCTTATATAGGCATATAAATCACAACCATATTTAGACATATCTCATGCAATCCAAATACGGCATGGCTACTTCCACTAGTTCCAAAAATCCACAACGATTTCTTGGAAAACTCGGCTTCAGCAGCTAGGGAATTCCCCTTGCTTAAATACTGACTTGTCCAAGAACTCATGGAGCTGTCAAAGCACTGAGACTCTTTGATGACGTTATTATGTCCACCTTTACGTCCATTTTGGCACCTTCAAGGTAAAAATATGCCAACACTTGCCATAGCAAACACACAGTGGTTTGGAGCAGTTCGACTATCTACTTGCCCGAAGCAGCTCGCTACAGCAAGTGCAGAAGGAAGCTGACCCTCCAGCAGACGCACTGAGAGAGACGCTGTCTTTTCTCTTGCCGAGAAATCCAGCTCCAGTGTTTCCAAGCTACCCGTGCGGGTTGTTGGGAAATCGAGTCCGGAGACAGAGAGATACCAGACCTCCTTCATTCTAAACCAAGGTACGGAGCTGATTAGACCCTAAGGGAAATCTTGGATAAACTCTTTGCAAAAGAATACTAGATTTATGCTACACCTCACTTACTTCTTCCCTCATACTAGACTTAGGTTAGGTACATCGGGGTAGGCACATTTTAGAAGCACCAGTTAAGTACTTTTTAGCTATTGGTATTTATTTATGTATTTTATGGCTTAAGAAACCATACCATGCTTTTACAGTATTATTTTATAATAATCTTCTTGCTGTACGCATTATACTTTACAGCCAGTATTACGATTGTAGCAGTTCATTTCTTCTGCATGAGAAAGAAGACTGTTCAATAAATACTTTTATTGAAAATGCCCGTCTCTCTATTTCTCTGCACCTCTGGTGAAACAAAGCATGCTCGATTGACTGAGTAAAATATCTATCTATTGTTTCCACAACTCTGAAGATCAGTTTTATTTTGGGGAAACAAAGTGGTCATGTTTATGCGGTTGTCAGAAACTAATCCCTTCTTGTGAATTCGAGAAAGTTTCTAGTGACCTCTGAGCTAGCTGGCACTCACAATTAAGTCGAATATATTCGATAGAGACCTAGTCGACCTAAGTCCTACGTCACATCTATAGGATATATTATTCCAATGCACAGAGCCTATTGGCAATATAGGAACTACACTACACAATGACATCTTTGTTTTTAATAAGGCCCAGTTTCTTAATCAACAACCTGCCAGTCAGGTACTAAATAAACTTAGCCAAAATTGGTTATTTTGTTTATTGGAAAAATGTGAGTTTGACTGGTCTGAAGTAGAGTATCTACTAGTACCTGTGATAGAACCCGAGTACTAGACAAGGAGATGCTCCATCATAGTTTTCAGTGGGACACTTGAGCTAAGAAAGCTTTTTGTAAATAAAACTATTCTTTACTCAAGCCCCGATATTGAGACATCCGAATCCCACTAAGAAGTTCATTGTGTCAGCGGCATTACGGCTACTGGAAATGACACCCTTACCTCTGGCAGACCAAGACTGTAAATACGTGGTTTCTCAACCTTCCCACTGTCAGAGGTTTCTCAATAGGCATCTAGCTCAAGATCCAGGCATATTGTGAATGCTAACAACAGTTTACCTTTGTATAGAATTGAAGGCATGCCTCTTTGAGTAGTTTTTTCTTGGTCAAATGGCTAAACCTATGGACATAAAAAGACTTGTTTTTTTGCTCCTGTTTTAGGTGGTCTTATTTTGGTCAAATGGCTAAACTATGGACATAAGAAGACTTGCCTTTTGGCTCTTGTTGTTCTGAGCATTGATTTTATTGACAGTACATAGTGAGATAGATATCTTTTTTGTCTATACAAAGTCTGCTCACGGTAAGGCTATTTGAGAGAGTCAGTCTTTCTAGCAACACCAACCTGGCCCAAGACATTGGATATCTATTAGTCAGCTGATTGACTGATTAAAATGGAACATATTTTCATCACATTTGCTTACGGGCCTAATTAAGAAAAAAATTCCACAATTTGTTTTAAAAAGAGTGGCCAGTTCACAATCTGATTTTAATAGTACCTTTAGTAGTTCTACAAGAGTGCTACAAAATACTATTTGCCTACGTCAGTGTGAATTTCTACGTCTCTGCCTCACTTATGATTTATGTGTGGAGATCTCGACACAGAGTGCAAAAATGCTAAGGGAGAGTTATCTGTAAATTAAGTGGGAGTAAAACAACTTAGGAGTTGGAGCCAAACAAGGGGTTGAGAGAAAGGATTTTGCAGATAGCACTTGAAAGTCACTTCGTAAGTAGCATGAGAAAAAGACAAATCATGGAGAAATAATGCGGTGGAATAGGTAGTAGAATGTTGTTTGACACATGCAGCAAGCAACAACGTTTTGAAGGTATGTTTAATGATGTTGAACCTGGTGAAGACTTAGGGTAAACTTGTGGATGGATGCAGCGTTATATGTAGGACATTGGTAGAGTACTTGTTTCCAAGTGCATTTATTATAGTGATCATTGATTATTTTTGTTAATGGTGTTAACTGGAAAGTGTGCAACAGCTGGGAACTGAGATTATTCAGATGTTGGAGCAGTTGTCCTCAAGGAATGGAATGTTATAGTGTATAGTGGGCAATCATCCATTAGAGTTGGACACTGAATGTATGGAGATTATCTTAAAAGACATATGGCAGATCATTGTGATGTTGCACTGTATATTCCAATGACAAATTGACTAGTAGAAAGAGACAACTGCTTGGGAATGTAATCTATACAATTATCTTAAGGAGAACTGTTAACGTTGGCAACAAGAGGTACATAAGATGGTATGGGCATTGCAGACAATTGTGCTTAGAGCAAGTGGCATGGGTCATTTACTAGGATGCATGGGGGATATAATCACTCGGACGTTCCTACATTGCAAATGACTATGGGTGAGTTGATATTTAGAGGAATCAGAAGAAGTACAAGAAAATATATTAATAGGTGATGCAGTGTATGTCATAAAGGCCAAAGGACCAAACTGTGTGGATAGAGCAATCATAGTGTTACATGTTGTAAGAGATAAGGTTACTGGTTGAAGGGAGGGAGACCCTACTCAAGCAGGAAAAGGCAATCCTTGGCAGGATGATGCCCAAACAAACCCCAAATTAACCTGTGCTCAACCCTCCTGTAGCTTGACAGAGAGTAGTCAGGCTTAACTTAGAGGCACTGTGTAAAGTGTTTATGCAGCACTTCAAACAGTAATAAAGTGAAAACACATCATTAGAAAAATACCATTGAGGTTCTGTGATTTCGACTTCGCTTCGTAGTCAGCCGCCATTTTGTGACAGCCGCCATTTTGTGTTGCCTTCACTCAGGCAGCACGGTGAACACAGTGTTTTTGCTCTCTCAGCTGTTATGCGTCTCTCCTGTTAAAAAGTAACCCCTTGTCCTTGTTTATGAAACCGATGTCAGGGTCTGGGCGAGTTTGTTAATCCATGTCTAGACTGATTGATCCTTGTCTTAGTTGACTGTTTGGGTCCAACCATTCTTCCTCTACTTTATCTTATTTGATTGGCCTTCGCTATTCTTCTCTTGTATTCTCCTATTACACAACTATCCTTTGAGGCACGCAAATATGTCCTGCCACCTGCAAATTAGATTACATGCACTAGCATTGATTAACTTGAGGGGAGGAGAGAACATGGGGTCTGCAAGAAGGGCGTATTCAGATACCTGATAGCTTGCTTTCAAACTTTTCCTATTTGTCAGTCTTGTATGTTTTGGGAATAGACATTGTAATTATGTGTACTATAAAAGATTGTGCGCCACGGAATTAAGTGGCAGTCTCCTAAGAATCTACCTTCTGTACTTTTTGGATAACTGTCTTTAGCTGCAGCTAATAAACCTGATTTTCTACGCCTAACAGAGTGTCTCGTGTCTCTGTCTGACAAGGCAGTTGAACCCGGAGATTATAGGTGTGCCCTGCGCCGCTCGGCCCATAAGGCCCGGTTTTCCAACTGGCGCCCAACGCGGGGCGACTTCAGTGGTAGCGGTTCAGCCCGCAGGTCGTGCGGAGCCTCGCAAGAAAATTCTGGAGGATTCGCAAACCACGTCAAGCGACCCCTGTATGTGGAAAGTGGACCGAAAGTCTTTTGTAGCGCGGCTACTCCTTTCCAACGGCTGCAGACGACTGCTGCCCTGACTGCCTTATCCCTCTGGTGATGATTGGTATCGCGAGACGTTAGACGGACCCTGTTGGCATGAGAAAACACTTACTTAAGTATTCGTGGGTAGCGCCCACTCTTTTGTTTTGTTTTCGACTCATGCATTAGTCGAAGCCAAGGGGTAAGTACGTTTGTGCTGTGATCATTGCCTTAAACCCCTTGAAGTTTGTGAACAGTCCAGTTCGTTACGAAATGCCTGGGCTTAGTAAGTTTAAGAAATTTTGCTGTTTTAACTGTACTAGGGATTCCCAGCTAGAGGACTCTTGTCCAACTCCTCCGGTTGGAACTCCCACTTATGAGCTCTATTCGAAACATGGTCTTGGCCCCATTATTTTTAATGAAACATGGATTCGATATACGAAGAAAGATGGTGTTCTGCAGTGGCCACAAAATGGTATCTTTGAGCCTGATATATTAGATAACTTAGAAGCAATTTTGTTTAAGCGAAAAGCCCAGCCGGCAATGTTTGACTTTTTCCGCCTATGGCGTAAGGAGGCCAAACAGAAAGAAATTAAACAGGCAAAAAGAGATAAGAAAGCGCAGGATATGACGATTTTACAAGCTGCTCAACAGTTTAAGAATAATGAGACTGATCAGATGATTGAAGTCTCAGAATGACAGCATCGAATGACAATAGATAGATGTTATCCTGTGTTGTCTACTTCCCCACAGAATAAAGATCTTGATAAAGATCCTTTAATGTCTCATTTGTTGAGATTACCTCCACCTTATGTACTAGGTGCTAATGCACCCCCATTACAACCTGTTGTTCAGCAACCTGTTGTTCAACCAGTTGTTTTTCGGCTCTTCCACAATTGCCTCTTCCAGTATTTCCACCTCCTTTGCCACCTATTCCCGTTCCTGGGACTCCTATACCTCAGCCTCCATCCTCGGTTCCTCTTATAACTGTTAGCCCCCCTTCTACTCTGTCTAATGCCTTGTCTCCTGTTTTACTGTCAGATTCCCCTATAGCTCACAGACGCTTGGTCAACACTGTTTCTAGGCCTTTTTTCCCCCCTCTTTAGTTCTTTTAATTTAACCCCTGCTATGTCTCGAAGGCAATCCTGTAGTACTAGAATTAAAAGAGATGTACTGGTGGCCAGGGATGAGCGCCCACAGTTATGAATTTGGGATTAATTGCGATGTCTGTTACAGAGATCACAGCTTAGAATGCCACCAGATACCGGACTACAGTGTAGCCAGCCCAGTACAGACACCATTGTTAGACAGTATTAGATGTTCTACACGCAGACGTCCCTATGGACAAAAGCGATCCCACAACTAGTAGGGCTATTAGGACAAGATTCATTTGGATGTGGTCTCTGCACTCGGCTGACGCTCAAACTGTTATAAAAGATTCGCGAGTCTTTATCGGCACATACGCAATTGGCATGCAACATTCTGACCAGGGTCCTGCGTTTAGCTCCAAAGCTTACAAAGAGGCCATGGCCAAACTGGGCGTTGCATTGCAGTTCTCAAATCAATTTTATCCTGAGGGAAATTCGGTAGTGGAAAATAAAAACCGGGACATAAAGCAATCTATAACATCTAGGGTATTAGGCTCGGGTGACGGGTGATTTAAACATCTAATAAGTGTCAAACGTAGCCTTAATAACCAGCCAAGAAATTCTCTGGGTGGAGTCACTCCATATGAAATTCTTTTTGGTACTAGAATGATTGTCGAAGACCTCGATCGTCATACTTCAGTGGTAGAACAAAAACCCTTAAATATGAAATACCTTTTGGCTGTTTTGCAGGACTTAAATTAAACAAGAAGAAGTCTAGGCAACACAATACAAAAGCCAATGACCACTGAGGAAAAACCACTTGTCCCAGCAAGACCTGTCTGGATTACAAAGATTGGGGATCTAGTCAGGGAGAAAATAGCGGATAAGAAGGAATTTGGCCTACTTACAGAAACCCAGTATCTGTATTAGCAGTCCACAGATCAAGAACAATGTTACTGCCGCCCCTTGCTGGAAGAAAGGAGAATCGGTCTGTATCAATTGACCAGGTCAAACCACACCATGTGGCTGATAATAAGTGGTAGGCCCATTGGACTCCAAAGATGTAGCAGAAGACCAAACCGTGTTCATATCCAAGATGTTCAAACTGAAAGACTCATCACCTTTGAGGAATCTGCAGTGAGAAAAGAAGGACTATGCAACAAAGCCATGGAACTTGTGCCTCTTGAAACCCAAAAAACTGTTCATCTGGATGCAATACCGACAATTGACTGAACTGCCTCTGGCTATTTCATCAACTTTGATACGTTTTCTGAGGATCCCAGTGAGCCCGAAACAACGCCAGCAAATAAAACATTCAAGGAACAAGTAATTGAACTTGGTCACCAGCTTACAAATACATATCTGGTTTCACCCTGGGTTGAATTTTGGATTGTGTTAGGTGTACTTGATCTCCGACTATGGCTCATTCTCGTTTTAAGTTTGGGAAAGCTGATAGATGGAAAATATAGTAAAATGGACACAGCAAGTAAGAACATCAACTTGCTCCTGAAATCACACAAATCATCTCATCGTGAACAAAGTGACCTGTCATCAGTGTACTGATTATGATATTTATGGTCCGGTAGAGCTGTTGAAGATTTCACTCCAATTTAAGGTTTCCTTGAGTGATTTTGTTTCACCAAGCACATTTTCTGATGAAAGGTACTTTGAAACTGTTAATAACATGATGGCAGAATTAGAAATGTCAGCAAAATTTACAAAACATGAATACTTAGAAGGTTCATCAGATTAAGAACAAATGTATTGTTTCAATCATTTTGGTCACCATTTTTTGCACAAATCCGCAAATCCTAGAAATGTTTTTACTTATAATCAATGGGAACATTGTCCAACGCCACTAAAAGGTAGCTCGAAAACATTTCATGAAAAATTTCCATACTTCTCAGTCTTTAATGTCACAAATCCAGAAAGATTTAACTTTAAAAATATTAATAAGACAGCATTGAAAAGTATGTTGACTAATACTAAGCAAATTTATTCTGCGGCCTTTTATGCTGAATTTTCCACATTAGGTTTTGACTTTTGGAAAAACAACATTGAGACAAAAACTGTCTGGGGCTCAAAGGACTGGCAGGTACAAGGTTTAGAAGCCTTATTTAGAGCTTGCATAATCCCAGAACAAATAATGTTTTTAAATGAAACTGTTCAACATACATCTTGTCTTGGCCAGGCTAACATAAAAGATTTAAACAAACTGTCCATACCTAAGCCCACAGTAATACCACTACAGATGAGGAGATAGACGTAAACTACATTTATTAAGCAGAACAGAACTAATCCTGATTGGAAAACATGGTTAATCTGGCCCACAGACACAAATAACTGTCAAGATAGATTCCTGAACAAAACACAAGGGTTCAAAATGAACAGTGCAGACCCAAGATATTCCCAGAGACAACATCCAGGCATAGTAACAACTTACAGTGTAAGAAAACTATGCCTTGAGGGGCTACAAAAGTCCACACTCCCAGAAATAAAACAACACTTAACTTTACCTAAAGATGGCATTGATTTGAGAGACTTCTTACAAGGGCCTCGTAAACCACATCATAAACGTTTCATATACGCCGGTATATAGGCTGCTTATAATGAAGAATGGAAAGTCACGCAAATGGAAACTTCAGAACGAATACGAGAAATTGATCGTATTAAAAACACTCTCTGTAGTTGACAATGGGTTAACTGTCATCCAGAATTTTTCTATGGATAGCATTGTATCCTCTACCATAGACATATTGGAACAGGACTTGCTAATGTTACAACATGGCCAGTCTCAATTGCGTTCTATAATGCTGCTAGGCTGGACATTACAAAACTTCGTTCAGGCTATGTGCCTTTGTGTCTAATCAACACCATATCATTGTTTACTGGATTTAACCATAAAGATAAAAAAATCTGTTTGGCACAGAGGGGAGCAGACTATACGGTGCTGAGCATAGAAAAACTGGAGAGATTACCATTAACCGTTTCTGAGAAACCAGCCGTTGAATGGATAATACATGGCACCATCACGATACCAGTTACGATTTTACAGTTACAGTATTGCTTAAAACACATGCCAGCAGGCCTGTATGAAAGGTTCAGTAAAGAGTACATAAAGTCGACCTGGGATTTACCATACACACACAAATGTTGGAGTGGTGGAAAGGAGGTGTTTCCGGGTGGTAAAATTGCAACAGCGCACTAACTTATCATGCCACCTACAGGGTTCCCCGGCAGCAGTGATAGATCCAACTTTTAGGCATCTTTCCAATGGGGGCTACATAATGCTGAATGATCACAGCTGTTGTAGAATGATGCCAGGAATAGCCTATCTCGTTAGTGTGTCAGCCAGGGTCACTTGTTGTACGCAAGTATTAAAACTAAGACAGACGGGGAGTCGCCGGTATGGCCTTCACTGAACATCTCTTCTATACGAATTGATACTTTAAGCAGAATGAAAGCCATTCTTTTACAAAAAACTGTGTCACTGACCTCGTCCAGAGAGACGTATGATCTGCAAGTCGCAAGGTCCTCTGCAGAGATACATGCCCTATTATCAACAAACTGCCCAGTACATTACGCAGAAATGTAAGGTCGTATCTTAAACATGTCTGATACCAGTGGTATTGTACATGTATTTAAGGCGATTTATTCGGGACTCTTCGCACCCTTTGAAGCAGTCCTAGGCATTTTTCCAAACTTCGTGCACTCTGTGTTTGGCGGCCTGCCTCTCATTTTGGGACTCGTAGCTGGGATACTATTTTTATTCCTTCTGCTCCATTATGGCAAGTCCAGTTACCAGCGATACCCAGAATACAATGGAGAACGCTCTTCTGGCAATGCAGTATCGTAAACGCATAACACACATTCTTGGCTTGGCTCGTTTGAGAGATCTAAATACCACATGGTTCCTATCGCCTAGACCAATCTGGCAAGATTTTATCTTACCTGTTCTACGATGCCTGTTTTGTGGAGAGGAATGCATGTTGAATATCTGTCTAACACTTCCATCAGCACTGCCAACGGATGTTGACGCTTTGCTTGGTTCGGCAACGGCTCATGCATTGTGTTGCCCCTAACGGCTACCAATCCTTATGACGGTATTTATTGAGGTCTCACCGGCAACTCTAGCTGAGGGTGAGATACATGGACCAACAGGCACACAGGTACCATCTACTGCGAACATTGCTAATGATACTGACGCTGACGGTGATGCTTCTCATCTGTGTACAATTGATCTACTTAATGAAGTGGTTCAACTTTCACCTACTGTGGTAGACGATTTCATTGCCAGCCTAGACGATTTAATGTTTTCTCCTGACACCGAGAATAACTTTTGAAAATTAGCACACAGGGTTCTATGAGCTCTGATTCGACCTTCACTTTTCAAAACAAAAACTTCTAGCTTTGGAACTCTATTTTTCTACGATTTGATTTGACTTTTTCCAAAATAGATTTTTTTTCTTTTTTCCACAAAGTAATCTGCTTAAAGTAGAACTATTCTTAGAGGACATGAATTCTTTGAATACTTCCTAGAAACAATATTGACCTTATTTACAAACCAAAACAGTTTATATATTCTGCCATGGGATGGTCTTGACTTTTTCTTCTGTACCTAAGAGCCATTTCATAAATGTAAATTTCGTTATTCATTCAGTTAGCATTGCCAATATTACACTATATGCTTACGATGAGATAATTGCTTTTAAATGCGTACTGTACAAATGCTAATTTTTATGTGTGCATAACCATTTTTAAATGCATTTTATGTATTTTTGGGTGGGATTGTAAACACATGCTTTAGGTATGTTTTAGTGCTTAGGATTTAGTAATATCAAACATAAAAAAGTGGAGTGGGTGTTGTATAGCATTTTAGGACCCTAGTGTAATTTTCCCGATTCATGCCCTTATATAGGTATAAATCACCATATGCTTATATAGGCATAGAAATCACAACCATATTTAGACATAGCTCATGCAGTCCAAATACGGCATGGCTACTTCCACTAGTTCCGAAAATCCACACCGATTTCTTGGAAAACTCGGCTTCAGCAGCTAGGGACTTCCCCTTGCTTGAATACTGACTTGTCCAAGAACTCATGGAGTTTTCAAAGAACTGAGACTCTTTGATGGCGGTATTATGTCCACCTTTATGTCCGTTTCGGCACCTTCAAGGTAAAAATATGCCCACACTTGCCAAAGCAAACACACGGAGGTTTGGAGCAGTTCGACTATCTACTTGCCCGACACAGCTCGCTACAGCGAGTGCAGAAGGAAGCTGACCCTCTAGCAGACGCACTGAGAGAGACGCTATCTTTTCTCTTGCCGAGAAATCCAGCTCCAGTGTTTCCAAGCTACCCGTGCGGGTTGTTGGGAAATCGAGTCCGGAGACAGAGATACCAGACCTCCTTCATTCTAAACCAAGGTACGGAGCTGATTAGACCCTAAGAGAAATCTTGGATAAACTCTTGGCAAAAGAATACTAGATTTATGCTACACCTCACTTACTTCTTCCCTCATCCTTGACTTAGGTTAGGTACATCGGGATAGGCGCATTTTAGAAGCACCAGTTAAGTACTTTTTAGCTATTGGTATTTATTTATGTATTTTATGGCTTAAGAAACCATACCATGCTTTTACAGTATTATTTTATAATAATCTTCTTGCTGAACGCATTATACTTTACAGCCAGTATTACGATTGTAGCAGTTCATTTCTTCTGCATGAGAAAGAAGACTGTTCAATAAATACTTTTATTGAAAATGCCCGTCTCTCTATTTCTCCGCACCTCTGGTAAAACAAAGCATGCTCGATTGACTGAGTAAAATATCTATCTATTGTTTCCACGACTCTGAAGACCAGTTTTATCTTGGGGAAACAAAGTTGTCATGTTTATGCGGTTATCAGAAACTAATCCCTTCTTGTGAATTCGAGAAAGTTTCTAGTGACCTCTGAGCTAGCTGGCACTCACAATTAAGTCGAATATATTCGATAGAGACCTCGTCGACCTAAGTCCTACGTCACATCTATAGGATATATTATTCCAATGCGCAGAGCCAATTGGGAATATAGGAAGTACACTACACAATGACATCTTTGTTTTTAATAAGGACCCGGTTCTTAATCACCAACCTGTCAGTCAGGTACTAAATAGACTTTGCCAAATTTGGTTATTTTGTTTATTGGAAAAATGTGAGTTTGACTGGTCAGAAGTAGAGTATCTACTAGTACCTGTGATAGAACCCGAGTACTAGACAAGGAGATGCTCCATCATAGTTTTCAGTGGGACACTTGAGCTAAGAAAGCTTTTTGTAAATAAAACAATTCTTTACTCAAGCCCCGATATTGAGACATCCGAATCCCACTAAGAAGTTCACTGTGTCAGCGGCATTATGGCTACTAGAAATGACACCCTTACCTCTGGCAGACCAAGACTGTAAATACGTGCTTTCTCAACCTTCCCACTGTCAGAGGCTTCTCAATAGACATCCAGCTCAAGATCCAGGCATATTGTGAATGCTAACAACAGTTTACCTTTGTATAGAATTAAAGGCATGCCTCTTTGAGTAGTTTTTTCTTGGTCAAATGGCTAAACCTATGGACATAAAAAGACTTGTTTTTTTGCTCCTGTTTTAGGTAGTCCTATTTTGGTCAAATGGCTAAACTATGGAAATAAGAAGACTTGCCTTATGTCTCCTGTTGTTCTGAGCATTGATTTTATTGACAGTACATAGTGAGATAGATATCTTTTTTGTCTATACAAAGTCTGCTCATGGTGAGGCTCTTTGAGAGAGTCAGTCTTTCTAGAAACACCAACCTGACCCAAGACATTGGATATCTATTAGTCAGCTGATTGACTGATTAAAATGGAACATATTTTCATCACATTTGCTTACGGGCCTAATTAAGAAAAAAAATCCACAATTTCTTTTAAAAAGAGTGGCCAGTTCACAATCTGATTTTAATAGTACCTTTAGTAGTACTACAATAGTGCTACAAAATGCTATTTGCTTACCTCGGTGTGAATTTCTACATCTCTGCCTCACTTATGTTTTATGTGCGGAGATCTCTACACAGAGTGCAAAAATGCTAAAAGAGAGTTATCTGTAAATTAAGTTGGAGTAAAACAACTTAGGAGTTGGAGTCAAACAAGGGGTTGAGAGAAAGGATTTTGCAGATAGCACTTGAAAGTCACTTCGTAAGTAGCATGAGAAAAAGACAAATCATGGAGAAATAATGCGGTGGAATAGGTAGTAGAATGTTGTTTGACATATGCAGCAAGCAACAACGTTTTGAAGGTATGTTTAATGATGTTGAACCTGGTGAAGACTTAGGGTAAACTTGTGGATGGATGCAGCGTTATATGTAGGACATTGGTGGAGTACTTGTTTCCAAGTGCATTTATTATAGTGATCATTGATTATTTTTTTTAATGGTGTTAACTGGAAAGTGTGCAACAGCTGGGAACTGAGATTATTCAGATGTTGGAGCAGTTGTCCTCAAGGAATGGAATGCTATAGTGTATAGTGGGCAATCATCCATTAGATTTGGACGCTGAATGTATGGAGATTATCTTGTGGCAGATCATTGTGATGTTGCACTGTATATTCAAATGACAAATTGACTAGTAGAAAGAGACAACTGCTTGGGAATGTAATCTATACAATTATCTTAAGGAGAACTGTTAACGTTGGCAACAAGAGGTACAGAAGATGGTATGGGCATTGCAGACAATTGTGCTTAGTGCAAGTGGCATGGGTCATTTACTAGGATGCATGGGGGATATAATCACTCGGACGTTCCTACATTGCAAATAATTATGGGTGAGTTGATATTTAGAGGAATCAGATGAAGTACAAGAAAAGATATTAATAGGTGATGCAGTGTATGCCTCAAAGGCCAAAGGCCCAAAGTGTGTGGATAGAGCAATCATAGTTTTACATGTTGTAAGAGATAAGGTTACTGGTTGAAGGGAGGGAGACCCTATTCAAGCAGGAAAAGGCAATCCTTGGCAGGATGATGCCCAAACAAACCCCAAATTAACCTGTGCTCAACCCCCCTGTAGCTTGGCAGAGAGTAGTCAGGCTTAACTTAGAGGCACTGTGTAAAGTGTTTATGCAGCACTTCAAACAGTAATAAAGTGAAAACACAACATTAGAAAAATACCATTGAGGTTCTGTGATTTTCGACTTCGCTTCGTAGTCAGCCGCCATTTTGTGACAGCCGCCATTTTGTGTTGCCTTCACTCAGGCAGCACGGTGAACACAGTGTTTTTGCTCTCTCAGCTGTTATGCGTCTCTCCTGTTAAAAAGTAACCCCTTGTCCTTGTTTATGAAACCGATGTCAGGGTCTGGGCGAGTTTGTTAATCCATGTCTAGACTGATTGATCCTTGTCTTAGTTGACTGTTTGGGTCCCACCATTCTTCCTTTACTTTATCTTATTTGATTGGCCTTCGCTATTCTTCTCTTGTATTCTCCTATTACACAACTATCCTTTGAGGCACGCAAAAACGTTCTGCCACCTGCAAATTGGATTACATGCACTAGCATTGATTAACTTGAGGGGAGGAGAGAACACGGGGTTAGCAAGAAGGGCGTATTCAAGATACCTGATAGCTTGTTTTCAAACTTTTCCTATTTGTCAGTCTTGTATGTTTTGGGAGTAGACATTGTAATTATGTGTACTATAAAAGATTGTGGCAGACTCCTAAGAATATACCTTCTGTACTTCTTGGATAACTGTGCTTAGCTGCAGCTAATAAACCTGATTTTCTACGCCTAACAGAGTGTCTCGTGTCTCTGTCTGACAAGGCAGGTGAACTCGGAGATTATATGCGTGCCCTGCGCCACTCGGCCCATAAGGCCCGGTTCTCCAACTGGCGCCCAACGCGGGGCGACTTCAGTGGTAGCGGTTCAGCCCGCAGGTCGTGAGGAGCCTCGCAAGAAAATTCTGGAGGATTCGCGAACCACGGCAAGCGACCCCTGTATGTCGAAAGTGGACCGAAAGTCTTTTGTAGCGCGGCTACTCCTTTCCGATGGCTGCAGATGACTGCTGCCCGACTGTCGCCCTGCCTTGGCCCTCTGGTGATGATTGGTATCGTGAGACGTTAGACGGACACCTGTTGGTGTGAGAAAACACTTAGTTAAGTATTCGTGGGTAGCGCCCACTCTTTTGTTTTGTTTTTGTTATTCGACTCATGCATTAGTCGAAGCCAAGGGGTAAGTACGTTTGTGCTGTGATCATTGCCTTAAACCCCTTGAAGTTTGTGAACAGTCCAGTTCGTTACGAAATACCTGGGCTTAGTAAGTTTAAGAATTTTTGCTGTTTTAACTGTACTAGGGATTCCCAGCTAGAGGACTCTTGTCCAATTCCTCCGGTTGGAACTCCCACTTATGAGCTCTATTTGAAACATGGTCTTGGCCCCATTATTTTTAATGAAACATGGATTCGAAAACAGATAAGAAAGCTCAGGATATGACGATTTTACTAGCTGCTCAACAGTTTAAGAATAATGAGACTGATCAGATGATTGAAGTCTCAGAAAGACAGCATCAAATGGCAATAGATAGATGTTATCCTGTGTTGTCTACTACCCCACAGAATAAAGATCTTGATGAAGATCCTTTAATGTCTCATTTGTTGAGATTACCTCCACCTTATGTACTAGGTGCTAATGCACCTCCATTACAACCTGTTGTTCAGCAACCTGTTGTTCAACCAGTTGTTTTGGCTCTTCCACAATTGCCTCTTCCAGTATTTCCGCCTCCTTTGCCACCGATTCCCGTTCCTGGGACTCCTATACCTCAGCCTCCATCCTTGGTTCCTCTTATAACTGTTAGCCCCCCTTCTACTCTGCCTAATTCCTTGTCTCCTGTTTTACTGTCAGATTCCCCTGTAGCTCGTAGACGCTTGGTCGACACTGTGTCTGGCCTTTTTTCCACCCTCTTTAGTTCTTTTAATTTAACCCCTGCTATGTCTCGAAGGTAATCCCGTAGTCAATTCCCAGGGCCCGATGAGCGCAGTGTGTTGGATAATCTTGCCTGCAAATGGATTATGAGTGAAGCACAGTATGGTGTGCAGGATATTATGAGCACCTTTCACCAATGGGATGCGCCCAGACAGAGATATGCTTTTAATGTTATGTGTGACACTCTTGTTAAAGGTTGGGAGGATATGGTATTGGGTTTAGCTCCTCAGGGTCTGCTGGATGTACAGGCTACATTTGATAAGGGACTTATTGTGGGTTCTGAGGTTGAGAAGGCCGTAAAGACACTTGTTACTTTTCGGTCTTTATTTTCTTCCCAAACTTCTTTTGAACATGATCCTGAAGCTAGTCAAAAAGTGAAACATTATCCTATGAGAGAAGTTCCTCCAATATGGAGAGATGCAGTTCCACAAGCAGGTGCTAATCCGTCTGTCCCTGCTCATTTCCAGCGTATATGGGTACATGTCCCCTGGAAACGATCTGAAGTCTTGGCGCTTAAACAGTCACTACCGGACCCTCGTAAGAATCCTGCTGGGTATTATAAAGAGCTGTCCCAGACTGTTAATGCGTACGTTATGAATTTGGCCGATATTGATTTGTTGATGGGAAATGTAGTCCCTCAAGCATTATGGGCTCGGATTCGTAGGGAAGACCACGATCAAGCTTTGAGTGGTAATTGGGCTGCTTTAATGGCCGCAGATGCAGCACAAGTAGGTGGTGCTAAACCCGATGATTTGATCACTGAATTGCCTGGTAGAATAATTACTCTAATGAAAACGATGATGCCTGCTCTACGTGTTAATTGGAATAAGTTAGCTGCGTGTAAACAGAAGAAAGATGAGAGTGTCTCCGATTTCTTTACTCGTTTCGAGGAAACGTTCATATACCACAGTGGTCAAGATATGAGTACTGAGGGTGGACAACAATTATTTGTAGATACATTTGTATTTAATTTACTTCAAGAATTATCGCATAAATTAAAAGACTCCGAGAGTTCGTGGGCCATTTCTTCACTGCCCAGATATTAGCCACTGCTCAGTACTACGAGAATAGGGATAAGGAAGAAAAGGATAAAGTGGAGAAAAAGACTAAAGAGTTAAAAACAAAGGTTCTTTTGCAACAAGCCTATCCCCCTCGTTCTGCTCAGCATCAGTTGCAAAGCCTCAACAGTTTCAGAGATTGTTACAGAAACCTGCACCTTTTGTTCCGCGACCTTCGCTGGGTCCTAATCAATGTGCTTATTGTAAAGAGGAAGGTCATTTCAAGAATAATTGTCCGGTTTTATTGCAGCGTAATGGTGGACTATCAGGGCCACGAGGCCGTGGTGGTTTTCAGTCAACACCTAGGGGTAGAGGGCGAGGTGCGTTGTCTCAAGAACAGCGTTCCTTTCCCCCCTCAGAATACTATGAATTATTTTGATCAACAGAATTCTCAGTCTGCTCAATATTACAATGACGATTATTGTACAGAAAGTGAAAATGCTGATTTTCATACTATCTAGGACAGCCATGGACAAAGCAAGGGGGTGGTATCAGTTCCAGTGGATCAGAATGGGCCTTATGTTAACGTTGTTGCATTGGGTGTTTCAGAGCCATTTCTTTTGGATACTGGTGCAATGAGAAGTTCTATCATTAACTCCAAACTCCCTGGGGCACCTTAGTCTGGCTTAACAAATGTTTCTGTAGGATTCTCTGGCGCCCCAGTTCGCAACCCGGTCTCTTGTCCTTTGCCCATCTCTATTGGTCCTTATGATTTGGAAGCCCCGTTCATTTTAACGACTGGTTGCGGTGAGAATTTGTTGGGTCTGGATTTATTGAAACGTCTACATGCAACGTTGTATTGTTCCCCCTCTAGTGTACATCTTACTTTGGGTGATAAATTGGTTTCTCCTATGTATTTGTCTAAGGATCCACTGCCACCTGAATTGCGTTCACTTCCTGCTACGCTGTGGGCCACGGGTCCGAATGACGTTGGTTTGCTCAAAATTCCACCTTACGTGATTACTGTCAAGCCTGATGTTCAATTGCCACGTATTCCTCAGTATAAGATTTCTAACGATGGCGAAAGAGCTCTGTTGGCTATTGTTTATGATTTGGTTCAGAAGGGTATTGTTGAAGAAACGAGAGGAAATGTTTGCAACAGTCCTGTTCTGCCTGTTCTTAAACGTACTGATCCTTCTAAGCCTCCTGTATACCGTTTGTGATTGATCTTCGAGAGGTCAACAAAATTGTTGTCCCTCAGTTTCCTGTTGTCCCGGATATTACTGCTTTGCTCACAATGATACCTGCTTTGGCTATTTGGTTCTCGGTTATTGATCTCAAGAATGCTTTCTTTAGCATTCCTATTGCCGAGGAAAGTAGGTATCTCTTTGGTTTCTCTCTCGGAGGCCGAAGTTTTCGATTCCAACGTGCACCTCAAGGCTATTGTGAGAGTCCCTCCATTTATTGCCAAGCTTTAAAGTCCCAGCTTGATGCTTTTTCTTTGCCTTCAGGTGCTACTCTTATTCAGTATGTAGATGACTTGCTAGTGGCTGCTGATTCAGAGGAGGTTTGTAAAAATGCAACTGTTTTGCATGTGCGTCATTTGTCTGATTTACATCATAAGGTGTCACCTTCTAAGTTACAATATTGCCGCCAAGAGGTTACCTATTTAGGTCATCTCTTGTCGATGGAGGGAAGGCGATTGACCCGAGAACGTATTCATGCAATTTCATGAATGTCTGTACCATCCACACAAAAAGAGGTGCGTGCCTTTTTGGACATTACCTCTTATTGTAGACAGTGGATTCTGAATTTTTCTTTGTTGGCCAAACCTTTGTTGGCACTTACTCTGAAGGACACACCCCAACCTCTTCCTTGGACTGACGAATGTCAGACGAGTTTTTGTGATTTACGGACTGCTTTGTGTTCTGCTACTGTGTTGGGTACTCCAGATTTTAGTAAACCTTTCACACTCTACGTCCATGAAAGAGAAGGTTGTGCATTGTCAGTTTTAACGCAACAATTTGGAGACAAAGAAAGGCCGTGTGCCTATTTTTCGGCTACATTGGATCCAGTAGCCAAGACATTACCTAGTTGTCTCAGAGCAACAGCAGCAGCAGCGATCTCCATTCGTTAATCTGCTGGATTGGTATTAGATCACACTCTTGTTGTTATGGTACCACATGCAGTGAATACTCTTTTGAACAGAACGAAAATGCAACATCTCACGAATGCTCGCTTGTCTGGGTATGAGTTGACGCTTTTAGCTAGTCACATACATATCAAGCGATGTAACGTTTTAAATCCAGCAACATTGTTACCTATTCCAGAAGAGAAAGATACACAAGAACAGCATGATTGCTTTCTTCGTACAGAGGAGTAAACTAAAGGCAGAATAGATTTAAAAGATACACCACTCGTGGACCCGGATGGGATCCTATGGGTAGATGGGTCGTGTTTCAAGCTTCCTAATGGTTTTAAGACTGCAGCCTATGCTGTTACCAATTTGCATACAGTAGTAGAAACTGCACGTATTACACATAATTCGGCACAAGCAGCTGAGTTGATGGCACTAACAAGAGCGTGTGTGTTGGCCAAAGAAAGAGAGTGACTGTTTACACCGATAGCCAATACACTTTTGGCGTGGCTCATAGCTTCGGTCGTTTGTGGAAGGAAAGAGGATTCTTTACTTCCCATGGGACTAAAATACAGCATGGTCAGTTGGTAACTGACCTTCTTGAATCACTTGCCTTGCCTTTTCAAATAGCAACTGTGAAGTGCAGTGCACATAAAAGGATCACTGATGATGTGGGTCGTGGGAATGCTTTTGCAGATGAGGTGGCAAAAGAAACAGCAAAAGATGTTAAGAGTCATATGTACGTTGCAGGTCCTGCAAGATGGGTTGGAGAAGTAGGTATGACTGAGGACACAGTGGAAAGTGTGAAAATGATTCAAGAAGAAGCAACGGAAAAGGAATTGAGTAAGTGGAGAGAGAGTACGGGAATGTTGGACGCGACAGGGTGTTGGACGGAATTGTCAGAACACCAACGTTGGCTGTTACCAGATGCCTATGTACTGCCTGTAGTTACTATGGCTCATTGTCCAGCTCATATCAGTGCGAAAGGAATATGTAAGCTTCTGGCTCCAGTATGGCAGAATGAAGGTATTCCCAAATGTGCGGAAAATGTGGTAATGCATTGTATTGTTTGTTTGATGCATAATCCAGGAAAGGGAACCCCAACTCCGGTAGGTCATTTTGCTCCCCCTACGTATCCTTTTGAGGTATTACAAATAGATTACATTCATTTGGAATATTCCAATAACCTCAAGTATGTTCTGGTGGTGGTCTGTGCCTTTTCCAGAAGGATAGAGGCCTACCCCCTAAAGGATAATACTGCTTTGTCCACTGCTAAAGTCCTCCTGAAGGAATTCTTCCCGAGGTTTGGTCTGCCACGCATTGTCTGGAGTGACAATGGAAGTGAATTTGTGGGTCAAATTATTCAGAAGGTGTGTGCGGGTCTTGCTACCCTCAGTCAGCGGGTTTGGTAGAGTGCTATAATGGCACTCTCAAGCTCAAATTAGCAAATATTCAGGCCAGCACGGGCCTTGCTTGGCCCGATGCCTTACATTTGGCACTTCTCTCTACGAGAACAACTGTACATTCTCGTTTAGGACTTAGTCCCTATGAGGTCGTTTTTGGACACCCAGCCAATGTTTGGGGAGTCCCTCGACCTAAAAAGTATTCTGATATTCCATATCCATTGTTGATTGATTACCTGCATGACCTCACCACTAAATTACGTGTTATTCATCAACAGGTTCAAAACGCTTTGCCGGAGGCTTCCTCAGATCCAGGTCATTCCATTCAACCTGGCGATTTCGTCTGTCTAAAGAATTTCCAGAGGAAAAGGAATCTGGAACCTCGTTGGGGACCGCCACAACAAGTGCTTCTCGTCACCCGTACAGCAGTGAAAGTCGTCGGAAAGAAAAACTGGGTCCACGGTGTGCACTGTAAGAGGGTACCCTTGCCTTTACCTTGTGACCAGTGGGTCCAAGAAGGCGTAGGTGACAGTGAGAGTGAAAAAGTACCCCGATTTGTACCTTTCAGTAGTCTGCGCCTGGACTGGCCAAGTTCTGAGAAAGAAGATGACGACGTGTTGCAAGAAGCTGTACCACCACATTTGAGACTGGACACAACAAACCCAGAGACTTTGTTTCGAGACCAAACGATACCTGGCAAGACACGGTACAACCTAAGACCTAGGTTGACCAAAGACAATTTAACTCTTTTTCTGGTTACTCTTTTTGAAATTCAAGAAAAGGAGGAGCTTTAGAGGGAAAAGCCAGTCAATAGGTCGCCCTCCACTCAGTATGCAGCAAAAACACAAAGACCTAGACTGTGGAAGCACATGTACAAAATTCAACCTTCTTTTTGAAATATTTCGTTTGTTGCTTATTCCTTAGCAAACATAACTCCCCTTGTTACATCGTTAATTGGGGTAGCCAAAATATCTGGGGTTTGTGCTTAATTCAAACAATTGCCTGATTCTCATATAGTAGTAAAATACAGTTGCGAGACCAATCATACCACAGAACCAAAATAGTGTCAATCAACACCTTAAAACTCTCATGACACAACACAGACACACTACTTTTATTCAATTTCTTGTGTTGTGTATGGAATATTATTCCATACACAACACAAGAAATTGAATAAAAGTAGTGTGTCTGTGTTGTGTCATGAGAGTTTTAAGGTGTTGATTGACACTATTTTGGTTCTTTTCTCTGTTCACTGCACTTTGTTTTGCACAAATCTTTGTGCAATTGGACACTATTTTCTGTTCTAGCTTGATGGGACCGATGATGACAACAGGGCAGTCCTGACGAGTACCAGTCAGGTCCCCGCTTGGTGGTGCGCCCGTGAGGTGCCATCTCGCTTTCACCCACTTTTTTCGGTTTATCACTATATTATTTTTTGACACGAGAGTAAGTGTGGTATGATTGGTCTCGCAACTGTATTTTACTACTATATGAGAATCAGGCAATTGTTTGAATTAAGCACAAACCCCAGATATTTTGGCTACCCCAATTAACGATGTAACAAGGGGAGTTATGTTTGCTAAGGAATAAGCAACAAACGAAATATTTCAAAAAGAAGGTTGAATTTTGTACATGTGCTTCCACAGTCTAGGTCTTTGTGTTTTTGCTACTCTTTTTGAAAGACATTTTCTTTTCACTATCCATCAAGTGGCAGGGTTACGGTAGGAGTCTTAGGCTGTGACCTGAGTAGTGACATAGGTCTGCAGGACTTGCAGTGTCATAGGACGGCTAATAACCACAACTAAGTGATCTAGGAAGATTACCGTGAGCAACGCTTTAGAGAATGGATAATAAAGTGGAAGGGAATGATAAGAAAGTTGCAATGAAAATTAAATATAAAAAAATATTGTTTAGTCGATGTAGCGTAGCATTGTGTATTTTAGTATGTTTATGTATGTTATTAGCTTGTGTGGGTTGAATTGTCCACACCGTGCAGCAAGCACATGCTCCAACTTCTGTTTCTTTGCCTTCTCTTACTACTATTTCTCTGCATCAGTTCTATACCCTTAGGGTTGCTTTTCCCGGCTTGGCCTGCCTCTTCGGTACTGCACTTGATCTACCAGTGCCGGGACGCCCCTTTGCTGGGGCAGTTGTCGCGCTTACACAAACTTTTAACATAACTTTTTTAACATAACACTCCCAAATCATGAGCAAATTAGGAGAACAGAATTCTTCAACAATTCATTCATCCAGTTGTTGCATCAGCATCAACTAGTAGTTAATACTACTGACTGTTGGGTTTGTGGGCTTATGCCCCATAACGCTGAGAAAGGGATGCCATATTTAGTCCTCCCATTTTCTTATGAAGGTTCCGCTTCGGCTTATTTGGCTATGTTTTCCAATGCATATCAGAATCAACTTCGATATCCTCCTGGTGATATATATACTGGTGGATCAGATTATAGTCATAGTCCTTTGATAAAGGGAATAGTGACTATGGCTAAAATTGCCGATATTGGTAAAATTCCAGTTGATGAGAAACGAGCATATGATGGTTGGAATGTGACTCGTTACATTACGAGCCTCACTGATAAGGCTAGACAAAGAAGATCTTTACCAATTTGGACCATACCCCATAAAGGTAATTTATGTCTGCAAATAAAAGGTCAGAATAATAAGAATAAACAGGAAAAGAGTGTTTGTTCTCATACATACATCTATTCACCCTTGATTTCTTCACCGCTGGTACCATCTCAAGGTACATATTTTGTTTGCCATGATAGAGCCTCTACATGGCTTCCCGCCTATTTTTCAGGAACATGTTATGTGGCTTTTCTTCTTCCCCCAACATTCACTGCTCCTTCAGGTCATCATAGAAAAAGATATGGCAGAGGGGTTATTGATTCTAAAGACACAGCTGGACAAGAGGGAGAAGACTTTATCAAAGGGTTGCTTCCCTTCTGGGGCCCAATGGCCAATAGGAGAAACATTAGACAGCTAGTTCGTGTCGTTGAGGCTACGATAAATGTGACTTCCGGAGCCTTGAGTAATTTAACAGCTGAACTTCAGGCAGATCGTCTTATGACTTTGCAAAACCGAATGGTTTTAGACATTGTCCTTGCAGATAGAGGAGGAGTCTGTACAGAGTCAGAGTCAAAAATACTTTATTCGATTATTTTAAAATCATAAAAGTATACTACACATACAAATACACAGGTATACAACAAATATACACAAATCATCAATTCAATTCATTATAAAACAATTCAAATCATTAATAAGCAATTGCTGGGAGGTAATGATTTAGAAATGAATAAAACAGGTTAGTAAAACAATTAAAAAACATTTAAAAAACAAATGTTCCAAAAATCTGTCATATCTAAGAAAGTTATCTACAATTTCATTTTACCGAGGTACTTGATTCCAAAAGTCGGCTACTCTTGGCGGATAAAGTTAAACTAGACTTGTATACATTCCATCATTGGGGTTCTCAGCAGTCTGTACCGTCTAGCACGTATAGACGTTACCAAAAAATTTGCAACCCCAAACATCACTATGGGGGACACCATAAGTTGTAAAAACATCAATGCAGGTCTTACCTGCTTAAATCCCTTGTCCCTCAAAAGTGGTATAACATATTTCTTTCTGCCCTCTTCAAAAAAAGGGCAAAAAAACACAAAATGTATCAGGTCTTGATCCGAAAAGCTATCGCATTTGCATGGTACATTTTCCCTTGGAGTACACCATTTCATATATTCACCCAGTAAAAGATGCACTTGATTAAAACGAAATTTCGTCAAAAGCCATCGGTGGTATGGTCTGTTCACAATTGACAAATAGGGTTGCATAGTCATAGTAGATATTAATGAGTAATGTGCCCTTACTGTTGGTTTCTCAATTTCCTGGGTTTCACGGTAAAGATTTCTGTCATTCGTGAAATGTACCCTTATCCAGGAAATGTCATCTTTACTCAGACTTTCGGGATTTAAATAAAGTTCTGGGCGACCCAATTGTGTAGCAATGGTTTTAATGTGTGTCAGCCATTGAATGTCCTTAGCTCTATCTCGCCCCATACAATCGTTGATGATTTTGTGATTTAATGTTAAACTTGGGTTCAGCCATATTTTCACCCAGAGGAGTAATGGGGCCATTTTGAGAGTGTCCTCAATATAGCCTAACCCAAGTTCTGTGTGTACTGTGAAGGATGGGGTAGATTGTGGTAAGCCCATTAGTGAACGCAGGAATTTGTTCTCTTCTTTCTGTATTGGGGTAGGATCTTTAAAACCCCATATCGCGGCACCATATCTTGCTAGAGCCAAAGTTTTGGCTCTATACAAGGTCAGTATAGCTTCTGTGGGTTTCCCTCCCAACCTTTTCGCGAAACCCAATATGGCGGCCGATGATCTACGCACAGCCATCGCTTTGTTTGAAATCTGGGGTGTCCAGGAGCCCATGTCATCAAATATTATACCTAAATAGGTAAATATTTTAACCTTTGACAACACAGCACCATTACAGTGTAGGGTTTTCGTATTTTTCTTTCCTTTCCCCAGTGACATGACATGTGATTTTTCCATATTCACTACCAGATCTAATTTCTGCATAAAAGCCCCAAAAGAGTCGAGGAGCTGCTGTAGGCCGTTCGGGGTACTAGAAATGAGGACCGTATCATCGGCATATAACAGTACAGGTAATGGACTCCCTCCCATGCTGGGTATATCTGGAGTAACAGTAGATAGAGTTTTGTTCAAAGAATTGATATACAAGGAGAACAGCATGGGGGCCAGGATGCACCCCTGGCGCACACCTCTGGCTGATCTAAACCCAGCAGTACATTTCCCGTCCGATGTCATGCGCACTGATGCTGTCAGGTCTCTATGTAGGTATGCTAAAAAATGTACAAGGGCCCGGTCCATCCCCAGCACCAGAAGCATTGTCCACAGCCTCGCCCTATTAACTAGGTCGAAGGCTGTGGACAGATCCATAAAAGCCAAATGGATCGACCCCCTGGAGGCAACAGTATATTTACTGACGGTCAGGTACAAGTTAAGGCACTGGTCCTCTGTACCTCTCCCAGTTCTAAATCCGTATTGGGCATTACACAAAATTTCATTTTCTTTTTCCCACTTGCTAGTTTTTTCTAGGATGACTTTACCTAATATCTTGAAGGACGAGTCGATCAATGATATCGGTCTATAGCACCTTGGGTCACCCCTTTGGCCTTTTTTAAAAATGGGAATTATAATGGAGTGTGACCAATAAGCGGGTATACTAGATTTATCCATACATGCTAAATTAAAGACATTTGCAAGGACTATAGACCATATGTGGGGATGTGCCTTGTACATATCAGCGGGGACCCCGTCCGGGCCAGGAGCCTTACCACCCGCAGTGTCTTCTATGGCTTTTTGCACTTCCTTCACTGAAAATCTCAGCGGCGTTTCTGAGGTCATAGGTTCTGTAGGGGTGAATGGATTTATGGCGATCTTACTGCCATAAATAATTTCAAAATGGTCCAACCATTGTTTCTCAGTAATGTTGACCTCCATCACCTCATTTTCCCTACCATTAAACAGAGGTGTATTCACTATGGACCAAAACTTAGCACTGTTCCTCAGAATTGATCTATCGTAAAGTGACTCCCAGGCCTTGACCTTAATTTCTTTTTTACGAGCCTCAACCGTTATTTTATACATCTTCCTCAATCTAGTCACTTCTACAGTGTCACGCGGTGTACTTTTCAGGGCGTCTAGCAAGATTTTATGAGCCTTTGAACACTCTGCATTAAACCACCCGTGCACTTTGCGAGGCTTATGATTTGGTTTGCATGTAAGTGACTGTGCTACAATTTTACATATAGTTTCAAAGGCATTTGTAACATTTCCTCCAACCGTCAGTGGGTCTCTACAAATGCTTATTTCTATTCCCACTTTACCACACAATTCGTTAAAAAAGTCATCAGGAATAATCTTGGACCATTTAACCCGTCTACCCTGGTCATGCGCCCAAATTTTTGTAGAATAATTAGGATTGGTTCCATTATTTAATATGGTTGGGTTACTGTTACTTAGTTCCATAATTACCGGATTATGGTCACTAAATGTCGACTGTATTGCATTGTAGGCGATAACATTCTTGAGCATACTAGGTGATACAAAAATAAAATCTATTATTGTATTACTGCCCCTCGCACTATAAGTTGCCACTCTATCTTTGGAATTTACAAATTCTGGTTCTGAGATATCTATATCTATCAGCAATTCTTCTAAAGCACCCCCTTTAGCCGAGTGTTCAAAGTGCGTAAGGGCCAAATAATCATCCTCCAAGCAAACTCCATACTGACAATTCAACTCGCATAAATGTGTATTAAAATCGCCCAAAAGTATATAATGAACAAAAGTAGATTGACTCTTTTTGTACTCATTTAAAAATTCGGTCAGCATAACAATATTATCGCTGCCATATTTGCCATCTATAGCATTATAAAAATTAACATAAAGAATTTTTTCTCCAGTGCTCATAAACACCTCCAGGCCTAAACAATTTGGGGATTTTGCATTTAAAACTTTCATCGTCCCTATATGGCTCACTGAGATTAAGAACCCAAGCCCTCCCTTATTTCTCCCTATGTGTGACACTTGGGCTGGTAAAAAATGGGATACATAACCTTCTACCCAAAAGTTACATTCGGTATCCCAAGTTTCCTGTAACACAACCACATCATACTGTTTTATAGTTTCCAACCATAATATGTCTCCCCTTTTAGATCGAAGACCAGCAATGTTCCAGGTCATTATTTTCAGGTTTCTCCCTTCTGCGGTTGCACAAAACTGTTCCTCCTCCCTCTCTTGGATAGGCAGTCAGTTATTTTCATCAAGATCTGATAAGGCTGCAAATCTATTTATCAGTTCCAGGTTAGAGACGGTATCCACTGTACGCTTATTGGTGTAGTTCGTTTGGAAGCTTGGTGGCTGTGTTGCCCAGGTAGCTAGGCGAGTGTTATGTCTTGGAATGTTTGATCCTGCATTCGTATTTAGCAGAGGATTTTGTTGCTGTGGGCGGGGGTAGAAAAAACCCAACGGGACTGCACAAAGTGGCCCCGGTGTTATAATCGTAGCATCCCAAAATAACCTAGTACAAACATAAGGTTTGTTGAAATTTATTATGACGCAGTCATCAGAAAAACATTTTCCTGTGGGTCCCAGCCAGGCGACTCTTCTTGCCAGGCTTATAAATGATGAGATATCCCTCGGACCCGAGCAGTTTGTATCACACCAACTCTTTATATTTTCCATGAGGGTGGCCTGTGTTTCTATCTCTCCTGGTTTAGGTATCGGGACATTAACCAATACAGCCACAAAGGGAGTTGCCTCTGGTGGTAAGTTAACCATAGGTTTTGGGCGTTGTCCATTACCCGAGCCTTGGCTGATACCTTCATGTGGACCCTCTTGATTGGGGTTTGGTCTATTATCTATTGTCTTGGGTTGAGGCGTATTCTGGAGAGTTGTATGTGGTACTTTCTCAGATATTATGGTTTTGGTTATAATATCCAAATTAGGTGTATGAGGTAAAGGTGTCAAATGAGATGTTTTAGGGACACTATTTTTTGTCACTTCCATTGGTTGGGCTTGTTGGTTTAGAGTCTGCTGTGGCTCCAAAGCTAAGTGCTCCGTTACCTTTTTGAGTAACAGTGTATTCATTCTGTCACATCTGCCCAATAAATCAGAGACACAGTCTTTTAGCATTTCTACGATATCATTGGCGATCTTAATCAATGATGTTTCAATGGTATCTGTTAGAACCTTTTCGACCATTTCCTTTATCCTGCTTTCAAACTTAGAGGGGGGATGCCGTGGTTTTGTTTTATGTCTATTTCGCTGGGATTGAATTTTATGATTTTTCACAGTTCTTCTGGCTTTTTGCATATTATGTACTTCCCCCTCCAAAGTTTGGTCGTGCTCAAGAACCTCAGAGGTAGCTATAGGGTCTTCTTGACATGTTGTATTTTGGTGCTCATGAACAATGTCATTTACAGTCACAATATTAATATTGGGTTCTAGAGGTATCGGTTGTCTCAAGAGTATAGGCGAATCTACAGGGTTCAAGGATGCACTATCCAGCCCAAGTTCCCGTTCTTTCTCCGCAATTTCTTTATTTAACTTCCCCACTGCTGATGTTAGATATGCCATGATATTTTCTGAAGCATTAGATTTCCGTGCAATTTTGACTTTACTAGTGCCCCCTGTGATTGAAGTCTGAAGTTTTCTCTTACCCATTCTTGCAGTACAGGTTTTAGGGACGTGGCCTGTCCTGTCCTCTGTCGTCCCCTGACGGCCACAGACGGCCCGCCCTCTGCCCGGGCTCCGCCCGCGCGCGTCCCGCGACGCGGGAGGTAGGGCTCGATCTTATGCACCTCCCAGGCGGAAGCCCCAGGTGTCAATCGGCGTCCCCGCGAAGCAGGGGACGCTGGGAGTTGTAGTTCCTTGCTCCTTGTTCCTTGCTCGCCCCACTCGGCGGCCGCGTGTGTCCTGCGGCGGCAGAGGCGCAAGGATGTCAGGGAAGGCGGCGTGAAGGTGGCGTCCTACAGGTATGGCCCCTGATGCAGTTTGTTTCAAATGATGCTGCAGGCTGCCAAGGTGATGCAAAGTCCTGTTCGGGTTGCGCCGCACAGCCGAGGTTCGGCTAGATCCACAGATGGACTGGCAGAGCACCTTGAGGCACACTCTGGCGGTACCCACGAAAAGCAAAAATATGCCATGACTGATTTGCTCATTTTAAGGCCAATGGCCCTGCAGTAGCCTTTAATTTAAGGTGACATTTTGTGCTGAAAAAACATTCTAAAAAATATTGTAAAAATAATTTCAGTGAAATGTGCCAAGGTGACATTATCACCCATCAAAGTTGCTTGTATAGGATATGTACGTTTTTCTACCACCACGCCCCATTCTTTGAACTACCCAGAAGGTGTCTAAGGGATGGGGTACTTTATACAACAGGTGTTGGACAATCTCAAATTGACTGCAACTCCTAATTCTAGTAACCTTTCTCACAAACATTCATTGTTTAGTTCTGACGAAAACGAAATGTTATCCCTGTTGTCACTGCAGTCTGACTACAGTGAGAGGGTTGTTAGCTCATTTTCATAAGGAAATAACTGCATATTGTCCTTCATCCTTTCTGAGATGCTGAATTCCAGTGCTTGTAATCTGACACGTCCATGGTTAATTTCAGATGCAAAGGTTGATTAAATCCGTCTTCCGCAATGAAAGGCTGTGGACAATTATTATTCAGAAAAAGCCTGCTGTTTAGCCAAAGAGCGAACATAGCAATCCGGTACTTGATGTGCTTGTGATAAATGTTCACATGACAAGGTTATTTGGCGTAGAGAACCTGGAGTGGTTGCCTTAGCAACCCGTTCACAATGCTCATAAATCTGATGAGTAGTTATCCTTGCTGTGAATGCAAAAAAATAAAAAAAGAGAAATACAAAGCTAAGTTAAGCAGTTACATTTTCAGCTGTGTCTCAAAAAAGGATGGATTGTACGTAATGGGCTTTTCTACATACTATAACAATTTCTTTTGTAAAGATATTCTGAGATAAAATATCTTCTTTGAGGTAAATGCAACCTTTTAATTACATGATTTTGTTATGGGTAGAAGCCTGAACAAAAATAAGAATAACAAAAAAATGGCAGGTTTCATCTATTGCTCTTTTTATGTGTGTAATGAATGCCTGAATGTAGAGAAAGGGACTTATATTTTACAATTTAGATTATCAAAAATATGTATTGAAATTTGTTAACTAGAATACAGAGTATTCAATACTTTTGGATACCATAGACGCCAGATTCATATTTTCATGATAACAGTACTATAGGGTGCAGCAAGAGCTTGACATATGGAGGGCATCTGTCTGTCCACCAACGTTTGCGGTTTTGCTGTCCCCTTTAGAAGTAAGGCAATTGCTGAGTTTGTACTTGTGTTAGCTGGAGGCCAAGGTCTTCATACAAGAGTTTGGTACCACTCATTTCATGTTAGAAATCTAGGTTACAGTCACAGCCTGATAGCTCTTGTCTAGCCTCATTCCTCCATCCAGTTGTCTCAACTGCCAGGTTCCGTCCCAGCACACCAACATGCTACACCATTCGTACTCAGCCCTTGCATAACAGACACAGCATGTCTCCACAAAATCCCCTTTCCTTACACACAAGACAGTACAGTCACGCCACATCACGTCATCATCTTCTTTCCTCACACAAGTACAATCCAGGCATACTACATCATGCAATCTTCCACAATCAACACGAACATTCCTACGATAACAACACTTTCGGACACACTTTTATACACACAAAAGCACAGCTGCATACTCCATCATGCCTAACACCCACTCACACTAAATGGCCAACCCAATATGAGCAAGTCCCAGACAAAAGAAAGCACCTGAATCTGTACATAGTTCCACACACTCTAGATATTATGCAAACATCAGACAGAGCACCTCCTATACATTATAATGGCAACCCCCAGTATGCACTGATTAAAAGTCTGAAAAAACATTCAGACTCCAGTGTAACTTCAACACCAGTCCTCATCAGCAAACAGTCCAAAGGCAACTGAGAGAGGAAGCTCAAATAAACTACTCCCTACCCTCTAAAGTCACATCAGATCTTCCCACCCTTATGCAACGATAACTGACAGTGGTACACAGAAGCTCAAACACTCACTCTAACATAAAAATAAGATAGTTGTCAATGTACTCTGCCTGCAGCACCACACATTTTTCGGAATTTCCTATACGCACACAGTGTAGATCGGCCCAGAGCACACAAACAGAACCTGTGACTTCAAGCCACAGCACTAAAGTATGCTACACTTGTCTATGTCTATGTACTGGTTCTTGTTGAGCACATATATCACGATGGGTCTCATAGCACTTTTGCAGAGACTCAGAAACAGACAAGAAGGATGACTGGAAAGAGAAGGTAGATTAAAATAGTTAAGTCTTGAGGGACTTACGGAACTTCTTGTGTTCAATCTCATTACGAACGTGGAGTGGCAGGGAGTTCCAAAGAGTAGGAGCTAGTTTCGAAAATGATCGGCTGCCATTCTTGACTGTACGAACCATCGGGATTGTTAATACATGTTTATTAGCAGAACGAAGAGTTCTTGCTGGCTGATACATTTTCAGTTTGTTAGCCAAGTAATGAGGACCCTGTCCATTGAGAGTTTTATAGTCAAGACAGCAGATTTTAAAATTAATCCACTTCTTGACTGGCAGCCAATGGAGAGCCTTCAATCTGGGTACAGAGGGGGAGCGAGGGGGAAGGTTTAAAACCAGTCTAGCAGCTGTATTCTGTAGAACCTGGAGCTTAGTTAGGAGTTCTTCATTTATGGACGCGAATAGGGCGTTCCCATAATCCAGACGGCTGATGATTAAGCCCTGTATCAATGGCATATGGGAAGGTAGCGGGACCCATTTAAAGATTTTGTGTAGGGCATGCATTAGCCCATAGCAGGTACGCGCTACATGATTGACATGGTCACACATGGAAAGTTGATTGTCAATCATTACGCCAAGGTTGCGGGCTGTTACCTTCGAAAGGGGGCAAGTACCCAAGGTATAAGGCCACCAATCATTTGTCCATAGCACCTGGGCATTACCAAAAAGAACAATTTCTGTTTTCTTTGCATTTAGCTGGAGGTTGTTAATTAACATCCAGTTGTTTATATCCAGCATGCATTGCCTGAATCTATGTTTAGTATCAGCAACGTCAGGTCCGAGAGTAATTACCAACTGCGTATCATCGGCGTACAACAGTGTGTGGAAGCCGTGGGACTTGATAACTTTAGTCAGAGGCGATACATATAAGTCGGAAAGTGTAGGGCTCAAAATGGATCCCTGGGGGACACCCCTGTTGATGGATTGGCTCTTGGAGGTAAAAGCACCGATTTTAACTCTGGAAGTTCGATCGCTCAAGTAACACCTGAACCAAGCCAATGCGGGGCCTCTGACACCCGCCTCCCACAGGTGCTCCAAAATCATGGTGTAGGAGATGTGTCAAAGGCAGCCGACAGATCCAAAAGGACCAAGATGGTGGATTTTCGGTTGTCCAGAGAGAGTCTAATGCTATCCACCACTTCTATAAAGGGCCGTTTCGGTACTATGGATTGCCCAAAGTCCTGACTGAGAAGGATCTAACACTTTATTGTTTTCCAGGTGTTTGATTAATTGCCCGTTTATCAGTGACTCCAGGATTTTACTGAACAGGGGAAGAAGGGAGATTGGTCGATAATTATTAGGCAGTTCAGGATCTGAGGTGGGCTTCTTTAGGATGGGTCTAACTATAGTCTCCTTCCACCTAGCAGGTACCGAGGAATGTAGTAACGAGAGGTTAAAAAGTCTAGTTAAGCTGGGAATAACAGACTGATTTTTGATAGAACCTGAGAGGAAACTGGGTCAGTGGTAGAACCTGATTTCACTTTCTTATGTGCCAGGGTGACTTCTTCCAGCGTGAATTCAGAGAATTCATTAAGGATGTAAGCCATCAAAGAGCAATTGTCATCTAGTCTCTAAATTGGTGATTGAGTGGTAGTGTGGGGAAACTGGCTGTAGATACTGTCAATTATATCTACAAAGAAGGTAGATAGAGAGTCAACCCACTCCTGTGAAGCTAGTTGTAGAAGCAAGGTTTGTAAATTCTTTCAGAATCTTAAACAAATCTTTATGGGAATTGGAGGCTTTATTAATTCTTTCCCCCAGGTAAATATTTTTGCTGAGGCAATGTGATCTAGATAACGCCTACGTAAAACGTTATAATCATTACGATCAATAAGGCTTTTTGAGTGTCTCCATTTACGTTCGGCCTTCCTGGCCACTAATTTGTCTATTTTTAGATCAGGAGTGAACCAGGGTGGGAATTTGTGAAAACATTTAACTTTTTTCTTTGGGGCAATTTTGTCAAGGTCCTGACAGACAGAAACTTCTAGCAGATTGGCTGCACCATTAGGGTGGTTAGGATTAGACAACGGGGGAGTAATAAAATGTGAGGAAAAAGATTCCAGATTTATTTTCATGTTGGTTCTGTTACAGCGTCTTTTTGGCAGGTAGATATGATGGTATATCGAATTTGCGGTCAGACCAGAGAACAGGCAGAGGTGGGTCAACCTTTACATTGGGAGAATTTGTAAATAAGAGATCTAGGGTGTGGCCGGCTGTGTGAGTGGGACCATTCACTGTTTGTTTAAGCCCTAAGGTGCCTAAGCTGGAAATGAGATCGATTGAGTGTAGGTCATTGGAGAGATCAATATGATAATTAAAATCTCCCAGTAGCAGAAAATTGTCAGCAATCAGAACATGTGGGGCGATCATCTCCGTGAGACAAATAGAGAAGTGGTCTTTACTGCCTGGGGGGCCGTAGAGTATAGCTCCCATCCAGGATCCCTTAGATAGGCTGTAATTTTAAAGATACACATTTCTGCCCAGTCTGCACTAAGAGTATCAATTATAGTAAGTTTGATGTTAGCTCTAAATGCAATGGCTAGACCTCCACCCCTCTTATCATTCCTGTCCACTCTACTCAGCTGGTAGTCATGGGGGAAGGCTAAGGAAATGTCAGCGGTGGAGGACTCTCGCAGCCAGGTTTCCGTGATGAAAAATATATCTGGTTTCTCCAAATCAAGTAGAGTCCAGATTTCTATGGCATGCTTAGGGAGGGATTGAGCATTACAATATAACCCTGTATGTTGTTAGAGTTAAACGCTGAGTTGTTATTATCTAAACTGTTGTGGCTTGTTAGAGTAGAGGATGGACCATCATGGCACCCTATGGCGTCCATTGTGTGGGAAAAATTTATATTTTGCTCAGAGGGAGGAAATCTGTTAAAGGAATGGAGCTCCTGACTTGCATATAGTAGGTTAGCCATGTGTGTGGAGATCACTAGGTGGATGCAGATAAAAGAGTTAAGGTATAATAGAGAACGGGCAGTGAGGCAGGCGGCAGGCAGCAGGCAACGGCCGGGCGCGGCCGGCTCTTCCAGGTTTCATTTTGTGACAAGACATTCCTCTTGCCTACCTCAGCAACATCACAGTTCTTACCTCATGACATCACTATAAAAAAGTATACTATACTTTCCCAGGCCATCAACAATTATACTTTTTGGGGACTTAGTAGTCCTCTTCACCACCTTTACAGCAACAAAAAATAGAGACCTTCATTTTTCTATAATTGCCTATCAAACACCATATGCTCCCTTTGTACACATTGGTAACACCAAGATCACACCATGCAACAGGGTACTCCTCTTTCCCCCTTCACTGACTAGTACATGCACATCAAGTACATAATTCCCCAACGTCACACAGACAAGGCACTCTAGCAAATTTGCTAAAGCTGTTTTAATCAAATTGGTCTATATAAATGTCCCATAACCCATTCTAGAATGTAGTGAAAATGCACCTATGATTTGGAATGTAAATGTCATATGTGGGCTGAAGTGTGGATTTACATCACCCACATATATGACAAAGTATATGTCTACCATGAGCACCACTGTGCTCAAGCTGGGCTGTAGTTAAAATGCACTGGAGTGCACTTGGCAGGGGAATGTGTCTTTGCCATGTAGAAAAAGCATGTTTTATATATTGAAATGTCACCCTTTGCCCCTTAAAGTGTGCCTTGTAAGCCCACAGGGAAGAGTATACATATGTTAAAATAGGTAATACTACAAAACTTTTTCCTTCAGCTTAACTTAGATATTTCTGCTAGCCTCTATGTTTTCTGATCTCTGTGCGTCTCACTCTCCTTAGCTGCGCGCTATATAAGCCATATTAACATATCATAACATAACATATTGGGCATAATGTTCTCTTACAGTAAAATAAAACCCCAAAAAGCTGTGCCTTCCCAATACTTTTCCCCAAACAGCCCTAAATGGGATTACAAATTTTCCTTTCTACAAAACGTTAGAAAAAATGCTTCAAAGATATTTCCTACTTAGTTTTCAAAATCGCATCTAATGGAGAAATATGTTTTTTGGTAACAAGAGGAAAAGTAATGTTTAAAACATGTACTTCAGGCTGCCTGAGGCTGAAATGGCTTAACACCAGCTCCACCACTCACTGCAGCGCCTGAACTGAAATACAAATCTTTAGCTGAGAGATTTTATAACTCTAGTTCAGAGGAAAATAGCCTACCTCTGTCCATGAAGAGAAAATGCACATGTTAACTGCTGACCACTTAGTAGGTAACAGCTACACACGAATAAACAGGAACCGTTTGAAGAACAAAGGGCAGTTTTAGCACTAGCTCTTTTGACTTAGAGATGCTGCAGAGAAGTTCTCATATTCCCGGGACCCTTCCAGAGACCCTAGCTCTAGTCACAGTAAGGGAGTGACGCAGTTGTGACTCTGTCAGATGGAACAACAGCTCATGTAATTAAAGGTGTGGCTAAGGAACTGGAGACAGACCTGCCTGATGGCAGCTGAGTTCTGTCATCTTGAAGTAGGTGCTTGTGGGTAATTTTGCAGTAAGATGATGAGGAAGTGCTGTAAAAGTAGGTAGTGGCTTTGAGAAAATAGTAAGAAGTGGGTAAGAGAATTTTTTTCAATCACTGGTTAGTGTGCAGAATAACTCTGGCACCTCAACCACGACCTCCTCTGAAAATTGCAGGACATGGAAAGACTCCCTCTGAAGAAGAAGAAGAAGGCCCTAATTGAAGCAGGCTCCTGACTCCTACTGGGACTAGAAGACTCCAGCATCCTGCTGGCACACACGGCCCGCAATCGATTTTCAAGGACCAAGTGGCTGGCCTCCTGTTTGCTTGCTTCAGGGACACAAAATACAGAGATGATTTCTGATACCTAGAGGCCATGCTGACCACAGAGCACTTGATACTACATGAGACATGATTGGAGAAAAATCTGATTCCATGACACCTGTCTTGGGGACCTATGAACTGCAAGACTGACTACAAGGAAATTTGACGGAACTTGGAGTAATTATTTCCTCTTTTGGAGTATCGGGACAAGATGCTGAAGCTTGGCCAGGGCAGTCTTGCTGAAGATGGGCAAGAAAACTAGGTTTGTTCACTGAGCTTTAGCCACCAAAACCAACAGCTCTGACACAGAAGGACCCTCATCAGCCACACCCTTTGACCTTACCCCACAGGAACATTTTGTCCAAAGATAAAGCTTTGTGCTTAGATTCTGATCAATTTCTGTTAGAAATTGGGTATCTAGTTGGCAAAGGTATGCACCCTGTCCAAATAGGGGCCACAATTCAAGTCAGGGTAAGTCAATAACACACCATGAATTAACCTGTGCTCACCCTATGGTAGCTTGCACAGAGCAGGTAGGCTTAACTCAGGAGGCAATGTTTAATGTGTTGTGCAACATTTATGACAGTAAAACAGTAAAAATATGAAAATATTTCACACCTGGTTAGAAAATTAGAGCGCAATTTATTGAACTAAACAAGACAAAAATGACAACAAGCATTGGAAATGCAATAGGTCTCGCAATAGAATAGTTAGACATTTTTCTTTTTGCAAATGGAAGAGTGGCGTTGCGTGGATGAGTGGCGTTGCGTGGATGAGTGGCGTTGCGTGGATGAGTGGCGTGTGTGAGTGGCGTTGCGTGTGTGAGTGGCGTTGCGTGTGTGAGTGGCGTTGCGTATGTGAGTGGCGTAGCGTGTGTGAGTGGCGTTGCGTGTGTGAGTGGCGTTGCGTGTGTGAGTGGCGTTGCGTGTGTGAGTGGCGTTGCGTGGATGAGTGGGGTTGGAATGCAATAAGTATCGCATTAGAAAACTTGTAGTTATTGGTCTTGTAAATGACATAATTTTTTTTTTTTTGCGATGTTAAAATTGCTATATTGATGGCTTTGTCATTTACAATGCCAATAGTTATAACGTTTGCAAATGTGACACCTATAGCATTTGGAATGCAACATGTTTAGAATTTACGTGACTTATATGGCAGCTCTGGTCGTTATGCTACATCTCTAGATAGTTTTATCTTCCGCAAATGTGACACCTATTGTAACACAATATGTGTTGTGAGGGTGAGTGAGGGTGAGGGGTTGAGGGTGAGGTGTTGATGGTGAGGGGTTGAGGGTGAGTGAGGGTGAGGGTGAGTGAGGGTGAGGTGTTGAGGGTGAGGCGTTGAGGGTGAGTGAGGGTGAGGCTGAGGTGTTGAGGGTGAGTGAGGGTGAGGAGTTGAGGGTGAGTGAGGGTGACGGTGAGTGAGTGTGAGGGGTTGAGGGTGAATGAGAGTGAGGATGAGTGAGGGTGAGGGGTTGAGGGTGAGTGAGGGTGAGGGTGAGGGTGAGTGAGGGTGAGGCTGAGGGGTTGAGGGTAAGTGAGGGTGAGTGAAGGTGAGGCTGAGGGGTTGAGGGTAAGTGAGGGTGAGTGAGAGTGAGGGTGAGTGAGGGGTTGAGGGTGAACGGTTGAGGGTGAGTGAGGGTGAGGGTGAGGTGTTGAGGGTGAGTGAGGGTGAGGGTTTGAGAGTGAGTGAGGGTGAGGCATTGAGGGTGAGTGAGGGTGAGGGTGAGTGTGGGTGAGGGTGAGTGAGGGTGAGTGAGGGTGAGTGAGGGTGAGGGTGAGTGAGGGTGAGTGAGGGTGAGGCTGAGTGAGGGTGAGTGAGGGTGAGGGGTTGAGGGTGAGTGAGGGTGAGGGGTTGAGGGTGAGTGAGGATGAGGGGTTGAGGGTGAGTGAGGGTGAGGGGTTGAGGCTGAGTGAGGGTGAGGGTGATTGAGGGAAAGGGGTTGAGGCTGAGTGAGGGTGAGGGTGAGGGTGAGGTGTTGAGGGTGAGTGAGGGTGAGGTGTTGAGGGTGAGTGAGGGTGAGGGTGAGTGTGGATGAGGGTGAGTGAGGGTGAGGGTGAGTGAGGGTGAGTGAGTGTGAGTGAGGGTGGGGGTGAGTGAGGGTGAGTGAGTGTGAGTGAGGGTGAGGGTGAGTGAGGGTGAGGGTGAGTGAGGGTGAGTGAGGGCGAGGGTGAGTGAGGGTGAGTGAGGGTGAGGGGTTGAGGGAGGGTGAGGGTGAGTGAGGGTGAGGGTGAGGTGTTGAGGGTGAGTGAGGGTGAGGAGTTGAGGGTGAGTGAGGGTGAGGGTGAGTGAGGGTGAGGGGTTGAGGCTGAGTGAGGGTGAGGGTGATTGAGGGTAAGGGGTTGAGGCTGAGTGAGGGTGAGGGTGCGGGTGAGGGGTTGAGGGTGAGTGAGGGTGAGGTGTTGAGGGTGAGTGAGGGTGAGGGTGAGGGTGAGTGTGGGTGAGGGTGAGTGAGGGTGAGGGTGAGTGAGGGTGAGTGAGTGTGAGTGAGGGTGGGGGTGAGTGAGGGTGAGTGAGTGTGAGTGAGGGTGAGGGTGAGTGAGGGTGAGGGTGAGTGAGGGTGAGTGAGGGCGAGGGTGAGTGAGGGTGAGTGAGGGTGAGGGGTTGAGGGAGGGTGAGGGTGAGTGAGGGTGAGGGTGAGGTGTTGAGGGTGAGTGAGGGTGAGGAGTTGAGGGTGAGTGAGGGTGAGGGTGAGTGAGGGTGAGGGGTTGAGGCTGAGTGAGGGTGAGGGTGATTGAGGGTAAGGGGTTGAGGCTGAGTGAGGGTGAGGGTGAGGGTGAGGGGTTGAGGGTGAGTGAGGGTGAGGTGTTGAGGGTGAGTGAGGGTGAGGGTGAGTGTGGGTGAGGGTGAGTGAGGGTGAGTGAGTGTGAGTGAGGGTGGGGGTGAGTGAGGGTGAGTGAGTGTGAGTGAGGGTGAGGGTGAGTGAGGGTGAGGGTGAGTGAGGGTGAGTGAGGGTGAGGGTGAGTGAGGGTGAGTGAGGGTGAGGCTGAGGGGATGAGGGTGAGTGAGGGTGAGGGGTTGAGGGAGGGTGAGGGTGAGTGAGGGTGAGGGTGAGTGAGGGTGAGGGGTTGAGGGTGAGTGAGGCTGAGGCTGAGTGAGGGTGAGTGAGGGTGAGGGTGAGTGAGGGTGAGTGAGGGTGAGGGTGATTGAGAGTGAGTGAGGGTGAGGGGTTGAGGGTGAGTGAGGGTGAGGGGTTGAGGGTGAGTGAGGGTGAGTTGTTGAGGCTGAGTGAGGGTGAGGGTGATTGAGGGTAAGGGGTTGAGGGTGAGTGAGGGTGAGGGTGAGGGTGAGGGGTTGAGGGTGAGTGAGGGTGAGGTGTTGAGGGTGAGTGAGGGTGAGGGTGAGTGTGGGTGAGGGTGAGTGAGGGTGAGGGTGAGTGAGGGTGAGTGAGGGTGAGTGAGTGTGAGTGAGGGTGGGGGTGAGTGAGGGTGAGTGAGTGTGAGTGAGGGTGAGTGAGGGTGAGGGGTTGAGGGTGGTTGAGGGGTTGAGGGTGAGTGAGGGTGAGGGGTTGAGGGTGAGAGGGTGAAGGTGAGGGTGAGTGAGGGTGAGGGTGAGGGGTTGAATGTGAGTGAGGGTGAGGGTGATTGAGGGTGAGGTGTTGAGGGTGAGTGAGGGTGAGGGAGAGTGAGGGTGAGGGTGATTGAGGGTGAGTGAGGGTGAGGGTGAGGGGTTGAGGGTGAGTGAGGGTGACTGAGGGTGAGTGATAGTGAGGGTAAGTGATGTGTTGAGGGTGAGGGGTTGAGGGTGAGTGAGGGGGAGGCTGAGGGGTTGAGGGTGAGTGAGGGTGAGGGGTTGAGGGTGAGTGAGGGTGAGGGTGAGTGAGGGTGAGGGGTTGAGGGTGAGTGAGGGTGAGGGTGAGTGAGGGTGAGTGAGGGTGAATGAGGGTGAGTGAGGGTGAGGGTGAGTGAGGGTGAGTGAGGGTGAGTGAGGGTGAGGGTGATTGAGGGTGAGTGAGGGTGAGGGTGAGTGAGGGTGAGGGTGAGTGAGGGTGAGTGAGGGTGAGGGTGACTGAGGGTGATTGAGGGTGAGTGAGGGTGAGTGAGGGTGATGTGTTGAGGGTGATTGAGTGTTATTGAGGGTGAGGGGTTGATGTTGATTTTTTTTTTTTATTAAAATGTCGGACGCAAAGCGCCACCTTAACGCTACCTACATTTAACAGGTTAGCGTTGTAGTTTTTTTTTATATTTCCTACCGTTACGTCTTTTTTTTGATTGACATATTTTTTAGCCAATCGGAGCGCTACGTTTTTGACGTCGCGTTCCGATTTGCATACGTAATCGGTGGAATTCTCCAGAACATGGAGAATAGCGGGATGCGGAAGGCGTGTTCCTGTTCGTGTGCTGTTGGTGTGTCGTATGATAGGTAAGAGATTTCCTCGACGTGTTTTTTTAATCTAATTTAAAGTAGTATTGATAGTATGCATAAATTAGTTAATAATTATGAGTGTATTTATATAAATAGTGACATATTTTGTTAGCGATTGTAATTATTTTAGTTATTTATGTAATTTATATGTAAGTAAGTGTTTTTATTTACTACCTATAGTATGTTTAAGTTAACGAATGAATAGGAGTGTATTTTTAATAATGTTGACATTGTATTTTTTTGTTTGTAATATTTCGAAATGAATATTATGTAATGTAATTAAAGTCTTGTTTTTATTCTTCGATATGTAATGTATTTATTTTCGTAAAGTGTTATGTAATGTATTATTAGCAGTTGTTTGTTATTTGACGTACAAGAGCTGTTCTTTGAGTTTCTAAGTACTCTTTTCGCCATGAATATTGTACACTTCAAAAGTATTAATTGTATTACGAGTTGTTTTGTGAAGCTAAGAGACATATGTAATGTTTATTGATGATGTTAGCGCTGAATCCAAGTTGCGTAATATGTTTTTTATATTTGATGTAATTCCGTGTGATGAACTGCTATTGTTATATGCCTACGGCTTTTTGTGTAACTCGTGACAATTGTGTTTAATCCGTCCCATTTACGGGATGAATAGTGCTTGTTTATTACCCAAGTTAAAAATAGGCTGTTTTACTTTTGTGTTTGTACATCCTCGTCCTCGCATCCTGACAGATATTTCTTCGTTCTTTTGTTGGTGTTATTTTGTCCGAATAATTTTTGGTTTGGTGACCTGAAGCTTGATAAACATCATTGCATGCTGTAGCTCACATTTGGGAAGTAGATTTTGTGTGTAACGTATCTGATGCACGACTACGTTTTGTCCCCTTTGTTTTTAATTGCGTGCAAAAATTTGTTTTTGTCTCAGAAAATGGCATAAAACTTATCTATCTGTTAAATGCACAATCATTTCTTTGAATAGGGTGGAATAGGAGGCTATTTTTTGAGTCTTTACTTATATTGTGTTTTGTTTAGTTTTATTTGATTGTTTATTTGGCTGGTGCATTAGGATGGCGTATTTTTACTTTGGTTGTTATTTTCTAGGATGTCTTTCTGTTGCGTATCTTGAGGGTGTATTTGTAGGGTGAATTAGGCTGTTAGTTTATTAGGGTGAATTAGGACTCAGGATTTCTATCTTGGAGTTAGAGTGTGGATTAGGATAGTTTATTTCTATTCTTCCTTTTGTTGTTGTATGTGTGTGTGTGTGTGTGTGTGTGTGTGTGTGTGTGTGAGGGTGAGTGAGGGTGTGTGAAGCTGAGGGTGTGTGACGGTGTGTGAGGGAAGCTTGCACTGCTGCTGTCGGTGCTGTATCCTGTTCCATGTGTAAGGGAAGCTTGCACTGCTGCCGCCTGTGCTGTACCTGATCTATGTGAGAGGGAAGCTTGCACTGCTGCTGCCTGTGCTGTACCTGCTCCGTGTGTGAGGGAAGCTTGCACTGCTGCTGTCGGTGCTGTACCTGTTCCATGTGTAAGGGAAGCTTGCACTGCTGTTGCCTGTGCTGTACCTGCTCCGTGTTTGAGGGAAGCTTGCATTGCTGTTGCCTGTGCTGTACCTGCTCCGTGTGTGATGGAAGCTTGCACTGTTGCTGCCTGTGCTGTACCTGCTCTGTGTGTGAGGGAAGCTTGCACTGTTGCTGCCTGTGCTGTACCTGCTCTGTGTGTGAGGGAAGCTTGCACTGTTGCTGCCTGTGCTGTACCTGCTCCGTGTTTGAGGGAAGCTTGCATTGCTGTTGCCTGTGCTGTACCTGCTCCGTGTGTGATGGAAGCTTGCACTGTTGCTGCCTGTGCTGTACCTGCTCTGTGTGTGAGGGAAGCTTGCACTGTTGTTGCCTGTGCTGTACCTGCTCTGTGTGTGAGGGAAGCTTGCACTGTTGCTGCCTGTGCTGTACCTGCTCCGTGTTTGAGGGAAGCTTGCATTGCTGTTGCCTGTGCTGTACCTGCTCCGTGTGTGATGGAAGCTTGCACTGTTGCTGCCTGTGCTGTACCTGCTCTGTGTGTGAGGGAAGCTTGGACTGTTGCTGCCTGTGCCTCACCAAGATTTGTGTAAGTAAATGGAGATGGAGGGAGAGAGTTGGAAGAGAGAGTGAAAGAGGCAGAAACGTGGAGAGTAAAAGAAAGAGCGAAGGAATCTGTAAGCTGAGAGATGTGGCATAACAGAAGGCTTGGTAGTGCGGGCACAGCTGCTTGGGGTATCTGCGAGATTTGTGTAAGTAAATGGAGAGTGGGGAGAGAGTTGGAAGAGAGAGTGAAAGAGGCAGAAACGTTGAGGAAAAGAAAGAGCGAAGGGATCTGTAAGCTGAGAGATGTGGCATAACAGAACGCTCGCTAGTGCGGGCACTGCTGCTCGGGGTATCGGCGAGATTTGTGTAAGTAATTGGAGAGGGAGGGAGAGAGTTGGAAGAGAGAGTGAAAGATGCAGAAACGTGGAGAGGAATAGAAAGAGAGAAGGGATCTGTAAGCTGAGAGATGTGGCATAACAGAACGCTCGCTAGTGCGGGCACTGCTGCTCGGGGTATCGGCGAGATTTGTGTAAGTAATTGGAGAGGGAGGGAGAGAGTTGGAAGAGAGAGTGAAAGAGGCAGAAAAGTGGAGAGGAACAGAAAGAGCGAAGGGATCTGTAAGCTGAGAGATGTGGCATAACAGAACGATTTGCAGAAACGTGGAGAGGAAAAGAAAGAGCGAAGGAATATGTAAGCTGAGAGATGTGGCATAACAGAAGGCTTGGTAGTGCGGGCACTGCGGCTTGTGGTATCTGCGAGATTTGTGGAGAGGGGGAGAGAGTTGTAAGAGAGAGTGAAAGAGGCAGAAACGTTGAGAGGAAAAGAAAGAGCGAAGGGATCTGTAAGCTGAGAGATGTGGCATAACAGAACGATTTGCAGAAACGTGGTGAGGAAAAGAAAGAGCGAAGGGATCTGTAAGCTGAGAGATGTGGCATAACAGAAGGCTTGGTAGTGCGGGCACTGCTGCTCGGGGTATCGGCGAGATTTGTGTAAGTAATTGGAGAGGGAGGGAGAGAGTTGGAAGAGAGAGTGAAAGAGGCAGAAAAGTGGAGAGGAATAGAAAGAGAGAAGGGATCTGTTTACTGAGAGATGTGGCATAACAGAATGCTCGCTAGTGCGGTCACTGCTGCTCGGGGTATTGGCTAGATTTGTGTAAGTAATTGGAGAGGGAGGGAGAGAGTTGGAAGAGAGTGAAATTTGCAGAAATGTGGAGAGGAATAGAAAGAGCGAAGGGATCTGTAACTTGAGAGATGTGGCATAACAGAACGCTTGGTAGTGCGGGCACTGCTGCTTGGGGTATCTGCGGGAGGGTAGGCCCTATCACGTAGTTGGGTCATTCACATCACTACAGGGAGTTTTGTTTTCTTTAGCACAATTTTTTGATCCCCTTTACTTTTACGGTTGGCAACTGCTGATGATGATACAGTGGGGAGTCAAGCGAGTACCAGTTTGACACATCCTCCATGGTGGTTGCTCCCGTGAGGCGTTGCCAATCCCCCTCCCCCTTTTTTCACTAGAAAAGGGTTGAGGGACGGTGAAGTACAGCACCAGGGATTAATGGGCACACACACATATGGCTTTAGGAATGTATAGTTCAAAGTAAATGTGACAATAGACACTGAAACTAGTAGTAGGAGCTAACACATCCACTACTAGGCTTATCTCAATTTATAGAAAGAAAGGGATAGTTCACCTTGCAATAAGGTCAGGCACATTGTTCAGAGCTGCCTGTGCTGTACCTGCTCCGTGTGTGAGGGAAGCTTGCACTGCTGCTGTCGGTGCTGTACCTGTTCCATGTGTAAGGGAAGCTTGCACTGTTGCTGCCTGTGCTGTACCTGCTCCGTGTGTGAGGGAAGCTTGCACTGTAGCTGCCTGTGCTGTACCTGCTCCGTGTTTGAGGGAAGCTTGCATTGCTGTTGCCTGTGCTGTACCTGCTCCGTGTGTGATGGAAGCTTGCACTGTTGCTGCCTGTGCTGTACCTGCTCTGTGTGTAAGGGAAGCTTGCACTGTTGCTGCCTGTGCTGTACCTGCTCCGTGTGTGAGGGAAGCTTGCACTGTAGCTGCCTGTGCTGTACCTGCTCCGTGTGTGATGGAAGCTTGCACTGTTGCTGCCTGTGCTGTACGTGCTCTGTGTGTGAGGGAAGCTTGCAATGTTGCTGCCTGTGCTGTACCTGCTCTGTGTGTGAGGGAAGCTTGCACTGTTGCTGCCTGTGCTGTACATGCTCCGTGTTTGAGTGAAGCTTGCATTGCTGTTGCCTGTGCTGTACATGCTCCGTGTGTGATGGAAGCTTGCACTGCTGCCGCCTGTGCTGTACCTGATCTATGTGTGAGGGAAGCTTGCACTGCTGCTGCCTGTGCTGTAACAGCTCCGTGTGTGAGGGAAGCTTGCACTGCTGCTGTCGGTGCTGTACCTGTTCCATGTGTAAGGGAAGCTTGCACTGCTGTTGCCTGTGCTGTACCTGCTCTGTGTGTGAGGGAAGCTTGCACTGTTGCTGCCTGTGCTGTACCTGCTCCGTGTTTGAGGGAAGCTTGCATTGCTGTTGCCTGTGCTGTACATGCTCCGTGTGTGATGGAAGCTTGCACTGCTGCCGCCTGTGCTGTACCTGATCTATGTGTGAGGGAAGCTTGCACTGCTGCTGCCTGTGCTGTAACAGCTCCGTGTGTGAGGGAAGCTTGCACTGCTGCTGTCGGTGCTGTACCTGTTCCATGTGTAAGGGAAGCTTGCACTGCTGTTGCCTGTGCTGTACCTGCTCTGTGTGTGAGGGAAGCTTGCACTGTTGCTGCCTGTGCTGTACCTGCTCTGTGTTTAAGGGAAGCTTGCATTGCTGTTGCCTGTGCTGTACCTGCTCCGTGTGTGATGGAAGCTTGCACTGTTGCTGCCTGTGCTGTACCTGCTCTGTGTGTGAGGGAAGCTTGCACTGTTGCTGCCTGTGCCTCACCAAGTGTGAGTAATTGGAGAGGGAGGGAGAGAGTTGGAAGAGAGTGAAATTTGCAGAAATGTGGAGAGGAATAGAAAGAGCGAAGGGATCTGTAACTTGAGAGATGTGGCATAACAGAACGCTTGGTAGTGCGGGCACTGCTGCTTGGGGTATCTGCGGTAGGGTAGGCCCTATCACGTAGTTGGGTCATTCACATCACTACAGGGAGTTTTGTTTTCTTTAGCACAATTTTTTGATCCACTTTACTTTTACGGTTGGCAACTGCTGATGATGATACAGTGGGGAGTCAAGCGAGTACCAGTTTGACACATTCTCCATGGTGGTTGCTCCCGTGAGGCGTTGCCAATCCCCCTCCCCCTTTTTTCACTAGAAAAGGGTTGAGGGACGGTGAAGTACAGCACCAGGGATTAATGGGCACACACACATATGGCTTTAGGAATGTATAGTTCAAAGTAAATGTGACAATAGACACTGAAACTAGTAGTAGGAGCTAACACATCTACTACTAGGCTTATCTCAATTTATAGAAAGAAAGGGATAGTTCACCTTGCTATAAGGTCAGGCACATTGTTCAGAGCTGCCTGTGCTGTACCTGTTCCGTGTGTGAGGGAAGCTTGCACTGCTGCTGTCGGTGCTGTACCTGTTCCATGTGTAAGGGAAGCTTGCACTGCTGTTGCCTGTGCTGTACCTGCTCCGTGTTTGAGGGAAGCTTGCATTGCTGTTGCCTGTGCTGTACCTGCTCCGTGTGTGATGGAAGCTTGCACTGTTGCTGCCTGTGCTGTACCTGCTCTGTGTGTGAGGGAAGCTTGCACTGTTGCTGCCTGTGATGTACCTGCTCTGTGTGTGAGAGAAGCTTGCACTGTTGCTGCCTGTGCTGTACATGCTCCGTGTTTGAGTGAAGCTTGCATTGCTGTTGCCTGTGCTGTACATGCTCCAGGTGTGATGGAAGCTTGCACTGCTGCCGCCTGTGCTGTACCTGATCTATGTGTGAGGGAAGCTTGCACTGCTGCTGCCTGTGCTGTACCTGCTCCATGTGTGAGGGAAGCTTGCACTGCTGCTGTCGGTGCTGTACCTGTTCCATGTGTAAAGGAAGCTTGCACTGCTGTTGCCTGTGCTGTACCTGCTCTGTGTGTGAGGGAAGCTTGCACTGTTGCCGCCTGTGCTGTACCTGCTCCGTGTTTGAGGGATGCTTGCATTGCTGTTGCCTGTGCTGTACCTGCTCCGTGTGTGATGGAAGCTTGCACTGTTGCTGCCTGTGCTGTACCTGCTCTGTGTGTGAGGGAAGCTTGCACTGTTGCTGCCTGTGCCTCACCAAGATTTGTGTAAGTAAATGGAGATGGAGGGAGAGAGTTGGAAGACAGAGTGAAAGAGGCAGAAACGTGGAGAGTAAAAGAAAGAGCGAAGGAATCTGTAAGCTGAGAGATGTGGCATAACAGAAGGCTTGGTAGTGCGGGCACTGCTGCTTGGGGTATCTGCGAGATTTGTGTAAGTAAATGGAGAGGGGGGAGAGAGTTGGAAGAGAGAGTGAAAGAGGCAGAAACGTGGAGAGTAAAAGAAAGAGCGAAGGAATATGTAAGCTGCGAGATGTGGCATAACAGAACGCTCGCTAGTGCGGGCACTGCTGCTCGGGGTATCGGCGAGATTTGTGTAAGTAATTGGAGAGGGAGGGAGAGAGTTGGAAGAGAGAGTGAAAGAGGCAGAAAAGTGGAGAGGAATAGAAAGAGCGAAGGGATCTGTAAGCTGAGAGATGTGGCATAACAGAACGATTTGCAGAAACGTGGAGAGGAAAAGAAAGAGCGAAGGAATATGTAAGCTGAGAGATGTGGCATAACAGAAGGCTTGGTAGTGCGGGCACTGCTGCTTGTGGTATCTGCGAGATTTGTGGAGAGGGGGGAGAGAGTTGTAAGAGAGAGTGAAAGAGGCAGAAACGTTGAGAGGAAAAGAAAGAGCGAAGGGATCTGTAAGCTGAGAGATGTGGCATAACAGAACGATTTGCAGAAACGTGGAGAGGAAAAGAAAGAGCGAAGGGATCTGTAAGCTGAGAGATGTGGCATAACAGAAGGCTTGGTAGTGCGGGCACTGCTGCTTGGGGTATCTGCGAGATTTGTGTAAGTAAATGGAGAGGGGGGAGAGAGTTGGAAGAGAGAGTGAAAGAGGCAGAAACGTGGAGAGTAAAAGAAAGAGCGAAGGAATATGTAAGCTGAGAGATGTGGCATAACAGAAGGCTTGGTAGTGCGGGCACTGCTGCTTGGGGTATCTGCGAGATTTGTGTAAGTAAATGGAGAGGGGGGAGAGAGTTGGAAGAGAGAGTGAAAGAGGCAGAAACGTGGAGAGTAAAAGAAAGAGAGACGGAATATGTAAGCTGAGAGATGTGGCATAACAGAAGGCTTGGTAGTGCGGGCACTGCTGCTTGTGGTATCTGCGAGATTTGTGTAAGTAAATGGAGAGGGGGGAGAGAGTTGTAAGAGAGAGTGAAAGAGGCAGAAACGTTGAGAGGAAAAGAAAGAGCGAAGGGATATGTAAGCTGAGAGATGTGGCATAACAGAACGATTTGCAGAAACGTGGAGAGGAAAAGAAAGAGCGAAGGAATATGTAAGCTGAGAGATGTGGCATAACAGAAGGCTTGGTAGTGCGGGCACTGCTGCTTGGGGTATCTGCGAGATTTGTGTAAGTAAATGGAGAGGGGGGAGAGAGTTGGAAGAGAGAGTGAAAGAGGCAGAAAAGTGGAGAGGAATAGAAAGAGCGAAGGGATCTGTAAGCTGAGAGATGTGGCATAACAGAACGATTTGCAGAAACGTGGAGAGGAAAAGAAAGAGCGAAGGAATATGTAAGCTGAGAGATGTGGCATAACAGAAGGCTTGGTAGTGTGGGCACTGCTGCTTGTGGTATCTGCGAGATTTGTGGAGAGGGGGGAGAGAGTTGTAAGAGAGAGTGAAAGAGGCAGAAACGTTGAGAGGAAAAGAAAGAGCGAAGGGATCTGTAAGCTGAGAGATGTGGCATAACAGAACGATTTGCAGAAACGTGGAGAGGAAAAGGAAGAGCGAAGGGATCTGTAAGCTGAGAGATGTGGCATAACAGAAGGCTTGGTAGTGCGGGCACTGCTGCTTGGGGTATCTGCGAGATTTGTGTAAGTAAATGGAGAGGGGGGAGAGAGTTGGAAGAGAGAGTGAAAGAGGCAGAAACGTGGAGAGTAAAAGAAAGAGCGAAGGAATATGTAAGCTGAGAGATGTGGCATAACAGAATGCTTGGTAGTGCGGGCACTGCTGCTTGGGGTATCTGCGAGATTTGTGTAAGTAAATGGAGAGGGGGGAGAGAGTTGGAAGAGAGAGTGAAAGAGGCAGAAACGTGGAGAGTAAAAGAAAGAGAGACGGAATATGTAAGCTGAGAGATGTGGCATAACAGAAGGCTTGGTAGTGCGGGCACTGCTGCTTGTGGTATCTGCGAGATTTGTGTAAGTAAATGGAGAGGGGGGAGAGAGTTGTAAGAGAGAGTGAAAGAGGCAGAAACGTTGAGAGGAAAAGAAAGAGCGAAGGGATATGTAAGCTGAGAGATGTGGCATAACAGAACGATTTGCAGAAACGTGGAGAGGAAAAGAAAGAGCGAAGGAATATGTAAGCTGAGAGATGTGGCATAACAGAAGGCTTGGTAGTGTGGGCACTGCTGCTTGGGGTATCTGCGAGATTTGTGTAAGTAAATGGAGAGGGGGGAGAGAGTTGGAAGAGAGAGTGAAAGAGGCAGAAACGTGGAGAGGAAAAGAAAGAGCGAAGGAATATGTAAGCTGAGAGATGTGGCATAACAGAAGGCTTGGTAGTGCGGTATTGCGGTCACTGCTGCTCGGGGTATCGGCGCGATTTGTGTAAGTGGGTGACTGAAGCAGAGTGGGTGAATATATATGTCTGATGCTTGTGGAATTCTGATGCTCGCATGTCTGCTGGGGTGCAGGGTCAATACAAGTCAAGCTCTAAGTTGGTGTGTGTCAGAACTGGTTGCCTCGGGGCCAACGAAGTCTGTTGCGAGGCGTGGGGGGCAGCCTTTGATGTGCGAGAGAGCTGCCGTGAAAGAAGTAAACAGCAGGCATGTAATTAGGGGGGAGGAGAAGTCGCGCTGGGGTGAATGGAGGGAAGGCAGAGAAGGGGAGGGGGGATGAATGCGAAACGGCGGGCAGGGGAGGGAGTGAGCGGCATGAGGGTGTGAAAGCAGCAGGGGCCTGGAGTGCGGCTAAGATAACTGAAGAAACGCGACACGGCAGGCAGGGGAGGGGGCGGAGCGGGGGTGTGGGAGGAGTGCGGCTGAGGGAAAATACATGCAAGCAGGCGGCTGGGGGCATGTGCACGCGCTTTTAAGCTCAATGCACATGCGCATTAAGCTTGTATTTCACGGGCACTGCAAGGAATCGCCACGATTCCTTGCAACTTGGTTAAAGACTGTTTAAGCCCCAATAGTCTCGCAAGCTCGATGCGCATGCGCATCGACAGGCGAGACCTAAAAATGCAATAAGTAGAACCAGACTTTTTAAAGACTATCTTCAGGGGGGCGTGGCCAAGATGGCAGAAGAGAAGCACCGTTTTTCCTGGGGCTCTGCTCACCGAGGCCGATAGAAGGCATCCATTGGCAGTTTCGAGACCCGAGTGGTAGCCAAAAGTGACCTGTTGCCGAAGAACGAGGCAGGCTGGTGAGCAGCCCGCATCTCCTGCAGAATCCGGCTGAGGCAGCCCAGATGCAGTGATCAGCCACATGGATCGCGACAATGCGGGGCTCGCCCTGTAGGACACGGCTGTGGTGGAAAAGGCCTTGGTGGCTGCGCCGCCTGCTGCACTCGGAGCTAGCGGAGCCCTGACAGCATTGTGGAGTGAGACGGTGTGGGCGCTGACATCAGGGAGCCCGCTGCCTTCTGCAGAGCACTGTGAGAGCCGTCCGAGGTCCGGGATTGCAGACCACGAGGCGGCCATATTTATTGAGTCCTGCAGTTGAGGACGGGAGTCAGCAGCGTGGCCCTCCCCTGGAGCTCCTAACCGGAGGAGGCTGACAGCCGTGCCCCCCTTGGCTCAGTGGGGCTGGATAGAGACTGCCTGAGGCGGTGGCTGGGGCGCGGTCCTGCCAAGAGATGACGCCACGCGGTGCAGCCTCTATTGAGTGAGTGCACAGCCTGAACCGCGTGACGCAGCAAGTGTCCATCAGCAGTGCGTGAGAGTGCTGGAGGGTAAGGAAAGGCATTGGAACATCTGTGGTGCCAGAGTGAGCAGTGAGAGGCGGAGGCCCAGTGTGACATAGACTGGTGTAGGCCCCTACCTTGGCTTGACAGTGGCGTGAATTTGAGGGCCGGTCAGTGTACACGCTGAGATTTTGAGGGAAGGCCTGGATTCAGCATCCGCTATCCCCCTCAAGGGCGTTGGGGCCCTACCTGTGACTGTACCCGGGGCACACTGGGATTAGAGAACGAGCCCTTTTTCATCTCTCTGTTGCTGGGGGCCCTGGCCGGGATACAGTCCCTCCTCTCTGACAGGCTAACCGAGGGGATCCGTTGGGGCTAACCACTGAGCATTAGCACCACTCAACTGCAATTGTGCCCACCTCAGGGTTGGAGCTGGGAGTGCCCCACTCAGCAGCAGTGACTGACGGTGCCCTGGGGAGTTTGTGGTGAGACTTTGCAAGTAGTGTCACACATTTGGTGGAGAGGCTGCCTACTTGCCACAACTGGGCACTGCTCTTGCATTAATAACAATACTACAGCGAGGTGAGGCCAGGTTTCTACTTGAGGGCTCCGTGTGCGGAAGCCCCATTACCAGCCTTGCTTATACCTCCTGATGCTGTTGACGACTGGCTGTGAGCTGGCCCCTTCGCCTGGAGTTGCAAAGCCCTGGGCTCGGCCGGATGCGGCTATGATCCACCCCGCGGGCCAAAAGAGACACCATGCGCAAGGATCGAAGAGCTGTACCTCAAACTGGAAGACCTAGAAAACCGCTTGAGGCGCTCTAATGTTCGCATTCTGGCAAATGGTGGCAGCAGCTTTGCCTCTATAAACACTTCCTGTTGGAGGACGTCATTGATGTCTTTCAGTGATCTTTATCTCTGCTTCTTTCACCTTTCTTTATTTTCTCGCTTTCCTTTTCCACCCAAGAGGGTTCTGCAGCTTTTCCATGGCCAGGTAGGGTGCATCTCCAACTTTGGATGCCCAGGGGAGGAGGTGGTGATCGGGGAGGACGGTAAGACCTGGGAGGGGGATGTGGGGCAGTTGGGCTCATTGAAGGTGTGCTGCCTGTGTGTCCTTAATTTGCCAGCGAAGCAGTGAGTGCTTCTTACCTTGTTGAGAGATGCTAAGTGCGATATCTGCCTCGTAAAGGAGACCCACTTCATGCGGGCGGACTGGAGGCGGCTTCGATCCAAATGGTTTGATAGACAGTATTTCTCCTCAGGGCCGGGGAAGAAGGCAGGGGTGGCGATCCTCCTGGGCATGCATTTCCAGGGGACTGTAGTTCGGACTTTTTCAGACGTCGCTGGGTGCATTCTGGCCCTGCGGGTGTTAATGGGTGAGCGTGTGCATACCAAAGCCTCGATCTATAGCCCTAACGAGCACCAGAGGACTTTCTTACGCAATACATTGAACTTCCTTATGGAATCTCCAGATGAGGAGTTGGTAATCGGGGGTGACTTTAACTTAGGGTGGGACATACGGGCTGGATCTCCCATACAGCGCTTCAACGACTGAGAGAAGCTGGTCTTACAGACACCTGGCATCACTGCTTCCAATCTGCACGGGAGTACACCTTCTTCTCCATGGCCTATCAAAACGTATGCCTGCATTGATCTATTTTAGACTGCACCCAGGGTCACGGTGTCCACCGCCAACGTCTCTATAGGGGTGGCGGCACTCTCGGACAACTCCCCAGTCGTCTTAATGCTGACTCTCCCAGGCGGCTCCCAGGGGTGGCTTCCATGGCGCCTGAACCACACTTTGCTCACGTATGATGCTCATATTACCGAGCTACAGGGCGCTATCAGAACTTACCCTGAATTGAACGACGTGGGCTCAGTTGCGGTTGTTACACTCCGGAAACGCCCTGAAAGTGGTTATCCGCGGGCGCCGTATTGCTATTGCGGAAAGCCTCAATAAGACCGTAGAGAGAAGAGGGGGGCACTGGAGACTCAAATCCGGGAACTGGAGGGAGTTCACAGTCGTACGGGGGCAGTTCAGACATGGAGACTACTCACGCAAGCGAGGAAGCAACTGCGGGTGCTAGATCTCGATCATGCCGAATATGCTTTGCTCCGCACCAAGCAGCGCTATTATGAGGGGGGAACAAGGCAGGGAGACGCCTGGCACACGCTCTTCGTGCTGAGGCAGCAGCATGCCGGGTAGCAACACTTATGAATGACTGGGGTGTGAGACCCTGCGGGCGGACGGGGACATTGCGTCCAAGTTTGAGGCCTTCTATAAGGTGATACACTCTGCTGAAAGCCTGGATCCCACTGCACAGACAAGCAGCGCCAGTGACTCCGCTGCTGGGATCCATCGCAACTCATTTGGAGGCGGACATCCACCCTGAGGAAGGCTTACGGGCTATTCAGGGACTTTCGGTGGGCAAGGCTCCAGGCGAAGATGGCTTCCCAGTCAATTTTTATAAAGTTTTTGCATCAGATCTCACTCCCCTCCTGGCGTGCCTATTCAACACTTTCAGCGGCACCGGGACACTTGCCCTGTCGATGTCCATGGCAGAGGTAGTGGTCATCCCCTAACCTGAGATGGACCCTCGGGAGTGCGCCTCATAGCGCCCCATCTCCAACCTCAACATGGAGCTGTAGATTTTTACCAGAATCTTGGCTGCCCGACGTGCCCCGCATATGCAAGGTCTGATGGACCCGGATCAGTCGGGTTTTATTCCAGACCGGAATTGTGGAGATGGGACCCTGCGACTGTCCTGCCTATTGGATAAGACGCAGCGCACCCAGACCCCAGCAATACTTCTGTCGGGGGATGCCGAAAAGGCATTTGATTAGGTCCACTGGCCCTACCTGCAACAGGTCCTATGCCGATTCGGACTTTGGGAACGATTCCGGAAATGGGTGAACTGTGTTTAAAAAGGGTTGCAAGCCTGCATTCGGGTCAACGGAGTGGTCTCCTGGTCCTTCCAGATTGGATGCGGCACGAGACTGTGGTGCAAAAAACAGTAGAGGGACCCTGAAAACCTAACGTAATTAAAGGCAAGGGGAACAACCCACCAGGAAAAATTCAATATTCAACAACATGAAAGGGGCGTCCCCAATGTATAAAAAAGGGACAAAAAAGTTCCAAATATAAAGCCAACCAAAAACATCCACAGAACAGCTGTTTTGCTTTTCAGAATTTATTTTCATAATACTTTTAAATAATAATCACATTATAATAATGATATACACAGAGAAATTCATTTTGATAATCGTATTACATATAAAATTCAATTTTTTTGAACAATACAAAGAGAGAAGAACATCAGCCCAGAACCATTGTAAGCAATAAAAAAATGACGCACAATTCAGTCATTCCATCAATCAACCAGTAACTCACTCCCACGCAATGCATACACTCAAACTCAAACAGAACATCATTTCATCATACATGTAAAGAAAAGCGCCGACGCGCGTTTCGGAAAAGAATCATTAGAGAATTCCTTCATCAGGGCGCATATCATAAATCAGTTAATCAGACGATCTCTTAAAATCCAAAATGTAATTTAAGACCAATTTATCAAGTAGATCATAGTCTCAATCGGGGCTGACGAAGCATATCTGTGGGCGATAAAAAATAAAAAATAATAAAGAGATATAAAATACGGACAACAATTCCAGGTGACAGACATGAGCAAGGCAGTGTATGATCACACATTCAAAAACACATAAACTTACACCCATCGTGATAAAAGATAATAATGTCTATATAGAAACCTCATAAACCTCAATAAAAAACCGAAGGGGCGTGTGAAGAAAACCATCACCCAGCAATAAGAAAGAATAATAAAAGAGAATAAAAAGAATCCTTTCCAATACACACCTATAGGTACAAATTTGCTCGGTACTCCTCAAGGATTGAAGGAAGTACGCAAGAAAGTGGGACTCATAAAAACGCAGCTATAGCCGGAATAGGATTGACGATCATCAATCTACGCAGCTCTGTTCGTAAAAAAACAAAGGGAAAGGTTCCTATTAAATGAGTTACACGGATAGGCAGGTTAATGAATGTGGCCACAGTAGACTCTCGAGGTCTATAACAGACATAAGAGGGCCTCAATAATTCCTGCAGCAATCAGATAGTAAGGGTCTAACAAGTACCAAAGTACTTTAATAGCCCAACGCAAGAACAGTCTGCTCACCTGTCACTAATATCAAGCAGAGCTGGTAAAACGGTCTTTGGCCAGCCAACACCGCTTTCCGAGTTTTCGCTTTGCTCAATATTATATTCAAAAGCTAGGGCCCAGGTGCATCGTCCCTAAATACAAAGCACAGCATATTAAATGTATATCCGTGCTCATACAGACAATCTATATTTACCATGAGTAACGGAGCTGTACAAACAAGTCAGTATAGGCCCACAACTAGATGGAGTCCCCACATATTCAACATACAAAGCTCATAGTGGAGAAAGTTAGCCCGACCATATTCAGAAAAGGCAAGTTCTATCAGGTTTCAAAGCACTGGGTAGCATAACGGAACATAACGTTAGACGTGGTCTCTGCAAGTCCCCCAGTGCAGCTTTAAAAATAGGTGGAACCAGAAAAAGGAATTAGAGAATACCTGACAACATTTGGAGGGACATGTAGTGTTCTTTGAAAACACCGATCAGGGCCAGGGTATCAGTGATCCCTAATATGTAGAATCCTGTAAGATAGGAAGCATAGCTAAGGATCTGGACACGAGCATAGCAGTAAGCAATCAAGCGGGGAATGGTTCAGAGAAAGATTAAAGAACCGTTTACCTGATTAGTGTTTCGGCACGTATCCTAATTGGCTCCGCAGGGCGAGCGGCACGAGACGTCTCCCCCTGCGGATTTCGCACATAATGGTAGGGTCCAGGAGCGTGATAGAGCGAGCGTCAGGGCAGGTATCAGTGCGTAGTTTCTGAGGAGATTAGGCGCAAGGAGTTTAGAGAGGGGTTTTCTTCCTCTTTAGCGAAATCCGAGTTTCAGGCAGGTTAATCATTTTTGGTGGTATAGAAGTGAAGGTTAGTTTAGACAGAGAAAGTTTATTTTCTCAGAATGGAAATGAGTGAACAGCTGATTGCGGCTCTGCGAGTGATCCAGCAAGAAGGGAGAGAAGACATGCTGACACATGCAGCGTGCGATGAAATGTTTCCCCCGATGCGCCCGCCACAGAGACAGGCGGCAAAAGGGGTTAAATATGCCTTTGAAGCCTGTCAACCGGTTTCCGTCAAGAAACGAAATGGGCGAGCCCGTTCTTTGAGCGCTGGTGTGGAGGCGTCTTTGCGACCTGGCGAGACAGGAAAGGTCGTGACGGTGCGAAGAGCGTCTTCCCTTACACGTCAGAAGCCAGCGAGCAACTTCGACAACAGACCGAACGTCTCTGAGGTAAATGCGCTGGTGGCGGGAACTCCTTCAGGAGCGGCTAAGAATAGTATACAGGTGGCTCTGAAGAGAAAAGGGAAGGAAAAGGCTATTAAGAAGGTGGCTCTTACTCAGGACAGGATGGGTGGGCAGGGGTTTCCATTACCTCCTCATCCCTTGAATTGTCTTCCTGTCCGTGACGCAACGGGCATGGACCAAGGACAGAACAATGTCAGTCGGAAGTTCGTTATGAGGGGGAGGACAGGTTCGTTGGTGGCGTATTCCAGCGACAGCGATGACGAGGTGGTTTATGATACGCAACCGACCCGCGCCCCCCCTTTTCAAATGATTCCTACGCAATTACCTAAGAATAGTCCGAGGCTGACTAGAACTGTTGAGTCTGGCGCTCGAGAGCCGCCATTGGCTTTAGTGTTTGGTTCACAGGCGTATAACCAAGTTGAAGCATTGCAGGGGACACAGGATGTGAGTGATTCTGAGGTAAAGGATGAGTTTTCTGAAGGTAATGACACGGAAGAAGAGTGCGAACAGCAGCAAGGACATAGAACATTGTCAGCGGATCAAGAAGTCAGGCGGTGGGACACTCAATATCTGTTTCCATGTGCCCGCCCTTCACCGTATGACATCACACACACGAAGAGAGCACAGGTCGGGGACGGAGACGGTCAGTTGCTTTGGGTCGAGCGCCCAATGTTCACTGACAACCAAGCTATGCGCCATGTTTCCAGGGATGTTGTTGCTTCTTCACGAGTAACGAGCGACATGGCTGAGGCGCAGATGGTTAATTTTCAGAATGCGCCATCTGTTAATGCGGCTGCCCCTACCGTGTCACGGTATACTGAGGAGCTGGGTAAGGTATACTTCTGCGAATCCAGAGCGGATTTTTTACGATCAGACAGGCCTCAAGAGCGGAGTTCTGATCTGCTTTGGTCAAATTTTGATGGGGGAGTTGGGGATGGAGCTTGCCCGGGTACTAGTGGTGGTGTTCAGGTGAGGGGTGAGTTTAGTCAGGCATCAAAAGGTCAGGTCGGGAATTCCAAGAAAGGCAAAAAGAGTATACTCTCAAAGCAGAGTGTAGTGGGTACTGTGGGGAAAGAGGTCAGGGTTGGGGGGGCAACGAATTCTTCTTTGTTGTTTCAGAGGTCAAGTACGGACTCTTCTGTGGTGAATGTGACTCCAAGAGACTATCAAGAGCGGATGTCTCCGAACGAATTGCAGCGACGTGCAGGACAGCTACCAGGCGGTAAGCATCAATGGTGGGCAGTGTGGGATGAGGGAAGAGATGACAGGGCGAATTTTCGAGAGTTCCCTGTGGTGAAAGTTGTTGGGGGAGGGGAAGGCAGAAAAAAATGTTTTGCCGGGTACTTCAGCGGTTTCTGGTACACTGCCGCTGATTAATGCAATTGACACACGTGTTTTTCCTCAGGAGTTGCCAGTTTTGGCGGGAGGGAATGATCAGGATGCGGCATCGGAGCAGAGGGTAGCTATTAATGTTAGGCAGCGGCTTCCTTATATGGGTCTGGCGATGCCTTTGGGGTCACATTTGTCGGATAAAACTAAGCAGCAAATATGGAATCACGAGTTCGTGGACATATTCAAGTTGCTTCACCGAGATGTACAGGCCAAAGAGGGTTCAAAAGAGGAGGAATGGGAGTTAGCGCGACGTCCCAGGGTGCCTCGTACGATTGAGAATTGGACTTCAGCCTTCTTGATATACGCAAGCATCTATTGTGAAAGGTATCCGGAAAGGTCTGTGGCCCTTTACAAATACATGGACATAGTCAGGAAGGCGCAATTAAACTTTGGGGGATACTCTTGGCTTAACTATGACGAGGAGTTTCAAGCTCGTATTAGCATTTGTGCAGAGAAGCCTTGGGGTGACGTAGATTCGGAGCTTTGGCTTCAATGGATGTCCACGTCTCATCCATCGGCTACGACACACACAGCAAGTGGTTTGCCAGTCCCCTACCGGCCCTTTCTATGGCGTCCCGCTCAATCTGGAGCGGGTTCATGGGGAAGAGGTTTTTCATCAGGTACAGGAGCCTGTTGGAATTATAACAGAGGAATGTGCAACAGACCGTTGTGCCGCTTCAAGCACGACTGTTCCCATTGTGGGGGGCGTCATCCACTCACGTAATGTAATGCCTCAGCGGGGGGTTTCAGCGGGCACAGAGTCATTGACCAACAGCGGTTTCCAGAACAGGGGGGCTGGGCAGCAAGAGGTAGGGGTGCCCCTTTCCCTACTTTCCCAAAAGGCGCCTACTCCAATTAGACTGAATAGCTTGCTGCCCTGGTTAAATAGATATCACGATACTGATTCAGCAACTCGTTTGTTCTGGGGGTTTCGGGAAGGTTTTAAGCTGGGATATCAGGGCCCCAGACAACAGAGGTGGGCTGACAACTTGCGTTCGGCTAAGGAACTGCCAGAGGTGGTCCGTAAAAAACTGGAAACTGAAATTGAAGCAGGTAGAATAGCGGGCCCTTTCCGGCATTGCCGGAAAGGGCCCGCTATTCTACGGTGAAATTTGAATTTTGTCTGCACCATGCCACCTCCTCCTCCCACCAGCCCATAGTGCCAAATTTGATAGTGTCCCCTCTTGGAGTCATTCCTAAGAAAGCTGCTGGCGAATATAGAATGATACAGCATTTATCCTGGCCAGAAGGGGGATCTATAAATGATTTTATATCAGAATTGGACACATCAGTGTCATACACAACAGTGGATGAAGCGATGGAGCTTGTGACAACAATGGACAAGGGAGCTGAAATGGCAAAATGTGATATTCAATCTGCTTTTCGTTTGTTGCCCATTCACCCTACTGATTTTGAACTGTTGGGAATGTTCTTTCAAGGACACTATTTTGTTGACAGGGTATTGCCAATGGGCTGTGCGGCCTCTTGTGCGCTCTTTGAAATGTTCAGCACATTCATACAATGGATTTTTTCCCAGACGTGTCCAGAGGGTGTCAGTTGTCATTACTTGGACGATTTTTTGTTCATAGGAAAGGCAAACACGGGACAATGTAAAAAAGCACTGACACATTTCCAGAGGCTTGCTGAGGTTTTGGGGGTCTCTTTAGCACCAGACAAGACCGAAGGACCTGAAACAGTCATAACTTTCCTGGGTATTGAATTAGATACCACGCACATGACAGCACGCCTCCCACGGAGTAAAATTTGTGAGATCAAGGCCTTTCTCCTCACAATTCTGGACACCAATAAGATTGAGGTGAGGCAGGTGCAGCGTTTGTTGGGTTATTTGAACTTTGCTTGTCGAGTGGTGAGGGCGGGAAGGACGTTTTGTAGACGTCTAGGGATGGCTTTATCAGGCGCATATCTCTCACACCACAGAGTTCGAGTGACTAAAAGCATCAAAGAAGATTTGCGAGTGTGGCTGTGTTTTCTGGACGAATTTAATGGCATACCTTTACATTTTGTGGATGACAATTTTGTGTGGCAAGTTCAAATATATTCTGATGCTGCGGGATCCAGTGGTTTTGGCATTTTCTGGGAAGGAAGGTGGTGTGCGGAGGGTTGGCCAGAACATTGGAAGAGTCACGGCAGGAGCATTGCCTTTCTAGAGCTTTTTCCGCTGATTGTAGCATTACTAGTGTGGGGCCAAGAATGTCAAAACAGGTCGGTGTTATTTCATGTTGATAACATGGCAGTGGTGAACCTGATAAACAGGCAGAAGGCTAAAGACGTTAGAGTTTTACAATTATTGAGAATGTTCATGCTTTTAAGTTTACGCTTCAACATGATGTTCAAAGCTAGACATGTCCCAGGGATTAATAATTGCATTGCCGATGCTCTTTCCCGATTTCAGTGGCAGAAGTTCCGCGAATTGGCGCCAGGGGCAGATCTCCACAAAACGGAAGTGCCACACAACCTTTGGGCCCTAGGGGAGTGAGGATCGTTCAGCTAGTCGAGCAGTCCATTGCCCCTTCGACTAGAAGAAGTTATGTGCAAGCATGGCAGGAGTTTTTACATTACACACAGAGTTTGGGCGGATCAGAGTCAGTGGGGAAGGTAAAAGGTAGTATTTGCGATTTTGTTTTGACTCTCATAGATAAAGGTTTGTCTCACACCACCATCGCAGGAAAGTTGTCCGGTTTATCTTTTTATGGTCAATTGTTGTGGGGTTGTGACCCGGTGGATGACCAGGTAGTAAGAAAAATGTTGAGGGGTTTGCAGCGGGGGTCAATTAGTTTTCAGCGGCCACGAGCTCCCATCACGTTTGAGTTGTTGCAGAAGTTGTTAGAACAGTTGAGTTTGTTTTGTTATGATCGTTGGGAGGTGGGGCGTTTTAGGTTAGCTATGATTTGGATGTTCTTTGGGGCTTTCAGGGTTTCCGAGGTGTTGGGAGTGGGAAGTGACAGAGGTCTTTCCAGTGCAGAGATTTCAGTAAGAGAACAGAGATTGGGGATATGGGTAAGGAAGTCTAAAACCGATCAGCTAGGCCGAGGTACGTGGGTTTTTCTGAACAGTAGTGGGTTGGCAGACTGTTGCCCTGTGCAGGAGTGGGTTCGATTTGTCTCTAGGGACACGTTTAAAACTGGCCATATTTTCATTCATGAATCTGGAGAGAAGATTACTAGTTCCCAATTTTTAGCAGTATTAAGAAGGGCTCTGACATTCTTGGGGGAAAACCCGCAAATTTTTGCCACACACTCTTTTCGTATAGGGGCAGCTACAGAGGGTGGCAGGTTGGGTTTGGGTTTGGAGGTACTAAAACGCATTGGCATATGGAAGTCTAACAGTTACAAACGTTATGTGCGAAAATGACTTTGCTGTTTTGGTGCCCCGATGGGTTGCGTTGGTCTAATTCTTATTTCATTTCAGGTACTGTGCGGGGTGCAAATTCGAAGTTTAAACGGCAGACCTGGATGGTAGGCCATTCGTTTGTAAAGTGGGCAGCCCTGTTCGCTGAGAAGCAACTTTATGGACGATCACTGGGTATTCCTAGCGCACAGCACGAAGTAGTCTGGAAAGGTAAAGGAGGCATGAAGTGGGCTGATCTGTTTCCAACATTAACACAGATGTTCCACATGAGAGGATGTCCGGACCACCTTATCATCCATTTAGGTGAGAACGATTTGGTTACAATGTCAGGCCTCACGCTCATCAAGCAGATGCAACTAGATTTGACGGTGCTGAAGACAAATTGGCCGACCACTCGCTTGTTTTGGACAGAGTTCATCTACAGACAATCGTGGCGACAGGCCAGGTCTCATGCAGCAGTTGAAAAGGCCAGACGAAAACTAAACAAAGCTATGAGGGTGTTTTGTAACGTTATGAAAATTGGGGTTTTATCACACGAAAACATCTCGAGTAGTGAGAGTCATCTTTTTCGAGATGACAGGGTCCACCTGTCTCAGTTAGGCATGGCCTACTATTTGGTTGAAATCAGAGACATGCTCGCGCAAGAATTAAAGGTAAATCTCTGGTGCAATTCAAAGTTATGAAGGAACATTCGTCCTATTTTGGGTGGGCCAGGAAAACTCTTTGGTTTTCCTGGGTGGCATAAAATCCCCAGGGAGGAGAAGTCTAGAGCGGGCTCCTCCAGTTATTAGTTAGATAGGGGGAATTATACAGAATAATGGAGGGGAAAAAATGGAAAGAAAATATTGGGGAAGTTATGATGAGTTCAATACAAGAAAAGAGATTATTTGATGGTTTTGGTATAAAGTCTAAATGTATAATGAAATCAAATAAATAAATAAATAAATAAATGGTTTCGGTTCAACTGCCAAATTTACATGATTGATGATCTGTTGGGAAATTTTATGAATATACATATCCTGAATAAAGTGGCCTTTTCTGCTATGAGAAAGTGAGTGGTCTCAATTTGTGGGCGATGGCTCCGCAGGGCGAGCAGCGCGAGACGTCTCCCCCTGCGGATTTCGCACATAATGGTAGGGTCCAGGAGCGTGATAGAGCGAGCGTCAGGGCAGGTATCAGTGCGTAGTTTCTGAGGAGATTAGGCGCCAGGAGTTTAGAGAGGGGGTTTTCTTCCTCTTTAGCGAAATCCCACCCACCCACCCTTAAAAAAAAATAATTTTTTTAAAAAAAACAAACGATGTACTTCATGAAATAGATGTACATGTTCTATGGGTTTATGTATATATAGGTATATATGCTTTTGTATATCGCCAGGTTATGAGCGTTTCTTGGTGAGTATGCATATATATATAGATATATAGATGGTTTGCCACTTCAGGATGCGTTTCCCATAACAGATGGCTTGAGGCATAAAATCCCCAGGGAGGAGAAGTCTAGAGCGGGCTCCTCCAGTTATTAGTTAGATAGGGGAAATTATACAGAACAATGGAGGGGAAAAAATGGAAAGAAAATGTTGGGGAAGTTATGATGAGTTCAATACAAGAAAAGAGATTATTTGATGGTTTCGGTATAAAGTCTAAATTTATAATGAAATGAAATAAATAAATAAATAAATAAATAAATGGTTTCGGTTCAACTGCCAAATTTACATGATTGATGATCTGTAGGGAAATTTTATGAATATACATATCCTGAATAAAGTGGCCTTTTCTGCTATGAGAAAGCGAGTGGTCTCAATTTGTGGGCGATATACCATGCGGCGTGCACCCCCGGGGGTCCGGAAGAAAGAATGCAGCAAAAATCGAAATACCTGCTCTGCCATAAATACTATTTGGCAAGAGCCAAATGCAAAGCACCTGAGGCCATGAATAGTTTGAGCGACTAGAGCGCTGACTGCACATACACGGAAGTGGAAAAATGGCGGTCATGCGTGTTTAATGGAACTTACTCGAATCAGATCAAGAGAGACGGCGCCACAAAATAGAAGTGAGCCAAAGGTATCCGATCTAAGAGAGTAACATGAAAAATATTATCACTACAATAACGAGAAAACTGACATGTCAAAGACCAGGTGAAAAGGTACCATAGACCTAGATGACAGACTAACTTCGGAGGCGACCATCGTAACATTAGCCACTAAATACTTAGATAATCACGAGACAGTGGTGTCTGCTCTCCCCTCTCCTTTTCGTGCTCCACATTGAGCTGTTTGCCGAAAGAGTCCACCAACTCACCGTGGTCGTCGGGATCCGGATGGGAGATAGAGAGCACAAGGTTTCATTGCATGCCGGTGATGTGCTTCTTTTCCTGTCCCGTCCGTTACTATCCCTTCCCCCTTTGCTGGCGGATATTGGCGCCTTTAGTGGGGAGTTGGGATTCAAAATTAACTTGAGGAAAACCCAGGCGCTGAGTCTTACGATTTCAGCAGCGAACCGCCTCCAACTGTCGCCGCTCTTCCCATTCTCTTACGCTGTCAGTGATATCACATATTTGGGGCTTTGGGTCTTCTCGACTACAGCAAGGTTGGCTCAGGTGAACTACGCGGAGATGTTGACCAAGGTCCGCCAAGAACTGAACCACTGGAAGACACATGTTCTTTCATGTCTGGGCAAGATAGCCGCCATTAAAATTACAATTTTCCCACGTCTGCTTTACATAATGCAGACGCTCCCCTTATGTCCGCCGCCTAAAATACTGGCCCACATGCAACAACTAATTAATTGGTTCATTTGGGGGGGGAAAGAAACTGCACATGGAACACCATCACAAGACAGTAATTACATGAAGGAAAGATGAAATCCTAAAGAATCATTGGGATAGCTTAGCATGGAGTGCATCTTTAAAAAATGGAAATAGCTTTTGGGCAGCAGTTAAAAAGCTTAGGACATTGGGACATCCCCTGACCGCTATTAGATGCAATATATCTAGCGACTTATGGGTGGCTCATTTTTCCAAAATCTACTCAGTCCAAATTGGAAACGATGATTCATATGTATATCATGCACCTACCCCAATTGATATAACTTTGCTAGAAGCAGAGGATGCACTCCAACAAAGTTTGGGTAACAAAGCCCCGGAACCAGATTTTTGGGCACCTCTTTTATTGAATATTAATATTTTAACTTATGCTACAATTCCGAGTATGTGGTCCATGTGTATCATTGTGCCCCAGTTGTTAAAATTCCTATCTCTCTCATCAATAACACCCTTTAAATCCTGGGTAGGGTTCTCTATAACAAGATAAGGTCATGGGCCAAGGAAGATAAGATTTTAGGGCCATGTCAACTGGGGTTTAGAAGTAATGTAGGCACAGTGGAACAGTGCCTAAACCTAAATTTGATTATTGGCAAGTACACTGTTGCAAAAAAATCCCCTATATATCTCATCTTTATGGTCCTTACTTTTGCGTTCGACCTTGTCAACAGGTCACGAATATGGTCCATTCTTTTAAAACAAGGCCTGGGAGTAACCCTAATCCACTTTGTAGAGTTTTTGCACAGAGATCCGCAGCCCGGGTGAGGATCAACCAGGACGGGGACGTATTCAGTGACATCAAAATTGATAGAGGAGTTAGACAGGGGTGCGTTCTAGCACCCCTTCTTTTTATTCTATATATTAATGACCTACGTGACTCACTAGTAAAACTCAACCACGATGTCCCGAGAGTAAACGGTAATACACTCTCTGCCTTACTGTATGTGGATGATGCGGTTTTAATGGCACGCACCCCAAATGCCCTACTCATTTTAGTATGAGGTTTTGTAGATTTAATGGCTCTTTTAGACTTAAGGACTCATTTAAAAAAAATCGTTTTTAATGGCTTGCGGCCCGAAAAAGCGCCCTATTAATAAAGTCACTATCAATTCTGATAGTTTACAAAGCACTTGCACTTTTTCTTGTCTTGTGTTAGTTTACACTACAAATGGCTCCTGGTCTGACCGCGTGGCACACAGCAGAAGTAAGTTGTCACAAAGTATTAACACAATTTTGGATTTACCCCAACCCAAAAGGTCTGAAGTCGTTTTAGCCCTTAAGAAAATTTTTAAACTACAATGTGCCCCCACTGCAACATATGGAGCAGAAATTTGGGGCTTTACCAAATGTAGTGGCATTCAAAGTGACGTAAACAGACTATGCAGAAAACTTTTGGGAGCCCCGATTTCCTCCTCTGTATGTGAGCCACAAAGAACTGAAACTCTCCTATATTGAAGATTATATTAGGGCGCGTCCAGCACTGTTCTGGGTTGCAATTTGGAAGAACAGCGCGGCCACCCTCACCAGAGACATAATAATTGATTGCCTTAGATGTGAGAGGGGTGGGGGCATACCATGGCTCACTGCTGTAAAAAAGAGCCTTAAGAGCGTGAACCACCTGCACATCTTTTGAAACCTAATCCAATCCGAGTTAATTAGTAAAAAGGTGATACAAGAGGCACTGTATAAAAAGTATAGTGACGAAAGGCATTAGAGAGAGATCAAGAAAACCTCAGTTGCAAGGTATATGGTCATAGATGATCGTTCTCACTAGCTTCCCAGATACCTTTTAAAACCTATAGGACACATGGGAAAGAGGGCTGCTATTTTGCTTATGGGCAGGCACTATGAAATATTTATTATGTTTCCCTCTGGGCTACATTGCTGATCTTGATGCACTGCCCTGCCCATGCAACGCACATAGTAATCAAACAATGCTGCATTTTGTATTCTTTTGTAGTTTTTATTCTAAATTTACAAATGGCTTTTTCATACATTTTTTAAAAAAATGCGCCATTGACGACTTCAGGGCAGCCTACACAGAAGTGTTTAATCTGTAGGAAGATGAATTAATGTTCCGCTTTGGTTCATTCCTGAAGTCAGCTGTATGGTCACCAGAACTATGTGTACTCAATGAAGGTCGCCAGAACTGCATATCATTGTAATGTTGTTAAACGCACCCTATCGATTTTGAATATATGATACATCCCGTAAATTGTGGTCCATTTTAGTAATTGTTATAAATAAACTGTACCTCTTTGCCTTTAATATGTCTTTATGTATTGATTGTCTTTCTTTTTATTGTGCTTTTATGGATATTCTATATTCGAATAAAGATATTTTGAATTGAATTGAATTGAAAATTATGATTTTCCCACGTCTGCTTCACATAATGCAGACGCTCCCCTTATGTCCGCCGCCTGTGATACTGGCCCAAATGCAACACCTAATTAATGGCTTCATTTGGGGGGGAAAGAAACCACGCATGGCTCGGCATCTCACTTATTTGCGACAGAAAGACGGAGGCCTTGGGGTTCCCCATCTTGGCCGCTACTATGAGGTGGCGCAACTGTAATGGATGGTGGAATGGTATCAACTAGAGTCCGAGAAGCAGTGGGGCTTCCTGGACAGGGGCTTGGTGGAGATTCGTATTTGGAAGATTCCCGGGGTCCCCTGTATGTAAATGTAAATGTATAGGCATTTATATAGCGCACTACTTACCCGTAGGGTCCCAAGGCGCTTCGACCGCTGCGAAACCCTTCCTGGCTTCCCTGAGAGATGGTCCCTTAATGGGTATCTCCAGGGTGAGACCAGGCATCCCCGGCGGTCTGGTGGGGCCGTTAGTGAAGATGAGGCAAGCTAATGCCCAGAGTTGCCGAGTGTGATCGCTGATCAGAGTGGGCACCGAGGCGAGAGAATTATCGAGTCCGCTGACCCTGGTCCAGAAACCTGCCGCGCCGGGAATCGAACCCTGGTCCCGGGCCGTCCTCTGCTCTCGGGTCTGCCGCCTCTAACCAGTGAGCCACACTACTTCACTGGCGTCTGGCCCACTGGGCGTGTACCTCTCTCTGGTTCTGCACCATGAAAGTATGGGATAAGGTCCAGGAGAAATGCCAGCTGTCTACGGTTATGTCCCCCCTGACCCTCTTCATTGGGAACCCGAACTTCCCCCCTGCCCTCACAGGGAATGCCTACTTGAAATGGCAAGAAGCAAACTGTAAACGTATTGGCAACCTGTTTGATGTACAGGGAATTATGAATTTCCCCCAATTGGTAACTCACTACGGGACCCCAAAGAGGCGTACTGGCAGTACTTAGCGCTGAACCATTGGGTCATGCAGCCCCAGGTCTGTGAACATGCAGGTCGGCTCCTTAGAAAATTTGAAATCTGATACATAACTTGCACTTCAAACAAGCGTCTCCTGTCAGACATTTATAACTTTCTCAACAAGGCTAACAATCAAACTAAGTTCCCAACACAGCGCAGGTGGGAATTGGAGTTGAGTCGGGAATTTTCCCCAAAGTAGTGGGCGGACATTATCCACAGGGCACGGGTATCATCGTGCAGCACTTCAGTGAAGGATATGCTCTTAAATATTGTGCACTACTGGTATTATACCCCTGCAGAGCAGCGACCCCCACAGCAGCGATCTTTGTTGATGCCAGTGTGGTCAGGTGGGCACACTCTTTGGTGCCACATTCTTTGGCACTGCCCCAAGATACAGCCATTACCACATATACCAGACAGAACTTTCCAGATTCCCTAGCTATATCTTGTTGGGACTTCCTAACCCCCTCACATACCCTTTCCGCTCCTGTAGGGGTAGGGCGATCACCCTAACACTGGGAGCAGCTGAGCAGGCCCTCCTGGCCTAAATGGAGCACGGATGTCATCCCAACCAAACTAGACTGGCTGCACAGATTATGGGAGGTGGTCGGAATGGAAAGGATCACTGCTGGGATCAACCACACGCTGCCCAAGTTTGATAAGGCCTGGGGGTCCACTGTGACATACCTATCCTCTGAGTTCATTGAGCTTACCAGCCCCGATAACTAAGTGTCCTGCGATTCCTCGCACCCCCACCCTGCGGCCTCCTCTCCGAAGGGGACTCAGCCCTAGTTCCCTATCCGGCCCTGAGCAGTGGGTGGTTTTCTGTCTCTCCTCTCTCTTACTGATTTCAATCTCATCTTCGCTTTACTCTACTCTTCTTGGACTCTATCCTTTGTTTTCTTCTTTTGTCTTAGTTTTTGTTTGAATAACTAAAACTTGAATTTGACAGCAAAGTTCCCCACTGGCCAGTGGTTGTAGAGGGGTGTAATGTTCTTGTTTACAACAATATCCAATAAAACGATTTAAACCATAAAGACTATCTTGAAATCTAGTGCTTAGAAACATAAAGCGCCAATCTACACCAAACCCCTTGCCTGCATGTTGTTTAACTGCTGATCACCGCCCGGCACGCAACTGAAATTGCCGAAACTATCATTAGTGAAAACATCGAGAAAGTCTTCCGTACTGAAACTTGGCTCAAGGACCACTCTGCTTCTATCCTTGACTTGCTCCTCCCCCCGGGTTCTCCATCCTCAGGAAAGACAGGCCGGACAGAATAGGATGTGGCCTATCCTTAATCTTTAAAAACAAACTACAAATCTCTCTGGTTAAAAACTCAGAACATACCACCTTTGAATACATGGGTGCGGAACTCAAAGCCCAGGGTTCTCCCCCAATTCATCTGCATAACATCTATCATCCCCTGGTGATCCACTTCCCTTCGCAGAGGAACTCTCAGACCTCCTGACCCAATCCTCTCTCTCCAACACTAATAATCTCTACCTTGGTGACTTCAAGCTCCACTGGAATGATACTAAGGACCCCACAGTTAACCTACTCTCCAACTTTCTTGAAATCAGTGACCTTAAACAAGTTTGCCTTTCCCCAACCCACACCAAAGGGGCCACTCTTGATGACATCATCGCTAACAACAATTTGGCCGCCTTATCCAACATCATCCCCATCGACTGGTTGGACCACCACCTCATTCCCTTCACAATCTCTACCACGTCTTCTCCCCTCTCCCCAAGACCTCTTAAACACAAGAAGTTGACCAGAAACTTTAATCATATCCCCCCTGGCGAACTGGAGTCTAATCCTCCCTCCCATAACGCTAATGACCTCACAGACCATTTCAATAATTTGGTTAAAGAGGTGCTTGACCAACTTGCCCCTCCCAAGACTAAAACAATATGAAATATCCCTTCCAAATCGTGGTTCAACCCAGATCACAACAATGAAAGACGCTTCTCTTAGATTAACGGAAAGAACATGGATGCAACATCCTTCCCCCGCTAATATTGCCCTACTCAGATCCACTAGGTCCAATTAAAAGAAGCACATCCTGAATGAAAAGGCCTTCTACTTCCGCGCACAACTTCCTCGGGCCAATAATAGACCCAGAGAACTGTTTAACATTGTCAAAAACCAAACATCTTCTGCCCCCCCTAATCTTAAGGCCTCCATTGAAAATTGTGAAGATATTGCAAAATTCTTCTCCGCCAAAATTGATCAATCCTTCCTCTTAACTTCCCTCTCAACTCTCCCTCTACTTTCCTTTGGCATGACTTCAAACACTCCTGCCATTATCAACCCACCCACAGACCCCTCGCTTCTCCCTCCTGACACCCTCCCTCCAGAATCCATCCCCAACAAACCCCATCAAAAAAACAACGCCTCCTGGAATACTTTTCCACCCTGTTTCTGAACTCGAAGTTTATGACATCATCACTAACATTAAGCCTTCCTCCCTTCTACCCTAATCAAAGATCTTAAACATATAATCTTTAAGCTCCGGGTGTATCCCTGCCTCCCTCCAGCTCGGACAAATCACTCAAATTCTCAAAAATCCCAATTCCGACCTTAACGACCTAAATAATCTCAGACCTATCTCTAACCTCCCTCTTCTCTCCAAAGCCCTTGAAAAATGCGTCTTTCTCCAATTGGATAAACACATCAACTATTTCAATCTCCTGGACTCTCTGCAATCTGGCTTCAGAAAAGGCTGCAGTAATGAAACTGCTATGCTTAACACAGTGGATGACATCCATCACTCCCTCGACAAGGATGACTCTTGCCTTCTCATCCTCCTCGACCTCTTTGCTGCTTTTGATACTGTCAACCACTTTTTCCTACTTAACACTCTGCTGTGGCCACAATGGGATCGTTCTCCAATGGTTCACCTCCTTCTTCAATCAGAGAACCCAGCAAATAAAAATCTTGGACTGCCTTTCTAACCACACTTCTATGTCCCTTGGCATTCCCCAGGGCTCTATTCTCTCACCCTCCCTCTTCAACCTTTTTATGGAACCGCTTATCCTCATTCTTAAAAATGCAGTTATCAAATACCACCTTTATGCCGACGACACTCAACTCTATTTTCAGATTAAGTCCTGTTCTGATGTTCTACACCCTAACAACACTCTAACTAAGATCCAATATTGGTTCCACTATAACCATCTCAAACTCAACCCGAATAAAACCAAAATCATTATCTTCTCTTCGAAAAACAACCCGCTTCCCATCCAAGACTGGATCCAAGCCCTGAAAACGCTCAACTGCTCTCTTACCTTATCCAATTCAGTCAAATGTTTAGGCTTTACCATTGACAACTCCTGACACTTTTTCCCCGTCTAAAAAATTCGGCCAAGGGGGCACTGTTCTCACTCCGCCATCTCAAGAAAATCAAACCCTTCATTTGAGCTGATGACTTCAAATCTGTAGTCCAAGCACTGGTCTTTTCGAAAATTGACTATGGGAATGCTATCCTCTCTGGTACGCCTAAAATTCACTTAGCTCCACTCAAAACTGTCATTAACCTAGCTGCCAGGCTTATCTCCAACTGCAAATGCTTTGAACACATCTCCCCGGTGAACAACCTTTACAACGCAACTTTTACAACGTAGTGCCTTTACAACGCGGTATTTACAACGCAAACCATTACAACGTATTGCGCTGGGGGGCGCTCTAGGATAGGGAATAGATTTAATTTACTATCCAAAACCTTCCCTACTATCCACGGGGACTGGAGTTGGAATATTAAATTAAACTATTCACTATCCAGCACCCCAAAGCGCTATGCGTTGTAAAGGCATGCGTTGTAAATACCGCGTTGTAAAGGCATGCGTGGTAAAAGCATGCGTTGTAATGTCATACATCCCATCTCCCCTACCCTCAAAGTCCTCAACTGGCTGCCTGTCGAAGGCAGATCATCCTTCAAGGTTGCATGCATTACTCATAAAGCCCTTCATCATAACTCCCCTTCGTGCTTCACTGATAAACTCCACAAAGCGGGCTGTTCCCGACCAACAAGAAGTACCAATGCTCTCGTTCTAGTCCCTCCCCAGTTAAATAAGAAACGCACACAAGCTCGCTCTTTGTCTGGTAACGCCCCAGCATCTGGAACAACCTCCCCAACTAAAAAAAATAAACCAGGGTTATCTGGTTGCACTGAACCGGGCCAAATCTGAAAAGTCAGGCTGACAATTGTGAGGCCCTACATTTCAGGAAATTTGAATTAAACATTAAAATTGCCAACCAACACTTACATATGTAAAATAATAATTGATCAATTAAATACATTACATATTTAATTAAAAATCCAGGTAATGTTGGATGACTGCTTCATCAATCAATAAATCAGACTAATTGCACAGACTGCCAATTGCTTTCAGTAGTTGGTCAAAAACATTTTATTACTTGATCTTCCAAATATAAAAATAATTATCCCTCTTAAATTTCAAAAAAATAACCCCTAAATGTTGGAAATCTTTTGGCAATCTTTTGGCAAACAATGCTTATAACAAAGTAATTTTTTATGTTAATATCTACTTAATTAAATGTTATGAGCTTCAACTAACTGAGCATAAGATTGCACTTCATTACTAGTTTTATATATACATATTATTACAATTGTTTTAATTGTCTTACAGATATCTAAGAGATATCTTCTTCGTAATAATTAACTTCTACAATGTAATTTTCACCTAAACAGCAAGAGATGTTTGTATATTTTTAGATTACAATTGTGAAATATTTTCAATGTATATATTTTAATTTCAGATTTTGCATTGATTGTTAATGTACACATGCATACAGTATAAAAATAGTTATGTATATGAAATTATCAATCCTAATCTTAAAGACTTGCTCACATGATGTAGTTTTGCTTGAAGTAGCCTAGCATTTGTTAACATGACATTTACCAAACATTCTCGTACATCTACGCTTTGCATAGCTATGCACTGGAAAATTCACACACTATGTTGCAAAATATAACAAATGGGAAAAACAGTGCAAAGGGTGCTGTGAGTATTTTCTTTAGTAGATTAAGCTTTAGGAGAGCGTGGAAGTGTATGGTGGTTTGTTGGTTGATTGTTATATGTTGGAGGGTTTTGTAGTAGTTGTCTGGTGTGAGAGTTTGTGCTTTTATGAGTTTTGTGAAGTTTAAATTATATTGTTCCACTTTGTGCTTCTTTATTAGTGTGACGTTCATTTTCAATTGTGTGTATTGGTTTGGTTGAACTGCTTTATGCTTAGTTTGTTTAGGGTGTTTGTAGGGGTAGGTTTGGGGGATTAATACAGTTGGTCTTAGGGAAATTGTTGCGAAGAGGAAGGCAGGCCATGCATCACTGTAATTTTAAAGACCAGGAAGTACATAGATTAGTATGTCTGGTAATAACTTTATGCAAGTGCTATACTTTAACAAATTATTACAATATTATTTAAAAGTAAATGACTTATTTTACAAAATGTGTGGAAGGGTTGAATTTATTTATAAAGTTTGTAATGTCATGGCAAAATGGAGGAAAGGTCATTCTATAATACACTCTGTACAGGATCAGTGCCATCATTAGATATATTCATTGTGCTATAGTGGATTATTATTTGTTGTAGACTGTTGTGCACCGCTACGAATAATAACACTAAGGGGTCAATTACAATTCCGTTCAGAAGGGCTCTGAATCAGATTTTTCGAATCCGATTCGGAAACCTTGTTGGTGACCGAATCGAACACAGTTACCACTAGCATTATTTGTTTCAAGACATATAGGTGATATTGAAAGATACAATCGAAGTAACGACAGCCAACTATAATTTAACATGACTGCTGCGAGGCCTTATACACAATTGCAGAGAAACCAATAATGAACTATCTTTTAGTCATATCTTTCTATATTATTAGTATTTCAGTTATGTTGTATTTTTATACCTATAGTAAATGATTGCTGTTAGATATTTATTTATAGAATTAGAATAGATATAGTTGGTTTCCGAATAGACAGTACTTTTTTTATTTTTTACGGGGCGTGCTTATTATGTGGAGAGCATTAGGCTTACATTTTTCATATTGTATGTAATTGTAACTGTTTAGATTACTATGATGTTAGCAATATTTTATGTGTTTTAGATAATAGTTTTTTAGGTGGATTTTAGATATGTAGGTTTAAAATATATATTAAAGGTTTTAATAATATATAGGGTATTTTAGGTTAGGGTAGATTAGATTAGCGTAGATTTAAAGAGAGTTGTAGTAATGTTTTATTTTTAGTTAGCATTAGGTAGTGATTATAAATAGAATTGTTCATTAATATTTTCATATAAAAGAAACATTTACTTTTATATTATTCAAAGGAATATGTGATGTGGAAAATCAAAAAAAATTACCAGCTCAATTTACAAATAAAAACTGGAAAAAAAAATGAAAATGTTTCAAATAAATGTAGAAAGTAAGGCTGAACTTATCAAAAAATGTATGCTTCTTTAATTAGACAGAATGCAGATAGAGGAGATAGTTATACTTGACCTAATACAAGCAATTAGACATGTATAATTTATTATTGTTTTTTATTAAAATAAAACAAGCCACATCTAAATAATTAATTAGCTAAGGAAATATAGAAATGTTGTCACTGAACTAATAACATTTTATTAAAGAGAAAAAAGACAAGTAAGTCATTTGTTCTACCATGTCTCTCCATTTCACTTTCAGAATTAAGAAGATCAGATATATCTTCATCAACATTTTAGAAATCAACTTCCCAATCAATAGAAGATCTGCCTGTAATATTGTGAAGAGTGGGACGTGCAATAATCATTTTGCTCACCTTACCGTGTGTGCATAGCCATTTACCTCCAAAATTATCAAACATCTAAGCCTAGATTCAAAAATTTGAAATGTCTGCTCAATGAAATTCTGGGTTTTTTAAGGCAAAATTGATTCATTGTGACGTTCACTTTATGGATTCTGAACTGAGGTTATTAGCCAAGGACGGGGAGCATAACCTTGATCACTTCATCAAAAAAATTGTTTGATATAATTACCACACATTTTTGATTTATTGCACCTAGGAGAACATATATATCTAAGATGTATTTCTTTTTAACCATGTTCCCTTTCCCTAAACACCTGTCTAAAAAAACAAAGGTAAAGATACTCTAGAAGATGTTGTTATATCCCTTAACATTATAACAGCATGGCACACGTTGACTGCATTTACATCAAATATATGCTGATATTCAGACAAATTATTGCCTATTGTGTAATTTTATCAGACTGGGCCTTCTTTGCTAGTGAATGAATATAATTATACATCAAACCAACAACTGCATGTAAAGCATGGGTTTGAATGACAAGAAAACATAGTCGTCATGAATACTAAACCCTTTCATGTATTTTGGATGTGTCCAGAGCATTTTTGAAGTTTAGTTAAACAATATTCAATATCATCAAAGATGATTTTTGTGTTAAAATGGAAACATTTATCAGGCAACTCTTAACCACATGGCTGCTAGAGCTATTCCCCTGCTGTGTTGGACAGCAACCAAAACGGGTGTGGTCATGACGAGCTCAGCTCAGCTCGTCATGAGCACCGAAGGGGCTAAATACAAAATTTGGCATCATATAGCATAGATTTGAAAAGCTTAACGCATTTACAACACAATGCACATAGATGACCACTAGTACCTTCAGATATCCAAAGCGAGTAATGATGGGCTGCGTAGAACTATGGAAAACATATTGTACATTAACAGGCTGTTTTATGATAGTACATTGCTGGCAATTAAACTTATTTTATTAAAATGTATTTCGGCACATACATAAATGATAAAGAAATAACACAAATATGTGCATTTGAAAAACAAATTATACAAATATGAGTAATTTACTGCATAATATATTATCTATTGGTGGTCACTAGTAGAAGGTTATAGTTAGGACCATGTTTCTATACGAAAAGTGTTTTCTGACTTGCCTATATCTTTGGCACCATTTGATGTATCTTCATGTAATTTTCCCAAAAAGAGTGTGCCAGTATTTTTAGTTGTGCATGGAATGTTTAAGGGTAAGTCAAAAAAAGTGTGTTTCCCATTTTAATTCCCACACCTGCCGCCCGAACGGCTGAACAGAATTGCACTGAGTTTGGCAGAAAGGCAGCTTTTGGTTTGCAGATTATGCTTTCAGTTATTTGGTACAAATCCGTTCAACAATTTGTGAGAAATTAAAGGAAATCAAAATGTGGATATCTGAGGTTGCGTGCAGAGATATGCCGACCTCTTATTGGCTACCAACACTTCAACCAGGAAGTGTTGGCGGCCATCTTGGGACTCGGATTAAGCAGAGTCCCAAAACAAAATGGCTAAAAAAGAAAAGGGGGCATGGAACGCATACCCTAACCCCGTAGCCTTGGTCCAGAGGCATTTTTTTTTAAATCATGGTGATATTGATGAATATTAGTGAATATCGTTGTGAATTGAACAAAAAAACAAGGAATGTCTCCTGTGCTTGCTTTTAATATTGCTCTTTTGGGTGGAATATGGTACCTCCCAGGCTTAATAGAAACTCCAATAGGAGAATGGATCACCTGAGACCCTTTACACCCCTGGAGTCAGTAAATAGGTTTGATGTGTTCTCAGGTATGGACGATTGTGATTGAAGATTACAGTCTGACGAGGGCATGGGTGGCCAAACAAACGCCACTGGCAAGGGTGTGATCGGTGCGGAAATCCAATCTATCGAACCTCTCCCCGAGTTGGCGGACATCACTGCGACTACTATACCTGATTTCTCTGCTACACCTCCCGGCGAGCATATATCCTGTTTGTCCATTCTTTCCTGGAATTTGGCCGGACTTTAGGGTAAATTAGACTCCCCTGAATGGGGGTCTTTTATCGACACACAGGATGTATGCCTGTTTCAGGAGACATGGGCACGGGAGGACGAATGGCGATCAGGCTATGCAACCTTTTCAATTCCAGCTAAATGGGAGGGGAAAGGACGGCCCTCGGGGGGCCTCTGCATATGGGTGGCATCCCATCTGGGATGCAAGGCTAGGGCCCTCAAAACTAATTCATTGGATGTTCAGTGCGTGCTGTTGGAATGGTCGAACCATACTCAACTAGCGCTGATAAATGTATATTCCAGACCGATGGGTATAACAAAGCCCTCACCGACCTTTGATGAGCTCTCTCTATTTTTGCCCACAATACCTCAGGGTGCTAGGATCCTGTTGGGGGGAGATTTTAACTGTCAGTATGAGCCATTAACCCTGACTATGGAGGGAGCACTTCAGTGGGGAATCCCGCAACTAGTTGGCCCCCCACCTAAGCCATGGTCTCCCTTAGCAACACAAATTCTGGCACTCACTCTCAGTAATTCTCTGAGGGCTTGTAATGGCCGAATTAAGAGTGACATCCCTTCAAAACCCACTTTTAATAAACCAGGGAAGGAGTCTCATTTGGACTACCTCCTTGTTCAGACATCGGACTGGAACAAGGTCTCTGACAGTCCAAAGAACTGACAGCGATCATAACGCGCTGATTCTTTCTCTGGTTTCGCCCAGTGGTTCCACGGGTGATGAGCCGGCAGAGGCATCTTTAAATCCTAAATTAATGTTAACTAATGATAGGCGTAGAGTGCGGTGGGCTAAGCTCTTGGATAATCCTGCCCACATTTCGGAGCTTTATGCACGGATCCTCCCCATATTTGAACGCGTCGGGGCCCTTATTACTCAATCCTCTCCAGAAGAATTGTTTTCCAAGTTGGGCACCCTCCATACGGAATTGGTGGATACCCTTGTGGAACTTTTAAACCCAATTGCGCGGAAAGGGCCCCGCAGGGGGTAAAGACCCTCCTGGTTCAACTCAGCTTGTAGGAAGGCAAAGGCCGACCTCCTCGCTGCATTGAAGCACCCTAGGAACATAGAGATAATCAAGACTAGGAGGGCGGAACTGAAGCAAGTTATCCACCATGCAAAGGTGGAATGGGATTCTTCCAATTGGGAAAACATGTTGGCCTCCCTCCAGACTAGAGATGCTCGTAAATTTTGGCAGATAGTGAGAACTGGTTCTGCCGAGCCGACTCAAGCTGTGGAGGCCAATATAGCGGCTACGGTGTGGGAGGACCACTTCCGCAGCCTCTATGAAGAGGTCAGCCCTGGCTTGCCCAAGCTCCATGATGGGCTACCGTTTGAACACCTTTTACTCCCCGGCGAGTCAACCGCGCAATTTAAAACTTTGGAGGGCGCTGAGCCAATGCAATTCTCACTGGGGGAGGTTTTCAATGTAATATCTAAATTGCCATTGGGTAAAGCCCCCGGGCTAGATAAAATTCCGGGAGATCTATTGAAGCACCAACCTAGGGTCTGGGCCCCCTACCTGTTGGAAGTTTTTAATGCAATCCTTGGGGGAATGGCGGTCCCTAGTACTTGGCTGGGAGCAGAGATTGTACCTATCTTCAAGAAGGGCTCTCCTCCGCTCCCAGCCAATTACAGGCCAATCAGCCTCATTGATGTTTCACAAAAAACCTTCGCGAGGCTGATACTTGACCGCCTGCAGGAATGGATGACGGACCATTCAATCTTAAGCACGTTCCAGGCTGGGTTTAGGAGTAAGGTGTCAACTACGGACCAAATTTTTCGTCTGGCCCTCCTCTTTTGGAAGACGGTGCGGGTGGAGGGGGGTACGTTGTACACCGTCTTTGTTGACCTCCGCGCAGCCTTTGATTTGGTTCAAAGAAGTAAACTATGGACGGTACTCGCCAAACTCGGCATCCCCGCCGCTCTTTTAGACATCATTGTTCGTCTACACACACACAATTATGCACAGGTGCGGTGTGGGAGGATGGGTAGCCTCTCAAAAAGATTTTCCGTTGGCAGAGGGGTAAGGCAGGGTTGTGTCCTTGCACCGACCCTGTTTTGCCTCTTTGTCAACGGGGTAATCGATTACCTAAATTATGTCCCTAACACAGATGCACCTAGGCTCGGCAGCAGCAGGGTGCCCGCAATTATGTTTGCGGACGGCACCCTGCTGCTGTCGAAATCCCCAATGGGGATTCAGCGTATTCTGGAGGGTTTTGAGGGATTCTGTGGAGAGCATGGTCTCGAAATAAATGCCCTGAAGACCAAGTACATGATTTTTAATCCCCCCAAAAAAACACGCCCCATCCCCTCTGTAGGCCTGAACAGGCTAGAAAGAGTCTTTACGTTTGAGTACCTGGGTGTGACCATGAATGATAAATTGGAATGGGGCGATCATCAAGTTAAGTCCCAGCTCAGATTGGCTCAAATAGCAGGGGGAATAATTAGGCTAGTCAACTCTAATAAATCATCTGTTAGACCGTTAGCCCCCCCGTTGGAGATCTATAGACTCCAGGCCAGAGGTGCGATTCTCTATGGCAGTGAACTCTGGGGACATGCTTGCAAAAAACAGTTGGTCATTGTAGAAAACAAGTTTCTTAGACAACTCCTAAAGTTACCGGCTAGTACCCCCCTTCTGCCCCTCAGGTTGGATCTGGGTCTGAAACCTTTAGATGAAGTAGTGGGTGTAAAGCCCCTAACCTTTTGGAGAAGACTATGGTCCACTCCTGAGTTAGCCAACTATAGGCTGGAACTGCAGGAAATTCTTGCTCTTCCTGCTATAGAGAACATCCCGTGGTTTAAATATCTAAAAACTGAGTTTGCCCGGCTGGGCCTTTCGACCCTGTGGAGTGATCCTGAAGTGGCCTGTCAGGGATTGTCCCGCAAACATCTGGTGGCAACTTTTCATGCATGCAACCTTGCATCTCACACACAGGGTACACGCCCAGATTCTTTGGCTAACACTTTTCTTGGGGTGAAGGATTCCTACAAGTTTGAGTCAGTTCTTGATGACATCTTTCCGAATCTGGCCAGGAAATTACATCTGCAATGGCGGTATGGCACTCTTCCGCTAAGAGCATTTACCAGTAAATGGAAGCAGCACTCCATGGAAAACTGCCCTGGCTGCAATTGTAGGCTTGAAGATGAATTGCATTTAGTCTTCTTCTGTCCTGCCTACATTGCGGCGAGAAGGTTTTGGATAATTCCTTTATGTAAAAATCTAGGGTTTGCTAAATGCTCTGAGGCCTTTAGAATTCTTAAAACTGACCTTTCAAAGGTAACTGTTTTTGCAATGGCAAAATTTATCGAAGCAGCATGGCACAAGAGATTGCTTCTAATTCCTAGGGTGTTTCATCCCTGATTCAGTTTATGTATCAGTTAGTGTACAAACTTCCTGTATCAGGTCATTTTATGTAAGATTTTAGCTATACTGTTAAATTGCCTTCATTTCTAAAACGTATTTTTATATACTGTTTTAATTAATCAGTACTGGTCTATTTGATTCCTTTTATAGTATAGGTTGAGCTGTATTGGGGCATTTTCGCTTTTTATTTGTGTGTTATCCTGCTATTGATGTAACACTGATGTCTGATTTTTGCTTGTACTAATTCTATACTCATCTTTTATGGCAAATTGCCGAAATAAAGATTAATGAAATGAAATGAAATGAATATTGCTCCCAGGTGGACCAGGTCCTAGGGCAGGTTAAGTTTAATTAATTAGGAGTGGGTTCACAGGCCCCTCTCCTAGGTGTTATTTGTGCCCCAGGACCACCACCTCCTCAGGGCTTATATTTTATTAATGCATGGGGGCTGTGCGGACCCCAGAGCCATGGGTACCATTGACTTTCTCATCAATACACAAAAAAAGTAATATGGGGTGATGCGCGGACCCCCCAGGTCATGGGGGCCACCACCTCCCTGGGGCTAAACTGCACATTAAAGAGGGGGTCTGCACAGACCCCCGGCTCCAGGGACCACCACCTTCCTGGAGCTTTCAGTTTTTGTTTTTATAAGGAGGGCCTATGCGGTCTACCCTCCTAGAGCCATATATAACTCTGGAGATCGCCACCCATCCCCTGGTTTGTCCCAGGGTGCCCACCCACGGGACATAGCTATTTGCTTTTGCTTGGCAGGAGTTGTGACAGCTACAGTCAAGCAAAAGCAAACACTCCACTTTCAGCAAGCAGGAGCTGTCAAAGTGCTCCCACTTGCTAGAAGTAGAACAGAACAGAAATTATTTAGTGTATAGTTAATTAAAACTCACACAAAATTCCAATACATAAGATATATTGTAACTACATGATACGCTTGTAAGTATCTCAGTTTCATTGACATAAACAGTTAGTATCAACAGCTAAAAGACCACCGTTTTTGTTCAGTACATTAGAATCTAATTCATTATTGCTATTTACAATGTTATGGCTGGTAAAGTACAGGGAGAGTCCACTAAATGACGTGATGTCAAGTATCACTGCGTCATTAATTTCTTGTAACAGATTAAGAATTGGCAGATTAATTGTGGGTCCGTTGAGTCCAGACTTTTTAATATGGTGGATCTGCAGGTGCAGATGCCTCTTTCATTAACCGCATGCGCGCTAGCGGTTTTCCCGCTGTGCGCGGCACTTTTAAAAAACCGCGTTACATGACGAGCTCAGCTCGTCATGAGCGTACGAGAGGCGTAACTCATGACGAGCTGAGCTCGTCATGAGCGTCGAAGGGGTTAAAATGTCTCCTTAACAGATGACGGTGGTAGAGACCTAAGGCTGGGCAAATACATATTAGATATGATTGGATATGGATATGATATGATTGATTTTTATTGTTTGGTTACTCAAAACCATTACATTAAAAACAGAATACAAAATTACAAAAGGATTAAAACAGCAAGTGAGTCTGCTGGTAAGTCTATATAGTTGATACCTAGACTCTGGTAAGACTTACATATTAGATATGTAATGTCCTGTATTGGTAACCCACATAGACTGCATGCTTTTGAGCCCTGGAACTTCCAGCTGGGAAGGTCGCCGTTAGAGGGCAACTTCCCCATACACAGTTCTAGGAACCTGATTTTTAGATGGGGGAAAAGGCAAGGCTCAAGTAGGCTGCCGGCTCTGGCTTAGTGTAAGAATGTAATACCAGCCGTCCTAGTTAATTTTAGTGAGGCGTCTAAATACTTTGCGTAGTGAGACTAAGGGGCCCATTAGCCTGGCGGGGGCAATCCGTCCAACATCTGCACCTGAATTCCCCCCCGCCATATTAGGATGGCAGGGGGGACCGCGGCGGACGGGAAGACCGTCTGCCACTTTTCCGACCGGGGCGGAAAAGGTTTAATATGGTGGCGGTGTCTAATAGACACCGTCAGCCATATTATGATGGGCTTGTTTAGATGCCTTTCTCTGGGGGCCCCCTGTGGGCCCCAGAGTGTTAAAGAGGTGCGGGGTGCACACGGGGGGGGTACCTTTGGTACCCCCTTCATTTGCATAAACAAAGCAGCAGCCACCGCGCGTTGCCTGCCGCTTTGCCTATGCAAATGCATTTTTAGCACTGTGGCGGGCGGTGCAGAGAGCACCGCCTGCCACAATGCTAAAAATGCAGGATGTGCCCGCCACTGTGGCGGACATATCCTAATACCCCCCACCAGACCCCCGCCCTTATGGAGCTTGGCCCCCAAACCCCGGTAGGATGACGGGCGGACAAAGTCCGCCCCTCATCCTAAAAGGCCCCTAAGGGTCAGTTTGCAGGGCGTCCCAGAGTGCTCTATTAATTTCAAGCCCATGATTCAGCCAAATTTTATACTAGGTTTTGACTGCCTTGTACCTTCTGTATAGTTGCTGTTGCTGCAAGCCAAATTCTAAATGTACCTGGACTGATGAGGCGTTGCGTGGCAGACAAAATACTCTTTTACACACTTGTATCCAGAATTACTGATTTGTTTCCGTGGTGGACAACACTTCCATATATGATGGTTGGAAGCAATTTCGCTTTGATGACTACCATTAGTGGGGTTAAAAGTGGGCCTTTTAAAGTTTTTGATAAACTGCAAAGTGCAAAAAGTAGATCATTAGCCTTTTTTTGTATGGCCTCGAACTGCATTGAAAAGGAGAACCTTCGATCCAGATGGATCTCGAGATATTTGTAGCTGTTAACCACTTCTAACCTTGAGTTGTTAATTGTGAATGTCTTTTGTTTGAGTAATCTGTGAGTTATGATCATGACCTTTGTTTTTGTTATATTTATTTCCATCAGATTTGTTTTAACAAAGTCAGCTAACTCATGCATAGATCTTTACAAGCCAATTGTCGTGTGGTTTAAGAGGACGACATCGTTCGCATAGGACAAGTGTGTCAATGGCAATGTGCCCAGACGCGGTGCGTGTGAGTTGACCCCATCTAGTTTTGATGTTAAGTCGGACATGAATAGGTTGCCCAAAAATTGGGATCTTGTTTGTACATTGCTTGTGGTACACCGTTCGGGCTCGGTGCCCCATCGAGCCAAACTTTTGTTATAACTTGTAAAATTTCTACGTCAGAGTAAGGAGTGTATGGCTGTAGTATGGCCTCATTTTACTGTATGCCATTTTCTGTTGTTTTGGTAATTATAGGGAACTTGTCCTTCCTAGTGCTGTGATTATTTGAGGACGCTAAAGCTTTATGCTCTCCCTTTATAGTGATTACTTTGGAGTTTAGCCCACCTGCGTTTGTCTAGGTGTTGTACCCAAGCAGGCTCCATGACACAGGTCACGTTTAGGACTTTTGAGGTTCTGTTCAAGGAATTCACTTGGGCCCAGAAAGCTCTAGCATCTGATTTCTTCGAGTTGTATAGTAACTTTGGCCAAAAGTTATTATTTTGAGTTTTTTTGTCGATCCAGAATTGTTTTTGTATTTTTTCTTTAATTGACAGACTTGCTCCCATGTTGTGGAGGATGGGCTTTGATGATGTGCCATCCTAAGAGCCTTCCTCAGTTGTTTCTTTCTGGTGAGATGACTATTGTGATTTGACCACTTTTTATTTGACTGTTTGACTGTTTAGTGGATGCCCCTGTTAGTGGTAGACTTACCAGGAAGGTGGTCCATGTTTCAATTGGCAAGTTTTTTTGTGACTCGAGGGTCAGCATTAGGTCATTTGCCTTCGAAGTTATGTGCGGAAGTGTATTGTTTGTCCATCACAAGCATTTCAGATTTATTGTCGATGTTGGCACCTCCACTACTGGGGCTTCTACGTGTCTTTGAAATTTCATTTTAAGTTCGATGTGCTGGGCCAAGTGATCACTGCCGGTGGAGCATTTGATCTGAAATCTTTCTATTTGCCCTAAGAGTGGGAGAGTTACTATTGTATAATCCAGAACTGAGCTGGAGTCATTATACGTGCGTGCCACAGGTCTATCATGCTTTATTCTCCCATTTAATGTACATATCCCTAGTTGTTCGAGATTCATTACGAGTTGCCGTCCAACATTGTCGCTATGTTTTGGATTGGGATAAGATTAGGTTTGTACTGCACAGATTGCGTTTGCTACAGTGATATTGTCTTCTTCTTTTTGGATATACAAAAGATTTGAATTGAAATCTCCCGTTAAAATGATTTCCCAGGTTGGTTGTTCAAAGCAAAATTCTGCGATAGTGGTAATGAGTTTTTTAAATAGATCTTTTCTGATCTTTTATTTCGGATGTGCATAGATGTTAATTAGGATGATGGTACTGACCCCTGATTGTGAGCCCATCTCCATTTTTATTATTTGCATGGCTGATGTGGTTGTAAACAGCTGAACTGAGGACATATTTAGTGCTGTTGAGATATAGACGGCTAAGCCGCCTTTAGGTCTTCCGTATTGCCATGTTCGTATTGCATTCACATGGAGAAGGATCCTGCCTGGGTCCTCTACTGGAGCTGTCAACTACGTTTCTTGGAGTACAACGATTTCGTAAGTATCCCAGTTCTCAGAAGCCACTTTTTTTGTAGGATTCCCTTTGCTCCATCTATATTCCAAGACAACATTTTGATTGGGGGGTGCTCTGGATCGTGCGGGGTAATGGCATGGCATTCTCCTTTCTGACCAGCTATGCAGTTTTTTGCAGTCTTTGTTGTTGTATGTTTGTACCATCGACACCTTTTGCACCTCGAAGGACCGAGGGGACTAAGCTTGCCATTGGGTGATTGTTTGGTGCTGTACTAAATGATAGGAAAGGTGACGGATAACGTTTTACAGAGGGAGTAGGGAGCGATATTCGCCAAACTTAAAATTATGTAGCCTCTTTTAAGACGTCTGACACTATTTCTTCCGTCTTCCAAGTTGCTAAGGTTTTTTCCTTTCCTCTACTTTTTTCTGGGTTGATGAATTCTATTGTCAATAAATCTGTAGTTGCCAGGAATAACTGCCATGAGGCGCATGATGTTCCCTCAGTTTAGATAGTATTGTGTTCCTTGTGAGGAGTAGTGTGGTGTTAAAAGGATCCTATTGTTTAAGTTTGATTTAAGCTCCTTCTTTTGCAGGTGGGTTGTTGATACCTGCTGTGGGTATCGGTTTCTTACCAGTTCCTCTGATTTGTTCACGTTTTCGCGTTGAGTTTTTATGTTAATCAGTAACTGGTTCCTGTGGAGGTGGATGTTTTCTTGTGAGCATGGGGTTGTTCTCTGCTGGAGGATTGCTGGTCCTTTGTTTGGCATATCCTCTAGAAGTCCCTGTCAACTGACACCCGATTTGGGTTCTCTTTTGTTTTTTTCTGGTTGAGGGGAGGCCACTAGTCTTGAAACTCAGGTTTGTTGAGGCTGGGCTATTTGGCGCTAGCGATGCCTTTTGCGATGGGTGCGATGAGTCAATTGGTCCCGACTGATCCGAGCAGCCTACCTCATCTTTGTCTTTGAGTGCTTGATTCTGCCCTGTGGTTATTAACCACCGCTGTTTACAGTCTTTGAAATTAGAGATTGGGTAGTTATCCAATACCTGTATTGTTGATGTTTTGCTCTTGTGCAGACGATTTCTCGCTTTCCTGGCACTTTTTTTTGTCTTTTTGTTAGAGCATGAGGAGGGTTGTCTGTTTGATTCGTCTGATTAAATGGTTGCTGAATCTCTTGAGTTTGTGAGGTGTAGCTATTAGTAGCAGGATGCAATGCGGGTAAATCGATGAATGCATCATCAATTGATTCACCAGCTTTTGACTTAAAAAACGTTATCTGTTGGGTATTAGGTAAAACGATGTTTTGGGAACTTCTTTCCGCGCTCGGTGGCTCTTTGCCATTTACTTAATTTATTTCTGGGGGATGATTTGCCCATTTACATTCACGAAGAATACTTGTTAATATTGTTGGTAAGTCCCTTAGTTTGTCCAGAATGGGACAGCAAGCACAGTAGTTTAGAGCTTCCACCTGCGTGCCTTTTGCATTTTTGTTGGTAGCTGGTAGTAGGCCCATCATGGAGTCAAGTTTAGTATTTATACCAGAGATGTATTCCGCAATTACGTTCATTAGATTGATTTGGATATCGAGTTTGTCTGATTGCATGTTAAAGGTGCTGAATGAGGTTTGCAGTGCTTTAACGAATGAAGTGTGTAGAGCTTCCAGGTTTTTGTTGATTCCTGTTTTAGCTCCGTATTCAGTGATGTTGTTATATACTGGGTGGTTCCACTTCGTGGCATTATTGTGTAAGTGTCCAGAGCTGATTTTGTCAGCTACGTTGTCCATACTGGTCCTCTGTTCAGTGTTGAATTTATTTTTGTCATGTACTTTGATGATTGGTTTGAAAGTATTGTGACCTAACTGTTCAGATGAACTAGATATGTCAATTATTGTTTGCTGTTCGTCTATTGATACCGGCATCACATTTTTCCGTTGATGATCCTCTGTTAGGCTCTTATCTGACAGATCCTTTCCTTGCACTAAGGTAGCATGTGTTGACTTTGTGTACTGGGCTTTTGTATATTCCTCTAATTTTGCCGCTTGATTTCCAGGTTTATTATTATTTGATTGTTCGGTGTTATTGTTTATTTGATTTATTGTACTAGGTGTTGCCTGTACTGGTGAACTTGATGTTACTTCTATTGTTATTTGTTCTCCTTGTTGAGGCGTTGATGTGTTTCTGATTTGTTTTAGGGCTTTAAATGTTATACTTATTGTCCGTAGTATCTCCTTGTTGTTCAATATTGATTGGGACTCCATCCAGGAGTCACTGAATTCATCTATGTTCTAGATGTCTTAATTTCTATCGTTTCGCTGTTGTTTTGGTGTGGATTGAGCTTTAGGTTTTTCTGCATCGTTTGTGGCGTTTGAACAATTGAGGGGTCTTGCGTCTGTCTGCAGCCACTCACAGACCCACACAGACACTCACATACCCACTGATATACTCATGCACTCACTCACACACTCACTCTCAAAGTTTACAGGTTATTGATAGGAAAAGAAATTTAGAAAACCTTAGAAATTCACTTAAAAAACAAATGTTACAGGGACTTTATAGTTAGACTCAAATTTCACTTGTACAAAACCAGTGAAATTAGGCAGTTATACTTAGCTGAGCTAACTATAACTTATGCCCCGCAATGCGTTGCTTATGACTTCACATATTACATCACTCATGACATGGCCAGTGACATAAGTTTTTAAAGTTATTTGGACCTGGGGAGGTGGTGGTCGCTGGGGCTCGGGGGGGGGGGGGGGTCAATGCACCCCATTAGTTTTTATTTGGCACCAGGGAGGTGGTGGTCCCCAGGGCATTATAAAGCCCCTGGAGGGGGTCTGCGCAGCCCCCTCCCAAATTTAAATAAGGCCCCGCGGAGGTAGTGGTTCCCAGGGCTAAAAGGATCCCTAGGATGGGGGCCCTGTGTGCCCCACTCCTTAATTTTTTTAATATTTGTGCATGCCCCTGGGACCTGGCCCACCCATGGGATTTTTTTTTAAATAAAAGCAGGAGTCTGTGCTTGTTTTTGTTTTTTTCCCCATGGATTCACAACTGCGTCGCAATTTCTCAGCAAAACGTTTTTCAAAAATGATCTTTTGACCTGCCAGGGCTAGAGTGTTGCGGTATTCCTACCCTGTCCCTTTTTCTCTTCTTTCTAACGTTTTTTGGGGAATTTACTGAAGCTGCGTCCCAAGACTTTCTGGTTAAGTGTTGGCAGCCAATCCGATTTCAGCATGAGGCCTGTCCGATTCTCATAGGATCCACATCCCTAGATATACATACTTGGTTTTCTTTTAATACCTTTGAAAACACTAAACAGATATACACCAGTTCACACAAAAGTTTGCTTTCTGGACCAAGAGCTACCTTTGTGCCAAATTTGGTGTTATTCTATTCAGTAGTTTGGACAATAGCTATATCTAGAATGGGGAAAATGCATTTTGGCTTGCCCCTTTGCTTTGGCCCCCTCTTAATGAATCACCCCAAATCTTTCAACATAACAGCCGAACTGACTGATTTTACATGGATGAAGGTCCCATTTTATGTGAGGTGTCCAGTGGTATTCAGGATCTTGACCAAGGTTATGTGCAGAATTGATATCTTTGTTAACACCTCCCTGAACAATGTAAGAAGAGCAGCAAAAAGGATTGATTGAATCAAACCTAACCAGAGAAGTGGGGTGGGGCAATCTGAGTGAAGAATAGGCTGGCCAACTTCTCCAGATGGCAGGTGGACCATGACTGAGGAATTCAGTGATGTGCAGAGAATGAACTCCGATGAGGGATTTAGCAAGCCCTAGCCCTGACAGGTCAAGTATTGGTTTGTCTTGAAGATCTAGGATGTGAGAAGAAGACCACACAGAAGAAACAACTTCAAAATTAAACAGTGTGTAACATATATTTGGGAAATAAAACATATATACTATCTTCATTGCTGTAGAGCAAAGTCTCAGTAGAGGATCTTCTTTAACAACATCATTATCCTCCCTGATATAGGCCTCAAGATAATGCCTCTAACAACATTTGGATTTCCTTGCTGTGCCCTTTTGAAGCCCTAGAGCCTGACTTCTCTCAGACCCTAGGGAAAGGCTCTTGCCATTGACTGGGCTTTTATCTACTTTCTTACAACTGCTGGTCTATTGGAAGAGAATACGGAGAACTCCCCTTGTCTGATGATTCCAAATACCATACACTGGCATTTCTAGAAATGTTGATCTTTTTTAGACTTCTTTATAATCAGACGTGTGTCATTTATTCTTTTGCAGTTTTACAATCCCACCACCTATCATCTCTTTCAGATTAACATGCATGGATTTAAATAGGAAAGGAGGTGGTTATGCTTGATACCTATGATCAGAATGATGGCTTAAGGAGTTAAAATTCACCCCTAGTACTGGAAGTGACCTGACGGCCACGAGTTAAAATTTCAGCAAGGCAAATCAGGTTTTCATGTTTCTAAAGTTAGTAAATTGGAGTACAGTTATATTGGGTATTAGTAATACTGGAATATAGAGCACTGTTGAGTATGTTGTTTTTCATACTTCTAGTTAAGATGTTAACATGTCTTCCACCTCTTTAAGAGCAAAGAGAACTGTAGCAAGAGCCTTTTTTCTAGTTACACCGAAAATGTTGTAAGACTCACTAGATGAACGATACTTGATTATTGTAGCAGAAAACTTCGGAGTGCAGGTCTGCCCCAGAGTAATACCAAGGATGGCTGATAAATAAATAGGTGTAGCTGAAAAAGACGTCAATGCATGTCGTTTTTATGTATATATCAACTTCAAAATAGGAACGGAGTCCCAAGAAATTCTGCTGGTGTCCTAGGTTATGTGGCTTGTTCAGGGCTCGCTTACACTCTCATGTTTGCATTCTCCATGCAAGCAGTGGACCCATCAGTAGTGGAGGTGAATGGTAGCCTCAGAGAAAAAGTGTAGGTTTGTTCAGCTATATTGGTGGTGTGGAGAGGAATTTTATTGTTCACAGTTGAGATACTGAGGCCCAAATCATCTATATTTCTGCTCGCAATGTTATATTATATGTAATGTTCTGTTATGTTTATTTGCAAAGTGCACTATCACTGAGCAGGCTCATGTGCCTAGCCCTGCCTATGGCAGGATGGTTCATTGAAATAGCAGGTCTTTAGCTTCTTGAGAAATTCAAAAAGTGAAAAGGATTCCCTGATGCCTAGTGGATGGAAGGTCGTTCCACACTTTTGGATGATGTAAGATAACGCCAGCATGACACAACCAGCAGCATCCATCAACGTCCATGCACAAAAATGTAGTCTGGAAAAGTTAATGAAAACTATGTGCCAAATGGCTATGTAGTGGGAAGTGCCAACCCACAACCAATCCATATTGGGTGTAACATGTGGTAGCAGCACTAATGCCCCGTGGACTTTTCACAAAGCCAGATATACTAAGTATACGCTCTGCGTGACATTCAAGTGCCAAATGAAAAAATGTGCGAACAGTGGAAATGGTTTATTTCATGATGTTTCTACACATAACGTGCTATTTGTTTCTGGGACATTCCGTGCTAAAAGTACATTTTTTTGTGCCCTCCCTGCTGAAGACATCACGGGCATGTGAAGCTCTGTAAATATCGTGCTGCACAATTTTTTACCATTTGCAAAATGCACTCTTGCGAATTTCACCACAGTGCTGCACTACCAACGTTTACTACACGAATGTTAGATGAATACAGAGTGGATCCAGTCACGTGACCGTTGTTTTCGCTTTGTCTGTAGATCTCAAGTGCCAGTAAAAAGGACGTCCAGTTTCTATTCACCTCTGGCGAATTTTTATTACGAATTTAATATATTCTGTGGAAAAAATCTAACAAGGCACTAAAGAAAACCTTTATTCTTACTGATTGATACACGGCCTGTACCAAACAGTTCGCCATATGTCATGTTTGTAATGCAAAAAAATTAATAAGAGGTAATGAAAGTTTACTCATGACTAGAATATTGCAGCATAATATCTGCTTGGGATTTAAAGTTTAATGGGTTTAGAAGGATATCTTAAGAGCCTCAGGAAGCTGGGATTTGTGTTCCGTGTTTAAAGATATTAATGGAGAAAATGCCACCCGGTTTATCCCATCAAAGAACAAGTAGATAATAGTTTATGTGACATTAAATCTACTTCCAAATGCCACAATGTAACAACCAGGATTCTGCTAAACCATTTGACCCTTGTTTAGCCATCACAGACAGAGAAAGATTAATTCCATTTTTGCAGTGTGATGTACTCTGGCACTGATGTGTTACTGATTCTTAAACGATTAAGGAGCCTGTCCCTTTCTATTTTGTTGTTACATTTGTATTTTGCGGCAGAAAATAGTACAGAGCAGCCTTCCACTATATGACATGACTATAATTCCACATTTAATTGTACTCTGTCGGTATGTGGATGGAATGATTGGCGGTATGTGGTCCCTTCTCCATCTGGAAGCTTTCAGACAGCATGTTTATATTAAATACTTGGAAATCTAAAATTTCCATGCTTACCACATGTCTGCGATTGCTTAGAAATTCCCCTTTGATTAATTGGCATGTGGTTGATTAGTAACCGGACAGGTAGTGGCTTGCTTTACAATTTTTAAATTAACAACTTTGCACATACAAATACTTATCAGGAGTTTTATGCGGCATACTGAGTAGGTCAGCTCTTAATGTTTATTGAAATATACTAATATTTGCACAGATCCGGATTGCTGGGTTACCTGTAACATGCATAATTTCTAAGGTGGGTGGGACTTTTAATTCCCCTTGCGGAATTTCAGTAATTTAATAATTCTGCGTTTCTCATGTAAAGTGGAATTATTTGTTAATTCTGCTGTTCCGCAGACGGAATTAAATTAGCACTGTAATGGTACTTAAACAGGGCTCAGAAGGAGCAGCCCCTCTATTTTAAAATAATATAGAGGGACTGCTCCTACTTCCAGCCCTTAAGAACCACTAAAGGGGGCGCCAGAGAGCCCATGGCAAGATGGCCGTATATTAGCGCAGCTCTGCCGGCTGTTTTCAATCTATCTGATTTTTAATCCGGCCATACTCCACCACCTGTCACGGAAAACCCCCCTAAGCTGTTTTTAGTTGATTGGCTTGAATTTTAGGCAAAGAAGACAAGTCGGTCCACCGGCATACAGCAGCACAGAGCAGCTATGTTGTGATCAAGCAGTGACGAGAGTGGGATAACCGGCCCGGGGTAAGTACAGAAGGGGGGCTTGGGGGAGGGAGCCGACCGCCGGGAGGTCTCCTCCCCCGGGCGGTTTGGGAGGGTTGCGAGGGGTGTCTCTTTAAGAGGAACAGAAGTTTCGAGATTTGGGCTGGTCTAGTAGGACCAGAATAGCCCAATTATAAACTCCCCTCCCACTGCCTACCAGCCACCATTTTAGGTTTGGTGACCTGGTGGCTAGGTGGGCTTATAGCTTTTTTGTGTGCGTGAGGAATTAGGAGTTTGTAATACTTTATTACTGTTTCTTGAGGCGGTTTTTCTGTGGCTATTATGGAAGACTCGCGTGTAGTGGAGGCTATGAGGTTGCTGGCTGACGCGGGACGACTGGATTTGTTGGTGGGTGGGGGGCCGGCGCGCCCCCAGCGCCAGGCCTCCGCTGGTGTATCTGCCGCTGTTTTGGCGTGCGAGTCGCCGAAGAGAAGACGCTCTGGTCAGGTGAGTGAGAGGGGCCGGTCTCGTACGAAGAAACCGGCCCCTCCGGGCCAAGCGCGCGCAGTGGTGGGGGCGGGGAAAGCTCCGGCGTTGCCTGGCGCTTTTGTCGCTGGGGCGGGTGTAGTGCGCCCGACCCCCTCGTTTGCAGCGGGAGGGGCGCTTGCAGTGGGGGAAGCTCCGGAGGTTTTTGTTTCCTCCGCCGGGCTTTCGCGGGAGGTGACAGGCGCGGTACCTCACGCGCTGTCTAGGCAAGCGGGCGGGGCTCGGCTGGTGAGCGATGTGTCAGCCGTAGTACCGGCTGCGGGGAAGCCGGCGGGCAAGAGGGGGGGGCGGAGAGCGAGCGGGAAGCGCTCCGCCTCAGACCCTGTTTCCGACTCAAGGGCAGAGCGTGTGAAGGGGCAGTCAGTGTGGGGAGCGCGAAGAGGCTCCCTGCAGTTTGTAGATGTGCAAGGGTCTTGGCAGCATGTGGGGGAATCGGTGGGACGGCCATTAACCCCTTCAGTTCAGGTAGTGGTGGAAACGCAAGGTGAATTTGGCTGTGAGGAAGGGTTTGGCTTACTCCCTTCAAGGCAGATAGTGTCACAGAGACAGGTGGTTGCGGAGAACTTTTCTGGAAGGTTTGCTGCAGAGGGGCCAGACGTTGTGGGGGGTCCGGGTTCACAGGTGGGCCAGGTCATAGCTGAGGACCAGACAGGTATGCCTGTTCAGGATTTAGGAGGTAATTTGGGGAGTCCATTGCTTTTTTCTACTCCTGGTTCTCTCAGGGGTGCTGCTTTGTCGGTAGGGGGGGGTTCCAGGGGAGAGGGGGAGTGGGCACAAGTAGGGGAGGGGGGGTCAGTTTCTGGCGCTACTCTAGATTTGGAGGGCCCCCGGTTTGAGGAGGCTGGGGCTTTTGGTTTTCTTGATGTGTCTGACCGTTTACAGGGGAGAGATGGGGGTATGTCTCAGGTGAGGCGCGGAGCATTTTCTTGTTCTGGGCTTGGCGCAGGTCATGTGGAAGGGACAGGCAGATCAGGGCTTGAAGGGGCCGTGCGGCGGGAGGCGGTAGGTGTGCCACATCCTGTTGTCGGAGGTTCGGAAGGTGTTGGGTTTCATGGTATGGTGTATCAGCCGGAGGGGGGTTTGAGGAATTTCAGTGGCTGGCCGGTACAGGGGACTGGGGCGGCTGTCCATTATGGGCAGGTGGGTGCAGGTGGCCCCTACTTGATGTTTGGCTCTCCTGGGTGGGAACATTTTGGGGCTGCAGGTTTGGCGCAACGTGGTCTTCGGAAAGATAGTGTTGGGCAAGTTTTGGCTTCAAGTGCTCCGGTTCCTGTTTCCTCAACGGTGGCGGTTGATAATTTGGATGGCAGTGAAGATGAGGAGATGATTGGCGACTCTCCGGTCAGGGAGGTGCCTGGCAGGAGGTTTAGGGGAAGTTCTTTAGATAGGGGGCAGGGCACGTTTCTAGGTGCTACTAGACAGGAGATGAGGGCTGTGTCAGGTATTGTAGCCGTGGACCCTAGTACACCAGTCCAAACTTTTTCTTTTCAGGACAGGGATAGGGGCGCCGGTCCAGACTTGGCAGGGCGCGGTCCAGTCCACTTTCGCCAAGGTGAAGCGAGGAGAATGCCTCGCGCGGCCCTCTCTGTTCCACCGAGGGATCCCGCCGCGGCCAGCACACGAGGGTCCGGCGTGACCCCGCTGGCCCCAACGAGTAGCAGGTATAGGTGGCAGGCCTTGCCGGCGGCTATGGAGCTGCAGAGTCAACGCGCAGGGAGGTACAGGCGGGTACAGTCTGCTCCCCCTCCTGGAGTTTTAAAATCAGTTAAAAGTACAGTGGTGGATACCGGGTTGGGTAAGACCCGTGATGAATTGTTGCATACCAGTGTTGATTCAGTGGTGTTGGACTACGACGACGAGAGTCCTGAAGAAGGTGAAGTGCGGGATCCGGAAAGGGGGGTGCCCTCTCATGTTTCTTCTAGTGTGTTACAGGCTCCAGTGGTCCAAAGTCAAGTGCAAGGGAGAAGAGAGCACGGCCCATCGAGTAGGGCGCCTCGCAGACCGGATGCATTGACCTCGGAGACACGGGCGGAGCCATCGAGAGTGGTCTCTCTGTTGCCAGGTGAGCAATCAGCCACACAGGCCAAACCTACGATGGTGTCTGTGGGTACAGGTGGTGAAACCGAAGTGATTAGTGGTGATGGCCGTCTGGTCAAAGGTCGATATGTAAAAGACACAGCAGTTGGTACAGATGATGTGGTAGACGTTACGAACAAGGTGGTAGGTGGTGTTATGGCTGGTGCTTCCAGCAAGGTTAAAGAGCCTGTGGCCAGTAAAGAATTAAAAATCAAGAAACTGCCTTACATGGGGGTTACGAAACCGTTAGGTGCTCATCTCATGTTAAGTACCAAGGAACGAATTTGGAATGGTGAGTATGTGGAACTACTGAAGCTACTCCACAGGGAAGTCCGGTCTAAAGAGGGGTCTAAGGAGGAGGAGTTTGAGCTGGCAAAACGCCCCAGAGTGCCTTTAACTATTGAAAACTGGACAGCTGCATTTTTGATTTATGCTAGTGTATATTGCGAAAAGTTCCCTGAGCGCAGCGTGTCCCTTTTTAAATACATGGACGTCATTCGCAAGGCCCAGATAACCGGGGGTGGTTTTGCCTGGTCTCAATATGATGAGGAATTTAGGGCCAGGATGGCTTGGGACCCGGAGGCTAAGTGGGGGGAGCTGGATAATGACTTGTGGCAACACACAATGGGGTCAGCGTCAGGGGGGGAAACCATTTTTACGGCCAGTGGTTTGCCGTTAGTTTACCGGCCCTTTCAGGGGAAGCCCACCCGGGGAGGGGTGGGGGCCACTGCAACCTTGCACTCAGGGTCTGGTTTCTGTTGGGAATTTAATAGGGGATCCTGTACCAGGGAGTATTGTAAATTTAAACATGAATGCTCAGGTTGTGGTAGGAAACACCCGTTGTCCAAGTGTTGGGACAATCAGCCATCGGAGGGTACACATGGAAAGCAAACGGTTTCAGGAACATCAAATACGACTTCACAATTTTCAGGAGGAAGGGGATACAGAGGTGCTAAGGGTGCTGGGTCCAAGGGCTCGTACGCCAGTTAATTTGGAAAGGCTGCGTATTGCCCTCCATGGTTTCGAAGATCAGTCAGCAAAAGTTACACTGTTGGAAGGTTTTCAGTTTGGGTTCCGACTCGGTTACTTAGGTTCTAGGGAACGGAGGTGGTCTGCCAATTTAAAATCAGCTTCTGAACATGCCACAGTGGTACAAGACAAACTTAATAAGGAGGTACATGAAGGGAGGATGGCTGGCCCATTTCACGATTGGCCGATCCATAACTTGATTGTTTCACCGGTTGGAGTTGTCCCGAAGAAAGAACCGGGACAGTTTCGGCTGATTCAACATTTGTCATGGCCTGAAGGGTCGTCTGTTAATGATTTCATTGACCCAGAGGCAGTGTCTGTCTCTTACTCTTCGGTTGACGTGGCCATGTCACTTGTTGTGACAGCGGGCGCAGCCGCTGAGATGGCTAAGTGTGACATCAAGTCTGCTTTTCGGTTATTGCCTGTCCACCCGGACGATTGGAGCCTTTTAGGTATTCAGTTCGCTGGTAAATGGTACGTGGACAAGGCGCTGCCGATGGGCTGCTCCATATCGTGTGCCTTGTTTGAGTGTTTTAGTACTTTTCTGCAATGGTATTTCTCCCATCAGTCCGGTCATACCCTGGTAACACACTATCTCGATGATTTTTTCTTTGTCGGATCCCCGGGCTCCGCGGAGTGCCAGAAGGCTCTGGACACATTCCAAGGGCTCATGGAGGATTTGGGAGTTCCTTTGGCTCCCGAGAAAACAATGGGCCCTGCCACTGTCCTTTCCTTTTTGGGTATTGAAATAGACTCTGTGGTTATGTCTGCTCGACTGCCCGAGGACAAAAGGGTCAGCATGATTGAATTACTGGATGTGATGTTGTCAAAGAGAAAAGTGTTGGTGAAAGAGATTCAAGTGCTTTTGGGTCATTTGAATTTTGCCTGCAGAGTGGTGAGAGCGGGCAGGACCTTTTGTAGGAGACTGGGCAGGGCTTTGGCAGGTCATCATTTGCCCCACCATCGTGTTCGTCTGTCTGCTGGTGTCAAGGAGGATTTGAGAATGTGGAAGTTTTTCCTGAACTCCTTCAATGGTGTCCCCTTGGTCAGAGAGGTTGACTTTCAGTGGGATGTACAAATGTTTTCGGATGCTGCTGGCAGTGATGGTTTTGGGCTCTTTTGGAATTGCAGATGGTGTGCGGAACGTTGGCCTGATGAATGGTTGAATGGAGGTCGCAGCATCACTTTCCTGGAACTGTTCCCTTTATTGGTCGCCTTGACACTGTGGGGGGAGGAATTGGCGCACAAGAAAGTGCTGTTTCGTGTGGATAACATGGCGGTGGTAGAGATAGTGAATCGCCAATCGGCCAGGGACGAACAAGTGTTGAAACTTATGAGAGTTTTCGTTCTTGGTTGTTTGAAACACGATATTCATTTTCGTGCTTTACACATTCCTGGCGTGGACAATGACATTGCGGATGCTCTGTCTCGTTCACAGTGGGGGAGATTCCGTGGACTGGCGAGGGATGCGGACAGATCCCCGACTCCGATGCCGAGTCATCTGTGGCACGTCGGCGAGGTCGGGTCGTTCAATTGGTGGTAGGTTCTCTGTCTGTGTCCACGCGTTCTGCGTATTCCCTTGCGTGGAAGGAATTTCTGGAATCTGGTGCTGTCAGAAGGGAGGATCTGTCGAGTCGGTCGGATGATGTGGTCAACTTTATACTGGACCTCATGGATAAGGGTTTGACCAAAGTAACCATTGCTGGGAAACTGGCGGGGATTGCTTTCATGGGGAAGTTGTGGTGGGGCTATCCTCCATCTGCGGGGGAAATTGGTAGAAGGATGCTGGAGGGCTGGGCCAGGGAGCAAGGGCACGTTGGTAGGTCCAGAGCCCCTATATCTTGGCAAGTTCTTGCCAGGTTAATTACGGTTTTGCCTTTAGTTTGTTCGGATGATTTTGAGGCATGTCTTTTCTCAATGTTGATGGCGTTCATGTTTTTTGGTGCTTTCAGGGTACCGGAGTTGTTGGGTTCGAAATATAAGTGTGGATTGTTTTGGAAGGACGTTTTTTGTTATGATGAGGGAGTTCATGTATGGTTGGCCAGTTCTAAAACTGATCAGACGGGTAAGGGGAAAGGTGTGTGGTTACAGGCATGTGCTCCAAAGCTTACTTGCCCTCTACTGCTGGCGCGGCGCTGGCGTTCCTTGTGTGGGGGTGGCGATGAAGTCCTGGTTTTCCAACATATCAATGGCACCCCTGTAACACCTTATCAATTACGTATGGTTTTGCGCAAAGCGCTACAGCACATAGGTCTCGATGGCAATATTTATGGTACTCACTCTTTCAGAATAGGTGCAGCCACTGAAGCTTTTCACAGAAATTGGTCCGAAAGGGATATTAAGCGATTGGGGCGCTGGTCTTCTAACTGTTTCCAGCGTTATGTGAGGAGCTCGGCGGAGGAGGCGCATGCGTCATCCTCCTTCACATGATTCTAATTTTCTTTTCTTTTTCAGGATCCGTTGCTGGGCCTCGCTCCTCGGTGGTAACGGTCTGGATAGTGGGGCATTCCTTTGTCAAGTGGGCCAGAGTCCAGGCAGCGAGGAGTTACTTTGGTGATCTACTTGGTTTCAATGTTCGAATGTTTAATGTTCTTTGGAAGGGTAAAGGCGGGATGCTCTGGAGAGAGTTGATCCCTTGTTTGAACAACAACATGGTGGGCGGTGTCTGCCCGGATATTTTAGTCATTCATTTGGGAGAAAATGACCTATGTGCAACGAAAGGTGTAGTCTTGCTGCGAGCTATGAAACGAGATTTAGGCCTCATTAAGGAACGGTGGGCTGGGTGTCATGTTTTTTGGACAGAGTTAATCCCTCGCAGGATATGGAGAGGAGCGGTGAATCCCAGGGCTGTCGATCGGGCTAGGAAGAAAGTGAATTCGGAGGTGTCTCGTTGCTGTAGGAGCCTTGGTTTCAGCAGGATTTCACACAGGGACATTAAGTTTGAGTCTGTTGAGTTCTTTAGGGATGATGGAGTTCATTTGTCCCGTGTAGGCATGGAACTTTACTTGTTGGAGATTCGTGAGGTCTTAGCCCGGGCATTGGCCATGCAGCGCTGATTTTCTGGTTTCTCTTTCGCTTCGCGGTTGGGGGGCAGAAAGGGAGGCGTGTCTTCCCCGCCTACCTTTCTGGGTGGCGGTGTTTTTGGGTATCATTATGGTTTTACGCAGATTGCTGGTTGAGTATTAGTTTGAGTATTTCTTTGACAAGTGCTGGGGTATGTTGGTCATGGTTTGACCGTTCAGTTTTGTGAGGGGGGTATCTGCAGGAGTGCAGGGTCAGGCAGGGTTTATGGTTATGGAGGACCTGACCGTTGTTATTGCAATTGTGGTTTGACGAATAAAGTTTTAACGATGACGTATGTTTGTTTAATGACGAAATGTTTTATTGATGATGTAATGTTTTATTGATGACGTAATGTTATAATGCTGTTATATTGTTATTGATGTATTGTTGGGAGCGGGAGGGCTCAAATGTTTTAGGGGTGGGGGAGGGTTCGGGGGGCTGAGTTTGTAGTTATTTATTTATTTAGTGAGGTTTAGTTTTGTAAGGCGTTGCCAAGGTTTGTGTTTGTAATGTGCACCTGTGTCTTAATAAAGCGGCCTTTTACACACACAAACAACTTTTGGTCTACTTTTCTCCCACCCCTCGCCCTCTCTCCCAAGGGGGGCTTGGGGGAGGGAGCCGACCGCCGGGAGGTCTCCTCCCCCGGGCGGTTTGGGAGGGTTGCGAGGGGTGTCTCTTTAAGAGGAACAGAAGTTTCGAGATTTGGGCTGGTCTAGTAGGACCAGAATAGCCCAATTATAAACTCCCCTCCCACTGCCTACCAGCCACCATTTTAGGTTTGGTGACCTGGTGGCTAGGTGGGCTTATAGCTTTTTTGTCCAACCCCCCCCTCCCTCAATTTTTGTTTTAAATGTTCCTCTTTTCCCCTCGCTGCCCAGTTTTTTCCCATTTTTGGGGGTTTTGCTACAATTTTCTTTTTTAAGTAAAAGGCTGTTTTGTGGGCCACCGGTGTGCAGGGGTTTTTTCTCTTGTATTTGTATCCGTCGCTAGACACAGGTGCTGTGCGGTGTTTTTGGGTATCATTATGGTTTTAGGCAGATTGCTGGTTGAGTATTAGTTCGAGTATTTCTTTGACAAGTGCTGGGGTATGTTGGTCATGGTTTGACCGTTCAGTTTTGTGAGGGGGGTATCTGCAGGAGTGCAGGGTCAGGCAGGGTTTATGGTTATGGAGGACCTGACCGTTGTTATTGCAATTGTGGTTTGACGAATAAAGTTTTAACGATGACGTATGTTTGTTTAATGACGAAATGTTTTATTGATGATGTAATGTTTTATTGATGACGTAATGTTATAATGCTGTTATATTGTTATTGATGTATTGTTGGGAGCGGGAGGGCTCAAATGTTTTAGGGGTGGGGGAGGGTTCGGGGGGCTGAGTTTGTAGTTATTTATTTATTTAGTGAGGTTTAGTTTTGTAAGGCGTTGCCAAGGTTTGTGTTTGTAATGTGCACCTGTGTCTTAATAAAGCGGCCTTTTACACACACAAACAACTTTTGGTCTACTTTTCTCCCACCCCTCGCCCTCTCTCCCAAGTGCGGCACTGCTGCTGGGCCTGGAGTCGGAACAGGGGACTAAGACGCGGCCAAGATGCTACTAGGTGAGGGAACAGAGCGAGATTGTGGCAGGGGAAGAGTGCATGTGGACAGGTTCGCCCCCCCACTACTGCGCCACGATCGTCAGGATCGCCTGCGCGGGCTGCACCAATAAATTTAGGCCGCGGCGCCGGTCTGTGAAACAGGCTCTCCTGCGGTGGGCCGCTCTGGAGTGCGAGTGCCAGCCGTTATCTGCATGTGGCAAACCAGGGTAGAACATGAGCCAGCAGCAGGGAGTCTACCAAAGCAGGTCCGCCGTGCCTGGAGACAATACATGATAGTGAGTGCCACCGGATAATTGGCATAATTAACATGACCCGGACTCAGAGTGGTAACTCCATTACACGGCCCAATGCTTGAAGGCTCTTGTGAAGTGTTGTGCTATCATCACAGAAACCCGAGCAGGACCTTTTACTGATCTAACACTTGTTATAAAATCAGCTCTGTGGATTGAGAATATTGAATCATAAAATTCACTAGCACACAAACAGTAGAGATAGAGGTGTACCAATATGCGGGGGGAGGGGTGGGGGGCGGGGGCGGTGTCACATTTTGAAATACCTGGCTTGAAGTACTGATAGCATTCCCAGGGGTGTCTCACACTACCTGTTACTATCCCATAGCTGCAGAGAAGAGGGGGGAAAAATATAATCACAGCAAAAACAAGGAAGAACAGCGGTGTTCTGCATAGAGCTCATTATGGAGAAAGCAGAAAAAATGCAATCCAGACTTACATTTGAAACAAGAGGCTCAGTCAAACAAACCTTGTATGTGAGAAGCACACTTGAGGCAAAGCTACTAGCCATGCAAAACAGCTTGCAATCCATAGATGGCAAAATTGACTCCTTAAATATGCGAATAGACAACGTGGCGGCAAAAATGGACAAACAGTCTGCACACATTGCAGATACAGAACAGAGAATATCAAAAGCCGAGGATGAGTTCCAAGCGGTGAGCTAAAAAATCTTGACTATGGAGCGGATCTTGCTGATCATACGAGCAAAGAATAGAGATTTGGAGGCGCGCTCTCGCTGTTATAATCTACGTATTATTGGCATAATGGAATTCACAAATACTGGAAGAATGGAGATTTACATAGAGAGCATTCCCAACAACGCTATTTGGTGCTGAGAACGTGTCTCAGATGTTGTTGGTGGAGAGTGCACACCGAGAGCTCATGGTGTGGACGTCACCAGGGCCGCTCTCACGCCCAATCCTCGTGGAACAGGGACACTGTCCTTAGACTGGCCAGAGAAAAAGGAGAAGTTCAGTACCAGGGCAATCAAATTTCATTCTACCCAGATTTCACGATTGCAGGGCAATCAGCCTGGAGAGAGTTTCTACTAGTCAAGCGCCAACTACAGAAGGCCAATATTCCATAAGTCATATCGTTGCCAGCACTCCTTTGTGTGGAGCACCTGGCCAAACAACAGATTTTTATGACACCCAAAGTAGCCAAGGACTACCTGAAGACGATTCTATCTAGCAAACAAGCTCAGAACACATCTGCTGTCGAGGGACAGGATTAAATGTCAACCTCAACACTGGGAAGACCAAGGGCTGCAAATGCAACTTGGACAATTCACGCAGCAGCATGGATTATCTGATCTGGAAAAAGGGGGTTGCGGTACAGTCTAATTGATGTATACATGCTGCAGTTGGTCAGTGAAGGCCAACATTTCTCCTTAGAACCTGTCCACCTCTGCCCACCTAAAGTGTGACTGGGACACTGGCGAACCCCCACGAGGGAGCACACCAGATGAGTCTAGCACATTGTGCTGCAATTTCTTGCTTATTAGGGAAATGTTAATGTTGAGTTCATATATATTTTTTATTAATGGGGGATCTCTTTGGATAGTTGGGGATGCTAAAGTAGAAGGGGGGAGGATGTTGGGTTGGCTAGATGTAGTTTACCCTCTCATAAAATATACAGTTCCTTGGATCACACATGTCTTTCAATATACAGCACATACATCAGCATTATAACATGAGGAGACATCATTGCACATGTGGGTGACAGTATACATTTCCTCACATGGAATGTATATGGTCTCAACAAACCCCGTAAGGTGAGGTTCGTGCTTCAGATTTTAGCTACACATAAAATACATGTTGCCTTATTACAAGAGACACACCTGAACAAGCACCTAGTTTATCCCTTGGGCACTCGCTGGGCAACATATTGACTTAGTCCACATATTCCTGGGGGTTTTGCTATTAATTAAATATGAGATTTCCTTTACACTTATAACTCACCAGGTGGCTGATCAAGGTAGACTTTTAGTTGTGCAAGGGAAACTGGCGGGCACGGATGTCACACTGGTCAACTCATATGCACCAAATATAGATTAACCGGAATTCTTTACAGCAGTTTGGAGACAGATACACACTATCGCGCAGGCACACATCATTCGGGTGGGGTGATATGAACACATATTTAAGCCCCGTGGTAGATCGCTGGGCAGCCACGAGGTGGCACGGGAAGCAAGCAGCTAAGGTTCTGCAGGGTGCAATGGAAGAATACGACCTGGTGGATGCCGGTGATTGAGACAACCGACAAAGAAGAAGGGTATGTTTGTTTCCACAGTTTCCATGGTACTTGGGCCAGACGGGACTACTGGCTCATCTCTCAAGAGGTCTGCCAGTAGATAGTTGAAGTATGACACTTCCCTAAGACATTTTCTGATCACTCAACGGTCCTATTATGGCATCAAATACCAAATATAACCCCTACACCATTTATATATCACTTTTGCCCAGTGGCTCTGTTGGACACGGTCTTTAAAAAAAGAGGTGTGTAGTGCAATAGTAAAATACTTCACATCAATTACAGGTTCGGTAACTAGTCGCAGCTGCATTGTGGGAAGCCTTTAAAGTAATAATACAAGGGAAATGTATAGGCATCCAAGCGGGTGTATTGAAAAGTATCAGGACACAATTAAACAATACTGAAGATAAACTGCACTCCCTATAAAGAGAGTATGAGCATCAGCCAACGGGGGTCCATTTTGACATGAATTAGGGAACAATTGACAAACTTCGAGTCACTTGCAGACCAATAGTCACGGTTCATGTCAAAGTGCCTTGTTGCTGGAGTGTATGGTGAGGGTAGAAGGCCTGGATATAGTCTTACATAAAAATTTAAATCACAGAAAGGCACAGATTCTTTTGCCCACTTAACAGAGGACTACAGCCGTCGCTGAAAGAGGCGCTTATATTAACATTGCTGAAAACAGATAAGGAACTAGATAGTTGCGAATCCTATTGGCCCCTATCTCTCATAAATATAGACACTAAAATCTTAGCTAAGGTAATTGCAATGCGATAACAGCCCCTGATATCGCAGTTGGTATTAACAGACCAATCCGGTTTTATAGCTGCTCGGTCAACTACACATAATCTCTGTACCATATTCGCACTATTACATCAAATAGAACCTAGCTTGCAGGAAGCTGTGGTGTTGTTGGAGGCGGCCAAGGCCTTCGATATGATTGCATGAACCTCTATGTTTGCAGTGATGCCAGAGACAATCTGAAGATGGATTAGACTTCTATATGAATGTCCGGCGGCACAGGTGCGTGTCAATGTCCATACATCAGACTCCTTCAGAATTTATATACAGACACGACAGGGCTGCCACTGGTGCCCCACTTATTTACATTCACTATGGAGCCACTAGCCTACCTCGTTAGGCAGAAATACACTGCTGCAGCCATTCGATTCCATCGGAGCCCATTGATCATTTGGGTCACTGACAAAATATAAACAGTCAGAATATCGAGGTACAAAAATATTGACACAAAAATATCGATGTCCAGAAAATCGAAGTCCTATCTACATAATGGTAAGTATATAAATATCAGAAAAAAATATTGTTGTCAAAAATATAGTTGTTAAAATTATTGTTTTTCTAGTTTTTAAAAAATAATGGAAAATAAAGTAAACAATACATATAAATGAAAGAAACATAGTTAAAATTATTTTAAAATGTTTATAATTATAACTAATACATATAATGTAGGAGTAAATTAAACATATATATGTATAAAATATAGTATATACACTTAATAATATTTATAAATAATTATTTTAATAACTAATACATTGTTAAAAACATGTTACAAATTATAAATACATATATATACACATACACCAATAATATAAATAAAAATGTAAAATATATAAATAACAAATAAAAAAATGTAAATATTTGTATTCTTTTTAAAATACATTATACACTACATTAACTAAAACAGTAGAGAAAATATTGGATAGCGTACGGGATCAAATTACTATTCCTACTCCAGAGAGTGCAACAGTAGGGAAAGTGTTGGATAGCATAGTGGTAAAAATTACTATTCCCACTCCAGTGAGTGCAACAGTAGGGAGAGTGTTGGATGGTGCAGGGGTAACATTTACTATTCCCACTCCAGAGAGTGCAACAGTAGGGAAAGTGTTGGATAGCGAAGGGGTAAAAAGTACTATTCCCACTCCAGAGAGTTTAAAAGTAGGGAAAGTGTTGGATGGTGTAGGGGTAAAAATTGATATTCTCACTCCAGAGATTGCAACATTAAGGAATGTTTTGGATAGCGTAGGGGTAAAAATGACTATTCCCACTCCAGTGAGTGCAACAATAGGGCAAAGTTTGGATAGCGAAGGAGTAAAAATTTACATTCCTACTCCAGTGATTGCAGCAGTAGGGAAAGTGTTGGATATCATAGGGGTAAAAATGACTATTCCCACTTCAGAATGTGCAACAGTAGGGAAAGTGTTGGATAGCGAAGTGGTTAAAATTACTATTCTCACTCCATGGAGTGCAACAGTAGGGAAAGTGTTGGGTACCGTAGGGGTAAGTTCACTATTCACACTCTAGAGAGTGCACAGTAGGGAAGGTGTTGGATACTGAAGGGGTTAAAATTACTATTCTCACTCCAGGGAGTGCAACAGTGGGGAAAGTGTTGGATACAGTAGGGCAAAAAATTACTATTCACACTCCAGAGAGTTTAACTACAGGGAAAGTGTTGGATAGCAGAGGGTTAAAATTAACATACTTATCAATTAAATAATTGTTTTTAATTAAATAACAAATTACTAATTAATTAATGATAAATTATTTATGAATAATAACAAATAAAAATTAAGAATTACTTCATTATAATTTAATTACTTCCCAACCTATTCCCCTATAAACCCGCAACCCGCTCCTAAAAAATAACACGATGTATATAATTATCAATTAATCTGTTAATAAAAATGAATTACCAATTAATAATTAATTAACAATAAATTCATTATCAATACCAAGAAATAGAAATGTATAATAACTTTATTAAATTTAAATTACTTGCCACCCTATTCCCCTATAATCCCAAAACCAGCTCCTAAAAAAAATGAACACAATATAATTATCAATTAATCAATTAATAAAAATTAATTACTAATTAGTAATGAATTAACAATACAATAATTATCAATACAATACAAAAAAATACTTTATTACAAGTAAATTACTTCCCACCCTATTCTCCTATAAACCCACAACCTGCTACAGAACTAAAATGCATAATTTAATAAAAAATAAACAATAATTTCTAAAAAATATTAAATTTACTATAATTAAATTACTTCCCACTCTATTCCCCATTTAAACCCACAACCCACTATGGAACTAAAATGCAAATTTTAATGAAAAATAAATAATAATTAAAAAAAACTTTGATGGTTTACTAGTAGAGTTTTAGACATTTTTCTCTTCTCATTTAACACCAAGGGACCAATTCCGATCCTGGAAAAACGCTTTACAAATCGTGGTATGGAGCATTTTCCCCATACAACTCGTACTTGTAAGGAGGCCCCTACAACCTAGGAAGTACGATCCGTACAAATAGACGCACTTCATACAAATTGTAAAAAAGACCATACAACTCGTATATACAAGCGATTCCGATTCGGATTGCTCTGTACGCGACGTTCCCATGTATTCCCGGTAGAAGTTTACAACCCGGCAAGTACGATTCGTACAAACGGCACTCCGTACGGCTCTTTTTTTACAAGAGCCAAAAAGTGCCGGAAAAACCTTGTACGCCCCGAAAACAGTACGAGACAGACCCCCTCATGTACGCGTCGTACACCCCATGAATACAGGGGTGCAGTGCGTATGTACGGTGTGTACGGATGACACGGAAAGTGGGGTATGGTGCGTACATACGCGATGAAGGGGTACTGGTCGTGTACGCACCGTACAAGCAGCCTACCCCAAAATCGCGTACGTACGCACCGTACCCCAAAATCGCATATGTACGGTGCGTACATGCGCGATGTTGGGGTACGCACCATACACACGCCTTTCATGTGGGGGAACCCCTGTACACCTCATACCCCTAAACGACCCGTACCCCGGTATGAGTCATACCCCAGAACGAGTCATACCAGGGTATGAGGCGTATAGGGGTTCGCTTTGTTGCCCGGTACGAGTCATTCCCCATATACAGGCCATTTTCCATACAAATCATATGCTGACAACCCGGTACGAATCGTACTTGATGCGTTGGACAGCCTTTTTACAGATTGTATGGTCTTTTTTGCAAGTCCGTGTTGTACAGCTTTTCCCGATCCGATTTGTAAGGATCAGGCCGATCAGTATGTATTTTTCCCGTACGAATCGTACTACACGGGTTGGAAGGGACTTTTACAATTTGTATGGAAAAAAATACAAATCCTTTTTGTATGGAAAATAAAAATCCAGGATCAGAATCGGCCCCCATATCTATTACCATTATTTGATGAATTTCAGATACATGTTTTAGCTAATGGCTCTATAACAAATGCTTTAATTATTGCCCTCCCTAAAACCTTATAAAGGTCATACTTTTACTATATCTTTCCTTAATCAATACTATTAAGATATATGCAAAACTAATGGCAAGTAGACTGTCCACAGTTTTACATTCTAATTTTGTATCGATTTGACTGAATTAATGAAAGGAACACTTTCATCATTCAGTACTAGGATCTTTGTCATGTTTTTGTCAATGGGAAACTAATAATCCAGGTCTTCTTGTGGTAGACGTAGAGAAAGCTTTTGGTAAAGGAAATTCACAAGCATATTAAAAGTTGATTTTTACAATTATGTTTTATTCATTCAAATATGGTAAAGTCTTTATATATTGTCCCTAAAGGTAGAGTTGTTGGTAATGGAACGACTTCTGATTCTTTTCATTTATTTTTGGGTAGCAGACAAGGCTGTCTATTATCTCACTTAAATCTTTTGTTAGGTATTCAAACTTTGCTATGTTTAATCCAAAATTCAGACATTTAAAATGGCACTTGTGGATTGCCGTTATTCTGAAAAAGTGGCCCAACACTGATGATATTTTAGTATTTGTTGGTGACCCACCAGTTATCATACTACATATACTTAACATTATAACAAATGATGCCAGGGTTTTTGGATAAACTCTCATTGGGAATAACACATAGGGGTCTATTCCAATTTCGGTTAGAAGGGCTCCGAACAATGTTCAGAGGCCTCCCGACCGTATCGGAATGTGCCGGCTGGATTCCTTTCTGATGAAGCCATTCCGATGGACTTAGTCGGAATGGAATCCGACTCGGATTTCCGGATGGCTTACGACAGGCTTGGAGAGCCTGTCCGCCATCCGGAAATCCTTCAGTACTCCCCCGGTCGCCTCTTTACAACCGAGGGAGTACGATCGCAGTTTTCCATTGCCTTTTTGTGCCGGTATTTCCGGAACGACAAGGCTGTTGGAAACTGTCTCACTGGGCCCCCAGCAGGGCCCCCATGGGTGCGAGGGTGTGGATCCCTGCACCCGGTGGCAGGCACCTTGGGGTGCCGTCCACATGGTGCAGGCATGAACTGCACCCCTGCTTTTCACATCACAAGCATGCTTTCTGCTCAGAATGCAAGCTTGCATTGTGAAGTATACAAGTGCAACCGACCCCTGTTCGGTCGCATTGTACTTTACTTGCAGGGCCATAACCGACAACAGCAGGTCAGTCGGTTACGGCTCCTGACCGATGTTGGACGGACTCAGGTCCATCCGACATCAGAATCGGTCCCATAATGTGTACTAATAATGTGTTGCATAATTCCGGTATTCTTTTGTGTAAAAATATTTAAAAATATTTAGGAATTCACTTTTTTATATCTATTAAAATACACTGGATAAAATCTTCCACCCTAATTTGTTTAATTTCTAGCATTTCACATTGCGCCTTGTGCATGAAATTCTGCAAAATTCTGCAATTTTTTCGCATGCCCTACTTGGGAGTAACTCTGGCAAAAATTGCTATTGTAGGAGCACCAGAACAATGGGACCAGCCACAATGGAAGTGGTTTTTGTGTTGAATGCACTATTGTTTTAAGTGAAATGTATGTCCTTGCGTATCTTCAAAAGAGAATAGATAGCAGCACAGCAACAATTAACCAATATACTATTTCTTAAATATAACTGCAAAAATAGAAGAAACAAGATAGCTCTAACTTAAAAAACGAAATGGCCTTTGCTTTTCAACTCTACCTTTACTTAACCCACACACGCAGGTGGATTGTCTTCCATCTGTCTCTGTGCACTCTCAGAAAATAATTAGAATTCTACCACACATATTCCAAACAATGAGCTTTTAAAATAGGTTTGTATGGGGAGGATTGGATAAAAAGAGGGGTCCTCAGATATCTGATATTTCTTTGATATAGAAGAATCTTTTTGGATGAGAAGATAAGGACCACATTATACGAATTAGGAATTGTTTGACAATTGCAATGGAGATTGGAGGAGATCTTTGATCTTACAAGCTGTGAGGACAAATTTGCTAATTAGAACAGGGTCCTCCTAATCCGCCAGTGGTGTCCAGTGTGAAATGTATCTGATTTATGCATGGTGAGATGGGACGGTATAACTATGACCAATTTAATCACTTTCAAAGTAACTAACCACATTTCCTACCCCTGAAAAAGCTGCTTATCACTGTGAAACAGGCTCTGGGTGTGACTTTAGCAGTTACAGTGAATTTGAACGGTGAATAATCAATATGTGGAGAATAGACTACACACCGTGTACATTGTATCACAGCATATGATGGGTATAATGTAGAGCATGGAAGACTTGTGATATTGAGGCTTACAAGATCCACTGTATAAGAGCTGTTATTGAACTATTTGTTTGTGACATGAGATGGATTTAAAAGTTATAAGAGATGTTTTTGACTTTTTTATTAAAAGTATGAAAAGAATAATTTTGGAATGGTATTGTTGCTCTTATGAAATTGTTTAATTTGTACATATTGTTCCACACAGAATATGCAATGGATCTTTTAGCATACGTTTTGATTTGTTAAAATCATGCAATCACTTGATGCTTGCCTTAATACATTCCATGCAAGACAATTATCACTTTTGAGCCACCTGCTGATTATGTGGCTTGCATTTAATAACAACAGTAATGTATTTTTCTGCTGCATTGGATGGCTTTACCTTAGTCAGTATAAGTCCTAATCCAAGTTCACACTATTTGTTGCAAATGAACACCAACTATAAAGGCTGCAGTTTCCTTAATGACACACAAATAGTTATGAAAAAGGGAACAAATTAAGCTATGTGACCCTACTTGCTAGTTCGTGTTGTGGACCACCAACTTGCATTACCAAACCACATAGGAACAACTTAGTCTGTTCTTACGTAATGTAATGCTTTTGTTATCCTCAGAATGAACCCTGTCTCTACCTATACTTGACTCTACCTATACTTCAATTGTCGGGAGGACATGTCTTCAATTCTTCAAAAATGTAGAGTAGAGACAAAGAGAGAGAGAAATAGAGAGAGAAATAGGGCTTTGGGTCAGCCCTTGTGAGCCATTAGCGGTCATGTGATTTTCATTAGGTGACATTGCTTGGATGGGCTGCCTGTATATGCCACAACATTTTGTGGCTGGTTAAAGTGCCTCATCTTGGTTCCCATTAGGTTTTGGGTAAGAGTCACAAGCAGTCATGCTTTAACACAACAACCAGGGTGTGTTAATTGATATGTTTACCTTGCTAAACGAAGGACATTTTATCTTGTGGGGTTTTTCTTGTTTCAGAGGTGCATTTTGTGTGGATTTATTACACTGTTATCAAACAGAGTGCTACCTACCCTTAAATGTTCATTTATTTTACTTTGTGATCATGACAACTTTATTGGATTTACATTTTTTTTAGATCACATAGAAAAGATATGCACGCACACAGGCTTACTTAAAGATGCAATGGAAATACGGGCCGTATATCACATGCATTTACTATGGGATATTTTGCTATGCATTTCTTTGAAGTTCACCACTTTCCTTTCAAAACAAACTTCTGACTCATTTTTATAAGACCACCTCGAGGGTAGAGCTTAGCTATGCTGCTGCAGTCTGCTCAGCTATGTACCTCCACTGGTTGCACCTGTATTGCTGAAGTTGTTGTTTCATTATGGAATTTTCTTCAAGGTCGACTAATGTCAACACACACAAAGCTGTCCAGCTATTACAAAAATATTTCCCCTGCTAAAAACTCAAATCTATTGACATTGCCAATGCTTGTTCCCTGGTTGAAAGACTGTTCTCTCTGCTAGCAATCCCACCTTCTTGTTCTCACCTGTTAACTTTCTCATTAATCCATTTAGGAATTTGTGACATCAGACATTACAGTTTGTGGATGAAATATCTCAGCTTAATTTTAGTGGAGAATGTATTAGTTATTGACATTTGGCTCATGAGTTGTTTAATGGTAATAACAAGATACTTTATTTCCAAGAATAAATTCTTACACAAATAGTCATAATTTATCAAAACGTACACACCTATGTATTTACAGCTGTTAGTTAAAACAATTATAACCATAAATCTTTTCTCTATTAGGGCAAAGAATCTCAAATCCGGTAAAGAACCTATCTCATTAGTTTAAATATTCACTTTGAGCATTTCTTCTTATAAGATAAATTTGGCCAGCATTCAGAAAGTGTACAGACTGCAAAGATTTCTACAAACTACAATATTGCAAATGATCCAAATAAAACTTCATTATTATCAATCTAATAAAGGAAATCCTTAACCAGGTCTAAAGAGCTTCTATCAGAGAAATATACTTTGCAATAGCATTTGCAATATCAAAGTGTGTCATTGAAAATAAAGTGACTTGGGCCTCATTCTGTGTTGTGATACCGTCTCATTTCTCATTTTGTGTTCTGGTACTGTCTCAATTCATGTTCTGAAACCATGGCTCATGAGTTTAAATTGTAAATTACATGAGCATTAAATTCCCAGTTTCTAAAATCAGATCTCCTTAAAGTCCTTATCAAATATTTATGTTGTGTGACTGTTAACTCTACTGTTGACCATGAATGTTGTCATGGTAAGGCTAGAGCTTAATTTTAGAATGGCTGAATGTGGTATTCTACATTTGACAATTGGCTTTTAATCTGGGGTCAGTTGGATTGTTGTTCCTGGCTTTGGACTGCAGCAACTCATTGCTCCTGAAATAAACTCACTTCAACACCAATAGAAGATGTCTGTTTGATTTGTTGCCACTACAATGGCATTGCTTTTTTATATAAAGACAGTTTACAATCTCTCTAAAAATATCTTCAAAATATAATTGGTGCAATGCAAAAGTTGTCTACTCTTTACGTGTCACAAAATATGCCAACATATGAGAAAAAGTGTTCAGAGAGAGGTGACTTGAATGTGCACCTTGCACACATTTCTTACTTAATGCAAAGATTTATGAGAAATGGTACACTGAATATTATTGAAGAGCGCATTTATTGGAGAAATATAGAATTTGCTCACACAAATATGTCTAACCATGCTGATTAAGATGTTTCAATGAAGTTTAAATGACAGAACCACCCTTCTCTGAAAAAGGAATGTGCTTTCATTAAAAAAGAAACACAATTTCCTAAACGGGTGCCATAATATCTGTAGAACTCTGATGTAATGTATGCATTAATTGTATGTACTTATTTTCAAACGTAGTTCTCAGTCATACTTGTCTTTGACTAATTTGATGATTTTCAGTGTGATTTTTGCAATATAAACTCAAATGTAATAATGAGATTGTATTTGTTTATGTTTATTTGTTCATATGCATATTATGGGGCCCATTAGCATGGCGATCCGCTCGCCAAAACACCCCACCGGACTGCCTTTTACCCCTGCCACATTAGCATGGCAGGGGGTACCGCGGTAAACGGAAATACCGTCTGCCGCTTTGGGTGGAAAAGGCCTGCAATAATATGATGTTGGCAGTTTAATGCCTTTCCATGGCAGAGACTTTATAATTTAGGCCTGTATTTCACCATGCTGCATTTCAATAAAAATGGTGTTCTCGGTTTGCTAACTTGAATAATTCTTGTAAGTATTCCTATGCATTGTTAGTTTAGAATAGATACATTTATGTACTAGCAATAGATGCATGGGTTGAGAGACAGACCTTGATGGCAAGCACATCGGAAACTTGCAGATGAATGAAAGGACTATTATTTCTTAAACTGAGTGTGAAAAAGAGATGCCCTTCCTTTGTCCAGTGTGGGCAATGTATCCAATGTTGCAGTCTGGAACGTGTGAAGCAACATGGAGAAGAAAACAAATACAATGGACATTTGACGAGAATGTGACCAAAAGGATACTACTCATGGACTCTTTGATTATAATTAAGGCTCCCAGTTTTCCATTTTTATTGATTTTTACAGATGAATACAGACATAAAACAATGTGTTTCCTGTCTGTGTTTATTTTTAAAAGTGGAAAAATACAGAAAATGGTGCTTCTTGTGGGCAACTCTCCATTCTGTTTTTCATTATTTGCAGGACAACAGTTGAGCAGATAGATAGCATAGGACGTTAAAGATATGTTCAGATTTCCCTAAATACAGGCATATGTTAACATATATTTGTATTATAATGCTGATATTTACCTGTAGGTTTAGTGTTTTCCTACATTTGGGTGCCTAATTTCTAAAATGCGACAGGCAGCAAAGTGTGAGTGCATGTTTCTCTGTTAACTAAATGTAGAAGTGTACAATTTTACAACTTTTTTTATTCTCAAAACACAAAATAAATATGGATAAATACCAATAAGATAGCCAAAAAACAAATAAGGATGCATACAGATGGAAATGTTAAAGAAGTAAATAGCATATACCGGAAGCCCTAATTATATTAGACCACTCATCTTTGCTGACTTCTGAACTTTTCAGAACTCTTCCCGATGCTTGCCCCTGGAACTGGACTGTATGCTAGATTCCTTTGCTGAACCCCTTTCTGAACACCCTATGCCGAACCTTCCTTGGACTCCTTCCAGACCCCGTTCATGATTCCCATATGCCCCTTGGATGGACTTTAAGAAGGTTATCTCTATGTCATATTCAGAGAGAGGTGACATGAATGTGCACCTTGCACACATTTCTTAATTAATGCAAAGATTCATGAGAAATGGTGTGGCTTAGGCTGACACTTATTCCTGACCTACAGAAGATTCTTGACCGAGCTTCTGAGATGCTAATGCTTGCCTTACCTGTACTCCCATGCTTTGTACCTATCTCTTAAATGGAAATCTTTGATTTATGAAACTCTTTAGCTACTCGAACCATTCTTGTATCTCGGACTGTGCTTGGAAGACTTAGACTACTAATGTTTAAAAAGACCAATTGAGATTGTTTTCCGAGCATTAAGTTATTTTTCTGCATTGCAGCTACTGGTTCGCTTGTCTGTTTAATTCTTGTTCACCTAAATGTATTTAGGAGGCTCGCCCTCCCCATTGTTATTCTGTATCTTTACAGCATAGTCTTAGAAGGGATCCATTTGAAATTGATTACTCATTTGTAATAAACACCCTTGAACTCGACTAGCATTTCCTAGCCCTCATTGTGTAGACAAATGGATTGCACTGTCAATTATGTTTGAATTGATCAGGTGTAGAAAGCTAACTCTCTTTCCCCTCAGTGAAACAAAGAAAATATCCATTGGAGGACCAATATAGAAGGTATGTAAGCCTAGATGAGAAAGTAAAGAGATTGTGGGACAAGAAATGCTGAAAAAAGATCTGGTAGCAAGTTGGATGTTTTTTCCCTGACATGAGAGAGTTAGGGTGCCTGAGCCCAGTCTAAACCGCAAATGCCCATGGTTTGGTTGGAACATTGATAGAGGCCCACCGGCGCGGCAAAGACTCGTAGCAATGGAGGAGTGTGAGTATTAATAGGTTTGTACATTGTAATTGCTTATGCTTCTATTGGTGTGTTTTGTAATGACTGCATGGTTTCACGCAGAGTTGATTTAAGTTGAGGTGTTAATTTGGCCCTTAATGTAGAGAAGTTAAAGTGGTTATTGGGTCCATCATGGCCTAAGACCCCGGGATATATACCTAAATGGTAAGTCTCAGTGTAAAAGACACTGGGTGTAGATGTCTGCTGTGTTGTAGTGTTTGTTGTGAGACGACGTCCACAGCATATTTAAGATAGGGACTTAAACTTTGCATGATTGTGAGATGTGGTTGGTATAGTTGATCTCAGCGCACATGGAATAACTCTCAATCCAAGTGTGGTTGAGGTTTCACTTGAAGTGAATGTTAGAATAGATCTGAGAGTATTGTTCCGAATTGTCTCTTGTATGTATGAATAGTATTTAATTTCTTTAGTGAAGCAGACAGAGTTAATTGTTAAAATATATAGCATTTTTTTTGTGTGCATTGCTTAGAAAACACGATCAAGAGAAATTGTAAAGGAGTGAGATCCTGCGAGGAGTGAGATTGACGTCACAGTGCGTCACGCTGGTATAGGTCAATTTGTGTAAAGACAGACTTGTAATGGTTGAATATGTCATAGAGAGTTGCACTAGGATTGGTTGTCATCGCTGAACAGAGAATTGTGGGTTTAAAATGTATTTGCTGGTTCTACTGAATTTTTTTTGTGAATCTTGCATTTTATGATCGAAAAATGAAACTCTTTAAAGCATTACAAGGTTTGATGATGGGATATATATCTGTGCCTGTCAGAAATGGAATAGATACACCACCTGAAGGCAAGCCAGGTCAAATTATGCCAGTTGTTGGGGGTTTTCACATGTGTCTTTGGCATGAACAATGGCACAGAATCACTGAGAAAGATAGCCGTCTAGAATTTCCTCATTATGGGACATTCAGTTTGAGAATCATTAAACGTTTAACGAGGACATTGTGTGAAATTAAGCTACTGCCTAGACCTACACAATATGAAGCACTTAATGCTTGGGAGCATGTGGCTCATCATAGACATAGAGAGAGGTATCAAGGGAGAGTCAAGAAAGCTATGCACACTTGTGTGTATGCTAGATGGGATGCAGAATAGAAAGCCTGGAGAACTGACGTCACGGAGGGGCCAGATTATACCCGACATTGAGAAGGGAAGGAGAAGTGAAAGATAAATGTCAGCCAAAGAAAAGGCTTAAAGAACCAGAAGAGACTGAGAACAGGGATGAGAAAAGTGACCGTGAACCAGATGAGGATTTTGTGAGTGAACTATTGCTAAATCATCCACCACCATATAATGAGACACAGCTTGGTAGAAAGAGTAATGCACCTACGAGTGGGAGTATTGATGTGGCTTCAGCACCAATATATATTATTCCAAGTTCAATCGGAGAAAATTCACCAATTACAGTCCCTCCAAATTAACATACTCTGAATGCCCCAGAAGCATTGACTCTTCCCATCACTATAGGGCCTGTAGTTATTTTGTACAAGCCTGGATAAACAGGATATAATGCATACGCTTTGGCCGTTCCTACTGGTACAAACGTTGCAGTTGACAATTCAGCTGGTCTGATGATGAGACAGATCCCTCAGACTCCTATGGTTGAGATGAAAGAGAATACCACAGGTATTTCAAATGTGAATCCTGCCACTAATCAAACTAAATAAATAAAGTAACTAAATTTCCAGAGAGTAAAGGTAATACCATTAGTCAATCATTTTGTGAGGAAATAGCCTCTCATTTTCATAATCAAATTGAACAAACCTACAACCAGTTCTCTGCCTCCTAGCGTTAGTCCCATGACTGTCTAAGCTGCAGCCAGTGTAAGTCCTCCTCTATCCAACTTTAACCAATTCTCATCTACTACCTCTGCAGATGTCCTTCACTTAATTCTACAAAGTCAGGATCACCTTATGGCCCGTCCCCCCCCCCCCTTCCATATTAAAACAGATTTCATTATTCGGTCGCTAAATTTCTAGCTAGCATCTTCAACAGGATGTTTAGCATCAGTACCTTTCCTGATCTTTGGAAAAAGGCCTCTATTTTGCCACTCCTAAAGAAACCCAACCTAGACCCTGACAATCCAGCCAACTATTCTCCTATCTCTAGCTTAGCACTCCTAGCCAAAATAGTGGAACAACTGATCAACATACAACTGACACAGTTTATTCAAGAAAATCACCTGTTGGATCCTTCTCAGTTCGGCTTTAGGGCCAAATATAGTACTGAGACTGCATTGATAAAAAAACAGATGAATTAAGAAGTATCTTGGACAAAGGAGGCTCCACAGCACTTATTCTTCTTGACCTGTCAGCAGCATCCAATACGGTTGATCATGTCACTCTTGTTAATTGCCTCAAAAAATTGGGCATTGCTGATAAAGCCCTTGTCCTACTTCAATCTTTTCTAACTGACAGAAGTCACTCAGTTATGTTGGAGAAATCGCCATCCAACTCCTTCTCTCTTCCGTGCGGGATCCCCCAGGGATCTTCTCTAAGTCCTCTTCTCTTCAATTTCTGTGTTTCAGAATTGGCCCCGCTGATTAGATCTTTTGGATTTTCCCTACATCTTATGCAGGCGATACTCAAATTGTGGTGTCGACCTCTTACAATACAGAAGTCACCATCTCTCAGTTTCACAACTGTATGAGAGCTGTTAGTGATTGGATTGGAAGGCATTGTCTCAAACTAAACTCAGAGAAAACTGAGGTGATACTCTCTGCTAATAAACCTCAATTTTGGAGCCCAGCATGCTGGTCAGCAGAGTTGGGAACCCTCCCAACCCCAGTTCAAAAAGCAAAAAACTTAGGCTTAACTATAGATGACAAACTGAACTTTAATAAGCACATCAGCTACGTTGAGAATCATCAGGAAGATTCTTCCTTTTATTCCTGTCACCTGCAGAAAAACAGTAGTTTCCTTACTTATTCTCGCAAAGCTAGACTACTGTAAAGGACTCTTTGTTAAGCTCTAAAAACAAAACTATAAAGCATACAGAATGCAGCAGCCAGGCTTATTTTTGATCTTCCCAAATTCCACCCAGTTTCAGCCTCCAACAAGGAACTACACTGGCTTTCGGTAAATAACCACATTAAATTCAAGGCATTATGACTCACCTATAAAGCCTTGAATGATCTAGGTCGCAGTTACCTCAAATAATCCTTCTCTTGGTACATACCCAACAGAGATCTACGATCTACAAATTCCCTGATGGTGTTGCATCCCAGTTTTAAGAGACTCAAATGGGGAGGTAGTTGTTTCTCCTCTGAAGCCCCGGTTCTATGGAACAGTCTGTCTATGAACATTAATGCAACTCCCACACTATTGAGTTTTAGGACACTTACATCAACCTGGCTTTTTAACCTCTAGTCTCCCACTTCTCTCACCTATAATGCTATCCCAATCAGTGCCAAGACACCCATGGGTATTCAAGCGCTTTAGAAACATTTTAACATAACATAATATAGCTTGAATGGATTCGTCTAGGAGATTTTCTCAGAGAGCATCATTTTCCTGTTCAATACAAATACACCTCCGAATCTGAATTACAGTTTTCCTAGGACAGAGGTGCCTATAGGAATGTCAACTTCTGACAAGTCCCTTTTGCATTCACCACCTGGTCCAAACACTGGTACCTATAGCAGAGAAATAATTCTTCATACCCCAGCTAACCAACCACGTCTAACTGCCCAAGAATTTAATCTTTGGCTCAGAGGTACGAAGACTCCTTGAAATAATGTCAATCCTGGAATGAGTGGGACATCCACTCAAGTCCAAGAAATAGAAAGAGTTATGGATGTGGCCAAATTGAAAACAGAATTAGAAGAAATAATAATTGAAACCCTTGGGTTGTCTCGAAGGATACAAGCTGTTATTCCCGTGTAAAGACATTACTAGGTATGCAGGACTAGCTCATGACAGATTATAAGACCTTGTTCAGAAACATGGGAGTGACATACAGAGGTCCAAAGTATTGCACAGAAGCTGCAGATTGAATTTCAGTGACCGAGATCTTGCAAGCATGTGCCCATCTGGAATGAAATTACAAATTAGAGAACTAGAGTCTGATTGCAGTTGGATACTTCATCACAAACAGGATGGATATCTCATCTGCAGAATTACAAATTCCATAGGATAAAAATGAACTTGTAATACAACTGACGGGATATCTGTCATAGTTGTGATGGAGTATTCCATCCACCAAAATCGTAATCAGTCCCTCAATCTCTTATGTTTGAAAATGGAGTGAGTTGGATAAATGGGATGGTTGATGGTCAAAGAAAAAGGAGACAAAGAAAGTGAGGGTACACATGCCTCCACCTGGATCAGAGGAGGATGATGGAGATATACATATGCTTCCTGTGAGAAAGGTGCCTGGAGGAGGGTATGTGCATATACCATGGAGTAGATCTGATCTTGCATCCTTCACAATTGAGTTTCTGAAATTGAGAGAGGATACAGTCAAATGGTACAGGCAGGTTGATTAATTTGTGAAAATATCAAATGTTTTGTGGAAGGATTTGGATAGCTTATGCGAAATTGTGGTTTCCAGTGGCTTATCGGTACAAAGCAAAATTTATGTTGATTGGCCTGAGGTGGAGGCGATGAGACATCCTGAATCACATGCTCCGTCCTCGCTGGTCATGAAGAAATGCCAACAAGTGAATACCTTTTTAAATTCAAAAATCTCTCCTAAAGAGATCGATAGGGTCAAGATTGACAGAACAACCCAAGAGTCCAAAGAGTCAAATAATGCTTGGTATGGATTGTTGCAAGCATTCAAACAGTTCAGTGGGGCTGATGAAATTGAGGCAAGGAATATGGGAAATTTTGTTTGCAGCACTGTATACAGATTGATAATTGAGGTTAGGCCCTTGATTCAGCAGCTTCTAATTTGTTGTGAGAGTAAGCCCATTGATGACATTTTGTGCAACGCCAAGTACTGTAGTGATGAATTGGAGCTGAAACATAAAAAGCTTAAAGAAAAGCTTATCATTGCCCAAGGGACTCCCTGTAATGCAAGGTGTTAATGGATTTCAGCAGCAAGGGTTCCCACAGCAAGGTTGAGGACTAGGTGTCCTAATTGACTCAAGAACAAGTGATGATGCGCCAACTTTAAAGAAAACCAACCCCACGTTTGTGCAGGTTGGGGCATTGGAAACGCAAATGTCGATTTAATACAGTTAACAAGGTTCATGGACATCAGGTTCAGAATGGTGGATTTGTACAGTTTCAGGGGAATAACATGGTTCAGACTCAGCAGGGACAGAGAAAATGAGTTCAGAATCCCAATGCTCCCCAAGCTCAAGTGATGCAATTTCCACAAGCCCCGATGCCACAGCAAAATGCCAATGTCACAAGTGTCCAAAAATTCAATGTTAATTCAGTCCCCAATGCAAATGTACACCAGAACCTGTCCCAACAATGATCCATGATGCAAGTAGATGACTTCAACTCAGACCTGTTGCAATAACACGGCCTGAGAGGGAATGAGGATTGCATACTTAGCTCAACCTTAGAGGCAGACCAGAGTGGTTCATATGTGGATGGTGAGGTGGATGGGAGTTATCCAGTATTGGGACTTGTTTCATAGATTCACATACCTGAATCATTCCCCGTCGTCATTGTGGGAGTCCCACGGTACATAAATAACAAAGTAGTAAGTACTAGATAACACCTTTCCATAGGCTATTATGGTAACAACCATTTTCTTTTACAAAAAGGACCAAAATGAAAACTCAGCCAATCTACACCCAGCACCCTGTAGAACCTTCCCAAGAGAGGCTGAGTCCCTCAGATTTTCACTGCACTTCATAGTGTAAGGGAGTCTCCCTGAGCTCTGCTCAGTTTACTTCAAATTTCTCAGATAAGTTTCTGTTGGATTTCTTTAAGAAGAATGTCTGATAAGAAGGGATTTTTCAGAGCCTGTAAATCCAGGACCAGTATACCGGCAGTAATAGTGGAGGTGGCAGCGAGACGGCTTCCTGCTCAGCAACGAATGTCACAGATCCCGGTGCAGGCGGAGTCAGTAGCGGAGGGAGAGGCAAAGGCAGCCGACTCGGGGTGAGCACAGAGAGCACACAGAGTACGGTGAACACTCAGAGCACGGAAATGGCCCAAAAAACAGCTGCACTATCATCGAAGGCAAAAGCAAGACTCGCCCTGAGGACTTCTGCTGTGGTGAGATCACTGGTAGCAGAAGGAAACAAATTAGCAGCTACACCAACACGGGCACAAAGAGAAGAAGGTACCGGTGCCAGTGCAGGAACCAAATTACTATCTGAGAAGAAGAAGGGAGGAGCAGAGACAAGACCAACTGGTCCCATGGTTGTGGATTTCCTGAGAGGCAATGGCAGCAAAACGCCAGAGGCAGCAGCAACTGAGACCAGAGGGGAGAAGAATACAAAGCAGGTACTGGACACATAGGTATACAGAAGGCCTCTGAGCCCGATTTACAAAACAAACATGTATCTCTTGTCAAAAAAGGAGGGGGTGGACCTGAAATAATACTAAGCGAAGATGAGACTAGGTCTCACTCCACCGATGCTAATATGACTAAAGATAAAACCAGTATGAGAGCAGATAACTCAGAGAAAGTAGATAATGTTGATAACACTGTCACTGAGGCTCCACTTCAGACAATATCGCAAATAGAGACAGAGATTGAGGAGGGAGGACTATGTGGTGGGGGAAAACCCGAGAAGGATTCCGAGAAGGAGCTGGATTTCTATTCTGTCTCAGATGGGGAGAGTGGTCTGATGAGGTTCCAGACAGTAGCAACCCAGAGGCAAGCGACAGCGAGCTAGAATTGACGCCCTTAGAGGGCGAAAAATCCGGGACTGTGTAGAGGAGAAGGAAAACATGAGAGAAAGAGCTCTCATGGGATTTCACCCCCTCGGTCCAACTTACAGGTACCCCAGAGATGGGAGTGAGTGCAGGGGAGACTACTGTTGCTGCACCGATATTAGAGACCATCATGCAGGTGATAGCTGCTCAGCGAGAGGAACCCCGACAGGACGGCCGTAAGGCTCAGGCGGCAATGAGGAAACTACATGGAGTGGTGCGAAAGTTGTCTAAAACTTGTAGTACATTCGGGGAGCGGATATCGGATTTGGAAACACGGATCTATACCGCAGAGTCTGACTTGGCAAGGACCCAGGAAATGGCCAAATCACAGGAAGCACAGATAAATGATATCCAGTGGAAACTGGAAGAACATGAGAATGGCCAACGGAGGAATAACTTACGCGTTCTGGGTGTTCCTGAGGGGGTGGAGGGGGAGGATGCCCGCAGATATGTAATTGATTTATTTAGAGAATCACTCCCTGAACTCACAGACTGGAACTGGTCATTAGAAGTTCAGCGGGCACATTGGGTACCTTTTGTGCAGAAGCAGCCACCCAGAGCAGGGTCTTTCACACGAGCTATATTGGTCTACTTCAGTAGCTTTGTGTTATGACAAGCTGTGTTTGAGAAGGGTGGCCCGAGGCAAAGCGTACTAGAAATTTGGGTCTCATATTTTGTCCGTCCTGACTTCTGCCATACTACCGTCGAGAGACGGTGGAGGCTAAGCCAGATGATCAAACCATTCCAGGACAAAAAGGCTCCGGCGTTTCTGAATAACCCTGCAAAATTAAAGGTTATCTGGAATGGGCATAATTTGAATAAAAATGATGGTTTATTTATGGGCAATTGGGCTGTTGCAATGCACTCATCACACACAAAACATATGTCTGAGTGTCTCTCGGTAGGGATGTGGGTGCAGGGAGGTGGGGAGGTAGGGAGACATGGGGCTGGAGGGGGGCAGGGGGTAAATTTGGGAAAAAAACACACACAGAGAAGAAATTAGTAAAAGTGGACAGTTGAAAGACAGATATATGACTTATAAAAGTGATTTAAATGGGAAAATGCTGCAGAAAATTAATGGGAAAAGAGGACCAATACGAGTATTAGAGATGGCTGGAACTGTTAGAATTGTTGTAAGATGGGGAGAATAAATATCTGCTCAATAAATGTGGCAGGACCTAATGATGTAGCTAAAAGGGGTAAATTGGTCGAGTTGGTAAAATTAAATGCATTTGACATGGGAGACCAAAGGGTGGCCTGATAACGTACCTGTCGAATAGCTTAGTATATGAGAGGGTACGCTTTTACTGTAAGTGTGAGTTTTACCATAAATTAGCAATAGACACTAAAACTGGATGGCGTTTTGTAATTATAAACTTTTATAATAATATTCCACTTAATATTTCACGTGACATTTTGAAAATGTTAGCGATCGACCTACAGTGTGAGTCTGACAGCAATGGAAAGGAGGTAATGATTTTGTGGGGGGGTGATTTTAACTGTCCATTATGTACAAAAGGTTCTAAAGGAATTTGTGGTATAATGTTGGAGCAGGATGTTAATTTACCACATTTTAAACACACAGAGACCGGGGATCTGTTGAACGAATTATTATTTGATCACGATCTGGGATTTGCTAATGAATTAACCGAGCAGTCAATACCCTTTCAACCAACTTTTATTGGGAGGGGAGCATCCACTACGATAGACTTTAGCCTCTGGTCTAATGGCTATGGTCATAAACTGGTTAGTTATAAAATAATGGATGCACCACTCAGTGACCACCTACCGCAAAAAATTGAGATTGAGAACCTTTTCTTGGCCTCCTATAATGAGCAAATACAGGTTGTCCCAGACATTATATTAGGTAGACAGAATGGGTATACCCTCAAGTGGAGTAAGGTGGTACCTGAAGACTTTCTTAAAAAATTGTTAATTAGCTGCCCCGAAAATTTTGAGATCTGTCTAGATGAGGAGTCCGATAGTGAAAGTATATTAGCTAATTTTAATATCATTGCTTCCACTATCAAAGAGAACCTACTTTTAGTATTAAAAAATGGTTTAACGAAGGGTACAAGATGGTTTGATAGAACCTGTACTAAGGCTCTAACAGATCTTAAACATGCATTACATAAGGATCCGCGTGATGCTGTAGAGATAAGAACCCTAAGGAAGGATTATAATAAGGCCCTAAAAAATAGAAGAGATGCAATTAAAAAAGGTGTATGGGAAGAACTTTGCACAGCCTCACAAACAAGGGATGTATCCGCCTTCTGGAGGGTGGTAAACGCCCCCCTACCATACGAAAATACCAAAGCACGGTTGGAAATTGCGATCAATGAGGATAGTTGGGTCACGCATTTTTCCACCTTGTATACGTCAGTAGATGAGTTAGGAAATACTGGGGTAAACATAGAAGGCGAATCAGTTGAGGAGGAAAGTGAACTCAAAGTAACACTACCAGAGATTGTTGAAAGCCTGGGAGCGACCAAGGGCGGAAAAGCGGCGGGCCCAGATGGAATCCCGGCTGATTTGTACAAGTCAAATATCGAACTATGGGGCCCGATACTTGTACAACTTTTTAATGCGGCCCTCGTAAGGGGATTGAACCCTTCCTGGTTCACGTCAATTATTGTACCCATTTACAAGAAGGGAAACAGACAAGATTGTGCCTGCTATAGGCCAATTTCCCTTCTGGATTCGTCAATAAAGATCCTCGGTAGAGTGATTTTAGTTAAACTGCAAAACTGGGCGGAGGAGGCGGGGGTAATTAGTGATTTACAATTTGGATTTCAAAAAGGCATAGGAACAATAGAGCAGGGATTAAATTTGTTCCTGATTCAGCAGAAACATACTGTGATAAAAAGGGAGCGCCTATATTGTGCATTTGTTGATCTTACATCAGCTTTCGATTGTGTGTCCCATAGTAAATTATGGGACGTGATGTCACAATTGGGCGTGGAAAAGTCGATAATCCAATTCTTAAGGGACCTATATGCAGGAGCATCAGCTGTTGTACGTTTTGGCAAGAAGGGGGAATGTACCAGATCTTTCGGAATAGGTCGTGGAGTGCGCCAGGGGTGCGTACTGGCGCCCTTCCTATTTCTTATCTATATAAATGGTCTGGAAAAGTGCCTGCTGCAAGAGTGTGTGGACATGCCTAAGATCGGAAAGAGATTTATTCCTACACTCTTGTACGCAGATGATGCTGTTTTGATGGCACGCACCCCCATTGCCCTACAAAAAATGTTAACATCCTTTAACCAGTTTATGCTTGATCTTAATTTAAAAATAAACTGTAGTAAGACTTTTTCAATGAACTGTGGCATGCGCACCAAAAAACATATGAAAACAATGTACATAAATAATGCCCCCTTAGAAAGAACATCTACCTTCCCATATCTTGGAATTTTGTTTCACGAAACTGGTATGTGGTCAAGTGCGGTGAAGGTACGAACGCTCTTGTTCTCTAAAACAATCATGGCATTAAAAAGTTTTACACGTAAATTGGGAATGAAACCAATCAGGGAAATTTTTTTTTTTCACAACCAAAATCAGGGAAATTTTAACTGTGTACAATGCGACGTGTGTATCTGTGGCACTGTATGGAGCTGGCCTCTGGGGTTATACCAATATAAAGTCACTTCAGATAGCCGAAAATAAATTTTTAAAGAACATCCTATCACTTCCAGAGAGTACAGCGAACTCTATATGCCATGATGAGTTGGGGATGCCCTATATTACGGACACAATTAGAGTACAACCCATTTTACTATGGCACAGAGTATGGACAGTGAACGAATGTGTATTAAACCGAGCCATAATACAGGATGTCTTAAAATTGGGGAGAGCAAATGTTGTTGAATGGCTTAATTACATCAAAACGTTTCTTAATGAAATAGACCGTTCACTTTATTACAATGATCCGCCTTCCATGGTAAATATTTCTAGAAAAGATCTGAAGATACTATGTATGGAATTCCTCAGAAATAGAAGACAGCTTGATGAATCGAATAAAAATACTGTCACTTCTCATCAATTAATTTTAATAAGTGACAAATTACAGCCATACTTAAGTTTATATATGCGCAATTTTGAGAGATTACTTTTGACACGTTTTAGAGCTAACATTGTTTTTAGACTATTTACCTTCCCTGTAATGAATTCATGGTCCAAAGAACTCCCTTTATGTCCCTGTGATGAAATATCTATGCAATCGAATATACATGTTCTATTTTTTTGTAAATTCTATACGCTGCCTCGTAGAAAATTGATTGTCCCCATTTTAAAGGAAATGAATGTGAACAGATGTCGCCTAGCATATCTAGAACTGCAAAAAATGGACAATGTTTTTACTGTGGCTTCATTAATTGAGTATTTTAAACTGGTTTTTAAATTTAGGAAGTCGCTTCGCTTGAACGAACTGTAACAGTGTAAATACTATGTATTGTTTTAATATCCTCCTACATTGATGTAATACTGTGAACTGTAAATGAAATATGACTGCTGTTGCTTTTATGGTTATACCTTTTAGCCGAATAAAGTACTTTTTTGACTTTTGACTAATGTCATTTATCTCCAAGAGACCTATCTCCCCTTGGACAAAAGGCATCTGATGCTGACACAGGGGTTAAACCTATTGGTAGCCACTTCACAAACTTCGAATATTCGAGGGGTAGCTATTCTGGCTAAAAATTCATTCGGTCCAGTCAAACATAATGCAGCAGATAAGCTTGACAAGTGGACTATAGCTGAGCTAGGACTGGGCCTCACTATTTGTTTAGTCTATGGTTCAAATTATGATGATCCCCAATTTTTTGAGGATCTTGAGGTAGAATTGGCAGCATGGCCGGCACCCCTCATTTTATGTGGAGATTTCAATGTAACTCTAGATCCATTACCTGCTGCTAATAACCAAATGGGGTATCAAGGGCGTAAACCAAGGGTATGTAGGGCACTTACATCACTTATAAAGAGTCATGGATTAGTGGATATGTGGCAGGCCAAAAAAACACCGCATAGTTTGTGTAGCACTTATTATTTGTTTCCACATAGGAAATATGTTAGGATAGATTACTTCTTTTCCACAACAGACCTCCTTAATAAGGCTAATATAACAATCCTGCCGAAAGTTATATTGGACCACAATCCGTTAGTTCTAGGGGTGGAGGTTATAGATGGCATTACAAATATGGGAAAATGGACTTTTAATAGGAAGTTATTAGTCAACAGGGAATATGTTGAGTATATAAGAAAATGGGTGATTGATTATTTTGACATCAATAGGTATAGTGCCTCAAGATTAATAGTTTAGGACGCGTTTAAAGCAGGTCTGAGGGGAGAAACTAATAGTTATGTGGCTAAAACTCGAGCTATTCATAGGCTGAAAAACCAGGAACTAATGCGAAGGCTGAAGATAGCAGAGGATGAGCACTCACTTTTAATTAGGCAGGGGAAAGAGACAATGCAGAGTCAGACACAGATACCGGCTCTTAAGGCAGAGATTAATGGGTGGCTTGCTCAAAAAGCATCAGAGGAGTTCCAGTCCCATCGTAACAACTCACACGAGAGAAGAGAGTTAGTTGGGACGAGACTAGCCCTTCGCACTAGGCAAAACTCAGTGCAGAACCAAATCTTAGAGAACCAAAGGTCATCAGGTATTCCCTTACCTCGACGACTGGCTGCTAAAGGCTCCATCATCTTGCTTAGTAAAAAAATGCAACAAAGGATTGCCTCACTCTTTTCTGCAAGCTGGGTCTTTCGGTACATTTTCAAAAATCTTCAATTTACCCAAATCGGATAATGACATTTCTGGGAGCAAAACTAGACACCATCCAAAACAAGGCTTTTCTCTCAGAGGAAAGGCAACATCTGTTAAGAGCATTGGCACTCAAACTGCACAGAAAAAAGTGTGTTTCAGTGAGAATGTACACATTTCTGCTGGGAATGCTCTCTTCTGCAATAGTTCTTCCTTTCTCCCTCCTTTATTTTCTTGCTTCTTTTCTTGACCCCCCCGAAGAGCCCCATGACAGAGCAGGGCGACCAGGAGAGTGGCGTTCCCAGGCCCCTCCCAACAGCCAGCAGCAGCAGCCGCCTTCCTTCCTGATGGCACCACTACCAAGGGGTGCAGCGCCGAAATTTTTTTGTGAGGTGGAGGTGGTAGCACTATTTTTTTTTCTTGCAGTACCACTTCACCTTGATGCTGGCAGAAGGCAGTAGGCCTAGCAGTGGATACTCCCTGCAGGAGCATCGGCTGCATTGGGGCATTGTGAACAGTTGTGTGCAGTGCACCACCCAACCCAGAAGCTGACGCTCTGCTGGGTGGATATCTTAGACCAGGAGCAGGATTTACTCGACCTGCTAGGCATGGAGGTTTTGGGGCTCGTGAGTATTAATTATTTTGTGTGTGTGTGTTCTAAAATGCTAAGTTCCAAATATAATGCTGCTCACACTCAGTGGTAAGTTACATTTTGTTTATGTTAAGAATATTATTTCATCCAGTTTGAGCTAGGCAGATGCTTGGCACCACAAATCGAACTCTTCGGCACTCGTTTTGGCTGATTATTTATTAAGCCATTGCAAACACCTCTTTTCACCCTTCTGAATTAGTGATATCAGAGTTAGCATTCTATCTGACTTTTTATATATTGCTCGTACAGTCTCAATCAATTTCACAGTGATGTGTAGAACTAGTATGCATCTATCCATTGCAAAAAGGGAAACCGAGTTGGTCCTTCAAGAGGGTTGAGAATTGAAAATAGAATCAAAGATCATTCATTGCAATGCATTAGTTCCAAATGCAGTTTTTATTAAGGACATTTGGAATAGGCATTTTAGAATATGGCCAACTCAACGATAGATGATACTAGTACTATAGGTGACTTAATTAAGATAAGTACATTGTTACTGTGTTTGCCTGTCATAATAATTTTGGTGAGATTAACTTTATCATTATTATATGTATTTTTATCTTCTTTACTACTTAGAGGAAGAGGTGTGGCGCCGCGGCTAGGGCAACTGACTCCGGAATCTGGGGATCACAGTTCGAACCCCGGCACCGGCGGCAGATTAGCCCAGCACCATGTGACTTTGGGCAATAGCTTGCTTAATCTTCCCGAGGGCCCCCAGCGCCTAGAGACCCTTACGGGTGATTGAGCGCTTTACAAGCGTGGATTATTATTATTACTTACATCAGCAACCAAGGGCAAGAAGAAGAGCAGCAAAGAGGCAGGTCCGAGAAGAACTGGGGCAGAGACTCCAACCACCAGGGACACTGCTGAGGTCTCTGCTTAGCCCAGTAATTCCTATTATTTATTATTATAATTTCCCTAACTTTTACCCTCTGCCCACAATTATACTACTGTTAACTTTCCCTTGTTTTTTTATGTTGTCTCCTTTTTTGCCAACTCCCCTATCCAGTTCTGTTAGCACTGCATTGTCTTTTTCCCCCTTATTTCATGTCTTTTGGGGACTGGCACGGGCAGAATTCACAGGGGATTATGTACACGGGACAGGGCCACATGGACCACTGTCCGGAATAAGCACTTTTAGAACATAGGATAATTTTAGCACCAAATAGCAAATGTAGCACACAACCAGTAACTACTGGTAAAAGGTAAGAACACCCTACACAATCCTAAACACCAAGTAACTCACCGGGCTCATTAAAAAAAATACTTTTATTGTTGTGCTTTTATTATCACTATTTGCACTTTCTCTTACCTGCCTAATCTTCTCCTGTTCTGCCGCGCACCCCATTCCTTCGCGGTTTGTACCGATTGTGTGGAGGGTGCAGACGGCTCTATTGCTCCTCTGACGGCTGGCGAGGGGCGGGGACAGGGAGGTTAGCGCTCCAGTCACCCCAGCCTATTTAAACAGTATGCCCCGTCCCCCGCGCAGCGGGCTCGCCGCTGGCGCGCCAAAGGCAAGCCGGTTTGTGCCCGTCCGCACCAGGAGGGGGCTAGGGTCCGGAACTCCTGTTCAATCTCCCCCCGGTAATTCCTGCTATAACAGGGAGCAGCTTTTGAGGATTAGAGGTGAGAGGTGAGAGGACGAATATATGTACACATATTTTGTCCTTTGAGAAGGAACATAACTATTGTGGGAAAGTGAAATCTTTTTCTTTGTTACCTCTTAATTGTCGTTCCCTTCCCAAGCAAGCGAGTGAAATATGCCTGCTTTTAGAAGAAAGGAGTCCTGACGCTCTCTTTCTTACTGAAACATGGACAAATACGGCCTTGGATGCCGATGTTGTCCGGGCCCTCGCACCCAACTACGCTATCATTAGACAGGATCGAGACAGTGGACGGGGTGGGGGGATTGCCATTATATACAAAAATACTTACAGTTGTAGATCAACTAGGTGTCTTTTATCGGACTGTGACAGTGTTTCCTTTGCTATTGGGTTCTCTCCTACTTGTACTTTCTCAGGAATTCTGCAATATCGCCCTCAAGGAGCACACGCCGATTTCTGAAATGTTCTGCCAGACATTGCTATAAATTGTGCCAGTCTCACCTCCAATTTCTCTGTTCTGGGTGATTTTAATATTCACCTCGACGAACCTGACACCTCCCCTTCACTCGATCTATTGGCAGGCCTTGAAGCTTTTCAGTTGAAACAAATTGTTACTGGCCCTACCCATAAATTAGGCCATTTGCTCGACCATTTTTTCACTAATCTTGATAACATTATTTTGGCTGAGACCATTATTGTACCTTGGTCGGACCATTTTTTGTTATCTTTTGCTTGGACCCCGTAGATCGGTCACAAACTTTTATAAGGACTAAAAAATTGGGTTGCACATGGTCTAAACTTTCAGCGGAAAAATGGGCTAGTAACCTTAACAATTCTACCCCTGCATTCTGCGCTAATCCTATTAGGGCGAATGAGTATTTTAATGGATGTACGTCGTTACAACGCATGCTTTTACAATGCATGCCTTTACGACGCAAGTTTTTCAACGCAAGGCGTTACAACGACTTGCGTTGGGGGGCGCTGGATAGTGAATTGTATAATTTACTATTCCAACTCCAGTCCCCGTGGATAGTAGGGAAGGTGTTGGATAGTAAATGAATACTATTCCCTATCCTAGAGCGCCCCCCAGCGCAAGTCGTTGTAAAAGCTGCATTGTAATGGTTGCGTCGTAAAGGTACTTTGTTGTAAAAGTTGCATTGTAAACGCTGTTCCCCTATTTGAATAGCTGGCTGGATTCTTCTTTGGACCTTACCCTCCCTAAGAAAGAATTCTGCCATCGAGTTGGCGTTAATAAAAAAGCGTGGTACTCCCTCGAACTCCGACTGCTTAAACAATCGTGTAAGCAGTCCGAACGGAAATGGAGTAAGGATTTTTCGGAGGCCAGTAAGTGCAATTATAGAACTGCACTTAGGCTCTATAAAAGTAAAATAAAAGCTGCACAAGCCAGCTACTATCAGGAGAAGATTGTCTCTGCCTCAAATTCTCCCAGGGAAATTTTTTAAATTTTTAAATCCCTGATCACTCCTCCTGGTCCTCTGACTGAACTGGTGAATGCTCAAAAAAGCTGTGATGAATTAGCACATTTTTTGGCTACTAAGGTTTCCAACATTTACTCGCTGTTTCAGAAAACTGAGCCTGAAGTACAACTCTCTCCACCCGTTCAACAAGTTAGGCTGGAGGAATTTGCTCCGCTTGCCCTATCCAATCTGCAGCGACTCCTGGGTAATCTCAAGTCATGATCCCCGGCTGATGTCGCGCCCCCTCCCATTCTTAAGTTGGTCTCGGAGACTGTCTCCCCAGTTATTCGGGATGTAATTAATTCCTCTCTTGTAACCGGACTGGTCCCGCCTCTATGGAAACAAGCAAGAGTTAAAGCTTTGCTAAAAAAAAACAATTTAAACCCTGTGGATTGGGCGAATTATCGCCCCATCTCGTTACTGCATGGTATTAGCAAACTTGCTGAAAGATATGTTAATTCCATACTAGCTACGTTTGTGGAGAACAACAAAGGCCTGCACCCCACCCAGACGGGCTTCAGAAGCAAGCAGGGCACGGAGACCGCCCTACTTGCCATAGCTGAAGAAGCCAGAAAAATCGTGGATACCGGAGGCCGCGCTGCTATTATTTTATTCGATCTCAGTGCAGCCTTCGACATGAAGTACCGGGTTTTTAAGAACCCAGCGGTGCCAGGGGACACACCCAAAGACTTTGAGTTCTCCTGTCTCAGACTACAGAAACACAGAGTCTTCTTGGTGAAGTCAAAGATCGAATTTATTGGCTGCAACCAGTAACAGGCATGCTAGAAGTACAACACGGTGTATGTTCTCAGGAGACTGCTCAACTTTACAAAGCTAGTCATCCCTTTTATACCAAATATTATGCTTCAGGCAAACATTCTTTATTTATAGTTGACCATTCACATATTTTCACGACAAAGAAAAAGCAGAATCATGATGACAAGCCCTTATTTCAGTTTGTCCAGCCCACAGTCAATTACCCGGCAAGGCCCAACACTTTTCATCAGATAATCGGTCGGACTCCTAATAAAATTGGGCACCTCCTCATCGTAAAGCGGGCCATAAAGAAAGGAACAGAGACAGGTGTGAGTAAGATTAGACATAGTTGTGTGCAATACAGGTTTTATGGCGTGTTGTGGCTTGATTTCTAATCTCGATCGGCCACGAGCAAAGGAACTGGCCGAACAGGTTTGGCTTCGGGCAGTGGAGTCAGCTTGCCCAGGTCACACAGAAGTCAACAGAGAGCGTACGTGTTCTTAAAACTCGTTCGGCCTTAGTCATCGGCCTATGTGAGGGCAACCACAAAATGGCTGCCGTACACAAAATGGAATCCGAGGGTTCAGAACGGAATCCTTAATTTCAGGGTGATCTCGTTACTTGAATATGACGAAAAGACTTGTATCTAGTATACTCGTCATTCTCGGTCTGCTGAAACCAAAATCGTCATGATACGATGATGTTTATGACACGGGACTAAAATTTCAGTACCACAGTCCCTCCTTTTGCCCTTACGTAGGCAATTAACCTACACTCACGCTAATCTGAGTCCAGGTCTATATTCATAAAATCATCGAGATGTTGCTGTAGCATCATCCTATTACTTAGCTCGTTCCTCGATACAGGTTTCCTTACACATGATGTAGCGCAGAGGCCACATATAGTAGGAGCACACTGTACGCACAGACAGAACAGGAAAAGGATGGCTAAGATCATCCCAATGACCATCAGAATCTTCCAGCCCCAGGCGGATATTAGTTCCCAGAACCATCCCATTAACGACCACTCTCCTTTATCCACATGAATTGATTCGGAGATCTTATGCAGTTTGGAAATGGCCTGGTACACTGTTGGAGTATTATCTGGAATGAAAACACAGCAACTTCATTGGATCACTTTACATACCCCACCTCGGTCTGCAAGTATGATATCTAGCGCAACTCTGTTTTGAAGAGTCATAAGACGATCCGACTGGAGCTCAGCAGTCAAGTTACTAAGGGCACCGGCAGTTTCAACTACGGTGGACTCAACCACCCTTGTCAATTGCCTTATGTTCCTGCTGTTAACCATAGGTCCCCAAAACGGCAGAAAACCCTTCAGGAAATCTCCCAATTCTTGTCCTGAAGTATCTTCCTTAGTGAAGACACCTCTAATTACCCTTGTTTTGTGGTAATCTGCCGCAGCTGTGTAAGTGGGGGGCAACAGGAACGAAACAAAACAGGTGCCCCAGAAATCAGGGGGCAACAATGTGTATGCTCTATCATAACAGATGAAATAGGTACCCTTAGCTGCTAGGAACGAAGGGGAAGTCTTGGATGAAAAGACGAATGTCTCATTACAGAAACTCTTCCCTAGCTGCGCTCGGGGATTCTTACCATCACCTTGCAGACAGTAGTGACCCTGAGTGGGTACAACCCAAATCGGGGAGGATCTTTTTGCTCGCTGGTTCTCACTCAGTTTAATTCCATATCCGGTTACGTTCCATCCAATATACGCTAGTGTCTCATCTCTTGGGATAGTCTCATAGGAAGTAGCTTCTCTAATCATATCTACTATGCCCTTAACTAGAGCACTATTCCTTGGATTATCTTTTACAGAAGGTAGGGGGTGGACTTCACGAGCATAGATGAACATCGTACTGTATGCCCATACAGAACCATTGTAGCTGAATGGCAGGACCAGATAAGGGATACCTTTATCAGTAGTATGAGGCATAAGACCGCACACCCAACAGTTAGTCGTGTTCACTACTAATTGGTGTTGGTGCAAAAGCTAAACGAAGGAGTTATTGATAAACTCTAATCTTCTAACGGACTCATGTTCAGGCAAAGGGTGAAAAGAATGTGAGGAAACAGTAGGAGGAGGTATGGGCTGCGTAGTGGGTGCAAATATCACTCGAAAATAAAATAAAACATATCCTATTAAAAACATTATTACACTAAGCAACATGAAAATGCATAATATCAAAAAACGTTTCCTGGTCATCATTATACACATTTTGGCTTTAAAGTTCATCTCCTTGGCAGGTCTCTCCATCTCGAAAAACTCCATCCTCTAACCTTGCTGCTCGCGGAGGTAGGGTGCTCCGTGCTAAGGAATGCGCCTGCCAGTTCAAGGGAAACGCCCGAGAACCAACCAGAACCGTCAACCTTGTGTCTTCGGCTTGCACTCCAAAGACTTGTCGCCCGCGACCCTACAGCTGAACCCGGATGGTGGTTCGAAAAAAAAAAATCAAAAAAGTTTCTCAGATGAGAGAGCTGCACTTTCAAAAATAGCAAAGAAAAGGAACTTTATTTGTCCATAGTTCTCGGCCTGAGATTATAACGGTTTTTCCCTGGTAATGTCTGATCACGAAACAATAGGTCAGGTTCAGTAGTGTCCAGTTGAACTGAAGATGGCACGGCTTCTTGCAAAAGATCGTCGCTTTCACGCTTAGAATTTGTCCCAATCAAACGTGCATTGCTGAAAGGTAGAAAACGAGGCACAGTCTCAGTTTCAGAGTCAGCAATACCCTCCTGTACCCACCGGTCGTACGGCAGAGGCAAAGGGACCCTCTTACAATGTACGCCGTGGATCCAGTTCTTCTTTCCTTCCACTCGCACTGCGGATCTCGTTGACAAAAGGACTAGGTAGGGGCCGGTCCATCGGGGCTGTTCGTTCTTTGTCCGCTGGAAGTTCTTAACTAGGACCCGCGATCCAGGATCGATGATGTGCCCTGGATCTTCAGAAACCTGAGGCAAAGTATCGTGAACCTGTTGGTGTAAGACACGCAATTTAGCCGTCAAATCATACAAGTAATCAAGCAGTACAGGGTGTTCAATCTCACTGAATTTTGTCGGTCTTGGCACTCCCCATATGTTGGCGGGGCGGCCAAACACAATCTCGTACGGACTAAGTCCTACTCATGAATGCACAGTCATTCTTGTCGATAAAAGTGCTAATGGCAACGCATCAGGCCATTTAAGACCAGAGCTCGCTTGTATCTTGGCCAGTTTCAGTTTTAACGTGCCATTGTAGCACTCTACTAGTCCAGCTGATTGGGGGTGATTTTCAGCGTGAAACTTCTGCCGAATTCCTAGCCCTTCACATACTCTTTTCCACACTTGACCCACAAATTCACTCCCATTATCACTCCAGACCATTCTCGGCAGACCAAATCTGGGGAAGAATTCTTTGACAAGGGCTTTAGCTGTGGACATGGCAGTGTTATCTTTCAGGGGATATGCTTCTACCCATCTCGAAAAGGCACAAACAACAACGAGTACGTATTTCAAGTTGTTGCGCCTCTCCATGTGGATGAAATCTAGCTGCAAAACCTCGAACGGATACATTGGAGGCGCAAAATGACCAGCTGGAGTTGGAGTTCCCCTACCAGGGTTGTATTTCAGACAAACCATACAATTCTTGACCACATTCTCTGCACACTTAGGAATTCCAGCATTTTGCCATACTGGAGCCAACAACTTACAAATCCCTTTCACACTGATGTGAGCCATTCCATGCACCATTGTAACCACTGCAAGCACGTATGCATCGGGTAGCAACCATCGCTGATGCTCTGACAATTCAACCCAACAACCATTCGAGTCTAATTTACCCGTACTCTCTCTCCACACACTCAACTCTTTCTCTGTAGCTTCTGCTTGAATAGACTTCACACTCTCTATCGTATCTTCACACATCCCAACGTCACCAATCCATCTTGCAGGGCCTGCAACATACATTCGACTCATCACATCTCTTGCTGTGTCTTTTGCAACTTCATCAGCAAACGCATTACCACGACCGACATCATCGGTAACCTTCTTGTGTGCACTGCATTTTACAATCACGACTTGCAATGGCAAAGTAAGTGACTCGAGAAGCTCATTCACCAACTGACCATGCTGTATCTTGGCTCCATGTGAAGTCAGGAACCCACGCTCTTTCCACAATCGTCCAAAACTATGAGCCACACTGAATGCATACTGGCTGTCAGTATATATAGTCACTTTCATTCCTTTTGATAACACACACGCTCTTGTAAGTGCAATCAACTCTGCTGCTTGGGCTGAATTGTGTGGGATGCGTGCAGCTTCAACAATCGTATGTAAAGTCGTAACAGTATATGCTGCAGTCGTATCACCATTCGGAAGCTTGAAGCATGAACCATCCACCCATAAGGTACCATCACACTTCACAAGAGGAGTGTCCCTAAGATCTACTCTCCCTTTCGTTTCTGCTTCTGTCCTAAGAAAGCAATCATGCTGTTCAGAAACATCTGTCTCTGCTACAATTGGCAACAACGTAGCTGGATTCAAAGTGTTGCATCTCTTTATGTGCACATGACTCGCTAAAAGTGTCAGCTCATAACCTGACAATCGAGCACTAGTTAAGTGCTGTGTCTTGGTTCTGTTTAGCAACGTGTCCACTGCATGTGGAACCATTACAATCAATGTATTATTCATCACCAAACCAGCAGACTGTCGAATAGAAACAGCTGCTGCCGCTGTAGCTCTCAAACCACTCGGCAACGCTCTAGCTACTGGATCCAAAGTTGACGAGAAATACGCGCATGGACGCTGCTTGTTCCCAAAAGACTGTGTCAGCACTGATAACGCACAACCTTCTTTCTCATGGACGTACAGTGTAAAGGGCTTAGTGTAGTGGGGGGTACCCAGCACAGGAGCCGAACACAACGCATTACGTAATTCGGAAAAACTTTTTTGACAATCTTCAGACCACGGAAGGGGAGTTGGCGTATCTTTACAGGTCAATGCCACTAGAGGTTTGGCCAGCAAGGAAAAATTCGGTATCCATTGTCTGCAATATGACGTGATACCCATGAAAGCACACACTTCTCTCTGTGTAATTGGCACACTCAATTTTGCAATTGCCTGAATTCTCTCTGGGGTCAACTTCCTCCCTCCTTCGATAAGAGATGACCTATGTAGGTCACTTCTTGTCGACAATACTGTAATTTTGAAAGAGACACTTTGCGATGCAGATCAGACAAATGACGCAACAACGATAAGGTAGCTTCTTTACAAATCTCTTCAGTATCTGCAGCGATTAACAAATCGTCGACATACTGAATAAGTGTAGCGCCATCAGGTAAAACAATCGTATCGAGCTGTGTTTTTAAAGCCTGACTATAGATTGACGGACTCTCACAGTAGCCTTGAGGAGCGCGTTTGAACCGGAAGCTTCTGCCTCCTAAACAGAAGCCGAAAATATCCCTGCTCTCCTTGGCAATCGGGATGTTGAAGAAAGCATTCTTCAGGTCAATCACCGAGAACCAAGTGGCGGAAGCTGGAATCATCGTTAAAAAGGCAGTGATATCAGGAACAACTGGAAACTGTGGCACAACTATTTTATTCACCTCCCTAAGATCAATCACAAATCTGTAAACGGGTGGCTGAGAAGAGTCAGTTCTTTTTAGGACAGGCAAAACAGGGCTATTGCAAACGTTGCCTCTTGTTTCTTCAATCACATCCTTTTCAATCAAATCATAAATGATCGCTAACAGCGCCTTTTCACCTTCACAAGAGATCTTATATTGGGGAATGCGCTGCATTTTAACATTTGCTTTCAATGTCACGACATATGGCGGTATTTCCAAAAGACCCACATCATTAGGACCAGTAGCCCAAATAGTATCAGGAAGAGAAGACAATTCTGTCGGAAGTTTATCCTTCGACAAATACATTGAGGAGACCACTTTCTTACCCAGTGTAAGCTGTACTCCGGAAGGAGAACAATACAATGTCGTGTACAATCTTTTTAACAGATCCAATCCTAACAAGTTCTCACCACAACCTGTTGTCAGAATAAGGGGTGCTTCGATTTCACACGGGCCAACAGAAAGAGACATAGGACTAGAAATCGGGTTCCTAACCGGGGCGCCAGAAAAACCTACTGAAACATTCATTTCGCCAGACAAAGGTCCGCCAGGGAGTTTAGAGTGCATAATAGAACTATTTGTAGCACCAGTATCCAAAAGAAAAGGCTCTGACACACCTGATGTTATCACCTCAACGTAAGGTCCACTCTGATCTACTGGAACTGAAACAACTCCCTCTATTTGTCTATGGCTGTCCTAGCAATCATTACCTTCCATATTCTCATCTTCTGCATAGTAGTCATCAGCATAGTACTGAGTCGTCCTACCAGACGCGTTATTCTGCTGATCAAAACTATTCATTGAATTTTGTGGGGGAAAGGAACGTGCGTTCTGGGAGAATCCTCCACGCCCTCTACCTTTAAGAGTTTATGGAACACCTCGACCTCTTGCGCTAGAAACACCATTCATACGCTGTAACAAAGCAGGGCAGCTACTTTTAAAATCACCCTCTTCTTTGCAATATGCACACTGGTTAGGGCCTACAGGAAACCGTTGTTGAGAAAACTCAACCCTTTGCGAGTTTCTCTGAAACTGCTGAGGTTGCTGGTAGTCACGCTGACCACCACGAGGCGGATACGCCTGTTGGAAAAGAACCTTCATCTTCAATTCTTTAGTTTTCTTGTCCGCTCTATCCTTCTCGTCCTTATCTCTATTTTCATAATACTGCGCAGTAGCCAATATCTGTGCTGATGAGGAAACGGCCCAAGAACTCTCTGAATCTTTCAATTTCTTACACAATTCGGGGAGTAAATTGTGCACAAACTTGTCAACGAACAATCGTTGACCACCTTCTGTACTCATGTCTTGACCACTGTGGTCGATAAACGTCTCTTCAAACCTGGTGAAGAAATCAGACACAGTTTCATCTTTCTTCTGCTTACACGCAGACAATTTATCTCAATTCACACGCATTGCAGGCATTAAAGTTTTCATGTAAGTAACGATCCTACCAGGGAGTTCTGCTACTAAAGGCTCAGGTTTAGCACCACCAACTTGTCGGCCATCTGCAGCAGCAATATTAACCCAGGTATCACCTAACTCCTGCGCATGGTCTGCATGACGAATCAATCCCCACAAAGGCTGTGGAACCACATTTCCAAACAACATGTCTATATCAGCTAGATTCATAACACATGAGTCTGCAGTCTGAGATAGTTCCTTATAATACCCTGCAGGGTTTTTACGGGAGTCAGGTAAAGTCTGCTTAAGGGCCAAAACTTCAGCTCGCTTCCAAGGAACATGTACCCAAACACGCTGAAAATGTGCTGGCACAGCTGGGGGGTTATTATTTGCACCAGCAGGTACTTCTTCCTTCCATACCGGAGGAACCTCTCTCATTGGATATTGTCGCGCTTTGCTCCTAGCAGAGGGATCAGGTTCAAACAACGACCAAGAGATAGCCTCACCCCTAAGTGACAACAATGTCACAACTGCTCTCTCAACCTCGGAACCCACAATCGTGCCTTTCGCAAGTTCGAACCGTACACGACACAACTCAGGTGGATTGGGCTCCAAATCATTATCCTCCAAATCCGCACAAAGAAAAGCACACATTTTCTCAAAAACGTATCTCTGCTTCGGTGCTTCCCACTGATGGAAGACATCCATGACAGACTCTAGCTCATATCTTGTGGGGTCAGTAACCCATTTATGTGCCAAATAATCCAATGTTTCCCGCTCTCTAGAGTCGGGCAGTTGACTACGCAACTGTTTGTGCGTTGAAACAGGGGTCATACTTGCTACCCCAAAGAGAGGAGATAGGAGACTAGCCACAGTATCAGTCATTCTCTGTCGAACAGAAGGAGAAGTCGATGAAAGAACAGGAGGAAAAACAGAGTGAGGCAAGGCAGATGCAGAGGCAGACGCAGTGGCAGTATCAGAAGGAATATCAGAAGAGGTAATCGATACAGTAGGCAAAGTCGTAGGAGGTGAAGGCGGAGCAGGTAGCAAAGTCGGCGGCCCTTGAGGAGGCTGCTCCGTAGCAGTAGGAGCCAACTGAAGAAGAGCTGGCAGCTGTGGAAGAACCTGAGGCACAACAACCGGAGGTTGTACAACTAAATGTGGCGGAGGTGCTGTAGCACGCTGCACATAGGGGGGTGGTGAGTTCAATAAATGTGACATTAAAGGGTCTTTCTCAAGCTCTTTTGCTACCTCTTGCTGGAGAGGCGTCAAAAATGGGTAGCATTTATCAATCGCCATTTTACGTTGCCTGTGCAACTGCTCACTCGCTTGTTCTTCTTCGTTATCTTTAAACTGTATAGCAGCTTGCATTATCGAGATACCCTTTTCTCTTTTATTTTTCTTTGCTATTTTAATTTCTTTCTGTTTGGCTTCCTTTCGCCAGAGGCGGAAAGAGTCAAACATCGCCGGCCGGGCTTTCTTCTTAAAAAGTCTAACCTCTAAATTATCTAGAACTTCCGTGTCAAAACTACCATATTGGGGCCATTTTAGGACACCATCCTTCCTGGTGTATCGGATCCATACTTCATTACACGTGATGGGGCCCACGCCATGCTTCACATAGAGTTCATAAGTTGGAGTTCCAATCGGAGGAACCGGACACGGGTCCTCCAATCGGGAATCCCTATTTCGACCACAACAAAACAGATTTCCAAGTCTGCTAAGACCAGGCATCTTCGCTCACTAGTCTACCTTCAAACTTCAAAGGATTATCGAAATACGATAGTCTCGTGAATACACGAGTCCCTCGGCTTTGGTACTTGCAAGTTCCAAATCAAAGATCCCAAGGGGATACCCAAAAACTAAGGACTGGAAGACGCTCCACTCATACTTAACTGAGGTATCGATGACGTCACCAGAAGACTCGTCTATCGTCTCGCTCTACAAATCATCAAAGGGTCCAAGACAGGGCGATAGTCAGGGCAGCAGTCCTTCGTAGCCGTTGGAAAGCGGGGAACCTTGCAGCAAAGACTTTCGGACCACGACGACATACAGGGGTCGATGAAGTGGTTGACCTTCCTCCAGAATTTCACACAAAGCTCCTCACGAACCTCTGGCTTGGACCGGTACTGCTGAAATCGCCCCACGTTGGGCGCCAAATGAAGTACCGGGTTTTTAAGAACCCAGCGGTGCCAGGGGACACACCCAAAGACTTCGAGTTCTCCTGTCTCAGACTACAGAAACACAGAGTCTTCTTGGTGAAGTCAAAGATCGAATTTATTGACTGCAACCAGTAACAGGCATCCTAGAAGTACAACACGGTGTGTGTTCTCAGGAGACTGCTCAACTTTACAAAGTTAGTCATCCCTTTTATACCAAATATTATGCTTCAGGCAAACATTCTTTATTTATAGTTGACCATTCACATATTTTCACGACAAAGAAAAAGCAGAATCATGATGACAAGCCCATATTTCAGTTTGTCCAGCCCACAGTCAATTACCCGGCAAGGCCCAACACTTTTCATCAGATAATCGGTCGGACCCCTAATAAAATTGGGCACCTCCTCATCGTAAAGCGGGCCATAAAGAAAGGAACAGAGACAGGTGTGAGTAAGATTAGACATAGTTGTGTGCAATACAGGTTTTATGGCGTGTTGTGGCTTGATTCCTAGTCTCGATCGGCCACTAGCAAAGGAACTGGCCGAACAGGTTTGGCTTCGGGCAGTGGAGTCAGCTTGCCCAGGTCATACAGAAGTCAACAGAGAGCATACGTGTTCCTAAAACTCGTTCGGCCTTAGTCATCGGCCTATGTGAGGGCAACCACAAAATGGCTGCCGTACACAAAATGGAATCTGAGGGTTCAGAACGGAATCCTTGATTTCAGGGTGATCTCGTTACTTGAATATGACGAAAAGACTGGTATATAGTATACTCGTCATTCTCGGTCTGCTGATACCAAAATCGTCATGATACGACGATGTTTATGACACGGTAAACCATTCTATCATGATTCAAAGACTGAGGGAGAAGGGTGTAGCTGGGACTTAAGTGGTTGCAGTCCTTTCTCTCTGACAGATCTTTTGCGGTGTTTGAAAAGGATGTTCTTTCGAAACATATTCCTCTGCAGTATGGTGTACCCCAGGGATCCTCATTAGGTCCGACCATGTTTAACATCTATATGAGGCCCATGGCGGACGTGGTGCTTCCCTGGGGGGGGGTCCAGTTGGTCACCTACGCTGATGACACTCAGCTGGTGGTGTTCCTTAGCCTACATGTCACCTGCCACAAGAATCTTACATCCTGTCTGAGCAAAGTATCCGAGTGGATAAATTCGTCCTTCCTTAAATGTAATGGCTCTAAGACGGAAATTATGATGCTTGGACACATGGCCCCCATGAATCTAGATCCCTGGTGGCCTAGCTGCCTTGGCCCTCCCCCTGCACCTAAGAAACAAATTAAGAGTCTAGGCGTATGGTTGAACCCTAATTCTTAGTTTCTCAGTACAATCACGTAAAGTTGCTGCCACCTGTTACGGTTTGATTAGATCAATAAAGAAGATTCTTCCTCTCCTTCCTTTTGAAGCTAGACGTCTGTTGGTTCAAGCCCTTATTTTATCGAGGCTAGATTATGCTAACGCGGTCTACCTGGGCGCACCTCATGGAACCATTAAAACTCTGCAGATTGTTCAGAACTGCGCCGCCCGACTTCTAATGAACGTACCAAAGCGGAATTCTGCTAAGTCAGCACTTTGTCAGTTACACTGGCTGCCAGTGCAGCAAATAATCTGGTTTAAGGCCATGTACATTGTTCATAAGTCCATCACTGACAATGGACCCGCTTTGATTCAGCCTATGCTGCAACTATATCAGATCTCCCGGACTCTCAGATCTAACCATAAAAAGTTTCTGACAGACCCTAGGATAAAACGGGATTGGATGGGTTGTCGATGTTTTTCTTTTCATGCCGCAAAATTTTGGAACCAGCTCCCACACTCTATTCGTCTTGAACCTAATTATCTCCGTTTCAGGAAACTGTTGAAGACCTTTCTTTTCCGTGATCAGTGAAGAATGATTAGGTGTCACCAATGCGCTGGGATGCCCTTGGGTAGCCATGCGCTATATAAATGAGTATTCATTCATTCATTCATTCATTCACTCTATTTGTTATGCGAGGCAGATATGTATCCCACCCAACATCCTTCATCACCCCCTCCCTGCCCATGGCATTTTGGCACCCATGTCTGAAATGCAGTATGGTTCAATTTGTGACAGCAGTGTTGGCTATGCAATGTGTGTCTGCTTCAGTTAATGCAGCATTTACAAAGTTTTCAATGTAGTGCAATCCAAACACACAAGGTAGGTTTCCCTTTGCCCACTCAGTCAGCTCTTAGTACTTCACTCCTTTATTCTTTCCGAAGTTCTTCCATCCCAGCCTACCACAAAATTGAAAAATCCATTCTTGTTATGTGCCACATTTTTGTGGTCATATGAAGTGAGTCCAAATTCTTTTTCATGTTTCCCATAAAAGATTTATTTTATGCCTGTTTAGATTGATCCCTTCAGCACTTCATCTATTAAAGTGACTGAATAAGCCAAAACGTAGGCACAAGCCGAATCGATGATCAATGGCACCTAACCCTGGGCATAGTTTGCGTAGTAGCGCTGTGCATATATACGCGAAATGCACTTCGTACTATGCGAGCTACGTGTAGCTACGCAAACTGCATAGTGTACTGTGCAAAATGCTGTTTGCACTGATTGCACAGTGTCGGATGCTTGTCGGCACTGTGCAAGCAGTGCAAACTGCATCTTGCACAGTGCAAGCGGTTGTTTTCTGCCACTTGAGTAGATTCCTACTCGAGCAGCTGCTTTCTCAACGCGTACTGGTAGTTTCTCAGTGCGAGCGGTCGCGAGCATACGCGACCACTTGCAATGAGAAACCTGACCCCACTTTAAGAATATCGCCAGGAGGTTTATTTCCACGCTTGCAATCAGTGAATGGCTGATCGTGAATGAGGAAAAAGTCTCGCCGGGATGTAATTTTGCTCGCTCGCGATCGCCAACTTGCTGTTGAGGACAGCGAGCAAGCAAAAAATGACCTCTGCACTACGCTATGCGAGATTGCAGTGTACTACGTGCAAGTCGCGTAGTGTGAAGTGGCGCACACTTTGCAAACTTCGGGAGCGTAGCTTAGTCCTTCGCCCAGGGTTAATGACACCCCTCTATTCTATAGCAAAAGTTCTACCTACCGCTTAATCCCTCTACCTTACCCTGCAGTAGAGTAAGTCTAGTTTCCATTCCTTACTCCTCAGCAAATGAAAGAAATGGAAAGAATTTGCGATGGTAGGCGAGGCCAGTGAGTAAAGTGGGACTAAGTGCCTGGTTTGATTTCAAGGTTGGAGGAAGGGATACTCTGTGATGAATGTGCCAAATACAATCTATGTAGCCCATTCCTTTCCCGTTCATGCAGTGCATCATATTCCTCACCACCTCCTTATGGCAGACAGGATAATAATGTCCGCATTATATATGTGACATGTATGACGTAGTACGTTATTTATTATTCATCTATCTCTTTGGAGTCAGGGTAGCAAGTGAAAGGCATTTGGGGAAGAGCAGGACCATTGATAAAGATAGATAATTTTCAACTACAGCTGCCCCAGCTGCAGATAATATCAAAGTACCCGCAGAGCTGGCTAGCATGCCTCCTATAATTAAGCACAACAACCTTTATGCCATAGTGCATAATGCCTTACATATTAATGAGGGGTAATATATTTTTACTTTTACACTCAAAGTATCTGTTTAGTTGCTAGAAAAGCTGTTAAAGGAAAAAATATTACAACTTTTTTTTGTGGGAGTTATTCTGTCTCAATACGTTTCTGCCAGGCATTCAGTGCTTTTTAGGTCTCGGGCGTAGCCACTGCGTCAGCAGTGGGCGGAGCCATGAGTCCTTTTCTGAGGGCTTCTGAAAATGTACCTAGGGATTCCACGCTGCTCGTGCGTGTTTTTTCCTAGGTGCATTCCTATTGGCCTTTGCATGCGTGTGCATTAGAAACAGAACACGCAATAGGCCATAGGCGGTCGCGTAGCTCCTCCTATGGCCTATTGGTGTCTTTTACCCGCACCAGAAGGCCATATATCTTCAATTATCTCGGCCGTCACGGCGGAGATAATTGAAGACATATGCTGGGCGCTCGTGCCCCACTCTCGAGTTTCTTTTTTCTTTTTTTTTTTTATCAATTTCACGGAGGTCTCCCTGTCAGCACCTCTTCTCTGTGTCTACGCTTTCCCCATCGCGTGCAGCACTCTCGGTTCTTTTCATGCCTAGCCTGGTAGTGCCAGGGATCATGGAGGGGAACGGGGGCTTTGCAGCGAGCTGGGGAGCTCAACCTTCGGGGGCGGTGGCAAGGGGCAGAGGGGGGCGCTGCTGGAGGGGATATTTTCACAAGCAGTACTTAATTGTTTGGAGCTCACAGTGGAGCGCAGATAGGGGAACTTGCTGAAAGACAGATGGCCAGTAAACTATTGTAGTCGCAGTCTATCCTTGCCATGAGTGATATGAATACCTCAGCGTTGTCACTTACCTGTAGCGATGAGGCTGGCCAAGTCGTGCATGAATGCACAACAAGTGTGCTATATGAAGTAATACGAACATGAATTCTGTCCGTGCGCATGAGAGAGACGGTGAGTGCAGAGTGAGTGCGAGAGCGACAGTGAGTGCTGAGTGAGTGCGAGAGTGCTGAGTGAGTGCAGAGTGACAGTGAGTGCAGAGTGAGTGCGAGAGTGACAGTGAGTGCAGAGTGAGTGCAGAGTGAGTGCGAGAGTGACAGTGAGTGCAGAGTGAGTGCGAGAGTGCAGAGTGAGTACAGAGTCACAGTGAGTGTGAGTGCAGAGTGAATGCAGAGTGATTGCAGAGTGACTGCAGAGTGACAGTGAGTGCAGAGTGAGTGTGAGTGCAGAGTGAGTGTGAGTGCAGAGTGAGTGCAGAGTGACAATGAGTGCAGAGTGAGTGCGAGAGTGACAGTGAGTGCAGAGTGAGTGCGAGAGTGACAGTGAGTGCAGAGTGAGTGCGAGAGCGACAGTGAGTGCAGAGTGAGTGCAAGAGCGACAGTGTGTGCAGAGTGAGTGCGAGAGTGACAGTGAGTACAGAGTGAGTGCAAGAGTGACAGTGAGTGCAGAGTAATTGCGAGAGTGCAGAGTGAGTGCAGAGTGCGAGAGTGAGTGTGAGAGTGAGTGCAGTGTGAGTGCAAAGTGAGAGTGAGAGTGAGTGCAGAGTGAGAGTGAGAGTGAGAGCAGAGTGAGAGTGAGTGCAGAGTGAGAGTGAGTACAGAGTTAGAGTGATTGCAGAGTCAGAGTGATTGCAGAGTGAGTGTGAGTGCAGAGTGAGTGTGAGTTCAGAGTGAGTGTGAGAGTGAGTGCAGAGTGTGTGCAAAGTGAGAGTGAGGGTTAACAGTGTGTGAGTGTGTAGGGTGAGCATTGTGAGTGTGTAGAGTGAGCAGTGTGTGAGTGTGCGGGGTGAGTAGTGTGTGAGTGTGTAGGGCGAGCAGTGTGTGTGTAGGGTGAGCAGTGTGTGAGTGTGTAGGGTGAGCAGTGTGTGAGTGTGTAGGGTGAACAGTGTGTGAGTATGTAGGGTGAACAGTGTGTGAGTGTGTAGGGTGAGCAGTGTGTGAGTGTGTAGGGTGACCAGTGTGTGAGTGTGCAGGGTGAACATTGTGTGAGTGTGTAGGGTGAGCAGTGTGTGAGTGTGCAGGGTACGAAAACTCGTACTAAGTCCACCACACACACACACACACATAACACCACACACATAAGACCACACACATAAGACCCCACACATAAGACCCCACACATAAGACCCCCCACATAAGACCCCACACACTCACCACCACACACTCACCACCACACACTCAGTGCAAACTTACACACACTCACCACCACACACTCAACACCACACATGCAACCATACATGCAACAACACACGCAACCACACACGCAACCACACACACACACACAACCACACCGTCAGTGCAAACTTTCACCAGACACAGACACAATAAGTCGTCAGTGCAGGCTTCCACCAGGCACACACCACCAGACGTCAGTGCACGCTTTCACCAGGCACACACACCACCAGCTGTCAGTGGACGCTTCCACCAGGCAAACACACATCCTGCCAGCAGTGCACGCTTCCACCAGGCACACGCACCACCAGCGATCAGTGCACACATCAATTGTTAACGCATTCACAAATAACTATTGTAGCAATCGCAGTATGGTGCACTTTACTTTTAAACATATTCATCTAAAGCGCAGCATGCCACTATTGCTACAATTCTAATCCAACCCACATAATTCCACTACACACCACATGCATACACTCCATAACACATGGCTAAAAGACATTGCCATTTACAATGCCATTAGCTCTAACTCAAATAAATCTGAGACCTATTGCATTTCCAATGCTTGTTATGTGAGGCATGTGTGGGAAAAAATAAATTGGCCCTGTGACTCTCCTACTCATAATCATAATCACAGCAAATTCCAATGGCCCTAGGGAACCAGCATTGTACTGCTACTGTGTGACCCACTACCTAATTTTAAAGAAGTATTTGCAGAGATATTGTTTGCAATTTGTCTTTTTTTGTTTTATTTTTTTCAATATAGCTACTCCTGCTGGTCCATTCTGAATACCAGCAGCTGGTGGCCCTCGTGGATGAAGAGAAGAAAGTACATGCCTCTTACCCGGGCCCTAGTTCAGCAAGCCAGCCTCAGCTCCAACCTCCCAGCCAAAACATTGCATGCACTGCCGCCAGCTGTCAGCAGCCCTGACTGCCACTGCTGCTACCTTCTCCCGCTCATACAGAAGATTTCAGGCTTGCATCTTGCAGCGACTCGACTGCATTGAAAGTCAGATAAGGAGCATAGAGCAGAGCCTGGGCCAGCTCCAGACCCATAAGGACAATGCCCTCTTCTAAGCTATTTTTAAATTGCTATGTGTGAGAGGAACTTGTGGGTGGAAAGGTTAGGCAGGGAGTTGGGGCTGGGTGTTTTTTCCTTGACCTTTGCTTGGACATTGTGCCGGAGGTTTTTCGGAATCCTGTCTGGTTTAGAGTGATTATTTTGTTGTTTTCTGCCCAGATTGACCGCTCCTCCAGCAATGTGCCTGCAAAGTATTTGGCTTCATTATCGATCAGGGCTACTAACGGATAATTAGCTGGTAAATTCTTGCTGCCCGTTTTGTGGATTGGGACAATTGTCGACCCTTTCCATGAATCTGGAATTATGCCCAGATGTCGTACTTCCAGAAATAGTGAGTGGAGTATTTTTGCCCAGTCCTCCGGCTTTTCCTTAAATACTGCTGGTGGGATTCCGTTCCGCCCTGGCGCTCCCTCCTTTTTTCCCTTCTTGATCTGTGTTTTAATTAAGAGCTGTTCAGTGGCGGGTGAACATTTGTCGCTGTGTAGCTTTCCTCCAGCAGGTTGAGATGTACTGATTGCCTTTAAACATAAACCTGCTTCGGGGTTTACAGGAGGGGAGCTACCGCTTTCCCTGCTCCAATTGATGGTATCAACTGTATCCTTGGCTGTTTTGTTCTACCCCGGCGTTAAATTAATGAAACTTTGGCTATTGAAGTGGGACTTTAGATAGTTTCCTCTCATATGAAGGAGGTGAGGCCCCAATGGTTCGGGTGTATTATCTTATTTACTGTTTTCCAGAATCGGTCACTTGCATTATGCTTGTTGTTGTGCAAGAGTTTAGCCCAGAGGTTATGTTCAATGTTGTTGTTAATGTTCCATTTCAACCTCTTCAATTTGGTTCTCTTTTCCCACACGTTAGAAATAAGCGATATATTACCTGGGTCATGGCGTGAAGATCTTAGCAAGCCATTTATTTATTTTTTAAGTCCTTTTAGTTGTAATCTTTGACTCATAGATTGTTTATTCTGTTGTGACTGTCCGAGAGAGGGCCTTGGTTTTGTAACTGTTGCCTTTTGAGTGCTGAGGTTGATTATAAAACGTTCCCAGGAATGTATCTGGTTCTTGCCAGGTGATTGAGCAGACATAAGGTTGATTGCTGTATCTGTCAAGGTCTTTATGGATTCTGTCAAGAACTTAATCCTCTTGTAGTTGGTTGTGTAACTTGAGCCTCCCATGCATAAAGGAATCTTGCTGAGGTAAATTGCAATGTGATGATTGGAGACAGACTTCCTTTGACTCCGATATTCCCATTAGAAATAGATTCATGTCCCCTGATAGAATAAAGTTTGAGACTTCCGAGCAGTCTGCGTACGAAGTTACTAGTTCTATTATTTTTAGTGTGTCAGTTGTTGGTCGTTTCGGATGAATGTAAATATTGAACAGGATTACCTCGGTCTTTGCCTCTGCCCATGGGAGAGTGAGTTTAACTGCTAGTGCTACATCCGTTTCCGACCTCGTTACTTCTGCTGTTGGTATGGATGTTATTGAAATGTAGGTCGCCAGCCCCCCTGAAGCATGGCCCATTTTGCTGCCCTTGGTGGCGGTGCGAGTGAAACAGCGAAATCTGTGGATGTACTGTGGTTCCGTGAGCCATGTTTCCTGTAGCATGATGATGTCAAAGTTGTTAAGATATTGAAGAAAGTCAGAATCCTGGGTTTTTGCTGCCAAACCATTTACGTTCCACGAGCAAAGGCGTATCATTGCTTCTTTCGGCGCGACTTTATCCTGGACTACTTAGTTGTTATGTCATTGGGTCGCTGTTGCAAGGGTTATTGTTCTAACACATTAGTTCGCAAACCCAGAGTTCTGACTGCTTGAAAATTCCGCCATTAGAGGCGTAAATTGTTTAGCTTGGTTAAAAGCCCTTCTATGCTCTGAGCAACTGAGATCCCCTTTTAGTATCGAGGTGGAGGGCCGAGAGCATTTTTGTGATGCTTGTCTTGGACTCATGGTTAATAGCGGTGCCGGATATGCTGGAAGATGATAGGGACTGATTTGAATGCCCCTGTCTTTAAAGGTGGGGTAGTGGCATTCTCAGCAGAGCCGCGTATGGGGCAGTCAGGAGGCATATTCTCTCAGGCTTCGTAGCAACCAGCACAAGGACCCCTACGTTTCTGAGACTCATGAGGCATCGTAATTGACTTATAAAAGTCGATTGAATATCGACAAAATCATCAACCTTGTAGGTACATTGTAAACCTGCACTATATCTCACTTTTGTAAATAATGATATTTTAAGTTGAGAAACGTGAGTAAGGTGGGGATTTGTGTACCCCGTCCTGAAGAAGGAGTTCTGACTCCGAAACATGTTGACACACACACACAGGAGGTGATGCACACTGTCCTGCATACCACACCTCCGAGAACAAATCCGTTATAGCACTCTCTCTCTCCCCCTCGATATTTACGGTAGTGGTTTAATACTATAACCACTGATTTCCATAGTGCCCTTGTTGTTTCCGGATTTGCTGGATTGTCTGCGGGGAGGAACTCAATTGCAAGCAGATCTAAAGTATTCAGGTCATTCAAGGTGGGAATAGCCCGAAGTAGTTTTAAAATATTCCCATGATTCAGCAGATCATGGCGACCTTTCGTCGTATACTCTGGTTTGAGCAATATATAGCTCTGGTGTGGCATTTGATCATTTGATGGATAAACTATGCTTTCCCCAGTCCCTGGTTGGTTGGCAGCAGTATTTTGCTGTGATGGCTGGTAAGACACTTTCTGATCTTGTTGCACAGCTACACATAGATTATTGGGGCCTTTTTTCTGTGAATGTTGTTGAGGTTGTCTGAGCTTGCCCAAGGAGAGCAGACTGTAATATTTGATCGGGGAGTATCCTCGCTTGGATTCCCTCTGGAAAGAGTGCCACTGCCTGGGATGTGCGGGTCTTTCTCTTTGCCGATTCATTGTTTCTGGCTGGTGCGGATGTTGTTCCCGGTTGGATCTGATCATGCCTGAGGAAAGGGTGCTGAATCAGCTGGTCGGGGTTGTCCTTGCTTGGTTCCCCTCTGATGCGGATGCCGCTCTCTGGGATGTGCCAGTCTTCTTCTCTGCCATCGCTTCATTGCCCAATGGGTAGTGAATAGTTTTTAGCCCAGTTGCCTGCCAGGTGCTCACATGGGGAGACTCCTCATCTTGGGGCGTTAATACAAATTGCCTAGGCAAACCGGCGTGGCTATGTATCTCGAAGCTGGTGTTAAGAAGCGGTGGGCCAAGACCAGTTGTATTGGATTTTTTTTCATTTGCTGAGCCTAGGTCTGTATCTTCTTGCTTAGGAGGGTCTTCCTTTGATCCTATTGGCTTGCCAACTGGGTTAAGGGGTGCTGCTGTGTGAGGATGGAAACCTGTGAGGGTAATTTTTTCTTGCTTGCCATCCTCTTTACGAGCTGTAATTACGTTTGGGTTCTCTTTGATGAAGATAGGGTAAGTCTGTGCTTGCTTGAGTGGCAGTGACTTCTGGTTGCGACCTTTTCTTTTCAGGCTGGCGGCGTTGTTTTGTGTTCAATGTCGTCACTCCCGTAATTACCGTTGCTACCTTTTGAGAGTCGCCGCTGCGTTCAAAGTGCTTACCCGTTGCAGTATGGCAGTTGCGATTGGTTTGCTGGGTTGCTTGATTTTTATTTCTGCTGTCGGGAATGCGTTGCTGTTGTTAGTGGGGCAGTTGACCCTGGCAATGCCGGATGGTTTTTCCTTCAGCTCATTGAGCATGGTAGAGAGCATTGCCGGAGGGTTGACAGCTTATCCACAAATTGACTGCACCCGCATTGGAGATATGATGTTGTTTGTGCCCTTCTTAATAATGAGTTGAGATACCCCAGTTGTTCATCAATCCCTGAGGTAAACACTGCCAGTGTGTTTAATAATGTGAGCTGTATGTCCATCTTATCAGATTGGTATTGTAGTGCCTCTACTGACAGTTGCATAGTTGTTAGGAGGGAGGCCCAAGCGCCTCCATCTTGCGCATTGCGCTGCTTGAAGCCCCCTTCCCTTGTCCCCCCGAGGGCTGAGAGTCTGCTACTCGAATCTGCGGGTGGTTCAGCTTCGGCGAGAGAGGGTCGTGGTGTTGGACTGGGGAGTATGCTGCCATCATGTCCTCCCATTCCTGAGTTCCTAAATATGACAAAGCGGTCCTATCTTCCTCCTGCATTAAAGACTTTGAGTTTACTGGCGGGGTTTGGGCTTCTGGGTGACTTGGCTGGTGGAGCTAACGTCGCCACATAGTGTAACATTCCTTTTATCATTGTGATCCTTAGAGGCCTCGTGACTAATGGCCACCCCTTCAGTGGCCCCAGGAGAGTCCTGCTTAGTCAGCTTGTTTTCTAAACTGAAAGCTGCTAAACCCGGCTGCTTTCTCTGATTAGCCTGTAGGTTTATTTTCTTTAGCAATGACTGACCTTCTCCAATTGAGGGCTTCGGGGCCTGAATGGACTCAGGAGTTTCTGCTGTTGTCGATAAAGTTGTTGCCAGTGTGGCGCTGGCTACTGATAATGAGTACTGTTCTGCTGATTGTAGTGGTGGCTGCGGCTCCTTGGGTTCTAGTGCATTTGTTAATGCCTCAGGATCACTTTGGGTTGGACCAGTAGGTTTTGCGACTCCTGTAGATTGTGTGAGCTGCGCAGTGCGAAGCACCAAACGGCTGGCTGAAAAGTTGGTTGTAGGGGTTCCAATTTTATATTGATTTGAAAATTTCTCAGTGCTGATTTTGGTTGGTGGCCCTTCGTTTGTAGAAACCATCCTTATAGGAGAAGTTGTATTAGGGAGCAGAGCAGTTGTTGAATGAAATGCGGGGGTCTCCAACCTGTCTGGCACTGCGTAATTATGAACTTGGTTGTGTACTTGTGCAATAGTTTGCTGCTTCTGCTGGGTTTGTAAAGTTGACTGGCATAACTGCCCTTGCTGTGGTACTGGATCTAGTGCTTGGTCTGGTAATAAGGGCGTCTGTAGGCCTTTCTCCATGTTGATACTGGAGTACAGGGCGGCTCCTACATACTTTATGAAGTTGAATTGTGTAAATATTTTTGGTTCGATCAGTGGCGCTTTAAGCTGCGCTCTATGTGACTCTCCTGCACTTGGGTCGCTTACTATCGAGATTAAAGCTGACTTCTCGCTACTGTGATCGGATGGGTCCAAAGAGGGACCAGCTTTGCCCTTTTTCTCCGAGCTGCGGGCTTCAGGCGACCGGGCACCCGAACCCGACCTGACCTCATGGTGAACAAACAGACAGACAGACAGCTGCCTTGTCAGATGAGGTAAGGGGTGTAAAGTTGTACTTTAGGTAAACAATGCTTGTTGTTCTTTTTAGGTCGTAGCACAGGCCAGCTACTCTCTGGGAGCTAATGCAGCCCCAAATGCCCAATGCTCTTGCACTACCCCCTCCTACTACTGCTGCAGATTCGGAAGAGACAGATGGATTTTTTGCCTCAAACTTTTCCCCCGAATCTTGCTCTTTGCTCCTTGCTCCTTGAGCCTGCTCCCAAAGCCTCCGCTGTCCGCACAGAGGTATGTGTTCATGAGGTGATGGGTCTGTGCTTCTCTGAAGAGCAGGCAAGTGGGGCACGCATGGCAGAACGCAGGCTACTCCCGACCTAGACAGGCCACCTCAGCTGAATCTACAACGGGCACACACTTACCGCCCGCCAACTAATGACAGCCGCGCTCGCCTAGCCTACCTAGCTCTCTTGATCCCAAAGAAAGAGTCCTGGCTGATGCCGGTTAGGAGGCTGGAAGGCTTCGCTGCCCCCCCCGGGTGAGAAGCGGCACAAGTCCCTGGTAGCTGCGACGGCTTTCACCCCTCAGAAGCCGGCGTGTCACAGGGGGCGGGAGCTGCAGGACACCGGCAAGAAGCAGGCCGCCGCGGACTGGCAGCTAGCGGGCTGCGAGCGGGCTGTGAGTCGCCACGAGCGGCTGCGGGCTGTGGGCAAACTGCGGGTAGTACAGGCTCACCCCGCTTTGGGTATCGGTCGCGCCGCGCCACGCTCGCTCCTCCAGCTGGCCTCGTCCACGACCTGCCTCGCTACCTCGCTGGATCGGCTAGGACGACTGAGCAGCTGCTAGCCGAGACGTCGGAAAATCAGGCCTGGATCACTGAGTGGGTAAATTGTGCCAATGTGGGTTATTGCTTAGGTAATGTAAGATCCTGCAGTTGTTGGTTTTGCTCTCACCACATCCGCCCCACAAAGTCTGTGATCCATATGATGATATAAATTAATTCAAATACCTCAATAAATCATACAGCCCAGAGAAAGAGGGTTAGGAGTTTGATGAATGGATAGAAAAAGGGATTTGGGGGAAAGGTGTGACAAACACAAACACTACACAGGGACAAGATTCATCTGGGTTCTGAGCAGCACATCATCAATCTGTTGTTGAAGGAAACAAAGAAATGAGTATGACACAGTACAGTTAAATGGATTGCAAACAGTCCTTCTGCCTCAGACACCCAAGTTATCAGATATCTAAATGTTCTGTCTTCTAGGTTTGATAAAATCATCACATTGTCAAGGAATGAACCCACCCAGTTCTGAAAATATGATTGTTAAAAGAAAAATGATACTGTATTGCTAAATCGGGTGAAGCATCTGCATGCTCCTCTGGATTGTCCATCACTGTTGGGTGCCTGTTTAGACCGGTCCAGTAGGTAAGCAAAAGTGTTGAGCTCAGGTTTCGCCTTTTGTTGTAGGAAATGAGAAGGCCTGCGGGTTGTAAAATAGGAATTGTATTCTAGAGTCAAGAAGAAGGGCAGAAGGAGGGTAAGCTTCATAAGGACAGTACCAAGCAAACTCAGAAGCAGAGCAAAAAACAAGAGGATTCAGAGTTTCACTTTTGCCAACAGTGCAACAAACACCCTCAGCAAGATTTCCCAAATATACACATCTCTCTATAGTCCACAAAGCTGAGCATTAGCCTCAGAGTTATGCTTTCTCTTTGAAGTCAATAACTTCTTTCCTATAGCTGTTAATGAGGTAGTCCCACCCTAATTTATCCCATCCCCCTCCTGACTCTAAATAACTCTGTCCCAGTCCTTAACCAATCAAGATTGACATGTTGTGCACTGATCATGTAGAGACACATAATTGCAGTATTTAGTATAGGTTCTCTTTTGTTAACTAAATTGTTTGGTCTGGTCTCTGAAGAAACAGTAAAAAGGAGTGGATCCCACAAGCAAATCTGATTATGTGGGAAAGGGCCAATCCCATCCAGGAAATATGATCACCAATCTTTCAGGCTCCAAACATTGCAAATCATCTCAATTAAGTTTACTAATCACTGTTGAACATCCTCCCTCACTGTGTGTCACAACATGAATCATCAATCATCAATCAATGACACATCACTTATTAGTGAAATAGTTACCTGTTCCAATCCGAGCTCCATGGTATGTACACAATGGTATCTTCTCTTTGATTGGAATTTGGCAGTCTTGTGTAAATCAAATGATCTTCAGGGGCAGCCCTTGTAGGCGGTGAAAAAAGAAGGATAATAGGAGTAGACCATATAGGTTAATACTGGCCAAGTAAGTTCGTAAAGGCCAATTACTTACAGGAAAAATGATCTCCCATTATTCGGGCCTCAAACATTGCAAATCATCTCAATCAAGTTTACAAATTACAGTAGAATGCCCACCCTTACCGTCTGCCATCACATGAATCACCAATCATCACTCACAATCACTCAATAATATATAATTCATTAGTGCAATGGTTACCAATTCCAATCCGAGCACCGTGGTAGTGCACAATTTTATCTCTGCTTTGATGCAAGAAACAGATTGGAATTTGGCAGTCTTGCATATCAAATGATCTTCTGGGGCAGCCCTTTTAGGTGATAAAAAAAGAAGGATCTTATGAGTGGAACGTACATGTACATTTTCGCTAAGAAAGTTTGGAAAGGCCAATCCCTCCCGGAAAAATGATCATCCATCGTCACTCACAATCACTCATTCACTGTTGCAATCGGTGTAGTTACCTTTTACAATCCAAGCACGAGTAGGTTATATAGTAAGTACACAATTGTATCTTTGACACAGGCAACACATTGGAATTTGGTATTAGCACTCTTCTTGGGCAGCCCTTCTAAATTATGATAAAAAGGATAGGCATGTAAGGGAGGCAGGCATTGTCTCAAATGTCATGAAGGAATTGTGGAGGATTCCTCACTGGACACTGGTCCAACTGCAATCCTGCAATACATTTGACTAAAAAATGGTGTGGCAGCATAAATCTGACATAAACATAATGTTCCACTACCTACTTTTTTTTTTTTAGAGAAATAACTTCAACATGAAATATTTCAAAAGTTTGTTGGTGGCACTGGCATACTTAGTCCGGGAAGTAGTTAGTTCTCTAAGAGTGGTTCAGCCAGAAGTTGGTCAGCTAACATGTTTGATTCCGACCAATCCTCCTTCTCTTGTGCTGTTTCAGGAATTGTCTAATTGTGTGGTATGAAATGTTGGTTTATTCTGATGATAGTCAATCTCTCCACATTTTGAGGCGAGAGACTGGTCCTTCTCACTGTAACAACTGCACCAGGTGCACTGAACACACGCTCAGCAGAAAAACTTGCTACAGGACAAGCCAGATACTTTATTGCCAATCTTCTAAGCTCTGGCCATTGGTGCATCCTCCTATACCAATACATCAATAGGTTTTGATCCAAATAGAACACTTTAGGATCATCCAGATACTCCTGGAACATCCTCTGGATGGTTACTGGTGCTGCCACTTGCACAACCTCTTTTGACAACACCTCTGCACTGCACTTAAGCCCTGCCGATTGATACCAATACAATGCAGAGTTTGAGTCCGGTCCTTCTGTTGCTGTTGTTCTAGTTGATGGTGTTGTTGGCTGCAGTGAGACAAAACAGTGTTTTGAAAGTTATAGGCAGCATCCCAGAACTGTAGGGTGGGATTTTAAGTTCAAGCCGCTGTTCTCCCAGGTCTCCAACTTCCTCAACATTCCACCTCTTGTATTTTGAAACATCACCTTCAGAAAATGGAATAAAACTGGGCACAATTTTGTTGTACCATGGGTCAAGTATTCCGGCACAGATGTACTGTTTGGACGAGAATTTGTCACCTTGCAGCCTTGCATTGGAAGCCAATCAAAAGTGTAAGCTCTCAACCAAGACATGCACTTCTGTGTTTTCGTTCACACCTGCAAGGTCAAAGCTTTCAGACATCTTTAGCTGGTCCTGTAGCAGATGCAACAACAGTATAGCTTGGCCCATTATACTGTCCTTCTTGCTAACTTCCTGTATGAAAACCACAAAAGAGAGAAGCATCTGTGTCAGGCATTTGACAGGGCCTCATTCTACACATCCATGGTCTTAGATTTCCAAACTGCACCCCCTCCTCTTTGAATGAGATAGTCATTGATCTGTTTGTACTGCGCAAACAGGTGCTGCAACATGTAATTGGTCGAGTTCCAATATGTTGGCACCTCCTGTATCAAGGCTTTAACTGGTACTCTATCAGCATGCTGAATAATCCTTATCTGCTTCAGGGTTTTAAAAAGAATGACTGAAATGAGTGCAGATTGTTCTGCAGGTGGTCACAATGTTGCTGACTATGTGTTCTTTTTTTATAAAGTCTTGCACCACCAGGTTGATGCAATAGACCAAACACAGGACTTTGAAATATCCTCTGTCTGCCATGTCCTTGAATATATTACTGCCATTATCTGTGGCAATAAATCCAATTCTGAGACCTCTGGGATTCAGCCATTCAGACACTTTGCTGATAAGTTTGTCCAAGATGTTTGCAGCTGTATGTGATTTCTTCATGGGGAACTTGGTGACTGTTGCATGCCTCCAAATGCTCTTAAAACGTTCTTCAAGGCCTGGACCTGCAGATATATTTTGTTTTGCACCCACAAAAGGGATCCAGTGTGCTGTTACATGCATGAAATCAGTTGCCTGACAACTGGTTCACATATCTGCCATCACGTGTATACTGTGTATAGTGTGAACAAACTTTGCTGCAAAGCTTGTCCAACAAATTGCAGCACATTGTGATGCAGCACTGGAACAGCAACTCTGGTCAAATATATCTGACTTGCAACCTTTCATTTTGAGCAGCTGGCTGCCACAAATTCTAAAAATTCCACTTCTTCCACAAAAGAAAAAGGGGGACGTCCAGTGCTAACATTCTTTTCAGCTTCCCATTGTACATGCGTGCCATTAGGTGGTTGTTGTCTTAGGGCCTCTCCTGCATAAACTAGTGCCCTTCGTGGTGGGGCAGTCAATGTAAGCTGTGATGTCTGACTCTGAGTCTTGTGCCACTGTGAAGTTGCTGAGGTGGGTGATTCTGCTGGTGAACTGCTTGGGACAATGCACTCATCCTCTTCTTCCTCAACATCTCCTCCCACCATGATTGGACTTGTAGCTGATGTTCCCTGGCTTGCCTCACTTTCACAACCACAACCAAGTTGAGCAATTTTTAAGGTACTCCTCCAACTGGATTCCATGATGTTTTTTTATTTGGGTCGTTTGGCCTCCAGTACCATAATGTGAACCATGCATACCTCGATGAACAATTGTTTTGCAAATGGTGCATATTTTAATTTTCTCCTCATCCATGCTAATTGTAAAAAATTCCCAATCTAGGGAGGACTACTTTTCTACTGGGCAACTGCCAAAGCCTGAAGAAAAACTGGAGATAGGTTGCCGCGTCATCGGTTGTCTCTCTGCAATGTATACTTCCACTGAGGTAGTGGTTGGTGCAAGTCTGAGCTGGGGCTTTGCAAATTTGGGAAGGTGGGTGTGCTACCTGTGCCACATCCATCGGAGCAGGTTTAATAGCAATGTTGGACTGCTCTGTGTCCCCTACACAATTGTCATCGTCTTCATCATTCTCCTCTTCATCCTCTTTCAGAATTCTAAGGCTTTCAGGAGCTTTTATTTTCCCTTGCCTCTCCAGGCACCTCCTGGACTATAACGGGGTCCATGCCGTGTCCCTATCATCATCATCAGAAGTGCTGCTTTAAGAAGATGATGGAATAGTGCAGTTCCTTTTCCTTGCTGGAGGTCTTGGATCCAGTGATTCTAAAATAGGGGGTTCTTCCCGTTCTGCTCCAGCATCAGTAAGATGCATTATTACTGTCTGCGGCTGCTGTCCACATTGCTCTGTTACCTGAAAAGATTGGGTACTCCTTTGCAAAAGAGACACATCCAATTCAATGTCACTGCTTGTCAGCATCATCATAATTGCAATGGCTAGCTCCAGACAGACATGGCCCTCAGTTTAGATTGGGGTGGTGCTATTGAAGTGGGAGTGCTGCTCCCAGCTTGCTCCCTGGTGCTCTGGAGCAGCAGGCACAGAACATTGTGCAAAAAGGTTTAGGCTGACACGCCACTAGTGGAAAGATGCTTCTTCTCACTGACCACTTTCTTGGCAACAACTATTTTTGGGGCCATCTTAAAGCTCTCAGTTGGCAGTGGCATTAAACATTAAAGCTGCACAGGCGGAGGAGACTGGAGGGCTGATGTGTGACATTACTGTCCAGGCCTTCTGTTTGGCAATACTGTGGATAATCTCTCTTCTTCTCATGTTCACCGAAAAGCAAACAAGCAAGAAAAACATTTAGTGAAATGTGGCATTGTTACAGAGTTAGTTTAGACAAAGCGAATATTAACGTAGTTACTTAGGTGATATAATCACTTGAATTCAAATCTCACCACCATACCATAAAATGGAATTCCCTATCAGGATAACACACAATTAGCATATAGAGATCTTTCCTTGTATATTCTAAAGGAGACACCGGCTGCACTGAGGGAACTGCATGGTTAAATGAAATAATAATCTTTTTAAAAAACGGAGGTTAGTGTGCACCTATGGCAGGCAATGTGGTTAGGGGAAATTGGGTGTCAAGGAGGAAATGGAGTTCTTCCTTAAAAAAACGGAAAGCTGTTGCGTAGAACTGCACCTATGGTGGATGGCGGGACGGAAGGATGTATGGGTCGACAGTATGGGTCGACTGATGAAAAGTGAGAAAAAATTAAAAATGGAAAACACTTAAAATAAAAAATTTAAAGAAAATACAATAAAAATAATTTAAAATATGTTTAAAAAAAACAATATTTGCAGATGTTTGTATGGGAGGATGACAAGAAACCTATTGTGAGGCAAGGAGGTGTGCAGAGTGATATTTTTGATCGAAGATACCGCGGTGCTACCAAACTGTTGTGCAGTATTGTGGTTGTATTTTTTTAATAAAAAAAAACATAAGGGGAGGCATATCTGGCATATAAAAAATGTATGTATGTTTTTCTAGTCCGACAGAGTGCCGCCAGCTCAAGTGCAGCTGCAGGAAGGAGAAGGAGATTCAGCGGCAGGGACGGGTAATGCTAAGTCAGATTGCTTGCTTATTGACAATTGACAGCCAGTTTTGGGGGACCGCTGCCCCATCCCTAGCAATAGTGGTTTCTTTCTTGCTGCAGGCTGGTGTGTACGGCGTTCGCTGTGCTCCCAGGGAACTTTGGGGAGTGAGGCATTTTTTTTCCCTGAGAAGAGAGACACTGCCTCAAGGTTTTGGTTCGATTAGGACCGGGCTGGGCTTGGAGCGGGTTTATCTGAAAACTGTGCTGTTTGACTCTTGCTCCGACACAACACTGCGGAGGAGGAGGCAGATTTTCTCGAGCTGCGGCGTTGGCTGGGATCTCTGTGTCAGAAACTGTGGGGTGCCGTTCGCTACAGACGCTACAGCCACTACAGCCGCTTCAGCCATGGATACAAGGGAGGAGGTGAGGAGATAAGATAGATAAGATCATTTTATTGCACAGTTAATAAAAACTCACAATTTAAGATGCACAGCTTTAAAAGAAGTATGTATCAAGAATAAAAAATTAATTGGTGGAAATTAAAATTATGTAAAGATCATGTTACAATTTACATTTTTAATATTGTTCGTTGGAGCTGTGGACCCAAGGTTTTGTACTCAGATGCACTGTCTGTCTGTTACTCAGTTCCCTCCTTTTGTGTCTGCTTAATTCTCTCCGCCACGACGTCAAAGAATTTTGTAAATCGGCAGTTCAATTGGGTCTCCTGCGGGTTAAAACATAGTTTAACTGCCTGTCTGCCAGTTCTAATGCCCTTCTGGTTCCATATTACGCGAAGTAAGGATCTCCTTTTGTCCATTAAGGTTGGGCAGATACAAATTATATGGATTAGATCTTCAGGTCCTGCATTGCAGAGTCGGCAGGTTTTATCATCCCGATTCCTTTTCCATGGGGCCAAATGAGGGCGAATTGGTACTATACCGAGATGCAGCTTTAGAAATTTTTCTTTGGTCTTCTGTTTGAATCCATGGTCCATGTAGGCTTGGGTCTTTAATATTTTGTAATCGTTTAGGACTGTCCATCCATGTGCCCTTTTTGCTAGAGTTTCCTTGTCTTCTAATAGCGATGTTATTTTTGTAACCTTTGTTACTAGCTTTTTAAAACTTTTGTGATCTACTGGAGTATTCCAGAGGTTAGTCAGTTTAAGTCTTTCTAATGATTCCATCAAATACTTCCTTGCATAATATCGTTCAAGTCACTGCAGCTCAATCCAGAGATGGGCACTTAAGGTGCCCTGTTCTGCGTTTCTGATCTTGTGCCAACATTTTATGAAGCTGCCCCTTCTTTCCTCTGTCTGTTTTTGAACCCCGAACTCCAGACGGATTTGCGCAGGAGATACGTGGCTAGGTAGCCGAAAGATGGTTCTGTACGTTTTACTGATCACTTTGTCGAGGGTAAGTGCGTCTTTTCCGAGAGTTGACTCACTCCCGTATGTTAGTGTCGGTTGAAGGCGAGCTCTCAGTACTTGGAGAAGCGGGTCGAGCGCATAGTCTGGCAATATTTTCTTTAAGGGGATCATTGCGAGATAGATCATGGTGCCTTTTCGATGTAATGTCTCCAATTGCGTTTTAGAAGAGCCTCTGCTGTCTACTAGGACTCCCAGGTATTTGTAGCATGCTACATGGTCCAGTTTGCGTCCGTCCAAGTACCAGCTGTTTTTTCTGACCTTCTTATAGTTCACATCCATAGTTTTTGTTTTCTTTAGGTTGATTTTTAGTCCATTGCGCTGTGAAAATGAGCTGGTGGTGTTTAGAAGATGCTGAAGGCCAGTGGGAGTACGACTTATTAGGACCAGGTCGTCGGCATAGAGGAGATTGGACAGCGTGATGGAGGAGGTGAGGAGGAGGCGGTGCTCCTATGGGGGTGGCTGGATTTTGTGCAGCCTGAGACCAGGGGCATCAAGTAAGGTGCTGCCATATCTACACTGTTTGTGAAAGCACCTAAAGCTATATTAAGACATTTTAGATATAGGAGGCATTAAGGGGAGACACAGAGACTTGTCAAAGGTGAATATACAATACAAAGAAGTAAATACATAAAAGTGTCATTAGAAGCACTTTGGAGACCCTCTTGTGACGGCACAGGAAAATAGTAAAGAGGAAAAGCTACAAGGAAATTGAAGTGGTCCAAATGGGTAAACTTCTTAAAGCGGCCCGCCTCAAAGTTAATACTCGCCGAGCCCAGGCTAAGGAGGCAAAAGAGGCAGCCCGATTGGCTAGTAAGGATAATGCCTCCAATCTGTTCAGACTTGACACTACTCTTGAGAGCTCGGAGAATCTGCCCACTGCTGTATCCCCGGAACAGGTGGCAAATAATAACGCAACAGCAGCTACCTTGCAATCCCCCTCTCCAGGCTCCAGTCCAGCCCTGAAACTTTCTAAAGAACCCTCAGGAACCTCAATGTCACCACTACAAGTAACAGACCCAGTCTCAAACCATCAGGAAAAATCGCAATGCAACCTGAAGCCCGTTCACATTACAATAGTGGAGACATCCATGGATCAAAACCTAAGCCAGGCTGGGATGACCTCCTTAACTTCACCGACTACTCAAAATGGGAGACAATTGAGGCAACAAGAAGCATCAGAAATAACTGATCAGACTACCGCCAGTATTTCTGGAAATTTGACGATCCCCCAAGTCGGGGTACCGATACAGCCTCTGGAATTACTGCAGGATCTGGTACCTCCAACTGGCTTGATGTCTTCTGAAGGAGTTATAGTCAGAAATACTCACCTCAAAATATCTCCATCTCCAGCCCAAATACGGAGTTAGCAGGCGAATATCAGATGAGTGTTAAAGATATGCTGAATTTAATTTTGGAGGAAGTCAGTGAGATGAAGAGAATTCAGAAAATCAAACTTGCCTCGTTCCACCAACGATTAGGGAAAATCGAAGAGACAATGTCAAGTTTTCCTATCAAACTCCAGGAGGCAGAAGCCAGGATCTCAGTTCTAGAGGACCAGATGACTATGGTAATAGGGGAAGCCAAAAAGGCTGCCAAAAGTAAGAACTATCTGGAAAACAAACTTGAGGAGCTGGAAAATCATTCCCGGAGGTCCAATCTCCGGATAGTTGGAATCCCGGAAGACATCGAAGGCTCCCAAAACCTGCAGTGGGTTAACTCGTTTATCAAACAAAGGGTTCTTCCAGAGCTCGAAGGAGATCTCACCATCACCAGGGCTCATTGTGTTCCTGCCCGTTCATTCCCCAATTCTACGATGCCATGGACAATATTGCTAAATTTTGCAGAATAAAAGAAAGAATTCTGACAGTAGCAATCCAACAGAGACAGTTTTTAGTAAATGAAACTGTTAAATGTCGTATTTTTTCCGATATGACTGCCGTAGCGGCATGTAGGAGAAAGGAGTTTGTGAAGATCGTTCACTTGTTTAAAGCCAACGGTGCTCAAGCATCTATCGCTCAGCAGTCCAAACTGAGAGTTTTGGTTAAGGGCAAATTTTTTATGTTCTCTAACTTAGATGAAGCCCAGGAATTATTGAAATAGATCTCACAGGGCTCCCGGGCTTAGAAAGAAAAGACTTATTTAAATATAAATGCATTGTCATGAAAAGGCCTCTTTCGCATGAAGGCCGGGTCTTTAAGTTGAGTTTTTAAATGGTCATGAAAAGGGTCTCCCTCTTTTATAGTGCTTGCTTGCAAGTTAAGGGTTGACAGTATCAAGGGATTGCTGGGGGTGCTAGGGGTGGGGTCACTTGGTGTAACTATATGGCACCCAGGTTAGATGGGAGGGGCGAAAGGGGGTCAGCGTGGTTGGTAAGGGGTTTTCCACATTTCAGAGGGAAGGGTCACAAGGGGGGATGGGAGCATAGGGGAAAAACAAAGTCCTTTTTTTCAAGTTCATTTAGGTTTTTTACATGCATTTTTAGACTGTCCCTGTGTCAGATAGTGTGTGGGAGGCTGTTTAGGTGGTTAAAATTGTTTTGTTTCTTTCTTTATTATGGTTATCAACAATAAAAAGAAAATGCTGCAATTGAATCACAGATTAAAACAGAAACTCCAGCAGTGATTTTATTGCAAGAGACCCATATACCGGCGGCAAAGCAGTCAGACTTTCTATGTTTAGGTCGTGGGCATCCTATAGTGGATTTTCTTACTCTTCAGCTTCCCATAGAGGGACAGCAATATTCTTAAGTAAAAGGTTCCAGGCAAAGGTTGTTAATTTTGATAAAGATCAGCATGGTCGTTGTAGCTGGGTTACCTGCATTGCTGGACAGAGACAGAGACCAATAACCTTCGCCAGCATATATGGCCCACTAGATGATAATCCAAAAGCTCATGAGGATCTCTTTCAATCCCTATTTCAAGCACCCGGTGAGCTGATTCTGAGGGGAGATTTTAATGTTCTAATGAATCCTAAAATCGACTCCTCAGCACTGGCTAAAAACAATTGATACCCACAACCTTAAGAACCATACAACATTATGGGTTAACCCTGTACCTACAGGATCCATTGGCGTGTGGCCTTTACAACTAAGATAGCTTATACTTGTTGGTCAGGTAGATTCCATACCTCATCACGCCTCGACTTCTATGTGGTCTCTCAGAGATTAAGCTTCAATCAGCAGAAATTCCTACATAACGGATTCTCAGACCATGCTATGTTGGTACTTGATTTACAACTAGGAGATCATGCTAGGACCCCTAATAGCTGGATGCTAAATAGGCAATATTTAAATGAAGAGGATTGGATGGGTTTTATTGAGACAGAGACCAGGGAAATAATTTTACGAAATTACGACTCTGCACCCTTAAGTGTGGTTTGGGACACATTCAAAGCTTTTATTCGGGGGCTAATTATTGGAAAGGATGCTGAAAATATTAAGAAAGTTAAGAAAGATAAGCGAATCCTGGAGCAGAAGGTACAAAGGTCTTACTCTGTATTTCTAAATAATCCTACTGTGTCTAATCAGGGCCAACTGGATCAGGCTAAACGTGACCTCAGTGCAAAATATTACACCAAAGGTGAATCCTCTTTTCAACAATATCGGCAAAAAACATATAAAGACAGTAAGTATACAGGTAGGTTTTTGGCCTGGCAGGCTAGGGAGCAGGCTGCTTCTAATCAGATTATTTATTTATTTTATTTATTTATTTTTTGCATTTGTAATGCGCGCAGATACTCACAAAGGGTTTCCCGGCGCCAGGACTAAAAGCCAATCAACACAGAAAGCAAAACGGCCAGAGACCACAATTATTTATTAAAAAGCCAGGTTTTAACGCTTTTCTTAAAGCTGGCAAAATGTTCCTCCTTTCGTAGAGCTGGGGGAAGGGAGTTCCAGAGGACAGGTCCCAGATAGGAAAAGGATCTCCCTCCCATTCTGGCCAGTTTAAATCTGGGTACCACAAAGTTCGCTCCATTTGAGGAACGGAGATCACGTGCAGGAAAGTAGGGCCTAACTAACTTTTGCAAGTACTTTGGTGCGGTTCCTGCCTTTATTTTGAACATATAGCTCAGGGCTTTGAACCGCACCCGGTTCTCCACCCTGAGCCAGTGCAGGTCCTTAAGGTGCTTAGAAATCCTCGCTCTCCTGGGGATTTTACACAGCAACCTGGCTGCGGAATTCTGGACTAGCTGGAGCCGTCTAATCACGGCTAAGTTGGACCCCAGGTAAAGGATGTTACCGTAATCAAGCCGGGATGTAATCAGGGCATTGACTACGGTCTTCTGGGTATCAACAGGCAGCATCCAGATAATTTTCCGCAGCCATTTGAGGATAGTAAAGCAAGTACCAGCTACTTTGTTGACCTGCTGTTTCATCGATAGTGTGTCATCGATGTGCACCCCTAAATTTCTGACATGGGTGGCTGGAGTGGGAAAAATGCCCAGGGATGGCGGCCAGTGAATATCCTGCCAAAGGTCTTTGTTTTTTCCTAAGAGGAGGATCTCCGTTTTCTCCCCATTAAGCTTCAGCTGGTTCGTTGACATCCATCTGAAAACTTCATGAAGACCTAGTTTCAACACAGAGGGGGATGAAGGATCCGAATTGGTAAGAGAAAAAATAATCTGCGAATCATCCGCATAGGTCATGAGTTCTAGACCAGCTCGCTCTGCTAGGTCGGCGAGAGGGCGGAGATACAGATTAAAAAATAGCGGACTCAAAATTGAGCCCTGTGGCACACCATGGGGTGAAACAAAGGTGTCAGACTGCCCCTTAACCCCCTCTCCCAAAGATGACCCAGTCAAAATCAGCTATATAATGCTACAGCATTATGGGTCTATATATGGTCAACAACAGACTGTTGATATTACATCTCTGAGAGGCTTCTTGCAGAAAAACGGTCTACCGACACTCTCGGATATTGAAAAATCATCTATGGCAAGACCTTTTACAAAGAAAGAGTTGGATGGGGTTTTTAAGAATCTACCAAATGGTAAAGCCTGCGGCCCGGATGGGTTTCCAGCTGAGTTTTTAAAAGTTTTTTATAGTTCAGTTTCGGATTTTTTTATTTGGTTAGTAAATTCTATGCTGGCGGGGGGTGATACCAGAGTCCTTGAGCTTTCTGAAATAGGGTCAAAATAGTGAGGACCCGAATTCTTATCGGCCGATTACGTTACTAAATGCGGATTATAAAATTGTTACCAAATTGTTATCTAATCGGTTTAATCAATATGCCTCACATTTGATCCATCCGGACCAGAATTATTTTATCGCTGGTAGGCAGCTTGCTACCAATACACATTATTTAACTGAGGCATTGAACTATTTTGACACTCAGAGGATACCCGCATTAGTCCTTCTTTTAGATACCGAGAAGGCTTTCGACCTTGTTGTTTGGGAGACCCTGTTTATTATTTTACGAAACTTTGGTATTTCTTCAAAGATCACGGGCTTGATCCAAAATGTATATCTCAATGTTGAAGCCAATGTAATTATCAATACTTTGGTGGCCGGTCAAGTTAAAGTAAAATGAGGCACAAGATAAGGGTGCGCTTTATCTCTGAATTTATTTGCTTTTTTCATTGAACCATTGGCGATTGCAATAAGGAAATGCGCTGATATCCGCCCCCCAATTCCATCTATGGCAAAATTGAAATTATACGCTGACGATATTATGCTTATTATTAAACCAGAGATAGAGGTTCAGGCAAAGGTTTTTCAGATTGTTGATGATTTTGAGGTTTTTGGTGAGTATAGAAATAATAAAAAGAAATCTGAAGTTATACAGTGTAGCGGAGCAGGCTTGGATTTGCACCCGGATATTCTTTCATGTGTTATCGGTTGAATTTTGCACCACTTCTATGAAAAACTCTGGCCCTGTTTTAACGTCGGAACTCTCATCCATTATCTATTTTGGGTCGGGTTGCACTGTTTAAAATGTCTGTTCTTCCTCTTTTCAATTTTTTGTTCTCGACCATCCCATGTATTTTATTAGTCTCCTTTTTTACCCAAGCAGAGTCTATGTTTACAGCCTTTCTCTGGGCAAAAAAAACACAGCGAATTGCACTTAGCAGTTTATACGAAGAGTTGGAACAGGGAGGCTTAGCTCTTCCGAATCTCAGGGACTTTTACTTTGCCCATTTTGCACAATATATATCTAGATTCAAGTCTCAACAACAATCAAATCTGTTTATCAATAGTTTTATGAATCTAATGTGTAAGGAAAGCCAGATCCACTCCCCATTGTCAATTTTTAAATCTCCTATATTGGTTCGGTATAAGTGCCTTCAATGGTTTTTTTAAAAACGTCAGGCTCTCTATTGTTAATTCTGCTACTTCTTTGGCTGGCCTTCTGCCATTAGCAGGAACTAGACAATATTCAGAACTTACATTAAAGTGGGCCTCGGCTGGATTTCGTAAAGTCTCTGATTTTCTGAGGAATGGAAGATGGTTGACTATGACTGAAATGTCACAATTGATTGTTAACGATTTTCTTCTTTTGGGGTCATATAACATCTTCAGTAAATTCCTTAGTGAATTAGACTCATCCCAAATTTGCGAACAACATCATTTAGCTTCTGAACTTTTAGAGGATACGTCTTGTAGAAAACCTGGGGCATGGAAAAAGCTTTTAGCCTCAGTTAAGGGCTTCAACCTTGGACAGAAGGCAATTTCAAAATGGATGAAACATGAAGAATTAGACATTTCACCCAGTATGTGGTCAGCAATGATTAAACTTGATTTCAGTACGCTAAGAGGAGCGAATTGGCAAAGGATGCTGTTTTTCAGTAAATGGCAACTTTACCGAACCCCTCTTTCTCTCTCTATATGTACATCAATCAATCAACGCACTGCTTTCGCTGTATTAATCACCCTACAGCTAATTGGTCACATATCATGTTGCAATGTCCTAGGATTCAGAGGTTCTGGGAGGATATTTTTTGTCACTTGGAATCTGAATGTAGTATTCTATTAGAAGTGAATAATTTGTTAATAATTATAGGCTTTGATCCAGATCTTCTTTTTCCTGATAAACCTGTTAAATTTTTATACATTGCAATGGCAGTAGCCACATCACTTTAGTTGCAAAGATGGCGCACTGATCTTATTCCCTCTGTCCATGAGTTGGCCCACAAGATGAAAGTGGTTAAAATAAGTGAATGTACTTATGCTTTACGAGTAGGGGGACTTGGGAAGTTTGAAAAAAATTGGGCCACTTACTTCGATTAGGATTGGGAGTGGATACTGTTTTATGCTTGTTGTAAAAAGGCTTAAAGTGTTATTGTCTGTCTGTCTTTTTCAACTGTTCAAGACTTTGAAGGTGTTTTTGTGCTATTTATTAATTGTTGTAATTTTAATATTTTGTCTAATGGAAAATTCTTTTTATGGCTGTATGGGTTTGAATGTATTGTAATTTGCATTTCAATAACAAAAAAAACAAAAAAAGAAACCTATTGTGAGGCAAGGAGGTGTCAAATAAATAAAATGCAAAAAAGTCATATAATATATAAGTATAGTCATCAAAATCATATTCTTAATATACATACTACAGTGATCATCACGCATATTATCAGACTCATATCCCATCCATCCATGCAAGCTATGGCAATTGCACATTAGATGGGTGCACAAAATGGCTGCTAGACAGCGCCACATGGTCAAACAACAACAGCGGGAACAAAGAACACATGCAAGCCTATGGAAAAGGCACATTGGCTTTATACACAAAATGGCTGCCAGCCAAAAGGCCAAACAACAACAGCAAGCAAGGAGGCATGTGGAACAAAAATCACATGCATGTCTATGGCAACGGCACACTGGCTGGATGCACAAAATGGCTGCAAGCCACATGGCCAAACAACAACAGCAAGCAAGGAGGAATAGGGAACAAAGAACGCATGCAAGCCTATGGCAAAGGCACACTGGTTGGATGCACAAAATGGCTGCCAGCTACATGGCTAAACATCTACAGCAGGCAAGGAGGCATGGGGGAAAAAAGAGAACACATTCAGGTCTAAGGGCACAGACTCCACAAAATAGACCCAAGCTTCATTGCAAACACACAAACATATATGGACAAACACTGGACAAACAAAGGGAGCATGGTAACACTATAGAACACATTACCATTAATTCAGCCAAAATAAAAATGAACTGAGCTATGAAAAATTTACAACACGCATCCTCCCAAGGCATCAAATATTACCGGACGTATACTTTCTTTGTACACAAAAAACCTAAACTAAAAAAAAACAAATTTTGAATTTAATCTTATGCCATCCCATCCCAGCCCTAAATGATGTTTTTAAAGAACATATCCCACAGAAACAGTTGTTTCATGCACCTATGACTAGTACTGGCCTGGCCCTTCTGAATGGCCCCTTACGCCATATAGTAAAATAAATAAATATTGCAAATTTAACAAACATGACTGAACTGTGTAAAATTGTTCCTTTACAAAAGAAGAAAAATTTAATGCAAAAATATATCTGGGTACCTAGTGAAAATGCAGGTCACCCACCACAATAACTTCCAAAAATCAAATAAAAGTACAAATAAATACTGGTGCATGTGCTCTATCAAACACACAATGCCCTTATACAAGAGTTTTAGAACTTCCTTGTGAAATCTCAAATGTAAAATCTTTAAATACAATGGTATATGTGTAGCAGACAAGGAGAGTGATCCTTTCAGCTCCAAATCCAAATGAAAGGTAGCAAGGAGATAGAAAAAGCACAGGGAGGAACCTGCTGGTCTGGAACAGGAAGTTGGAGTCTCTGGGGCACTTCCGTCCTGTTAGAAAAAAAAGTTTAAAAAAAAGTCTTCTTGCACAAAAAACAACTCCAATGATTCATTGGAGAAGAAATTCCACTAGAAAAACCTCTTTTGCTGCTTCTCAAGCACAAAAACTACTCGAGTTCACGCCCGCGACCGGCACTACATTGGTGCTGTCATGGCCAGAAGTCGTGTGAGCGAGCACGAGCTCTCATGCACACTTGCTAGCTTCCTGAGAGTATTGTGTTGCTTTTGAACGAGCACCAAAACAAATCTCAAGTGCGCAAACTAAAAAAAAACACTGCATCACTCCCTGAAGACTCTGTAAGCGGTGTTTACCGCCCTGGCCTAACTAGAATCTTTTGTCCCTTGCAGCTGGACAGATCACCACCATATCACCTTCCTCATCACAGATGCTGTGATTTCTAAAACGGCTCAAATAAAGCAAGCCAAACAATGAAACAGAAGTTTGTGGAACATAAACCTTAATGATCTAACTGTCCTCAGTAACAACATCCTGCCTCCCCAGGTGGACATGGTGGATGTCCACATCCTAATAGATCACTACAATACTTCCATTTTGAACATCTTAGTCCCTATTGCGCCCTTAGAACTAAAAAGAATGTCCACCAAAGACGCTAAACCTTGGATCAATTACAGCCTTAATACAGAAAGACACAATTTTAGACTAGCTGAACGAGCCTACAAATTCAAATCCCGCCCAATCTTCAACATTCCCACTTTGGCATAGCTCATTGAAAAATGTGACCAGGTCTAACTTTAAAAAACACATAGAACAATTCCAACTTCTAGACCAATTCCAATCCGACTTCTGTCAAGGCCACAGCACTGAATCACCACTCACACACATAGTGGACTGTTAGACCTTGCATCATTGGCTTGGGTTTACTTTTCCCTCTGCTCTTCCTATCTTATATGATTGGCTGGATGTATATGTTCTAGGTGCTGTGCCACTGCTAATCAGTGCCAAAGCACGAATGCTCCCCGTATATAAATGACAGTGTTAATAAGGATAACCCTAATGCATATATCTGTGTAGCCTGTTAGTTAAGGATTACTTTCTATCATCCTATTTGGCCCTAGGAAACCGATAGGAACTTCGAGTTTGATATGGTTATGCTTAGGACATTGAGGGCCATCTTTTAGTGAGGACCGTTAATAAATCACATGTTTTGAAATGCCTTTCCTGAAAACATGGTAGTTTCTTGCCTAAAGCTTTACTGCAGGATGTTGAGCATATGTGTATTGGCCGACTGGTTTTGGAGCAGCAGGGCCATCTGGGTCAGACCTGGCTGGAGAGAGAGATCAGTATTCCGAGCGTGAGGAGGGGTGACTCTTTGATCCCAGCAGGGCCATGCCGGGCAAGGTGAATGATGGCTCCACCTCCCACTGGGTGTCTGATAGCAGGCCCCCTCATTCTGAAAGGGCAGGATGTCGCCTCATAAACCAAGCGCTCCCCAACTCCACCAAACTGGTTCTGACTGGAGTCAGTGATTTGCGACCTTAGAGAGCATATACTTTTTAGTTATAAAATGCTGCGTTGGTACTTTGGCCATGTCAAGACGAAACTCTGTCCGAGTGAACAGAGGAAAGGACTTTGAAACTTTCACCAAGCTTTTCGAAGAAACTACCCGAGGACCTAAATCAAGAGCGCCTCCTGCAGAAGTCTCAGGGACATTTGACTTCACCCCGTCAGCCATCGGAATTTCCGTGTGATGAATTCTACTTGCAGGTGAGGCCTCCATCGAGTAATCCGGAGGCTCTAGGTCTACTGTGAGGACCGCGGACTGTGAACCTTTGAACCTTTTCCTAAACCTTTATGGGCCGCTGCAGCTAAGAGAGAGTTGCCGCCGCTGAGAGCCTGCCTAACTCTGAACCTCTGAACCTTTTGCTAAATGTGTGCGGGCTGCTACAGCTAAGAGAGAGTTGCCGCCGCTTAGAGCCCACCTAAATATGCCCCTTCAACTCTCCCGCCAGATCCGTGTGGGATGCTGCCACTTAGAGAGAGCTGCCACTGCTGAGAGCCCGCTGGAATCTGCACCTTCGAGCCCTTCACTGAACCTTTGTGGACCGCTGCAACCAGGAGAGTGCTGTAGCCGCTGAGCGTCCATCATTGTGCCAGCCTGGCCGAGACCATCCTCTGTCGTGTGGGCCACAGCAGCTAAAGGGAGAGCTGTAGCCACTGAGTACCCGCGCCCTTTGCTACTTTTGCACCATCGTAATTTGTCCCATGGGCCGCCGCAGCCAAGGGAGAGCTGTAGCCCCTGAGTGCCCGCACCTTTTCTACTGTGCATCATCGTTATTTGTCCTGTGGGATGCCGCAGCCAAGAGAGAGCTGTAGCCGCTGAGTGCCTGCACCCTTTGCTACTAGCATAATTGTGATTTGCCCTGTAGACTGCCGCAGCCAAGAGAGAACTGTCGCCGCTGAGTGCCCACACCCTTTGCTACTTTGCATCATCGTGAGTTGTCCCGTGGGCCGACACAGCTAAGAGAGGCTGTTGTCACTGAGCGCCTGCACCTTTGGCAACTTTGCATCCCTGGGATTTGTCCTGGGGGCCTCCGTAGCTGAGGGAGAGCTGCTGCCGCTGTGTGCCCGCACCTTGTTCACCCTTGTTGTGGATTGTCGCTATTGTTTTGTTGGCCGCCGCAGCTAAGGGAGAGCTGCTGCTGCTGTGCGCCCACCACGGAGCTGCACGACGAGAGTCATCGCCACCACCAGCCCGGGCTGCCGCAGCCACGTGCTGCTGCCGCTGAGCTCCCCCCTGTCCCAGAGTGCCCGAATCATTGTGGGTGCACACTGCGGAACTCCGCCCCCAAGACTTTTGGTCGCTCAGAGTCCGCCTGTCACCGTCTCTGCTACTTTGAGAAGCTGTGTGCTGTGTCCCCTCTCCACGACGGGTATTTGGTTCCCAACGGGTCGCATAGGCCCTGGCCCTGAACTCAGTAAGTGTCACGCTATTGTCTTTCTGTTTGAGTCCCTTCGGGTAGACATGAATTGTAGTTGTTGAAACACTTCGAAAGTTTTGAGGTAAACTGTTAGATAAAGCTATTATTTTTCTATACCTACCTGAGTTGTGTTCCATTTTGTGGTGTCATTACTGCCTTATTGTACGTGGTCATAAACGCTTCACACACTGCCCCTGAGATAGGCCTACCTGCTCGGGCTACATTACCAGAGGGTTGAGCAGGGGTTATCAAAGGTGTTGGCCCTCTTGCCCTGACTTAGGAAGAAGGGTCCCTATTTGGACAGTTAGGCCAGCCATTGCCAACTAGAGACTCTCATTTCTAACATGGACGCTATGCAACAAATGCTGTATCAGAATGAATCATGCCTTCTAATCCTTCTAGCCTGATCATTTGCATTCAATGTGGTTAATCATGACAGGCTACTAGATTTACATGAACAGAGGATGGGTTTTCAGGGTCCATCCTAAACTGGTTTACCTCATTTCTCCACAACTGAACCCAGACAGTCAAGGTTAATCAGTCTCTGTCCAATGCCACCTTAAGGGTTCACATAGGGGTCCTCTCTCTCACCTACTTTTTTAACCAATTACAGGAGCCTCTAGCAGAATCTTTGAAATCCTCCAACATTTATTATCATATGTATGTGGATGACATTCAATCATACTTGGAAATCTCTTTCCAGAAGACTTCAGATCCCTCAAGATAACTCTACAACATACTCAAAACTGGCTAACTCCCAACCATCTCAAACTAACTGCTATCAACATGGATTTCCTCCTCATCGTCTCACCCAATCACAAGCCTCAAGATGGATCTATGGATGAAGCATATAACTACTCTCAACTGTGCACCACCCATTATAGATTTTACAAGATCTCTGGGAATGACACTTGACAAGTACCTGAAAATGTAGGAGCACATCAGTATCACCACCTAAGGAGCGAATAATCAAATGAGGATTCAGGGCTTCATATCGGCTGTCCAAGCATTTGTTATTCCCAGGTTGAACTATGAAAGTGCAACCCTTTGTGGCCCCCCCAGCCTAGTTGGCACCTTTAAGTGCATCCCTTAACATTGCTGCTAGACTCATCACAGGAATAAAAAGAAAGAAAACATCTCCCTGGATCTAAAATCCTTGAACTGGCTCCCATAGGAGGCAAGCCTATAACAAAATATTGCTTGCATGACTCACAAAGATTTACACTACAACACATTAAGGTACCTGGCACAAAAATTAGAATTATCTGGTGGATGCAGATTCTCTAGAAGCACCAGCACCTTTGTTGCTATACCCACATATATTCCACAAAAATAAAACTTACAACAGAGCCTTCAGGGTATTGCCCTGAAAATGTAGAACTCCCTGCCCACGGAAATCAGACTGATCCCCTCAACGGCATCTTTATAAAAGTTTAACACTACTTATAAACATCTTTCTACTCTAGGTCTCACATTTTGTCTCTTTACCCTCACCCATGATTATTTATCTACTGTTGGATCATGTCTATTCAATTGTCCTATTGACTTGTCCTATGCGGGTTAATTTGCTAATGTACACAGTTTGCATTCCTCTTGGGTGCGTGGCTCTTCTCTTTTTTTCTTACTTGTTTCTTACTTCATATCACTTGTAAAGTGCTCGGATACCCTCACAGGCCATGTTCGCATTATATAAAACTTTATAACTGATACCCTTTACATACGAATGAACGTTGAATGTAGGACCATGCAGGAAAAGTACCCTTTTTTCATGATCGGCCAATTTTTTTAGACTGATGCCTCTGGTTTTTTGACTTTCTGCACTGGGCCTCTACCAACCAGGCCCCAGTGTACTCACGGCCTGTGGGGTTTAATGTCACTACTAGACTGTAGCACACATGGTGCCACTGCTAAATTGGCAGTGCAAAACATGACTGCTGGCCTACCACTGAAGCCTGTCTTTAAAATTTTAAAAGAGCAAATTCAGCTGGTCTAGATAACATGTTTTAGCAGGCCTAAACCCTCTATTTAAATATGAATAGGTCACCTCTAACTAGGCCTTATTGTACAAAAAGGCAGGGTGTATGGTATTTAAAAGTAGGACATGTAAAAAAGTAATTCACAATGTGTGCTTACAATGAGAAGTAACCTATTTTAGGCTATATTATTAAAACCTAAATAATGTTATCTACATTTAGGAAACAGCTACAATTTTAATTTTTAGGCTTTTTAAAATATGCATTACAAGCCCAATTCGCAGATAAAGTTGGATTTGAACTGAATATTTCACAAAAGGTCATTTTAAAAAGTTACCATTCACCTTCCTAAATCCTCCAGAATCCTATTAACTTGAGCTTTCAACTGTGAACAAAGGAACTGAATAGCCCCTTTTATGAGTTGTGAGCTTGCTGCCAGAGTGTAGAAAAAGGCTTTGGAAATGGGGAGGTTTTCTATTCCGCTGACAGGATGACCAACTGGAGCCCAGGAGAGCAGAGCGCAGGAACTTAATTACCTTTGAAGGATGTATACTCTTTCTCCCTGACCTTTCCAGCCAAAAGCCAATGGCTTTCTGGGGACCTCGTCCAACAACTATCGAGCCTTATGGAGCCTTTCTTGGCCATAGCCTGCTGTCATGCCCCACTAAGAATTTTTGACTTCCATTTCAGTGACTGAGTCAGGAGGTAAAATTCTAAATGGAACAAACTTTGTTTCGGCATACGTACCCATGCTCTATTGAGGTCGGGATTAAATCGTGCATAGGTCCTGGTCAAGCCCATCCAGATGACCTCAGTTGGTGCATAAAACCTTTTCGCAGTATTTCTGTATACAAATTTAAAATTCTTATGTCCGTTTCCACTTCTTTGATTTTTGTTAGTATAGTGTATTTTAGTTCTTTAAATTGTTCTCTATTTTTACAAATTGGCGTGGATTTATATTGAGTTATAAGCCTACCTCTTTGATTGTTTTGCTTGTATTAAATGCTTTACACCAGTGGTTCCCAAATGTTTGACTCCTGTGGACCCCATTGAGTCACCACTGGAAGCCGGGGATCCCCAAGCAACTTGTAGGATTTAAATTTCAAACATTAAAACAGTAATTCGATCAAAATTAACACACGTACAGACAAAAGATAAACTCAAATTACTAAGGATTTTAGGGGCATATTTACAAGCCCCTATCCCCATGGGAACATCACTTTTTGCGTTGTTCCCGTGGCAATAGGAGCAATGCCTTATTTACAAGGCAGTGTTGAGCCGCTTACCGTGGCATTACAAATAAGGCCCCCTTTCATGCAATACTTAGGTTAAAAGAGGTGGGCAGTGGGTGTTGCGGTGGGCGTTCCATTGCAACACCCATTGGTTTTGACTCTGCCTCCTATTTACAAGGGCAGAGTAAATAGGAGGCAGCGCCAAAATTAATACCAGGAAACACCTGGTCTTAACTTGGCGAAACGAGGAGAAATGCTTTATTTCTCCTCGATTTTGCTTTTTCCATGTGTGCTGCCTTATGCAGTACACTTGGAAAAAACAAAATGCCTTGGATTGTTTATGTTCAGGAAGATGACCCTTCCTGCACATAAACAATCTTAAAAAAGATTACATTTTGTAACTTCCATGTGTGCTGCATTATGCAGAACACATAGAAGTGACAAATCAGCATTTCAAGATTGTTTATGTGCAGTAAGGAGGACCTTCCTTTACATAAACAATCTTCCCCTGCATGCAGACACACTCGCAAGGTTGCCTGCATTGGCGCTATCCTGCTAAGTGTAGCGTCAGCGCAAGGGGAAAGGCAGGGCTGCACCATATTTTTGTAAATATGGTGCAGCCCTGCATTTCAGAAGTGGCGGAGCATGTCGTTAAGCCAAGGAATTTCAAAAAGCCAAGGAAGCTAACAACACGCTCCTCCACTTCTGTTGTAAATATCCCTCTTAAACCAAAAGCAGCCCTAGAAAATGTTTTCGGACCATTTCCATACGGTGCACACCAAGTGCAGTGAGTGACCCTTGCCACTACAGAGGGGGCTTTGGAAAGCTCTCCCCCAAAATTTTTGGGGAAACAATGGTGCAGTCTACAACTCATTTATCATTACATATTGAATTGTATTAGCTTTTAAAGAATAGTAAATGAAAACCTTACTATGCACCAGGGTACGACAATCTGGGAAGAAAAATATGTTACTGACAAAAGCAGTAACCCACTGAACTATGCACATAAAATAATTTTTTTTAATTAAATGCATGGTACGCGTTCTTTGCAGTAGGCATATTACCCACTGTGCTACATTAGATAAGTTAAATCTGACACTGGACAAAACTCTCATCTCTCTTCAGCAGGTACATTAATCACTGGTGTTATCTTGACACTTTTATTGAAAACTGCTAAACTGCTAATTATACAAGAAACTTTGCAGTGCTTTTAAAACTGCTGCCTGCAGTCTGCCTGGGAATGTGTCAAGGACCCCTGGGGGTCTGCAGACCACAGTTTGGGAAACACTGCTTTACACATTTTCTTAAGTTAAGCTCATCTGCCCTCTACCATAGCTGCCAGGGGTTAGACTCAGGTTTAAAATACTGAAACCTTTACTAAACCTAACAAGAATTATGACATTATTAATCGTGTTGAAGAATTATCCCCCTAAACTAATAATCCACTTTCTCAAAGTTGACCACCAAACCTAAAACAGGGATCACTCAAAGATTTAGATTTGGATCTCATGGTATTGCCAGAAACATGGCTCAATGAATGCTCCAAGATGGCTATGAATTTTCTAATCCCACCTAAATCTGTCTTTATATGTCTTAACAGGGAAGGAAAAATTGGTGGGGTGTTGTGATCATACAAATAAATCTATTACTTGTAAATGAGTAATGATAGACTCTCTTGTAACTTTCCATTGTTTTTGAACTTCAGATTTTGGCCTATAAATCCTTCAGACTCAAAATTATCTACTTCCACCAGGGGACAACAAAATATTTGTAGAGCAATGAATAGATTTATCCCAGCCTAAATCATAATGCCCAACCACTTCCATATATTTCTTGGTGAGCTCAACCCTCACTGGGAATATTCTGATATCAAACCCTCTACTCTTTCCTAACTGAAATAAGCTAACTATAACTTATGCCTACCCAATGCACTACTTATGACCTCACATATTAGACCACTCATGACATGGTCAGTGACATCACTGATGACATCTCAAATTAGCTCACCTAACTGTAACTGCTGAATTTCTCTGCTTTTGTATGAATCGAATATCAGCCTAGCTATAATGTCCCTGTAACCTTGTTTTTTTTCTGTGAATTTCTAAGGTTTTATAAATTCTATTTCCTAACTATAATGTCACTGTAACCTTTGTTTTTTTTCTGTGAGTTTCTCTATTTTTTAACAAGTAGTCATGTTTGTATATGGTGGAGAAAGGGGCCTCTGACCTTGTCTCACAATTCCTGCTGTGTCACGCTTACTAGAGGTAACATGAGGGCTTTTTGGCCTCTAAGGACCCTTAGCTTCCAAGAGGGCTTCTTCCCTCAACCAATAGTGTGCCAGGAGGTGCGTTTGCAGAGTGTTGGTGAAAGCGAGAGTTAACTTTGAAGACCTTTCAGCAATCCCATTGTGTGGGATTTACTGGAGGTAACATGAGGACTTGTTGGCTCCCACGGACCCTCAGCAGCCAAGGAGACTTAATCTCCCAATCAGTAGTGCGCCAAGAGGCCAGTTTGCAGACTGGTGGGGAAAGGGGCATGGCTTCTGATAACCTCTCCCCAAAGAACTTTCTATGGGACTTTATCCCCCAACTAATAGTATGCCAGAAGGAGCGTTTTCAGAGTGCGAGAAAAAGGGGGCAATGCCTCCGACCACCTTTCAGCAATACAATTGTCTGGGACTTACAGAAGATATTAGGAGGGATTTTTGGCCCCCAAGGATTCTCAGGAGTCTAGGCGACTTCATCCCCTAACAAGTATTGCACCAGGAGGAGCATTTGCAAAGTGGTGGAGAAAGGGGGCATGACAATCCCCCTGTGTGGGTCCTACTGGAGGTAACATGAGGTCTTGTTAGCCACCAACGACCCGCTGGAACCAAGAGGACTTATTTCCCCAACCAGCAGTGCACCAGGAGGCGGGTTTACAGAGTGTTGGAGAAAGAGGGCTTGGCCTCCAAAGTCCTCTCTGCAGTCAGGGTATTTAGGACTTGCTAGAGGTACCAGGAGGGCTTGTTGGCCCCCAAGTAATCTCAGCATCCAATGGGACTTCATCCTCCAACCAACAGGGTACCAGAGGGTGCGTTTGCAGAGTAGTGAAGATGGGGGCGGGGCCTCTGGCGACTTGCCGGTCTTTATGCTTTTTTAATTTTTAAATGTATTCGGGAGGGTGACCATGTGCCCCCCTTCCCTGGGCCACTTTTGGCCCGAGGACCCCATCTCCTGCAGCCAGGCCTATTTTGAACAGGGGAGGGGGGAACCCATGGCAAATAAATTAGTCACTAACCCATGCATTCAGTATGATACAATTAATCACTCACTTATACGGTCAGTCACACACCATTTAAATCCTCCACCCAGACACTAATATTCCCACTCAATCTTCAATACACCTTGACATATATATAAACCATATTTAAACTTTATAGAAACACAGTCACTGGATGATGTCATCAGTGATGTCATTTGAGATGTCATCAGTGATGTCATCAGTGATGTCACTGACCATGTCATGAGTGATGTAATATGTGACGTAATCCGCAGTGCATTGCGGGCGCATAGTTAGCTCTACTAACTATAACAGCCAAATTTCTCTGGTTTTGTACGAGTGAAATGTCAAACTAACTATAATGTCCATGAAACCTATGTTTTTTTCAGTGAATTTCTAAGGTTTTTTAAAATCCTAATTTCTAACTATAACGTTCCTGAAACCTATGGTTTTTTCAGTGAATTTCTAAGGTTTTTAAATGCTAATTTCTAACTATAACATCCCTGAAACCTATGTTTTTTTGTGAATTTCAAAGGTTTTTTAAATGCTAATTTCTAATTATAATGTTCATTAAACCTAAGTTTTTTTTCAGTAAATTTGAATTATGTCTTCTTTTTTATTAAATACTAAAATATATACATTTTTTGGGGAAAAAAGTGGAGTCGCGCACCTATCGTGTACCTACATCGGAGGGTGCGCGGATTCAAACCGCCATATTGGTAAAGTCATAAACGATGCGCGTTTTAGCCAACCCACTCCGCTTACGCTTACAGGGAGGCAACAACAACGCTACATGTCCCAGGTCTTCCCTGTAGTGATCTGTTGATCACAGGTCTAGTTGTCAGGACGTGGGTCCCGGCGTTGGAGCTTGCTTTGTGGCGGAGCATGGGTGGGATGGTGTCGGCAGCACTGTTGAAGATGTGGTGGGGCAAGTGTCCGTGGGGGCCCTTGAGTGGATTGACTTCATTGTCTTCAGTGTGTCTTCGGTGGTGAGGGTTGTTCAGTTGTCAATCATTGGCTTCAGGGTGTCGGGGGTGGCTGGTGAGGGTTCAGTGTGTTGGTTGTCTATGTCGAAGTTGTCCTACATGTTCTTGATTTTGAGGTGGAAGAAGGTACTGAGTTTGTTGCAGGGGTCTTGTGAGGGAGGGATGTCAGAAGACTCGCTGATGGGTTGGGCGAACTCCTTGATGATGCTGAAGAGTTCTTTGCTGTTGTGCACATGTGTGGAGATTCTGTCTTCAATTGCTTTTTTTCTCATTTTTCTGATGAGTTGGTGGTGGGCTTTGGTGGCAGCTCTGAAGTCGTTGTGGGCCTCCAGATGGTGGCACATGCTTATGGATTCTCAAAGTTTGGTGGTAAACCATCTGACTTTTTTGGGCGTGAGTGTTGTTGTTTTTCTTGAGGGGGGCTATGCTGTTGTCACTGTCGGAGATTGATCTGTGCAGAGTTCAGGCTGCGGTGTTTGGGCCGTTGTCTTCCGCAATGGTTGGGGTGGAGTTGCTGAGTGATGAGGTGAGCTGGTCATTGGTGATTTTGGTCCAGTTTCATCATGGGAGTAGATGATGTCTGTGGATGGTGGGTGTTCTGAAGGTGAAGAGGACGTATCAGTGGTCTGTCCATGTGAGTTCAGTGGTGTGGCTGAAAGTGATGGAGTTTCCTGTTGTGAAGAGTTGGTCGAGCGTGTGTCCTGCTGAGTGTGTGGGTTTGGTCATGATCTGGTGGAGTCCAATCTTGTGGAGGTTGTCCAGGAGGGATGATGCGTTGGGGTCCAGTTGTTTGTCGAGGTGGAAGTTGAGGTCTCCCAGCAGGGTGTAGTTGGTGGATGCGATGGCATGCGGGGAGATAATGTCCGTGATGGAGTTGGCAAATGGTCCACGGGTTCCATAGGGTCAGTAGATGAGGGTTCCTCGGAGAGTCGTGGTAGGGCTGGCCAGTATCTTGAAGGGAAGGGAGTGTGATCAGGTGGAGGGCGGATTTGTGGATGATGGCGATTCCTCCTCCCGGGCGGGTGGGGCAGTCCTTCCTGGATCTCTTAACCGTGGGGAATGGCGATGGGGATGTCCGGTCCTGATGTGGTGTTGGTCCAGGTTTCGGTGAAGAATGCTACGTCTGGGGTGGTGCTGTCGAGGAGGTCCCAGATTTCGGTGGCTTGCTTGTGGAGTGATAGGACTCTGAGGAGGATGCATAGCAGGGTCTTCAGTTTGGGTGTGTTCTAGTGGGCGGGTTGTATTGGGTCATGTTCCTGGTGGTGCTGAAGGTGTGCTGCCAGCTGTGACAGCTGAAGGGTCTGTGGGTGTTGGCTAGTGATGCTAGCTTGCAGTTGTTGTTGCGGCCTGGGTTGACTGCGTGGAGTGCGGCTTGGTTGGCGTTGCGGAGGTCCAGGTTTCCTAACTCTGGTCACGGTTGGGTCGCAGACAAGCGCAGACGGGTTTACCTTTGGAGCGCCTTAGGTGTTCCAGTGGCGCGCCCGCTGCGCAAGGCCTCATAGCGGCTGCCATTAAGTAGGAGTTGGGGAGGGCTGGACAGCTGGGAGGCGGGAGGGGAGCTCGATTGGGCCGGTCGCGCTGGTCGTGTGGGGGAGGGGCCGCGGGGGCAGCAGCAGTGGGGAAAACAGGCAGAAATGGAAAAGAGGAATAAAAAAGGAATACAAAGTGGAATAAAGCAGAAAAGCACAAGAAAGGTGGAGGAGAGAGATGAGAGGGACAGATTGAAATGAGGGTAAAACAAGTGAAATGGAGAGGGAAAGCGGAGCGAGAGAAAGGAGACAGAGGCCCACTGGACCACTAGGGATGAGGCACAGGTATAACCTGCAGGTGGAGGAGGACCTCGAACACCAGCACTCGAGAATGCAGGGGCTTGGGGATGGCCTCACTTAATGGTAGAACTGCGAGGGTGGGAGAGCAATTTCACTGACAATGAGTCCGTGGTCTTGCGCGCCTGTCCCCGCATTGGCTGTCATTAAGTAGGGGTCGGGGAGGGCTGGACAGCTGGGAGGCAGGGAGGGGAGCTGGATTGGGCCGGTGGCGCTGATCGTGCTTGGGGGGAGAGGCCACGGGGGTAGCTGCAGTGGCGAAAACGGGCGGAAAGGGAAAAGAAGAATAAAAAGTGGAATAAAGCAGAGAAAAGCAGAAAAGCGCAAGAAAGGTGGAGGCGAGAGATGAGAGTGAGGGATTGAAATGAGGGTAAAACGAGTGAAACTGAGAGGGAAATCGGAATGAGAGAAAGAAGACACGAGGTATACTGGACCACCAGCGATGAGGCGCAGGTATAACCTGCGGGTGAAGGAGGGCCTCGACCACCGGCACTCGAGAATGTAGGGGCTGAGGGGATGGCCTCTCTTGAGTGGGAGAGCAATTTTACTGACAATGAGTGACATACTGCTTGCCATACTGCACCGAGAGAGTCTCACAGGAATAACCCGGGGGAGTGGAGGCTGGTAAGTTACAAACAATTTCTTCAATTACACTGCTGTGTACTGCCGTGCACAACTACAAAGGTACACATCCTAGACCCAAATGCACTTATGTTCAACACAATCTTCCAAACACATGTCTCACAGATCTAACATTTACTTCCTCTGAATCATCCCAAAGGTAGCTCGCAACATTCCCAGGGGGGGCATGTGAACAGGCAGCCAGCACTACAACTCCTACCAGGCCCTCTTGTCCTACAGCAGAGAAGGACGGCACAACCCCCCCACACCCACAGCCGTGTGGCAGCCATTGCATTGTTCTCTTCAAACTCACAAGTAGGTAGCTATCTTAACAGGGAGGTGTCTTTGTGGGTGGGAAGCCAGCACTACAACTCCCACCAGGCCATCTTGTCCCACAACTCAGCAGAATGGAGCACTCCCCACACCTACAACCATGTGTCAGCATTTGCATTGCTCTCTTTAAACTCACAGGTAGGTAGCCATCTTAACAGGGAGGGGTGTTTGTGGGTGGGAAACCTGCACAACAACCAGGCCCCCTTGTCCCACACCTCAGCAGTATGGAGCACTCCCCAAGCCCACAAACATGTGGCAGCCATTGCATGGCTCTCTTCAAACATACAGGTAGGTAGCCTTCTCATACTCTCTTGTCCCACCCCTGAGCAGGATGGAACATTCTCGCATCCAAGAGCCATGTGTAACTTATTCCCTTCCTCTGCTCCACTTCACAGGTAGGTAGCCATCTTAACGGGGAGGGGTCTTTGTGGGTGGGAGCCAGCCCTACAACTTCCACTTGTCCCCCTTGTCCCACAGCTCAGCAGGAAGGTACACCCCTCTCACTCATTACCATGTGGCAGCAATTTCCCTCCACTGTGTCACCGAATAGGTAGGTAGACAGTGCATGCACCCTGCCATCCTTCTCAAAATGCATGGAGCCATATGACCACACCAGCCCTCACATGTCATCCAACTTGGCATAGATCCAAAAGCCACATCCAGTGTGCAGACTGCTAAGCATACTTAACTGTTACTGAAATTAAACTTTGACTCACTTGAAGAAATTCAGGGCCCAATGCACAGCACAGAAGGCAATGTGTAAGTGCCATGGTGTCAGAGCATGAAGGCCTATATGAACACAAAACATGCTTTTTTCAACCGGAAAAACAAAGTAAAGTACATGATATGAAAAAGGTATGTATAACATGAAAATTGCTAGTTCTCGCTTAGCAGAAACGGATTCCATGCAGAGCAAACCAAAAAGATGCATCACATAAAGTTGATGTGCCGCAAGTCGTTATATGACGACATGTCCTTGTAATCACACAATCTGTACGTGGCACATAGTTAGTATTTACATGTCACACCATGGACAAGTAATGTATGTGCCTCAACATGTTATGATGCTCAGTACCTTGCAGCCCTATCAAGTGATTGCAATGTAAAGTGTATGGTGTACCACTTGTAACATCCAAACGTCTAACACCAAACGTGTGGAGTGCGCTTCAATGACCATTTCACATCTGTTCAACAGGAGATCCACAAGCATCTGCTGCAGAACACAACACCGACCAGAGCCAGTCTCCCACCTGGAACGTTAACTCTCAGATGCAGACTCCCTAAGTTTCTAGGATAAGGAGCAACAACCTGCTCCATCGGGACTGCCAGGGTGCAGCACGTCCCAGGCCCACCTTGTCCCCATCAGTGCCACCACCACAGCAACAACAGCGCTGACCCCTGCTGCAACGACATGTGCGGCATTAACCACCGCCACTGCTGCCTGCAACACTTTCCCTGCCTCAGTGGTTACCACCACACAATCAGGAGGGCAGGGAGAGGTTGCGGGTGTGTCAAATGCCAACGCCACAGGTACAGGTCAGCAGGGCAAGTGGGAGGGCAACTGGGGGACAAACACAGGAGGACACTGGGACCAGCGCCCTGGCTAATACCACCAGAGTCCTTGGTGCATATGGTCAGACCCAGGGACAGCTGGAACAGGTTGTGGAAGAAGTGCGTGAGCTCCGCCTGCTGCTGAGGTCCATGGACACACGTATGGGCCAAATTGTGGACCTCATGGGCCAGCTGGTGGATATTTTGAGGGACAGACATGGGGCCCAAATGACAGCTCAACCCCCGCCCCCCCTCCAATGGCCCGCAGGATGATACTCCCATCACCTCAGTTATGGCCACAGAGAGGGGTGAGCTGCAACAAAATGACTCCTCAGACACCGCTGAGCCTGCAGCAGTGCCCCCCTGCTAAACGCACAAGGGGCCATCCGAGAAACATCAGTTTAGGATCACGGGGCACCATCCAAACGCTAGTCGCCGAGCCAGTAATGATGACACCTCTGTTCCCCTTAACATTGACTTGGTTGACTATCCTTACCCACATTGCCATGTTGATGGCAGGTGTCTGTTGGACTGTGTGACAGCATCAATATGGTGACTACTCTATTGTCTCATTTACCATCATTGACAACTCAGAAATTCACTGAGCACCATTTTGTAAATTATTACTTTTCTGTCACAAATACTCATTGTAAATAAACACTCTTTACACACCTATGTCTTTGTGTCAGCTCCATGTTTATCACAGTATGTACAATGGCAACTCAGATTCCAATGTACCACAAGCTCTGATTGTGACGAGGCTTTGAGAGGGTGAAGGGAACTAGAAAGTCACAAGAGAATGACATTTACTTGTCAGGTGATGCCACTAGTCATCACGGTACACAAACCAGCACACATAACAATGAGCAACAACATCAACATAGACATGTATCTGGTCATAAATACCCTATGCCACACACATCAGCCACTAGCACAAAGCCAACAACAGCCAGCTGTCAAAAAGCGCTTCTAGTTGCTACCATCAAAGACAGCAGACAATATCACTGTTGTACAATGTCACTCACACTCAAGAGAAGTAGTTGTTGATGAGCTGCTATCGCAGGTCAACACCTTCCTCCTCTCCACTATGGTCGTCTGCAGCTCATCATCATCCAGGAGCAGGGGGATCTCTTTGCGCAAGGCCAGGTTGTGGAGCATGCAGCATGCAACTGCAATCTGACACACCTTTTGGGGAGAGTAGATTAGTGCACCTCCGCTCTTGTCCAGACACCGGAATCTAGGCTTCAGAAGCCCAAAAGTACGCACCCCCACACGACGTGTCCTCCCATGTGCCTCACTGTAGCGGACTTCACCCGGGGTCCTGGGATTCCTCAGTGGGCCCAGCAACCAAGGCCGGTTGGGATACGCAGAGTCACCTAGGTGTGTATACACAGACCAATTTTGTAAAATAAACAGTAGCTTAGAACAGCATGTCACACATACAGCACACTACTTGACTCTGTGTACTCACCAACAAGCCACGCACACTCCGGATACAGATTTGCCATGAGCTGTGGTATGATGCTGTTACGCAGTATGTAGGCGTCATATGCTGATCCTGGATAGATGGATTTAGGCCCAGATCTCTGTACTGGGGTGAATGTATGACATTGTTCTACATTCTGTCCATCAACTGTTGTTTTTGCATTTGGTGCCCCGAGTGGGATGGGTATGCTCAGACGTAAGTCCCATGCTCTCCACACCACTGGAGGCAAGCTATCCTGGCTGAAGACGGCTGATAGCCAGAAACCGGTCCTAGGATGCTTGATTCCAGTCCAGGAAAGACATGGCTTGGCAGTTCGGGCTGGACTGTTCCCATGAGGCACAGGGTCAAGGCTGATTTGCATATGGCCATGTCTGAACTGGGGTGGCGTGGAGTGCAAAAAAACAATGGATTTAGGCCCAGATCTCTGTACTGGGGTGAATGCATGACATTGTTCAACATTCTGTCCATCAACTGTTGTTTTTGCATTTGTCGCCCCGAGTGCAATGGGTATGCTCAGACGTGAGTCTCATGCTCTCCACACCACTGGAGTCAAGCTATCCTGGCTGAAGACGGCTGATAGCCAGAAACCGGTCCTAGGATGCTTGATTCCAGTCCAGGAAAGACATGGCTTGGCAGTTCGGGCTGGACTGTTCCCATGAGGCACAGGGTCAAGGCTGATTTGCATATGGCCATGTCTGAACTGGGGTGGTGTGGAGTGCAACAAAACGATGGATTTAGGCCCAGATCTCTGTACTGGGGTGATTGTATGACATTGTTCTACATTCTGTCCATCAACTGTTGTTTTTGCATTGATCCTGGAAATCTGGCACAGACATGGGAGATAATCATATCCGATTTGCATACCACTTGGACATTAACAGAATGGAAATGCTTCCTGTTCCTGTGTATGTGCCCACGTGCCTGTGGTGGAACCAGGCCAACATGTGGCAGTCAATGGCGCCAACAACATTCAGTATGTTGCAAAGGTCATAAAAATCACTCTTCACAGCTGCCAATTCATGTCTCCTGTAGCGGTCCTTGTCTGTCATCATTGCAGACAGGACATCACGTAGTGCCATGCTGAACATTGGTTGAGACATCCTACCTGTGCTGGCCACCATGTACTGGAATGAACCAGTTGCACAGAAATACATGGCTGCCATCATCTTAACTGTTGGTGTCAAAGCAGTTGGATAGGCTCTGTGAGGCCTCAGATGGGGCTCCAACTGACCGCATAGGTCTTGAAGGGTAAGTCAATCCAAACAGAATTTCCTTATGATGTCCTCATCCTCCATGTCCGCCAGCACTGTGAATGGACGATGCACATTTGGTCGTCTCCTACATAAAATGAAAGTGGACACATGTCAATTCAATTCCCCTATGAGATGTGTCCAACGTCTTATATCTTGACTGACACAGCACCAACAATGACTGGACTGAAACAACAGCTTAAAGCACAAGTCACATGCAGAGACACCTTGATCTCAAGCAGTTCTACATGTGTTCAGTATGTTCATACTGAGTACCTCCAAAACATATTCTGACTATGTGATGAAAAAATGGTACATTCCGACATCTTGTGTCACCAACCCTGAGAGTAGTTGACACAGCACATGTTTGAAACAGAAACACTGCTGACTTCTACGTAGCTGCTGTACCTGCCACACCTTCGTCTGCAAGTTGGACAGAGCGCACATTTTCAACACAATGAGCACAGTGTGTGTAAGCAGATCAACTGTCAAAATGGTTTCAACAATCTACACAGTGAAATACGCATATTATGTAGTCTGTCCATCATTACTGTGGGTTATTTAGCCATTTCACACATCGACATGTTCACATATATGAGAGTCCATTACACAACAGATCTGTGTACATGCACACAAATATCATATGTGACATGTGAGGAAGTACATGCCAATGCATGTAATCCTGTGCATTGACATGGCATGTGTACTCATCTGTGAGTTCAATGTCACAACAGCATTGAATTTAGCAATCAGGTGCCATAATTCATTGTAAGTGTCTACTGTTCCATGAGGACAATTGGCAATAGCCATTGGTACAGCATGATGCGTCCATAGGTGCCGAATGCGTACTCCGCCACTACAATCACAGTCATTGGACACAATTGAAAAATTCTAATTCGCTGTAGTGACTGCCTGGGCCCCACGGTGTGACACCGCCAATGCCAATTCCAATTCCAATTCCAAGGCCTTACAGCCAATGGGAACCGCAATTGCAGTTGTGAATTACACATTTAAAACCTGCCGTAGGCGTGCCCCGCTACCACGGGCCCGGTCATTGGGTACAATCAAAATATGCACGATTGCGGTAGCAACCACCCACCACTGCGGTCCTGGTTATTGGTTATATTTGAAAAAATCTGACCAGAAACATAAATTGCAGCAACTGAGTACCACTGAAACAACCCCAGGAGGATATATATGTCTGTGAGAGCGCCACACCTTTCAATTGCATCCAGACACTGCTGCCTGCTGTTCTTCACCAATAACTGCTGCTTTGCCTCTCTCTTGAACCCAGTGATGGCAAGAACTGAGAACATCAGGGCCCGTCCCTTCACCACAGAAGAGCTGGAGGTCCTGGTGGATGAGGTGCTTTCACATTATGGGAGGCTATATAGTGCTCCAGATGTACTGGTAAGTGTTTTAGAGTGACAGTTTGAGAGTGCTCCCAGTGCTCACACGATATTGCTCTGCAGTAGTATGTGCCTGTGTGTGCAAGTGAATGTGCATACATCCTCATTTTTGATGTACCATGCTCCATAGCTGGCCTAGGAAATATTGCACTTGACTATTTGTTGAGGATGGCAACATGGACATTTCTATAGTCCTTCTCCAGCAAGTAAAATACAAACATTGGTCTGAGACTGGGTAATGTAAATGAGTGATACACTGCCTGGCATACTGACTTCATGTCAATGGGGTGTGTAGCCCTATTTCTACAGATCCATGCCTGCACTGAAGGATGGGAGGGACATGGTGTATTTTTGCAGCCATACTGTCACACTGCTGGTTTGCACAGTGGAAGTCTGAAAAAACATTGCCTGGACTATGTGATGACATAGTCATCAGGGTTTTCACATGCTCATTTGTGACATTGCAAAGGTATGTCTTCCAGAGGGTAATGAAGAATGGGTATACAGTTTTCACATTGCCCCCATGGATATATGTGAATTATGCACAAGAATAAAATAACTGAGCCTAACACTTTTGGGGGTAATTCACCTATGACACATCAGATAAATGTAATTTGGAGATATCATCCTTCCATTGTTTTCATTATGTGTTCTGTCGCGCACATGTAGGCACTGTGTGTCCTCTCATATTGTACATGCATGTGAATGTTCTGATGGCCCACATTTAACCTCAGTGTGAGTCCCACTGACCTGCACAGAAACTGCCCAATCACTAAATGGACAGAGTGAAACATATGTGTTGTCTGCCACCGTATTTCTCACTGAGCTATCTTAGGCCTGAGGATTACACAAGACAGGCCTACACCTTGTGTGAATGAGAGGAGCGTGCCATCAGTTGCGCTGACAGGTCGATGACGTTTCGATCCAAATATTTGGGATCATCTTCAGGACCGGGTTGAAGGTTTGGACGGTGCTGTACAAGGAAGGAAAGGAGAATGGACGGTGGAAAATACCTTAGCTCCTTGCAAAACCATAAGCATATCAGAGATTTTGGGAAGTGGATATCTATCCACCACAACCTGTTTATTGAGCTCCCTCAAGTCTATGCATAGGTGAAGACTACTGTCAGATTTTCGTGTGGCGAAGACTGGTGCCAACCATTGCGTTCCTTGAACCTCCTCAATTATACCTTCAGACTTGAGTTTTTCCATTTGAAATTTTATCTCATCCTTCACAGATAAAGGAACCCCACGCACTTTACTTGATACAGGTACAGCCCAGACACCAAACGTATTTTCTGCACATAGTCACAAAGGCATCCTAATTCACTCCTGAACACTTTGGGAAATTACCTTCTAAGATGTGAAGTATACACATCATTGCTGTCTTAAGTGTTGATTTTGTTTACCCGAAAATGTTCTTTTAAAATTATAGGAGGATCATTATTGGGATCTAACATGACACCCAAATCCCTCTGATGAAACCAGCTTAGGATACTATCACCTTTATGTGATATGTAAATCTTTCCAGAAATGTACCTCTCTTTGTACTCGATCAAACCATGAAAATAACCCAACAGCTTTATGGGTTCTCCACCATAGGCACTTGGTTTGATGTCAGCTCTCAAAATCTTAACTTTATCTTTCAAGTTGTGCATGTAAAAATGTCTAGAAACAATGGTTATTTTCGCCCCAAATTAAATAACACACGAGTTCCACTACCTTCAACCAACACTTCATCAAAAGGACCCTTCTTACTGTTATCTGTTACCTGTGATACTATTTGACCACAGTCAAACTCAGAAATGGAATCACTATCACTATAATTATGAGGAGAAATGACATTTACTTTCGCCTTATTTTTTTGGGCTTTGCAAACAGCAGTGAAATGTCCAACCTTTTTACAATTCACACGCGTGACTTTCAGTGCTGGACACGTCTTATCATTAGCAAGATGAACTGGATTCCCACATCTATCACACTTAGGTTGGAAGTTTGTTTTTTGAGAATTTGGAGACGCACTAATTTCTGTCTTAACATTAAACTCTTTTTTAACATGCTTTTATTTTGAGGATGTATTTACCTCATGTACAACATCATTCTTTGTTTCATGTTTGGTAATGATTTCAACACATTTATGTGAATGTTCTATTTGTTTGGCAACGGTTATAACTTCTCCTAATGAAGGATCATCTTTTTGCCAAATATCATCCCTAACACTTTGAACATTGCAACCCAACGTAAATTGGTCTCTTATCCCCTCTTCCAGCAAAGCTCCAAACTTCCATGAAAACCCTAATTTCCTTAAGGCAGTTATATAGTTCTCAACAGACTCACCATCATTTTGGGTTCTGCGACCAAAATGGTACCGTTCCAAAATCGTGCTTACCTTGGGCAAGTAATGCTTATCTAGTTTCAAAATAGACATTTCATACTCTTTTAAATTAGAGACAACAATCTCATGTAGAAGATCATATATCTCTTGCCACTCTGAGCCAAGACAATGTAGAAGAAGTGCAGTTCTCCTTTCCGAATTAAGGTTAGTTCCACACACTTTGGAGTACCTTTCAAAAACTTTTTTCCATTTCTGCCATCTGATGGGCGGATAACCAGGTGACGAAAGGAAGAACGATGGCGTAGTTACATTTTGCATAGCTGCTTAGACTAGAGAGGGTAAGACTAAAACTAAAATATAAAGATTGGTCAAATCATGCAAAATACATATGAGTAAGCAATTCTAAATTAAATTCCTATTATCTTCATGCTAAAGATTGAAAAAGTGTACATGAACACAAGGTTAATCACAGTCAGGCATAAGAAATACATAAAAGGTACTATCGTTCTCAATAGTATGCAGTGAAAACAAGCATCAGTAAATTAATGACCCTGAAAAGGAAATCTGTTAGAGGTAGGTCAAACAAGACACCAGCAGCACAGTAAAGAAGTATTAAAGGCGCTGTTCAGAATGTAGTCAATTATGCAGTGCGAGTAATTTCTGTCATTGAGGATAAAAAAAATAAGTTGGTTGCCGGTTGTCGATAATTGTTCAAAACATAGTCAGTTGTGTTTCACAAATAGTTCCAGACAAAGAGGATAATAAAATAAGATAAGATGTTTACTGGTAGTAGATAACTCTTAAATAACTTGAACATATCTATGATACTCCGGTTTGTGAGAGAAAATCCTGATATCCAACCATAAACAGAATCAAAATGGCCTTTGCATCATGTATGTCACATAAAACGTAACGTGAAGTTGTGATGTCAGGAACAGGATCTCTCCCAAGGCGAAATCAATACTTTTGAAGCGGGAATTGAAAACGTCGATCAGTCTAAAAGTCGAGTTGGGCGTAAAGACCCCTCGCAAGGTACGATATGCGCTGGGTCTGATGCATATACGCTTTGGAGAATTTTGAGTGACTATTTAATCATGATATTATAATCGGCAATCAACTTTGACCAGTGCATGAAGACGATAAGGTCAATATGCAAGATAAAGGAGCATTTTGTTAAAAGATAATCCAAAGAGTGATACCCAGTCATCATTTATCTAATGACATTGTGGAATTTATAAATGCCCTGAAGAAGTTCTGTTTCCATAACAAAACACGTTGGCTGTTGCCTATTTAAAAAGAAAGAAAATAAAGCAAGAAAGAAGACATTTCAATCATCTTGTTAAAATGGACTGGATATAAATTGAGTTGACTGTATATAATTGGAAAGTGGTGCAACTTTGAAATAAGCTCATAGACATTCGAAGCAGCAAAGGTCTCACGAGCCAAACACAGCACCGAAGACAATGCCAGGCAAGTGCGTTTGAATCAAAACATGTAATCATTGGAATTTCCTTTGAAAGACAGCAGCAGTGATGTTTAAAGTAAAGAGCTTTAGAGTTTTTACATTGCACCTTGGGTCCAACTCTTCAACAATGCTAAGTAGCAAAACGTACACCTAAAACCAGAATTATCGATAGACACCAGCAGCTCTAGTATGGAGAAATCACATTCACTGTAAAAGACCACTAGCATGTGCGCTGTAACTTAAACATAGAGCCATGGCAGGCTCTGCATTCTGCAAATCAAGAACATAAGCGATGTAATTTAGGAGTAAAAAACAGGGCAGTCTCTGCACACCCAAGAGACAAAGTTAGCAAAGAAACAGTTGGCAATCATGCACCGCTACTTAAAAAGTAAGAAAACAGCTAACTCCTTATGCAGGAGAGATCTTTGTACTCCTGAGTTACAAATGATAAAAAAGAAACAGTCAACTTCTTTCTTGTGAGCCCTCAATGAACCTCCCAAACCCTGCTGTTAAAAGGTGAGGATGCGCGATTGCTCCCAACAAGAACGATAGAAGTAACTTAGTGGAGCCCGCATAGAAACCTCCCAATCCAAAATGTTAATAATAAATAATGGTGAGGCAAGCAGCGAATGCTCTCATAGCTCTCAGTATAAGTTTATGCAGTAACTCACATGGTACATAGGAACACCAAGGATAGCTGTTCTTAAATGATGTTGAAGATGAAGCACTTTCTTCTATTTTCAAAAGATGTTGAGACCGTAATTTTCCTCTCCCTGGTGTGCAGGGTAGGTTTCCTTCACTCGTTGCCAGTGTAAAATCAAGTAATTGAGGTTTAAGGAAGACTCAGGTTGAGTTTGAAGGAAGTTTATTCTTGGGAGAAAAAGGTCTCATCAATCCAGGAGCTTGAGCAAGGTGCAACTGACTTTTGCAACAAACAATAGGTTCTATCACCATGGTGCCACTCAAATGAAGACAAGGAGACAGGCCTAAGTATAACAGAGAAATACATGCAGAGAAATACAAGAAGAGAAATATTCTGCATGGCTAGGACTTCTCTGTCCATGCCGTGCAGGAACTGTTTTTGTTATTCCAATTACAATGCCCATTTTAAGAGGCACCACCTTGGGAACCCCACAAAAAGCCTGCCAGACAGGAGGAAACTCATAATCTGGCAGGTGGCCCGACCACAGCTTTGGTTGTGCGGCGGCGCGGCGAACCTGGCGCTCCAATACCAAAGTCATAATCGGGCACTAAGTGGTCAGCATGTTTCTGCTTGCTGGCCCCGTATGGAGTCCATGGCATTCATCAGGACTTGGATTCCTATCACTGATATAGATAATGCCCACACATACACTCTACATTTAGCACACTGAATTAATATTTTTGCTGGAATAGTATTATACTCAAATTTAGCTGTTTGATGTGGAACCTAGAATGAAAAATTAAATAAAAAGATACATACAAAATGAAATTAAAAGAACAGAAATGATCAAAAAAACTTCACTACTATATTCTTGTGGTAAAGTGGCACAGAACAGAAATGATCAAAAAAACGTCACTACTACATTCTTGTGGTAAAATGGCACTGCAAATTCCCACATGAACAATCCACAGCACACATGGTGCAATATAATGTTCAATATGACACATATAGACAATTAAACAATTCTCTGATTTCCTGCTCTTACTCAGGGGAGCAGATCTGCATGCATATTAGATCTTGACTAGGTTTGTTAAGAGTGAAAAGATAACTCACAATGAGGTGAAACTCCCTACCCATTGTTTCTTTTGCCCACAGATGAGAACCTTTTCGCTGTTCCAATTGGAGCCCTCTAGCCTAAACTTCCAAGCCAGGTCCTCTCCGAAACGGAACTCAAGTAACCCAAGGTTTATACTTAATTTGGCCCCTTCAGTTGGGTGCAGCGTGTATCAAGTGGCACAGTAAGTATGGGTCCCAAAGGACTTTAAAAATGAGGGGAACATCTGTAGTTATCACGGTCCTTACGTATGATACATGGATGTTGAAGCTCACTTTGAATTTGATTTTGAATGTGTCTCTGGTAGAGTGCTTATGTGATGCTCCACTCACTTTGCCCATATGGAACCTTCCTACTAATAGTCTCGAGCAATGCTAACTTCATTGTGTCTCCCAGTGTGTAAAGTGGGGCCCTTATTATTGAGACTACCTCAAAACGGTCCTTGGCTCCACCATGCAACTTTCACTTTGAAGAACTTTGCTGAGCCATTATCTATCCAGTGGTTTAATTGTATGCTTCAGCCTCCTGCCCATGTCTTAGAAGGGTTCTCCCACTTGTGGGACTTGTGCACATCTTTAGGTTCTTCAAGGGTGTAAACTGTTCCTGTCACCACACTGCCTTGCTTGGCTCTAGTATCCTAGTAGTAAGCCGGCAGACCCAACATTCTACTTACCTATTGCTCCTACACAGAGGCTGTCATTTAATTGGCCAACGTTTCCACCTGATAGCAGTCAAACATCTTCTTCAGTCGGGTTATCAGTCTCAGCACCAACACCAAAACAGGAGACAAACAAAAGGAATTCAACAACAGTCCAGGGCACAGCATGCAGTATAGACAAATAAGAGCTCTAGCCACATGTGGTGCAAGTAGTATTAGACACAGTGAGCTGGAAATTAGGTTCTAAGTCATCACTTAGAACCCAATCATAAATCAAAGCTGTAACACGCATACCAAACAAAACAAAACACGTGTCTCTACCAGGATAAATCCAAATGCCTTTTGACAGTCATAAAAACACTCAAATTGTTATTGGACTAAGCAGATGCTGCTCGGAGTGCAATTCGGAGCAAGGGGTAAAGTATTCATGCAGCACACAAACAGTAATAAAGTGAAAATACAACTTTTGAAATGTAGCTTTTAGAAAGTTGGCATTTTCTGCCATATTTGTTACCTGCAGCCTCTCATTGGGTCATATGGCTGGGTGTAGTTGGCAGTTGGACTTTGTTTATTACTCCCAGACCGCCACACAATAGAGGGATTAGATTTGCCTGGGTGGGCCATAACTGGCAGGATGGGGGAAGAGTTGGGCACAGACCACTTACAAATGAATAGACTGTGCCCTGCCATCACACAAAGGAATTGTCACTACTGCATTGTTCATTCTGCCAACTTAGATCCAGGGCAGGTGACTTCAAAGGGGATTCTCTAGAAACTTCTCCTACTTCAAAAAGGCACCAGATATAAAAATAGGACACTCAGACCTACTTTTCAGTTCACTTTCTAGACCTGCGGAAGGACTCAGAGAGAACTGCCTGCTGCTGCGCCCTTCAGAGGACTGATTTGAAGCTGCTGAAAGGACTGCTCTGCTGATTGAAGCCTACTTTGCACCCTTGGAGGCCTGCCCTGCTTCTGGAGATCTGTTCCACTGGTGATCTCAAGACACCCAGAGTAACTCTAAGCGCTAATTGGCTGGCTCGTTGATCAGAGCTGGACCTAGCCTGAGTGAGTCCTAACCCCCAAAGTGATGACCCTCCAGTCCCGGACCCTTAGGGGTTGGGCTTAAGGTGCTCAGATAGCCAAAATACAAAATTTGAAATGTAGAATTATTTAGGCTAAACACTGATTTCAAAACAGAGAGGAAACCGGGACCAACCTGCTCGTCTATCCACCCAAGTTTCATCACCGGTCAGCCTGGATTTCATAGCAGCTCCCACTACGCTCTTCTCTAAGCAGCAAATCATATTCAGGGGTCCTTTACCAAATCTGATCTTGTGAAAATATATTTAGCTAAAGCCTCCAGCTTCGTCCTGCTGGAGATTTTCAACTTCTAAAAAAGAGACTAAGGGCCTAACTACGAGTTAGACTGCCAAACCCATGGTGGAGGTTTGGTGGCAGCCGGGGACCGTTGCACTGGTGGTTTGGTCCCCCTATTACGACTACAGCGGTCGGACATCCATAGGACTGCTGAAACTGGTGGGGATCCATGATCCCTTGGGGTGGCGGTTTGAGGCTGCAATATGCTTGGTAGTGCTGCTGCAGCTCCACCAAGAATATTAGGAATTTCCTCAAAGCCAGTGGTCTCATGGCGGTGCTCACACCATGAAAATGCTATCAGTGAGGAAACTAATGGGGCTCCAATTGCGGTGACTATCTAATAGGCAGTGCTGTGGAACCAACAAAGGACTCGTAATCGTACAGGCGGTGGTTGAGTTTGGTGGTGTGGGAGCGGGTTGCTGGCGTGTGTGGGAGCGGGTTGCTGGCGTGAAGGCCCACTCCCACATTGCCAAACTCGTAATCAGGCCCAAAGTTCAAATGTAGACATCTTCATCGTCCAGTGTCTACCCAACATCTCCTTGTACACCACATGCAGCCTTGTAACTCTAATCTTGCCAAACAACTTTTTACTGACTTTTTATCTCATTCTGAAGTCAAGTGCTGACCGATCCCAATCCAGTTTTTGTATTCGAAAAGCACTCTATTGCGGTTAGCCGTAACTTTGGACTTTCACCTGGTCTTGTGCAGCTAGATGTTTGCAGTTAGCGCGTTGAACTTCTAGGTGCTTGTTTTACCCATGAACATTAAAAATTCATAACTCCAGCTCTACCGATTGGAATCCTGCTGTCTTGATGTCAACTTGTTTATGAAAATGTACTCTATTTGTATAAGTTGGTGTCGGATTTTTCTGTGTTGTGCTTTCACTTTATTATTTGTGTGCTTCAAAAATACTTTACTCGTTGTCTCTAAGTGATGCCTGAAAACTTTTGTGCCCAATTACCAGAGGACAACAACCAAATTAAGCTAGACTGGGGAAGGTGTTGAACTTTACCTTGGGTACATTTACTGTTCCCACTCTAATCTAACATACTTTGCGGAACGGGTTGGACTGTAATAGGGATAACATTACTATTCCCACTCCAATCTAAGCTTTATGGAGGATGGTTCTGAATTTTAACAGAGGTAGATTGACTATTCCAACTTCAATCTAAGCTACATTGGGGTAAACTTTGCAAATTGAAAGGGGTTGATTTCCCACTCCATTCTAAGCTATATTAGGTAAGGTGTTGGACTTAAACAGGGGTATATTTTAATTCCCTCTGCAACCTAAGCTACATTGGAGAAGGCTTCAACTTTATCAGAGGCAGGTTTACCAAGCCCACTCTAATCTAAGTTAAATGTGGTAAGGCGTTGGACATTAACAGGGGTAGATTTGTAATTACCACTCCAACTTAAGCTAAATCGGAGAAGGTGTAGGACTTTAACGGAGGTCAGTTTTCTAGTCCTATTCAAATCGAAATTGAATTGGGTAAGGTGTTGGACTTCAACAGGGGTAGATATTCAATTCTCATTCCAATCTAAGCTACATTGGGTTAGGTGCTGGAATTTAACAGGTGTAGATTTACTATTCACAATTCAATCTAAGCTACAATGGGGAAAGTGTTGGATGTTAACAGAAATAGATATACAATTCCCACTCCAATGTTAACAGCATTGGGGAAAATTTTGACTTTTACAGGGTTAGGTTTACTATTTTCACTCCAATACATACTTCATTAGGGAATGTGTTGGACTCTAACAAGAATACATTTACTATTCCTGCTCAAATCTAACCTACACTGGAGAATGCTTTGGACATTGAAGAGGTTATATTTACCATTCCCACTGTTATCTAAGTTAAAATAGGTGGAAGGTGTAGGAATTGAACAGGGATATATTTACTATTCCCACTCCATTCTAATATAACTTTGTGAATAGGGTACATATGGAAGGGATTATATTTATTAATTCCACTCCAATTTTAGGTATGTTTGAAAGAACATTATAATTTAATGGTTCTATATGATGTATACCTAATTTAGTACAGCCCAAAATTAAATTAAAATTAAATACAAATGTAATGTAAATATAATGTCAAGAAACAGGAATCAATTATTAATACATGATGAAAATAAAATAATTTTATAAACTTAAAAAAATGTAATAATGTAAAAAAACTGAGCAATTTCTAATTATAATGAATGTAAGTGTAAAAAGCATAATTACTAATATCTCTTATTTTTCTATGATAAAATATTAACATTATGAACAACCAATTTTGTGAAGAAATAAATAACACAACAATATGAAGAATTAAAGAAAATTATACAAATTTCTGTAAAAACTCACAGTACATATTCAAATAAACACATGAAAATATTTTTGGGAAAACATATATAATATCTCTTCTTTTAAATGTAATTTATAAAAGCATGAATTTACTTTAAAGTAAAATAATTTCCTATAAAAAACAAAGATTCTCAAAAAATGTTTCATGCTATATTTACATATATATTTACATTTTATGGCAGCTGGTGGTGTGTTTAAATAAATCAAATTGCACCAAATCTGGGTCTTTTGTGGTGAAGGAACTGCTTTGCGAGGTTTATGGTATATATATATATATATTCACTGAAAAAACCATAGGTTATAGACCATATATAGTTAGGAATTAGCATTTACAAAACCTTGAAAATTCACTGAAAAAACTATAGGTTATAGACCATATATAGTTAGGAATTAGCATTTAAAAAACCTTATTTTACTCACACAAAACCATTGAAATTCCATATATAGTTGTCATTCATGACATGGTCAGTGACATCACTGATGACATCACTGATGACATCTCAAATGACATCACTGATGACATCACTGATGACATCTCAAATGACATCACTGATGACATCACTGATGACATCTCAAATGACATCACTGATAACATCTCAAATGACATCACTGATGACATCTCAAATGACATCACTGATGACATCACTGATGACATTTCATTTGACATCAATGGTCACATCACTGATGATATCATTCATGTGACAATACAATGCATCTCCTCACACTTTAATATAACCTCTGTTACACCCAGTGTTAAATACAGAATATAATTTTTTAAACCATTGACACACCAATACTAGTTACTACATACGCAATCACTGATTCCTACGTCTACACACACATTCACTCATTCACCCATACAATCATTCATACATACAATCACTCATCTTTACAACACTATCATATGCACTCATACACCTATACAGACACTCACACTCTGCCACTCATCCATGGAGTTACTCACACACCTAGTCAGTCCTGTAAAGAATCAATCACACTTCCATTTTCTAATCTATACAGTTAAACATAGAGTACCTTACATTTTCAAACATATACTAACACATACTTACTCTCTTATACAATCATTGATACAAGAACACATTGATCTGCACAGAGTCACACATCTCCCAGCCAGCCACACACACACTCAGTCTCCCATACAAATACTTGGGCAACCAATCAATAACCCATATAGTTACTCATATAGCTACTGATCAACACATGCAGCAGTTTACAGAACAACAGACATAATGATGCACAAATTAAGACAGTTTAGTCACTAACCCATGCACTCAGTGACACACATTTATTCACTCACTCATACAGTCAGTCATGCACCTACTAAATCCTTCATCCAGACACTTCTACATCCACTCATTCTTCAATATGTAAGACATATTTTAACTTTACAGAAACATACAGTCACTGGATGTTGTCATCAGTGATGTCATCAGTGATGTCATTTGAGATGTCATCAGTGATGTCATCAGTGATGTCACTGACCATGTCATGAATGATGTAATATGTGACATGATCAGCAGTAGATTGCGGGTGCGCGATATATAGTTAGTACAACTAACTATATATGGAATTTCAATGGTTTTGTGTGAGTAAAATAAGGTTTTTTAAATGCTAATTCCTAACTATATTTGGTCTATAACCTATGGTTTTTTCAGTGAATTTTCAAGGTTTTGTAAATGCTAATTCCTAACTATATATGGTCTATAACCTATGGTTTTTTCAGTGAATTTCATTGGTTTTTTAAAAGCTAATATCTATAGCTGTAAAATGTATTCTTCTTTAAATCAAAAAATATATTTTATATGTTTATTAATAATTTTTTTTATTATAATTTTTTTTTGTTCGCTCCCGGTTCGCGAACCGGGAAGCTTCCCGTTAGCTCAATGTGGTGCCGCGACCCGGTCCGCGAACCGGTAAACGTTCCGTTTGCGCAACTGCCGCGTTAGAAATCAAAATCGTGACGCGTCGCGGAAGCGCGACGTATCACGTTGTCGCGTAATGCGTCTTATGACGCGCCGCGTTAGCGCACCCAGAAGTGCTCCGGTACGCGAAGCGCAGCTCCCCGGAAGCGATCCGGGGCGCGTCGCGAAAGCGCGACGTATCGCGTTGCCACGTAATGCGTCTTATGACGCGCCACGTTAGCGCACCCGGAAGTGCTCCGGAGCGCGAACCGAGGCGCGAAGCGCAGCGACCCGGAAGCGATCCAGGGCGCGTTCCGCAGCGCGTAACATAAGCGTAACAGGTCATGTGACTTGTTAATAAAACTTTTCATTGGTTCATTTCACTTTTGGTTTCATAATGATGTAAGGCTAGGTCAGGTGACCTAAAAATAACACTTTTCATTGGTTTAGAACTATTGTTTTTCCCAAATGATGAAAACCCCTCCTTCTTTCCTCACTCTGACTTTCATCTTTGTGAGAGGAAGACCTTTTTTGATATTTGAGCAATGGCTTCATTGGTAGCTTCAGCTGGTGGACCCCCACCACCACCACCACCTCCTCATGGGAAGAGAGGACCACCTCCACAGTTCATCAGCAACACAGAGGAGGAAGAGGATGAACAAGAGGAAGAGGAGACAGAAGGACCACAGTTTTTACAAGAGGAGCCCCGGGTTTCTCATCGTAAAACCAGTTTTATTTGGCAGTTTTTTTCAATCCCTGAAGGGCAGAAGAAAGTTAATGCTAGATATGTGACGTGCCTTATATGTAAAGAGGCCTTATCTAGAGGCACCTTAAAAAAGTATAGCTTCGGCAACTACACCATGCATCGTCACATGAGCAGGTTGCATCCATTAAACTACAGCCGGGCAGAGATGCGTGACCTGCAGGACAACCCATCAACTCCTGTGGCCACGACATCAACACAGGTATATTTGACAGGACCAGAGGCACGGGAAACCGTGCCAAACATTCAGGACAACTTTGTCCATATGAAGTTTACCTGTTTGTATTGCGGTGCATTACTCTCATGTGGCAATATGAGCATTACCTTAATCAACCGAGCTTATGAAAATCACAAGTGCTCTAAACGCCCCAGAAAGTAAATTTTTTTTTTGCTCCTGTTGAGCCCTTTCCAATGCCTGTTTTTTGTTGTTTCCCCTCCCAAAAAAACAAAAAAAACATAAAACTGTTCAAAAAATACAAAAAAAACAAAAAATGTTCAGAAAAATAAAACAAAAATATAAAACAACAAAAACATTTAAAAAAAAGTTCTTTTCAGAACTACCTCCCCTTTCAAAAAAAATTGCTAGAATGTTTAGCACTCTGGCAAGCTGTATTTCTTTTGGTTCGCTTCCTGGTTCGCTCACCGGTACGCGAACCGGGAGCGAACCCAAAATTTAAAAAAAAAAAAAAAAAGAGTAAGTATAAGGGAAGTAAACAGAGAGTAATGTTAAAACAAAGACAGCTATAGGGTCTAAACCAGAGATACTGTTTAATAGATTTATTTACCTAAGAAAAGAGGGAAGAGGATATAATTGTGAAAAACAAAATAGATAAGGAAGTGAAAGAAAAAAAAGAGAGTAGAACAATAACAAAGAAGAGTTTCTTAGAGCATATGAGTGAATGTTCAAAATAAGATTAAAACATGTGGAATAACAGAGAGAAAAAACAGAAAGCAGAAAAGAAGAAGTAACAGAAAAAGAATAATTGAAACAGCAAAGAAATGTAAATAACATAGGGCCATATTATCAACATAGGCAATAAAAGTTTTGCAGCTTTTATCGGAAGAAATGTGTTGCTTAAGCCGCTTTTGCAGCAGAAAACTGCCGCTAAAACCACTTTTGCAGCAGTTTTCTGCCGATAAAAAACAGCAATAATTTTATTGGCTGTGTTCATAATATGCCCCTTAGTGTGCTTCAACTACACAGAAAAAGCATAATGAACAAGTAGTGAAAGAGTGATCAGTCAAAGACACTAAGAGTAATAGAGACGGAGTGAGTGAACAAGAGTGAGGAACTATGAGAAGAAAGGGACTGAGAAAAGGAGTGGAAGGAGTAGAGTAAGTAGGTAATAGAGAAAGGAATGAGGGAAGTAGCAAAGGCAGCAAACTGAGGGTTAAAGAAATGAAGCTGTGGAACTAATAGTAGGTGAATGTGATAGAAATGTAACGAAAAGAGTACAAAACATTTACCTTATAATTGTCGTTAACTTACTCACTTGTAATTTTTATACTTCCAATCTGTGAAAGAGATAACAAACATTTGAAAAATATTAAAACATGTATTTAAAAATTAGAAAAGACAAGGGAAAAGATTGAAGGACAAACAGTTTTTCAACAACTTTGACACTTACAGAAGCTTCTGCTTCTCCAGGCCCCCTACACAGTCCTAAAGATATACATTTTAAACTAACAGTATCTTGATGCAGATGAAGTGAGGCCTATCTTGGAACATGGTGCATCTTTTGCACTGCTGTTGTCTCACAAAAGTGGCGCAATGGCAGCGCAAAAGAGGTGCACAATCATCATAAAACTGTTCCTAACATTTTAAATGATTGTTTCAGGATGGCAATAAGGTGTGTCCTATCCAGACGTTTGTCTCAGGTGAGGCCTACTCAGGGTTGCAGATGAAATTTAGGCTTGTTGAAGAGTATAGAGGAGATAATACATGTGCAGGACTAATAACGAAGTGAGTCATGTCCACTGCACTCTTGAACAAATGTCAGACCTCTTCTGTGTCCGTGGACAGGCCTAAACCTCATCTGCACAATGTCATTCGTAAACTTAGGAAACACAGGTGATGTAATTGAAAAATGTGGAGTTTCTTTTCCTCATTTCACAATCACATCACCTGTGTTTCCTTTGCTTAGGTATCTCATAGTGCAGATGGACTCTAGCATATCAAAGAGTACACATAAGTTGAGCAGTGTATACAACAATTTTCACATTTACAGAAGATTCAGCTTCTTATCTTGTTAAAATGCCCTAAGACACATGAAATCGTTTTTTTTAAGCCCTTGCTCCATTTTTAGATCACTTTTAACATGGCTATGTAAGTCAAATAATCAAGATCTAAATTTGCCAAGCACAGATGGGGGCGTATTTACAAGGACCTTGCACCACAGGGAAAGGTCTTAAATTAAAATGGGAAAAATAACATCAGAGAGACACAAAGGCCTTATAAATATGCCCCAAGCAACCTATGAAGCTCTAGCAGTACATATCAAGAAACCTAATTGATTTCAAAAAACGTTTTTAAACACAACTTGTAAAGCAATTATATTCATACATTCATGGGGAAGTGAGTTAAAATACCCTAAGACACATGAAAGCATTTTTGTAAGACCCTTGCACTTTTTTTGCATCACTTTTAACATGGCTATGTAACACAAAGAAACAAAATCTATTTGTAAAACACTTGACACAAAGCAACATTTTAAATACACAACTTTCTTCATAATGTTCTCCCTAAACCATACTATTCTCTATCTAAATTAAATGAATCTTTTCTCACCTTAGCAAATACTTTGAGTTTCAAAACAGTCTCAGAAACACACCAAATTGTCTTTAGCAGAGCAAAAGGTATGCACTCCAGAGTCTGCAGCCATAAAAAGCACAGAAAAGCTGTAATTCATCACACATATCTCTCATGTCACCCAATCAAAACTCTTCCCTCACTTTTTTCAAATCAACACCCTTCCCCCCTCTGCCCTTTCTGCCTTTTTTCCATAGCAACCACCTCCTGAAAGACCTCTCATGTTTGCAAGTTCACACAACAATGTTTCAATTGAACTCTGAACTCTCAGTACACCTGCATATCCAGTGCAATCTTTCATAAAATGATTTTTTTTGACCATTCAAATTACATCTTTCAAAGAACTCATCCATGCACCCTAACTTTCTGTTTTCAGCAATCAAAATCCACCAATCACTGCTACTGCTTCCTTAACACAGAAACTCCACAGTTTTTTCATTTTAAACTCTTATTTTTTCAACTCCCATTTCATTGCCACACTTCATCTGACTGCAGCAGAACCTCCTCTCACCATGTTTTCTGTCTGGATTGTTGGACATAGTTACATCTACTGGGCTCAAAGGTATGCTGAGAACAGAAATGTACCTAACCTCAATTTACAAGATGTGGAAATTAAGTGGTTTGTCCACAGAGGATTAAAATGTCACCAATTGATACCATTGGTGAAAACCTTTATGCATTTGCCTAAACCTGACCTGTTATTTGTGCACTGTGGAGGAAATGACTTGGGCACTTTGACTGGTGTAGGTCTGGAAATGCTTTTAAAGGACACCTTTGAGCAATTGATGGCACTTTTTCCTCAAACTGCCTTGGTATATTCAAATATATGCCAAAGACAGAATTGGAGGTGGTCGAACCAATTTTGTCCACAAATTGAGAAGTCGAGGAAGCATGTAAACAAATCTGTTTCAGCTTACATGAGAGACCATGGAATGGGCTCCATGTACAACAATAACTTGCGTTACTACATGCAAGATATCTACAGAGGAGATGGAGTTCACTTCTCAGATGAAGGGAACAGAGTTTTCATTCTGAATTTAAGACTGTGCATTGGTACCTACTTATAAGTACCTAAATGTACCATAAACCCAAAAGCTCTTCTCAGAGCTACCCTACATCTGATCACTCACAATTATTATTTTACTCTAACTTTTTTCACTAATTTTCAACAAAGTACGCTCCCCGGAGCGCTACCCGGTACGCGAACCGGAAGCTAACCGCGCGAAATTTAAAAAAAAAATGGTTTTTTTTTCGCACATATGGGCCTCCTCAGCTATCCTCAGAAAACCTAGAGGGTCAAAATACGTCTACCGTGTCCCCTTCTACCCATTCTGAACATTATGTGCCCTCCATCTTGTATCTTAATTCGACCGAAACCCAAAATGGTGGACTCCCGTAACGCTTCAGGTTCGCGTACCGGGCCGCTCGCCAGTTCGCGTACTGGGGCGTTCCATCAAAAAAGGTGGGAAAGTAATTTACAGAAAAACGACTGGAGACACTTTCACCAAATATAGATTAGCTCATACTACATACCAATCCCTACCATTTTCACAAATTTGATTGAAATTCCATTTAGCCATTTAGCCTGTAGACCTTTCTAAATACCGTGAGGTAAATTACTTCAGAGAACACATCTGAAGTGTTGGAATTGACAACCAATGAAAATGTTACTTTCATTTTCTACTTTTTTTACCTGACATTTGATTCGTTATATACCTGAATATATTTAAAGGAAGAGAAGGGAACACAGCCATTTTGACTACTACTTCCTGGTGTACATTTCAATTGGATTTTCACTAATCACTTCAACTTCTTTGTAAAGGTAAGTTGTTATTTTAAAAACTGAAGTATATTGTGCACTATAAGTTAATATGGTAAACTTTTTCTGATAGTTATATACTATCCCTCTGTAGTAGTTATAGATTTAGATAGACTTCTCTGTTATAGTTATGGATGGAGTTAGGTTTCTCTTGTATAATTATGAATTTACTTACGTTAAATCACATACACTTTTTTATATTCCTACTTCCACTCTGATACTATACACTGCCCAAAGATAAATTCACTGATAAAAACTGCCTATCTAAAATTAATCCCAACAGTGCCCTATCTGTACTAATATATTTTTTTTATCCAAATTTCAGGCAAAATGGAAGGCGAACAGAAAGTTTCATTTCAAATTGTCCTGCAAGAGAGCAACCAAGAAATAATTGATCCAAATTATATAGAATTTATGGATGAAACTTAGGACCAAGAACTACTGCAATGTGTGCAAGCAGTAGATGTCCTCCTTCAAAATGAGGACATTTTACACACTCAAACATTACAAGCTATGTTCAATGAAAATAACGACATTTCAGACAGTGAAATGTTAGACATTTTATTAAATTTTGAAACACAATCACAATAATAAATAATTGCTTAAAAAATAAAGAAATTAAAAAATAATCAACAAAACAAACAATCAATTAACATACAATATTAGAAAAGTCTATCATTCTTTTTTCCTTTTAGTACGCTTCCCAGAACGCTTCCCGGTTCGTGGACCGGGCGCTCCCCACGCAAAAAAACAAAACATTTTTTTTGTTTTTTGCCCTTCGGGGCCCTTTTAAAGCCTCTACATCAAACCTAGGGGGTCAGGGAGGATCTACTATGCCCCCTTATGGTCATTTGCCCCTTCGCTTTGGCCTCCTCTTGTCTCTCGATCCTACCGAGAGACAAGATGGCGGCCGCTACGGACTGTTTGGAATGTTTACAGACACCGGAGAGCCAATCAGCTTCGCTACGCGAAGTTCCGTTACGCGTCAAGTACGCGAACCGGAGCGCTGCCCAGAGCGCGCTTACAGATATATATCTTTTTTTGAACATTAATTTCTCAAAATCCACTGGAGCACATATATTGAGACCTAGCAAAGGCACATCGGGCTACCAGTCCCTACAGTTTTGCCAAGTTTCGTGCAAATCCATTCAGCCGTTCGGGCTAAAAGTGAGGCCAACCGCCCTATGGAAATTAACATGGGAAAAACGCGTTTTGGGTCCCCCCTTTTTTCTCGGCCCCCTCTTGTCGAACCCCCCCCACATTTTCAGGGGCTGCTCAGAAACAAAATGTTCCATTTTCCTGAAAATTTCAGCCAATTCCGTCCACAAACGCCAAAGTTATTAGACATAGAATTTTCAAAAAATCCCATAGAGAAAAAATCCTAACTATATATACCTACTGGCGACCGCCAGTAGGTAATATATATATATGTATAAATATATATACCGCCAGTAGGTAATATATATATATATACCGCCAGTATAGTTAATTGGTTATGTATATATCTAAAATGAGAGGAAACCACAGCCATTTTGTGATACTACTGTCTGAGGTACATTTGTGAGGAATTTATGGTGCTCAATTTCTGGTGTTTGATTTACACAGTACTAACGCTTCTCCTACTTTCAAAAAGGTGAGTTGTTAATTTGTAAGGGGAACAATATTGTACACTTTAAGATAATTTGAAAAATGTTTTCTGTTATTTATTTACAGTCCTTCTGTTATACTAAATACTTGATAAAGTTAGTTTTATATTATGTATTACTAAAAACGATAAATGAAAGTGATTATTTTTTTCTGCAATTTACAGCAAGAAATTTCAAAATAAAATGGATCTCAATGAAGAGACCGTGGCAATTTCTTTTGAATTATCCACTACATTTATTGAAATTGACAGCACCAATAATGAAATATTCTCACAAGGAGGAGATGACTTGAATGATTTTTTTGATCAATCTCTTGACGGCGAATTTATCGAATGTTTGGAGACCATAGAGTTACAAGAATCATCATTGCAGACTTTTCATGAGGAGATTCCTGATGAGATGATTGAAGAGGAAATTCCTGATGAGGACATGTTACTAGTTCTTTCAAATTATGAAAATTCAGAAGAATAAATTTATATTTAGAAATCAAAAATTGTTTGAGACATTATTCATTTTTATTTTTAATTTATGAGGTTGTAGCGAAGTGATTGTAGTATAAAATGAGACTTATAGTATAGAGTGCAACATTTTTATGTTACATAGTAAGTTTACTCATATTTACTTCCCTTCTCCCACTATATTATCTCCGATGTGTATTTGACATCTCTTCTTCATCTCCGGCCTCCTTTCTCTCACTGTCTGTCTCTGATGCATCCTATCGCTGCCATTTTGTGTAATTACAGAAGAGAGTAAAATAAAATAGTTCAGAACGTGAAAAGGGGGCAAAGTAGAGTACCCCTCACCCCCTAGGCCTTCTCAGGCGGTCCCAAAAGGATCAGTTCCTGCTTTCCTGAGAGATTATGGTATGAGTTCCATATACCACAATAACTTGCATTACAACATGCAAGATATCTATCTCCTATTACCAACTTTTGGAGATATTCGCGCTAAGCGCGAATATCTCCAAAAACACCTGCCCTGAGCAGTTCTTAGCCATGTTATCCAATGGGAGGTGGATAACATGGCTAAGAGCATTAGCTCGGTAATGCATGAATATCGCTGACTTTTCAGCGATATTCATGCATTGCGGCCGTTTTTTATCGCATTTGCGATAAACCTTGATAATAGCAAGGTTTATCTGCGATAATTTCTGACGATGCTTAGCGGTAAAAAATTTGTTGCTAAGCATCGTTAGCGATAAATATCGCTTAACTTTGGTAATATGCCCCAACGTCTGTTAACGTTCGATTTGAAGGAAATCAGGAAGTGTTGAAAAACATTGTCTGCGCCATCTTGCCTTTTTTCAAATGCCACACTTTTGTCGTGCACGGCAGCCATTTTAGATGCCTTGACCAGACCCACTCTCTGCACGCTGTCGATCCGTAGCATGGCTCCCCACCCTCGCAAGCATCTCCCCCAGGCACTGGTCACCCCCGCTCTCTGTCTTATGCATGGGCAATAAACCTCTCCCCATCTGCGCTGCTCTTCCCTGAGAATCACACTCTGTGCCCACCCGACACCTCCCTCTCGCCCTATTCACTACCGCACCCTCTGACACTCCTCTTCCTCTGTGTCCGATTGTCCAGGCCGGTCCCAGGTTATCAGCTAGCCCTGCAGATGTAGTTTATGGCCCCAGCTGTAAAGAATCACCCCTCTTCAAAGGAGTTATAGTAGATCAAGGCCCACACCCGATGAGATCCGTCACACCAAACGCGTTCCTACTATCTGAAAACCATCCTGTATTGTGATTGGGGAGGGGACCGAGCCTGAAGCGGAAGATTCCAGGGATGACTCTTTGTACATCAAAGTTTTTACAATTATGTGTCACATTAAAAATATATAGCACTCCAACAAAGTAGTAGGAATATAAAACTTTAATAACTTATAAATATATACAACAAAACAAAAACAGTAAAAACATTTAAACATTTTTAGGGAAAAAGAAGGAACAATGGTCAGTAGCGGTCGGTTGTGCGAATAGTCCCAAGGCAGCACAACGTCCAGATTTCTGGACGGCACCCAGGTGATGTTGCCTGGGTGCCGCACTGATTTGGGTTTCCGGCGTGTGGCGTCCCGGGGGGTGGGTCGTCAGTAGCGGTCTGTTGTGCGAATAGTTCCAAGGCAGCAGAACGCGCTGAAATGTGGATGGCACCAAGGTGATGTCCAGTAAGTTGCCGCCCTCCGAATAACGGCGTGGGGCGCCCCGGGGGGGGGGGAGGCAGTCCAAAGTTCCGTTAAAAAGGGCAAAGGAAAGGATCGGTGGTTTGAACCATCAGTCAAAAAGGGGAGGGGGTGCAACAATTTTTCCTACCGGGTCACACTGTGCTTTCACCGGAACTGATCCGAACTGTGGTCTGCAGGATTCTAGTCATTCAAACTGAGGCTGGCGCCAGCATGGGAGCGCCGACGTCCCGCGGCTACAGTTTCGTCACTGCACGGGCGATCATGGCAGTCATTCCCCATCGGGGGTGTCTGCGGGGGTCGGGGACTCCCGCGGCTCCTCTAGAATCTTCAAGGTCGTGGAGGACTACGGTGGTGGAGTCAACCAGTGACCGGGCCATTTCTTTATGCTGGGCCCGCTCTTGCCAGGTCGACCGCCATTTTGAGAGTTCGGTAGCTACCGGCGATCGCGGGGTCAAATGAGCTGACGGGCTCCACCCTGCCGGGCGAGACGTTGCAGCATCGCCACAGTGGAAGAACCCTTTTCCGGGCGCCTGGAGCGCTGAGGGAGCAGCTGGGAAGTCTCCACTGGGGAGGCGGGAGAGGCCTGTTAGCACCGTCTCTCCCACCCAGTGCACCCCACGGCGTCTCGCTTGACATTTGTTATGGCCGGACCAGGCGATGAGGACGAGGGGGGGGGTCGGAGGCATGTGCAAGACATCCCCCCCAGTGTTGTCGCAGCCATTATAAAAGAAAGAAGAAATGTCCCGTCCGTCTTTGGGCCGGACCTCCGGTGGATGGCGGCCGGACGCCCTTTGCTCTGGCCCCATGAACGGGTTCCTTGGCTCATCCGGTGGGGCAGGCCTTGGCGTGTGGTGCCTCTCCTGGGCCTTTCGTGCAGTGGCCTCTCCACTCCCAGGCCCTCCATGGATGCTGGCCCAGACTGGGAAAGAGAGAGGGTCAACCTGCAATTCTCCAGTGTTACCGCCACCGCGGCCGGATCCCGTCGGCCTCGGCATCTGGTTGATGGTGGCCGGACTGGGAGAGAGAGGGGAGGGTCGAGGACACAGACATTCCCCCCCTTGCAACTCTCCAGGGTTGTCGTAGCAATCCCCCTGGCCGGGTCCCATTGGCCTCGGCCTTTCCTCCGGCTACACCCTACGTGATGATCTTCTGCCGACGGTTGGCAGCAGGACCCGCCTTATATGTGTTGCTTCCGGCTGGGCGTAGCCGCAAACCTGTTGCACTTTGGAAGTTTCCAGAATGGGGCGGATGTCTGCTGACTTGTATCTTTCCCAGTTTGCCGTTATTTGGCCATGGCAGGCGGTGGGACAGACACGTTTTGGGGCAGTGAGGGGCGATGAAGCCTCGTTGCCTTGTGGCCGTTGCAATGTCACACTTGGTTTCTCTTACTGTTTTCAGGTTTCTTATTACGGGCTTACTTCTAACGTTTCTTGTTTCTAGGACAATAATAGGTTTTATCATTACGTATTGTTATCGTTTCTTTGTTTGTTATTTAATAAAAAGTTCATCAGTGGCCTACTGATTTTCGTTTTCCTATTCCTTTCTTTCCAGGTTGTTTCATGCTAAAGTTTCTGTTAACAGGATACAGTGATCACTTCGTTATTATTGCATATGTCCTTTTCACTAGGGGTGCTCTCTGGTCGGGCCAGATGACCTATCTCTAGTAAATGGTCCGGGTGAAACAGGTGCATCAATCAGTGGGGAGTAGATAGGCATGACAGATTACAACGGGGGAGAAAGGTCCGCATTACCTACCCTTTCACTACTTGCAAAGATTTTCCTACGTTTATTTGCAAACAGGGAATACCTCCAAAAAGAACCAATTCCCAAACAGTCAATGTTCGGGCAAACAATCAATTAATGAGGAACGAAATAGGCACGACGTGTTAAAGGTTTGCGTTACCTACCCTTCACTATCTGCAAAGGGAGAGAGAATATTCCTATTCTTCCCCGTTTGCAGGCAGAGAAGATCCTCTAAGAGAACCAACTTCGAACAATTCAATGCTCGATTCAAACAATCAACAAGGGGTACTGTGAACACAAATGAACGCCGCTTATGTACATACACATTGCTATTTTCAACAGGTTGTTCCTAATGTTTCTATTTTAGCGAGGTCAAAAAGAGATCCCATTAGTGGCCTACTGATTTTGCTCGATTCCTTTTGTTTTTTTATACGATTTTTCGCTATCTGCAAAGACTAAACAGAGTATTGCGACTCTGTGCTTGTTTGTAAATAGAGAATGAACCAAAGAGAACCAATTCTAAAACAGTAAATGCTTGGATAACAATCAATCAAATGGAGAGAGAAGCAGGCACGACGGATTACAACGGGGGCAAAGGCCTGCGTTAACTACCCTTCACTATCTGCAAAGAGAGAGTACTCCTAATAGAAATGAGGGGGGGGGGCAGCATTGAAAGCAGATCAGTGTGCATAAACACGAAAATGTTTTTTCTTACCACGTACTTGACAATCGACAGCTTATGATATTTGCTATTAAAAAACCATTGAAATTCACTGAAAAAACCATAGGTTATAGACCATATATAGTTAGGAATTAGCATTTACAAAACCTTGAAAATTCACTGAAAAAACCATAGGTTATAGACCATATATAGTTAGGAATTAGCATTTAAAAAACCTTATTTTACTCACACAAAACCATTGAAATTCCATATATAGTTAGTTGTACTAACTATATTTCGTGCACCCGCAATCCACTGCTGATCATGTCACATATTACATCATTCATGACATGGTCAGTGACATCACTGATGACATCACTGATGACATCTAAAAATGACATCACTGATGACATCACTGATGACATCTCAAATGACATCACTGATGACATCACTGATGACATCTCAAATGACCTCACTGATTACATCACTGATGACATCATCCGGTGACTGTGTGTTTCTGTAAAGTTTAAATATGTTTTACATATTGAAGAATGAGTGGATGTATAAGTGTCTGGATTTAGTAGGTGCGTGACTGACTGTATGAGTGAGTGAATAAATGTGTCGTACTAAATGCATGGGTTAGTGACTAAACTGTTTGAATGTGAGCATCAGTATGTCTGTTGTGGTGTAAACTGCTGCATGTGTTGATCATTAGCTATACGAGAGGGTATATGTGTTATTGATTGGTTGCCCAAGTATTTGTATGGGAGATTGAGTGTGTGTGGGGGTGGCTGGGAGGTGTGTGACTCTGTGCATAGATGTGTGAGCAGTTGATTCACTAGGTGTATGAGTTCAAGAGTGCATGTGGAAACAGCTACATGGGCGGTTGACTGTGTGCATGAGTGTATTGATGAGTGAATTGATATCTCAATGCTACATGTCATAGTAAGTACATATGTAAAACACAGTACATGTGAGAGTTGGCATATATAAATAACTGTGCATGAGAGCCAGTGAATGTGTGAGTGGCTGTATGGATCATTGTGAACTTGTATCAGGGATTGTATAAGAGAGTAAATATGTGTTAGTATATGTTTGAATAAGTAAGGTGTGTATAACTGTATATTTGAGGAAATGGATGTGAGATTAATTCTTTGCATGACTGACTAGGTGTGTGAGTAACTCCATGGATGAGTGACAGTGTGTGAGTGTCTGTATACACTGAGTGTATCTAAGGTTATATTAGAGTCTGAAGAGGTTCATCGTATTAGCACATGAATGATGTCATCAGTGATGTGATCAATGATGTCAAATGAGATGTGATCAGTGATGTCATCAGTGAGGTCATTTGAGATGTCATCAGTGATGTCATCAGTGATGTCATTTGAGATGTCATCAGTGATGTCATCAGTGATGTCATTTGAGATGTCATCAGTGATGTCATCAGTGATGTCACTGACCATGTCATGAATGATGTAATATGTGACATGATCAGCAGTGGATTGCGGGTGCGCGATGTATAGTTAGTACAACTAACTATATATGGAATTTCAATGGTTTTGTGTGAGTAAAATAAGGTTTTTTAAATGCTAATTCCTAACTATATATGGTCTATAACCTATGGTTTTTTCAGTGAATATATATATATATATATATATATATATATATTACTGCTCCCAGAGCACCAGGTATCGAGTCACTCTTTAGACGGGTGCCGCCACGCGTTGGTGCATACGTGTAATATTACTGCTCCAGATTTTCCCCATTCCAGGGAGAAAAAACGACAGCACTCGCGGGATACTTTTCAGCGAGCAAGCAGTGTTCTTTATTCCACTGACAAAAACAGACGCGTTTCGGTAATTCCCTTCTTCTGTGTCTACCCGTGCAGTGCAACGGAGCGCCATTTGTAACTTGTGTCAATGGAAACAAACATAGGACTATTAGCGACCCTCAAAATTGTGGGCGCCATCTTTGAACATCACATAGTTTGTTATATATCCAGTTTAAACACAATTTCTATGTCATATGTCATAAATATCATTATACTTCATGAAATTGAGTTTTCTAAACAGCCCCATGGGCACATCACATCTCGCCGTGGATCGGCAATGGCAACCACCTGATTGCCGTACGGTCCTATTGTTGTGACCTGATACTCGAGTTACATATATTACATTTTATACCATACATTGTAGCTACCTCTATTAGAATCTTAACATTAAATTTCATTCATAGCCCATTCCATACAGCCAGGAAGAAACTAAACACCTCTGGAAAATCAACACACCAACCAGAAAATCTCATAAAATTTCAAAAACATAGATTCCACAATACAGTTCTCCACTTGTCATTGCCCTTGTCTATGTTAGTCTACTTGCCCAAGTGTACCGACAATTCTTCCCCCCCATTCAGGCCTTCTGGGCTCTTAGTCTGAAGGTCTACTATATATCTAGACTCTAACCTGCGCAACTTTTGGAGTCTATCTCCCCCTCTAGTATTTTCAGGTACATGGTCTAGACAAAGTATTGTAACAGACTCCTGTCGCTCTTATGTTTTATGTAAAAGTGGCGAGCCACCGGGTAAGTGAAATCCTTATTTGCAATAGCACGCATGTGCTCTAAGATTCTCAACTTAACGCAATTAATGGTGCTGCCCACATATCTCATCCCGCAGGGACATTTTAAGCAATACACTGCGAATGTAGTTTGACAGGACATGAACTTTTTGATCTTTTTACCATTTTTGAGGCCCTTCACTTCATAGGATAAAGTGCGTTTGCTTGCTGAGCAAGCTTTGCACTTCCCACAGGGAAAGAACCCTTTTGCTTCATACAGTGTACCTCGCTTCTTTTTCACAACTGGATCTAGATGACTATGAACTAAGTCATCCCTTAAGGACCGAGCCTTCCTAAAGGTGATTAGAGGATTAGGTGGCACATCCTTTCCTATGATGTGATCTGTTCTTAGAATATTCCAATTTTTTTTACCATACCTCTAAACCAGTCTGCATCTTGTGAAAAGGTAGTTATTATGCGAAATCTACCATCGTCGATCTTTCTGTCTTTCTTCTTCAAAAGATCTACTCTCGGAATGTCGGATACTTTCCGTAGAGTGGTGGTAAGTAGTTCCGCATTATAACCCCTTGCAAGGAATCTAGTGAAGCTCTCTTTGGCCGCTTCATCGAAGTCAGATTTCATCGAGCAGTTTCGTTTCAATCGGAGAAATTCTCCATAAGGGATGCTGTTGATTAGTCTGGGAGAATGGCTGCTAGATGCGTGCAGGGTACTGTTGCCTGCTGTTGGTTTTCTATATAGGCAACACGTTACCCTGTTTTCCTGAATCTTAACTTGAAGGTCTAGATAATTAGCTGTCACCTTGCTAACCTGGCCCGTGAATCTCAAATTATTCTTATTGAGATTTAGATGTTGAATATACTCGTCTCCCTCCTGCATTGTGCCATTCCACACTAAGAATAAATCGTCGATATATCTATACCACAAAATTATTTTCTCAGTCCATATTTTGTTCTCTGTCGCCCAGGCTACCTGCTCCTCCCACCAGCCTACGAATAAATTCACGTAGCTGGGGGCGAAGCAGGAGCCCATGGCAGTACCAGAGATTTGTCTGAACAGTTCCCCCTGGAAAGTAAAAATGTTGTTATACAGACAATATTGAGTTAGCTCCAACAGCATTAAATTGTGGGCAGCAAATTTCAATTGTCTTTTCTTCAGGAAGTGTTCTACTGCAGACAAGCCTTGTGTGTGGTCAATGCAGGTATAGAGGCTGGTTATGTCTAAGGTGATTAGACAGTAAGCAAGTTGCCATTCCAATTTCTCCAAATGCTCAATGAAGTCTGTAGAGTCTCTGATGTAAGATTTTAAGTTCAGGACTGCCTCGAATAGAAAGTGATCCAAATAGCGGGAAAGATTTTCGGTAAGACTGCCTATCGATGAGACTATTGGTCTCCCGGGAGGCTGTTTAAGATCTTTATGTACCTTGGGTAGGTAATAGAATGTAGGCAAGACGGGACTAGTTGTTCTCAAAAACAAAAACTCATCCAAGTCTATCATCGATTTGTCATGCCATTTGGTTAACAATTCATGTAGTTTGGCGATGCTGTCATTGTATTGAATCTTTGTTGTTATTTCATAACAATTCCGATTGTTCAATTGTCTCATCGCCTCCCCTATGTATTGTTCTCTTGTGAGGACTACGATGTTTCCTCCCTTGTCAGAGGGTTTGCAAATAATTGTTGTATCATCCTCTAAGTTTTTCAAGGCTTCTCTTTGTGGCCTCGTCAAGTTGTCCTGGCCCCTCCTCGTTGGTTTGTTCTCTCTGAATTTCATCAGATCCATTATAATCAGGTCCGAGAAAGTGTCTATGGCGTCCATGGGCATTTGTGGTACAAATTTGGAAGGTAGTTTGAGGCCACTAGATGGTGCTTCTTGTGCCACCTCGACGTTCCTTATTCCCTTTTTGTAAGTCCTCAAGTATCTCCAAGGATGTCAAATCATTGACATTTAACAAATCTGTATCTTTCCAATTCGATTTTATAGTTTTGGCTTCTTTGGATGTAGGTTTGGTCTTGTGAAATTTGTACAGTTTTAGCTTACGAATAAACTTGTACAAATCAATTCTTGTTTGTGTATATTCTAAGCGTTGGTTGGGGCAAAAGGTCAAACCTAACTTCAAGACAGTCTCCTCAGCTGTTGTTAGGATTTTGTGGGAGAGGTTTATGATGGTAAGATGCTGCTCGTCCGTTGTTACCATCTCGCCCCTCTTTTGCTTCTTGTCACCCTAGGTGTGTAATTTGTTTTTCCCCTTCCTTTTCCACCCGCCACGCCTGGTTTGTCTTCTTCCTCTGGGGGCTTGTTCTTCCCCCCTCGTAGCCAGCTTTGGCGGATGATATTGAACTCCTGATGAAAAGGAGTTTTGGGGAGTCGTTTCACAGGACCTGCCACATCCTCTCCACTTAATTCTTCCTCAGTAACTTCAGATTCAGAGGTTTCTTTTCTCGTCTGGGTGTCGTTCTGTTTGGCTCTATTACCAAGGCCACTCGTCTCTTTTCGCGTCTGATCATACTTCTTGGCGAAAGTCAAGACTCTTCCCATCGCATAATCCCTTTCGTCGCGATCAAATTTCTCTTGTTTTCGCGATTTGATTTTATTCTCATATTTTTCCAGGCGTTTTTTCATCGCAGCTCTTAGCTGCTCTTGTTGGTCTGTGTCCGTATTCTGTTTTAATTCCTCCTCAAGGGCTTCGATGTCTTTGAGTGTTTTCTCTCTGTCACTCCATGCGAACTGGACAAGAATCTCCAGCATGCCCTTGCACGAAAGGGCCGTATGTTTGGCCCATGTCTCTAATAAAAGAGGGTCCGAATTCTCGTAAGCGGGGATGGTGTAGCTCCTTAGGCCACGCGGCACCCTTTGTACCTCAATGTAACTCTGAAGGGAGGTGCCCTCCCACCATTTTCTCATTTCTCGTTCGTACAGTCTTTCTAGTTTTGTGTATTGACCCGCCAGAGTGCTCTTCCTCTCCCTCGCTGCTGTCGCGGGTGGTAGCGTGATGTCTGGGTTCTTGTTCTTAAACATTCCTGCCGCTGCTTCTCTGCGGTCTGTGACGCTAAACATGTTTGTTGTCGTGAGGTATGGTGCTACGGTCCACCTCTATTGCACACTGCTGCTGCTGCTTACTCCCTCGTCAGCCTACAACCACTGTTTCCCAGTATAGCGCGTATTAATTGAAAGGGGCTTACCCATTCACTTTGGTGCAGCCCTCGCGCTCGATGAAATCTCCTTTCGTATCTCTTCCGCGGTCACGATGTTCAGCCGCAGAAACCGATGGACCATCATGAATGGGTAAGCCCCTTTCAATTTGTACGTTCTATTTTATTCGTAGGCTGGTGGGAGGAGCAGGTAGCCTGGGCGACAGAGAACAAAATATGGACTGAGAAAATAATTTGTGGTATAGATGTATCGACGATTTATTCTTAGTGTGGAATAGCACAATGCAGGAGGGAGAAGAGTATATTCAACATCTAAATCTCAATGAGAATAATTTGAGATTCACGGGCCAGGTTAGCAAGGTGACAGCTAATTATCTAGACCTTCAAGTTAAGATTCAGGAAAACAGGGTAACGTGTTGCCTATATAGAAAACCAACAGCAGGCAACAGTACCCTGCACGCATCTAGCAGCCATTCTCCCAGACTGATCAACAGCATCCCTTATGGAGAATTTCTCCGATTGAAACGAAACTGCTCGATGAAATCTGACTTCGATGAAGCGGCCAAAGAGAGCTTCACTAGATTCCTTGCAAGGGGTTATAATGCGGAACCACTTACCACCACTCTACGGAAAGTATCCGACATTCCGAGAGTAGATCTTTTTAAGAAGAAAGACAGAAAGATCGACGATGGTAGATTTCGCATAATAACTACCTTTTCACAAGATGCAGACTGGTTTAGAGGTATGGTAAAAAAACATTGGAATATTCTAAGAACAGATCACATCATAGGAAAGGATGTGCCACCTAATCCTCTAATCACCTTTAGGAAGGCTCGGTCTTTAAGGGATGACTTAGTTCATAGTCATCTAGATCCAGTTGTGAAAAAGAAGCCAGGTACACTGTATGAAGCAAAAGGGTTCTTTCCCTGTGGGAAGTGCAAAGCTTGCTCAGCAAGCAAACGCACTTTATCCTATGAAGTGAAGGGCCTCAAAAATGGTAAAAAGATCAAAAAGTTCATGTCCTGTCAAACTACATTCGCAGTGTATTGCTTAAAATGTCCCTGCGGGATGAGATATGTGGGCAGCACCATTAATTGCGTTAAGTTGAGAATCTTAGAGCACATGCGTGCTATTGCAAATAAGGATTTCACTTACCCGGTGGCTCGCCACTTTTACATAAAACATAAGAGCGACAGGAGTGTGTTACAATACTTTTGTCTAGACCATGTACCTGAAAATACTAGAGGGGGAGATAGACTCCAAAAGTTGCGCAGGTTAGAGTCTAGATATATAGTAGACCTTCAGACTAAGAGCCCAGAAGGCCTGAATGGGGGGGAAGAATTGTCGGTACACTTGGGCAAGTAGACTAACATAGACAAGGGCATTGACAAGTGGAGAACTGTATTGTGGAATCTATGTTTTTGAAATTGTATGAGATTTTCTGGTTGGTGTGTTGATTTTCCAGAGGTGTTTAGTTTCTTCCTGGCTGTATGGAATGGGCTATGAATGAAAATTAATGTTAAGATTCTAATAGAGGTAGCTACAATGTTTGGTATAAAATGTAATTTATGTAACTCGAGTATCAGGTCACAACAATAGGACCGTACGGCAACCAGGTGGTTGCCATTGCCGATCCACGGCGAGATGTGATGTGCCCATGGGGCTGTTTAGAAAACTCAATTTCATGAAGTATAATGATATTTATGACATATGACATAGAAATTGTGTTTAAACTGGATATATAACGAACTATGTGATGTTCAAAGATGGCGCCCACAATTTTGAGGGTCGCTAATAGTCCTATGTTTGTTTCCATTGACACGAGTTACAAATGGCGCTCCGTTGCACTGCACGGGTAGACACAGAAGAAGGGAATTACCGAAACGCGTCTTTTTTTGTCAGTGGAATAAAGAACACTGCTTGCTTGCTGAAAAGTATCCCGCGAGTGCTGTCGTTTTTTCTCCCTGGAATGGGGAAAATCTGGAGCAGTAATATATATATATATATATATATATATAAATGCTCAAAGACGCCATTCATCACGCTCCTTCACCTCGGGGGCAAATAACGTCAGAACGAAACCACAAGTACGTGCAAATCTTTTCAGTGCTTTAATCGTGCAAAAATTTCCAGCCAGCAACAGTCATGACGCGTTTCGCCTCTCGTAGAGGCTTGATCACATGATGTGTCCTAGACATAGATGAGGGTATATATAGTGTAATGATTAATTCAAACCCATTACAGCTGTGTGCATTATTGAAACAATAGACATAGTAAAAATACTGCCCAGAAAGGAATATTAGCTGCAAGCAGCAAATTTGGGGCATGGTGCCCAGCATCATGTAGATATATACTTTCCAAATGTTTAGAAAAATATATACTATATACAAAATAAATATGTAGAAAAATATACAATTTGTTGACAGTCATATTTACATATTGTTAAAAAACCAATTAAAAGAAAGTCATATTTACAAGTGAACAAGTATTTCATATAACTTCAATATTTTCATTGATCCCGCTGCACTGGTATAAAACCTGGTGAGGACGAGTGGAAGGTCCTAGATCAAATACTATCCCGCCTCGCAATCCCCAGTCCCCTACCTATGGTCTACCACAATTCTAAAATGTCAAAGTTAATATTATAATGCATAGCTGTTGGATATACAAATATCCCTCATAAGCATACTGGGAAAACTACCCAAAGTGAATAGAGTGTGAATAATATTTAAGAAATGATAATAATTTTTTGATTTCAGTAGGGGATTTGAACACTCTGGTTTATGGTCTTGGCTTCATCTGATCCCAGATGTATAAATCATAAACCAAGAAGAGTTAAAATCTAAACACTCATGTAGACTGATATACATTAATTTGAACCAATCTCATTATAAACAAGTATACATATCCTCACTGGCATTGAGGCCTCCCGGGGTCTTACTGTTGAACTCCAGAATGTATCTTGTTTCTAGTAGCCGTAATTTAGCATCTCTATTGCCTCCTCTTTTGAGGGGCGGGATTGTGTCCACTAAATAGTAGACCAATCTATCAGGGTTGCTATTGTGAATCTGCTCAAAATGTCGTGCTACAGGGTAAGCAGGATCTTTGCCTGAAATAGCTCAGAGATGCTGCAAGATCCGTTTGTGGGCGGGCAGTCGGGTACTGCCCACATAGCATAGCCCACATGGACATTGCAGCACATAAACTACGTACTCAGTTTTACACGTGAGTCTGTGCTTGATGGCGATAGGCTTATCATGGAAGGGAATGGAGTAATGTGTTTTACTGATACCTTGTCGGCAAGCCTTGCAGAAAGGACACCTTTTAAAACCTCTACCAAGGTCCATCCAGGTCCCTGAAAGAGGCTTGTCCAAAGTGTTACTTACCAAGGCGTTTGCCATTGTTGAGGATCTGCGGAAAGTCAATTGCGGCTTGTTGGAGACTAGATTGCCTATAATTGGATCTCTCTTCACCAAATTCCAATTTATACTAAAGATCTTACGAATCTCAGCCTGTTGAATACTGTAAGTGACAATTGCCCTGGATTGTATAGAGTCGGCATTTGTCTCAGTAACCTGTTCCTTGCCTTTCAGGGCTGATTCCCTTGGGATATTTCTTGTACGTTCTATAGCACTGTCCACCAAATCCGCTCTGTATCCTCTCTCTAGAAAGCGGCTCTTGCTGTCTATTTGTGCTTTGTCACATTCATATTCAGTACTGCATAGCCGTCTCATGCGCAACATTTCCCCATAGGGAATGCTACGTATGAGGTGCCCAGGGTGCTGACTGGTAGCGTGTAACAGAGTATTCCCTGAGGTCTCTTTCCTATAAGCTCTTGTCTCCAAAACGTTGTTTTTGATGTAAACTTCTACATCTAAGAAGTTTACTCTTTCCTTGTGTATTACAGATGTGAACTCCAAGTTATAGTTGTTAATATTTAGTTTACAAACAAAGTCAGTTGCTTCTTTCATGGGCCCCTTCCATATTAGGAATAAATCATCTATGTACCTAGAATACATGACTATGTTGTTATTCATAATGGCTTCGTGGTCCCCCATGAGGACCCGCTCCTCCCACAGTCCCATGTGTAAACACGCAAAACTGGGGGAAAAACAGGCCCCCATGGCCACTCCCCTTACCTGCTGATATATTTGGCCATAGAACAAAAAATAATTCTGGTCAAGACACAATTTCAGCATGCCAATAATCATCTTGTTGTGGTGTACATAGTTCATGGGGCGTTTGTTTAAATAGTGTTCAACTGCTTTGATCCCATCGCTGTATCTGATGGAAGTATATAGGGACTTCACATCTAGAGTCATCAACACGTATTCTTCACTCCAAACCACTTTCTCCAATTTAGTTAAAAAATCAGTTGTGTCTCTCACGTATGATTTGAGTTGTGTTACCCATTCCTGCAGAAAATAATCAATGTATCTTGAAATATTCTCCGTGGAACTACCAATTGCCGATATGATTGGCCTCCCGGGTTGGACAGAAATGTCTTTGTGCACTTTTGGCAACATATAAAAGGTGGGAATAATTGGATAGTCTTTTTTCAAAAACTTAAACTCGTCCTTCGAAATTAACCCACCACTCTTCCACGCTATTAATTTGGAGTTCTGATCATTCCAGGCAGTTCTGATTGCCCCTAAGTTGCTTTTTCTGTAGCAAGATTGATCCCCCAACTGACTTTCTGCTTCTTTTAGATAGAGGTCTCGCTCCCACAGACAATGTTACCGCCTTTGTCGGCTTGTTTGACTACGATATTCTTGTTCTTGTTCAGTTTCTTTACTAAATTTTCGTAGTTTTGATTTTGTCTATAAATAGCAAGATGTTTTTTGTTAGTGGATGTATATAGGTTTTTCAAGTCCTCTATAATGAAGTCATGATAGACGTCCAAATTATCGTGGGGCATAATTGGAAGGAAAGTTGATTTCGCCTTAAACGGTGTTGTGCCAATCTCTGTTCCCACCCCTGTCAGTGGGGTTTCCATAAGGCTGACATCTGCCCCCTCTTGTTGTAATGACCATATTTCATTAAAGGAGGAAGCATTGCCTGCAGTGAGGGAAGATGGACTTTGTTGTTGCACGTTCTTTGTTTTTTTATATGGTTGCATACGATGATATTTGCTCAGCTTGAGTTTCCTTATAAATCTAAACGCATCCATACGGGTAGTAGCATAGTCAAAATTTCTGGGGGGACAGTATGAAAGTCCCAATCCAAGGATAGCTACCTCCTTCTTGGATAAAACCATATTTGTTAGATTTATAATGGTCTTAGTTCCGGAGTCACTCACTATGTTTTCTTCCAATTTCCTCGTTTGTTTTTCCTCATGCCGCCCCTGTTTGCTCCTGCGGCGTTTGCGCCGCTCGAGCCGCTTGCGATTTGCTCTTTGGCGCCTTGAGTGGCATTGGCATGTTGTTTCGTCCGGGGTCTCAGAGTGTCTCTCCGGTTCTCGCACAGGCAGCTTACTTCCTGAGCGAGGGATAGTTTGGTAAACCCCACCTGCTCTGTCCTTGTGGGGTTACCTTCTACATCACTCTCAGCTGCTGAGTTTAAATCAATTGATGAGGCTGACGTAGATGCTGTCCCTTGTACCTTTTTGGTTGCCTTGCCAGCTCGTGCCTTTATATTATCATATCTGCGGGCAAAAGTGAAAAACGGCCATTTAGATAGTCCAGTCTATCTCGTTCAAATTTGAACGCTTTGCGTTTCTTAATAATGTCCTCCTCCTTTTCCAGGCGTTTCTGCATATCCTCTCTCATCTTTTTAGTAATATCATCACTATTCATTGTTTTAAGTTCCTCCTCAATGGTGTCAATTTCGATTTGTAAATTCAATCGATCTTTTTCTGCAGATTCTACCAGAATTCCCATCAATCTGGCAGAATGTTCCAAATTAGCTGCTGCCCATCGCTCAAGCATCTCCGGGTCAGGGTTATCATAACTTGGTGCCAGAGTTATTCGCAGCCCCCTCGGAACGCGGCCAGCTTGTAGATAGCGTGTCAGGGACTTATTCTCCCACCATTTGGCTTGTTCTCTTTTAGTCAGTTTCTCAAGTTTGCGAAACAAGTCTCTGGCTGTCGGATTTGTATTCAGATTATCTACACGTGGAGTGCTCAATTCCCCACCCCCAGCCGGGGGTACAAAAACCAATTCCGATGCTTCCTGCCTTCGTCTCAACACATCACTAGACATTGTTGCATATAATGGCTTTTTCTCACGTGTGCACCGCACAGAAAAGCTGGTAACTATCCAAGTCCACAATGTGAAATGAAGCTACCAGGCACACTCCCCACTGCGCTTTGCGTAGGCTTCTCCTACCTGAGCCAGGCTGCCCGCAGATCCAAAGAGAAAACAATCCTCGATGTAGTGCCGGCTCCTTTAACCTCAAGCGGCGTGTGCCTTTCGTGCAGGGGCTCTCACGGCTTCCTCCTACCGGAGTCAACGTATCGGTTCCGGGTGACAGAACCACAGCTTCCTGCCGCTTCTCGCCCAATCAGGGAGGGGTTTCGCTCGCACCACGGACGCTGCTAGGTGCAAGTTGAATGCTCAAAGACGCCATTCATCACGCTCCTTCACCTCGGGGACAAATAACGTCAGAACGAAACCACAAGTACGTGCAAATCTTTTCAGTGCTTTATTCGTGCAAAAATTTCCAGCCAGCAACAGTCATGACGCGTTTCGCCTCTCGTAGAGGCTTGATCACATGATGTGTCCTAGACATAGATGAGGGTATATATAGTGTAATGATTAATTCAAACCCATTACAGCTGTGTGCATTATTGAAACAATAGACATAGTAAAAATACTGCCCAGAAAGGAATATTGATTCAGAAAAGGGGGTGGTGATGAACAGAGTGCCTGAATTAAGCAGACCACTCTTACCCAGTCCAAAGATCAGGGCTTGATCCATCACCGTTTTTTAGCTCACTGCACCATCCCAGCTCAGAACTTGGCTATATGCAAATTAGTCTGTTCCTGTCCCAGTGCATGATGGGAACAGGGCAAACCAAACTACCAAGCCAATTCTTATACTGGGAAGGAAACAAGCTTCCGGGGACCGGTTTCTGCCATTTCAGGCGTCTTCGGCCCGGCTTGCTTGAATCCTGATGGTGCAATGAGCAAGGGACTCACATCTGAGTATACCCTTCCACGCTTATGGTGGACAAATGATTCAGAAAAGGGGGTGGTGATGAACAGAGTGCCTGAATTAAGCAGACCACTCTTACCCAGTCCAAAGATCAGGGCTTGATCCATCACCGTTTTTTAGCTCACTGCACCATCCCAGCTCAGAACTTGGCTATATGCAAATTAGTCTGTTCCTGTCCCAGTGCATGATGGGAACAGGGCAAACCAAACTACCAAGCCAATTCTTATACTGGGAAGGAAACAAGCTTCCGGGGACCGGTTTCTGCCATTTCAGGCGTCTTCGGCCCGGCTTGCTTGAATCCTGATGGTGCAATGAGCAAGGGACTCACATCTGAGTATACCCTTCCACGCTTATGGTGGACAAAATGATTCAGAAAAGGGGGTGGTGATGATCACCGTTATTTATCTCACTGCCCCATCCCAGCTCAGAACCTGGCTATATGCAAATTAGTCTGTCCCTGGCCCAGTGCATCATGGGAACAGGGCAGACCAAACTACCAAGCCAATTCTTCACCAGAAAGGAGACAAGCTACCGGGGACCGGTTTCTGGCATTTCAGCCTCTTCGGCCCGGCTTGCTTGAATCCTGATGGAGCAGTGAGAAAGGGACTCATGTCTGAGTATACCCTGCCACACCTATAGTGGCCAAAAACGATACAGAAAAGGGGGTGGTGATGAACAGAGTGTCTGAATTAAGCAGACCACTCTTACCCAGTCCAAAGATCAGGGCTTGATCCATCACCGTTATTTATCTCACTGCCCCATCCCAGCTCAGAACCTGGCTATATGCAAATTAGTCTGTCCCTGGCCCAGTGCATCATGGGAACAGGGCAGACCAAACTACCAAGCCAATTCTTCACCAGAAAGGAGACAAGCTACCGGGGACCGGTTTCTGGCATTTCAGCCTCTTCGGCCCGGCTTGCTTGAATCCTGATGGAGCAGTGAGAAAGGGACTCATGTCTGAGTATACCCTGCCACACCTATAGTGGCCAAAAACGATACAGAAAAGGGGGTGGTGATGAACAGGACAGGAACAGACTAATTTGCATATAGCCAAGTTCTGAGCTGGGATGGGGCAGTGAGATAAATAACGGTGATGGATCAAGCCCTGATCTTTGGACTGGGTAAGAGTGGTCTGCTTAATTCAGACACTCTGTTCATCACCACCCCCTTTTCTGTATCGTTTTTGGCCACTATAGGTGTGGCAGGGTATACTCAGACATGAGTCCCTTTCTCACTGCTCCATCAGGATTCAAGCAAGCCGGGCCGAAGAGGCTGAAATGCCAGAAACCGGTCCCCGGTAGCTTGTCTCCTTTCTGGTGAAGAATTGGCTTGGTAGTTTGGTCTGCCCTGTTCCCATGATGCACTGGGCCAGGGACAGACTAATTTGCATATAGCCAGGTTCTGAGCTGGGATGGGGCAGTGAGATAAATAACGGTGATGGATCAAGCCCTGATCTTTGGACTGGGTAAGAGTGGTCTGCTTAATTCAGACACTCTGTTCATCACCACCCCCTTTTCTGTATCGTTTTTGGCCACTATAGGTGTGGCAGGGTATACTCAGACATGAGTCCCTTTCTCACTGCTCCATCAGGATTCAAGCAAGCCGGGCCGAAGAGGCTGAAATGCCAGAAACCGGTCCCCGGTAGCTTGTCTCCTTTCTGGTGAAGAATTGGCTTGGTAGTTTGGTCTGCCCTGTTCCCATGATGCACTGGGCCAGGGACAGACTAATTTGCATATAGCCAGGTTCTGAGCTGGGATGGGGCAGTGAGATAAATAACGGTGATGGATCAAGCCCTGATCTTTGGACTGGGTAAGAGTGGTCTGCTTAATTCAGACACTCTGTTCATCACCACCCCCTTTTCTGTATCGTTTTTGGCCACTATAGGTGTGGCAGGGTATACTCAGACATGAGTCCCTTTCTCACTGCTCCATCAGGATTCAAGCAAGCCGGGCCGAAGAGGCTGAAATGCCAGAAACCGGTCCCCGGTAGCTTGTCTCCTTTCTGGTGAAGAATTGGCTTGGTAGTTTGGTCTGCCCTGTTCCCATGATGCACTGGGCCAGGGACAGACTAATTTGCATATAGCCAGGTTCTGAGCTGGGATGGGGCAGTGAGATAAATAACGGTGATGGATCAAGCCCTGATCTTTGGACTGGGTAAGAGTGGTCTGCTTAATTCAGACACTCTGTTCATCACCACCCCCTTTTCTGTATCGTTTTTGGCCACTATAGGTGTGGCAGGGTATACTCAGACATGAGTCCCTTTCTCACTGCTCCATCAGGATTCAAGCAAGCCGGGCCGAAGAGGCTGAAATGCCAGAAACCGGTCCCCGGTAGCTTGTCTCCTTTCTGGTGAAGAATTGGCTTGGTAGTTTGGTCTGCCCTGTTCCCATGATGCACTGGGCCAGGGACAGACTAATTTGCATATAGCCAGGTTCTGAGCTGGGATGGGGCAGTGAGATAAATAACGGTGATGGATCAAGCCCTGATCTTTGGACTGGGTAAGAGTGGTCTGCTTAATTCAGACACTCTGTTCATCACCACCCCCTTTTCTGTATCAGAAAGGAATATTAGCAGCAAGCACAGAAGAAGGGAATTACCAAAATGCGTCTTTTTTTGTCAGTGGAATAAAGAACACTGCTTGCTTGCTGAAAAGTATCCCGCGAGTGCTGTCGTTTTTTCTCCCTGGAATGGGGAAAATCTGGAGCAGTAATATATATATATTACCTACTGGCGGTCGCCAGTAGGTATATATAGTTAGGATTTTTTCTCTATGGGTTTTTTGAAAATTCTATGTCTAATAACTTTGGCGTTTGTGGACGGAATTGGCTGAAATTTTCAGGAAAATGGCACATTTTGTTTCTGAGCAGCCCTTGAAAATTTGGGGGGGGTTCGTCCAGTGGGGGCCGAGAAAAAAGGGGGGTCCCAAAACGTGTTTTTAACATTGAGTTTTCCATAGGGCGGTTGGCCTCACTTTTAGCCCGAACGGCTGAATGGATTTGCACGAAACTTGGCAAAATTGTAGGGACTGGTAGCCCGATGTGCCTTTTGTAGGTCTCAATATATGTGCTCCAGTGGATTTTGCGAAATTAACGTTTAAAAAAAGATATATATCTGTAACAACGGACCGGGCAGCGCTCTGGTTCGCGGACTTTTCGCGCAACGGAGCTTTGTGAAGCGAAGCTGATTGGTTCTCCGGCGTCTGTCAACATTCCAAACAGTCCGTAGCGGCCGCCATCTTGTCTCTCGGTAGGATCGAGAGACAAGAGGAGGTCAAAACAAAGGGGGATTTAACTATAAGGGGGCATAGTAGATCCTCGCTGACCCCCTAGGTTTGATGTGGAGGTTTTAAAAGGGCCCCGCGGGGCAAAAAATAATAATAATAATAATAATCGAACGGCTGAATGGATTTGCACGAAACTTGGCAAAATTGTAGGGACTGGTAGCCCGATGTGCCTTTGCTAGGTCTCAGTATATGTGCTTCAGTGGATTTTGAGAAATTAACGTTCAAAAAAAGATATATATCTGTAACAGCGCACCGCTTCGCGTACTTTTCGCGTTACGGAGCTTTGCGAAGCGAAGCTGATTGGCTCTCCGGTGTCTGTAAACATTCCAAACAGTACGTAGCGGCCGCCATCTTGTCTCTCGGTAGGATCGAGAGACAAGAGGAGGCCAAAGCGAAGGGGCAAATGACCATAAGGGGGCATAGTAGATCCTCGCTGACCCCCTAGGTTTGATGTGGAGGTTTTAAAAGGGCCCCGCGGGGCAAAAAAAATAAATAATAATAATAATCGAACGGCTGAATGGATTTGCACGAAACTTGGTAAAATATTAGGGACTGGTAGCCCGATGTGCCTTTGCTATGTCTCAATATATGTGCTTCAGTGCATTTTGAGAAATTAACGTTCAAAAACAAGATATATATCTGTAACAGCGCTCCGCTTCGCGGAGATAAAATTATATCTGTATTACCTAGCTGTTGCTAACACCAGTTAGCGACGGCTAGTAGGAGATAGCGACCATCTTGGGTCCCACTTTGCATGTGAGTGATATTTATCACTAATGACATGCAAAGTGGGCATGCCAAGATGTTAGCGACTGGAAACAGTCGCTCACATCGCTATCTCCTATTATCAACTTTTGGAAATATTCGAGATAAGCGCGAATATCTCCAAAAAGTAACAGCTGCCCTGAGCAGTTCTTAGCCATGTTATCCAATGGGAGGTGGATAACATGGCTAAGAGCATTAGCTCGGTAATGCATGAATATCGCGGAGTTTTCAGCGATATTAATGCATTGCGCTCGTTTTTTATCGTATTTGCGATAAACCTTGATAATAGCAAGGTTTATCTGCGATAATTTCTGACGGTAAAAAAATCTTTGCAATGCATCGTTAGGGATAAATATCGCTTAACTTTGGTAATATGCCCCAACGTCTGTTAACGTTCGATTCGAAGGAAATCAGGAATTGTTGAAAAACATTGTGTGCGCCATCTTGTCTTTTTTCAAATGCCACACTTTTGTCGTGCACGGCAGCCATTTTAGATGCCTTGACCAGACCCACTCTGTGCACGCTGTCGATCCTTAGCATGGCTCCCCACCCTCGCAAGCATCTCACCCAGGCAGTGGTCACCCCCGCTCTCTGTCTTATGCATGGGTAATAAACCTCCCCCCATCTGCGCTGCTCTTCCCTGAGAATCACACCCTGTGCCCGCCCGACACCTCCCTTTCGCCCTATTCACTACCGCACCCTCTGACACTCCTTTTCCTCTGTGTCCGATTGTCCAGGCCGGTCCTAGGCTATCAGCTAGCCCTGCAGATGTAGTTTATGGCCACAGCTGTAAAGAATCACCCCTCTTCAAAGGAGTTATAGTAGATCAAGGCCCACACTCGATGAGATCCGTCACAGCAGAAGCGTTGCTATTATCTGAAAACCATCCTGTATTGTGATTGGGGAGGGGACCGAGCGTGAAGCGGAAGATTCCAGGGATGACTCTTTGTACATCAAAGTTTTTACAATTATGTGTCACATTAAAAATATATAGCACTCCGACAAAGTAGTAAGATTATAAAACTTTAATAATTTATAAATATATACAAGAAAACAAAAATAGTAATAACATATAAACATTTTTAGGGAAAAACAACGAAGTAGCGGTCGGCTGTGCGAATAGTCCCAACGCAGCACAACGTCCAGATTTCCGGCGTGGGGCGTCGCGGGGGGTGGGTCATCAGTAGCAAACTGTTGTGCGAATAGTTCCAAGGCAGCAGAACGCGCCGAAATCTAGATGACACGAAAGTGATGTCTAGTAAGTTGCCACCCAGCAAATAACGGCGTGGGGCGTCGCGGGGGGTGGGTCATCAGTAGCAAACTGTTGTGCGAATAGTTCCAAGGCAGCAGAACGATGGCACCAAGGTGATGTCCAGTAAGTTGCCGCACTGGTTTTGGTATCCTACAATGCTGCTCCGAATAACGGCGTGGAGCGCCCCGGGGGAGGCGGCGTGAACGGGCCTCTCCAGGTGGAGTCTCATCTGTTTTAGTGGGGCGCCCCTTTACCGTTTCAGTTGCCATTCCGTCCGCTTTTGGTCCACTGTGTCAAAATCCGCCATTCAGCTGAGTTGCGCCCACTCTTGCGGTGCAGCGATAGGCGGCTGCCACAGGACTCTCAAAATGGCGGCAGGCTCTTTCCTTTTTGGGCGTGGTCCACTGAAATGGCCCTGGGACACCTTGGAAATCGGACGCTTGTCTGCTAGGTCTTGGACCCCATTCTCGAAAGCGTCCCCTCCGCCTTGAGAATTCATCAAAAGTTTTGGGGGCCCCGACTCCTGCAGGCTTCTGGTGGGGAGCGGCTGCCATGATTGCTCGCGGAATGACCACGACGGAGCTACGAGATGGTGGTGCTCTCATGCTGACGCCAGTTTAGTCTGAAACATCCAGAAACAAGGTGGGGCTTTCATCGTTTGGGGAAAAAAAAAAGTTTTCATCCAATGAAAAGTGTTGTTTTTAGGTCATATGATCAAGCCTTCCATCATTCGGAAACCAAAAGTAAAATGAACCAATGAAAAGTTTTATAAACAAGTCACATGACCTGTTATGCGGCATAGGGTATAAAATGCGGAGAAAATACGTTGGCACGTGAGGCGGCGTCAGTAGCGGACCGATGTGCGAATAGGCCGAAGGCAATACAACGCGCCAAGATCCGGATGGCACCGAGATGGTGTCCAGCAAGTTGCAGCACTGGTGTGGCCATCCTACAATGCTGAAAGTCGGCGTGGGGCGCCCCGTTGGCCTGTGAGTTTGCGTCAGTAGCGGACCGATGTGCGAATAGGCCGAAGGCAGCACAACGCGCCAAGATCCGGATGGCACCGAGGTGGTGTCTAGTAAGTTGTCGCACTTCTGTGGCCATCCTACAATGTTGAAAGTCGGCGTGGGGCGCCCCGTTGGCCTGTGAGATGGCGTCAGTAGCGGACCGATGTGCGAATGGGGCCAAAGGCAGCGCAACAATATTTTCTGACTGACACCACAAGGCGCTGAGATGCCAAGATCCGGATGGCACCGAGGTGATGTCTAAGTTGCGGACTGATGTGCGAATGGGGCCAAAGGCAGCGTAACAATATTTTTTGTATGGAAGATACCACTAGGCGTTGAGATGCCAAGATTCGGATGGCACTGAGGTGATGTCTAGCAAGTTGGTGTGGTCATCCTACAATGCTGAAACTCGGCGTGGGTCGCCCCATTAGCCTGTGAGATGGCGTCAGTAGCGGACCGATGTGCGAATAGGCCGAAGGCAGCACAACGCGCCAAGATCCGGATGTCACCGTGGTGGTTTCATAGTTGAGAGGCACTTCATCTGCAGTGGGGCGCCGAGATCCGGATGGCACCGAGGTGATGTCTAGCAAGTTGCTGTACTGGTGTGGTCATCCTACAATGCTGAAACTCGGCGTGGGTCGCCCCATTAGCCTGTGAGATGGCGTCAGTAGCGGACCGATGTGCGAATAGGCCGAAGGCAGCACAACGCGCCAAGATCCGGATGGCACCGTGGTGGTTTCATAGTTGAGAGGCACTTCATCTGCAGTGGGGCGCCGAGATCCGGATGGCACCGAGGTGATGTCTAGCAAGTTGCTGTACTTGTGTGGTCATCCTACAATGCTGAAACTCGGCGTGGGTCGCCCCATTAGCCTGTGAGATGGCTGTTCTTTGGATTTGGGCCTGGTCCACCAAAATGGCCCTGGGACACCTTAGAACTCGGACGCTCGATTTTTTTTTCCTTTCCTGTACATGCAAAAAAAGGTAAATGCCCGGTACGTTACACGCTTCATCTGCCACGATGAACTCTCCAGAGGAACCGAAAAAAAATATAGTTGTGGTAACTATACCATGCATCGTCATATGGAGAGGTGGCACCAATTAATTATAGTGCTGCATAAAAGAGAGATTTGGAGGAGAACCCCTGACCTGCTAGTACATTCATCAAAGAAGTGGCACTGAGAGCTTCAGAGGCAAGGGAAACGGTCCCAAATATTTAGAAGAACTTTGGAAAGATTAAAATGACATGTTTAGATTGTGGCAAATTAATTTCATGTGGACAGATGAGTGTTACTCTAATAAATACAGCATATGAACATCATCATAGTCGATGGTTGGTAGAGACATTTTGACTATATCCTGGACCTGCCCGTCCTCGCCCAAAATGGCGCCGGAATAAATGGGACTCGTAACTCCTTGTTGTGTACTGGTTGCAGAACCTTGAAATCACGAGATACGTATGCAGTTTTGAAGCACATGGCGGGCGGGGACGAGAATTGATTGAATATTTCGACATCCCTATTGATATTAAGTTCTGATGTGTTATTGATTACTGTACTGTTGAAAGTTCGAATTAACGTCACCCATGGTACTTGCCCGCAAATGTATATCTAGATAATTTTATTGTAACTGGCCCTGTCGTATTTTAATTATAAAATGTACGTCCACCGATTCCGTAACTGTTAGACACCTTAGTTCTTGCAACCTAATGGCCCGCCCGTTACGTTCCTCTACAGTGTAAATGTCTATTCATCATATACGATTACAGTTTGCTCTGTGGCAGGCCCACGTGGTTATAGGCTCGTATTTGTATAATGAAATTTTCACAATAAAGGTTTTTAAAAGAAAACATGGTAGTAGTATATACATTGGTAAAGTTTTTAATAATAGTGACTGTTTTAGAATCATTAAAAGGCAAGTGAAATAAAGCAGACCAATTACATGAAGGGTAAAAGGTATAATACGAAGGAACGCAGTAAAGATAAATGGTCAAGGGCTGTTGTGTTTTCTATTCCTGCAACATAAAGTGATCGATAAGAATCTCATATTCAGGCGTATCGGCGACTAAGACAGCAGGTCGACCCTCTTTTGCTCAACGGCTCCGTCATGGGACGAAGAAACGCTCTTTTTCTCGAAAAAAGAATATATTTTACTTGCAGGACAGTTGTAAAATTTCCGGGAAAGTACATTAGCCTGGAACATTATAACATATATTTAAGAAAAAATAATGTTCGGAAGTAATGAAAAGCGTAATTTTTGGGTCATATGACCAAGCCTTTCATCATTACAATAAGAAAAGTAAAATGAACCAATGAAAAGTTTTATTAACAAGTCACATGACTTGTTATGCTTACGTTACGCGCTGCGCGCCCCGGATGACTTCCGGATGCGCTAACGCGGCGCGTCATATGACGCATTACGCGACAACGCAGGTACAGAATATAGTCAAAATGTCTCCACCAACCAGCGGTCGGAACACAACCCCTTTCAGCAGGCTAAATAGTTCTGTTAAATGACAACAGAAGGGACAGGCAACAAGAACCATCAGTCAAAGAGGGGAGAGCTAGTTCTTCTCTACCGGGTTACATTGGGGCGCTACCGGAACTGATCGAATTGGTAGTCTACAGTGTTTCTGGATGTTTCAGACTGAAGCTGGGGTTAGCATGAGAGCAGCACCATTTCGTAGCTCCGTCGTGGTCATTCCGCAACCAATCATGGCAGCCGTTCTTTATCGTTATTTTGGGCGGGGTGGGTGGCGGAGCCGAGCTGTTTTGCAGCCATCATTGTGTGGAGTTCAGTTCATCTCACTAGTTTTGTATTTGTCATGAGGGGTTGTTCCTAATGTTTCTATTTTAGCGAGGTCAAAAAGAGATCCCATTAGTGGCCTACTGATTTTGCTCGATTCCTTTTCTTTTTTTTTTACACGATTTTTCGTTATCTGCAAAGACTAAACAGAGTATTGCGACTCTGTGTTTGTTTGTTAATAGAGAATGAACCAAAGAGAACTAATTCTAAAACAGTAAATACTTGGATAACAATCAATCAAATGGAGAGAGAAGCAGGCACGACGGATTACAATGGGGGCAAAGACCTGCGTTAACTACCTTTCACTATCTGCAAAGAGAGAGTACTCCTAATAGAAATGAGGGGGGGGGGCACCATTCAAAGCAGATCAGTGTGCATAAACACGAAAATGTTTTCACTTACCACGTACTTGACATTCGACAGCTTATGATATTTGCTATTAAAAAACCATTGAAATTCACTGAAAAAACCATAGGTTATAGACCATATATAGTTAGGAATTAGCATTTACAAAACCTTGAAAATTCACTGAAAAAACCATAGGTTATAGACCATATATAGTTAGGAATTAGCATTTAAAAAACCTTATTTTACTCACACAAAACCATTGAAATTCCATATATAGTTAGTTGCACTAACTATATATCGCGCACCTGCAATCCACTGCTGATCATGTCACATATTACATCATTCATGACATGGTCAGTGACATCACTGATGACATCACTGATGACATCTCAAATGACATCACTGATGACATCACTGATGACATCTCATTTGACATCATTCTTGTGCTAATACGATAAACCTCTTCAGACTCTAATATAACCTTAGATACACTCAGTGTATACAGACACTCACACACTGCCACTCATCCATGGAGTTACTCACACACCCAGTCAGTCATGCAAAGAAACAATCTCATCTCCATTTCTTCAACTATACAGTTAAACACACCTTACTTATTGAAACATATACTAACACATATTTACTCTCTTATACAATCCCTGATACAAGTTCACAATGATCGATACAACCACTCACTCATTCGGTGGCTCTCATGCACAGTTATTTATATATGCCAACTCTCACATGTACTGTGTTTTACATATGTACTTACTATGACATGTAGCATTGAGATATCCATTCACTCATCAATACACTCATGCACACAGTCAACTGCCCATGTAGCTGTTTCCACATGCACTCTTGAACTCATACACCTAGTGAATAAACTGTTCACACATCTATGCATAGAGTCACACACCTTCCAGCCACCCCCACACAAACTCAATCTCCCATAGAAATACTTGGGCAACCAATTAATAACACATATAGCCTCTCGTATAGCTAATGATCAACACATGCAGCAGTTTACAGAACAACAGACATAATGATGCACAAATTAAGACAGTTTAGTCACTAACCCATGCATTCAGTGAGACACATTTAATCACTCACTCATACAGTCAGTCACGCACCTACTAAATCCTTCATCCAGACACTTATACATCCACTCATTCTTCAATATGTAAGACATATTTTAACTTTACAGAAACATACAGTCACTGGATGTTGTCATCAGTGATGTCATCAGTGATGTCATTTGAGATGTCATCAGTGATGTCATCAGTGATGTCACTGACCATGTCATGAATGATGTAATATGTGACATGATCAGCAGTGGATTGCAGGTGCGCGATATATAGTTAGTGCAACTAACTATATATGGAATTTCAATGGTTTTGTGTGAGTAAAATAAGGTTTTTTAAATGCTAATTCCTAACTATATATGGTCTATAACCTATGGTTTTTTCAGTGAATTTTCAAGGTTTTGTAAATGCTAATTCCTAACTATATATGGTCTATAACCTATGGTTTTTTCAGTGAATATATATATATATATATATGATCACTCCTTTCGCACCTTTACAAACAACGGGGCACTCCTAGGTGGGTGCCGTGTACACGGTGGTGCTCCGTGTTAAATATGCAGCTCCAAAAAAACCCTCTCCCAGCCAGGAAAGAAGAACGGGCACTTGCGGGGTGATCGTCAGTTGCAGTTTATTTACAACGCTTCACAAACGCGTTTCGGGAAACTCCCTTCCTCAGTGTGTTCACGATATGTGAACCGAGGCAACAGCTATTTAAAAACGTCTGACATACAGGAAGGATCAAAATTGAGGTAGGACTATTCACCACTCTCATTCGGTGAACACCATCTTGTAATGTGCAGATATCGCATTTTTGCAATAAAAACAGTATAAACATTAAATGCATTGTCATTACAAATCTGATTAGAAAATATACATCAAATATATAAAAAGACATATATTAAAACATGATTCAGTTGAAAACTGGATTCTTATTCTGCACATTATGAAATGCGATCCAGCCGTGGATCGGCGTTTGGCGGTTCCAAATCATGGAGCCGCCAAAATAAAGCCGTGCATTTAAACACATGATCTTCACGACGCGTAGCGGACGTGCGCAGCGGGCGCGCCGATGGCGCGCCGAAGGCGCGCCTAAGGCAAGCCCGTCTGCGCCCGTCCGCGCCAGTCCCGCGCCTAGTGCCAGCCATGCTGCCGGTTCTCTACCCAACTCCCAGCGCCACTGATCTAGGTCGCAATTGCTGACCTTTAATACCAGAGCGTGTACACAATGGGAACGGTGTAATCTTGGAGAATGTGAACTGCCTTGCTACAAATGTAAGTGCTGCGCTTTCACTTTAACAGTTCCAAAAAAGCGTAAGTTTGCACTGGCTAATTCCCTTCCTATGTTTAATAACGCTGGGACCATTACTGCAGGTCTGCTTAATTGTCGTTCCCTTCCTTGCCACTCAAGTGATATCTGGCTACTGCTTTCCATTAATACATGGGATCTGTTCAAATTTCAAAATGCTTTATTCGGTGTGTATAAATACAACCATATAGCAACATCATGATTAAAAAGGAGCAACATTCATTTGTTTCCCATATACCGTCATTACATAATACAAAAAAATGCAGAGACATTTTTTTTTTTATATACTGCGCCGTCCGTACAGTCATATAGTTTACAGCACATTAAGCAACTAATTTTTTAGTACAATCACTTAGTGTAAACTTGTACCAATGTATGTACAATAGTGACGGTGTAAAGTGCAAAGTGTTATATGATCCTTCCTTTATATTTTTTTATAAATTGGTTTCTCAGGTCTTGTGATTAAGAAAGTGCATATTTAGTGCTCATGTGCAAAACTGGCATTATAAAGTGCAAAATATTTATTTATTTCTTCCCCTGTCGGGGTATACGGTCACCCGGGGGTGCTAGCTGGACATGTGCAAAAGTCGCAATATAAAGTTCACGAAGTGATAAGGGCCAAAATACACACTTTTTACACAAAAATATAAAATCAATTTGAACAATAATAAAAACCTTCAATAAAATGCATCATAGGGGAATTTATACAATAATTGATTTCCGATTAAAAATACATTTTGAAATATAATTTGCCACATAGAAACATACATCAGGAGTCTTTAAGTTAAATATCAATTGCATTGCTGATTTTATATTGCGCATGTTATATTTTAAAAAGACGGGTTTCAGATAAAACTTTCTAAAATGAGTATAAAATTTACAAAATAGTAAAAAATGGCTAACACTCTGTATGGATTGACCATCGCATGGGCAGGGGAATGTCCCGGGTTTCTTGATTGTAGGGAATGCCACCAGATGATGGACGGTTCCCAACCGCAGTCGGGTTAATACATAGCGATGACGATTAATGCTCACAATGGTAAGGTAAGTTTGCAAGCCTTCACTAATATTATATTCCAGATAAAAATTGACTGTACTCTGTTTTTCACATCTTTCCAGCCTTACCCCATCTGAGTACTTAAGGAATGACATTTTAAGCTCCCGCTTTGACAACGCTGGCCCTGTCAATAGGTCTGTATATATATTGTGACCATACAGTAATTTATACCAGTACTGTATGTGACTTAGCCAGGGTATATTTGAGTGGCGGTCAAGCTTTAGGCAGTCAGTGATCACATCCTGAGTGAAATTTGTCTCTTCCTTAGCCCAGATAGACCGCCAGAGGGCTAGGGGGCGCAGAGCAATAAGGTCGTCAACATGGTTTATACCAAGCTCTCTATGCACCAATTCCGTTGAGGCTGTAATCGGGACATACAGTAATCGTTTTAAAAACAAGTTCTCCTCACGCTTAATCAAGTTGGCACTCTTAGCATTATATCCCCATATCCCGGCCCCATATATGGCAGAGGATATACATCGTGAGTTATATATGGACAGCATCTCACGGATTCTGCGATCCCCTAATTTGGTGGCGAATCTAAAAACACTGTTTATGTTCCTGGTCAGTTTAAAATTGACGCTATCTTGTTCACTTGCCCATTTGCCATCCCCTGAAAAGGTGACGCCGAGATAACAAAAGTTCTTGACTGACTCTAATTTCTCTCCATTTAAAAAGAAGGACCTGCTTTTTCTTAATTTCTTGCCACACGACATTGTAAAGGTCTTTCCTTTGTTAATTTTTAATTTCCTGTTCTCAATGAATGTATAAAACCTATCAATCAGTAGTTGCAGTCCGTTTTGGGTCCTGGAGATAAGGACCGCGTCATCGGCGTATAAAAGGATTGGGATTCTGTTTCCATTATTAATGGGGTCGTCTACATTAGTCTGTCTCAGGATTTCATCTACTTGGTTTATGAAAAGAGAAAACAGTAGTGGGGCAAGTACACACCCCTGTCGAATACCTCGCTTGATATTAAACAAAGGTGTGCATTCACCATCTCTTCCAAATCTTACCTTGCTGGTCAGGTCAGAGTATAGCCTGGCCAGCAAATGGATAACTTCGGTTGGAGCCCCCATTGACAACAAAATTGGCCAGAGCAGTGTGTGTTCCACTAGATCGAAAGCTGAGCTCAGATCGGCAAAGCACAAGAATAGATTACCATCCTTAGCTTTGGTGTACTTGCCGACTAAGAGCTCCAGGTTCACACACTGCTCCATTGTGCCCATCCCCTTACGGAACCCATATTGCACTGGGGATAGAATATTATTTTCCTCGGCCCAAACTTCCAGTCTCACTAATAGAACTCGACTAAGAATCTTGACTGACGAGTCCAAAAGTGAGATGGGTCGATAGTTTTGGGCTTCGGTCCTGGGGCCTTTTTTGTAGAGTGGCACAATAATTGACTGCCCCCATGTAGTTGGTAACCTATCCTCTATGGCCGCATTAAAATAATGCGTCAAAATTGGTGCCCATAGGTTTAATTCATATTTCATAGTCCATAGGTACACCGTCCGGCCCAGGGGCCTTGCCACCCTTGCTGTTTCTTATTGCATCTGTAACCTCAAGAAGGGTCACAGATGCCTCCATTTTCTGCCATTTAGTACATGATGCTAAATTGTCCCTTAAAATTAAACCATCTGAGTTAGAATTTGAGTTAAAAATCCCAGTAAAGTGGGCAATCCATGCGCGACAACTGACATGTGAGCTAATTACAGGGAAGTTATCATTTTTAAGAAAAGGGCTGTTTACAGTTTCCCAAAATAGTTTATGGTCTTTAGTTTCAGCATCCCTATCCAATTTTGACCATGCCTTATTCTGCAAGTCTTTCTTTCTAGATGCCAAAGCAGTTTTATAGTTAAGCCGCTCTTCTCTAATCTTAATTATATCTCTTGGCTTGGCATCCAGTACTACCTTTAACTTTCTTAAAGGCTGGGCGCACTGTTTATCAAACCACTTGTTCAAAGCTGTAGGATCTACTTTAATCCATTTAATTCTCATACCATTAGGCCTCTCAGCCACAATCCCATGGATGGGTCTTTCATACACAATTGTTTTCGGGGCCCCAACCCAATAACTTCATCGATATACTATTGTGATCACTCACTTGTTGTTCTGTTAACCAAACATTGGAATAAACCAAATCGTTAGACACAAGGATATGATCAATATTTGAATATGAGTCTCTCCCTCTAAATGTTAGGCACTTCTCATTATTTTTATTCTTCATGCAGTCAAGTAGCTCCAAGTCTAACTTGGCTACTAAGTTATTCAAAGCACTGCCATAATTATTGTGTGGAAAATGGTTAAGCATGGTACTTCCACCACCAGGATGTTCCTCTCGGTGCCCACAGATGCCCTTTTGAGCATGACTACATGATTTAATATTGAAGTCTCCTGCCCAAAGTATTGCTGGGCTATTCCTTGATAATACAAGTGTGTCATCTATTGATTGTTCTATATCAGATACGATTAATCCCCGATTGGGCCCCACAATGTTATTGTAGAAGTTCACAATAACTAAATCCCTACAGTTACTGTGTGTCAGGCGTAAAATTGATGGGATGGTGCAGTGAGCTAAAAAACGGTGATGGATCAAGCCCTGATCTTTGGACTGGGTAAGAGTGGTCTGCTTAATTCAGACACTCTGTTCATCACCACCCCCTTTTCTGAGGCGTAAAATTGATGCATGTTGTCCCACTTCCATGTAACCACCGGCACTGAACTCAGTTAAAGTGGTGGAAACCAGGGTCAGTAATCCCCCTTTCGCTCTACCTACTTTGGATGCTACTGCATTCACACTGTAGGTAGTATATCCTTCAACATGTATTTGTGTTCTGTGCCATGTCTCTTGCAGACATATTATGTCATAACCCTGCGCAACAAATTTATCCCAGAATGGGGTGTTTATTTTGGCGGCAATTCCCGCAATATTCCAAGTAATGATCTTTAGAAAATCAACAGGGTCGCATTCTGCGACTTCGGGATTAGCCGTTAATGTTATTGTCTCAGGATTTAAGTTCAAATTTATGTCTGTCTGGGTGGGTACACTCAGCACGCTTATGTCATTGCTTTTATTTTGTTCAATATAGACCATATTTGGCTCCATTACAAACTGTTCCCTACTTTTACCCCCTTGTCTTTCCTCAAGCGAGGCTGATCCATCTGATGCAACAACTGCATGGGATGAATCAGGGGATAATGCCCTCAGTCAGTCGTTCTCATCAAGGGAGTTAAACACCTGAAATTTATTAAGAGTTGGAATTGCAAAATGATCGTATGCATTATACAGGGCGGCTGGTGCTTATTGTGTGGTTGGGTGGCTGAGGTGTACGGCTCTAGGGTGGACGAAATTCTGTAATGTGACTTGTCTTCCTGTCTGTTCCCTATAAAAATTATCAAGGGGGAACAGAGTGATGTTATATTCGTGTTTCGAGGGCATGGGGGCGTTCAAGATTGAGTCTCTTGCCCACTCAGTCGTCCTATAGTTTATAACTATACAATCCCCATTTATCTCTTTTTTGCTTGGTCCCACCCATCCTACTCTCTGTGTAGAGATGATCTGACTTGCCCCATGTGTAGGAAATCTGCAATTTTTTGCGAGCCAATATAAGGTTTTATTTTTCAGGGTCTCCTGATTTTCATATTGAGTAGGCTTCAATTTAGGGACATTAGCGAGGGTGGCTACATACGGTCTGCTTTCTGGGGGTAAATTAATCGTGGCGGGGATGACATAATTATTCTGATGCCTTGGTGCTGGCGGGTTCGTGTTGTTATACATTTGATCACCCATCTCCCTTCGTCCCATGTCAGCAACCTGACCCAGTATTCTGTTTGGTACAGTGGGGGGAGGGGATCTTTGGTCTGCTTTTTATTGTGGCCGATGTAGTTACTGTTTGGGGGATACCAGGCAATCTAGCTATACTACTTGGCATGTTTTATTTGGCTTCTCCGTTGGTGCGCTGATTGCGCGCTGCTTCCCTTGGGCGCCAAGCTGTTCTAGAATATCTAAATTTGCTATCCCCAATTTCTCCAGGTTTTCCACTTTTATATTCAAGGATTCTAGCGTTGCAGTTATAGGAGCGATGTATGATTTTATCATGTTCTCTAAAAGTTGAATCAGCCCTACATCGTTAGTTTGGGAGATTTTTTCCTTTGGGTGTTTACCTCTACTATGCTGCGGTGTCTCCCCCCCTCTTCCATTATCCAAAGTTGTGTGTACCGCCTTCTTCTTTTTACACCTATATGTCTTTCCGAGTCTGTTAGAAACCAACAATTTCCTGTTATATACATGTTTGATTTTTGGCCGTATATACCCATGATCACTCGTACCACTCAGCATACTGGTGTTAGTTGAGTCGGCAATAGGAATAATATCATTATTGACACCTCCTTCCATCTCTACTGTAGCACCAGGTACATCAATCAATATTGGTGGTATACCACTTATCGATAGGTTGGGGGTTAGTGATAGTCTGCTCTCCCTAGCAGGGGGCACATTAACCTGATTTAACTCATTTCCAGGCAAACCTGCGTAAGATTGTAATAGTATCGAGTCATGAGATGAAGTTGTTACATTGGTAATATTTACAGGGGAGCTGACTACTTGCGGTGGTTGTGATATGAGGCACATACTCGGTGGCAGAGACAGCCGTCTCTCGGATTTTTCTATTGCATTCACAACAACCCCAATTGTTTGCTGCAACATTCTGTCAATAGCAGTTAAAGTAGGAAGAGGGGGTTGAGCCAATGTAAGTTTCTTACTTACAGATCGCGTATGTATAGGAGTCTTTTTCGTGGCTTTACTTGAGTTCTTTCCTTTTGCCTCCATTGACGCTATCTATATATGGATGCCCTAAGAGAGAGGGCCCAGTCCAGTCTCTGTCGGTCTCTCGGAGGGCCTCAGAGGGCCCGCCCTTTGCCCGGGCTTAGCCCCGGGCACTCCCGCGCACTCCCGCGCTGCGGGGGTGACGCCTCTTTGAAGCGCCGCCTGGCGCGCTCTGTGCCGGGATGTAGTTTGATGTCAAGTGCCCCCCTCCGCTCGGCGGCAGCGAAGATGGTTGAAGCGGCGGCGGGAGGGGGACAAAGCAGACCCAGCAATGGCAGGAAGAATGGCCCACAGCGTGTACAGCAGGTGAGGTAAGGGTCCCAGTGAGTTAGAGCAGCGATCTGTTATTTCTTACAGAGACTTGGATCAAGGATGTTTCAAATCCTGATATCCATTTGGCTATCCCCCCTGGCTATCGCCTAGTGGGTATAAATCGTGAGGGCCTAAAAATGGGTGGAGGAATTGTTGTTATTTTACGTTCTCATTTTAACATTACCTCAAGGAAAATTGCCAATATAGACCCTATTGAAGCGATGTATGTTTCTATTCTGAATGCCACTTCTGCCATCGCTTCGGGTATTTTGGTTTATAATCCTTCTGGGGCCGTCTCATCTCCACTCGCCACTCTTTTGGCTACAATAGCGGATCTATCGTTAAAGCATCCCCATTTTTTAGTATTAGGTGATTTCAATTTCCATGTAGATGTGAGCTCCTGTACACGAGCCAATAATTTCTTAGATTCTATGTATGCCCTTAACCTTATTCAGCGGGTTCGGGGACCCACACACTCTGGTGGCCATACTCTTGATCTTGTTTTTGCGAATTTTCCTGGTCTTAATACACTACCCTCATTGCCCCTCACTTGGTCTGATCATTATTTAATACCTTTTGAGTTTTTGTGCCACGACCTCCAATGGGCCCTTCTAAAATTAGAGACCTGGGGAGAAAATGGCACAAGATCACTTGTGAGGCACTTGAGCCTATTTTCTCTACTCGGATAGGGCAGCTCATTAATGATCTCAACATCAACGTATCCAAATTTACTTCTTGTCTTTCATCAGCGATTGATCTTATTGCCCCGTTGGTACCTCTTGCTTCTTTAAGATCTTCGGCCCCGTGGTTCTCACCGGAACTGCAAGAGGAAAGAAGCAGGTGCAAGAAATTGGAGCGTATTTGGCGTCAGTCATATGATCCGGCCGCTAAAACTACTTATAGAACTGCCCTTAAGCATTTTCATAGACTTAAACGTTCCATCATGAAGGGTCATTTTGTAGAGAAAATCAAGGCTGCTGAAAATTCATCTAAGACCCTATTTAACATCGTTAAAGAATTCTCTAATCCCTCTGCTGTGGCCTGTCCGATTGTTGCTAGTCAGACGCTCTGTGATCGTCTTTCAGAATTTTTTCATGACAAAATTATCAAGATTACGGATGCATTCCATCAGACTAGGATTTCTGCACCATCTGCTCCCAAAATTATTCATAAAGACACTTTTGTTTCTTTCAAACCCATAACAGCGGAATATGCACAGACTCTGTCACATCGATGTAAATCAGGTTCTCCTCTTGACCCTGCCCCTGCGCAAGTACTAAGTAATCTGGCCCCCCTGCTGCTTGATCCCCTCCTCGAGATCTGGAATCTCTCATTAGCTTCGGGCCTATTCCCCTCTCTTTGGAAACAGGCCATGCTGATTCCGATCCTGAAAAAGGTAGATGCCGACCCAACTCTCTTTAGTAATTATTGACCTATCTCACTCCTCCCCAAGCCTGCGAAAATCTTGGAAAAAGTGGTGCAGGAGCAGTTTGCGGAACATCTGGAATCAAATCACCTTCTTCATGATTCCCAGTCGGGCTTTAGGGCCAGCTTCAGCACTGAGTCTGCACTTCTGGAGGTGTCGGAGGCTATTCGAGAGTACGTGGATGTGGGCGAGGAGACCATGTTGGTCCTCCTCGACCTATCCGCGGCCTTCGATACTGTCTCACACGATATCCTGTTAGATCGTCTCCGAGATATTGGCTTGGGGGGACGCCTTTGGCGTGGGTGAGATCCTTTCTTATAGAACTCAGCAGGTCTTCCTTCGGCCCTATACTTCGGCAGAGAAACCTTTGTTATGTGGCGTTCCGCAGGGCTCGGCACTTAATCCATTGTTTTTTAACGTCTACCTTTCACCGTTGGCGGAGGTGGTTGAATCCTGGGGGGTCAGAGTGATCTCTTATGCTGACGACACTCAGCTTGTTTTTTCATTTAGAGATCGCTCTGAAGGCAGTTTGTCCAATTTTCGACAATGCCTGGTTAACATCTCCTCCTGGATGACTACCAACAATCCAAAACTTAATGCGGATAAGACTGAGGTCCTATTCTTTAATCAAAAATCGCCTCTCCCGGCCAAAGCATGGTGGCCTGTTGAATTGGACCCTGCGCCGGTTCCTGTCTTATCCGCACGAAATTTGGGCTTTCAATTTGATAATGCCCTGTCTTGTAAGACCCAAGTTAATAAAGTTTCAGCTGCATGCTTTGGTAAACTGCGCATGATTAAAAAAATCTTTCCTTTTCTTCCGCTTGACTCACGGAGAACTGTGGTCCATGCATTAATCACGTCCCATCTGGATTATGCGAACAGTCTATATGTGGGAGCACCGGCCTATCTGATTAAGCGACTGCAGATAGTACAGAATGCCAGGCTGATCTGTAACATCCCTTATCGCCATTCCATTACTCCACATTTGGCTAAACTTCACTGGCTGCCTGTGTCCTATCGTATCCAATTCAAAGCACTGGTCATTGCATTTAGGGCGCATAATGGTCTGACAAAAAACACAGTTGATGGACAGAATGTAGAACAATGTCATACATTCACCCCAGTACAAGGATCTGGGCCTAAATCCATCGTTTTTTTGCACTCCACACCACCCTGGGTTAGACACTGGCTATATGCAAATCAGCTCTGACCCTGTGCCTCATGGGAACAGTCCAGTCCGAACTACCAAGCCATGTCTTTCCCAGACTGGAATCAAGCATCCAAGGACCGGTTTCTGGCTATCAGCCTTCCTCAGCCTGGATAGCTTGACTCCAGTGGTGTGGAGAGCCTGGGACTAACGTCTGAGCATACCCAGCCCACTCGGGGTGAAAATTGCAAAAAACACAGTTGATGGACAGAATGTAGAACAATGTCATACATTCACCCCAGTACAAGGATCTGGGCCTAAATCCATCGTTTTTTTGCACTCCACACCACCCTGAGTTAGACACTGGCTATATGCAAATCAGCTCTGACCCTGTGCCTCATGGGAACAGTCCAGTCCGAACTACCAAGCCATGTCTTTCCCAGACCGGAATCAAGCATCCAAGGACCGGTTTCTGGCTATCAGCCTTCATCAGCCTGGATAGCTTGACTCCAGTGGTGTGGAGAGCCTTGGACTCACGTCTGAACATACCCAGCCCACTCGAGGTGAAAATTGCAAAAAACACAGTTGATGGACAGAATGTAGAACAATGTCATACATTCACCCCAGTACAAAGATCTGGGTCTAAATCCATCGTTGTTTTGCACTCCACACCACCCTGGGTTAGACACTGGCTATATGCAAATCAGCTCTGGCCCTGTGCCTCATGGGAACAGTCCAGTCCGAACTACCAAGCCATGTCTTTCCCAGACCGGAATCAAGCATCCAAGGACCGGTTTCTGGCTATCAGCCTTCATCAGCCTGGATAGCTTGACTCCAGTGGTGTGGAGAGCCTGGGACTCACGTCTGAGCATACCCAGCCCACTCGGGGTGAAAATTGCAAAAAACACAGTTGATGGACAGAATGTAGAACAATGTCATACATTCACCCCAGTACAAGGATCTGGGCCTAAATCCATTGTTGTTTTTGCACTCCACACCACCCTGGGTTAGACACTGGCTATATGCAAATCAGCTCTGACCCTGTGCCTCATGGGAACAGTCCAGTCCGAACTACCAAGCCATGTCTTTCCAAGACCGGAATCAAGCATCCAAGGACCGGTTTCTGGCTATTAGCCTTCATCAGCCTGGATAGCTTGACTCCAGTGGTGTGGAGAGCCTGGGACTCACGTCTGAGCATACCCAGCCCACTCAGGGTGGAAATTGCAAAAAACACAGTTGATGGACAGAATGTAGAACAATGTCATACATTCACCCCAGTACAAGGATCTGGGCCTAAATCCATAGTTTTTTTGCACTCCACACCACCCTGGGTTAGACACTGGCTATATGCAAATCAGCTCTGACCCTGTGCCTCATGGGAACAGTCCAGTCCGAACTACCAAGCCATGTCTTTCCCAGACTGGAATCAAGCATCCAAGGACCGGTTTCTGGCTATCAGCCTTCATCAGCCTGGATAGCTTGACTCAAGTGGTGTGGAGAGCCTGGGACTCACGTCTGAGCATACCCAGCCCACTCGGGGTGAAAATTGCAAAAAACACAGTTGATGGACAGAATGTAGAACAATGTCATACATTCACCCCAGTACAAGGATCTGGGCCTAAATCCATCGTTTGTTTGCACTCCACAACACCCTGGGTTAGACACTGGCTATATGCAAATCAGGTCTGACCCTGTGCCTCATGGGAACAGTCCAGTCCAAACTACCAAGCCATGTCTTTCCCAGACCGGAATCAAGCATCCAAGGACCGGTTTCTGGCTATCAGCCTTCCTCAGCCTGGATAGCTTGACTCCAGTGGTGTGGAGAGCCTGGGACTCACGTCTGAGCATACCCAGCCCACTCGGGGTGAAAATTGCAAAAAACACAGTTGATGGACAGAATGTAGAACAATGTCATACATTCACCCCAGTACAAGGATCTGGGCCTAAATCCATCGTTTTTTTGCACTCCACACCACCCTGAGTTAGACACTGGCTATATGCAAATCAGCTCTGACCCTGTGCCTCATGGGAACAGTCCAGTCCGAACTACCAAGCCATGTCTTTCCCAGACCGGAATCAAGCATCCAAGGACCGGTTTCTGGCTATCAGCCTTCATCAGCCTAGATAGCTTGACTCCAGTGGTGTGGAGAGCCTTGGACTCACTTCTGAGCATACCCAGCCCACTCGGGGTGAAAATTGCAAAAAACACAGTTGATGGACAGAATGTAGAACAATGTCATACATTCACCCCAGTACAAGGATCTGGGCCTAAATCCATCGTTTGTTTGCGCTCCACAACACCCTGGGTTAGACACTGGCTCTATGCAAATCAGGTCTGACCCTGTGTCTCATGGGAACAGTCCAGTCCAAACTACCAAGCCATGTCTTTCCCAGACCGGAATCAAGCATCCAAGGACCGGTTTCTGGCTATCAGCCTTCCTCAGCCTGGATAGCTTGACTCCAGTGGTGTGGAGAGCCTGGGACTCACGTCTGAGCATACCCAGCCCACTCGGGGTGAAAATTGCAAAAAACACAGTTGATGGACAGAATGTAGAACAATGTCATACATTCACCCCAGTACAAGGATCTGGGCCTAAATCCATCGTTTTTTTGCACTCCACACCACCCTGAGTTAGACACTGGCTATATGCAAATCAGCTCTGACCCTGTGCCTCATGGGAACAGTCCAGTCCGAACTACCAAGCCATGTCTTTCCCAGACCGGAATCAAGCATCCAAGGACCGGTTTCTGGCTATCAGCCTTCATCAGCCTAGATAGCTTGACTCCAGTGGTGTGGAGAGCCTTGGACTCACGTCTGAGCATACCCAGCCCACTCGGGGTGAAAATTGCAAAAAACACAGTTGATGGACAGAATGTAGAACAATGTCATACATTCACCCCAGTACAAGGATCTAGATCTAAATCCATCGTTTTTTTGCATTCCACACCACCCTGGGTTAGACACTGGCTATATGCAAATCAGCTCTGGCCCTGTGCCTCATGGGAACAGTCCAGTCCGAACTACCAAGCCATGTCTTTCCCAGACCGGAATCAAGCATCCAAGGACCGGTTTCTGGCTATCAGCCTTCATCAGTCTGGATAGCTTGACTCCAGTGGTGTGGAGAGCCTGTGACTCACGTCTGAGCATACCCAGCCCACTCGGGGTGAAAATTGCAAAAAACACAGTTGATGGACAGAATGTAGAACAATGTCATACGTTCACCCCAGTACAAGGATCTGGGCCTAAATCCATTGTTGTTTTTGCACTCCACACCACCCTGGGTTAGACACTGGCTATATGCAAATCAGCTCTGACCCTGTGCCTCATGGTAACAGTCCAGTCCGAACTACCAAGCCATGTCTTTCCCAGACCGGAATCAAGCATCCAAGGACCGGTTTCTGGCTATCAGCCTCCATCAGCCTGGATAGCTTGAATCCAGTGGTGTGGAGAGCCTGGGACTCACGTCTGAGCATACCCAGCCCACTCGGGTGAAAATTGCAAAAAACACAGTTGATGGACAGAATGTAGAACAATGTCATACATTCACCCCAGTACAAGGATCTGGGCCTAAATCCATATTTTTTTGCACTCCACACCACCCTGGGTTAGACACTGGCTATATGCAAATCAGCTCTGACCCTGTGCCTCATGGGAACAGCCCAGTCCGAACTACCAAGCCATGTCTTTCCCAGACTGGAATCAAGCATCCAAGGACCGGTTTCTGGCTATCAGCCTTCATCAGCCTGGATAGCTTGACTCCAGTGGTGTGGAGAGCCTGGGACTCACGTCTGAGCTGACCCAGCCCACTCGGGGTGAAAATTGCAAAAAACACAGTTGATGGACAGAATGTAGAACAATGTCATACATTCACCCCAGTACAAGGATCTGGGCCTAAATCCATCGTTTTTTTGCACTCCACACCACCCTGGGTTAGACACTGGCTATATGCAAATCAGCTCTGACCCTGTGCCTCATGGGAACAGTCCAGTCCGAACTACCAAGCCATGTCTTTCCCAGACCGGAATCAAGCATCCAAGGACTGGTTTCTGGCTATCAGCCTTCATCAGCCTGGATAGCTTGACTCCAGTGGTGTGGAGAGCTTGGGACTCACGTCTGAGCATACCCAGCCCACTCGGGGTGAAAATTTCAAAAAACACAGTTGATGGACAGAATGTAGAACAATGTCATACATTCACCCCAGTACAAGGATCTGGGCATAAATCCATCGTTTTTTTGCACTCCACACCACCCTGGGTTAGACACTGGCTATATGCAAATCAGCTCTGACCCTGTGCCTCATGGGAACAGTCCAGTCCGAACTACCAAGCCATGTCTTTCCCAGACCGGAATCAAGCATCCAAGGACCGGTCAGTGGCGTCACTAGGGGGGTGGGGGGGTGCGGACCGCACCGGGTGACACCCTCTCTTGGGGTGACACCTTCTGGTTACGGTTACGCTGTGCAGGGGCGTAACAAACACCCCTGCAGCCCCCCAGTCTTCAGTACTTGAAGGGGGCCCCGGCCTTCGAGAAATTAATCCTTCCTGCCTGCGCTGGGCTTGGAGGACTCGTTCTGATTACCAGGTTCCAGCCACGTATCTATTGTGTATTTTAATTTTCCTGCTGCTCCCTCTGTCAGACTGTCAGCCCCGCCCAGCCTGCCTGGAACACACATAGTTGCGAATCTTCGGCGCGGGCGGGGCTGCTCAGAAGTCATTGAAAGAGGCTCTTCCTGCTCGGGTCTCGTATTTCCCTGGAGCAGAAAGCCATTGAGCGCGAAAAAAGGAATGACGATGTTAAGTGTGCCTGCTGTTCACACTTAAAATATTCAACTACAGTTAATGCCGCTGCCGCCTGCCCTTCCAGCGTTATACCCACCTGAGGAGAACTGAATGCGACCCTGCACCCACTCGAAAAATACATTGATGCTCCTCCCTGCAGTCCTGCCCAGGATGGCCACAAAACTTCCAAAGCTGGTGACGTCGCAGCTCAAGGGAAAGGAGCAGATAAATCGTAAGCATGAGCATTATTAGGCAACATCTCCGTTCTTTCTTTGTCACTTATAATTTGCATTTTAGTCATTGCATGCCAGGTTCTCAAATACGTGGCTTATTTTGTTCACCCAGTCCCATGGTCCTCCATGATACTTTTTTCTCAAAGAAATGCAAAGCTGACACTGTGCATGTGTTCCTCACGCGCTGGACAATATTCTGGGCCTTTGCCCCCTTCTTTGTTCCCTAATTTTCCTTGCAATCTGCTTCTCAGAAAGTTCTGAACCTTGCTCTCCATCTATCGACTGACTGCCTGTGCCTACAAACCTGATTCAAGCTATGTACAGTATGCAATGATGGGTTCTGTGAAACAGACTTGTACAGAATCATTAAGCTGCTTTGTTACAGGAATGACATGAAGCCAGTTTTCCCCTCTTTGTATCTGAAATAGACCAAGGAACCTCTGACGCCAGCTTTAACAGTTGCGCAATTAGGGTCAATGACTTCTAATCTGGGAGGCCGGTGAGTGCCACAAGCGGTTAGTTGATATTCCGAAACCGGATCTAATACTGCTAATGGGGCTAAAGTCAGGGATGACTGACAATTCAAATAAGTAATCTCTTCAGTGCCAGGGTCATTTAGCTAGATATGTAGGTGTGCACCCGGGTACAAAATCACTTGTTCCAGATATTTCCAACCTTTCAGTACTAGTTGATTTGTTTGCTGTCCGTGCATTTACGGTAAGGGATAATAAAAAATTAAAATAAATAATAATAAAGGAAAATAAAAAGCTAGTTATTTAACCAATAACTCTCCACACCTTTTCCTTGAGCTGCTACCGTCTACAGCGCCGAGACGCCCTAGGGCATTTGTTTGCAATTAATAAATCTCATAAATAAATAAATAAATAAATTTTGGCAGAAGAGCAGAACACGAGTTAGCAGGCACATTATCGGCCCGTTTTAGAATCCTAATCACAAAGGAAGTGCTCCAGTGACTGTGATTAGAAAGCCTGCACTTGATGGGGTCATGATAAACTGTTGACTTCGACACTACACCTGCTCGGGCCTCTCCATGCCCCCCACCCCTCCACAATGGGAGGGTCGATGGCTGCTTCAGAGGCCTATACATATTTGTTGAGTAGGCTGGGGCGCGACCTGTGCAGACGCTCCGCAAGGCCAGAGTTTGGCATGCACAGAATAAGGTAAGGTGAGTCCTTATTATTATAGGCTGTTCTACGTACTGTAGCTGCTTGATGGTTGGCACTGCACAGACTGTATTTCTGTAACCACTACCTTAAATTGAGAATATCACCCTGAGAAGTTGCTGTTGGGAGCTGGATAGCAAGCCTCCAGCCTAAGGATGAGTTTGCAGGAATAGCAAAAGGCAAAGTAAAGGACAAAGTATTGGTAAGAAAACCATGCATGTCTTTAATTTTCCCTGTTCAAACCATCAAATATAAATAATGCAGTTGCAGATATGAGTGTCTAAGCGCATTAAATCAAATAGCAAATAAGGAATAGACTAATGTAACTATAGGGCTGTTTTTGAAAGGTCTATTGGTTGAGAGGAGAGATGGTGCAGGCAGGGGGGAGATGGTGCAGGCCGAGGGGGAGATGGTGCAGGCCGAGGGGAAGATGGTGTAGGCAGAGGGGAGATGGTGCAGGTTGAGGGGGAGATGGTGCAGGCAGAGGGTGAGATGGTGCAGGCGGAACGGTGAGATGGTGCGGACAAAGGGAGAGATGGTGCATGCAGAGGGGAGATGGTGCAGGCAGAGGGTGAGATGGTGCAGGCGAGGGGAGATGGTGCATGCAGAGGGGAGATGGTGCAGGCAGAGGGTGAGATGGTGCAGGCGAGGGGAGATGGTGCATGCAGAGGGGAGATGGTGCAGGCAGAGGGTGAGATGGTGCAGGCGAGGGGAGATGGTGCAGGCAGAGGGTGAGATGGTGCAGGGAGAGGGTGAAATGGTGCAGGCGGAGGGGAGATGGTGCGGACAAAGGGAGAGATGGTGCAGGCTGAGGGGAGATGGTGCAGGCAGAGGGTGAGATGGTGCAGGCAAGGGGAGATGGTGCGGACAAAGGGAGAGATGGTGCAGGCAGAGGGTGAGATGGTGCAGGCGAGGGGAGATGGTGCAGGCAGAGGGTGAGATGGTGCAGGCAGAGGGTGAAATGGTGCAGGCGGAGGGGAGATGGTGCGGACAAAGGGAGAGATGGTGCAGGCTGAGAGGAGATGGTGCAGGCAGAGGGTGAGATGGTGCAGGCGAGGGGAGATGGTGCGGACAAAGGGAAAGATAGTGCAGGCAGAGGGGAGATGGTGCGGACAAAGGGATCAAGTATGCAGGCAGAGGGGAGATGGTGCAGGTTGAGGGGGAGATGGCGCAGGCAGAGGGTGAGATGGTGCAGGCGGAAGGGTGAGATGGTGCGGACAAAGGGAGAGATGGTGCATGCAGAGGGGAGATGGTGCAGGCAGAGGGGGAGATGGTGCAGGCGAGGGGAGATGGTGCAGGCAGAGGGTTAAATGGTTCAGGTGGAGGGGAGATGGTGCGGACAACTTGAGAGATGGTGCAGGCAGAGTAGAGATGGTGCAGGCATAGGGGAGATGGTGCAGGCTGAGGGGGAGATGATGCAGGCAGAGGGGGAGATGATGCAGGAAGAGGGGAGATGGTGCAGGCAGAGGGTGACATGATGCAGGCAGAGGGTGAGGTGGTGCAGGCAGAGGGTGAGGTGGTGCAGGCAGAGGGTGAAATGGTGCAGGCAGAGGGTGAAATGGTGCATGCGGAGGGGAGATGGTGCGGACAAAGGGAGAGATGGTGCAGGCAGAGGGGAGATGGTGCAGGCAGAGGGTGAGATGGTGCAGGCGAGGGGAGATGGTGCGGACAAAGGGAGAGATGGTGCAGGCAGAGGGAAGATGGTGCAGGCAGAGGGGAGATGGTGCAGGCAGAGGGTGAGATGGTGCAGGCGAGGGGAGATGGTGCGGACAAAGGGAGAGATAGTGCAGCAGAGGGGAGATGGTGCGGACAAAGGGATCGAGTATGCAGGCAGAGGGGAGATGGTGCAGGAAGAGGTTGAGATGGTCCATCCAGTAAGTTGTGAGGGGGTGACACCATGAGTTACCCGCACCGGGTGACACCAGCCCTAGTGACGCCACTGGGACCGGTTTCTGGCTATCAGCCTTCATCAGCCTGGATAGCTTGACTCCAGTGGTGTGGAGAGCCTAGGACTCACGTCTGAGCATACCCAGCCCACTCGGGGTGAAAATTGCAAAAAACACAGTTGATGGACAGAATGTAGCACAATGTCATACATTCACCCCAGTACAAGGATCTGGGCCTAAATCCATCATTTTTTTGCACTCCACACCACCCTGGTTTAGACACTGGCTATATGCAAATCAGCTCTGACCCTGGATAGCTTGGCAGTTCGGGCTGGACTGTTCCCATGAGGCACGGGGTCAGACTGAGTTGCATATAGCCATGTCTGAACTGGGGTGGCTGAGTGTACTAAAGAATGGTGATGGAATAAACCCAGATCAGTTGACTGGGGATGAGTGTTCGATTTGTTCAAACGCTCCGTCCATCATCCCCTTTTGTATCGCTTTGTGCGCCCTAAGTGTGGCAGGGTATGCTCAGACGTGAGTCCCTTGTTCACTTGGCCACTGGATTCAAGATAGCCTGGCTGATGAGGATTATGAATCCGAAACCGGTCCCAGGATGCTTGTTTCCGGTCCAGGGAAGACATGGCTTGGCAGTTCGGGCTGGACTGTTCCCATGAGGCACAGGGTCAGACTGAGTTGCATATAGCCATGACTGAACTGGGGTGGCTGAGTGAACTAAAGAATGGTGATGGATTAAACCCAGATCAGTTGACTGGGGGTGAGTGTTTGATTTGTTCAAACGCTCCGTCCATCATCCCCTTTGTATCGCTGTGTTCGCCCTAAGTGTGGCAGGGTATGCTCAGACGTGAGTCCCTTGTTCACTTGGCCACTGGATTCAAGATAGCCTGGCTGATGAGGATTATGAATCCGAAACCGGTCCCAGGATGCTTGTTTCCGGTCCAGGGAAGACATGGCTTGGCAGTTCGGGCTGGACTGTTCCCATGAGGCACAGGGTCAGACTGAGTTGCATATAGCCATGACTGAACTGGGGTGGCTGAGTGAACTAAAGAATGGTGATGGATTAAACCCAGATCAGTTGACTGGGGGTGAGTGTTTGATTTGTTCAAACGCTCCGTCCATCATCCCCTTTTGTATCGCTTTGTTCACCCTAAGTGTGGCAGGGTATGCTCAGACGTGAGTCCCTTGTTCACTTGGCCACTGGATTCAAGATAGCCTGGCTGATGAGGATTATGAATTCGAAACCGGTCCCAGGATGCTTGTTTCCGGTCCAGGGAAGACATGGCTTGGCAGTTCGGGCTGGACTGTTCCCATGAGGCACAGGGTCAGACTGAGTTGCATATAGCCATGTCTGAACTGGGGTGGCTGAGTGAACTAAAGAATGGTGATGGATTAAACCCAGATGAGTTGACTGGGGGTGAGTGTTTGATTTGTTCAACCTCTCCGTCCATCATCCCCTTTTGTATCGCTTTGTTCGCCCTAAGTGTGGCAGGGTATGCTCAGACGTGAGTCCCTTGTTCACTTGGCCACTGGATTCAAGATAGCCTGGCTGATGAGGACTATGAATCCGAAACCGGTCCCAGGATGCTTGTTTCCGGTCCAGGGAAGACATGGCTTGGCAGTTCGGGCTGGACTGTTCCCATGAGGCACAGGGTCAGACTGAGTTGCATATAGCCATGTCTGAACTGGGGTGGCTGAGTGAACTAAAGAATGGTGATGGATTAAACCCAGATCAGTTGACTGGGGGTGAGTGTTTGATTTGTTCAAACGCTCCGTCCATCATCCCCTTTTGTACCCCCCCTTTTGTATCACTTAATGGTCTGGGCCCTGCCTATTTGAGACACAGGCTGAAACCGGTCCAGTCGGTGCGTGTTCTCAGATCTAATCATCTTCGCCTATTACATGCTCCCCATTTCTGTCTTTCTAGAACGGGAGGTCGAGCTTTTGCTGTGGTTACTGCTAAACTCTGGAATCATCTGCCTTTGGACTTGAGGTTTATGACATCAGAGTCACTATTCCGGTGCAGATTAAAAACCTGGCTATTTTCTAATGTCTAGATTTCACTATGCCTCTTATGGTTGACTGCTGTCCGTAGCGCCGGGACACTCCCGTTGGGGGTAGCCGTGCGCTTTATAAGCTTCAAAAATAAATAAATAATAAAATAAATCCCAATACATATAAGAGGGGGAGATATGACTCTAAAACGTAGAAGGTTGGAATCCAGGTTCATTATTGATTTGCAAACAAAAAACCCTAAATGTTTGAACAGCAGAGAAGAACTAGCAGTCCATCTAGGAAATTAGACCATCCTATTCCATACATTTCTTGTAAATAATATGTCTTAAAGGAAGCAGAAACAAACTGCGAAGTATATATGATAGGCCGATACACGGCTTTATTCTTAGAAGTTACATGGCGGCTCCATGATTTGAAACCGCCAAACGCCGATCCACGGCTAGATCGCATTTCATAATGTGCAGAATAAGAGTCCAGTTTTTAACTGAATCATGTTTTAATATATGTCTTTTTATATATTTGATGTATATTTTCTAATCAAATTTGTAATGACAATGCATTTAATGTTTATACTGTTTTTATTGCAAAAATGCGATATCTGCACATTACAAGATGGTGTTCACTGAATTAGAGTGGTGAATAGTCCTATCTCGATTTTGATCCTTCCTGTATGTCAGACTTTTTTAAATAGCTGTTGCCTCGGTTCACATATCCTGAACACACTGAGGAAGGGAGTTTTCCCGAAACGCGTTTGTGAAGCGTTGTAAATAAACTGCAACTGACGATCACCCCGCGAGTGCCGTTCTTTTTTTCCGGCTGGGAGAGGGTTTTTTTCGAGCTGCATATATATATATATATATATCACCTTCTGGCAATAGCCAGTAGGTATATATAGTTAGGATTGTTTTCCATAGGGAAATCGCAACATTCTATTGGGAATAACTTTGGCGCCGGTTGAGGAATCTTCCTGAAATTTTCCTCCGCTCCTTCCCTGAAAGTTTGGGGGGGATTCGTCAAGCGGGGGCCGAGATAAAAGGGGGGTCCCAAAACGTGTTTTCCCCATGTTAATTTCCATAGGGCGGTTGGACTCACTTTTAGCCCGAACGGCTGAATGGTTTTCCACCAAACTTGGCAAAATTGTAGGGACTGGTAGTCCGATGTGCCTTTGCTATGTCTCAAGATATGTGCTCCAGTGGTTTTTATGAAAATTAACTTTGAAAATATATATTGGGCTACATTGGGCTATATATATGTTAGAGCCCAAATGTAGCCCAATGTAGCCCAATGTAGCCCAAAGATGGCCACCAGAGACAAAAAAAAACAAATGTAGCCCAAATATCAGCCAGATGTAGCCCAACTATAGCCCAATGACAGAATGTCCCAGAGTGTTCTAAAGAACAACTAGAGCGCTAACAGTCTTACTTATGACAAAAGTATGGCACACCTGAAGTCATCTTGATTGGAATAAAGTGTTAACACTTAAAACATTTAATTTGCAAAGGAACAAAATGAGGGGGTTCATTTTGCCATAGAAATTATGATTAGTGCTGAAGAAAAAAAAATTAGGGCACATTTTGAGGGACTTCTCAAATCCTCTTATATTTCATTAAAAAAATTCTGATATGCAGTCTCCCAAGATGGCCACCAGAGACAAAAGAGCCCAAATGTAGCCCAAATATCAGCCAGATGTAGCCCAACTATAGCCCAATGACAGAATGTCCCAGAGGGTTCTAAAGAACAACTAGAACGCTAACAGTCTTACTTATGACAAAAGTATGGCACACCTGAAGTCATCTTGATTGGAATAAAGTGGTAACACTTAATACATTTAATTTGAAAAGGAACAAAATGAGGGGTTTCATTTTGCCATAGAAATTTTATATATATATATATTCACTGAAAAAACCCTAGGTTACAGACCAGTTATAGTTAGGAATTAGCATTTAAAAAACCTTTGAAATTCACTGAAAAAACTATAGGTTTCACACCAGTTATAGTTAGCTGGAAATTTTACTCGCATAAAACCATTGAAATTCCCACGTTGTAGTTAGTTGGACTCACTATAACTTGCACGTCTGCAATGCACTGCTGATGACGTCACATATTACATCACTCATGCATATATTTAAATATTTAAACATTACTTGCTAATATATGTATTCACTAAGATACACTTAATAAGCCAGTTAACCAATCAATTTTTTTTTAAAAACACTGAAAAAACCATAGGTTTCAGGCCTTATATAGTTAGGAATTAGCATTTAAAAAGCCTTTGAAATTCACTGAAAAAACCATAGGTTTCAGGCCTTATATAGTTAGGAATCAGCATTTAAAAAACCTTTGAAATTCACTGAAAAAACCATAGGTATCAGGCCTTATATAGTTAGGAATTAGCATTTAAAAAAACCTTTGAAATTCACTGAAAAAACCATAGGTTTCAGGCCTTATATAGTTAGGAATTCGTTTTTAAAAAAAACCTTTGAAATTCACTCAAAAAACTATACGTTTTAGTGGTGTTATAGTTAGCTGGACATTTTACTCATACAAAACCAATGAAATTGCTCCTATATAGTTAGTTGTACTAACTATATTTCGCGCACCCGCAACCCACTGCTGATGATGTCACATATTAGATCATTCATGACATGGTCAGTGACATCACTGATGACATCTCAAATGACATCACTGATGACATCACTGATGACATCATCCACGTGACAATCACATACACCTTTTCATACACTATTACAATTTTTCATCACTGTTTGTAAAATACAGAGTATCATATTTAAATCCATTGTCACAGCAATACAAGTATCTAAAAATCCACTCAGTGATTCATAGATTTATACACACATCTAATCACTTACCTATGGATTCACTCATACATGCTGTCAATGAACAATAGAACACTATCAAAAATACTTATACATCTATATCGACATTAAACAACAGCACGCATCCTATTCACATAGGAAGTCATCCTACTCACTTATGCAAACAATGGATCAGACTTACATATTTACTTAGCAAAACACTTATACAAACACCACTTCTTCTATTCATTTAGATAGTAAGTCATACTTAGTGAATTATAAAATCATTATTACAAGTATACAATTATCCATACTGTCACTCACACAATCATTGTGTCTTATGTATACTTATTTATATACAACAACTGACACATACACTGCCTTTTATTTTTCTAGTTTGTTGGACCTGTACCTTTGAGAAATATATTTGCTCATCACCACACCCATAAAGAGATTCCCTCACCCAAACTGTTAGAACATGTAGTTTTAACTTCATATATCTACTGAATCAACTATTCACACATCTTTGGACAGTCACACACCCCCCACCGAACCACACACACTTTCACACTCCCATACAAATACTCAGTTAACTAATCAATAACTAATATAGACTTTCACATAGCTAGTAACCAAATGTAGGATCAGTTTACACAACAACTGACAAAGTGATACAGATATTCACACAGTTTAGTCACTATCCACTCTATTTAGTGAGACATTATAAATTGGTCAAGTAAACAGTCAATTACACTGCTACTAAATCCTCCATCCAAATATTTATTCATATATATCAACTCATTCTTCAATGTAAATTGCTATATATATATAATGCATATTTAAATAACGAAGCAAACCACATTCACTGGATGATGTCATCAGTGATGTCATCAGTGATGTCATTTGAGATGTCATCAGTGATGTCACTGACCATGTCATGAATGATCTAATATGTGACATCATCAGCAGTGGGTTGCGGGTGCGCGAAATATAGTTAGTACAACTAACTATATAGGAGCAATTTCATTGGTTTTGTATGAGTAAAATTCCAGCTAACTATAACACCACTAAAACTTAGTTTTTTGAGTGAATTTCAAAGGTTTTTTTTAAAACTAATTCCTAACTATATAACTCCTAAAACCTATGTTTTTTTCAGTGAATGCATATATATATATATATATATATATATATATATATATATATATATATATATATGTATACATATCTAAAAAGTGCTCCTCATATTCACAAGAAGTCGAAGGGACACAACAGGGGACCATGCAAAGATTCTTTATTGCCGCACAGTGGGCATGAAGCGTTTCCACGTAATGTCTGTTTCAAATGCCTGCAAGCTGTGTCCTGTTACCGCCGCCTTTTCAAACTAACTATCTCGCTCCCATTGGTGGAAGCCCAGCAAAGGTCATTGGTTTTCCTGAGCGCTATCTCACAGTCTCATCGGAGGACCACGACTCCCAGAAGGCACCATCTTGGCATATATATATATATATCAATTCAAAAGAGTTGCCTCCAAACGAAAGAGCCCACACAAGGTATCATCTGCCATCACACTTTAATGGGAACTGCAGCAGGGGTGGATACAGCAACCCAACATCAAAATCCTTTTCGCCGACGCGTTTCGGGCTCTCTGCCCTTTGTCTTAGGCTCTGGTTGTTGTGCATGAAACTTTTCAGCTATTTTAAGTGCACATAGGTTCTTCTCGATATCCGCCCATGTGGGCGTGGCCATTTGCAAGGCCTTCTGGTATCGGCAGTGCACTTTAGTTTTGCTGCCGTGAGCCGCTGTTCAAAATCTGCACCAGTGTCACTCAATTAAATCCCAAGTGGGTGGTCCCGCTGCGATATCTCACCAACGCTGACATTATAATGTTCTCATTATCGGCACCAAGTCTGACAAACGAAGTTCGCCACATGGCTTCTTCTCAGATCCGCTGAACACGGCAGGACTCCTTCAACGGCTAGGCAGGCCGTTAATCATCAATTCAAAAGAGATGCCTCCAAACGAAAGAGCCAACACAAGGTATCATCTGCCATCACACTTTAATGGGAACTGCAGCAGGGGTGGATACAGCAACCCAACATCAAAATCCTTTTCGCCGGCGCGTTTCGGGCTCTCTGCCCTTTGTCTTAGGCTCTGGGTGTTGTGCATGAAACTTTTCAGCCGTTTTAAGTGCACATAGGTTCTTCTCGATATCCGCCCATGTGGGCGTGGCCATTTGCAAGGCCTTCTGGTATCGGTAGTGCACTTTAGTTTTGCTGCCGTTAGCTGCTGTTCAAAATCTGCACCAGTGTCACTCAATTAAATCCCAAGTGGGTGGTCGTGCTGCGATATCTCACCAACGCTGACATTATAATGTTCTCATTATCGGCACCAAGTCTGACAAACGAAGTTCGCCACATGGCTTCTTCTCAGATCCGCTGATCTTAGGCCATATGTACACAATCTCCCATCATATATTCAGGATACTAAACATGTATTGAATGTCATGTCTGATTTTAACTGGGAACCAGGAATGTATTTGGTGACTCTTGATGTAGTTTCCTTATATTCTAACATAAAGCATCAATTAAAGATTCATGCCATTGAGACCTTTCTCAACAGAAGACCAGCTGAACTTATGGAACACACAATGATGATTCTACAAATGACGGATTTGGTACTCAAAAATAATGTATTTTTGTTCAACAACAGGTGGTATAGGCAGTGCCTTGGGACAGCGATGGGTTCCAGGTTCGCTCCGTCTTTTGCTAACCTCTTTCTGGGGTGGTTTGAGGCGGAGTGGATCTGGGGCCGTCGCGGACATGGATGGGTGGATTACATCCATTGTTGGGGTCGTTTCATTGACGATTGTTTGATGATATGGACTGGGACTTTGGAGATATTGCAAGAATTTTTTATATATTTGAATGATAACGATGTCAATTTACGGTTTACCACCCAATTTGATCAAGAGAGAATATCATTCTTAGACATCGAATTGTATATTTGTGATAAAAGACTGTGTAGTAAAACGTATAGGAAAGAGACTAGCTGCAATGCATTACTACATGCGAAAAGCTGTCACCCTAAGAGCCAGATAAATTCAATACCCTATGGTGAAATGGTGAGAGCAAGAAGGAATTGCTCAGAGGACTCCAAGTTTTATTGGAATTTGGATGATATACCGCACAGATTTGAGGCTAGGGGTTATGATCAAACGGTTATTAACAAAGCTAAAACAAGAGCATCTGGCCTTAAGAAAGCTCATACTTTGATACCGAAGAAGAAGAATTTGGGAGACATGGCAGGGCAGAAGGTACGTCTTGTTAGACACTATAGTGAAGAGAGTTACAAGCTCTACACTATATTGAATAAATATTGGCATTTACTTAAAGCTGACAGAGACCTGGTGCCCTTTATCAGCGAGAGGTCAAGTATTACTTTTAGAAAGGGTATGACATTATCAAACAATGTAAGTCCCAGCTACCCAATTAAGGTTTCCAATACGTGGCTGAGTAATAAGTTGAAGGGCTTTTACAAATGTGGACGGTGTAGTTCCTGTAGGTGGGCGAGGAAAAAGGTAACTAGTTTCAGATACAACGGTTCTGAAACATATGTTATTGATGCTTTCATTAACTGTGACACTACTTATGTGGTGTATGTGATAGCATGCTCATGTGCTAAAATATATGTGGGCAGCACAATGAGGAGACTCCGTGATAGAATGGTGGAACACTTTAGAGCGTGGAAGAATTTTGATACGAGATATCCCATTGCGGCACACACCATCCAGAACTATGAAAAAATGAATGAACATGTGTACAGCTTTCATGGAATTGATCATGTTACTCAGGACCCAAGAGGGGGAAACAGGAAATTGAAACTTAGACGTAGGGAAGTTTTATGGTTGATGAAATTGAGAGCTGTAGAGCATGGCATGAATATTGACAACGAATTTCAATACTTTTTGGGACAAGAATGAACGGAGACATTAATTCTTGGACGCATGTAGGCAGGGAATTGCTTAAACTGTGCCTATTTGTGAAATACCATGCAGGGATCGTTTTTTGAATTAAGAATATGTTATTTATGTATATTGACAATGTATATATGTATGTTATTATATACTTTGCAGACTGTCATAATTTTGTAACCAAAATCTCAAACTCTGCGATGTAAATGTGCTGACTTTCCATGCGATTGGTAGAACTGATATATATGTAAATGTGTACTTAATGTATTTATAATTAGTATACTGCGGATATTAGGCAGTATATATCCCCTCACCGCTTCTTTTATTATCATTTTTCATCCTGTCCCCCCCTTTTCTTTTCACCTTATCGCTTACTTTTTCTTATGGAGTTATAGAGTGAGGACCAGATTGGTATAATAGACTGTGAAACCCTTCTTACTCATGGGGTATCATTATGGATATAGTGAGTGAGTGGGGAATGCGTTTATTTATAATTGGCTTTTTGACACTTTGCACTTGATATGAAGGAGAAATGCGTTTTTAGACACATTCACCGAACTTGCAATGTGGACCTTAGAATATAGGGTGTGAATACTGTGTAAGCACGTGGATACGTGAATAAGTCATTACACACAGACACTGAATTTGTTGTGTGGACTTTAGTGAATAGAGTGTAAAACACTGTGGAAATACGTTTATGCATAGCAAGAGCCGTTCTAAGATGGCGCCCGTATAGCAGGGTCTTCAGCGTGATGTATATATCACGAGATAATGGGTGAGGAATATGTTTCTGATAATAGGAGTTACTACTCCTTATGTATTAATAACTTTGGGGCCTTTGAGGTTTGGCATACATTTACTATGTGTGCCTTTATAGTGGATTAATAGTACGTGATCACATATTAAAGACCATTCTTAGATGGCGCCCGAGATACGATTTATATACCTCGCGATTCTGTGATTTACTGAGGTTGGGGTTGACATTTAATTTTAATGATAATAATTCTCGTTATATAACTTTTGTTACATCTTAGCATATGATGCGGCTCATGATACAATATACGGGAGTCCACGCATTACTCCATGAAAATTGGAGGGCTGCGTAATTTTGTCACCGATTTCTTTACTTATGTTGGCTTATTGTTCAAGCATGGCGCGATATACTACTAGAAGAATTTATGTAAATGTCACACTTTACATCGGATCTACAAGCAGCAATTAAGCATATAGATAGATACACATGTTTACACACTACAAGATGGCGCCCATTGTTTTGGAGCTATATAGAGGCATTCCAATATGGCGCCCATGTAGAACGCCGGCTACGGGGGAAGTGATTATACTCACGACCTACTGAATGTGGTGAGTGTTTTGGATCGATACTGCGACCCGTGATGTTATGATAGGTAATTTTCGTGTATATTCCTAATAGTATGTATTTATGTGATTTCAGGACTTTGAATACAACACATTTGAGAGAATAATTGTAGCAGTGGGAGAATCTGATCCTAGAGTTTGAAGATATAGGGTGAGTAGGAGGTGTTTTTTTTCACAGTCACAGTGACCTGAATTGACATGCTACTTTATGGTAAATTTACTATTGTTTTTAGAAACTTCCGGCTTGATTGAAATTTCGTTTAAAAATGTGGTGACACCTTTGATATAGCATTGGATTTGCACTACACGGTAAACCCGAAATTTCTGATATTATTGTTCTGACTTACATTTTGTGTACGACTTCAGTGTGCACAGGGATGGTCTTTTTGCATGAGCCTTGGATACACTTTCTCAATAGAGTATAATAAGTAGTATTGAGACTGGCTTATATTGTTGGCTATTACTGATGGATGGGGCAATATTCTGAATAATGAGAGATTGGATTTAATTATGTGAACTTTTGGTTACTCACATGTGGATATCATTTTTGAATATTTTTGAGCAAATATGGTATATTAATATTCTAGATGGTTTAAGAATTGGATATACATAGTGGAGGAACTGTGGACCTGATTGGCGTATTCATTGAACAGGTGATCATTTATTACTCTTAGACTCTATTAATATCGTTTCCGTTTCATAAATACTATTTTTACCTTATTGGTGATGGACTTTATACTGCATCTCTCACAAGAATAGGTGATGCTAGAAACTGGGTTTGGGTTCCATCCTTTTCTTTGGAACCTGATACCTATATTATTATTTACTTTGTTTAAAAATGTATGTTTAACGAACAGTTGGATTTGGATGGGGTTTCATATATTGTTCATTTGGGTTGTAGCCCTGAGGAAGTCAATTTGCCTATACTTGTCATGACGAAACACGTGTTGGCTGCTGCTTCTGAAGAAACTATTAATATCCATATGATGAACTTGGACTTGAAGAAATAAACCGCTTTGGGAACGCTAGATCTAGGATATTGGATCAATATTTGGACTGGTGACTATGTCATTTTGACTGGATTGGACTTATTGACACATAATATTCATGTTGTATTTTGATCTTTACATTTATAAGTGCTCGGGAGGAACGTTGTAAATCTTAGTTTTACCTTGGTAAACTGTGGTGGATGTCTTGTAACCACATCATGTTCCCTAGAAGCACCCTGATTATTGTGACTTTTTACTTCTTTTTATTCCCTTGATATTGCAGAGCGCCCGTCTGTCTGTTGGTTACCCCCTCTTTTCATCATTGATGATATGTTTGGCATTGCAGATGACCTGTATGTTTAGGGAATGATATGATTTACTGTTTTTAAATACATATTTATTGGTTGATGAGGGTGTGAGGGCCACATGGTTCCCATCTATGCAGCCAATTACGTGGGGGAAGTCCAGTTATGTTTGCTGTAATACCTGTTGTGTGCTGGGGAATTGTATGTGATGTTGTGGCTTCTGTACCATTGCATCTAGGAATGCATGGAAGAAGCGCGACAGACAACTATGGGAGGCCCCACCTGCCACTGCTATCACCCCTTGGAAACTCCCTGAGGCCAGTAGGTGCCGTGAGCACAGGACCTGCAGATGTGTTGGAATTGTTTTGGTCCTGTGTGTTGGGTGTTCCAGATGGGGTTTCAGCTCCGCTATCAGGTCTAAAATGGTCTTTGAGTCCAGCTTGTACTTCTCATGGATCTCCTACTCAGTCTGCTGGAGCAGAGTGATGCTCACTCTGAAGATCCGTTCCTGTCTTTCCCTCCTCTGTGCTGCTGCCCGAATTTGCAGCCTCCTGGCTATCACATATAGCACTGCCATCGTGGAAGTTCCTGTTGCATTGTGGGCTTGTTTATATAGCTTGCACCTGGTTACCACCTGCATTCACTTGGTGGCAAAATTTGCGAATTTTGGGAATTTGCAATTTGTGAATTTTTCATACATTGCTTTGCGAATTCTCAAACTGCGATTTTTCTATTTGTGATTTTCGCAGGCTGCGTATCGCAGACTGCAAATTCGCAGAGAAATTCCCAAACTTCGGGCCTCGCAAAATAAGAAATCACGAAAATTGCGATGCGGAAATGTGTCATACATCGCATTTGTCTATTTGGCGATCGCCAACACTGTTTTTTTTGCGATTCGCAGAGTTTGAGATCGCAAAATAGTTTCATACTTATGCCCCTATAAGAACAGGAGCGGTTATTTGCAGTTTTTTTTTAAAGTTTCTTTAAAGATTAGGGTTTTGCATCAGTAGCAAAATCGTGTACTCTTTTTTGATTACCTAAACGGAATAATGCATTTACCAGATATTAACATGTTAGAAAACAAGGCGGTGTATGCAGAGGAATGTGATGTAATAGGAAATTGGCAAATCTTATATATCAATGTAGATGTCATTGGTTGTATATTTTTAAAAATGCAATAAAATGCAGTGATAAAAAATATACCATTTGGTGAACCTCCAGGCAGGGTGAAGCCGAGGAACTGATGCCTGCACCTATCACAGGATGAACGGCAGTCATTGCACGCCACTCACAAACACCCTGGACCTATAAAGATTGGATAAGTGATAACAATGTGTAACTCATTATTCATGCCTGCATTGCACCGGCCGGCCAAGCCAAGCTGGGAAAGGGAGTCCGTGCTCGAATTGTAGACAGAGTGATATTTTTAAAGTGCTGTTTGCCAATAAATCCTGTTCTAGACTCTTTAGGCTTTATGCTCGACGTTTGAATAACTTCTGCAAGCAGCCATGTCATGCCTGGGAAAGTCATAAAACTCATAATAGCATTTGTGGGGCTTTTGTGCAACCTGCTGGATCTTGTTAAATGTTCCGTTTCTTTTGATGGTCTGAATATAATATTACCAAGTCTTGTACCATACGAACCGCAGGCTGAAGAATGCAGTTTAATAACGAGGTCCCAGAGGGTGGGAAAGCCTCTGTCAGCCCCACTTCCATAAAACGTGGTATGACCCTGATTTTTTATATCTCAGAAAGGCTGTGCCTATGGCCTTCTGCCAGCGTGCAGTATGTTTATAGAATTAGATTAACAATGGGATAATGCAAAACAAATGTAGCATACTAAGGCAAAAGAATATACCCTTACACTTATCAGGCCCTTTTTTACTGTTAGATTTCCGATCTAGGTAATAAATCTCACCAACTTGATTTTTCAGGTGATCAATCAATCAAGTGACTTGTAAAGCGCTACGACTCACCTGTAAGGGTTTCAAGGTGCTGGGAGAATTGAATTGTATAAATAACTTTACTATAATAATATCCGCAATGCTGACACATTCTTAGTTGTCCTAGTTGAGCCAGAGATATTCAAGTGAATTGCAATTTTTTTGTTCCTGACCCAAGAATATGGCTATCAGTAATGCAACAAGTGCAGTGAAACCGCGGCTAAGGGACATTCGGGCCCTCTAAACTCCAACTACGCCTGTATTTTACTACTTATCTCTTTGACCGAAACAACCCTTTTCCTTCCATACACCAGGGCCCTTCCTACACCATTCCCCTGGCAGAACTTGACTTTCTTTTTATAAGCCTGCAGTGGGAGGACCTGCCTGCTGAAGCCAATGAAGTAATTCCCTTTTGTCCTTTTTAAATTCCTATAGGAATAGAAAGCACTAACAAATATAGAGATACGTTCATTCATTGTGCTCCTGTCCTGATGCCTACACATGGTGTTATTTATTAATGTTAACAGTTTGTACGGGTGCTCGTTTGCCATAAGTGGACATAACGTATTCTTTTATTCTCCTTGTTATGTGGGTTAATTTGGTTTAAATATAGTATTTACTAATTACTCTGTTTAGAGCACTATTGCATGCACAGTAAATAGAGATTTGGAAACCCAATTGTTCTCGCCTTTTGGCTTTGCCAATGGTTTTTGCTGATGTTGTTCAGATGGAGATGTCCAACTGAATGGCTAACTCTGAAAAGTCGCCTCCACCTCACGTAGTCAATGTTCTGGGTGTTAAAAGCAAATGTTCCCACCAGTTGAGGTGCCAAAGGCTCTGGACAAAAGGGGGTTGGCTTTCTCTCCTGTGCGAGAAGCCAGATTCACATACCAATGGTGTTGAGCATTTTGAAGTGACCCTGCCATGGAATGCTAATCTGCAGCTCATCCTTTGGGCTGATGATCCTTATCAGCATAGCCACCTCAGCCCAGTCCTTATAGGGTTTAAGGCAGTTGACATGGATTATGCTCTTGGAGTTCCTGCAAGAGCCAAAGTCCATCAGATAGGTGACCTCCCCATTTATTTCTAGGATAGGGTAGGATCCACTTAATTTGTCCTGGGGAGCCCTATGAGCCCCAGGCTCCAAAACCCACACCTTCTGCCACAGATGGATGGTACTCCACCAGTGCAGCCTTTTGGTCATACCAGAGCTTCTGGAGCTCTTGACTGGCCTCATGGTTTTTGGATGCTTTTTACATGTATTCAGCTATCCTTGAACGAAGGCCACTATGTCTTGCTTAGGCTCTGTGAGAGGTCTCTCCCAGCCTTCCTTCATTAGACACAATGGTCCCCTTACAGGATGACAAAACAGAAGTTCAAAGGGGGAAACCCTACTCCATTCTGTGGTACTTCTCTGTAGGAGAAAAGCAGGCATGGCAGTAAGACATCCCATCTCCTTCTGAGTTTTTCAGGGAGTCTACCAATCATGCATTTCATGGTTTTGTTGAATCGCTCAATTGAACTATTCGTTTGTTGGTGATAGGGATTGGTACACTTAGATGCCACCCCACATTCAGTTCACATGGCTTTCAGGTAGCCAGACATGAAGTTTGCATCTCTGTCTGACACCACCTCCTTAGGAAAACCCACTCTGGTAAAAATACCAATGAGGGCCCTAGCAACTGCAGGAGAAGTATTAAACCTAAGGGGAATTGCCTCAGGGTACCTGGTGGCATGATCAACTACTACCAGTTTACATTTGTTCCCTGATGCTATTGGATGGTCTGGGTGTCCGACAACATCAACCCCTACCCTTTCAAAGGGAAACCAACCACTGGAACTGGAATTAAAGGGCCTTTGGGTGGCCACCTGCTTTACCAATGGCTTGGCAGGTGACACAGGAGTTAAAAAATGCCTTCACCTTCTGGGACATACCTGGCCAGTAGATGTTGGTAACTAACCTACTACACATTTTTGCCTGGTCAAGATGCCGAGCTAAGGGGATGTCATGTGCCAAAGTAAGTAGAATCTCTCTATACATCTGAGACACTACCAATCTCCTGGTGGCACCAGGTGTTAGGTCTCTGACCTCAGTGTAAAGAAGTCTCTCCTTTCAATAGATTCCGTGGGAACCACTGACATCTACCCTATGTATGATCAACAGCTTGCTGAATCAGGTTTTCAAAGAATGGGTCTTATTTCGACCTCAGCCCATGCTGAAGAGTCCAGACCATTACCTAGCAGAGAGGATACAGGAATTGCGGATGATACCACCACCTTTTTATAGCCAGTAACCCCTCCCCATTCTAAGGACACCATTGCTTCAACTCCCATTTATATGAGGCTGTTGAGTGCATTTTTCCATTTTAATGGGCCCGACAGACAGGGCAGCTACATTGACCCCTCCATCTGAGACTAAAGTTCCTTCAGTGAGCTCTCTGAAACAGTCAGGGCTCACCAGGGATCTCATCTTCAGATGTACGACTGCATTTACTGCAGGTGTACTAGGGGGATTCTTTTTGTTGGGACAGCTGAGGTTTCCAGTTCGGTGCCAATTGGTTTTGTAATCATAGCAACAAGCCTTCTTGGATTCCCAGTGTTTACCCTTGGACCCACCCTTTAGACTATGTATTGGCTCAGGTCTCACTCTCCTGAACAGGTTTTTGGGGTCTATGAGAAGACTCTTGTTTTTATTTTTAGACTGGTCACCATCCTTCTCTTGGGGGGGCATAGCAACCCCTTTCTTTTGGTCGCCCCCACCATGAGTTGTCTTAGTTACCCTTGTCTTGACCCAGTGGTCTGCCTTCTTCCCCAACTCTTGAAGTGAAAGTGGACCTAGATCTACCAGGCACTGATGGAATTTCTCAGGAACACAATTACTCAACAGATGCTCTTTCATAGTAAGATTATAAAGCCCATCATAGTTGTGCATAGTGTTACCTTTTAACCAGCCACCTAGTGTTTTCACTGAAAAGTCTACTAAATCCACTAAAGTCTGACTCAGAATGTTTCGAGTCTCCTTGAACCTGATTCTGTATTGCTCAGTGGTGAGTCCAGAGCCCTCAACCAGGTATCCTTCATGAGGCAATAAGACCTGGCATTCGCCTCATTCAGTGGCAGGAACCAATCCCTACAATTTCCTGAGAACAATTCCCAGAGAAGAGAGCCCAATATTTCTGGTTGAATTGCCTCATTTTACAAGCCCTTTCAAAGGAGGTGAACCATTTTGGTGATGTCATCACCATCCTTGTATTTAGGGACAATCCATTTGGGGATTTTAGGATCAAAAGCTTCTTTTTTCTCCCTATTTGGTATTTTGCTGCCAGGATTATGGCTTCTAAAGCTGCCCTCTTGCAAGATCCTCCTCAGAGAGCTCTTCTCTCCCCGGTAGGGGAAGGTCTATGCAAATTGCGTTTCCTTAAATGCAATTCTGAAAGCACCCGAGTTGTGCGAATTTGCCTTAAGAAATCGCAAATTACCAACAACTTCAAGCTGGTGGTAATTTGCTATTTTCGAGAAAAATGCACTTTTTTGCATTTTTCAAAGTGCCATTTGGCGGGCATGTATGTGCCCAACGTGTGCACACATGTATATTTCAGAGGTGCAACAGGGTGTCCTTTTGACACCCTTGAAATTGCATTCGCAATTTGAGAGTACCTCTAGGCCCATAGGAATGAATGGGAAGGTGTTCCCTAATTGCGAATCGCAATTTGTGATTCGCAATTAAGGAATACGTAGGAATCACAACTAATTTTGTGACCCCTACATACATTTCATTTTGCAAGTCCTAATAATGATGCGCTAAAATTCGCTATAAGGACTCGCAAAAGAGTTTGATACATATGCCCCACTGTGATGATATTAGACATATTGATATTGATGATATTACAACAGAATATCAAGGGACTTGGGTGCACCCGGTGGTACATATTTCTATCCACCTTTCTTTGCATTTTGTTAATCAGAAAAGAGCAGGTGTAATGAGATTTGGACATGCACCATTCCCCAGTTATAAATCAAAGGTTTTGCCGTTCAGAACATTGGTTGATGTCATTTTAAGCCAACTCTTAACTGAAGATGTTAAGCTTGAATACTGTTATCAATGGATCTGACATATGTTGGTTGTCTACATGACACGTAGGGCACAGCCAACGTTCATCTACATGGGTATGTTACATAAGCAAGGAGAGGCGCGGAAAGAGTGTCGGTCAACTGGTGATTTTCCCATTTACTACTCATATATTTTGCCTGTAACAGAATCCTGTTCTGATCCATATTCTACGTAGTGTGGCAAATGATTAAAAATGTAATTCAAATACTATGGGAAAATATTATGATTTTGCTGTGGCTTCATTTTGTAGTGCACTTGCATGTCAGGAGTAAGCCAGCTGTAGTCCTGGCTTATTCTTGGAATTTACAACAGGAGTACCAAAAGAGTAAGCCACACCTACTCATACGACATTTTTTTAAAATTGGTCCCTACATTTTTACAGTACAATTCCAATTTCCAGTCTTATAGAGCATTTACAACACTCTATTGCTACTGGTTAGAGACACTTGCTCTATTGTCTACATTTACTGAAGGTGTGGTTAGATGCGTGTGTGATACAATGAGGTGCAAGAGATGGAGTCAGTTTACTCACCATTTTAAAGGCCTGCATGTGCAGCTCATTATTGCATTGTGTCGCATTAACACTCATGCAAACTTTAGTAATTGAGCGCCTAAATTGTTCTAGGTGGTTTTCAATGCGACAGTTGATCTTGCTGATCTGTATAGCTTCATTATCTATGTGCAGAGAGCATTCACATTCCCTGAATCAGTGCTAACATCATGGAGGGATGATAGACGTTGGATGCAATGACCACACAAATATTGAATAAAACATCTGGAGTGGACAATATCTAAGTAGATGTATATCATATAGATTTGCTAATTTATTGAATGTAAAACTCAAAAAGTGATGAGTGGAAGGACTGAATTAATCTCAGCCATTGGGTGTTACCTAGGCACGTATTACAGACCACTGCTTTTCTGCACGCTCTGCTATGAATGCATTTACCACACAACAAAATGAATAAACATCTGGACTAGACAATATCTCAGCAGATGCATATCAAGTAAATTCCATAATTTGGGCACCGATATTGACAACATGTAAAGTGCTGAAAAGAAGTGATTTGCAGAATGCTTGAATTCATCTCAGCCACTAGTTATTGATCAGACATGAATTCTAACATATTGCATTGCTGCCCACCATGCTGCTCCAGACAGATACCAGCTACGTGGAAATCAGTCTTGTTCCTGCTTAAATAGAAGTCCAACCAGAAATGCCAGTCAGGTGCCCTCCAAGCAGAGAAGAGAAGCAACCCCAAACTGTTTTCTGACCAATAGGCCTATTTAGTAAGCTGCAGCTTGAGTTCAGTGAGTACAGTGAGTATAGGACCCACAAACGGCCATACTCCTCACACTTAGGGTGTCTCACATACAAAAGAACAACATTATCAAAGTCAGTATGTCTCATACATGACCACTAATGACGTTGGCAACGTTTTCTCCCTCCCAGATGACTATTTACAGTCACATACATGTATGGCAGCCATCTTTGAATGGTTGGAATTTCCTTTTAAGCAGACTTCCTGATGTTGTTGGTAGGCAAGACCTAAAAATGACATCTCAGGCTCTTATAAAATGTGGGGGGAGCACCTGAGAATCCAACATCACACTATTACAAAGTCGAAAGGCTCAGAGAATATATAGCCCCTATGATGACTTGCCACAAGTGCTTACCCCAACATCCGTCTACCTCTGGTTCTCAACATATTAGTCACCACTTTCACCCCTTAAAGGACATTGCCCAGCAGGATGTTGTCTGCTTTAGCGTGATAAGAGTCATGCCACTCTGCATTGTGGATGTCACATGTGCCCCTAAAGCTGTGACAGTATGCCACATCTGAGCAGCAGGCTACAGCAGGATTTGAGGATCCACTGTAGGATTCAGGGATCCAGGATTTGAAGATCTACTTTAGGATTTGATGATCCATTGATTGAGGATCTCCTACACTTTTCAAGGATGCCACAGTTTTTAAAGTGCTTGTCTTTCGTTATTGTGGAGGAGGCAAAAACTCTGCTTTGACTTTGCTCCTCACCTGTGTTCACGTATCTCCATCTTACACAGTCTTCAAGATGGATGCCGATTTCATGTTCTCCAGTGTTTTCTACGTGTGACTCAGTTTGGAATTACATCTGCAATAATATTTCATAGATTTTTCTCTTCTTGCTTGGAACTGTTCAACAAATTTCCTTGCATCCTTGGAACTCTTTGAGCTCTTAAAGGGCTGTCTTCTGAGGCATCAGGTTAGTGATTACCTAAGGAGAGTTAGATTTACGTGTTTGGATTATACACCTACTGTTGGACTCCTGAACTGCCCAATGTGCCCAAATACTGCAGCCCTGCCTCACCTTCTAAGTTGTGCCTCACCAACTGTATCTTGAGCCTTCACAGAGTTATTTACAAATCTTCTGTATTGTGCCTCAAGTTGTGGAGCTTTAACAACTGTGCATGGGACATTTGAATAGGCCCAGTCTCATGGTGATTCCCTAGGATCAAGTGTAGTGTAGTTCCTATATTCCCAATAGGCTCTGCGCATTGGAATAATATAAACAGCAGTGTAGACGTAGGACGGAGGTCCTCTAGGTCTCTACTGACTATATTAGACTTAATTAGTTTTGCCAGCTAGCTCAGAGGTCACTAGAAACTTTCTCGAATATTCAGGAAAGAGTTAACTCTCCTGATTTAGACAAGAAGGGATTAGCTTCTGACAATCATATAACATGACAACTTTGCTCCCTCAGAAAAGAGTGTATCTCTAGAGTTGTGTGAAACCAATAGACAATTATTTCACTCAGTCAATCGTGCATACTTAGTTTCACCAGAGTGCAGAGAAATAGAGAGACGGGCGTTTCAATAAAAGGTGTTATTTATTGAGCAGTCTTCTTTCTCATGCAAGAGAAATGAATTGCCACAATTACAATACTTATCATAAAGTAAAGTGTGTACAGTAAAATGAGTATTATAAAATAATACTGTAAAAGAATTGATATAGTTTCTTAGCCATATGATACTTTAAAATGGATAAAATATATACATACATAAAAACATTGACTAACGTCCTCAACTGGTGCTTCTAATCTACGCCTACCCCAGTGTACCTGACCTAAGCCTAATACGTGGGAAGGAGTAAGTAAGTAGCAGTTTAAGTTAAGTTGGGTTCTTGCCAAGGATCTGAATCAATAATTCTCTTAAGGGTTTAGTCAGCTCCGTACCTTGGTAATAGAATGAAGGAGGTCTTGTATCTCTCTCTCAGGACTCGATATCCCAGCAACCCGCAAGGGTGGCTGGAAACACCGGAGATGGATTTTCTCGGCTGGAGAAAAAGACAGCGTCTTTCTCAGTGCGTCAAAAGGGAGGGGCGGCTTCCTTCGGCTCCTCGCATCAGCTGGGCTTCCGGGCAAGTAGATAGCCGCTCTGCTCCGAACCACCGTGTGTTTGCTTAAGGCAACGTTGGTATATTTATACCTGAAAGGTGCCGGATTTGACGTAAGGTTGGACATAAGATGTCACCAAGAACTAACAGTTCTTTCTGACTCTAGGAGTTCTTGTGCAAATCAAAACAAGAGCAAGGGGATTTCCCGGGCTGCTGGAGGCTTGGTTTGTTTAAAGAACGCGTTGTACTTTCTAGGAGGCTAGGGGAGTAGCCATGCCGTATTTGGACTGCATGGGCTATTACTAAATATGGATATGATTCTTATGCCTTTATAAGGATATTATTTATTATAGCCATATCAGGGCAAAAATCGGGAATATCGAATTAGGGTCCTAGATAGAAACACAACACAAGAAGAAAGAAGGTAATATATTATTGATACATTTCATGTTTACAATAATGCAATTCATGCTAGAGTGATTCTTGGGTAATTTTCCATTTTAGGTAGAACATTACCATTCATGTGAAATCAAAGTTAAAGACAAAAACTGTTTGCAATTGAAATTGATGTAAGAGGAGAGAGTATCAGTAGTTTTCTTTACCGCCTGTTACAAAAGAGTCATCACTCATAATATCCTACAGAACTCCTGACCGAGCCTCCATTTGAGGAGACAAGCTGTGTCACTACAAATGAACAATCAGCAGCGGCCTGTGCAGGTAAGAGCGGTGGGATGGTGGAGCCAAGTTGGGGGGTGGGGGGTGGGGAATTCAACAGAGGACTATGAAGGAAAATTAAATAAATAAATAATTTTCCCTTGTGGTCGTCTATACAAATTCCCCCCCCCCCCCCCCCCCCCACCAGGCCCTACCGCTCGTACCTGTGCAGGCTGCGGCTGCGAACAATGGCTCTTGTGTCCCATCTCTCACTTTCATGGGAGCCTTGCCCTCCTCTTCACCGCCAATATTAAGCAAAATGTGCATGTGTTCTCACAAATTCTCCAAAATTACAGAGAAAGTCATCAACAAACAGTTAACTAGCTTTATAGAGAGGCATGAACAGTTACACAGAACCCAATCTGAGTTCCGCCCCTTATATAGCACAGAGTCAGCCTTACTCCTGATGACAGAGGCAATTCACCAGATCTTGGACGCTGGCAAGTCTGCGGCAGTGTTGATGTTGGATTTCAGTTCCACGCTCAACACTGTTTCCCATAACATCTTGCTAGAAAGACTGGAAATGTGAGGTAGGACATAAAGCACTGCGTCTTTCAGATAGTGCAGAAACCCCATCAGTCAAGGGTGTTCCCACTAAAACAAGGGGTGCCACAGTTCTCCTCTTTGAGTCTAACCCTGTTTAATGAGTATGTGTGACCTTCGGCAGATGTAATCAAGAGTTTTGGGTCCTCCACCATGTCATATGCTGATGACACCCAGTTCATCATTACACTGTTCAAAAATTGCTACCTATATGGCTGCTTCTTTATGCTTCTGTCTTGTTGAGGTGGCTAAATGGATGGACTTGCCTTGAGCTTAAAGCAGAAAAACTGAGGTTTTGACTTTGGGCAACCAGACAAACATATGGTCAATTGCCTGTTAGCCCAAGGAGCTGGGTCGTTTACCTAACTCTAAACCCATGGTCAAGAATTTTCTTTTGACATCCAAATCCTTGCAGTGCCTGGAAAATGTTTGGATTCATTAAACTGTGGTGGATAATATTGTGCTTCTTGCACCAACCAGGAAAACAGTGGTTCAGGCCTTGATAGTGTCAAAGCTTGACTACTGTAAGGTTTTTTATCTTGGAGTGACGCAGGGTGGGATCAATACACTACAAAGAGTGCCGACAGTGGTGGCCAGGCTCCTTCTGAATGTGCAAAGACATGTGTCCATGGAGGCTGTGCTCACACAGCTTTCTTGGCTCCCAGTAAGACAGAGATCGACTTTTAAAGCCTTATGGTTTGCTATAAAGCCCTGAATAATAAAGGCCCACATTATTTGCAGCCATTTGTCATACCTTATTTACCTTTGAGGAACATTAGATCATCAAGGGAGATGTTAGTAATTGTTCCTAGATTTAGGAAAGTACTTATGGGTGGGAAGTCATTCGGCTCAGTCAGAAGAACTGTTCCAAAAAATAATTAAAACCAGTTTTTAGCTCAGGATTCAGGAGGCTATGATAACTGCATGGAGGCAGGTGGACATCATTGCCTAGCTCTGGAACATAAAAAAACACGAAGAGTGACCTGTTCCACTCTTCGTGTTTTTTTGTGTATTAATTGGGGAGTGAGTGGACATGTCGTTAAACATTCCCTCTGACCCTCCACATATCCTGCTGTCTGTTAGCTCTGGAACATCTCAAATGGGATAGCTATGCACTCTAGAAATTACATTATTATTATTATTGTTTGGTAATGTCTATTGGGACTGGCGCTAGTGGGTTCCATGTTGTTTCTGCAGCAACATATGGATTTACAGATTAGTGATAACTTTTCTCAGGCAGCACATTGCACCTGGGTTACACATGTTGCTGAGGTCTGGTGGAAATCTCATTGAAAAAAACTACACAGATGGAAAAGTTTTCAGCCATGGAGTGCTTTGCTTTAGGCTGGAGCTTTCATTAATGCTACTCTATAGTAGGTAGAAAGATGCTGCATGGAACCCTTGTTTTCCTTGCCCTCTGATAAACAATCTGAGATCATCAACATCTAATGAAAGCTACAATGAAGAAGTAAAGTCTTACAGCATAGATCAGTGTTAGAAATGGGGCTCTCTAGGTGGCAATTAATTGCACCTTTCTCCAAGTAGGGACCCTTCCTTCTAGTCAGGATAAGGGGGATACACTACTGAAATAACCCCTGCTCACCCCCTTGGTAGCTTGGCATGTGCAGTCAGGCTTATCCCAGAAGCAGTGTGTAAAGCATTTACACACAACCAACAGTAATGCAGTGAAAACACTACAAGAGGACACTACACCAGTTTAGAAAAATATCCAATACTTTATATATTTTAAAACAAGACCAAAAGAAGAAAAATCCAACATACAGTTACTTAAAAATATACACTTTGCAAGAATACTATAAAAATGCAGTTCCTTGAAGTCGGGAGCTCCGTACAGTGCTACCGCGATACTGAAAACAACAGAATCCAATAGTTCCATCTGACCACGTCGGTCGGGGGTGTTGGCAGACTCATAAATGGTACCTTTTGTGGTGTGGTGGACACTTTTGTGTTGGCCGGTCATGGCAACTGCCACGGTTGCAATGTGAAGCAGAGCAGTGCAATATGCAGTGCCCTTAAGCTGAGGTGCAGGCAGCTGCTCGGTGACAGTTGTTCAGCAGCATCGGTGAGTCCCGGGCTGCGGTGTGGAGTGAGGCGGTGCTCGATGCAGTGCTGACAGATCACAGTGAAGGCGCCAGAGCTGATTGTAGGGAGCTGGTGTCAGTCAATCTGGACTGCAGGGTGTGGGCCAAGGCGGTGCATCGTGAGACTTACGAACGGTGCCTCCAATCCACGATGTGGTCACGGAAGCCGCGGTCAGCATGCAGCAGCAGTCTCTGTGAGACAATAGTGGTGAAGTGAAGCAAGGCGGTGCGGAGTACAGAGCCCACAGGTCATAGTGCAAGCAGTGGCTGGGCTGGGTTGCGGCAGCATTGGCCGTCATAGTCAGTGAGACCAGGGTTGTGGTGCGAGATGCAGACAGTGCCCTCTGCGGTGCCTGCAGAACAATGAGCCTGCAACAGACCCGGTGATGGAGTTGTTGGTTTTCCCTCCTCTGTGACAACTGAAACCACAGTTCTAGAGGCAGTAATCCGAGGCCGGTGAAACCTTTGCAGTCCCTGAGACTTCAGAACAGGAGGCAACTTCTATTTCAAGCCCTTGGAGATACTCAGCACAAGTTCAGAAAGTTCAGTCCAGTCCTTTTTCTGCAACTCCAGGCCAACCCAGCAAAGCAACAACACAGGAAAGGGGAAGTACTCCTCCTAGCAGTTCTTCCAGCTCTTCTTCTTGGCAGGTTCCTTGAGTCCAGCGATTTCTAAAGTTCTGGGGTTTGGGCCCCAATATTTATGAACAATTTCTCTTTGCTCTCTTAGACAGAGAGGCTCTGTGCCCCTTACAAACACGTGCTGTCCTCTCTGGCCCAGCTTCTCAGCAGGAGGTGGAGACATCTTTGTGTAAGGCAGAACAGGCTCATTCAGGTGCAAGGAAATATCCTCCTTCTACTCTAAATGCAGCTCAGGTCTATTCAGCCCAGCCCTGACTCATCCAGGAAAGGCAGGACATCCCTCAACTCCCCCCCTCAGTGGCTGTCTACAGGGAAAGCACATTCCCAGCCCCTGTCACTCCAAAGGCAGACAGCCTATCCACAATGCAGCAGAGGTACATAGGATGACTAAGCAAAAAAATACCTACTTTTCAGATTTGGCATTTTCAAACACAGAACATAAAAATTATCTTTACTAAAAGATGCATGTTTTCATTCTTTTAGTCCAGGCATACTAAACTCCATTTCCCTATCTTGTCCCAAATGGAATTTAGGCTTCTAAAATATTATAAGCAAACTCCCATTCTCTCCAATAGGACAGATGGCCTTTCCATAGTGAAAAACAATATGTACTGTAATTCACTACCAGAACAGGTCACACAACTCATTGCATATCCTACCTTTAACCGACACAGCACCCTGCCCACAGGGGTATCTTGGGCCTACTTAGGGGTTACTTACATGTAAGAAAAGGGAATATCAGGGCCTGTCAAGTGGGTGGACTTGCCAGGTCTACATGGCAGTTACAAACTGTGTGCAGACACTGCAGTGGCAGGTCTGAGAATCCTTTTCAGGGCTGCTTGTGTGGGTGGCACAACCAGTGCCAGAGGCTCACCAGCAGCATTTGGTTTACAGGCCCCGGCACTCTTACAGTACTTTACTAGGGACCTATTAGTTAAATCAAATATGCCAATCAGCCAATCATTGAAACCCCAATCCATAACTCAATTTACAACAGGAGTACTACCACTTTAATACTGAACAGCAGTGAGAAAGTGCGCAAAGACATTAAACCAGCAAAAACAGAGTCAAAACTGGGAGGTCAGAAAGCAAAAATACAGAGGAAACGCGCCAAAAGATGCCAGGTCTAACAGTCAGGAAAAGACAAGCAGTGTAAAAGCTTTCCCATTCATATTTTATGCCATGGTGTGGTGGAGTGCCCAATCTCCAAACAGGGAACTCTCTGCAGAGGTAGGAAGTCCTGACGTGGAAGGGGAAGCTTGGGAGTCTGTAGCCCTTAAATGTATTAGTGAGTAGGTAAAGCCACATAGGCCCTACAAAGTTACAGCATATACTAAAAGTGTTGCAAAAAAGTTTTTGCAAACAACAACATTGCAAATATCCTTCGTCCATGAGCACTGGCCTGTGGGCACTGCACTCTGCACTGCTTATGAAAATGAAAGTATCCAGAACCTTTATTCTCTGGCTCCTTTGACAGTGATTGGTGCTTAGTGGGATATCTCGCCCCCCAGTAGAACAGTTCTGAGAAGGTATCACTCAGTGTCTAGCTTTCAGAGAACACAAATAAAGAGGAGAATCCAAACAGAGGTTTCGAATCAACCCTTCTAATGGTACAGCTCCCTAGATGATCCCTTATGGGGATCCCCACATAAGTGTGATTCCCAAGTGGGGACCCACCCACTAGCCATCAAAGTTGGATACTGGTGGAAGGGTGAGAGACACTCCTGGTATGGCTAAATATCAACCCCCCCCCCACCCAGAAGAACTTCAGTTGTTCTGAACCTCTGGGAAGGGCAATTGGGAATTTACCCTCAATGTGCATCCTGGAGGCAGCATGCCACATGACAGCAGGGATTTATTTTTTAAAAGAAAGGGTGGGATGAGGCCATAACCCCACCCCTTTACAAATAAAGGCCCAAATTATTGGGGGATTTAGTCACAGGAAGCTCTCTGGGGGACAGCCAGCCGATGAGGCACAAGGGATGATTCATGTATGTACAACAATGGGTTGTGGCAGCAAATTGAGGCACGGACCATACCCAAACTAATAAAGGCCCAATAGTCTTTCTTTCCCAGCTGGGGTAGGTTGAGGGATTTCTTCCTAACTTGTGCACCCAGAGGGTAGAAGCAGAAAACCCTTTCCACCAAGAATGTTTTTATATATATATATATATGAAAGAATTTCTTGGGGTATGGTCCTTTCAGACATCCGGTCGCACCAACATACCAAAATGCCCAAAAGTCTTTCTACACTCCCTAGGGGCAGATTAGGGGATTTACCCCCTATTTTACCAATCTAGTGGGGGACAAAAAGCTAACTATACAGAAAGGTTTACTTTGTTTTAAAAATACGAGGTAGAGACCAGCCTGTTCTGGCATAAGGATGTATCCCTGCTCCTGGGGCCGTATTACATATGACTACGCCAGCACTTATTGTCGCTGTGCGCCCGAGTATGTTTGTGTTTATGTGCATTTGAGTCTGAGTGCTAATACAATATGCGCACAGATGAAAACGAACAAAAACAGAGTTCAAAGTCTGCGCCAACATCACAGTGCATTACAGACCGATCCTCTATAATGGCTTTGGGCGCATACTCGAGCACACAGCGACAATTAGCGCTGGTGCAATCATCTGTAATACAGCCCCTAGAGGCCAGTCTTTCTTTGCAGATTAAGTAACATTATACATCCACAAGAGATAAAAAAGCACACTAGATACCAGTGACTCTTTTATTTAAAAAAGAATTGACTGAGAGCAGCCCTTTGAGTAATTGGGCTGCAGCCTCACCCAATGACAAAAGTATATAGAAAAGAAAGTTGTGTCCCTGTGTGTGTTAGGCCATTTTTTAAAATTCTGTATGAACTGACAATATCTGGGAACCCTGTAATGACACAAGGGGAAAAGGTTTATACTATTGTAAAAAATAAGAGTCACGCTAATAATGCTGCCTCATGAGGAGCATTTGAGACAGAAGATGACCAAGAAACAACTTAACAAAATGTTTCATGGCCTGGTTAGGATTAGGGTTGGGTGTTTCTCCTGTAATTTGCGGAAGTATCATTTCACAATATTACAGGAAAATTATGTGAGACTAAGCAGAATTATGTGAGGAGTGTACCCTAGTATTTTGTGCTTTTTTCTTACACTAAGTGCACCCTTCGGTCCAAAATGGACCGGAACTGCATTTTACAATACAAAAATAGCACTAAATGCAATAGAACCCAACTGCCCAGGTGTAGTAAGGCAAACGAAATTGGATGATGGAATGTATGGTGTGTAATGAAGGTGAAAAAAGACAAGTGGGCAGAGACACCCTCCGTCTATTGAGGATCCATGAGCTCCTTGGATCAAAATTTGCTTGGAATTTGTAGGTCCATTTAGTAACCTACAAAAAAAATTATGGAATGAGGCTGCAGTTGTAGATGGGCACTTGAAGGGGATTGAGGTTGTGCTTTTAAGGAACATAACTATGGGCTCTACCATTAAAGTTTTGAAGGCATGTATTTTTAGTGACGGGATTTCCTCATGTGTTGTCGATGCAATGGCAGACAACATATTTCTTGTGAAATGAAGAAATTCTTTGAAGGGTATTGTAAGAAATTGGGTTACTAGTGCAAGATGTGCTGCAAGCAGAAGGTCCATATTTGTCTCCTTATTGCGAACCAAGTACCCCATTGGGCCACTGAACCTATTAGGGTACAGCAGCAGAACAGTCCAAGGTTTACTCATGGAAGGTGTTTTGTGCTAACAATCCCCAATTTACCTCCATGCAGCATCAACATTTATTGCCCAGTCTGTGCTTTTAATTTGAACATGAAAAAGTTAATTTATTACACACACACAGCTAAAAACTACACATTAAATTACAAATATATACATCAGGTAGAAAGAAGACAGTTGGTGATAGTGGGTGCTGAAACCCATAATCAAAATGTCCCCACCTACACCTACCGTACTATAATAGGTGTAATCTTTTTATAAAGCAGGTCTATTGGCTTTCTTAAGGGGTCATCAAGATTAATCTGCACCATAGACATATTGGCTTTCTCAGGGTGTCACCACATTTTGAAAACTGTAAGCACATGTCAGAATTCATCATTCAACCCAATAGAGTCGTGAGCCACTGGATCCGCTTGCCAGACTAAGTCTGCCCCTAAAAAAATACCTGTGTACGCAGACAGTGTATTTATCAAGAGCTTTTCTGCTGCGCTGTTGGCTGACAGTCTGTTTTCTCTGTGTGTTTATGCAGCAGTTGTACTGTATGTGTGCTTTGTGCTGTGACTCTGCTGTTTGTACATTTATTGCTGTAAATCTTTTGTATGTACTTTGCACATGCATGTGTTTGAAGTTGCCTGTTTCTTGTAAGTCTGATGTGTGCTGCAAGCCTGCTGTTTGTGCTTTTATGCTACAAATCTTTTCTATGCCCATTGCACATGACAAGTATGTTGCATGTGTGTTTTATGTTCCATATCTGCTGCGGTGGGTCTTATGGTGCGAGTTTGTTGTATGCTATCTTCTGCAAGCCTGCGGTATTTGCTTTTAATACTGCAATGTTCTGTGTGTCCATTGCGTGCTGCAAGTATAGTGCAAGTGTCTAATGGTGCAAGCCTGCTTCATGTGTGATTTATGCTGGAAGTCTGCTGTATGTGAGTTTTATACTGTACTTCTTGTGTGTCAATTGTACGCTACACTACTAGTGTGCTGGAGGTGTGTTTTATGCTCCATGTCTGTTGCATGTGTTTTATGATGCAACGCTTCTGCATATGTGGATTACACTGCTTGTCTGCTGTATGTGCAGCAGATCCTGTATGTCCACTGTAAGCTGTAAGCATGTTGCCCTCTGTACATTGCATATCCGCTGAACATGTCTTTATGCTGCATGTCTGCTGCATGGGTGCCTTATACTGCTAATCTGCTCAATGTGTGCCATATGTTGTAAATCTGCTGTGTTGCATGCTGCAATTCTGCTTGGTGTGTGTTTAACACTGAGTTGCTGGATGTTTTATCTTTTGCAAGTCAGCTTTGACTGTATCTTGTGCTGCATGTCTGCTATGTGGACTGTATGCTGCAAGTTTGCTGCATGATTCAAGTCGGATGGTTTTGTGTGTTCCTCTGCTGTCCGCGGCATGTGTCCTGCACTGCAGCCAGGTGCGTTTTGGTATTGTGCTGCAGTTTCTTCCTTCTTGGTCCAAGTACCATCATCACATGCAAACAAATTTTTGAATTATGATGCCAGGAGAGACATGCAACCTCAACGAATCTACTGTCGGCCAGCATGTAGGGGCGTAACACAAGCCCCTGTGGTGCAGGAGAACCCCATCCCTTCAGGGACACCCCACCCTTCAGAGACACCCCAACCCTTCCGAGGGGCGTCTTTCAGGCAAATGTGAGTGAATATCTGTGAGATACAGCAGACTTGGGGTCCTCATTACATTCTGCGGTGGGCATTATTTTGCGTTATGCCATTGTCAAGGCTTTGACACAATGTTTGCTACCTCCTGACATGGGGGTATTTACTACCACCAGGCTGTAAATGACATTGTAATTCTCTTCATGGCATGCAGCTCACTAAACAAGCATTGGCATAGCCAATAGGTCTCGCTTTTGGGACCTTATAAGTATTTAGTTATGCAGCACATATCCTTGGTGCAACAACACCAACCGTTGCATGGCTAAACACTTATAAGGTCCCAAAGGCGAGACCTATTGGCTATGCCAATGCCTGTTAAAATAGCCCCGGGAGGTGGTGGTACACGGGGCAGCGGGGGCGCATTGCCTTCCCTCATTTTTAGGTCTTGCCTATGCATTTTTAGGTCTACGCCTTCTTTCAATGCAATGCGTGCATGTTTTGGTGATTTCCTTAGGGGAGCGCGCGGCACCATAAGGTGGCGCCATATGGTTGCATGCTCCCGAAAGGGAAACGCTGCCTGCTCTCGGCCGGCCGCCCCCCCCCCCTTCGGCCTCTGCTCTAACAGGATATCACAGACGTCGAGGCTATCATGGAGATAGCGTTTGGTCCATACAGTGAAGTTAGCACACCACTGCCCATATGGATTCCCCTACCAGACATCGGGTTGTTATTCATACTATAATTGTTAGCGAAAAATCAACGCCATGCCCCAAAAATGCGATATGCAAATGCAAAAATACGTGTGTTGAGGCCAACCGCAGAACCAAAAGTAGCGAAAACCAGCCACAGGCCTGCAAATCCGACTCATCCGGCGGGACAATGCACCATAAAAACCACCGAAAAAATACACCAGAAACAAGCCAAAGCACGTAGCAACATGGATGCACCCTGACCCAGTGCAGAAGCCAACTCGAACCCTACAACGCCCACAGACTACCAGCAAGGAACAACGGGGTCGGGGAAGGCCAAGGAGAAGAGGCAGAGAAAGACGGGGTGCAGACCACAGGAAAACAAGACCAGCGTCAGGGAGGTGACAGAACACTACCAGCAACTGACCCACTTGCAGACCACATGCATTGCAGTCAGAGTGCCGAGGAGGCAAATCCAGGAGACCAATAGGCACTTGCATGACGTGACTACCTATACCAGGCACCAACCCGCTGCCAACAGGAAGGCAGCAACAGCTACAGGAGGTGGCAGTCCAGCACCACCAGAGGAGCTGGAGGAAACCCAGGCCACAGTCATCAGCGTGGAGACGGTGCAAGGAGTAGGGAGTATGGACACAGCTAGAGAGGACCTGACACAACCTCAACAGGGAGTGCAAAAAACAGGGACTGGGGTGACGGGGGAGATGGGCACAATGGCATACATGCACAATGAGGTGTAGCACACTGCACACCCACAACCACCCAGGATCATGTTCCAGACCCCCTTGGCACACTGCGGCACACACACATAGCACAAACAGCACAAACAGCACACCCACATTGACTACAAAGTGGATCAATGCGCATAGCTGACACTGAAGAACAGAGGACACAATTGGCTCCGCACATGCACAGAAACATGCCTACTACATCTGACAGAGCTGGAAACTGTGAAATGGAAATGTACGCGTACGACCTCATATCCGTCATGTAGTCCAAATGTGCAATGTCCTGCAGAAAAATCCAGCACCTCGAAACAGTCACAATGTACTTTGCTATACAGTCTGCATGCAAACCAGCACAATGCACCAACATACATGTCAACACAAAGTCAACATGCACCTCCCCTTCACATCGCAGAGGGGCACACAACACCTTCAGCAGAGCACAGAATACAACACATCAGTGATGCTGGAGAGGACCACCACACCATCGACACCGGCGCCCTACAATAGCCCATGGATATCTCACGCAACCCCGCAACCACGACCCAGCCAGCCAAGCTCCTCAGAGGGGAACACCGAGCCTGCAACAGACCACACAGCAGGAAGCACACCAAGCACAGCTGGCTCACAACACTTCACCCACCCACACATGGCACCCCAATGCCGTGTGTCAGCACACCAAAAGGAGGTGGCCCAACAGGTGTGTAGCCGGGTCAACCGATGGAATAAGAACCAGGATACATACGTAGGTGTCTATCACCCTTCAGGACCCACCCATACCCCACTAAGGAGACCCACACTGCTATAGAGACATGCAGATGCACATTCACAGTACAGAACCACGCCCAGGGGCCCTCAAATAGCAGTCACACACCCATGTTGGCTATGAGTACGATGGCCCTGGCCACTCCCCTTATGAATTGAGTGGGTGACGACAAAGCTCCATATCCAAGCTCCAACCCGCTACCTGCTGTGGCATGTCTGCATTGATATGCACAGCACAATGTAATGTTGTAGGGCCCAGGGCCCTCATGCATAGAACAAGACCATGCAGGGACACAAGCAGATATCATGTTGAACTGGCTACGAGCACGTGCGCCCGGCCCCTTTATTGTTGGCGCCACATGAACAGTGATGCCTCTGCAGGATGTGTGTGGGGTGAATGTAAGCCATTCCGCACGGAATGACGGGTGCTGGCAAACACTTGAACATTGGACACCAGTGCAACTGAAACCGAAAACACATGCACAACAGAGTCAACTGCTGAGCAACATGGAGTGAGCCGGAGAAAGTCCAGAGGACAGCCAACATGCAAACAGAAGTGTTTGTGAGTTGCATTGCACTGGTTTGGGACACAAGAGATGAGCGCACTCATGTGAAGAAAAAGTCTCGGATTGTGTCCATTAGATGTGTTCCTGATGCAGGTGCAGTGGGGTGTGTTAGACCTGCATCATCTGTCCCATCAAAGTCTCGGGCCCCCACACTGTTTGAGGTGACATAGCTGCGCAACCACTCCATAGCTCAAAACTCAATCGGCAACGGACAATGGCCTGCGGTCCACTGATTCACTGGCACCTGGAGTGCTGAGCAGGGTATCAGGCCGATGATGGCGTCCACGACAGGTCTGAGCCACTCCGTAAGTCTGTCAGGACTACAGTTTTGACTCTGGCAGATGGCGTTTGGAGGTGGCTCTTGCGGTGGTGGCGTATGCCTCCAGCGGCTATGTGATGTCCGCGCCGGTCTGGACTCGCTTTGGTGTGAGCCCTGGTGGGACGTGTTTGGGCCCGGAGGCTGCGTACAGGGCAAAGCCACAGAGAAATGGCATTGATGACCCCAAGGCCTACGCTTCAGTGGCCATCCAATGTCTCCAGAGAAGGGGTCCTGACCTGACCAGATCAGACTTAGTGGCCCGTATGCACTGCAGCGGGCACAGGCACCCAGCCATGGGACAGTGACTTGCGGTGCAGTCAGATTGGCCATGTGACCTGAGAGGGTTGCCATCAATGTCCGAGGTGTATGTTGTGGAGGGTTGCGGGGGACAGTGGAAGGTGTCAAATGAAGAAGTGGAATGCAACAGCCTCATTGCAACCACCAATTCGGAATCAACTACATGAGGATGAAAACTGCCCCCTAGTTCATAGACTCAGACGCCACCAAAGTTCGACCAGAGAGTGTCTATGAATGTCGGGGAACAGACTTATTGGCACTGGGGCTGAGAAGAAATGCAGTCTGCAATGATGCCGGTTCACTGATATGAACTTCGCTATTGTTAAATCATGACTCTGTGACCCACTGGACCGCTGTGTAGACCGGAGACAGCGGTCAGCAGTGGCCCGCAGCCACGTGTCGTTGGCTTGTGATGCACGGTGCCAGTGACACCAGGGCAGTTGTCAGTAGTGTACGAACACCTCTGTAACGATGATCCTTTTCTCTCCACTAATATGCAATCCTCTTACGCCTCTCCTTGCGTGCAATATGTATTCTGCCTTTGCATACTCGATGTTCAGTTCCAAATCTGTGACCTTCTTGAGCGCAGCCTAGGCTGAGAGCAGTGTAGGCCGGAGGTGGCGGTCAACATGGGCCATTCACCGAGTATCGCCTGCATAGGTTGGTGGTCACACCGGCCTGCATAGTTCAAGCTCAGTGGCACCACGTGTTCGGTCACCTCTGTTACTATGACCTGGCTTTCCTCCGGATTGAGCCGCATCTTCCGCTTACTCCTCTCTGTGCGACCACTGGTTTGGGCTCTGCCATTCGTGATTCGTGACTAAGTGCTGTATGTGAGACCTTTTGGTCCGCATAGTAATCCTGGACCCTCATCCATGTGTCACCGGCATCGCCATCGTCCACAGGAACACCATCTGCATCACCACCAACTCCGACGACACCTTCACCGCCGCCGAGCACCTCCACTTCCAGATACACACCGACCCAAAGACCACCCTCAGAGGCACCCTCATCTACAGACCCCCGGGACCACGCACACAATTCAGCGAAGCCATCACAGACTTCATCAGCCCGCACGCCCTCACCTCCTTGGACTACATCCTCCTGGGGGACCTCATCTTCCACCTGGAGAAAAACAAGGACAACAACTCCACCACCCTGCTGGACAACCTCGCCAACCTCGAACTCAAGCAACTGGTGAACACCCCCACCCACTATGCCGGCCACACGCTTGACCCCGTCTTCTCCTCCAGCAAGCACATCTCCTTCAGCCACTCCACCGGACTCCATTGGACTGACGAGAGCTGCATCCACTTCAGCTTCAGGAGAACCACGACCCACCACCACCCGCAACAGGTTCCCTGCAGGAGCTGGAGCAAGATCACCACCGATCAGCTCACCACCTCCCTCAGCCAGAACCCTCCAACCAGCACAACGAACCCCAACGAAGCAGCCCGCATCTTCACACAGTGGCTCACCAACTGCGTTGATGACCTCGCACCACTAAAGAACCCTCCCAGCAGACCCGGCAGCAAGAAAGCCTTATGGTTCATCGACAAACTCAAAACATCCAAGAAAAACTGCCGCACCCTCGGAAAAGCCTGGCGCCACAACCAGACTACAGAAAACATGACTGCCCTCAAGAACGCCACCCGCACACACCACCAGCTGATCCGCACCACCAAAAGGACAACATTCAAAGAACGACTGGACAACAACACCCACAACAGCAAGGAACTCTTCAGCATCGTCAAAGAGCTCTCCAACCCCAGCGCCGGAAACAACGACATCACTCCCTCGCAAAACTTCTGCGACTCACTCGCCTCCTTCTTCCACCGCAAGATCGCCGACATACACAACAGCTTCGGCACAGCGCCCACGCACCCAACCACCGAACCAAGGCCCCCCACCACCACCTTACGCAACTGGACCCCGGTCAGCACCTAAGACACCACCCGCACGATGAACACCATCCACTCCGGATCCCCAACCGACCCCTGTCCCCACCACGTCTTCAACAAGGCCGACTCCATCATCGCACCCCAACTCCGAGACATCATCAACATCTCCTTCACCACCGCCACCTTCCCGGAGAGCTGGAAGCATGCCGAGCTCAGCGCCCTCCTGAAGAAACCAACAGCGGACCCCACCAACCTCAAGAACTTTCGCCCCATCTCGCTCCTCCCTTTTCCGGCCAAAGTCATTGAGAAGACCGTCAACAAACAGCTCGCTGCCTTCCTCGAGACGAACGGAACCCTCGACCCCTCACAGTCCAGTTTCCGAGCCAACCACAGCACCGAGACCGCCCTCATCGCAGCCACCGACGACACCAGATCCCTGCTCGACAACGGGGAAACAGCTGCCCTCATCCTCCTGGACCTTTCTGCGGCGTTCGATACTGTCTGCCACCGCACCCTAATACAGCCCCTCAGCAACATCGGAATCCAAGAAAAGGCACTGGAGTGGATCATCTCGTTCCTCCCCGGAAGAACACAGAGAGTCCGCCTCCCCCCGTTCAAATCCACAGCCACCGAAGTCATCTGCGGCATACCACAAGGATCCTCTCTCAGCCCCACCCTCTTCAACGTCTACATGAGCCCCCTCGCAGCCATCGCACGCCAACACAACCTGAGCATCATCTCATACGCCGACGACACCCAGCTGATCCTCTCCCTCACCAAAGACCCCGCCACCGCCAAAGCCAACCTCCAGGTAGGAATGAAAGACATCGCAGAGTGGATGAAGACCAGCCGCCTGAAACTGAACTCAAACAAGACAGAAGTCCTCATCCTGGGGTCATCCCCCTCCGCCTGGGATGACTCCTGGTGGCCCCCCGCCCTGGGCTCCATCCCCAAGCCAACGGACCACGCACGAAACCTGGGCTTCATCCTGGACTCCTCCCTCTCGATGACCAGACAAGTCAACGCCGTCTCATCATCCTGCTTCAACACCCTGCGCATGCTCCGTAAGATCTTCCGATGGATCCCCACCGAAACCAGGAAGACGGTCACCCAGGCATGCGTCACCAGCCGACTGGACTATGGGAACACCTTCTACGCGGGAACCACTGCCAAACTACAGAGAAGAGTCCAGCGCATACAGAACGCCTCCGCACGACTGATCCTGGACATCCCCAGCCACAACCACATCTCCGACCACCTGAGAGACCTCCACTGGCTCCCCGTCAGCAAGAGGATCACGTTCAGACTCCTCACCCATGCACACAAGGCTCTCCATGACCTGGGACCCAAGTACCTCAACAACTGCCTCACCTTCTACACGCCCACCCACCAGCTGCGATCGACCAGCCTCGCCCTCGCCACCGTACCACGTATTCGCAGAGCCACTGCCAGAGGAAGCTCCTTCTCCTTCCTTGCGGCCAAGACATGGAACTCCCTCCCCATCCACCTACAGCTGACCCAGGACTACCTGTCCTTCAGGAAGCAACTCAAGACCTGGCTTTTCGAGCAGTAGCGGACCCCTCCCCCCCAGCGCCTTGAGACCTTCTGGGTGAGTAGCGCGCTATATAAATTTGCCTGTTTGATTGATTGATGTGTCACCGGCTGGGGTTTCAACAGGGTTTGCGGCAGCACGTGTCACTGGCTGGCGTTAAACAGGGTTTGTGGCAGCACGTGTCGCCGGCTGGCGTTGAACAGGGTTTGTGGCAGCATGTGTCGCCAGCTGGTGATGAACAGGATTGGTGGCAGCACGTGTCGCCGGCTGGCATTGAACAGGGCTAGTGGCATGACGTGTCGCAAGATGCCCATATGGAACTATGCCTCACTGATCAAGGGAGGTCTGGTGCTGTGGCCGCTGGCCCGGATTTGGGGTCACTGCCATTCAGGAGCCAAGACACAGTTTCATATAAGGGACCTACTGGTCTGCAGAGGACGCCGGTGGAATATGTAATTGAGGAAGGAGTAATGTGGGACTGCGTCGGGGAGCCAGCGATGGTCTGAGAGGCAGGCGGGGTCACGGGCCTCGAGCTTGGAGCTTACACAGGCATGTGGTGGGCCCTCCTTGACACACGACAGTGTAGGCTGCTGTTCAGTTTGGACTAGCTGCGCAGAGTCAGGCCTGACGGGTTTGTGGTCCGGCAGGTGCACAGGTACGCAGGCAACTCCACTAACGAGGATGGCATCAGACTCGTGGCGGGGTGAGAGGTGCTGCCCTGGCAGAGATGTTGGGCTTTCCGGAAGAGGACCATGCCCAAGGCTATGTGATTTTTATTCACACCCCAACGCTTGCCTGGCGTACGCCGGACCATCTCACTCTGCTCATGCTTACGGGGGGCATAACAGGCAACCTTTCCACGAGGACCCCACTGGCTGGGGTGACATGGTTGCGTTCACTGTACACTACACTCCACACTGTCGCCATGGATAGGGGGGTGCTCTTCATACTGCCGTCTAGCTAACACATCTCCGCCACTCTTGCCATTGTGTACTTTCCCAATCATGGTTCTACTGCATCCTTCACACATGCCTGGTTGCCACCTCTCCCCACATTCGGCTATTTTGTGGCTGAGGTGCCATGCCATTGATTAGTCATTTTCACGGCCTGCCCAGGTTACCATTGTCAGTTGTTCTATCGTGTCTGGTGGGTGGGCATGTTGTTGTGCATGTTGGTTGTGATTTTGTGACGTGCATTGCAAGAGTTGTGGATTGCATGGCTGTGTAGTTGAGGTGAGCGGGGTGTTAATTTGCCACTTGCCAAGTGGCTGTGCATTTCCCTTGGTGCCATCCTCGTAACGCTGGTTGCTGATGGACTGTCGGAAGGTGAAGGGATCCTGGACACTGGCTGTGTGTACAGAGGCGACATTGGTGAAGGTGCCATGGTGTTCTGATGTTGCCTGCACATTGATGTGTGATGTGTGCTTCCTGTTGTGCTGATTGTGTGCTGTGTCACAAGGGGGCACAGCTGGGTCATGTGTGCAGTGGATTGCCCCCAACATGTGCGTGCATCCGGCCATGGCATATGGTCCTTGCTTGGTCTCCACCGGTTCCTGCACATTGTGTTGGACGTATGGAGACTGGGGTGCCAGGGTGATGTCCAGTACAGGTGTCGGGGGACTTGGATGTGGCTGGCTGTGAGACTCCACCAATTCTGGCGGGTGTTGGCTGGGGTGTGCCAGGGGCCAATGGTGCAGCACAGCCAGCAGCTTGGTGTGGGGTGGGATGTTGGTTGTCTGCTGTGTTGGTGCCGCAGGCCTGTTAGGCAATGATGGCCAGGATGCGTAGGATGGTTGTCCCTTTCAGCCTGTAGTTGACAGTGACATTGTCAGATGTCGGGCCTGTGAGGCAGGTGTGTTTCCTGGGGGGACGCTGTCCTTGTCTGCGCTGCCTTTGTGGTGGTCCAGGGGGGTGTGCCGGGTGGGTGTTGTGGTCCTCTTGTGTGTCCGGGCTGCATGATGAGTGGCTCCACGGCATCTGTTGCCCTTCCGATGATGCCCTGGGCTGGGCTCCCTTTTGTGGTGCAGGCTACCGTCCGACTCTACAACAGGTCAAAACAGATGTTAATCTTCTGCTCCTAACGTGCCTTATCGCGTGTTTTATGTTCTTTTCGCAGATCTGGGTGGTCGTTGTGAATGTTGAGGTGTCGTGTTTTCACGGCTTTTTGCACGGGAACGCCTACTCTGCATCTCAGCGATAGTTGCAGAGGTTCTCTGTGGCAATGTTTTTGGCGGCTGCTACCGTGGGTAAACTGGTGCTGTGGACTGTTAGCACCAGTTTGTGAATGGGGTGGTAAATTTATCACAACTTTGGCTGCGATAAAGTGCCGTTAATTTGGCGATAGCTCCTTGTGAATATGCCCCTCAGTTCTCTTAAAGCGTATTTCCTAGGGAATGCAGACTAATAATAACAAAAGTCGGCCTATCAACTCACAACAATTAAGAATCAAAACTAGGTAATTTTCAAGACAGAATAATGGATGCACCTGTTTCCTGATGGATATACATTCCAATTAGGCAGAGAACTATGAAGATCTAATCTCCTGAATTCACATTTAATTTTCGTTCACAAGCATATTTGTGGATCTATTGACCTCATATCTATCGTGAGTTTGTGAAATAAATCCGGGCTTCTTTCTCAATCTCTACCTTTGGAGAACTGAGTTTTAAGCTACTCCTAAGCTTGTTTTTGCTCAGACAGCATGACTTACATTTTTACAAAGTTGCTTGCCCCTAAAAGTATCAAAATTCAACATTAAATCAGATTTTTTTAAGCTAGGGGCAACATAACTGAAGACTTTCTAGTATTTTCCACAACTTAAAAAGCAAACTAAATAATGTAATCACACCTAGGCCTGTCTTATAGAAAATGTAGCTTAACCTAAAAAGTGGACGTATCTTGTAAGCTTAAATTACTGTGAGGGCACACATTTTTAATATTCAATATGCCACTTTTTTTATATATTAGGCGCCCTAAATTGTTGGCTTACAAAGCACTCTTTTTGGTTGCCCTGTTAACATATAATATGGTTCTTCCTACATGACAAAGGCACTTTTCCTTTCCCTGGATCTATTGATTTGGAAGGTTGTGATAGGTGTCACCGCACACTGCATTGTTCTACAAAAGTGGTTGCTCTACTTTTCAGATTACTCGTATCAAATCGCCCCAAAAAATTAAATACATCAAAGAAAACTAGTAGAAAGGGCACATCAAATAATTCATGATTTAATGATGTTCATTCATGCGCATTAGAAACATTGTATCTGCTTTTCTTTTCCATGTGTTGCTGGATTTCCAAGCCAATGCACAGTGGTGCTGCTGGCAGCCATATATGTTGTCATGTGTGGATGTTCTAAATACAAAGTACAGCCCACATATGGCTTTTAATGTCCATGCCACTAGTGTATATTCTGTTCCAACTACTATGGCTTTACAGGAAAGTTTAATAGACCAGTCAGGTGAAGTCAATTGGTAGGGACTCATGGTTTTCAACTAAATGAGTACATGAAACAAGCTAAAGTTCTAAATCCTTTCCTAGCAGGTTTCCGCCCTTCACACAGAACCAAGTCTGCCCACATAGCAGCTCTGGAAGGGCCAAGTTCTCAGTAATCTTCATTACTCAGATTTTAGGTCTTCCTGCGTCACAGCCCTAACACAGTGAGCAGTTCTCCTACTTAACAGAAACCTATTTACTTGCTATGTCAAAAAAGTTACTCCAAGATGGGACCTATTTCCCAGTATTCTTAAAATAAGGAACTAACAATGACCACTTCCTGAAATACAAAGTGAACTGTAACAATCACCATAAAAAGAAATGAGGGTATCGAGAGAGGGGCTTAGGACTGTGACATAAGACATAAGAGTCACATACATTTTCTGGATGCAACTCTTTGGATTTTAATAGCAACTTCATGAATCAAACACCATAAACAGAAGAAAAAACGTGAACTGTATTCTGATGATGCCACCATCCTCAATTCAAGGTTGTATTAGAAACAAAAGTGTGGTGCGAAGCCCACGTTGCTGCATTCCAGACATCTTGAGAGATGCTCCTTTAGACACTGCACAGGAGGAAGACATGCCTCTTGTAGACCTGCCTTGGACCGTACAGGGGAGAGAGATTTGGGAGGAGTCATAAGACTGAATGATCGCATACTTGGTCCACCTAGAGAGAGTGGACGATGAAGACCTTAGACCCTTCCCAGACAGCCCGTAAGTCACAAGCAGGTAATCAACTTTATTAATGGAACTTGTTCGGTCCAAGTAAATTGAAATTGTTCTGAGGTCATCCATTCTGGAGAAGAAGGATTAGGATAAAAAACTGATAGGACAATGTCTTTCTGACAGTGGAAATTAGACCAAATTTTGGGAAGGAAATCAGGCTTGGACGATGGATTATCTTGTTCTCACAAGTCCTCAAGAATGGCGCAGAGGAAAAATGCACCTATTTTTTTACTAGAACAGAACTTTGGATGAAGGCAACTTAAGATCAGCAGGTTACAGTAGCTCAAACAGAGTATTTATTAAAGATTGGAACACTAAAGGAAGGTCCCAGGATGAAAACTGGTGGGTGAAAGACTGGTCTTTGAAGAATAATCTTCTTAAAAGGCGAGAGGCAAATAAAGACCTAAGCGATCACTGGTCCTCTGAAATTCTGAATAGATGCCCACTACTCTGAAGAGTGGACACCACCAGGCCCAAATGAACCCATTCCTTCGGATGTCTAGACACTTAATAGGGTTTCAAGTACTAGGGAAGAAACCTTTATCTCTGCACCACATTTAAAACATCCGCTTAGTGATGGCTGCATGATTTAAGGGTATTAAGTTTCCTTGAGAATGGAATGCTCTCAGCTACCTCAAGGGAGCAACCTCAAGCCAGCAAATTCAACCTTTCAAGTGCGAGACACCCAGCTTCAGGTGCATCAGAGGCTGTTCTGAGATGAGGAGTCAGATGGATGGGGACTGCTAATCGGAGGACTGCGCCATCAACATAAGGAGAGGACACCAAGGCCTCTTGGACCACTTCAGAAGAGCCAAAAGCACTACTGCATGATCCTACTGGATCTTTCTTAGAATCTTGGGATCATGGAAAAAGCAGGAAACCCATACAGAAGACCCCTAGGCCAAAAAAAGAGTTTTTTAGCATATGGGTCTTCTGTATGGGTTTCCTGCTTTCTGTATTCTCGCTGGAGGTTGATGTATGCTCCCACAACCTTATTGTCCATCTGCAAAAATACAATCTAATTTTGCAGAAGAGGAGCAAACCGAAGAAGGGCTTTCCAAACTGCAGCCTGTTCTCTCCAGTTCGACGATTGGGCACATTCCCAAGTGTCGCATTTTCCCTGTGCTTTCGATTTATCCAGACTTGCACCCCAACCAATGGCTCTGGCATCTGTTGTCAAAGTATTTACTGGCAGAGAAATCAACAAGTGCCCCATGACAGATTTGATGTTGAAAGCCACCACTGAAATGCAAGCTTGATCAGTGGTAAAATTGGAATCAAGGCCTCATAATACTCGGAAGCTGGAGACCAGTGGTGAAGTTCAAGATGCACCAGGAGTTGCAAATGAAGGTGAGCCCAAGGAAGAATCATCAGAGTGGATGTCACCTCACCTGTGACCTCACAAAAAGGGAGGACCAGTGAGATACAAGATTGTCAAAACAAAAGGGGGGAAGTAGAGGTAGGCAAAGTGAGGACCCGTCCTCCACGTTACTATACAAATAATAAAAAGGGGTCTCCTCTGTTTGGAAGAAGGGAAAAGGGGTTTACCCTTGTAGGAACACAGATTCATGCACGCCAGTAGGCATGGTTTGAAAAATACATTTCACCACCACAACCACAGAATTACCATGTTTTATTAAATATAATATAGACCTTATGGTCGTGCATTTTGAACCTCTTTTCCTTTGTACCCTAGCAGGTTTTTTGTTATTTAACACAGACCAATTAGGTGCAGTATATTTATTTTGTATTTTTCATTATTATTTTGTTCACTGTGACAACTGGAGTGGAAACATAATTTCTCCTTTACAGGTCCTGACGAAATGCCTTGGGGTATGGCATGAAACCAGTTGACCATATAGGTAAACAATAGGTATTCACGCCTAGGGTTTCCCCACAGGTCCCCAGATTTTAATATCAGTAGAGGTTCGGCAGTACAGAAACACCTACTGCCGACCGCTACTGTTTAGTATACCATTTTAGGGATAGGAAATAAAATTGCTTTTTGACCCACTAACCTGGTATTTTTAACTTTTTCCTTTTTTTCACTAAACCCACTCCCTTCTCAACAACATAGGTGCTTGGGTATATAGGGACACCCCTGTATTTTTCCAATTAAGTGCTACTGGCAGTAGCACGCCTCTGTCCATAGAGGGCAGGGATGAACCCTATGATGAAGCATGCCACTAAGGGAAACCCGGGTGGGTGAGGGTTTTTTGAAATAAAAAATCTTTTTAATTTCTCTGTGTTTCTGAAAGAGTAAACCCTTTTCCCTTCTTACAAATGAAGGGGACCCCTTTTGATTATTTTTTGAGATACAAGATTGGACTGTCTCTCCTAGGTGAGAAACACCTCCTCCATGTCCACTCTGAATAAAACCCTCAGTGGGGTGGATAGTGCATTTTGTGTAATTGATCAAGATGCCAAATTCTGTCAGAAGACCACAGACCTGATGAACATGATAAATTGCCTTAGAAAAATAAGGAGTAGCAATTAACCAGACATCAAGGCAGAAATAAATGTGAATGCTTTAAGAATGTAGACAATCTACCAAAGGAGGCAAGAGCTTTCTAAAAACTCTTCCCTTCAATGAAAGCCCAAAAGGCAGGACTTTGAATTGATAATGTACCATCCACACCACAAATTGAAGGTACTACTGATACATCTTGTGGATGGGAATGTGGAGATATGCATTCATCATGTCTTATGATACCAAATAGTTTGCTTGATTGAGCAATTGAAGGATGGACTGTAGTGTCACTATTTTGCAGGGTCTGTGCTGTGTTTAAAGATTCACTCCATTGAGGTCCTGAACATGGGGAAAGTTCTCTGTTGCCTTCTAGACCAAAAAATCATGAAATAGAACTCCCGGCCCCTGTCTGGAGGAGGGACTGTGGTTATAACTGACTTTTACAGAAGCAGCTGAATCCCTCAAACTAAAGCAGCCCATTTCCCTAGATCCTGTGGCTGTTGGGTGAGCCTGAAAGTTGGTGGCCAGCGAGTGGAAAACCTATTCACCCATGTATCTGTCACCAAGAGTCACCTCTGACTGAAGAAATGGAGGCAGCCTCCCACACTAACACATAGACCGTCTTGCCCTGGGGAGAGCAGGGGTTAATGCCCATGGAGATTGAGATTGGAATTAGTATGCCACACCGGCGTCCCAACAATGACCCCTGTCCTGAAGGGGTTAGCATTTAGCTTTAGACTGGGGAAGACCCAGTGGCATCACTAGGGGGATGCGGGGGGTGCGGACCGCACCGGGTGACACCATCACCTGGGGTGACACCAATCATGTACCAGGTGATTGGTGTCACCCCAGGTGATCGTGGTTAGTGGGGCAACGCTGCGAGCCCATACAACGCTAAGGGGATGGGTGGGTGGCGCTGCGGCAGCAGTCTAGAGTTGACTGATAGCCTGCAGGCAGGCCCAGGGGCACGCGCATGTTCCGTTTTTTGGGCTGAGACCGAGGGTTGCTTCATGTCATGCAGCAACCCCCGGTCTCCTATGGGCAGGTAGTAGTATCCCTGCTCTAGCCACTCACAATGCTGCAATTGCAGCGTTGTGATTGGCGCAGGGGAGGGAGGGAGGCTGCTTGAAGCCTACTTCCCTTCCTGTTGAAAAAAACGCGGCAGCCCGGTCAGGCACGTTGAAGAGGCGCGGAGCGGGACCAGGCGGTAAGTTACGTTTTTTAAATTATATCAGGGGGTGACACCTTTACCCGCACTGGGTGACACCAACCCTAGTGACGCCACTGAGAAGTCCCTTCCATAATCAAATCCTCTACCTCTCGAAGGTGGACGAACTGAAGTGACCATTTTCCTATTTTCAAAAGACTGTTTTATTAGGCGTCTAATTGGTGACAAAAAATCCTGGATCCTTCAAAGGGCACTTTTATCAGTATAGATTTTTGAGAAGTATCCACTTTAAAAAAAACACATATTCATATATGGCACTAGCTGCAATTGATGCAACTGAATCTGCCAAGACATATACATTTTCATAAAAAACATTTGACAAAAATCACACTTGAAATTCTGTCATAGATAAAAGGGCTGACATATCTGCTCAGTCATTCATGAGCTGTGCCAAGGCCTGAAAATCCTTCAGGAGATACCGGACCATATGTGTGGTGTAGGCATTTCCTCTGACAGAAAAAATTGAAAGCAAAATAAGCCATCATTATTGCATCTTCCACTATTTTATCCACCTGGCCTGATGGTAGAGCTTCTTTGCCTACCACCATGCTCTGAGAAGACAGTCAAGCTTTAAGGTTATCCATCGTAATTGAAGCTGTAAAAACCCCTCCAAACTGTAACACTTGGACAGGAAAGTAGGAAACGCAGTCTTATGAACGTCGTTCTACTCATGCGACAGCACCCTGAGCACTGCACTATGCCAGGGAAGAGAGTCTGAGTCAGGGCCCTGATATTTGCTAAAAATATCTTCATCATCCCCATCGTTGACCGGAACAGGGAATCCAAGATTGCCTCTGACATAACGAAGGAGATCAGAGAGCTCAGCTTCCTGGACAAAACAGGATCACCTCTTCTCTTCATCAGGGTCCTCAAGATGTGTTTCATGTTGCTGTAATCTCTACACTTTAGGTGGAGGAGGAACAGCTACCGCACTTGCATGAAAAGCAGCTTTAACTACCTCATCAGTGCAGCAAGCAGAGAAGCCTCAGCATGATTAGCCTCAGAAATTCCCTGTGTCTCAATACTGAGGTCACAACATGAACACATAGAATTGGAAGAAAGCACCTCCTGACTCCACTCGTTTCTAAGGAAACGAGATAACGCGGCTCCTAAACTCTCGCAGGAGCTGCCATATTGGAGTTAGGCAGTGTCCTGAGCACATCCAGCGATGTAGCATAAGGTGGGTGTTTGGGATGGTAATCCTTCTTATAGAACTATTTTCTGGTAAATAGTTGGGTACAGTTGTTTTCAGTTATGTATGGTGATGTGTCTGTCAGTTTTTACCAGGAATTTTGACATACATGGACAAAATCACGCACACACTCCCTCTCTCTGTTTTGAAATCTTAATAAATGTTGGTTAGTTTAAACATATTCTGTTTTCCTTCTCTTAATACCCATACAAACCTGCATTTGTCTCATTTCCACTTACCCTTAAGCCCCTCTCATGCGTCCTGCTTGTTGCATAATGTATTTTAACATTGTATAACCGCGTGATTGTTGGAAAATCTGAAGCTTACACCTCCCTCAATCTGACTGCCCAAGCTACGCCCCTGAGCACAGCCACCAAGAGAAAGAAATGAAACGCTTTGCTTTTCAAACAGTTGGGGATAGACACACCCATATTAACGGAAGTGATACCCTCCTCTGAAAGAGGTGGGGCCAGGTCTACGCCTGTTTATCAGGTTGGAAAGAGTTTACTAAATCCTACTGATACCGATAGGACGCTTTGTGAACTCCTGAGGCGGAAAGCCAGGAGCACCATTTAATCGCAATTTTAAAACTTGTATGTTATTTTAAAACTTATCTTCTTGATTTGTTGTGCACTTACCCTTCCCTCTCCTCCTCACTCTGCTTTGTTTTGCCCGTGCAGCCGATTAGGCGCTGCTACGGGGACTGTGAGGGGAGCCGCCATCTTGGGAGTAGCCCGAGTTGCCGCTGCAGTCTTCCTGTCACTACCATCTCAGCCAGCATATAAGACGCGCTTTCTGCCTCGCGCGCAGCACCGATAGGACGCTTTGTGAACTCCTGAGGCGGAAAGCCAGGAGCACCATTTAATCGCAATTTTAATACTTGTATGTTATTTTAAAACTTATCTTCTTGATTTGTTGCGCACTTACCCTTCCCTTTCCTCCTCACTGTGCTTTGTTTTGCCCGTGCAGCCGATTAGGCGCTGCTACGGGGACTGTGAGGGGAGCCGCCATCTTGGGAGTAGCCCGAGTTGCCGCTGCAGTCTTCCTGTCACTACCACCTCAGCCAGCATATAAGACGCGCTTTCTGCCTCGCGCGCAGCACCGATAGGACACTTTGTGAACTCCTGAGGCGGAAAGCCGTGAGCACCATTTAATTGCAATTTTAAAACTTGTATGTTATTTTAAAACGTATCTTCTTGATTTGTTACGCACTTACCCTTCCCTCTCCTCCTCACTGTGCTTTGTTTTGCCCATGCAGCCGATTAGGCGCTGCTACAGGGACTGTGAGGGGAGCCGCCATCTTGGGAGTAGCCCGAGTTGCCGCTGCAGTCTTCCTGTCACTACCATCTCAGCGAGCATATAATGTGTCTCCCTTCCCGTCCGCGCAGCGGGCGCGCCGATGGCGCACCGACGTCCACGACAGACCGGGCCCAGGGGCCTGTCCCCCTGCCCCTTCATTAATATACTCCACGGAGACTTTGGTAAATCTTCGTAGCTCAGCCTGCTCACTGTGCCCAGCCACCATTGATCATCTAAAATCATTAGGCATCTCTCAACTTCCCCTCTGTCCCCCGAGGCCCCTGCCCCAGGAACTCTACCGGCACGGCATCGTAAGCCTTTTTTGGTCGATATCCAAAGACTAAACATCTTTTATCTCAACACCGGATCCCTAGTAAAACATCAACTTGACATCTTTCTCCTTCTGGCATGTCAAAAACCGGACATCTTATTTCTTACGGAAACTTGGCTTAATATTGAATCATCCCCAGATATCTTAGCAGCTCTCCCTGATAATTATTACATCTTACAGGTAGACCGTGATTTAGGGAAATTAGGGGGTGGAGTAGCTGCCATTATCAACAAAAGCTATGTATTTTCTAAGATGACGTCTCTTGACCTCTCTGCAGTGGACTACCTGGTTATCAAGCTCGACTTTAGGTCGGGATCACTTCTATGTGTATTGATATATAGACCCCCCCCAGAGTATGCCCCTATTTCCTTTCTCTTTGTGTGATCAATTTGCCACCATGGTCACCGATTACACCAACATCTTATTAATCGGTGACTTCAATTTCTGGTTTAACAGCGAGCTTGGTGGCCCTTTGGCGAGTGAACTCACCGAGCTTCTCACAGGGCTTAACTTCAGCCATCATATTAACACCGCTACCCATATTAAAGGGTATATACTAGACCAGATTTGGAGTACGAACCTCAGCATTTCCTCTCTCGTCGTCTCCCCTTGTATCTGGTCTGACCATTTTCTGATTCAATTCAACATCTCCATCCCTGAGCCTAAAACAAATGTAGACACCAAGGAGGGCTTCATCAGAAAATGGGGCTCCCTGGACATTCCAGCTTTTTGCAATATGCCACTTTTTTATATATTAGGCGCCCTAAATTGTTGGCTTACAAAGCACTCTTTTTGGTTGCCCTGTTAACATATAATATGGGTCTTCCTACATGACAAAGGCACTTTTCCTTTCCCTGGATCTATTGATTTGGAAGGTTGTGATAGGTGTCACCGCACACTGCATTGTTCTACAAAAGTGGTTGCTCTACTTTTCAGATTACTCGTATCAAATTGCCCCAAAAAATTAAATACATCAAAGAAAACTAGTAGAAAGGGCACATCAAATAATTCATGATTTAATGATGTTCATTCATGCGCATTAGAAACAATGTATCTGCTTTTCTTTTCCATGTGTTGCTGGATTTCCAAGCCAATGCACAGTGGTGCTGCTGGCAGCCATATATGTTGTCATGTGTGGATGTTGTAAATACAAAGTACAGCCCACATATGGCTTTTAATGTCCATGCCACTAGTGTATATTCTGTTCCGACTACTATGGCTTTACAGGAAAGTTTAATAGACCAGTCAGGTGAAGTCAATTGGTAGGGACTCATGGTTTTCAACTAAATGAGTACATGAAACAAGCTAAAGTTCTAAATCCTTTCCTAGCAGGTTTCCGCCCTTCACACAGAACCAAGTCTGCCCACGTAGCAGCTCTGGAAGGGCCAAGTTCTCAGTAATCTTCATTACTCAGATTTTAGGTCTTCCTGCGTCACAGTCCTAACACAGTGAGAAGTTCTCCTACTTAACAGAAACCTATTTACTTGCTATGTCAAAAAAGTTACTCCAAGATGGGACCTATTTCCCAGTATTCTTAAAATAAGGACCTAACAATGACCACTTCCTGAAATACAAAGTGAACTGTAACAATCACCATAAAAAGAAATGAGGGTAGCGAGAGAGGGGCTTAGGACTGTGACATAAGACATAAGAGTCACATACATATTCTGGATGCAACTCTTTGGATTTTAATAGCAACTTCATGAATCAAACACCATAAACAGAAGAAAAAACGTGAACTGTATTCTGATGATGCCACCATCCTCAATTCAAGGTGGTATTAGAAACAAAATTGTGGTGCGAAGCCCACGTTGCTGTATTCCAGACATCTTGAGAGATGCTACTTTAGACAATGCACAGGAGGAAGACATGCCTCTTGTAGACCTGCCTTGGACCGTACAGGGGAGAGAGATTTGGGAGGACTCATAAGACTGAATGATCGCATACTTGGTCCACCTAGAGAGAGTGGACGATGAAGACCTTAGACCCTTCCCAGACAGCCCGTAAGTCACAAGCAGGTAATCAACTTTATTAATGGAAGTTGTTCTGTCCAAGTAAATTGAAATTGTTCTGAGGTCATCCATTCTGGAGAAGAAGGATTCGGATAAAAAACTGATAGGACAATGTCTTTCTGACAGTGTAAATTAGACCAAATTTTGGGAAGGAAATCAGGCTTGGACGATGGATTATCTTGTTCTCACAAGTCCTCAAGAATGGCGCAGAGGAAAAATGCACCTATTTTTTAACTAGAACAGAACTTTGGATGAAGGCAACTTAAGATCAGCAGGTTACAGTAGCGCAAACAGAGTATTTATTAAAGATTGGAACACTAAAGGAAGGTCCCAGGATGAAAACTGGTGGGTGAAAGACTGGTCTTTGAAGAATAATCTTCTTAAAAGGCGAGAGGCAAATAAAGACCTAAGCGATCACTGGTCCTCTGAAATCCTGAATAGATGCCACTACTCTGAAGAGTGGACACGACCAGGCCCAAATGAACCCATTCCTTTGGATGTCTAGACACTTAATAGGGTTTCAAGTACTAGGGAAGAAACCTTTATCTCTGCACCACATTTAAAACATCCGCTTAGTGATGGCTGCATTATTTAAGGGTATTAAGTTTCCTTGAGAATGGAATGCTCTCAGCTACCTCAAGGGAGCAACCTCAAGCCAGCAAATTCAACCTTTCAAGTGCGAGACACCCAGCTTCAGGTGCATCAGAGGCTGTTCTGAGATGAGGAGTCAGATGGATGGGGACTGCTAATCGGAGGACTGCGCCATCAACATAAGGAGAGGACACCAAGGCCTCTTGGACCACTTCAGAAGAGCCAAAAGCACTACTGCATGATCCTACTGGATCTTTCTTAGAATCTTGGGATCATGGAAAAAGCAGGACACCCATTCAGAAGACCCCTAGGCCAAAAAAATAGTTTTGTAGCCTAGGGGTCTTCTGTATGGGTTTCCAGCTTTCTGTATTCTTGCTGGAGGTTGATGTATGCTCCCACAACCTTATTGTCCATCTGCAAAAATACAATCTAATTTTGCAGAAGAGGAGCAAACCGAAGAAGGGCTTTCCAAACTGCAGCCTGTTCTCTCCAGTTCGAGGATTGGGCACATTCCCAAGTATCGCATTTTCCCTGTGCTTTCGATTTATCCAGACTTGCACCCCAACCAATGGCTCTGGCATCTGTTGTCAAAGTATTTACTGGCAGAGAAATCAACAAGTGCCCCATGACAGATTTGATGTTGAAAGCCACCACTGAAATGCAAGCTTGATCAGTGGTAAAATTGGAATCAAGGCCTCATAATACTCGGAAGCCGGAGACCAGTGGTGAAGTTCAAGATGCACCAGGAGTTGCAAATGAAGGTGAGCCCAAGGAAGAATCATCAGAGTGGATGTCACCTCACCTGTGACCTCACAAAAAGGGAGGACCAGTGAGATACAAGATTGTCAAAACAAAAGGGGGGAAGTAGAGGTAGGCAAAGTGAGGACCCGTCCTCCACATTACTATACAAATAATAAAAAGGGGTCTCCTCTGTTTGGAAGAAGGGAAAAGGGGTTTACCCTTGTAGGAACACAGATTCATGCACGCCAGTAGGCATGGTTTGAAAAATACATTTCACCACCACAACCACAGAATTACCATGTTTTATTAAATATAATATAGACCTTATGGTCGTGCATTTTCAACCTCTTTTCCTTTGTACCCTAGCAGGTTTTTTGGTATTTAACACAGACCAATTAGGTGCAGTATATTTATTTTGTATTTTTCATTATTATTTTGTTCACTGTGACAACTGGAGTGGAAACATAATTTCTCCTTTACAGGTCCTGACGAAATGCCTTGGGGTACGGCATGAAACCAGTTGACCATATAGGTAAACAATAGGTATTCACGCCTAGGGTTTCCCCACAGGTCCCCAGATTTTAGTATCAGTAGCGGTCGGCAGTACAGAAACACCTACTGCCGACCGCTACTGTTTAGTATACCATTTTAGGGATAGGAAATAAAATTGTTTTTTGACCCACCAACCTGGTATTTTTAACTTTTTCCTTTTTTTCACTAAACCCACTCCCTTCTCAACAACATAGGTGTTTGGGTATATAGGGACACCCCTGTATTTTTCCAATTAAGTGCTACTGGCAGTAGCACGACCCTGTCCATAGAGGGCAGGGATGAACCCTATGATGAAGCATGCCACTAAGGGAAACCCGGGTGGGTGAGGGTTTTTTTAAATAAAAAATCTTTTTAATTTCTCTGTGTTCCTGAAAGAGTAAACCCTTTTCCCTTCTTACAAATGGAGGGGACCCCTTTTGATTATTTTTTGAGATACAAGATTGGACTGTCTCTCCTAGGTGAGAAACACCTCCTCCATGTCCACTCTGAATAAAACCCTCAGTGGGTTGGATAGTGCATTTTGTGTAATTGACCAAGATGCCAAATTCTGTCAGAAGACCTCAGACCTGATGAACATGATAAATTGCCTTAGAAAAATAAGGAGAAGCAATTAACCAGACATCAAGGCAGAAATAAATGTGAATGCTTTAAGAATGTAGACAATCTACCAAAGGAGGCAAGAGCTTTCTAAAAACTCTTCCCTTCAATGAAAGCCCAAAAGGCAGGACTTTGAATTGATAATGTACCATCCACACCACAAATTGAAGGTACTACTGATACATCTTGTGGATGGGAATGTGGAGATATGCATTCATCATGTCTTATGATGCCAAGTAGTTTGCTTGATTGAGCAATTGAAGGATGGACTGTAGTGTCACTATTTTGCAGGGTCTGTGCGGTGTTTAAAGATTCACTCCATTGAGGTCCTGAACATTGGGAAAGTTCTCTGTTGCCTTCTAGACCAAAAAATCATGAAATAGAACTCCCGGCCCCTGTCTGGAGGAGGGACTGTGGTTATAACTGACTTTTACAGAAGCAGCTGAATCCCTCAAACTAAAGCAGCCCATTTCCCTAGATCCTGTGGCTGTTGGGTGAGCCTGAAAGTTGGTGGTCAGCGAGTGGAAAACCTATTCACCCATGTATCTGTCACCGAGAGTCACATCTGACTGAAGAAATGGAGGCAGCATCCCACACTAACACATAGACCGTCTTGCCCTGGGGAGAGCAGGGGTTAATGCTCATAGAGATTGAGATTGGAATTAGTATGCCACACCGGCGTCCCAACAATGACCCCTGTCCTGAAGGGGGTAGCACTTAGCTTTAGACTGGGGAAGACCCAGTGGCGTCACTAGGGGAATGCGGGGGGTGCGGACCGCACCGGGTGACACCATCACCTGGGGTGACACCAATCACGCACCATGTGATTGGTGTCACCCCAGGTGATCGTGGTTAGTGGGGCAACGCTGCGAGCCCATACAACGCTAAGGGGATGAGTGGGTGGCGCTGCGGCAGCAGTCTAGAGTTGACTGATAGCCTGCAGGCAGGCCCAGGGGCGCGCGCATGTTCCGTTTTTTGGGCTGAGACCGAGGGTTGCTTCATGTCATGCAGCAACCCCCGGTCTCCTATGGGCAGGTAGTAGTATCCCTGCTCTAGCCACTCACAATGCTGCAATTGCAGCGTTGTGATTGGCGCAGGGGAGGGAGGGAGGCTGCTTGAAGCCTACTTCCCTTCCTGTTGAAAAAAACGCGGCAGCCCGGTCAGGCACGTTGAAGAGGCGCGGAGCGGGACCAGGCGGTAAGTTACGTTTTTTAAATTATATCAGGGGGTGACACCTTTACCCGCACTGGGTGACACCAACCCTAGTGACGCCACTGAGAAGTCCCTTCCATAATCAAATCCTCTACCTCTCGAAGGTGGACGAACTGAAGTGACCATTTTCCTATTTTCAAAAGACTGTTTTATTAGGCGTCTAATTGGTGACAAAAAATCCTGGATCCTTCAAAGGGCACTTTTATCAGTATAGATTTTTGAGAAGTATCCACTTTAAAAAACACATATTCTTATATGGCACTAGCTGCAATTGATGCCACTGAATCTGCCAAGACATATACATTTTCATAAAAAACATTTGATAAAAATCACACTTGAAGTTCTGTCATAGATAAAAGGGCTGACATATCTGCTCAGTCATTCATGAGCTGTGCCAAGGCATGAAAATCCTTCAGGAGATACCGGACCATATGTGTGGTGTAGGCATTTCCTCTGACAGAAAAAAATGAAAGCAAAATAAGCCATCATTATTGCATCTTCCACTATTTTATCCACCTGGCCTGATGGTAGAGCTTCTTTGCCTACCACCATGCCCTGAGAAGACAGTCAAGCTTTAAGGTTATCCATCGTAATTGAAGGTGTAAAAACCCCTCCAAACTGTAACACTTGGACAGGAAAGTAGGAAACACAGTCTTATGAACGTCGTTCTACTCATGCGACAGCACACTGAGCACTGCACTATGCCAGGGAAGAGAGTCTGGGTCAGGGCCCTGATATTTGCAAAAAATATCTTCATCATCCCCATCGTTGACCGGAACAGGGAATCCAAGATTGCCTCTGACATAACGAAGGAGATCAGAGAGCTCAGCTTCCTGGACAAAACAGCATCACCTCTTCTCTTCATCAGGGTCCTCAAGATGTGTTTCATGTTGCTGTAATCTCTACACTTTAGGTGGAGGAGGAACAGCTACAGCACTTGCATGAAAAGCAGCTTTAACTACCTCATCAGTGCAGCAAGCAGAGAAGCCTCAGCATAATTAGCCTCAGAAATTCCCTGTGTCTCAATACTGAGGTCACAACATGAACACATAGAATTGGAAGAAAGCACCTCCTGACTCCACTTGTTTCTAAGGAATCGAGATAACGCGGCTCCTAAACTCTCGCAGGAGCTGCCATATTGGAGTTAGGCAGTGTCCTGAGCACATCCAGCGATGTAGCATAAGGTGGGTGTTTGGGATGGTAATCCTTCTTATAGAACTATTTTCTGGTAAATAGTTGGGTACAGTTGTTTTCAGTTATGTATGGTGTTGTGTCTGTCAGTTTTTACCAGGAATTTTGACATACATAGACAAAATGACGCACACACTCCCTCTCTCTGTTTTGAAATCTTAATAAATGTTGGTTAGTTTAAACATATTCTGTTTTCCTTCTCTTAATACCCATACAAACCTGCATTTGTCTCATTTCCACTTACCCTTAAGCCCCTCTCATGCGTCCTGCTTGTTGCATAATGTATTTTAACATTGTATAACCGCGTGATTGTTGGAAAATCTGAAGCTTACACCTCCCTCAATCTGACTGCCCAAGCTACACCCCTGAGCACAGCCACCAAGAGAAAGAAATGAAACGTTTTGCTTTTAAAACAGTTGGGGATAGACACACCCATATTAACGGAAGTGATACCCTCCTCTGAAAGAGGTGGGGCCAGGTCTACGCCTGTTTATCAGGTTGGAAAGAGTTTACTAAATCCTACTGATACCGATAGGACTCTTTGTGAACTCCTGAGGCGGAAAGCCAGGAGCACCATTTAATCGCAATTTTAAAACTTGTATGTTATTTTAAAACTTATCTTCTTGATTTGTTGCGCACTTACCCTTCCCTCTCCTCCTCACTGTGCTTTGTTTTGCCCGTGCAGCCGATTAGGCGCTGCTACGGGGACTGTGAGGGGAGCCGCCTGTAATGTCTAGCTTTGCTTAGTAACATGTTACTTCCTCATAGAATGTAGATTCCTTGTTTGTTATGATTCTGAGAATGTGGATTCGGAGAATGTAGAATGTTATGTGAAGCAGTTGGGACTTTGAGCTGTTCGTGGATGGGGCGATTAAATTACTCCAGAACCTAACACTGGATATTTATCTTTATTTACTTCAAAAACAACTATTTTACATTGGCGACGATCCTACCTCTCTGCCTCAACACACAGCCGACCCTGACACCTCTCCAGCGGCTGAACAGACATTGAAGGAAGCGTAGTCTTCCCAGCGGCCGATCGCGTAAATCTCCAGAAAGGCTTGTACGGTGAGGAGTACAGCGGGAGGTTAATTAGAGGAGAGGGACTGGAATTACTATAAAAAAAAAATTAAAAGTAAACTGAAAGGAAAGGGTAATAAATAGTCGTGCGCTGTTATTCAGTTTAAAATTTGCGCATTCGCTCACGCCGACTGTTTACCCTCTCGCGCTACGAAATGGTGGTGCGTGTCAATGACGCTTAGCCTCGTTGTGGGAAAAGCTCAGCCTCGTTTTGAAAGGGATTTGTCATGCAACACGGAGAAAGAAATGCACGTCAAATAAACAAAGGGCTTTATGACGTTTGAAGATTCCATTCAAGTGAACACTTCTGTGAGGCAGATGTCTTGGAGAAAGAAGGCATTGTTAAATGCAATAGAATTTTTGCAAAGTTAAAACTCTCATCAAAAGGACTTTTGAGAGTGCTGTGTGGGAACTATAGAATTATGACATCAACAATTAATTTTATTAGTTCTTTGTTAAATAGCACTGCTATTATACCACAAATAAATAGCATTAACACTATTATTAAATTACAAAGAACATTAAAATCTACATAATATAACAGGCAAACATAGTTTATTTTTGGACATTTAAAATAAAAAAGGAAAAGAAATGCAGAATGTAACACAACCTGCATTCTTTTTAACAAGTCCAGGTGAGCCAAATGTAAAATGGCAAAAATGGAAGAAGATTTTTGCGAATTATGCAAGAGTATGTGGCACGAACTTAAGTGCAGAAAGAAAGCATTCCTTATTACTACACTGTCTGGGAGGAGAAGGTCAAGATGTGCTAGAACATTTACCTGAACTTACTGCGTCTGAGCAAAGGAATTTGAATGAGTACGAAATAGCAATTGAGCAGTGAGATCGACATTATCTTCCTAGGTTAAGCACAATAATGGAAAGGTATCATTTCGGCTTAAGAGGACAAAAGAAGGATGAATCAGTTGAGGAATATGTTTCTGCACTAAGGAAATTGGCCTCATCGTGCAAGTTTGGACAGACTTTGGATGAGAGGATAAGAGACCAATTTGTACTAAAATGTGCTCATGACAATATTCGAAAGGAACTTTGGTTAAAAGATGAACCACCATTGGAAGAAGTTCTTGTTATGGCAAAGCAAGTTGAGCACATGACAAAATGTGTAGATGAGTTAAAAGAGGAAAAAGAAAAAATGAATGAACCTGAAAAAAAAAGTGAACCTAAAGTTGAGGAAGTTGTCTGTCAAGTGAAGAAAGAAGAGAAATCGTCTAATGAAAAAAATGAAAATGGAACGAATAATTTCAATCCGAATTTTAATGTTTCTAGTAAATTTTCGTGTTTTAGATGCGGAAATAATGGGCATTTAGCTAACTCTCCGAATTGTCCTGCTTTGAAATCTATCTGTAACAATTGTGGTAGAAGAGGTCATTTCTCAAAATGTTGCAGGACTAAAAGTAGTAAGAGAGATAATGTATATAAAAGATGGTCTCAACCTCAGGTGAAGACTGTGACTTTCCAAGTCAATAGTGGTTCTTTGGAACATCCCTCACACTTGGTAAAAGTTGATAATGCCATGATTGAGTTTAAATTTGATTCATGTTCCCAGATCACCATGATAGATGAAGAATTATTGCGTAAGACTTTTGGAGAGAAGGTCAAACTCTTCAAAAGCGACATAATACCTTTAGGTTATGGAAAAAAACCTATCAAAATATTAAGTTATTTCATGACTACTCTTGAGATGGGAAGTCGCATCATACCTGGTAAAATTTACGTTACTAATTTTGGTGATGCCTTGATTAGTTGGAGAGACCAGCGAGAGTTAGGAGTAAAACTTGATCCTAATGCTTCGCCTCAAGTGCAGATACAAGAAGTAGAAAACTTGTCTGAAATGTTTGCAAGAAAATTTCCAGAGGTGTTTAAAGAACAATTAGGATGTTTAAAGGGTTACAAGCACTGCATAAAATAAAAAAAAAATGCCATACCCGTTGTAGCAAAAGTAAGAAGGATTCCCTTAGCAGAGCAAAGTAAAGTACAAAAAGAGATTGAGAAATTGATTGATAATGATATAATAGAACCGGTAGAGGCTACAGAATGGTTGGCCCCAGTTGTTATAGCCAAGAAGCCCACAGGAGAGATTCGTCTGTGCATTGATTTAAGGGCACTTAATAAGGAAGTAATTGTTGACAGGTTTCCCTTACCAAACATTGATGAGATTGTAGGGACGTTAGAGGGGGCAAGGTATTTTACCACTTTAGATCTAGCTTCCGCTTACCATCAAGTGGAACTAGATACTACTTGCCAAGATCTGACTGCATTTATTACCCCTATGGGTACCTTTAAATTTAAAAGGATGCCTTTCGGGTTAATCTCGGCAGCTTCAGTTTTTCAACGAATCATGACTCATATATTAAGAGGTCTCCTAGGTGTAAAATGCTATCAGGATGATTTATTGATTTATGGTGTCAACTTACGAGAACACAATGAACGGGTGTGTGATGTGTTGAAAAGATTGTCAGAAGCTGGATTATCTCTTAAGAAAGAGAAGTGCAAGTTTGGATTAGAAGAAGTGAATTATCTTGGTCACTGTATTAGGAGTGAAGGTGTTTTTCCTAAGTTGGAGTTGGTCACTTCAATTGATAACATGGTGGAACCTGTAAACAGAGATGAATTATTGTCATTTCTTGGCATGGTCGAGTTCAATGGAAAATTTATTTTACATTTTGCAGACAAAACAAAGAATATGAGGAGGCTCACCGCAAAAAACGTGGCATTTGAGTGGTCAAATGACTGTAAAAGAGAATTTGATGAGATCAAGAAAGAGTTGAGGAAAGCTCCCTGTCTTCAGGCTTTCGTTCCTGGTTTACCGACAATAGTGTATACCGATGCTAGTGACAAAGGTCTGGGAGCTGTTCTGGTACAAAACAAATGTGGTAGTGACTCCCTTATTGCTTGTGCTTCAAGATGTCTTCGTGGTCCGGAGCTTAATTATTCAGTAATTGAAAAAGAGTCGTTAGCTATTTTTTGGGCTCTTAAAAAATTTAAGAATTTAGTTTGGGGTACAAAATTTATTGTAAAGTCTGACCACAAACCCTTGAAAGAAGTTTTTTGTAAGAAAGGGTTAGATTCGATTTCTTCTAGAATTAGGAGATGGATAATATCTTTACAGGAATATGATTTTGAGGTACAATATTTACCTGGTGTTTCAAATAAGGCAGCAGATTGTTTTTCTAGATTAGTAAAAAGGAGTGATCTCTACAGTGAGGAAGTATTGGTAGATGAAGATGAGTTTCTTGATGTTTGTGAAGTCACTGAGGGTGTTGTTGGGAAAGATGAGTGGAAAGAAGAATTACTAAAAGATGAGGAGCTAAGTAAGGTCATGGTCTCACTGAAGGATAATAAACGTTTAGATAAACCATGGTCACTGGTTTCACAAGAATTATCGATAACTGATGATCTACTTACACGAGGTTTGAGACTCATTCCTCCTCATGCTTTAAGGAAAAAGTTGTTGTTACATGCACATTCTGGACATCTGGGTATAGTAAAGACTAAAGAAATGTTACGCACTCAGTTTTGGTGGCCGGGGATGGATTTGGAGATTGAACGAATGGTCAGGGATTGTGTAGAGTGTTGCGCGAGTGACAAAATCCTGAAAACTAGACAGATGCCTATGGTTTGTAGAGCGTTACCCAATCATCCTTGGGATGAATTGGCTATTGATATTTTAGGTCCTCTCACTGGTGTTTCTGACACTCCTTATCTAATAGTCTTAATTGACCTTTATTCTCGTTGGATTGAAGTGAGTGCTGTCAGTGAGATTACCTCTGAGTCCATCATTAAATTCTTGTCTGAGATTTTTATGAGAGAAAGTTTTCCAAACAGTATTTTATCAGACAATGGCCCTCAGTTTTGTTCCGTACTGTTTGGTGCCTATCTTACTAAATGTGGCATTTTACATAAACGCTCCTCTTTGTATCATCCAGAAACTAATGGTGCAGTTGAGAGAGTCAATAAAACATTAAAAGAATGCATCCAGCTTGCTAAGGCCAATGGTTTAAATTGGAAAGAGGCACTTAGCGAAATAATTGAGGCTTACAGGTCTTCACCTCACTCCACCACGGGTAAATCTCCTTTTGAGTTATTTAAAGGAAGGGTACCCAACACAATGTGGTGTCCTGGTTGGATGAATCTGAACAAAGGTTTTGTTGATAATCATGTTGGTGGTTGGAGGGAGAGGGAATTAGAAAAACAAGCTTGTAGAAAGGCTTATTTTGATTAAAAAAATGTGTTCGTTTTCAAGAAGTTAAAGTAGGTGATTTAGTTAAAATAATAGCACCTGTTGGGAGGAGTTCCTGGTCGAAATATACAAATGTCAGACCCGTTATCAAGGTGTTTGGTAATGCCATCAAGACACAAGATGGAAGGATCTGGAATAAAAGTAGAGTAGTTGTGATAAGGTCAAGAAATGTTACTCAACATGCATCTGATACTGTTTGTGAATCTTCTCCCAGATTCAAGCTACCTGTATCCAGTTCCAATAATTCTGTTTTCCCTTATATGAGAAGTCAGAGATTACGCAGACCACCTGCTTATATGAAAGATTATGTTTAATTTCCCTTTTTGTTTTCACTGTTAAGTGTAATTTGTTTTTCTTGCCTTCACTCTCTTTTCTTCTCATTTCTCTTAATTACATGTATTATTATTGTACAGAAGGGAGATGTGTAATGTCTAGCTTTGCTTAGTAACATGTTACTTCCTCATAGAATGTAGATTCCTTGTTTGTTATGATTCTGAGAATGTGGATTCGGAGAATGTAGAATGTTATGTGAAGCAGTTGGGACTTTGAGCTGTTCGTGGATGGGGCGATTAAATTACTCCAGAACCTAACACTGGATATTTATCTTTATTTACTTCAAAAACAACTATTTTACACCGCCATCTTGGGAGTAGCCTGAGTTGCCGCTGCAGTCTTCCTGTCACTACCATCTCAGCCAGCATATGAGACGCGCTTTCTGCCTCGCGCGCAGCACCGATAGGACGCTTTGTGAACTCCTGAGGCGGAAAGCCAGGAGCACCATTTAATCGCAATTTTAATACTTGTATGTTATTTTAAAACTTATCTTCTTGATTTGTTGCGCACTTACCCTTCCCTCTCCTCCTCATTGTGCTTTGTTTTGCCCGTGCAGCCGATTAGGCGCTGCTACGGGGACTGTGAGGGGAGCCGCCATCTTGGGAGTAGCCCGAGTTGCCGCTGCAGTCTTCCTGTCACTACCATCTCAGCCAGCATATAAGACGCGCTTTCTGCCTCGCGCGCAGCACCGATAGGACGCTTTGTGAACTCCTGAGGCGGAAAACCGTGAGCACCATTTAATCGCAATTTTAAAACTTGTATGTTATTTTAAAACTTATCTTCTTGATTTGTTGCGCACTTACCCTTCCCTCTCCTCCTCACTGTGCTTTGTTTTGCCCATGCAGCCGATTAGGCGCTGCTACAGGGACTGTGAGGGGAACCGCCATCTTGGGAGTAGCCCGAGTTGTCGCTGCAGTCTTCCTGTCACTACCATCTCATCCAGCATATAATGTGTCTCCCTTCCCGGCCGCGCAGCGGGCGCGCCGATGGCGCACCGACGTCCGCGCCAGACCGGGCCCAGGGGCCTGTCCCCCTGCCCCTTCATTAATATACTCCACGGAGACTTTGGTAAATCTTCGGAGCTCAGCCTGCTCACTGTGCCCAGCCACCATTGATCATCTAAAATCATTAGGCATCTCTCAACTTCCCCTCTGTCCCCCGAGGCCCCTGCCCCAGGAACTCTACCGGCACGGCATCGTAAGCCTGTTTTGGTCGATATCCAAAGACTAAACATCTTTTATCTCAACACCGGATCCCTAGTAAAACATCAACTTGACATCTTTCTCCTTCTGGCATGTCAAAAACCGGACATCTTATTTCTTACGGAAACTTGGCTTAATATTGAATCATCCCCAGATATCTTAGCAGCTCTCCCTGATAATTATTACATCTTACAGGTAGACCGTGATTTAGGGAAATTAGGGGGTGGAGTAGCTGCCATTATCAACAAAAGCTATGTATTTTCTAAAATGACGTCTCTTGACCTCTCTGCAGTGGACTACCTGGTTATCAAGCTCTACTTTAGGTCGGGATCACTTCTATGTGTATTGATATATAGACCCCCCCAGAGTATGCCCCTATTTCCTTTCTCTTTGTGTGATCAATTTGCCACCATGGTCACCGATTACACCAACATCTTATTAATCGGTGACTTCAATTTCTGGTTTAACAGCGAGCTTGGTGGCCCTTTGGCGAGTGAACTCACGGAGCTTCTCACAGGGCTTAACTTCAGCCATCATATTAACACCGCTACCCATATTAAAGGGTATATACTAGACCAGATTTGGAGTACGAACCTCAGCATTTCCTCTCTCGTCGTCTCCCCTTGTATCTGGTCTGACCATTTTCTGATTCAATTCAACATCTCCATCCCTGAGCCTAAAACAAATGTAGACAGCAAGGAGGGCTTCATCAGAAAATGGGGCTCCCTGGACATTCCAGCTTTTTGGGGTAATCTAGAGAACTCCATACCCGCTCATAACACTGACCTCAACCAGACCGTGGCTGACATCTCCAACTGGATTGCAACTGCAAGTGATATATACGCCCCGCTGAAAAAACTTACAACTATCCGTCAATCTGATGCTCACAAATGGTTCTCCCCCGACCTTAAGGCGAAAAAACTAATTGTCCGCCTTAAGGAGCGAGTATGGAGAAGAACCTATGCCCCTCTTGAAAAGGCCCTTTATTCAGCCGCTCACGCTGACTACTTGAAGGCTATTCTTCTAGCCAAAGCTGCTTTCTTCTCCAATATAATCGAGAAATCAAATAATAACCCCAAGGAAATTTTTTCCATCGTCAACAAACTCTCGAACCCAGGAAGAACCCAGCCCAAGCCCGCGGTCACTCAGGATTTCTGTAATACTCTCAATCAATACTTTCTGGACAAAATTGTGACCATCAAATCTAGCACTTCCGTTACCATCCCCACCTCCCCTGACCCGACACACGTTACCAGTATCCATTCCCTGGATCACTTCCCTCTCCTGGATGCCCCGTCCCTACTCACCCTTTTGAATAGGGTAAAGTCTGGATCCCCTCGAGACTGCTGCCCCCCCTATATTTTAAAAAATGTATTTGCTGCTTGTCCCTCTCCTATCTTACGACTCCTCAACACATCCTTAACTCAAGGTACGGCACCCAACTCTTTTAAAGAGGCAGTTGTGGTGCCCCTCCTAAAAAAAACAGGTGCGGAGCCCACCATCCTATCAAATTATAGGCCAATCTCCCTCCTTCCTTATTTAGCCAAGGTACTGGAGGCCCATGTAACATCACATCTTTCCAGTTTCATCGAACAAACCAACTTCCTGGATCCCTATCAAGCCGGATTCCGACCGGCTCATTCGACCGAGTCAGTCATTACGGCGGTCTTGGACTCCCTGCGTCATAACGCAGATCTGGGAATCCCTCAGGCTTTGGTCCTACTTGATCTGTCGGCTGCGTTCGACACGGTCGACCATGACATCCTTCTCGACCGTGTCGGACTAGCCGGCATCTGAGGCCCAGCCCACGACTGGATCAGGTCATTTCTCAGTGACCGCACGCAGGCAGTTGGTTTGTCCCCTTTCTTATCTCCCGAACTCCACACCACTTGTGGGGTCCCCCAGGGTTCCTCACTGTCCCCTATTCTATTTAACATTGATATGTTCCCTCTGCTTCAGTCTCTTAAAACCTTTAAAGTTACCACTTTTAATTATGCAGATGATCTGCAACTTATTTTTACTATCGACAATTCCCCAGATTCGATCTACCAATTTCAGAACACCATGCTCCATATACGTCACTGGATGGATGGTAACCAATTAAAGTTCAATCCTGACAAGACAGAACTGGTCCTCTTCAGCAAAAGCCAGCTATTCTGGGGCTCTCACTACTGGCCACCTGAACCTGGCCCTCCTCCGACCCAGAGTAGCTCGGTAAAAAGTCTGAGGGTGCTTATTGATAGAGATCTATCATTAAAGCCTCAAGTGAACTCGGTTGTGTCCGCATGTTTTTTTCAGCTTCGCAAAATAAAAAAGATCAGCCGGATGCTCACTCAGTGCGCTTTGACCCAGGTGGTGATGGCCTTGGTGTTGTCACACCTTGACTACGCCAACGCCATCTACCTGGGCCTCCCCTTGGTCCTTAGTAGATGCCTGCAGATGGTCCAAAATCAGGCATCTAGACTCATATATCGACTTTTGCGCTGGCAGTCAGCCAGACCCTTAATGAGACAACTTCATTGGCTCCCTATCACACAACGTGTTACTTTTAAAGTTGCCTGCATGACTTTCAAGACTCTGCATGCTCGTAGCCTGAAGTTCATCCAAGACCTCCTGCCCAGATACATTCCCCCTCGTAGCCTAAGCTCTGCCTCTCAAACCCTCCTTTCTGTCCCTCGCTACAAGCTCCAACGCAAGGGTGGGCGAAGGTTCGCTACCCTTGCTTCCAAATTATGGAATTCCCTCCCCATGGAAATTCGCTCCTGTACTACTCTTCTTCCGTTTAGGAGGTATCTCAAAACTTGGCTGTTCGTCCAGATCATGGCCTAGCCCTCTTTTTAAGTTTTCTAAAACTGTAGTTCCATAGCATCTGTCGGTTAGCGCCATGAAACCTCCGGGTGTGCGAGCACTTTATAAAATCTTGTTAAGATAAGATAATATAAGATAAGATACTGATGGCGCAAGCCTCATAAGATAGTAATAACAAGTTATGAAAAACACAACTGTGAATAAAGAGTAAGTGGTACTGATTGCAGAAATAGAGGAACGGGAAGTGGTCATTGCTATTTTCACCTTTTAAGCATGCTGGGAAAAAGGTGCCTTCTTTGAGGAGCTATTTAGACTTAGCTAAGTAATAAGTATCTGTGGAGCAGAAGAACTGCTTATTGTGTTAGGGCTGGGACAGAAAGACAGATGAGCAGGTAATGGTTGATCACAGGAGTGTCCGTGAAACGTCTCTATGCTGGGCCTCGGTAATAGCGAGAGTTATCTCTACAAAGTTAATGTTTGTGAATACCCCCAAAAAAGTAAACTTACACAAAGTTGTACCTTTTCTTTTTTGAATCTGACCCTTTTTCTTCACATTTTCTCACAATTCCTATATGTAAAAAAGTCAGAGTAGGTGGCCATAGCTTCTCAGTTTCCGCCACAAAACACTGGAATGTTCTACCACCCAGTGTCAGATCCCTTACCTCACTGAGCATCTTCATTGCCTTCTAAAATAATGTGCTCCCAAGCCCCACAAACTATGCACATGTCCTTCATAAATGGCATTATTATGGCATGACCCAAATGTATTAATTCTGTTTGTGATTTTTGCACAAGAAATACTCATTTTTCGAAGCGGGTTAAAAACGAGGGACCAGATGCATGAAAGAGTTGTTACCCATTCTGTGCCTATGGGAGAATGCCTTAGTACATGTGGCTGGAAATCACATTGAGAATTGCAAACACGAAAGCACTTTTGCAGTATCACACTCCAGCGTGTGCAGAAGTAAACTGGATTACTCACACATCTTTAGTGTTGCATATTTCAGTTTACGCAACAGCATCTGAATTGTGTTAGCCAGAAAAACACATTTCATTGAATTTCATTGTATTCATAAAGCATGCGAGGTGAGAGAGTGTTTTATTCTCTAGGACAAGGAAGCAGGCGGTGGATACTTTCAAAGACTGATGGTCGCCTGAGGCCTGATGGGTAGATAAAGGGAAGGTAAATCAAATGAGCAGTTTTATCTTTTCCCTGGGAGACGTGAGTAGTTATACCTAACGCCAGCGCAGATTTAGTGAACGTGTTTGGGGAATGGTCTGAGCTATGAGATGCTCTCTTTGCAGAACATATTTACAAGATATATTTTTTTCTAACTATACTTTTATGCTCAAACTTTTACAGAATTTGAGAGTATATGAACGGAGAGATGAATACAGTATATTAATGGAACGAAGGCAAGCAGTTGTTAAGACAAATTTTCCAGACTCTTGCTCAGCCCGCACATCAGGGTCACACCAGAGAAGATGTAAGAAAGAGTCGGTACGTTGTCGTAACCAAAACACCCAAAAGGAATAGAAAAGTTCCTTCTGCACAGCCAGGAACAGAAACATTGGGCCGCATTTGTGAGGTTCTGTCGTAGGCGCTTCCCTACGGCAAAAGATAAGGGCAGGAATGGTCCGTATCTATAAGATACGGCGCATTCCTGCCCTTTTCCCCTGCGCCGGCGCACAATGGGCTGCCTGCGCCAACGCAGGCACCTTTGCACAGTGGTGCAAAGGTGCCTGCGTTGCAGGGATGATTCTTTTTGTACAGGAAGGGACACGTTTCTGTACAGAATAATCACAAGAGGCTTTTCCTGCAGCACACATAGAAAAAGGAAAAATAAAGACATTTCTCCTTGTTGCGCCTCCCTTACGCCTCCCCCTTGGGAGGCGTAAGCTTTTGGCACTGCCTCAGATTTACGATTTCTCGTAAATCTGGGGCAGTGTCAAAAAGCCATGGTTGTTGCTGTGAACGCCCCCAGCAACACCCATTGCACGCCCCTTTAACGCAGAACACTGCGTTAAAGAGACTGATATTTATGAGGCAGCATTAAGCCAAAAAAAGTGGCTTAGTGCGGCCTGATAATTATCATGCAGGTTCTGCACCACGGAACGTCACAAAAAGCGACGTTCCGGAAGGCGCAAGGGGCTCATAAATAAGCCCCATTATTTGGCCCACTATTGTGGTTATAGAGTACCTGTAGAATACGTCAATTTCTTAGAGACACCTTTCTTGGCGCTTATGTAACAGCTATTAAATCAGTTGATTTTTACTTCCCAGAACATAGAGGTAATACCGTTAAAGTCGAAGAGGAATAGTAAACGCACTTTTAAAAGGCCTCTCGTTTTATTAATACTATGAAATCGTCGGCCTAGTGCGCCATGAACGGTGGAGTCTCACTTGGGGCCTGGTGAGCGTTCACGCAAGAGACGGCTGTGCGCCAGTTTTTAGGTGATTACACTGTCTTAAGTGCTTGCATACATTTATCTCTGAATTTCTCCAGGTTAGTGTATACACTGCGGACAGTGCAGCTTGGAACATGTGAGCAGGCAACGACTCTCCAGCAGAAGGCACTCAATCACATTTGAATTTGTACAGATTTTTTGCTCAAATTTTGGGGCAGATTTACAATCCCCTTGCGCCACTTTTGCGTCATTTTTACAATGGGAAAAGTGATGCAAAAGTGGCGGAAAGGATTTGTAAATATGCTCCTCAGTGTTCAAATTTAGCTTTTATTTGGTCTTTATTTGTACATGCACCTGCATGTTACTTATATGGAGGGCGCTCGGCTACATGGGCCAGGGTTTGCAATAGTAATTTGGACAGATGAAGTGAAAGTTACATCAGAAAACAGCAGAGAAGTGAAGCAGGATCCAGAGTGGCACAGAGGGCGAGCAGAGTTTATCCTAAATGAATCAGGCCACATGGACATCTGTGGAGGGATAATGGGCCTAGTGGGTGATGGGGAGTTTTTAGAAGAGGTGGATGCTTTGGTGGTCCTCTTATGGAGGAGTTTAGAGCTAAGACCTCTTCTTCAGTGGACATGCGGATCTGGACCTCACATGGTCTGCATTTCCTGATGGTGTCGCCTGACTATATTTCCAGAGTTTGAAACAGATGTTTTTGGAGGCAGTTAGCTGAAATACTTGAATGAGAGACTAGCAAACATTCACCACAGGCATTATCCATGCACATGTAGACATAGATGTTCTAGTGTACCATATAGTTATGACAGTGCTGAAAAGCATCAGGAAAAGCCGTCCAGAAGAATCCAGAGTTGGCAAAGCAGAGTTCCTGGCTTCCGAATATGAAGGAACTGGGCTGTTTCTTGTTGCACACCACATGCGCACATACTTATGCTATGATGTTCGCATTGTCCTTTAGTTTGTTTGAATAGCTTTATTTCGAAATATTTGTCATTTCATAAAAGCATTACAGTACAAAACAGATAAAAATATAAAACAGTTTAACAATTCGACCCCCCAACACTTTGTACAAAGAACAATAATATACAGTCGTTGGTAAAATGATGAGGGAGGGGAAACAAGCATCGGGTGGTTAAAACAAGTTGAGTCTGCGGGGATAACCTTACTGGAGGAGCGATTTCCTCACAGATCTTATCCTCCATACCCAGCCCAAAAATTTTGCCAGGCAGCAAGCAAACAAAGGACGAGCGTCCGATCTTAGGATCTGTAGGGCCTCCAAGTGTGACCGAGTGCCCAGACTCATGCAAAGGGGTTTCAGCCATCTCCGGCGAGGTGCTACATACGCTGGGCACTCAAACATAAGATGGGCAATAGACTCGACCCTGTCAACACAAAAAGGACAGGACGGTATGGTTTGCCAAGGTGGTTTCCAGCTTGCTGTCCACTGCCCTAAAGGCAGAACTCCCACCCTAAATTTAAAATACAATGATCTATCCATCGGATTGGAAATCAAGTCCAGGTAAGGTTCTCTAGAGGGGAGATCTTTAATAAGCAAAAACTCAACGGCAGATCTGCATAGTTTGGAATTGCTCGCTCTCTCATTTGCCACCCAAGCCCAAAATATTTTCTTTAACAACTGTTTGGGTGGAGATGTTCTGTTGGCCCAAGCGTCTCCCAGGCCCAGTTCACAAAGGAGCCGCTTTACTTCGGTGAGCCAACCGACCTTGTGCCAGCCCGGCGTTGAGAGGAGATCACGCAGGGCTTCTGCATAGCTTGAGAGTTCTGGTACATTCCATATTCGAGCCCACAATAAGAGAGGACGTAGCTTTGCTTGCTCGGATATGGGGCGTGTACCTGCATCGAATAAAAGTGGGAGAGTGGGAGTGCTGTAGGGTAGCCTCATTAGATCTTTATGAAATTTATTCTCAAGGTGGGTCAAGGTATCAGATTTCTGCGTACCCCACAGTTCTGCCCCATACAGCGCCGCACTCACCACCTTAGCCCTATAAATATCTAAAATCACCCCAATGGGTTTAAGGGGTGAGGCACGATGTTCTTTTAGCAATGCCCCTGTAACCCTCCTATGAGTCAGAATGATTTTTTGGTGGTGAGCCTTCCAACTCATAGAGTTGCAGAGTCGGATGCCTAGGTAGTCGAATTCCCTTACCCTTTCAAGTGGGACTGAGTCTAAGGTTGGAGGATGGACTGACTTCCTAGGGGGGTTCAAGACCAGGAATTTGGATTTGCTTATATTAATGACTAAACCCCTAGAGTCACAAAAATCCTGGAACCTATTAAGCAACGTTTGGAGGCCGACCGGAGTTTTCGAAATCAGCAGGGTATCATCTGCAAATAGGAGAGTTGGTATCTTCCTGCCCGCCAGGGAGGGTGCGTCTGATGGTTGTTTAAGAAGATGCTCCACCACTCCGTTTAGGTAGAGTGAAAACAGAGTGGGGGCTAGCACGCACCCCTGGCGGACACCCCTATCTACAGTGATACGAGATGTTTTTTGGCCCTGTTCGCCCCATCTGATTTGTGCAAAGTTGCCTGCATGGAACTTAATAAGCAAAGCCAGCAAATACGGAGGGATACCCAAACCCTCTAAGACATCCCACAATTGGTCACGTGGGACTAGGTCAAAGGCAGTCCGCAGGTCTATGAATGCGAGATACAGACTGCCTTTGCCCAGTACGACCACTTTCCAATAGAGCATTAAAAATCGGAATGTCTGTTCAATAGTGCCAGTTCCTGATCTAAAACCGGCCTGGAAGTCAGACAGAACCTGATTTTCTTCGGCCCACTGCAAAATCCTTCCCAAGACTACTTTGCCTGCTACCTTCTGGGTGCAATCGAGCAGGCTAATAGGTCGATAGTTAGCAGGGTCGTCCCTACAGCCCTTCTTAAAAATCGGGACAACTTCCGCACCCATCCAGGAGTCCGGGAGGCATCCACCAGACATGGCCTCATTCAGAAGTAGGGCAATGAGTGTGCTCCACACCTCAGCGTTGACCCTTAGCAATTTACCTGGGACACCATCTGGACCTGCGGCCTTCTTGGCAACTAGGCACCTAATTGCTCCTTCAACTTCCTTGGCTGTAAAGATGTGATCATTGTCTGTGTTACGGGCCGACACTCTATACCTGGGACCCCTTTTCTGACCTGGTACCCCTGGAGGAATGGAGTAAAGCTTGGAAAAATGTGCAAACCAGGCCTCCCCTGTGATGTTACAAGTCAGTTGTGAATCGACAGGCCTATCCCTACCTCTGAGCAAATCCCAAAAACCCTTCGTATCCTTTTTGGAGCTAGCGTCCATTAGGTCTCTCCAAAAATTGGTTTCATATGCTTCCCTTGCCACAGCTTGAATTTTTTTGTAACTTTTCCTAGCAAGTCTGATTTGATCTGGGTCTTTAATATCAACCGCCCGGATAAGTTCACTTTTAGCAGCACGGCAAGCAGAGGAGTACCATTTGTCTCTACCCTTGGTTGACGTTCTCCCAAAAGCCTTAACCTTACCCTGAGGGACTATAAACAAATTACTCAGGGCTGACACAGTCTCTGTGAATGCCGTAAGGACATCGTTAATGAGATCCGATGCACCTAAGTGGTGCTTTCATTTGTCATTATGGTCTCAGCTTGAGCCATTCTCCCCTCGTCCGCAACAACTTTAGCCCATTTTAATCGCCTACCGCAATTAGATGGGACAACTTCATGGGAAGATTTCCAGATGGATCGAGACGAAGTTGGATTCCCATCTTCCCACGGAAGGGTGAGGGTCAGGACCAAGGGATTATGGTCGCTATCGGATGTTTGTAGGACTTCCATGTCACGAAAGTGCTGCCATAGATTATGGTTTAACAATATATAATCAATTCTAGAGGTGTGACCCACCCTGTTATAGGTGTGCGCTCCCCTAGAATCTGATTTTGATCGACCATTGGTGGCTCTGAGATCGTATTCTAGACAAAGTGAGTTGAGATCAATGACATTCTGAGTCCATTTTTTAATCGGATCCAGAGCAAGCAAAGGAATACCTCTCTTAGTGTCATCTTCCCAGGTGTCCAGGATGTCCTCGCTGGCTAACGGTTCAAAACAACAGTTAAAGTCTCCAGCCAGGACAACAAGGGAGTCAATATTGCAGGCTCTGAGCTCCTCTTCTACACCAGTTGAGGATAGCAATGAATTCCCCCCCCGGGCCCCCCTTAAATACAGATTAAGCACTTCAAACTTCCTACCCCCGGGACACTGTATAGCAAGTCTCAGGAGGTCAGGAGATAGGGTGTTTATGTGCCTTATGGATAATCCCAGTGCAATACTGACCCAAATAAGAAGGCCACCCGAAGGGCGGCCTTTGCTGCCCTGTGGTTTGGATGCTGGCACAGAGTAGGTCGTGAAGCCTACCCTGTGGAGGGGCTCCAGGCACCAAGTTTCTTGAAGAAGACAGATCCCATAAGGGTCAACAAAGGAGTTCCAATCTGGCTTATTGATATTTCGTGCGAGCCCTGCCACATTCCAACTTAAGATCTTCAACAGAGGATTATCTATGGGACTCTGGCAGGTCGAAGGGGCAAGGGCAGGGGGATCACTGTTAGGGCCGACAGGCGGGGAGAGCTGGAGAGGAATTGTATGGGACGTCGAACTAGCGACTGTCTCGCACACAATTGCATTGACACTATAGGTATTAAGCGAATGCAGCGCACCCTGTACTGACAGGGCCTGTGCCCTAAGATGGGTAAGGGGGGCAGGGCTAGTCCCAGCAAGGGTAGTCAACAAGGGAGGAAAGCCAACTTCCACCTGGGGTGCGGAAGTCATAGAAGGTAATGCTAGATCAGGGGGCTTGGGCAGTCAATCCACATCCTCGAGACAGTTGTACCTATTCGAGGTTGATATCCCGAACCAGGATCTAGTTGGATTGTGCTCTTTAGTATAGTAACCCCTTCTGGGCTGATGGTGAACCATAGACCAATTGCCCCCATAAGAGTGTACATCTCGAGGTGGGTAGAAAAAAGACAATGGCCTCGGGGTAATGAATAAACCCTCATCCTCAGCAACCAATGAACATATATAATTAGCCGTATATGAGTCTTCAAACGTCACAACTATACAATCGCCAGGTATAGATTTCCGTGAGGAACCCACCCAGAAAACTCTACGTACCATTTTGACTCTACTTGTCCGGCCATTAGAAATCGGTCTGTGAGTATTGAGCCAATGCATGACCTTCTTCTTTAAGGACCAGTGAATTTCATGGTGGCCGTTCGCTGCCTCCGGCACGCCCGTCAATACCACCACGTAGTCATTGGCTTCTGGAGGGAGATCAATGTACCCCCCTCGAAAATTGCTCTTGTTATGAGAGCCCAAGGTGGGACGGGAGGTAGTATTGTTCTGTAAGCCCTGAGTAGGACGATGGGAGGAACTGGTAGTATTCTGCCTCCTAGGAACAGCCATATCGGTACGAGTATGGGTTTGAGAGGTGGGTGCCTTTGGGTTATTAGCCCCAGACGGGGGTGCAGGGTTTTTGATAGCGACACCCTTGGTACGAGGTTTAGGGATAGGCTGAATAAGGCTTGGCACAGTGAGGTGAGAAGTTGAACTCTGCGGGGCTGTAGGGGAAGGGATTAGAATCTGTGGAGCTGTATTATTCTCTATCAAGCCTTGGTTTTCAAGACCTCGTAAGCCAAGAGTAGCCAAGGCTATAATACTTTTATCCATCTCTAATAGATTGATCTGCAAAGTCCCTTATCGACTTTCTATCTCCCCCCACTTGAAGAAATTACATTGGCTCCCGATCACGGCCCGTGTCAAGTTTAAGGCCCTGGTCCTTGCTTTTAGGGCTCTCAACGGAAAAGGCCCAAAATATTTGAAGCAAAGATTAAAACCAGTCCACTCCTCCCTTAACCTCAGGTCTAACCATCTGCATCTTCTACTTACCCCTAGATTTCGTCTAGTAAGAAAGGGTGGCAGAGCATTTGCGGTGGTGGTGTCAAAACTCTGGAACTCACTCCCCATCAGCCTTCGGCTCATTGACGTCGAGTCTCAATTCAGGGGCAAACTGAAAACCTTTCTCTTTGCGGGTCAATAAAAATTTCTCTCCCCTGAGCTGCATTCCTCAGCGCCGGGACACCCCCGTTGGGGGTAGCTGTGCGCTTAATAAATGTCTAAATAATAATAATAATAATGGTTCTCAATTCGAGAGAGTCTTAAATCCAGGGGAGAGAGGAGTCTTTTTAGGGTCTCCCAAACTACTCGTATAAATTCTCCTTCCCTCCCCTCTTGGTCCTTTAAGTAGAGTTCTGCTTTCTCTTTGGGTGTGTTACCTTTAGTGGCAACGGGTGCTGTGCCATCTGTACCAGTACACTGGGAAGCCTGTAACGGGGTGGCATGCCCTCCTATGCCGCCATTCACCGGAATGTTTGCAACATTGAGTAGGTGTGCCCCAACAATTTTGGCCTTCTTACGTGAGAAGGCCGACCTTGGTGCACGCTTCCTTTTGTGCAGATTGTCCTTAATTCTATCGAATGTGCCGTAACAGGTGGACACATCGGAAATATCTGGAGAATGAGGAATGGGGGGTAAGTTGATGGTGAGGGCTGACCACAGGTGGGGACGGGCTTACTGACAAAGATGGAGAACACAGGGGTGATAGGGAGATAGGCAAAACCGGAGTGTCATGAACATCCGCCAGCGTTGTTACACAGTGTTGATTGTTTAGATGCTGCGGAGTAATGGCTGATGCTATGTGCCCTAAAGAAGATTTCTTGGAGTTAGCAAACTCTAGCGACAATTTCCTAGCAGCCGCCATGTGATGTATTCCTATAGGTTCTGTATCGATCCCCCTATTCCTGACCCTATTCTGGTTAACAAGTTAACTAGCAGCCATCCCATGAGGCAGAAAACCCCCATGATGCAGGAACCGTTATCTGATAAAGCCACACTACGGCACAGGAACGTGTTATCTGATTAAGTCATAACGCTTGCCATCTAATTAGACAAGCGATATTCCTCCAGCCCCTGATAAGGCATACGGAGTTCTCAAAACAAATCAAACCTATGACAGACCTGGGAAAAACCCTGCGGCCATTGTTTTGATTTCACCGAGAACTTCAGCAAAAGAATGTGCTAACGACCAGGTCGTATGACATCCTTATTGACGTATCTATGTCCATCCTTACGTCAATCTCGGCACCTTAAAGGTATAAATATTACCGATATTGCCCTATGCAAACACACGCGGTGGTGACGAGATCGGAGCAGCCAGACTTGCCGAAGCCCAGAGCAGAGCAGACCCCGCTGGCGCAGCCCCGCCTTCCTGACGCGCTGAGAACGAGACGCTGCTTTCTCCTGCCGAGAAATCCAGCTCCGGCGCTTCCGGGTAGCCCTCGCAGGCAGCCTGGAATATCGAGACCAGAGACGAGAGATACCATCCCTCATTCATCCTAGATTCCAGGTACAGAACTGAATAACCCCTCACAGAGAATTCTTTAGTCAGTCACTTGGCAAAACAAACTTAACTTAAACTGCTACTTTCTATTCCCGCCCACGTATTAGGCTTAGGTCAGGTACACGGGTTAGGCGTAGTTAGAAACACCAGTTGAGTACGATTAGTCAAATGTAAATGTGTATGTATTCATTTTATTCATTTTAAAACCTTCATATGGCTTAGAAACCATATCAATGTTTTTACAGTATTATTTTATACTTCTGCTTTTATTGTATGCACTTTACTTAACCATAAGTATTGCAATAATATCGATCCATTTCTCTTGTATGAGAAAAGAGACTGATCAATAAATAACGTCTTTTATTGAACACGCCCGTCTCTTCCTTTTCTCTACAATCTGGTGAGACTAAGAATGCACGTACTGACTGAGTAAAATAAGTCGTCTTTTGTTTTCACACGACTCTAGAGATACACTCTTGATTAGGGGAGAGCAAAGTTGTCATGTTCTATGGTTGTCAGAAACTAAATCCCTTCTTGTCTATCCAGGGAGGTTCAACTCCTCCTTGCCTATTCGAGAAAGTTTCTAGTGAACTCTGAGCTAGCTGGCAAAACCCAAAACTTTAAGTCTAATATCGACAGTAGTAGACCTAGTTAACGTCTGGTCTAGGCCTATACTATTGAAGGTATTATTCCAATGCGCAGAGCCTATTGGGATAATAGGAACTACACTACATGGCGCCCAACGCGTTTGGAAGGGCGATAAAACTAACGTAAGACATTTAGAGTAACTCAGTCGTGCTTTTTCACTCAGACCCCTTTTCCCATAATACTCCAAAGACGTCTGGAGTGGGTAAAAGGTAATATCCGCCAGACCTCGCAGGAGGAAACTTTTATGTATGGTCCTTGGTTTAGTCAACATTGAAGGATACACTGTTCCAAAATATTGTGCATCTAATCTTTGTTTCCATAAGAAACCTGATCTGCAAACAAACTAAATAACCTTCCTGTCGGTAAAATGGTAGACAGTGATGAAGAAAGAGAGACAGTTAGGATAGCAACTGAACTCGCAGCAGCTGATAATGCACTGCTAGACACAGACCCGGATATAATACTCATCCCGGTCATCAAGAGGAAATCTATAACTTTAAAACTTATAGAAAATGGACTGACACCTAGAGGTGGCACAGTCATATTCGTAATTGAGGCACACGAATATCGGCAGACAGAGGTATATTATTCATGGATACATTTTCCAGCAGCAAATGCTGTAACAAAGTACTTCCACTATTACAAAACAGAGGACCCTCCTAATGAGTACACTCCTTTTGAGGAGGTGGAAGTACCACTTAAATTTCAAGAGCATCTGCTCTTATTTAATGGCGCCCTAAAACATAATAATCACATCACCAGGCTCGGTCCATTAGGTAGACCAGGAGCAATGTGGCCGGTCCAAGCCGGATACACACCACATCCAGACATCAATGGGATGTCTCAAGCAGAGCTTTTAACACAGCTAAAACAATTAATAAAATTACATAGACAATTAGTCCAAAATGTGATGGGGACTTCAACAATTCAACCAGCAATTAAAATTCCACAGCTGACCCCTCACCAGGGGAACACAAATAAAATTACACCACAGAACATACAATCCTGCCTAGGTAAAGTACCAGCTAAACGGGAACAAATACCATTCTGGTTAGCACAAAAAATCACCCAAATAGAGGCGGTGTTTCCAGACACCACCCCGTTAGAAAAACACAGGATTCTGACTATCTGTCTTCCAATGAGAATCGCACCACACGTGGAGGACTGTGACACTTGGGGTACAGTCTTTGCTTCCATCTACACAAAAACGCACTGTGTTCCATCCATTTCGGTAATACCAGATGTGCTAAAACAAATTCAAGACGAATACGGTCCAGAACCCGCTTTAACTCTTGGTATGAAATTACTAAAAGACTTCAAGCAGGTCTCGGCTATATTATTAGCCAACATAAAGGGAGAAGCAGCAAACGTGGCGATCCGCCAGAGGTTAAAGGAGACAGATATAGCAGACCAACCAGCTGAAATTGTCAGAATTTTAGAAAAATCCTATGAGGAACTAGGTAGAGATAGTTTAGGTGGAATACCAGTAAAACCACAACTGATTGAAAGTCCTGAAAAAATATTTTTTAATAATAATTCAACATCACAAAAAAAGAGCTGGGATGGAAACAAACAATCCAATCCTAAAGAAAAGAAATTCCAGTCCAGAGGAAGGTCTCCTCGGCGGAGAGAAAAATCTCCGAACCAGAGACACAGGTCACCCCAAAGTGACCCCTCTGGGAAAAGTTATAACCTTAGAAATAGGGATAATATAAAGAAGCCTGATAGATATCAAGACATTGATACACGTCCCTCTCAATCTTTTCAGACTTCCTCGCAGAAATCGGAAAGAAGAGGACGATCAGAACAAAGAGAAGAGCACGCCAAGTCCAAAGACAAGGAACCTGCTCATCTAAAAAAGAAATTACAATTTCCAAAAAAGAAGGTAGCCAGTATCAAGGTAGTTAACAATGCCGAGAATACTGAGGACACAACTGAAAAACGGAGAATGGGCTCAGACAATGCTAGACAGCGCAGCAGAAGTGAGCATAGCTCGCAAAGTCCTTATGAATCATCTGGAGACAGTGGACACGAATGAATATCTTCAAGTGGAAACTGCAGACACCAGAGTTAGCAAACCTCACAAAATATATGAAATAACTTTACGTATAGAAGGGGATAAGACTAGAAAAATAAGGGGACTATTTTGGGATAATCTCTCCAAGGGCTATGACATCCTTCTAGCTGAAAAAGACTGGCCACCAGAGTTTGTCAGGGAGTGCCCTCATGGCGAAGAAATAATTATGCCTGCCTTCTCAAATCACATCCCAATTCATAAAAAATACACACTTGCCAGAAAGTGGGCAGTAGCTCAAGCTCCTGCTTTATATAAAAATCATGTAGGATGGGATGAGGACTCTCCTCCTCACAAAATCCAGTTAAAATCACAACCTACTGCACAAAGACAGTACCCAATTAAGCAAGAAGCTAAAAAACAGGTAAAAGAAATCCTAGATCAATTAGAATACCAGGGGGTGATTGAAACTTGCACCTCACAAATGAACAACCCTTTGTTTCCGGTCTCCAAACCAGACAATTCATATCGTCTAGTTTTGGATTACCGACACCTTAACTCATGTTGCAAAACTTTTGCAGTGCAAAACTCACAAAACAACATTAGACATCTCTAATGGATTCTTTTGTCAAAACATAGCACCAGAGAGCAGATATTTGTCTGCATTCTCAATAAATGGCACTCAAAAACAATTCTGTCGGTTAGCCCAGGGGTACAAGAATAGCCCAGGGGTATTCTCAGCGAGAGTAACAGAATTACTACAAACATATGATGACGAAGCATTATCTTATGTCGACGACATATACTTAACAGATGATGACTTGGATACTCACTTGAAGAGAGTGAACACCATAATACTTGGGTTCGCAGCAGAGGGTTACAAATTCAACTTTAAAAAATCCAGAATTGCCCATCTAACAGTCCTGTTCTTAGGATACGAATTATCAAGTGAAGGCAAAAGCCCGGCTGACAATTTCCTAGAGAAATGTGCCGTACTCCAAGCACCTAGAACACTAAAAAACCTACAGTCAATTCTAGGCTTCCTAAATTTCGGAAGAACATACATCGCAAATTACGCAGAAAGGGTCAAACCCCTTTATGATCTAATAAAACCAGATTTTAAAAGAACCAATTGGACTCAAATACACACAGAAATTTTGAGATCCTTACAAACAGACATGTTAATTAAAACAAAATTAGAAACACATGATAACACACGCAATCTTGTGATTCGAGTCATCCCAGGAAGATGCGGATTCACATACCTGACCTCTAATGAGGGAGAAAAGGTACCAATTGCATTCAAATCACACTTGTACACAGAAGCTGAAAAGAAATTCAGCATTAAAGAAAACATTGTTCATGCAGTTCAAACCGCAATAGCTAGAGAAAAAGATCAAGCGGACGGTAGACGTATCACAGTCAGAACAGCAGAATCAGCCTTTGAGGCATTAACAACACCTTGTAATTTACCAACAACAACATTGAATCCGGAATGGATACAATGGGTGTATTCAATTACAACGGACAAAGTATACTACTACTTTGATCCAGAACTAAAAGGAATTGAAAAATCTAGAATATGAAAGAACATTCCCTCTGCCTATCGACATTCTGCCCTTACGACAATACGCTTGTGTAATCTATACAGACGGACATGCTCAACCCTCCGTTTGGGGAGAACAAGCATACAACCCCACATGTGAGATTACAAAAGAAGTGTGGCGCGGAGGTAAACTAAGACCTCTATTAACAAAAACACACTCAGTAGAAACTAATTCAGAACAACAGACTGAAATAATAGCATTGAAAATGGCGCTAGATAATGCGGATCGCGAATTCCCGACACTTATAGTGTCCGATTCATATTACTGCGTCAAATCATATAACAACGATTTGCAGACATGGATTCAAAACGGTTACAAAGATGACACAGGTGCAACAATAAAGCAAAAACTGCTTTGGGAACAAATAGCTCTTTTACAAAAAGAGCTACCAAAGACTCACGTGACACACTCACTGAGTCATCAGCGTGATGGCGTTCACGTTGCAGGGAATTCATTGGCTGAGACAGCCACAGCGGTAGCAACTAAATCGGCTTCCGTAGCTCGAAAAAAGCGTACAGTGAAGTATATTGACGGTGAAACAGTGCTGGCGGTGAAAACGTCATCAAAAGGCGACTGCTCAGCGCTACCGATCAACTATCCACTCAATTATACATACATAATCGATGCAAACTCCGTCCCTTTTGCTCGAATCCCTGGAGTGGGGGATAGAGTGATTCCAAACATGGACAGGAGAAACTTGTTAATAGCAGACGCACATATGGGCGAGGGTCTCAGACACCTCAAACTAAAAGATTCTCTGGAAGAATTACAATCAAGGTACTGGTGGCCAGGCATGAGCCTGCATCATACCATTTTTGTAAAGAACTGCCCAAACTGTAACAGAAATCGCAGTGGTGAGAGAAACGGTGTAATACCGTGTCGTTTCACTCCAGAAAAAATCAACAGTAAAAAGCAAAGCGTCCGATTAACATATACAGGCTAGTTTCCACTTATAATGTAGATCATCAGCACTCGGCTGACGTCTGGACTGTTATACAAAGATTTGCGAGTCTAAATGGCATATACGCTAGAAGCATGCTACGTTTGACCATTGTTTTCAATCTGGCCCTCCAGCCTGAGGGGAAACATGGCCAAGTGAGCATAGCACAGCGGGACTCTTCTCACTTCTTTCCTGAGGGATACGGGATGGTGTAAAGAAAAAACCAAGGCATAAAGCTATCTATAACAGAAAGGATATTAGGTTCGGGAGCTGGATGGGTCAAACATCTAATAAGTGTCCAACGTAGTCTAAATAACTTGCCAAGAAATTCTCTGAAGGGATTCAGTCCGTACAAATTATTATTTGGAACTAGGATGTTAGTCTTAGATCTCGACAGTTAGACTTCAGTGGTGAAGGAAAAATGCTTTGATATCAAAGATCTTTTGGCTATTTTGCAGGACTTAAGCGAAACAAGAAAAGACCTGAGCAACATAAAGTTGAAACAGCAGCCAACAACCACTGAAGAACCACCACCTGTCCCAGCAAGACCTGTCTGGATTCCAAAAGTCGGGGATCTAGTCAGAGAAAAGATCGCGGTAAAGAAGGAATTTGGGCCTTCTTACAGGAAAGCAGTTCCTGTCTTGTCTGTCAACGGGACAAGATCAGTTGTACTACCGCCGCTTGCTGGTAAAAAGGAGAACCAAGTTGTATCCATCGACCTGGTAAAACCACAACATGTGGCCGATAACAAATAGTAGGCCAAGTGGACTCCCGAGAAGTAGTAGAACACCAAGATTTGCTACTAACACAGAGGTTCAATCTAAGAGGCTAATCACATTCGAAACGCCTACAGAACTACAACAAGGACTATGCAACAATGCAATGGAACTTAGACCTCTGAAAACCCAAATAAAAACATTTAGCAGAGACACACCAATCTATAATGAAGTAACAAACGACTATGCAAGAAACAGTAATCCTGAAGCAATTGGAACAATTGACAGAACTGCATCCGGCTACTTCATAAACTTCGATGATTCCTCTGAAGGCTTCACTGAATCAAAAACACAGCCATCAACAAAAACCTTTAAAGATAAAGTTAAAGTACTTTTGAAACAACTGAAAGAAACATATCTGATTTCTCCATGGATTGAGTTTTGGGTGGGTTTTGGTGCATTTATCCTCATACTTTGGCTCATCATGGTACTAACTTTGGGACGCTTCATTGAGGGAAAATATGCTAAAATGGACACAGCAAGTCAGAAAATCAACTTGATCCTCAAACCACACACATCTTCACACGTCGAGAAAAGAGAACTTTCTTCAGTCAACTTCACAGCCAATCCTATACCGGGTGGGGTAGCATGGGACAAAACTGACTACGAAATTTATGGTCCGGTTGAAATCCTGAAATATCCACACCAAATTAAGATCTCATTGAGTGACTTTGTAAAACCAAGCTCATTTGCTGATGATTGGGACTTTGAAAGTATAAATAACATGATGTCTGACTTAGTGATGTCTGCTAAATTTACCAAACATGATTATTTGCAGGGTTCAACAAATTATGATAGTATGTACTGTTATAACCACTATGGTAACCATTTTCTACATAAATCTGCACAACCTAGAAATGTTTTAAATTATAATCAATGGGAACATTGTGCAACCCCTCCAAAAGGAAGCTCAAGAACCGTTTATGACAAATATTCATACTTTTCAGGTTTTAACACAAGTAATGCTGAAACATTTTATTTCAAATTGTCAAATAAGACAGGGACAAAGACCATGATAACAAACACAAAATTGATATATTCAGACTCATTCTTTGAACAAATGAATACCTTTGGTTTTGATTATTGGGACAAAAATGTTGAAGTAAAAAGTGTTTGGGGTACAAAAGAATGGCAAGTACAGGGTATAGAATCTTTGTTTAGAGCCTGCATGATCCCAGAACAAATTATATTTTTGAATGACACTGTTCAACAAACTACCTGTCTTGGCTTAGCCAAAATCAAAGACTTAAATAAACCGTCTATTCCAAAACCAACAATGAACAGCAATAGCTCCACAGATGAAGAGTTAGACGTAAATTATGTATTAAACCAAAACAGAACACATCCTGATTGGAAACAGTGGTTGATCTGGCCCACAGATACTAATAACTGTCAAGACAGATTCCTGAACAAAACACAGGGGTTCAAAATGACCAGGCCAGACCCTAGATATTCCCAAAGACAACACCCAGGAATAATAACCACCTACAGTGTGGGCAAATTATGCCTTCAATGGCTACAGACTTCCACACTGGCAGAAATTAAGCAACACCTAACTTTACTTACTGATGGTGCTGACTTGCGTGATTTCATTATGGGACCGCGCAAACAGCGTCAGAAACGTTTCATAGCAGCCTCTGTATATGCAGCATACAACGAGGCCTGGAAGGTGACTCAAATTGAGACAGCAGAAAGAATACGGGAAATTGACCGTATTAATTTGGAAAAATCACTCTCTGTAGTGGACAATGGGTTAATGACTCTGTCCTCCAGAATTTTTTCTCTGGACAGCATTGTGTCTTCAGCAATCGACATAATATCGCAAGACTTACTGTTGTTACAACACGGTCAGTCTCAATTGCGTTCTATTGTACAGCTTGGCTGGACGTTACAAAATCTGCGTTCAGGCTATGTGCCTTGGCGTTTAATCAACACAACGTCACTATTCAATATCTTTAACCTTACTGATAAACAAATCAGTATGGCCCAGAAGGGTGCTGATTATACAATCCTGAGCATTGAGAAACTCGAGAGATTACCAGTGACAATGTCAGAACGATCTGTCAGTGAATGGATAATACATGGGATAATTAATATTCCAATATCAACCTTCAGGTTTCAATACTGCCAAAAATATATACAGGCTGGCATGTACGGAAAATTGGGAAAGGGGTACATTAAAACAACATGGAACTTGCCCTATTCACATGCATGTGTCAGTAATAAAGGACAGAAAGTGTTTCTTAGTGGCAATAATTGTGCAATGTCACTGAGCGGTACACTTCTGTGTAATGGAATTAGTTTGCATGGAGCCTGTGAAGGGAACTCAAATAACCTTTCATGTCACCAGCTAGGCGCACCTGCAACAGAGATAGAACCATTCTTTCAAAGACTCTATAATGGGAGTTACATTCTAATTGTAGATCGCAGATGCTGTAGTCTTATGCCCGGGACTCCTTATCTCGTAACTACGACTGCGAAGGTCAAGGGCTGTGGACGCTTATTGTTCCCCAGCTCCCTTCCAGACAGGGAGGCAAGGGCATGGCCCAACTTGAAAATTACTTCTATTCGAATAGATACTTTAAGCAGAATGAAAACAGTGCTTCTTCAGACGCCGACCAGACTCACGTCATCAAAAGAAACGTATGATCTCCTAGTCACAAGGACGACTGCAGAGATTCACTCCTTATTATCAACTAATTCCCCCATACAGTTTGCAGAAATCCTGAATGAAATCTTAAATATTTCTGATACCAGTGGAGTCTCAAAAGTATTTAAGACAGTATTTTCGATGGCATTAACACCATTCAAAGCCATACTGGGTATTTTTCCAGATTTCGTCCATTCGATTTTTGGCGGACTTCCCCTCATTTTGGGACTAATTGCAGGAATCCTATTCTTAGTCCTTATATTTCGTTATGGCAAACCATGTCACAGACAAAACACCTGCGACAAGGGAAGAAACAATCCTAGCCATTGGATACCGGGACCGGATATCAAAAATCCTGGGACTATCCCGGCTTAGAGACCTGAACATGACTTGGTTTCTTTCATTTCGACCAATGTGGCATCGATGTGTTTTACCTGTATTAAGGTGCTAGCTATGCGGAGAAGAATGCGTGTTAGACACCTGTCTGACTCTACAATCAGATGCGCCAATGGATGCAGAAACATTGTTGAGTCCAATAAAGGCTCATGCTTTGTGCTGCCCTCAACGGCTACCAATCCTGATGACGGCATTCGTGGAAACTTCACCACTACGATTAAGGGGTAGTGAAGTTCATGATGAAAGCAGCATTGATCAGGTACGACCTTCTGTCAGCAATACTAATCAAAACGTCAATGGAGACAATCATGCGCACGAATGCATGGTTACACCTTTTTCCGAGTTAGTGGAACTCTCCCAGAAAGCTGTTGACAACTTTTTCGAGAGTCTAAATGATATGATGTTCTCACCAGAGCAGAAATAGAGACTTTTGAGCAAGCTCTCACACGGCGTTCCCTGAATTTGGCCTTCAACTAGAATAGCAAAATACCGTGAACAATTTTCCCTCCAGTTCACGGACAGCAATTTTTTTTCAACAGCCCCAAAATATTTTTACGAATTTTTCGGGACACTTATTTTCTGCTTAAAGTAAGAACTATTCTTAGAGAACTAAGATTTCTATTTTTAGATACTTTATAGACATTAGCTGCCCGCTGGTATGTTCATAATTATTTTATTCTGTGATGGAATGGTCTCGAAACTTTTTTCTGTATTAAGAGCCATTTCATGTGTAAATTCTCATATACAAATTAGTGATAATGTATAGATATGCGTGATTACTTTAGCATTATTGTACACGATACTCTACAGTATGTTTTACTATGCATAGATTCGTAAATATGTCCATAGTTAGCGTGGAGTGGGTGTGATGTATTCCTATAGGTTCTGTATCGATCCCCCTATTCCTGACCCTATTCTGGTTAACAAGTTAACTAGCAGCCATCCCATGAGGCAGAAAACCCCCATGATGCAGGAACCGTTATCTGATAAAGCCACACTACGGCACAGGAACGTGTTATCTGATTAAGTCATAACGCTTGCCATCTAATTAGACAAGCAATATTCCTCCAGCCCCTGATAAGGCATACGGAGTTCTCAAAACAAATCAAACCTATGACAGACCTGGGAAAAACCCTGCGGCCATTGTTTTGATTTCACCGAGAACTTCAGCAAAAGAATGTGCTAACGACCAGGTCGAATGACATCCTTATTGACGTATCTATGTCCATCCTTACGTCAATCTCGGCACCTTAAAGGTATAAATATTACCGATATTGCCCTATGCAAACACACGCGGTGGTGACGAGATCGGAGCAGCCAGACTTGCCGAAGCCCAGAGCAGAGCAGACCCCGCTGGCGCAGCCCCGCCTTCCTGACGCGCTGAGAACGAGACGCTGCTTTCTCCTGCCGAGAAATCCAGCTCCGGCGCTTCCGGGTAGCCCTCGCAGGCAGCCTGGAATATCGAGACCAGAGACGAGAGATACCATCCCTCATTCATCCTAGATTCCAGGTACAGAACTGAATAACACCTCACAGAGAATTCTTTAGTCAGTCACTTGGCAAAACAAACTTAACTTAAACTGCTACTTTCTATTCCCGCCCACGTATTAGGCTTAGGTCAGGTACACGGGGTAGGCGTAGTTAGAAACACCAGTTGAGTACGATTAGTCAAATGTAAATGTGTATGTATTCATTTTATTCATTTTAAAACCTTCATATGGCTTAGAAACCATATCAATGTTTTTACAGTATTATTTTATACTTCTGCTTTTATTGTATGCACTTTACTTAACCATAAGTATTGCAATAATATCGATCCATTTCTCTTGTATGAGAAAAGAGACTGATCAATAAATAACATCTTTTATTGAACACGCCCGTCTCTTCCTTTTCTCTACAATCTGGTGAGACTAAGAATGCACGTACTGACTGAGTAAAATAAGTCGTCTTTTGTTTTCACACGACTCTAGAGATACACTCTTGATTAGGGGAGAGCAAAGTTGTCATGTTCTATGGTTGTCAGAAACTAAATCCCTTCTTGTCTATCCAGGGAGGTTCAACTCCTCCTTGCCTATTCGAGAAAGTTTCTAGTGAACTCTGAGCTAGCTGGCAAAACCCAAAACTTTAAGTCTAATATCGACAGTAGTAGACCTAGTTAACGTCTGGTCTAGGCCTATACTATTGAAGGTATTATTCCAATGCGCAGAGCCTATTGGGATAATAGGAACTACACTACAGCCAAGTCAAGGGAAACTCGAGTTTGAAGTTTAGTAATCTCTTGGTCTATGGCAATATTTGTGCGTGTGATAAAATCATCCATGGGACCATTGTGAACCAACCCCCCCTTGGCAGCCCTGCTGCGGCTAGCTCGTGTGCACATATGTAAAGATGTAGACAACCAACACAAACAGTGGGATAGGACAATACAGGTTTGGATATTGGCGGGGCTTGGGCGGAAGAGAAGGGGACCAGACCAGACCTCTTAGACCTCGAACGGCCTCAAACGGCCCGCTCTTTGCCCGGTCTTCGCCCCGGTAGCTCCCGCGCGCTACCGCGCAGCGGTAGCTCCACCCTCTTATATAAGCAGAAAATGACAAGGGGCGTGGCCGGCAGGGAGAGCGTCCACAGGTGGAACACGCAGGGACTCCTGGGCAATGGAGTCCCTGCTAGAGCGCTCGCAGCCCTGACGGTACACCAGGGGGATGAGGATGAGCTGGCCGCCTCCCAAAGCCCCACGGAGGCTGCACACGCAGCGGGCTCCCGCGCAGCGGGTCCGGCAAGCTGTGGGTTTCACCAACAACACCAACAAGCAAGGTAAGGATGCCTCCAAGCAGGGTCCGTTTCAGCAGAGTTTCCCGCAGTTGAACGCGGAGGGTGCAGCTTTAAGCAAGTCCAGGATCAGGGGGCGTGGCCGGCAGGGAGAGCGTCCACAGGTGGAACACGCAGGAACTCCTGGGCAATGGAGTCCCTGCTAGAGCGCTCGCAGCCCTGCCGGTACACCAGGGGTATGAGGATGAGCTGGCCGCCTCCCAAAGCCCCACGGAGGCTGCACACGCAGCGGGACCCGCGCAGCGGGTCCGGCAAGCTGTGGGTTTCACCAACAACACCAACAAGCAAGGTAAGGATGCCTCCAAGCAGGGTCCGTCTCAGCAGAGTTTCCCACAGTTGAACGCGGAGGGTGCAGCTTTAAGCAAGTCCAGGATCAGGGGGCGTGGCCGGCAGGGAGAGCGTCCACAGGTGGAACACGCAGGGACTCCTGGGCAATGGAGTCCCTGCTAGAGCGCTCGCAGCCCTGCCGGTACACCAGGGGTATGAGGATGAGCTGGCCGCCTCCCAAAGCCCCACGGAGGCTGCACACGCAGCGGGACCCGCGCAGCGGGTCCGGCAAGCTGTGGGTTTCACCAACAACACCAACAAGCAAGGTAAGGATGCCTCCAAGCAGGGTCCGTTTCAGCAGAGTTTCCCGCAGTTGAACGCGGAGGGTGCAGCTTTAAGCAAGTCCAGGATCAGGGGGCGTGGCCGGCAGGGAGAGCGTCCACAGGTGGAACACGCAGGGACTCCTGGGCAATGGAGTCCCTGCTAGAGCGCTCGCAGCCCTGCCGGTACACCAGGGGTATGAGGATGAGCTGGCCGCCTCCCAGAGCCCCACGGAGGCTGCACACGCAGCGGGACCCGCGCAGCAGGTCCGGCAAGCTGTGGGTTTCACCAACAACACCAACAAGCAAGGTAAGGATGCCTCAAAGCAGGGTCCGTTTCAGCAGAGTTTCCCCAATTTGTCCTTTAGTAGTGCAAAACAACATTGAGGACGATTTACCAAAATGCTAGGCGGGGCAGAAGTGACAACACACACCCTCGGGCATCAGTGAAAGCAGAGAAAGTGAGGTTATTTTTTTTTTTATTTCTCAGTGGAATGTTCTTCTGGTGTTTTTATAGTGCTCATTTTTTAGTACATCCTAATGAAGAATATTATTTAATTCCCAGAAAGAATGCTTGATATCATGCCATGGAGGTTGTTTTATCTCAGAGAAATCCAGTCTCTGACAGGCTCACCTAGTAGCTAACCTTTCTGAAATCTTTTCGTTGGCAAAGTTAAATTACACAATCACTGATAAGGAGCTCAAGACTTTTTAGGGATCTTGTGAAGCGTGTAGACATTTCTTGTCAGGGCAAAACACACTATCGGAGTGTATGGTGATCACAGAAATCTGTAGTTCCTGACATCAACTGAAGCACTCACTGCTAGACACCAGCGAGTTTCATCCCAGACTGTGCCCATATGGTCCTGAGTAGAAATATCTTAGACTATGAGGGGGACCGCTTCCTGCTGATGCACGACACTTCCATGGGCAGCACCTGAGCCAACAGCTTGGCATGCCTGTATGTCCAAAAAAGAGAGCCTTGAATAACAAGAGAGGCACTACTTGAAACATACAAGAAACCGAGAGACTCGAAACTGACTTGCATAACCACATTCACCCCAATATCAGATTCAGTGAAAAAACTGATCAAACACTTGGGAATCCTCAACACAGGCAACTTAATAGTCGCATCACCTCTTTTTGCATTTGAACGGAATCGGAACATAGGAGATGAGATTGTCAAAACATGCCCTATAAAAAAGCAGGAGAATCACAACAAAGACTGGAACCTTCCCCCACCCACCGGTCACCAACCAGGCAGCGTGTGTGAGTGTAAATTCACAAATAACTGCAATTCGGTAGATCTGGGTCTCACTATACCATGGAAATTGAAACACTTCACAAACTGTAATGCTAGCAATGTGGGATATGCACTGAAGTGCACATGTGCTCTACTGTACATAGGCATGACATCACACAAGTTAAAGGTGCGAATACCAGAACATAGTAGCGCAATTAGATGCAAGAAAGACAACACAAAACTGACAAGGCACTACACTGATGCACAGCACACTGAAAATGACATTGAAATGAGAACAAACACTGATTAAACGATGAAATACCATGGGGGTCCTTGAGTAGATAAGAACAAATATATGGGTGTAATCTGAAACAATGACTATTCGCTCCCTGATATAATACCCTAGGAAAAAGGAAAGGGGGAATACATGACACAGAAATGACCAGCTGGTATCCCCCCCCCTATAATATCCTAAAAGAAAGGTGGAGTCTAGTATACAGGTTTGGCCAGTTCTTGCCCTATATATAAAAAAGTTTTTTTTTTTCTTGATATAATATCCTGAAAAGAGGATAGAGTCTACTGTATAGGACTATCCTTTTGCTCTCTAGGTAGCACGGAGTAAAAGACATGCACACCAATGGGTGACCTATACTAAGCTATATTCACTAAGACACACTGTGAATTTAAATACAGACACTAACCTATGTGGATCTTATCACCTCGTCTATATGAGTAGGCTGTAATCAATGCCATTAGATACAAATAATGAATGACTTTATTCTGGGATTTGGAAACTACATGTCCCAGAAGGCTGTTTGATAAAACATTTTTAAATGATTGTGGAACCGTAACTAACCAGGCATGAGCACAATGCACCACAAAACGATTAAATGCGTTGGAATACATCAGGATGCATCGTAAGAACGATAGGCATGGTGAGTGTACGAGTGCATGCAAGGCACATAGAAGGCGACTCCCCCACACCAAACCTACAGGGTTGTAACGGAGAGCCAAAGCAAATGGGATACGCTTCCTGCCCACTAGACAGAATGTGGGAGGCACTTACTAATTGAACAAATGTGACCATTGAATCCGGCATCTTCCCCGATGACTGGAAGCGGGCAGAGGTCAAGCCCCTCCTCAAGAAACCATCGGCTGACGGATGTGAAAAACTACCGGCCCATCTCTCTCCTTCCCCTTGCAGCCAAAGTCACCAAGAGATTTGTCAATGCTCTGCTGACCACCTTCATCGAAGAGAATGCCCTCCTTCTCTCGTCCCAGTCTGGATTCAGCAGCAACCACAGCACTGAGACTGCCCTCCTCCCCGCCACCGTTGACATCTGCAAGCTACTTGACCACAGCCACACTGCAGCCCTCATCCTACTAGACCTCTCCACAGCCTTTGACACCGTCTCCCACCCCACTCTTGCTACCAGACTCCACGACGCCAGCCTACGGGGAACAGCCCTCGACTGGATCCACTCCTTCCTCACCGGCTGAACCCAAAGGATCAAACCACCACCCTTCCTCTCCGAACCCACAAAGATTGACTGTGGGGTAGCCCAAGGATCCTTGCTCAGCCCCACGCTCTTTAACATCTACATGGCCCCCCTTACCACCATTGTTGAACAGCATTGGCTCAGCATAGTATCCTACGACGACGACACCCAGCTCATCCTCTACCTCATGTAGAACCTCAAAGACATCAGACTCATGAACGACATCACAGCCTAGATGAACTACAGCTGCCTTAAGGTCAAGTCGGAGAAAACAGCGGTCTTCGTCCTTGGACCCTCCTCCACTGCATGGGACAACACCTCGTGACCTTCTGCCCTCGGAAGCCTACCCACTCCATCAGACCATGCCCAAAACCTCAGCATCATTCTAGACTCCCCCCTCACCATGACCCACCAAATCAATGCGGTCACCTCCACCTGCTTCAACTCCCTCCGCATCCTCTGCAAGACCTTCAAGTGGATCCCCCCGAATGCAGAAAGACCATCACCCACACACTCAGAACCAGCAGACTGGACTATGGTAATGCCCTCTATGCCAGAATCAACAAAACCCTGCTACATAAGCTCCAAACCATCCAGAAGACCACAGCCAGATTCGTCCTCGGAACCCCACAACACAAGCACATGACCCAGCACCTATGAGACATCCACTGTCTCCCCATCGAGAACACCTACAATCCCTCCACAACATTGGCCCCAAATACCTCAAGGAAAGAGTCTCCTTCCACGTACCCAAAAGGAACCTCCTCTGCTGACCTCACCTTGGGAGAGACCCCACGCATATGCTGAACCGGAGCAGGCAGAAGAGCCTTCTCCTACGTTGCAGCAAAGACCTGAAACAAGCTCCCAGTCAACATTAGACGCTCCGCCACTCTGAACACCTTCATAAATAGCCACAAGACCTGGCTCTTTGACTGTTCCAGAGCTGCACCCCCCCCCCCCCAGCATCTTGAGACCCTCACAGGTGAGTAGCGCACTTTATAAACCCCTGACTGATTGATTGCTTGATTGACCACAACAGAGTTTGGGAGTTCTCTGACTCCGTCCTGCATTTTACCCTAGCCTCCCTAATCCGCAGACACGAGCAGCAGGTAGGGCCAATTAACAACTTGGAACATGCCCTCGGAGGGGGGGTTTGTAAGGAAGTGGATGCCGGCATGAAGCTTCCTCTAGTCGGCTGTATGTAGGGGCACAGTAGGACAAGAAATGGGTTCTCTACCTTGATGAAGTAAGTGTAAATAGATGGTTATAGAAATCAACGGCGTATGAAGGCACAGGAAGCCTCTCAATACCGATGCGAGGAGAGGGGCCACTTAAGAGTAAAGTAATGTTTCCTCAATATGCATATGCTTAACTGTCAAACAAATTTATATAACCCCCTATTAGAGTGTGACTAGAGGATAGACCCACCCTGAACTGACCATGAGGCAATTAGCGCATCCAAACTAGGTACAGCAACTTCTGCTATCCTCACGTTTGAAACACCACATCTGCATGTTGTGTTAATGAATATGATTTTAGAATTACCGAATCACGTTTGATGCACTGCCATGTTGAACTAAGGCTTTTAAAGTACAATTGTTCTGCGGGGTATACAAATATTTGGCTTCCCTGGAGAATGTACCAAATGAGGTTTCTTCCATGTATAAAGTGAATGTATGATGACTTGCAAGCTACCTCTCGCTCCCTCTTCCCCTTTTCCCCTCCCCTCCCCCATACTCCTTTTTTCTCTTTCAATTCCTTGTATTTTTAGGTTGTTTACTAAATGGAAATATTCCAGTTGTCCTTTGTTATTTGGGTACTCTGTGCTGACTGTTTGCAGTATAAGGACTCATAGATACAGCCCTAACGAATGCCATAAGCGAATAGACCAATGAATGGCAGAAACATGTTGGCATATATCTACCCATACACAGAGACGCAGAGTGGAAATAAACCTGTATATGTCTCCTGTAGTTTCATCCTTAGTAACTTTTTAATATATCTGGGATGCCCCCAGAATAAAGAACACTGTTGTGGTTTATCCAAAGTTATTTTTAATCATTCAACTAGATCACAGTACTATCCAGATATGAGACATCTAAGAACTCCCTCAGGTAAGCCCCAACCTGAGGTTGAGTCTGCCCTGGTAGTATTATCTTACCAGGGTGGGACAAGGTGGCAAATGATGAAGCTTGTCACATTACGTGAGTGAGCCATCCTCTCCAATTCTTGGAATTTTCCTAGAAATTAGGAGTAAAAGCAGGTAGCGGAAACGTGGATGTCAACGCACCTCCTCCTTCAGGTCTCGCTAAAGGAGCATACAGAGTGAAGCATCAGGGTGTCCCGCCAATCTATGGGTTTGTGATGATGAGCCAGTGATCATCAGTGTGTAGTGGGGCCAGAGGATGTACAGATCACCTCATTTCAACCTGCTTAGAGGAACATGGTTCCAACAATACTGCCAGCTCCCATATTTACAAGACCCCTGAAAACTGCAGCTGCCACCATCCAACCCTACCATAGCGGCAGCATGCCAAACAACAACAACACAAACACCTAGCATTACCTCCAGTTCTTTCGGCTTGGGCACAATAAGAAAACTGTTCTCCACAGTTTGGTACTTCTGTACCCTTAGCTGGCTTTAAAATAACATTGCAATATTCTGTTTGCCCCAATAAAGGTGGTTGTCGTAAACCAGGTGGGTACTCCGTTACTGGAGGCCAACTGTCTCATTTGAAAAAGCAGCACACAATTATTCGGGAATAGCAGATTAAAATCATAGCTGCTAGCGGTGAATAAGAACCAGCAGCTGAAGTGATGGCAGAAGGTGGTCACGAGGAGGAAGAAGATGTCAGTAGCAGCAACATCAAGTAAAGCAGCCATTTTAGGCTTCCCAATAGTATAGAAACCCCACCTGGTGCAACCTCTGCATGGTACAAGGCACAGCGGGATACAGCAACTCCCACCCTAAAGCACCCAGGTAGCCTACCTGCCTCCGGTACCTATAATCTGCTTGTGGCAGTTGTAACCCAAGAAAAACAGCCTACCATTAAGGTTATGTTTGCCAAGGAGTCGCTGTACCACTGGAATCACCAAAAACGGTTTCTATAATGAAAAGCTGGCTACATTGTGAACACTTAACCTTATTCATTTTTCTCTCGTACTTTCTAGAATGTGTGGAGGCCGTGCCCAAAATACAATTCCCAGGCGGGGTTAATTTGCCAGAGTGACTGTGCCAGCGCTGCATCATGAACAACTGCAAATGGTTGGCAACGCTATGTAGTACAGTGCTGTGTAGTCCATCCACCTCATGACAGACATGTTGACCAGTTGTCAAGCAACAGATTACATGTGCATGACTGCATACTGGGTCTCATTCCAGGTATTTAGGCAAAGGCTAGGTGCTCACTTCAGATGTTGCTTTTCAGGCATACAGCAGCATGCAACAGTTGTAATGTTCACCATCAAGAAACTGCATACAGCTACCAACATCTTGGAAGAGTTCAATACCAAGGACTAAGAGTTGCTTGAACCCAGAGGTCTCACAATTGGATTGGTTGCCACTGACGTAGCACCAATATAGTAAAAGGCATAGCTGATGGGGTATTTTCAGAGTCCTGTGTTTGCAGGACTTTCTCAAAAAAGAAGCGGTAGTCAGCTGCATACTGGTGTCCTGCCGAAGAATATTCACTCATTTCAGTCATTCATTCAAATTCCGCATGCAGCTGAGAATCCTTCAGCTTGCTAAAAAACCACCTGTAAAGTCTCTTTTACAGGAGGTGCCAACACAGTAGAAATTATACTACTATATGCTGAAATGCCATTTTGAGTAGTTCAAGTCTATCAATGACTATGTAATTCAAAGCAGAGGGCATGCAATTGCTAAAGCCATGACAATGGAGGTGGACAAATTGGGGCTACCGGAGTGCCTGATACAAATGCTGCGGCCCTTTAAAATTATTATACAGAAAGTCAGCAAAACTGAAGGACCATGAGCCAATCAATCCCATTGTTGCATCTGCTACATGAGCTGTTAAACAAGGTGGAACAATCATTCACCAGTGTCAATGAAGAAGCAGCTTCTTTGGCGGATAGCTTAGTCAAACGCTTCAAAATGAGATTCTGTCCCCCAAAGACTGCATCTGTGCCACAATGCTGGATCCATGACGCACAAAAGCACTGGTAACTTTCACTCCTTTTACTGAAAAAGATGTCTTAGTTTACAATACTTGGAACCTCAAGAAAGTGACTGTTCTAGAAGAAGAACAACAGCAAATTGCTGGACAGGGCAGAAGTTCTGAAGTGTAGCCTACAACCTACACTCCTGGGGTTGATGTTGTCTCACAGTCTCTGCAGCAGCAGCCAGCACCATTGCCAATTACTCCAAAACTCAAAGCTACAAGTTCACAGCCAGTGTCTGCAATGGGCTGGTTTCCTTCCCAAAAAATAATGGGTAAGCGCAAAGCTGATCCGCAAGTGACAGGTGGGTAGATAGTAAATACCTTAGACTGCTTTCTGGCGAGAGCTGCGAATGTGCTATCTAAAGAAATTGAGGTCCCTGAGCGACGTCTTTCCCTGGAGGAAGGAAGGCGATCTGGCCCCATGTTTTAACCCCTTCTACTTCCACCGCCAACAGTACTTTAGGGCGACAAGCCACGTGTTATCTCTAATCATTTTGTGTCTGTTTCTGCATCCCCCAATCTATTGCGCCATTCGGCTCTTCTACATTCCCTGTGTCGAATGACCCAGCAGTTGAACCTGTTGTAAAAAGGAAAAAACCTGTGGGGAAACAGAAGCTGACACCAAGACTGCCGAGGGCCCCAAGAGAGAACAAACCGGCTAATGAATCTGGGACTGTAGCACCACCAAACTGAGGAGAGGACTCTGGGGTGGGCACCGAAGAGGACATCTTCGCAAAGTTGGAAAAAGTGGTTCTAAGTCTGTTGGAGCCGTTACATAGGGAAGGACTGGGAAGGATTGAGGAGATCATATATCACAAAGGTACAAAGTTCCCCGGGAGATGATAATAATGTGTGTTATCATCTCCAGGGGAACTTTGTACCTTTGTGATATATGGTTGACTGGACATGTACACTGGACCCCGCTAAATATCGTCCACATAAGGTTCCCATTTTTGTATTGAAGGATTGAGGAGATACTAGATTTCCTTACTAAAAGGGATTTAAATGGCAGTAACACCATGAGGGCGGACCAATGTCCTTCACCAGATCTAACCCTAGTGGAGCTGGCAAATTTGGTAGGGGGGACCAACAGGAGTCAAATAGGAGAATCCACACTACTCTCTCAAACCCCCTAATGCCACAAAACAACTCTCACTTCATCCCTTGCCCTCCACATATTCCACCTACCCTAATGGAGGGGAGTGTAAATAGTAACACTCAGGGCATCAACTATACCTACTACCTACACAGAGAGTGGACAGAGACCCCAGGACTCCCAGAATCATACATATTTAAGACAGATACCAGTGGGTGGGATAGTGCATAGTCTAAAGCCCTTGTTAGCGGGTGTGAAACAGCTCTACACTTTAGATCGTCCCCCGCAGCCCTCCCATACGTCCTGGTTCTGGGTGGTGTGCCCCCACTGAATAGGGGTCGGGAGGAATCCACTGCCCAGCTAATGGTGAATGTCCTTTTTGGGTTTAGCACTCATGCTAAAGGGTTTGGCTTGTGAGGCACTAGATTAGACACGCACATTATTATGGCCAGGTGTCAGGACGTTAGTAGCAGTAAACCATGAAAGCCCCTAACCTCAAAGATCGGCCAGCAGGGACGATGGCATGAAGAATGCCCCCTTCCTCCCCTGGGGACAACCACACACATGGGGAATGCAATTACCCCTGTGCAAGGGAATCTCCCTGGGATAAAGAGGAAACTAAAGGAGAAGATAATAAACACTCCAGTAGGGTATAGCGTCTTATTTGCGCCCAGTAGGTAAAGCTGCCCAGCTTTTGTCTCAATCCCTCATGAATAACTGTAATGGGAAAAACAACCAGGACAAAACATAAGGTGGGGGAATGGTCAGAGCTACCACCTACCTTTCTACCTTCCCCTATGGGTCCTTAACTTACATTAGAGGACCGCAGAGTTTCCAGAGGGGAGGACTATTGTGTCCTAATACAATTCAAAGAAGATGAATGCTGTTAACCATACAGCATTTTGAAGACGACAGTCTCAGGAAACTATGTGCGATAAAGAAAACCGTCTGTAATATTTCTTGTAGCCTCACCATCTGTTAACAACACAACAAGTGATGACAGCAGGCTCCAGAAACAAAGGGTGGTTACGAATCCGCTTATAATCCTTCTGGTTACCTCGCACGCTATTCAAAATCACAGCTGTGAAGAAACCAAAGGAACAGCACAAATGCAAAGCTGCCCCCTGAGTCCCGGAGACAGTCACTGCCAAATGTTTTCACAATATGCGGGGGTAGCATAACTAATATGCCAAAGTCAAGAAGAACGCCTAAATACCTGAAAGGGCATACGTGCCCTGAAAAAATCAAGGAAAATGAATAAAGACTGTGCAGCGCTCCAGCACTGAAAGGTGTCCGCTATCACCTCCAGGCTCGGCAAAACAGGGATAAACGGGCTTGGTACCGCTGAAGGAAACCAGCGCTTGACCTCCAGTGGTAAATACCTTCTGCTTAGCGCTGTCTCCAGGAAAATGCAGAGAAAAGGAAGTTTGTCAAGCCCCGTTTACCGGATAGGGAGGGGTTTTTATAGGCAGCTCCTGCCTGGGTGTTCGGATCGTTGCCCCTTGGCCTACTGGTCCTTGCAGTTCTGTCTTCCCGGCATCATTGGAGGTGGAGCCCTCTCTGCTCTTGGACAGGATGTGTGTATTTTACCACGCCAGGAGAGTGCAGACATCTCATAAACCCCTCTCTGGCTTAGGACTGTGACAGAACCCCTCTCGAGGACCACCGTCTCTGTGGTTGTCCTGGTTTGCCGGGATTCCTGGTATGGAATTGTTCCAGCAACCTTGGGCAGTGTAGGTTTTGTACTGGTTCCCAAGTCCTATCCTCCACTCCATACCCTATCCAGTCCACTAGGTATTGTACACGTCCCCTCACTTAACCTGGAATCTAGCATTTCTTAGACCTCATATTCCTCCTGCCCGTCTACTTCAATAGGCAATGGTGAAGAGGGCACTCCATGCACAAGGTCAATGCGACAATCATACGTATGATGAGGTGGTAAGTGAGCCGGTTGATGTTTGTCAAAAACAGGCCTGTAGTATTTGTAGACTTCCGGTAATGTAGTGGAACAGCAATATCCGTACTCTTCACATGCCTCTGTTAGAAGTCCGGCTTGTGTGGAGAACACAATAGGGTGTGGGGGCTGCTTGATGCACTGGTCCTTGCAATACCCGGATGTTAAGGAAACGGTGCAATCCGCCCATTGGACAACAGGATCATGAAGCGTCAGCCAGGGCATGCCCAGAATAAGACGGAAATGTGGTGTGTCTATGAGGTCGAACTGGGAAGTTTCCTCAAAGTGATTCTACCCGCATTGTAAGAGGAAAGGTATGATACCTCACCAGTCCTGACATCAATGCCTTTCCGTCTACTGCTCTCACCACCTCAGGGGTTTCTTTGCTTCCGTATGGTACTCCGATATTCCAGGCATTTTGCTGATCAATGAAGTTACCAGTGACTCCGGAATCCAAAAGTGCTGACACCTCAATTGAATTCTTTTCGGTTATCCACAGGGTCAAACACACGTTCATGTGTGCAACGGAAGGTTGGATGGTGCTGGCAAGAGCTAAAGAGATTGTTTTTACTTCAGAACCCAAGACAGAGATTCCCACCTGGCTTGGGTTTTTTTGTTTTCCGTCGTTTGTGGCGATGTAGCAGCTTGCATCCTGGACATGGTGGGTCTTTCTGGTAGTCTTGATCTAGCTTGACACTCCCGGATGAAGTGCCCACTTTTCCCACAATATAAGCGGAGCTTTTGCTGTCGCCGTTTCTCTCTTTCTTCAGGGGTCAATGGGCCCCAGATTCCTCCGATTTGCATGGGTTACGGTCCTTCAGGATGCTTTGTTTGTTCCTTTGAGGATGGTTTGGGTCGGGATAGGATAAAATGAGAAGCGCTCTGACTTCTATCACCCCTTCTTTCCCGTAAACGGTGATTCATCTGGTCAGAGAGGTCAATTAACTCCTCACAGGTCTGTGGCAGCTGGACTACTTGTGACAGCACATCTTTTAACTCTACTCTCAGTCCCTAATAGAACAGAGTAGTCAGTTTCTCTTGAGGCCAGTCTGTTTCCACCAAGAGGCGATTACATGTGGTGATGTAAGTTAACAGATCCTGTGACCCCTGCCAGAGATTGATGAGTTCCCGGTCCGGAGATATCATGTGTGACTTCCGATCAAACAACTTCCTCATCTCCAAACAAAAGTTCGGGAAGTTGTGTAACACTGGATCATTACGCTCCATCAAGGGAATGGTCCAGCTAGTGGCATTTCCACCCATATACAACATCATAAAGGAGGTTTTTGTTGCATCATCCTGAAATATAGTAGGTTTGCAGAGGAAGTGCAGTCGACATTGATTAAGAAAGGTCTCAAACTTCTTGGAGTCCCCATAAAAATGTTTGGGTGGTGCTAGGGGTATGCCATGGTTCTGTATGACATGGGCTGTGGGGGTGGCTACCTCAGGAGGTGCAGTTGCTGCTGGCACCGCAAAGAACCCCTAGCCCTGTGCACCCCCCCCCGAGACATGCGCTGTGGTAGAGACCGGCGGGGGTAGTGTCCATTTTTTGATGTATAACCCCTTTCCTGCGCCTTGTCTAGTAATACCTGCTACCTTCCTACGCAAGGTACCCTTCTCTTTTTTCAACTCCTGGTTCTCCAGGTGAGAGGTATGTACTTCCTGCTGCAGAGCCGCAAGGCTTTCAAGCAGCGAGGTCAAAACCACATTAGTGGCCATCGTCCAGGCTGGGTTCACTACTTGGGCTTGACAATCTGTCAGGACGTTAGTAGCAATAAACCATGAAGCCACTAACCTCAAAGATCGGCCAGCAGGGACGATGGCGTGAAGAATGCCCCCTTCCTCCCCGGGGAACAACCACACACAGGGGAGTTTCAGCAGAACAGCCTCAAATGCAATTCTAATAAATCGGAGGTGCTGTTCTTTGGCTGTTCCTTAGATCCTGACTGGCAGGCTTGGTGGCCGGTGGATATGTTCCCTCCTGCACAGGCTTCCCAGGTGGCAAAAAATCTGGGAGTCAAGATTGACAATGGTCTGACGCTGAGATCTCAGATCCTTGGTCTGACGGGCACATGCTTTGGCATTCTCAAGATGCTCCGGAAGTTCTTGCCTCTGCTCACAGAAGAGCACAGGAAGATCACCGTGCAAGCCTTAATTGGCTTCAGATTGGACTATGCCAACGTCCTTTATCTGGGTCTTCCGGACTATCTTGTACAGCGGCTGCAGGTTGTGCAGAACTCTGCAGCACGCGCTATCTTTGGCCTTCACAGGCGAGCCAGACTGTCCGGCCTTGTGCAGTCGCTTCATTGGCTGCCCATCCGGAAGCGGATAACTTTCAAAGCATTGACCCTGGCTCAAAAAGCGCTTTTTGGCTCTGGAGCAAAATACCTGCAGCGCAGGCTTGTTTTCTACCACCCGGCCCGATCTTTGCGATCTGAATCTCTGTTTTTGGCGGCAGTTCCCCGAGTAAAGAAGGCCCGTATCGGGGGACGCTCCTTCAGACTGAGGGCACCACAGCTCTGGAATACTCTGCCTTTGGCCTTACGCGGTACATCCAATCTTCTATCTTTTAGGAAGGGTCTTAAAACCTGGCTTTTTACCCTGTAGTGTGTTTTCTGTTTACTGTTCATGAAAGTTTTATATGGTGTTATGTTTCTTCTCTGAGCTGCCAAAAATAAAGCGCCGGGACACTCCACTCGAGTAGCCGTGCGCTATAGAAATGAAATTTAACATAACATAACATAACAACCCCTGTGCAAGGGAATCCCCTATGGATATAGAGGAAATAATAGTAGAAAATAATAAACACTACAGTAGGGTAGAGCGTCTTATCTGCACCCAGTAGATAAAGCTGCCTGACTTTTTGTCTCAATCCCCAGTGAATAACTGTAATGGAAAAAACAACAAGGGACAAAACATAAGGTGGGGAAATGGTCAGAGCTACCACCCACCCTTCTACCTTCCCCTATGGGTCCTTCACTTAATTTAGAGGACCGCAGAGTTTCCGGAGGGGAGGACTCTTGTGTCCTAATACAATTCAAAGAAGATGAATGCTGTTAACCATACAGCATTTTGAAGACTGCCGTCTCAGGAAACTATGTGCGATAAAGAAACCCGCCTGTAATCCTTTTTGTAGCCTCACCAGCTGTTAACAACACAACAAGTGATGACAGCAGGCTCCAGAAACAAAGGGTGGTTAAGAATCCGCGTATAATCCTTCTGGCTACCTCGCACGCTATTCAAAATCACAGTCCGCTGAGAAGAAACCAAAAGAACAGCTCAAATGCAAAGCCGCCCTCTGAGTTCCGGAGATGATCAATGCCAAGTGTGTTCTCAATATGCGGGGGTAGCGTAACTAATACGCCAAAGTCAAGAAGAACGCCTAAATACCTGAAAGGGCATACGTGCCCTGAAGAAATCAAGGAAAACAATAAAGACAGTGCAGACTTCCAGCACTGAAAGATCTCCGCAATCAACTCCAGGCTCTGCAAAATAGGGATGAACGGGCTTGGTGCCGCTGTAGGAAACCAGTGCTCAACCTCCAGCGGGGAATACCTTCCGCTTAGCGCCGTTTCCAGGAAAATGCAGGGAAAAGGAAGTTTGTCAAGCCCCGTTTACCGGATAGGGAGGGGTTTTATAGGCGGCTCCTGCCTTGGTGCTCGGATCGTTGCCCCTTAGCCTTCTGGGCCTTGTAGTTCTGTCTTCCTGACATCATTGGAGGTGGAGCCCTCTCTGCTCTGAGACAGGACGCGTATATTTCCCAACGCTAGGAGGGAGCAGACATCCAATAAATCCCTCTCTGGCTTAGGACAGCGACACCAGGAGAGTATGTTGGGTGGGGCATTTTCCAAAAGCAACAAGTGGGGATTGCGTGGTCGAATTTTAATAACCAGCATGTGGTAAAAAAACCTGCTCAGGGTTTGTAATAACACTCCCTCTCCTAATTCAAAAATCACTGTCTTCCCACTTTCAAATTTTTATAGATCCATTTTGCGAACCACACCTCGATTACACCAACAACCCAACAACTGGAGAGTTTTAAATAAACCCTTAAGGCCACCTATCTCTGCAATACAGGACAGCGTAAGCCATTATAGATCTGAGGGAATGTATGAGCTGACAAATAGATTTGTGCCCCTCGCTGATTTAGAGTCCTGTGTCTGACTACCCAAAGATGGCATACTAGGAACTATCAGTAACCCTAAGGAGTTAGCTAATGTCCCGGAGGTACCAGCCCCCCTGAGCCAGAATAAATTACAAGTGGGAGGAAACACTGATAAGGTAACAGGCAATCTGAAACAAATTAGTAACACAGGAGCATTGCCCTGTGAGGAAAGAACTGGACTCCAGAAGCACGTGGTGAAAATTGTCACATAGAATGTGGCAGATATTGCCACCAATCAGGCCTCACCAGAGTGGCTATCAATATGACAGGGTAGAGACTTTATTTGTTTCCAGGAAATATGGGCAGTAGACCTCATCTCAATCAATGGTTACCGATCAATGCAGTTTTATCTCCAGCAGGTAGAGCAAAAGGAGATTTGCTCACTTTAATCTCAAATACCTTAAATGGCAAGATCATAAAGAATGAACACTCATCTCCCAACTTCCACCTTCTAGCTTTTACAGTAGAATGTGCGCAAATATGGTTAATGGTAAACTATTATCATAATAATTTCGGGTGGTAGCATGGCACCAACAGTAGTCTCCTTGGAGAGAGAGTTGACAAAATGCATAAGGGCATTGCCAGTCACGGATATTAATATTTTGTGGACAGGGGACTATAATTCTCAAATATGCTCCCAACTTTCAGAAATGGTCTGTGAGGTGGAAGATATGCAGGGGGAGCCACTGGTACATTTTATGCACAATCAACATGGTAACAGTTTAAATAGGCTACTAACCTCTTGGAATCTAGAAGTCTGTAACAAAAGTGATCCAGATGGAGGTGGTCTAGATAACACCTTTTTCCGTGGCAACTATGGGTCGACAATTGTCTTCATAGTTGCCTCTGCCCATTCTTATGGGAATATTGTTCACAATATCACAAAAGTTTCTAATTTTACTGACCACGCCATTTTTTAGGTCTCTGGTGTAGGAGTTCACCCAAGGCAGACAGATAAGGTTCCTAAACCAATCTTAGCTAGACAGAATGGGTTTCAGCTGAAATGGAACATAATAGATAAGAAGCAAATCATTCAGCAGGTCATGACTAATAAATTAGATCTGAACATGAAGTGTCTAGATCTGAATGCAGTATCTGACACCCTCATTACAAAGATTCTAGAACTAATTGAGGAAAGTAAACTATCCTTAAATCAGCTTAATGTATCTTAGAAGATACAGGAAATTGGCTGGTTCGACGAGGCTTGCACCCAGGCCCTACAAGATCTTCACAGGACCCTCAAAGTATCTCCCAGAGACCAGTCCCTGATTTAGGACTTATGCATGAAATATAAGAAACCAAGGAAGAACAGGGAAGCAGAGATGAAAGACAAGGCTTAGGAAGATCTAAGCCAAGCATCCTCCTCTAATAATTGCATGGACTTTTGGAATGTTGTGTATGATCCTTATTTTAAGAACAGCTCAGACAAAACTCTGGATAATCATGTAGATGAAGATACCTGGGTGCTGCATTTTAAAGTCATCTTTGGGAGTAATAATATAATGAGGGCCGATCCCTTCGACTCTATGGTACTATCATGTGAGTCTTTGTTTTTTTAATTTGGGAGAGGAGAGAACATCATTGCTTAAGTGTAGTCGTGCCAAAGAAAGAAAATCAGTTTGTCATCCAAGTTCAAGGGTCTACCAAGTTTCCCTTATGGTTTTTAGGAATTTAGTTCATATAAAAGCCTACAGAGGGAGAAAAATTAAAGGTGTTTATAGGGATATAACATGCTCGCGCTTGTAAAAGTATAATATACTCAAACATGCTAATATTTCCATTGTAAATATACAGTTCGAACGGTTATGGAAATATATAGTATAGTAAATGCTGACATTGGTGAGAATATAAAACGCCAACATTTGCAATGTTGGAAATGTGTAAGACGCTAATTAAATCGACAACATCATTGTTCACAATAGTCTGCCTGCTGTCAGGTCAAACATTGTTGATAGCAACAGGTTAGTCTCATGCGCAATAAATTCCTAAATGCACCATGTAGATAGATTGTCTCGAAATTTGAACTACCATGAAAGCATATTAAGCAGTCACCATTTTATCATGTGACATTTTGGGCACTCAAGAAACAGCGAAATCTACACATAGGATTTATTCGAATGTGCATGCTAGCGACGGTATAAAACAAGGTACGGATAAGATTGACAAATATCCGCCCATAGCTTTTTTTACTACTCTACACAAATGAATTTAAAACATTCGTATCATGAGCTAAAAAGTTATCATGGGTGCCATAGTAACCAGTATCGATATTCTGGTTAGTAAGAGAAAACCACAAACGGTCGCCATCTTTAAATACCATGGTTTGCACTCGAAATCTCAAGCCCACTTTCTCATACCGCTTGCTCGACACATGAATGTTAACACAAAGCGAGTCTAATTACAAGAACCAAAACAATGGGTATCTACCATATGAAACGAGACCCTTTGTTTGGTCTAACGCAACCCCATTCTTCCCTCAAAAGTTACTCACCGAGAACGAAGTGACGGCATCTCGTCAACCATGCGGTCGTCTGGTACAGTGGACTGCTTTTAGTGACGGTGTATTTATACCCCCCTCGAGCAGTAATTAGCAAGCTATTGGTGTCACTAATTGGTAATCGCGATAGAAAAGGTCGCACAAAGATGATGTGTGCAAATACCTCATGTTGTCAGCCATCTTGTAATGGTAAGAGATACATCAAAGTGGACAAAAATGTTTATCATGTTTCTCAGTTCAAGCGTCCAAAAGACAAGCTTATCATTTAATATGTTACTCTAGTACGAAGGGGTAAGTTTATACCCTCCAAAAGTCAATCTCTGGCAAACGAATAGCAGTACCAGGTAGTAGTGGAATCAGATGGACTGGAACGACGATGACATATACCTCGATTTAGTAATGGCCGCCATCTTACAGTGGTCAAATATACATCGTAAAAGATAAAGATAGTTCTAAAAGTTTCCTATAAAGTTGTCCCCTTTTATACAGATGCTATTAAGCAATACCCATATTTAAGCTGTTCAGAGGTGACCAATTATCGTTAAAAGAGCTCACATAGTACGGTATGGATCCCGAATATTGTCAGATGATTGTAAATACATATGTGAATGCCCTACAAGATATATCTATATGTAGGCTAGCATTCGATGATAGTGTATTAGGGATTACTTAATATGAGTTGCCATCTTGGATTGGTAACAGTCCAAGGAACTGGGTGCAGTATGTACCACTCACAATAAGTCATGGGTCAAAGATTATCTCGTATGTGTTTTGGCAATCACACAGCCTCAGCCATGCCTGTCACAATATTTCTAAATCGGACATTGATGTTAAATCTTCAGAAAACGGGGCAAATTGCAACCAATATATTGGCCCCATTGTTACTCTTAAATCGTCAACATTGTAAACAGATGGTATATTTCTAAGATGTCTTGATTTCAGACTAAAGTGTAGACACAAGTGGTCATAAATACAACACGATATATCAGTATAGTACAAGCTACAGTTGTTTCATATGGTAGATACCCATTGTTTTGGTTCTTGTAATTAGACTCGCTTTGTGTTAACATTCATGTGTCGAGCGAGCGGTATGAGATAGTGGGCTTGAGATTTCGAGTGCAAACCATGGTATTTAAAGATGGCGACCGTTTGTGGTTTTCTCTTACTAACCAGAATATCGAGACTGGTTACTATGGCGCCCGTGATAACTTTTTAGCTCATGATACGAATGTTTTAAATTCATTTGTGTAGAGTAGTAAAAAAAGCTATGGGCGGATATTTGTCAATCTTATCCGTACCTTGTTTTATACCGTCGCTAGCATGCACATTCGAATAAATCCTATGTGTAGATTTCGCTGTTTCTTGAGTGCCCAAAATGTCACATGATAAAATGGTGTCTGCTTAATATGCTTTCATGCTAATTCAAATTTCGAGACAATCTATCTACATGGTGCATTTAGGAATTTATTGCGCATGAGACTAACCTGTTGCTATCAACAATGTTTTACCTGACAGCAGGCAGACTATTGCGAACAATGATGTTGTCGATTTAATTAGCGTCTTACACATTTCCAACATTGCAAATGTTGGCGTTTTATATTCTCACCAATGTCAGCATTTACTATACTATATATTTCCATAACCGTTCGAACTGTATATTTACAATGGAAATATTAGCATGTTTGAGTATATTATACTTTTACAAGCGCGAGCATGTTATATCCCTATAAACACCTTTAATTTTTCTCCCTCTGTAGGCTTTTATATAAACTAAATTCCTAAAAATCATAAGGGAAACTTGGTAGACCCTTGAACTTGGATGACAAACTGATTTTCTGAAGTAAGTAGCCTAATTGATTTTGTTTCTTTAATAGACTCATTATAGATGGGATCTGCATAAAAAGAGAGAAAAAATAAATTAATTGAGTAATAACTATATATGATAAACCCTCCTATCCCCTATTTGTGGGGTTATTTAACAGGTGATATGTATAAAGATGATAGACAATGATATCCAACAAAAATGCTGACTTATTAGTAATCTGAAGAGCTGTGAATTCCATAGTTAGACTGTCTATTCGTTGTATGACCATGAAAAAACAACAAAATGTGATATTTTGGGGTTTGGTGTTAAAGTACGGTATTATATAATATATGATAGTCGAATAAAATGTTAAAATTACGTTATTCCTCTAACAGAATACTCAAGTACGAAGTTAGAAGACCATTGTGAAGTTCTGTTAAATAGAGATTTCTAACAAGGTATTCAATGATTAAACATCTTAGTATCACACTTCTTTAATTGAGCTCCTGTTTCCTGAGCACTTTAGATCAACAATTTTAAGATGAGAAATAAATGGCACTTTTTTCAATTGTTACATAAATCCTTTTACCACTAAAAGCTAATGATTTGTTAAGTTTTTTCATAAATACGGTTTTTCGGCTGTAAAATGCTTCACATAGGATGGTTATATTTGATTTCCTCAAAAAAGATGTTTTCTCCCTGGCAAAGAAGTGTCTGGTTATTTTCAATGATATCAATATTGTGTGTAATATTTGTACAGATCATTTCTGAATGGAATAATGTTATCTGTATGTAAATGTTTTTATGTTTTGTATTTTTCATTATAGCCCTGAAGAAGTCCGGTAACGGACGAAACGCGTTGGCTATTGGTTTTAAAATATTTCTTATGAATAAAGAATCTTTTCTACTGAAGAAACCTGACTTTGGAATCCTTGGGAGAATGTTTGGAGAGACAATGGAACAACTTGTAAAATGTTATTGATACTGTAATAATCACTGTTGATGTGTGCGGGGTCACTTTGCTTTTTTGACTTGTAAAACAAGGTTCTTTTTTTCTAATATTGGGATCTAGGGGATTGTATCCCAGACCACCTGCACCTATACACATATACACCATAGGGATTCTATCACCAGTGCGGGTAAAATAGCCTCAATCCCCTGTTCTGGCTTGATCTAATACGAAATTATTTGTCATTAGACAATGCCCATAACATTGTTTGGTTATAGTATGTAAAAACCACGTTACACTCCTTAGGTATCCCGGAACTGTATAGAAACCCAACCTCTTGCTCCAAATTCCCTAAAAAGAAACGTAAGTCCCTATTTCTGGCCAAGGCTGACTATGTAAGGAAGGAGATACCACAAATGAAAACAGTAGCAAAACTTTATTATGAGATACCTCCCATAACTTAGGATAAATAATCATATCTGGAGGGTGTAAAAAATTTACAGCACATATTTATTCATTTAAGATTTTTGCATTAACTTAATACCCTTGATGTTGGGCTTTCCAGCCAAAAAGTACTCTCTCAGCGACTTGGCAGTGGCCTTGTGATAATTTGTCATTGCAATCTGACCTTCACCTCTTCTTTTTCTGTCAATGTTACAAGGAACAGAGATCTAGATATCTCTTACCTCTTTTAAAGGGGTACAATTTTAACCTATGCCAAACTGCTTTATTTTGTATGAAGAAGCTTCACCTTGAAGACCAGCACCTTTCCCTACGACTGGAAACGTGCAAAAGTCAGACCCTGCTCAAGAAGCCCTCAGCAGACCCCACAGAAACATCTCCCTCATCCCCTTCGCGGTCAAAGTCATGGAGAAGATAGTCAATGCCCAGCTTACAAAATTCATCAATGAAAACTCCTTCCTCGACCCATCCAAATCCAGATTTTTAAGCAACCACAGCACAGAGACTGCTCTACTCGCTGCCACAGATGACATCTGCACCCTCCTCAACCAAAGACACACCACGGCCCTGAACCTACTCGACCTTCACACACTCACCGCTAGATTCCAAGACGCAGGCATACGGGGAACCACACTCGACTGACTCCACTCCTTCCTAACAGGCAGAACCCAAAGAATCAGACTGCCATCCTTCCTCTCTCGAAACCCACAGAAACCAACTGTGGAGTACCCAAAGGGTCGTCGCTCAGCCCCACTCTCTTGAACATCTACATGGCCCCCCTTCACCACCATCATCGGACAGCACGGACTCAGCATAGTATCCCGCCCCGACAACACCCAACTCATCAGCTCCTTCACCAAGGACCCCGTCACAACCAGAATCAACTTCTGGGAAGGAATGAAGGACGTTGCATCCTGGATGAGCAGAAGCTGCCCGAAGCTCAACTTAGAAAAGACAGAGGTCCTCGGACCCTCCCCCTCTGCATGGGACAACACTTAGTGGCCCGCCGCCCTCCGCACTCTCCCACCCCAACGGACCACACCTGTAACCTCAGCAGCATACTCAACTGCTCCCTCTCCGTGTCCTGATAGTTCAACGCCGTCGCCTCCAGCTGCTTGAACACCCTCCGCATTCTCTGAAAAACCTCTAAATATATACCCCCGAATCAAGAAAGCCCTTCACCCACCCACTCATAACCAGCAGAGTGGAGTATGGAAACGCTCTCTGCGCAGTGATCAACAAGTTCCTGCTCTAATAACTCCAGACCATACAGAACACCGCAGCCAGACTTGTCCTTGGCAACCCTCAACACAAACACATCAACCAACACCTGCAGAACCTCCACTGGCTCCCCATCAAGAAGAGAGTAACTGTTGGGACGGGAATTCTCCTGCATGTCTCTGGAGAGAGTGCTTCCCCTGCCTTATGCTAATCTCCAGGCAAGTCGCTCCAAAGCTACTGTATAGTTTCTAGATCCCTACCTCAGTGAGCATGACAATCATACATGTCCACTGAGGGTCTCCCTGGTTACATGGATTGAGACCCTAGAGCTTGGCTCTGAGGTCGAGGGGGCATGCCTAGTGCACCCCTATTTTTCAGAGAGTGGCTACTGCCCTCTCTATTAAGGCTGTGGTAGACTGACAGTGGTGGCAGCAATACATCTATAGTCAGGAGGGGTGAGTCCCTAGGCACCCTCCTGACCAAGTCTGTGCAGTTTGCCATGCCTGTGGGCCTGTTGCCTTTGTCTGACTGATGTGTGTTTGAGAGCCCATGGGTGTACAGGGGAAGAATGGTGATTTGAGCCAGTGTGAGGAATGCAAGCTGTTCTGCTGGACATCCCAGCTCCCCCCGTGCCCCTCCCTATTTCCTTGGAAAGGCCTGGTGGGCTGGGGTAGACACTGCTCTTATCTGGGTTTAGCTGCACAAACTGTGTTGAGAGAATCCTCCCCCACTGGTCAGGGCCTCCTGGGCTGGAGTTAATTAAAATTCCTCTCTAGGGAGTTGCACAGCCTGATACCAGAACAGTACCTGGTACATGCTTTACCCATGCATTGAACACGCGGTGAATGGTTTGTGATTGGAGGTGTATTCAGGATGCAAAAAGTAGCAGACCATCTGATTGGATGAGCCTATCAATCAGAGGTGATAAAAGTCTGGCCTGAGTGGTCAGCTGTTGTTCAAGACTGGTCTATGACTGACGAGCGGCCACACCAGAGCCCTCTGACGGTAACCAGCCGCGACCCCGCGGTGTGAAGGCAGAAGATAAGACTTTGTTCACTGCGGTCTGGAAGGAAGGGATCAGCAACATTAAGGACCAGCTGTTTTTGTGAGGCTTGGAGGAGCGTTCGTTTTGGACCAAGGAAATTACAGACAGCTGCCCAAGGTGTGGAAAGGAAGCTTGCGGCACATCACCCAAGGTGTGGAAAGGAATCTTACAGCACATCACAGAGGCTGGTGGAAAGAAGCTTGCTGCACATGACGAGAGCCAGAGAGGAGGATGCTTGATTCTAGTCTTTGAAGGTGAGATCAAATCCCCTCTAGGCTCCTCCCTTGCGCTGTGGGAGCCTGTACAAGCAGTAACTGGGAATAGAGGCCAGTGAAGCAGGCGCCCACCTTTCTTTTTGTAATTTCTGAGGGTATCAGGGTGAACAGGCACTCTGTCCAGCCATTACCCTCCTACAGCTAGCCAGTGGCTACTGGACTAGTGGGACTCCAGTAAACTGTGCCAAGACATCCGGCACCTGTGATCAGATCCCTGACACCACTAGAGCGGTGTCCTCACTCACAATGGGAGGGCACTTCTGTTGCTTTTGGTGGGGGTTATGGGGCTGATCATGAACATTTGACTTCACATCATATGCTGAAACTATATGCTTTCAATACAAAGTTTGGTATCAAGGCTCTAGTGAATGAGAGCAGCCCTGTGTAACATGATCTATAATATGCAATGCTTACTGTGTGTTTTCATGTTAACTGTGTTTTTATAGTGCTTGGCGTCTAGGCGCTACAATACTGTTTGGGGTCAGAACTCTGTCCCAGAGGGTTGTAAACATTTCTGGTTTTCACTGTTTATCCTAGTTTTATGTGTAGTATAATTATCTTATGTGTATTAAAGTACTTTTCTTTTATAAAAAGTAAAGCACTGACTGGACATTAAGTTTATCAGCTGGTGGTACTGTTTACACTGTATTCTGAATGTCTAACCCCACCTCACCTCCTTGAGTAAGCCTTGGACTGCTCTGTCTCGCTACCCTGAGAGAGTCAAGTGCTGGAGAGGAGTACTTGGTTATCCAGTTTTGGGTCCCTTAGTACTAAGGCCCCAGGACACCAGTGAGGGAACACTCCAGTTGATGCGATTGGAGCGCAGTTACCCCTGAGTGCCCTGGTGCCCAGGAAGCCGGGTCTAACAGTAACCTTCAACATACTCACCCATGCCTATAAGTGTCCCCACAACACCAGACCCCAATACCTCAATGAGATAATCACATTCCACATACCCAAGAGAAAGCTGCAATCTGCTGACCTCAACCTCACCGAAGCCCCGCGTATCTGCAGAGCCAGGACAGGTAGAAGAACCTTCTCCTACATCGCAGCCAAGACCTGGAACAAGCTCCCGATCAACATCAGATGTGCCTCCTCCCTGAACATCTTCAGGAAGACACTCAAGACATGGCTCTTTGACTGAGCGGAGCAGCTTCTTTACCCCCCCCAGCACCTTGAGACCCTCACGTGTGAGTAGCTTCCTTACAATTCAATGATTGATTGATTGTAGCAGCTCTGTGACCCCTATGTCTTACTCTGTGAAGCATTTATTTTGAGGACCTGCCTGCGTAGAAGACGTCTTTTATGAGGGAGAAATGTGCTAACTTCAAATCATCCCCTCCCTTAAGGACTTATTGGCAACTGGAAAACTAATAATGTGACTTAGATTTGAGATTTTAATACTGTAGATAAAACCAATATTATTTTTTAAAATGCTCATTTTAATAGTCTACTTTATATAACAGTTTTTAAGTCATTATTAACCAAGTGATAGAGGGCTGGGCAAGGACTGTTGCACGATCAATTAATGCATTTATTGCATATTGAAGTGTTCTGTACTGGAGTCATCATGGTTTGACCCAACTACTAGTTTTTACTAACTTTACAAAAGGATGTTTAAATTGTCTTTTTAAACTTGTATACTTTTATGATCTATGGCATTCAACTACATCGAATAAAGTTGTTATTGAAATTGAATTGACAATACAGAAGATGGTTAAAGATTATATGGATGACCCAAAACAGATGTACCTGGATCAAAACCAATTTGTCTATTGGCATGACAAGAGAGCACAATGGCCAGAGCTCAGTAGCCTTGCAAAAAAGTAGTTTGCATGTCTGATTGGCAGGGTTTGTTCAGAGTGCATTTTTAGTGCAGTTGGGGTAGTTATCACAGTAGGAAGGATGAATAAGTGATTAATAATTGAGGTCTCCCTCAACCAGTCCCTCTTCAAACATATCTAGGCACCTTTGTGATAGGGGTTGGCCTACTAACAGTGTTTGAACTATCATATTTCTCCAAAATGATGTATTTGAGGAAAGTTGCCCAAAAAACATAGCAGCTTTTATTTTGCTTTAAACTTTTCTACCTGATGTGAGTTACTTTTTTCTTAGAAAGCAATAGGGACGTTATCTTCAACTACATATAAATGTCGCTTTTTTACCTACTTCAGCATTTATTTATATAAACTTTATTTTTTTGTAGAAGAAATAACACTGCAAGCGAACTTATTGGGGAGACAAGGACACATTGCGGAGGTGCTCGGTGTATAAATGCTGGCTCGCATTTCATTCAGCTCTGGACAAAGCCAGACAGCCTTGAGTTGTGAGTCAGGTGAATGGAGCAGCTCTGTCTGTCCATTATCCGAAGGTGCCCTTGGGCTCCTAACTCGGACTAATAAATATTTGTACAGTGCCAAATAGGGATGGCCTGTCTCCTAAGTGCAGCTTATAACGTTGAGCATGTTTCACATGAAGACCCGGATAACACATGTGTGCTAAGCTGCTTGCAGGCAGTGTTTCAAAAGAAAATAAGCAGGTATTCAATGCATCCCTCCCACTCAGTACAAACACACTTAAGAGAAGTGCTACTATCTGCCTGTTAAGTACTAGTGTTTCCATGGAAAGGGTATTATGGTAACTAAGGACTGTGCTCGCACACTACCAGTATTATAACCCAGCGGAAGGTACCACCTCTCCCAAGTATTCAACCTAGCCGAGAAGTGCTCATACGTGTATATTATCAGTATTCACATATCCTATAAGTACTTGTGCTCACATATTGCCAGTATTACAACACTTTGTGAAGTGCCAGTGCGCATGTGTTACCAGTTTTAAAACTCAGTCGAGATGTACCACTGCTCTTGTATTACAATCCAGCGCATGTTAGAGCATGTCAGCGCAGTTTTTCCTTGAACACCGAGAGCTGTGGGCCCCATTGTTAAACATTATTCTTAATGAAATTGCCAAGAAGGGACCGCCCCTTCATGGAACACAAGCATCATAGTCCCAATACACAAGAAAGGTGATAAATCTAACCCCAGAAATGTTGCCCGATTTCCCTTCTGGTCTGCACTGGAAAACTGTTAGGCCGTGTCCTATTTAGCAGGTTAGAAGAGTGGGTGAGGAAAAAACCAACATTTTGATGGCAACCCAGTATGGTTTCCAGAAGGGTCGAGGTACGATTGACCAATGCTTAAACCTTAGTTTACCTATTTCAAAGAATACTGTAGCTAAGGGAGGGCGCACTTGCATGGCTTTTATGGACTTAACGGCAGCCTTGGACTGTGTAAGCCATGTGAATTTATGGTCTATAATGCTGGAGATGGGTATTGACCTTCAGCTGATTAATAGAATCTGTGAAATGTACTCACAGATGGCTGCAAGCCTCTGGTATGGCAGAAAGGGGGAATGCACAAGACCCTTTCAGATTATGAGAGGAGTCAGGCAAGGCTGCATACTTGCCCCATTCCTGTTCTCATTAAATGGGCAGATAAGTGGGCAAGTAGCTTGGATATAGGGGGGGGGAAAGTTTTTCCAGTCACTAGAGTTGGGGCAGAAAATACTGTGCTCAGCGTCACTTCAGGCACAACATTACAAAACTCTGTATCACTTATACTATACGCCTGCAAAAACAGCCCAATGGGCAGGGGAATCGGGCATCAATTGTTTCAGATGTGGCAGTTTAGAGGCTGACCTGGTGCATGTTTTTGCAACATGCCACCACTTGCAAACAAGTAGAAAGGAAATTGAGATTTCTTTAAATATATTACTAGGGACTGAGATTGCGTTAACTCCATCGATAATACTTTTAGGAGTTAATAATGATGACATGCAGATGCAAGGTAGAAGCTTTATATTTATAGCTATGGCAGTCCTGAGATTGTGTATAGCCTCGGCATGGATAGATGCTATAACACCCTCATATTCTCAGTGGTTAGCTAAACTGTTGTCAATCTATAATCTAGAAACTGCGATATATGCAAGAAAGGGGAAAAAGGGGAAAAGGCTGGGTAGGCAAATCTGGGAACCTATTGCGCGATGGAAGGAGGGAAGTACTAGTTAATTGGACATCTTAAACCTATGTCACTCAAATGTCTCATCTGTTGTATCTCTTCTATTTGCTTGATTGTTTTATCTGCCTGCTATTTAAACATATGGTAATCTAAGAATGTAATGTAGGTAATTACATTGTATTAGACTGTACTACTTGCTGTTTATTATAATTTACAAGATAAGTGCTCTGTACATGTATAAATGGGGAAAGATACTCAATAAAAATATTTAAAAAAAGAAAAAAAGAGAGATCCCTCCCATAACTTAGGGTGAATATTCATATCTGGAGGGTGTAAAAAATGTACAGCACATCTTTTAAGATTTTGCATTAACTTAATACCCTTGATGTTGGGCTTTCCAGCCAAAAGGTACTCTCTCCCTTGTGATAATTTGTCATTGCAATCTGACCTTCACCTCTTCTTTTTCAGTCAATATTACAAGGAACAGAGATCTAGATATCTCTTACCTCTTTTAAAGGGCTACAATTTTAACCTATGCCAAACTGCTTTATTTTGTATGAAGAAGCTTCACCTTGAAGACCAGCACCTTTCCCTACGACTGGAAACGTGCAAAAGTCCGACCCTGCTCAAGAAGCACTCAGCAGACCCCACAGACACATCTCCCTCATCCCCTTCGCGGTCAAAGTCATGGAGAAGATAGTCAATGCCCAGCTTATATAATTCATCAATGAAAACTCCTTCCTCGACCCATCCAAATCCAGATTTTTAACCAACCACAGCACAGAGACTGCTCTACTCGCTGCCACAGATGACGTCTGCACCCTCCTCAACCACCTCTCCCAAGTATTCAACCTATCCGAGAAGTGCTCATACGTGTATATTATCAGTATTCACACATCCTATAAGTACTTGTGCTCACATATTGCCAGTATTACAACACTTTGTGAAGTGCCAGTGCGCATGTGTTACCAGTTTTAAAACTCAGTCAAGAAGTACCACTGCTCTTGTATTACAACCCAGCGCATGTCAGAGCTTTTATATTATCAGTATAACAAACCAGCCAAGAAGAGCCACTGCTCAGATATTACCAGTATTTACACCAGCGTAGACGTACTTGTGCTAGCATATTAACAGTGTTCACATCAGCCTAGAGGCTCTTGTGCTTACATATTACCAGCATTTACACAAGCCTAGCAATGCCTGTGCTTGCCTATTGTAGGTATTCACACCAGCCTAGAAGTGCTTGTGCTCATTAATTACCAGTTTTCACGCCAGCTTGGTAGTACTTGTGCTCTCTAATTACCAGTATTCAAACGAGACTAGAATCACTTGCATCCGCCTATTACCAGCATTCACGCAAGGCTAGAAGTGCTTGCAGATTATCAGTATTCACACCAGCCTTGTGTTCACTTGCATGATACCAGGATTTGGACCATCTTAGAAGTGTTTGTGCTTGCAACTTACCAGTATTCACATCAGCCTAGAAGTGCTTGCGCTCGCCTATTACCAGTATTTACTCCATCCTAGAAGTGATTGTGCATGCATGTTACAGGTATACAACCCAGTCGAGAAGCATGCCTGATGGAAAGTTATCAGTATGTTGCTGCACACAGGGGGTCTAACAGGAGAAGGGAACTCAACCCAAGGCATACTGCTCCCTATTGAAGTAGAAAAACATGGAAAAACAACCAGTATGTGTAAAATAACAAGAGAAATCTTTCAGAGAAGGAATGTCTTTAGGATAATGCTTTTATTAGGAGGATAATCCTCACCTTTTGTGACATGCTTCATCATGAGGTCCCCTCCTCACACCTGAATTTCAAGGTACCTGGTGTGGGCTACAACTCTCAAAAGGAGAGGAGCGGAGGTGTTTTGTAGGGGGGAATGGATGAGCACGAGAGGTCAAGGTGAAGGTAAGTGCTATCTCGTTATTAGTGAAAATAGGGACAGAGTGGTTGATATTAAACTGTCTCCTGGTAGGCAGAAACTCAATTTTAGTCTGGCGCCTCCAGTGGACAGGATTAAAAAACAGAATAAACAGGAGTTTGGAACAAAATACTCCCTTTAGCATCAAGGTCAACAAGTTTCTGCCCTTTAGGGACCCCAGCCAGGGTTCAGAGGCATTTGTCAGGATGAAAAAATACTATATTGTCACTTTGCAAACAATTCTGTGTAACTCTCATATAATGGCCTCATCATAGTAAGCTAGAAGATACAGACAAACGGCGCACAGTGTCGCAATCATGGGGTCCACTGCTGTATGGAGTAAGGAAACAGAAAATAGGAGGTTAAAACATTCAATCATCTGGCAATAGGTTGAGTGTCTAACTAGGTGACAAGGGTGAAAATAAGTAAAACCACCACCACAAACTGCACATTTGATAAGAAGGAAGACAAGGTATCAAATGGTAGCATCATATAGTCTTTCTAAATCATATATTTAGGTGTTAGTGTATTATGTTAGGGGCACTCGAGTGTTTTAGCCGCCCGGGTTGTAGGCATAGATATGCTAGTATTTATTTAAATCTGTACGCTCTTAAATATATAGTTAGACCAACACAAGAGCTCTGTGGGCAACGCAGGCAGGATGTGCTTTCATATGAACTCATGAGTGTGCCGGCACGCATCTAACAGTATTGCCAACCACTTGGATAGTGCTAGTGCTTGTGTATTATGATTTATCAGTACTGCCAACTAAATGAAAAGTGCTAGCGCTCGTGTACTAGCAGTACTGCCAACCAGCCGAGAAGTGCCAGTGTTCATATATTTGCAGTAATTCTACCCAACCGAAAAGTGCAAGTGCGGGTATATTTCAGTACTACCAACCAGGTGAAAAGCGTCAGTATTGCAACCCACTGAGAAATGGAGCTTTCAGCATGTCACTGGCAAGGGTGTAACCCGGCAGAGAAATCCAGGTATTTCCATATAGAGAAGTGCAACCTGCTCTTGAATTGGCAGGTCTTGTAAATCAACAGTGTTGCTACTCTACTGGAGAGTGTCATTGCCTCGACTCAGACACCATGATAAAAGCTGTGCTGAAGAGCACCTACTCTCTACTAAAACTCATGAGTTCTTGAACTGGACTGGTATTTTCATGTAAATCTATCACAATCTGGCTGAGAAGTGTCAGCACTCATATACTGGCAATGTTTCAGCCGGGCTGCCAAATGCTTTTAGAATTTATAAGCACCACTACTCTCATCTAAAAGTATTACAAACACTGAACATGGCCGACATTATCATGTATAAACATAACAGCCCAGCTCAGAAGTGTTGGTATTGGGGCTCATATATAATGCTGATATTAGAAAAGTATTGTAACTTGTCTGATAAGTGTCTGTGGGAAATCTTGTATCAAACAATTGCAAGCCAGCTCCGAATTGGCACCTTGATGAAAAGGGGCAGTGTTCACTAGGCGCTACGATGCCTGGCTGAGGAACGTTTGAATATTAATGGACACATTCATTCTCATGAAGTAGTTGTTAACTAATGCTTTTAAAAGTTCTTGTTAAGGACTGAGAGATGGTTGCAGGTTGATAGAGCAAGTTTTACTTTTTTCAGAAAACTGTGCTGTATAGTACTGGTCTAGTACAGTGTAAAGTGAGGGGACTAATAGTATTTTCTTTTTCCCCTCTTACATAGTAAAAACGTTGCACCAAGGGCTTTAGAGTGCTTTAGAAGATACGTTACATTTTTTTAGACACAGATACATTACACTTTTTTTAGGCATGAGGAAGTTAAGTGTTTTGCAGAGAGTTATAGGACCATGATTTGAACCTGGTTCAGCAGCTCTAGCTGCTAGGTCACATTACATATAAGTTGTAAACAAAGCGCTTATGCGTTTTGGGAGGATTCCCGCACTATGGGGCCGATTAGGATGGCGGACCCCCAGAGGTGGAGGGACCGTCCGCAGGGGCAGCGGTGGTCCCTCCGTGCAAATTAGGATGTGACCGCCACCCTGGCTGTCACATCCTGGATATTTAACATTGCGGCGGGTGCAGCTTCAAGCAGCACCCGCCGCAATGTTAAAAGTGCATGTTTAACATTTACATGCACAAAGCGCCAGGCACCGCGCGGTGCCTGCCGCTTTGTGCATGTAAATACTGGGGGGTACCATAGGTACCCCCCATGTGCACCCCCACCCGCCTACACCCTGGGGGCCCGCAACGGGCCCCCAAAATCAAAAGTACACATGCTTTTCCACGGCGGAAAAACCGCCGCGGAAAAGCATATTTACAAATGCTTCCTAATTTGGCTGACGGTGTCTGATAGACACTGCCAGCCAAATGAGAGCTTTTCCGCCGCGGTTGTAATCCGACCGCGGCGGAAAAGCTGCGGACAGAAACCAAGACCCACCAGCCATCGTAATGCGGCGGTGGGTCTTTGGTGACTCCGCAGAGGATTTTCCGCCTCCTCCGGGCCGGAGGTGGCTTCCGCCGGCCCGGAGGAGGCGGAAAATCCTCCATCATAATGAGGCCCTTAAACTGTTCTTGTTGTTTATGTCTGCAAGTGTCTTCTTCTGCAGGGAGCAGTTTGAGGTTTGGCGGGTGTCACACTAATTGTATTTGTATTGCATTTCATGCAAGCCCCCTGCCCTACATAGAGTGTTGATTAAGGATTCCCACCTTCTGTGTAATGTATGTGGTGCTTCGAAACCCGATGGGTCAGCGATGCGCTCCGATTTTCACCATGTTCCTATGCCGTTTTTGTGTGCATGGATAAATGTCGGTTATAGATTGGCCAGTGTCGGAAATAAACAAGTGTGGACATTTGCTGTTGTTTGCATGTGGAAAAAATGACAAAATATCAATATCCATTGGGTTTAGGGTGTGTTGAATTAAATTGCACAGTGTGCAGTGGAGTTGTGGTCAATGGCAACCCGTACTTATAGAATTCACTTGATGGGGTGTTGGGGGCTCACTGTTTGATCTGTCCCAGGGAATGTAAACAAACCTTACATTACCGTTGCGTGGCTTCCGTAGACGGACATGACCTATTGAGGCACTTCTTGTTCTGAGGGCCCTGCAGTTCTCACATGTCAGCACTATCCACCACTGGAACTGGACAGCAGAGGCCTTCCCCAAATCACTTTCAGACCCAGTCCCTTCTCACCCGCTTCCCTGACAAAATGGCCACCTCTCTTGAACACACTGCATGACACCGTTTCTAGATTTCATTCAACATCTGGGTTCCCGCTAGTCTTAAAAGCTCACAGCCTACGGCTACCCAATCTGCCTGAGCCTGGCTGGGTGGTGTTGACACTGCATACCAGGAGCACAATAGTATAGATTTATGTGAAAGTATAAATCCACAATTGTTTTGCATTACGCAGCCTCAGATTTGTGACTTGCTGGGTGGTGTGGTATAATGAAAAGAGCAAACATACCTAGGATATTACATTTAGTTTTAAAAATATTTTTGTTCTAATGTCTAATAAATTCATACCCATAGAGCCACTCACACACCCATACAGCCACTCACACACCCACTCATACAGCTATACAGCCGCTTGCACACTACCTCACAGGCCTATACAGCCACTCACAGACCAACTTTCAAAGGTTACAGTTAGGAAATAAAATTTAAAAAACCTTCAAAATTCACAAAAAAACAAAGGTTACAGGGACGTTAAAGTTCGGAAATAACATTAAAAAACCTTAGAAGTTCACTAAAAAACCTAAGGTTACAGGGACGTTATAGTTGGGTTCTGATTTCACTCGTACAAAACCATTGAAATTCAGCAGTTATAGTTACCTGAGCTAACCATAGCTTATACCTATGCAATGCACTGCCTATGACCTCACATATTACATCCCTTATGACCTGGTAAGTGTCACCACTTATGAAACTGTTGATTACATCTCAAATTACATTAATGAACTGATTGGCTCCAAATACTTCAAATTAGGAAGGTTTGACATCTACCTGGGGACTCAGCTTGAGCCGAGTCCCACAATAAAACATAAAAAAGAGGGGGGCTCGGTAGTAATACCCTGACCCCCTAGGTCTTTTGGGAGGGGAGATCCCGCAGGGTAAAAATAAGCATTTTCTTTTTTTGTTGAATTTTTGGCAGGAGCTGGCACCCACTGAAATAAAATAAAAAATACACAGGCTCCTTTGCTTCTCATTTGTTTATTCCCCAGGTGGGCCAAGTCCTGTGGACATTCTCACATATATATATGTGGGGGTGCTGATGTGCCATCTCCCAGGAGCAAACAATTTAAAAAATGCATGGGCCCACACCATGGACTGCCACCTCCCCAGGGCATTCTTAAGAAGTATATGCACTCGGGCCTGATGGGACCGTCCGCACACTTAGGACTGCCACCTCTTGTGGCAAGTAGATTTAAAATAATGCAGGGGGACTGTGTGGCCCTTTCACGCCTCACGGACAACCACCTCCCCGGGACACTATCAGAATGTATATGCGGGCTGACCCAGAGCCCGCAACCCCCGCTGGGCATGTCAAATAAAATGAATGCAGTGGTGCTGTTAAGGCATCCCCCACAGCCCCAGAGTCTGCACCTCATCTGGGCAGTTAATTGAATTTAAGGAGGGCCATGTGACACCCTGGCAACCCTGGGGGCTGCCACCACCCTGAAATAAATTAATGAAAGGGGTCTGTTGCAGAGCTTCGACTCCACTAGACATAACTGTTTGCTGTGGCTTAGTGGGAGCTTTAACTGCTCCTGCCTAGCCACAGCAAACACTCTGCTTCCAGCAAGAGAGCAGAGAGAGACTCTTGCTTGGTGTAAGCAGAGCATTCATTTGTTTCTCTGCCAGCTATCAAGCGAGCAGAGAAACAGACAAATTGCTTTCAGACACAAAGACCTGCATGTTTAGCAGCTCCCTGTGTCTGAAAGCAATGCCACCTACCACATGCAGGTTCCCACCTCAGTCCTGTAGCACACTAGGCACCCTGGAGGCACCCAGGAGACATAACCAGGCACCAGGAAATGGGGTCCCCGGGACCCAAATGACATTTGGGGAGGGAGGGCCATGTGGCCCCCTCCCCTAATAGAAAGTATTTTGAAAAAATACTGAGTGTTAAATGTTTGTTTGTAAGACTGTGAATCTATGTTATGTCTATTAGTATGATTTTGAGTGTTTAAATGAGTATATGGTCATGCAATTAATTCAATATGTGAACTAGTGTATGTACAAGAGGCTGTATGATTGCATGAGTTCAATTGTAATGATTGTATAGATGAATGACTGGATGTGTGAATGACTATATGGGTGAGTGAGCAAGTGAGTGTGTGAGTGCTTGTATGGGGGAGTGAGAGGCTGCAAGATTGACTATGGGTGAGTGAGTAGATAGACGAGTGGATGCATGGGTGTGTACGTGGCTGTGTGGGGAACTGAGTGGGTGCCTTAGTTGTATGGTGAGTGAGTGGGTGTATGAGTGTCTCTATGGGTGAGTGAGTGGGTTTATAAGAGCACCTGTATGAGTGAGTGAGTGCCTGCATGACTGACTATATTGGTAAGTACGAGTGTGCATGAGTGGCTGTATGTGTGAGTGAGTGGGTATGTTAGTGTCTATATGGGTGATTGAGTGGGTGTGTAAGCACCCTGTATGAGTGAGTGACTGACTGCATGATTGGCTATATGGCTGAGTAAGGGGGTGCATGAGTGCCTGTAAGGGTGAGTGGGTGAGTGTTGAGGTACTATATCAGTGAGTGACAGAATGTATGAGTGGCTATATGGGTTGGAGGGTATGTGAGTGGCTATATGGGTCTATCCATTGGTCTGTGAGTAATTGTATAGGTGAGTGAGTGGGTGTATAAGTAGCCAAGTGGGAGAGTGAGTGGATGCACAAATGGCTGTATAGGTGAGTGAGTGGGTGTGTGAATACTTATATGATTGGGTGGTTATGTCAGTGGTTGTATGAATGAATATGTGGGTGGGTGAGTGAGTGGCTGCATGAGTGGCTCTAGGAATGAGTGAGAGGGTACATGAGTGGCTGTCTGTGTGACTAAGTGAGTGTGTGAGTTGCTGCATGGGTGAGGGGCTGTGTAAGTAGCTGTACAGGGGAGTAGAGTATGGGTGAGTGAACAGCTGTGTCAGTGGCTATATGGGTGGGTGAATGAATGAGTGCATGAGTGTTATATGATATGTTAATACATGTGTGAGTATCAGTATGAATGAGTGAGTGGGTATATCAGTACCTATATAAGTGAGTGAGTGGGTATAGGAGTAGCTGTGTGGGTGAGTGAGAGGTTCCATTAATGGCTGTATCTGTGAATATGTGTTGTGGTTAACAAGGACCCCCTGGGTAATGCTCTATTAGACTCCTAGGGCAGGGTAAACAACCTGTATGCGAAAAATGCCTAGGCAGTCAAGGGATTTCAAATAAAGTAAACAAGTGAGGAAACCAAGTCAAGTACAATTGGAAAGCTGTAGGGATGATATAAACTCGTCAAATTTTAATAAAAACATGTATACAATTAATTAATCAACACATACAATGTACAAGGAAAATAAAAATAAAAAACAAAATTACAGTATTCAAATTCACAATCAATGAGTTGCATTAAAAACAATAACCAAAACAATTTATAACAGGAACACCAATCATGGGGGTGTCCACTGGATTAAGAATACAAAACTCGACGCGCGTTTCGGCGACTTAACGCCTTCTTCAGGAGCCACAGAGCGATCTGAAATAATAATACAGAAGCATTCCATAAGAAAAACGGTACATAGTACCTTCTAAGGTGTGGCAGTAAAACGTATATACATAGTACCATATTTCAGTTAATTTAAAAGGACCATTACAGAAAAAAACAGCTTATACAATTGCCTGAAGCAGAATTAGTTTCCATAACATCGAACACTTTGTTTACTTTATATTCAAGGATTGATACATATCGTCTAATATTGCGAGAGAACAACACACGTATTATATTTAGCATAAAAGAAACATGTTGGGAACAAATATTTCACTAACACATGTCTGATAGATTCATGCAGTCAGTTTAACAATGATGGTACATAAGCAACTTACTTCACACGGACCAGTGATTTGCTCGGTCAAATGCTCGAAAGTGGAATTATATATAGACCAAAATAGATCTGGATAAAAACAAGGAGATGGGGGAGGGGAGAAAGAAGGGGAAGATACCATCTCAGTATTTCCAAAAATTAAGGCAAGGGATATGTAACTTGAACACAAGTAATGGCATTGATGCAGAAGGTCAGAGGCATTTGCTAGGTATTAATAACACGGATTCTATTGCCAGTGTTTGATCTATAAATTGGCTACTTCCACGCCTCTTTGAGGAATGCCGCGACCGGAAATGAGTGATGCGTATTGCGTATAAGTACCCGATGAAAAAGTACATACATTGCAATCATGATTAGGTTGCGCAGTCAGGTAATGTTTAACTGTAATTTACCTGAATCAATAAACGAGTCTATGTAGGTAGAATGAATCTGTGTAATTCTCTATCCTCTATCCTACAGTACTGTCCAAATTGAAAGGCCACAGGAGGGGGGGGAGGGGAGGGGGTTGTTTACAGAAATTGTTTTTTATTAAAAAATGTACCTGCAGGGTGATATCTCTGAGCCTGGATATTTCTTATGTAGTTCTGCCTGGGGCGATATTCACGACGTATGCCAACAATGATAAAAAAATCTGGAGACAGATATACATACATTACTCAATCTCTATCACAATGTGACGGTAGAAACATTATTCAAATCATACAGTGGCAAAGTTGTAGTGTGTCTGATAGTGCAAAAAGTGAAATCATACATAAAATAGAGCCTTGGATTGCACAATCGGGGCGTGGAACACATAATGCTGCGCCTATAAGCATAATAAGCAGTATTGCTTCAACGCGCCAATAGTCAGAATTCTCACCCGTATGAGTGGATTATGCGATTCCGTCAGGGCTGGTAAAACTAGTTAAAAAAGGTCGAACTTAGCAGTCGGCGGTCACACCTGCAAGATGTAAATGAGATTATCAAAGTGAGCACCCTTAAATGATAAGGTGTCCCAACCAATGCCGTCTCAACTGGCACAACACTTCAAGAAACGTATCTGGGGTGGTAAGGTGAAAAAACAGGAAGGTTTCTCACCTGGTAGTAACCGACAATGCCCAGGTAAGGAGTGCTGTGTAGCGTAATAGATGCGGCTATACAGCTATCGGGTTTGATCCCGCTTGACTGATTCACGACTGCAAGTGCAGTTAAAATGTCGGGGTCCGTCGGACCTGTAAATTACAAACGGACTGTCAGAAAAGGCATTCGCAGTGGTCTCGGATAATGCGAGGCTCACAGACAGCTCTCTCCAATGGTGACGGCGGAATATACACCATCTCTCACCTAAATTTGGCACGATATGCCCGGTCTCTGCGCACTCAGGCGGAGCGGATGATGCGGCTTGTCCGGATGTCGAGTGAGGATCAATTGAAAAACGGAAGGCGGTTTATTTAAATATAAGACCTCACCTGAAGGGTTTACCGAAAGGGCGGTGCTTACTCTAAGGGAATCACAGACATAAATGAAAGACTCCGTCACACTACTGCTGATTCAACCCGAGTAAAGGGTGGGAGGAATATCGTACAATGTACGATTTCTATTTAAATGCGGGTCTCATGTTCAGTGTCAAGAATCCCAATGATTAAAAGGTAATCCTGGGGGAATAATCCGATATTGGCAATCCGAAGTGGTATGTCTGAAATCCCTGATGTAGTAAGAGCGCCTAAAGGAAAGGCGCTGACTTCACTGTGGACACATAAAGAAAATAAACAAAGGGCTCAGCTGGGGCTTGTCGCATACAGGTTGTATCTGTGAATAACAGTGAGAAGTAAGTGACTGTGAGTGGCTGTATGGGTGAATGACTGGGTTTCTCAGTGTCTGTATGTCTTAGTGAGTGTGTGTGATAATGACTGTATGAGCGCATGAGAGAATGTGTCCGTTCTTGTATGAGTGAGTGAAAGGGTGTGAGAGAGATTGTATGGATGAGTGCGTGAATGTAGGAGTGCTTGTATAGCTGAGTGGGTGGGTGCCTCACTCCGTGTATGTCTGAGTGAATGGGTATGGGAGTGGGTATAGGAGAAAGTGACTTACTTTGTGAGTGTATGAGTGAGTGACAGGGTGTGAGAGTGGCTGAATGGGTGAGTGCATTGCATGAGTGGTTGAGTGATGGTGTGGGTGAATGAGTGGTTGTGTCAGTGAGTGTGTAGGTGAGTGAGCACATGTCTTAGTATATGTATGAATAAGTGTGTAGGTGTTTGAGTATCTGTATGGATGAGTCACTGTGTGAGTGAGTGCATGAGTGAGTGAGAAGGTGCATGACAGGTGCTATGGGTAAATGACTATATGGGTGAATAGCTAGGTATGTGAATGTCTTATGGGAGAGTGAAAGGGTATATGAGTGGTTTTGTGAGTGAGTGAGAGGGTACATGAGTGGGTATATGACTAAGTAAGTGGGCTCATGAGTGACTATATAGGTAAGTGAGGGTGTTTGAGTGGCTGCATAGATGAATGAGTGAGTGAATATGTGGATAGTTCAATGAATGAACTAGTGGGTGTGTGAGTCTGTGTTTGAGTGACTGTATGGGTGAGTGACTACTTCCATGACTGGCTATATTGATGAGTGAGTAGCTGTATTAATGGCTATAGATGTGGGTGAGGGTGTATGAGTGGTTGAATAGGTGAGTGAGAGGGCATTTTAGTGTATCTAAGGGTAAGTGAGTGGCTGCATTATTTTATATATGGGTGAGTGAAAGGGTGCATGAGTGTCCCCATGAGTGAGTGAGTGGTTGGTAAGTGCCGTATGGGTCACTGAACCAGTGTGTCAGTGCATTATGAGTGAGTAACTGTATGGGTGAGTGAGTGGTTGTTTACCTGGGTGTATGTGTGAGTGAGTGGCTGCTTGACTGATATATGGGTTAGTGCCTGCATGGGTGAGTGACTGGGTGTTGAGTGTTAATTTATGTTAGCAGGTTTTTTAAAGAGCTCAGAACTCCAGCTGGACCATCTCCACGCTAGGATTGCAATCCTATAGGAACAGGAAAAGAACATTGTAAGAAGCTAGCAGAGACCCTAAACGGAATAGGACATCCAAGGCATTAAACCGTTGCCAAACCACTGTGAGGACTATAGAGTCTTAACTCTGTCTAAATAGCCAGGTTTTTAATTTTTTCCTGAATACTGCCTCAACAGGTTCTAGTCTCAAGTAGGGGGGAGGGTGTTCCACAACCTGGAGACTTGAAATCCAAGGGTAGAACGATCCATCTGGGCTTTCTTAGCACAAGGAATCACTGCAAGTGCTGTTCCAGAGGATAGGGGTTGGCGGAATTTGCGTAGTCGCGATACGCAAAGCTCCGTGAAACGGTAAAAAATCTCTGCGAACATGCGGAATTGCTTGTTCCGCCCGTTCGCGATGCTTATTCCTGTTCGCGAACGCTGTTTGCGTGCTCGGAGAGAAATATCTCACAAACACTCATTTTGAAAGCACGAACAAGCAAAAAATTCCGCGAAGCCATGGATCGCGTAATTTTTGGCAATTTCGCGTTCTCCACGGAATGCGAAATTACCCACATTCCGGACATGTTAGTAGGGTTTCGCCAAGTTGGAAAGATGGTGAGGCCCGCTGATGTTAAGCATTTTCTGACAGAGGCACATAGCCTTAAAGGAAATATGTTTTTCCAGCAGGAGCCAATGTTGTTTAGCCATGGCCAGGGACACATGCGCCCGTCTCTTGATCTTCAAATGAAATTAGGCAGCTGCATTTTTCACTCTTTGAAGCTTACAGATCCTGCACTGGGTTGCTCCTTTGTAGCGGTTTTTACAGTAATCTAGTCTTGAAATCACAAGCGCCTGAACTACAGATATTTTAGCTGCCAGGGGAAGAAGATCAGCGATCTTGGATAACACTTTAAGAATAGTGAAACATCTTTCAGCCACGCAGGGTATTTGGCCATTGAAAGAGAGGTCTGCAATAAACCTTATTCCTAAGTTTTTACCTTAGGCTTCGGGGTAGGAGTGGGGCCTAATGCCCTCGGCCACCATGCTGAGGACACATTGCAGATCGTCCTTAGTTCTGAGCAAGAGTGATGATCAAGTGTGTGTGATTGGCATAAGACACCATGGTGACATTGTGTTTGTCGATGACATCTTCCAGCGGGCGCATATAAATGTTAAATAGCGTGGGGGTTAGCGTAAAAGTACTGAGGCAACCCCGGAATTGGGGCAACACTTCCAAAGCAAAAGGTGTCTGAACTACTTGGAAGGTGCGTTCTTGAAAAAAGGAAGCCAGCCACTTCAATACAGTGGAGCACACACACAATTCCAGAGCAGTTGCAGGAGCAGGCCCTGAGAGGCGGTATCAAATGCGGCACTTAAGTCCAACATAATCAGAGTGGCTGTGTGACCCTGGTCCGCAGCAGATCTAAGAGACTTTGAGGCCAGCAATAATGCTGACTCTGTGCTGTATTGGGCCCAGAAGCCAGATTGGGACTCATGAAGCAAGTTATTAGATTCTATAAAACATGTCAATTGGGCATTGACATGTTTTTTGTCCACTTTGCCACTAAAGTGGTTATCCTCCTTTTTGGAGGATAGACACCAAGAGGTCTGGTCTCCTCCCTTCTCCGCTCCCATTCCCTCTGTGAGGGTGGGTGTTGCGCAGGATTCATTTTTGAGCCCGACACTTTTCAACCTTTACATGTCCACCTTGCTCCCCTGGCTGAATCTTGCGGTGCGACACTCTCTTATGCTGACGACACGCAGCTTCTGTTTACTTGTGACAAGGGCAAGGACTTTGCAAAGGATAAGATCAATACATGCCTTGCTGGGGTCTTTGCATGGCTCAGAGCGAAAATGTAACCCAGAGAAGTCGGAGGTAATCTTCTTTGCCTCTCTTCTTCGGTATGAGTGAAAACAATGGTGGCCATCCGATATGTCGCCTCCTCTTCGGCTAACATGGTCGAGAACCTGGGTGTTAAGATGGATGATACCCTGTCCATGAAAGCCCAAATTCATTCTGTCGCAAGATCCTGTTTTGGCCTACTATGGATGCTCCAGAAGTTTCTCCCTCTCTTGCCTCTCGCCCTTAGAAAAACTGTTATCCAAGCTCTTATTGTCTCAAGGTTGGACTATGTTAATGTCCTTTACCTAGGTCTCCCGGAATACTTATTGAACAGGCTACAGGGGGTTCAGAATGCAGCCGCCAGGACAGTCCTTTTGCTTGGTCCGAGAGCTCAGATTTCTCCTCACCTGAAGGTTTTGCATTGGCTTCCTGTTTGGAAAAGAATTTGCTTTAAAGCCATGGTGCTTGCTTTTAAGGCTCTTCAGGGTACGGGCGCACACTATCTCAGAAGGAGAGTCACTCACTATGGGGCCAATTCACAGACCTGATCTGAAACAAAATCCTAACTTTACTACTTTCCGTAGTCACAAAAGGCATATAGGATTAGTAAAGTTATGATTTTGTCTTAAGTTTGTCTTAAGTTTTGGTTTTAAGTCAAAATCCTAACTTAAGTTAAACTTAAGTTAAATTTAAGTTAGGATTTTGTCTAAAGACCAAAACTTGAGACAATCTTCAGACAAAATCCTAACTTTACTACTACTAAATGCATTCTGTGAAATTCAAAAGTAGTAAGTTTAGGATTTTGTCTCAGATTAGTTCTGTGAATCGACCCCACAGTTCCCGACAGAACCATGAGTGCCTCTTCACGGCATCAGGCCACGGTCCCTAAGTTGATCTGCTGCCGCACTGGAGGCTGATCCTTCAAAGTGCAGGTCGCACTCTGGAACCTTATGCCGGTGACACTCAGACAAGTGCCTGACCAATTTACTTTTTGGAAGTTGTTGAAGAACTGGCTCTTCCAGCACTTACCTTGAGGTTTCCCACTCCCAGAGACAGCAGCAGTTTAGCTCCGAGGTTCTCTAGCACCAGGACACTCTTCCTGAGTAGCTGTGTGCTCTACAAATACAATTCATTCATTCATTCATTCATTCTATGGGTCTCTAAGTGTGTATGTCAGGAGTTGCATGGATTGCTTACTAGCTGTGCTAGTGAGTACTGAGGTATGTAACTGTGTGCGCGACTGCCTCCATTAGGCCTAAATCTGTAAGAGTTGTGTGTGTGTGTGTGACTAAATGTTTAGCTGTGTCTGTCTGGTTGTATTTGGGAGAGTCTTTGAATATTTAAGAAAGTATGTAGCTATATGGTTACCTCTCTTAGACACTTTATAGCTCTCTAAATGTGTTTCTAACGCGCTGCATGGACTCCTTACTAGCTGTGTTAGTGAGTATTGTGGTATGCAACTGTGAGTGCACAACTGCCTCCAGTAGGCCTAGATTAATACAATGTAGATATATCTATATCTATATATATATATATATATATATATATATATATATATATATATATATATATATGTATATATATATATATATATATCTATATACGTATATCCCCAGTTTCCATACTGTGCCAGAACATTGCATTCTGGAACCTGTAGGTGTGTTACCCCACGCTGCACTGATGATGAATTTTAGGGGTGGAGCGACGAACCTGGTAACAGGATGTTGGCGGGATACTTAAAGACGCTACTGTGTGCCCGCATCCACGCAACACCTCCAGCACTGAAGATGGCTCGAATACCTGCCGAAATGCATATGCTATGCTGTGTTTGCCGAATAAATGTCTCTGTGCCTCCATGTCTCCCCGTCTGCGGCCTCTTCCTTCCCTTTGGGTGGAGTTTCTTGGACATATATATATATATATATATATATATATATATATATATATATATATATATATTGATATATATATATATATTTATTTCTCTCAGTACGCCTTCTAAATCCACGATCCCGTGCAAAGAAGAAAAGTATTCCTGGGGCTCTTCTGTTGTTTTATTTTCACAGAAAAACTTGCACACCCAACAGACGCTTTTCAGTAACAACCTTTCTCGATCGAGAAAGGTTGTTACTGAAACGCGTCTGTTGGGTGTGCAAGTTTTTCTGTGAAAATAAAACAACAGAAACGCCCCAGGAGTGCTTTTCTTCTTTGCACAGGATCGTGGTTTTAGAAGGCGTACTGGGAGAAATTGATAGTGCGGGAACACCCCCGCATCCAAAAGCACCCGCCTGCGAGTGAACCGCGCTGGTGGTCAAAGGAGCGAGAATATATATATATATATATGAATGGTTAGGTGCTGTTGTGAGTGTGTGATTGGGTGTATTAGTACTCTTTACTTTTTTAAGATAGGTATGTGATGTGCATTGTGACTATAAGACTTAAGTATGACTAGACACATAGGTCTGTTAGTGCAGATGTGAGTCACCATCTTATGTTTTAAGGACAGACCTCACTTCCTAAGTTTTACATAGAAGCTAATTTAGGGATCAGTTATAGGTAGTTGAACATGGTTTTTTTAAACTTGGAACAATGTTTTCAATGCCAAGTCTGCCTAGCAGTGACACTGCACACACAGGCTATCAAGTAGGAGGACTCAGACATTTCAAAAAGGGGAAGTGGTCTGCATCACTGATCTCTAAGTGTCAGTTCCTCAGCACATATCTGAATGAGTGTATCAGTCCCTATTTGGCTGTTGCTTTCCATCTTTATGGCAGTATGTTGGCATATGAGTGCCTCTCTTACTGACCCTATTGCTCTTTAAATGTGTAGGGATTGAGTTGCATAGAGTAGTAACTGGGTGTGTTAGAGAGCATTGGAGTATGCAACTCTGTCCATTAGCAGGCCTCAGGCATGTTGAAAAGGGGAAGTGGTGTGCATGGCTGACTTGTTAGTGTCAGTTCCTCAGTATATACTTGGGTATGTCTTTGCATATTTAACGCAACATATTGGTATAAGAATGCATTTCTTACTGAGTCTATGACTCTAATTATGTATGCAAGGAGCTGCATGGAGTAGTTACTGGCTGCGTTACAGAGCATTGCGGTATATAACTTTGTGTGCATCTGCCTATGTAAACTCTAGTTACACGAGAGCTGTGTGTTTCCGTGAGTGAATTTTGAAGTGCCTCTGTGAATGTCTGACAGTGTATGTGACTGCCTATATGCTTTTCCAAAAAGGTATGTGTGTTAAAGTACAGCTGTTAGAATCGATGTATTACTAGGCATATAGGTCTGTAAGTGTAGATGTGAGTCACAGAAACTTGAATCTGTATGTCTTATGTTTTAAGGACATACCTCACTGTCCATGACCTACCTATGGATACCTACCTATGGATCAGTTATATCTAGTAGAACAGGGCTTTTTAGACTTTGCTCCATGTTTTAAATGTCAAGCCTGCATAGCAATAAAACTGCACACATAGACAATCCAGTAGCAGCCTGCGGCACATTGAGAGGGCAAGTGATCTACATCACTGACTTTAAAGTGTCAGTTCCTCAGCATATGTCTGAATAATATGGCAGTATGTTGATATGACTGCCTCTCTTTCTGACGCTATGGCTCTCTAAATGTCTTTGGAAAGAGGTGCATAGACTGGTTACTGGGTGTGTTAGAGAGCATTGGGGTATGCAACTCTGTGTGAAACTTCCTGCACTAGGCATAGTTACGTAATGGTGCTGTGTGTCTCGAAGTGAATGTTGAAGTGCCTCTCCGAATGACAGACTGGTTGTATTAGTCACTCGATCCTTTTGTTAATAGGTGTTTGAGTTCAAGTATGGGTGTGTGACTGGATGTTAAACTGGATATATGGGTCTGTAAGGGCCCATATAACTCAGTGATATTTGAAAGTATATAACTTAGATTTTAACCACATGTCTCATTCAGTGTCTAGTACTTACAGTCTAGCTTATTTATAGTAGACGAGTATTTCAGGACTTGACAAGCATTTCAGTACACAGGAAGTATGCAGGCACAGGAAGTACGCAGCAATGATGCCGGGCAAGCGAGCGAGGTGGAGCGAGACTGAGGCGCTGCAGGGAGCATTGAAGCCAGGCTAGAGGGCATCGCACTGCTGTGGATTTTTTCCTCAGTGCCAACACCGGGGGCCGACGCTGGTACAGTCTTGCAGGCCGCAAGCTGCGCCGACGTCTATGCCTCTGAGCCCCTCATAACACCACCCCCTCGTAACACCGCCCCCTTGCAACACCACTGAAACGCTTCCAGTGACCTGGCAGTCGGCGGGAAGCCACAGCCCCAACTGCTCCACTAGGCAGCCACTTCTGGTTAAGCAGGGACGACCTTATCAACAGACACCGGATTTCAGGTCTCCCTGGCTCTCCATTTTAGCAAGTGACAGGATTATTTCCCAAACAGCGAGTGAGGGAGCTGTACTCAGCTCCCCCTAAGAGCGAGCCCCGGGTGATAGCGGAGGCGGCCTGGCTAGGACCAGGTGCAGCTTGAGGTCTGCCGGAGGGCTCTCACTTGCTCCACCATGTAGCCATTGAACAGAGGGAGCGCTCTTATTAATCCAGACTAGAAGAAATAACAGGAAATAACAACTCGTCTAAGATTCCCAAGAAGAAGAAAATAATTATTCTTCACCGCCTTCTTATCATCCATTACAGTAGTACCAGAGACACTCTTTCAAAAAGCATAAGACAGTCAGTGTTGTGGCTAGCTTTGCCCTATTACATTATCCTTTTCAATTACTCTCAACACGCTGCCATACAAGCGTTTAAGGTCCTACAACCCAAAACTTTTCCTTATTAGTAAGTCACGGAGTGAAATATCAAAAGAAAGTAAAAAACAAAACAAAACTAGGGGCAGATTTATGTTAACCAGTTAATGTGCGCCACAGTGCGCCACAGCTCCGCCACCCATGGTGCGCCGCATTTACAATGCGGCGCACCATGGGGCAAAAACGGCACAGATGCGTGACGCATCTGTGCCGTAAAGGCGGCGCATTGCTGGAGTTGCGTCGCAAGCGCGACGCAGCTCCAGCAAGGTTCGGGGGTGCCCTATCTGACCAATGCTGCATCAAGACCTACGCCTGCTTCAAGCAGGCGCAGGCTTTTGACGCAGGATTGGCCTGAAAGTGACTGAGTGAAATCTCATAGATTTCACTCAGCCACTTTTGCGATGCGCACCTGCCCCGGAACGCCCACCCTGCGCCGGAACGCCCACAAGCGGCGCAGGGCTTTACAACGTGACGCATCTGCCTAGATGCGTCACGTTGTAAATCGTTCGTAGGGATGCGCCACGTTTACGCCGCCTTGCGTGACGCAACAGCGGCGTAAACGTGGCGCAAGGCCTTCATAAATCTGCCCCCAGGTTTCTACCCACCCATATTTGCGATAAAACGGCATGGTTTACAAATGTTACAGTATCGCACAGTACATATGAAAAAGGTTGGCACGGCTCAAGTATCAATAAAAAGCATTCGCAAAGTGGCCCACTCTGGAGCAACAACAGGGAAGACTGCAATTACAAATTTCTGCACAATCCTACCGAAAATTGGCGATTTTCCCGCTCCGATTGAGCAGGGTGGCCTTCAAGAGTCAATTAATGCTATAGAGGCAGCCGTAGGGATAGAGAATCCTAAGGCTTACACCAACCTACATATGGAAGCAGACCACGAAGGTAAACAGATGCCAGGCCCTTCAAAAGTCTCAGTCTATTGGGTCTTCAGAGTCTATGGAATCTACAGCGATACAAGAGCATACCCTTCAAACCCCGTAAGAGAATTACTGGAGGAACCTCTACACATTTTAGCTACCGATTTTACTCTCCCAGATGTAGATTATTCGCCGCCTCTTCATCCTGATTCTACAGAATCTTTAAAAGATCCATTGCACTTGCTCTCTAGCACACTGAGTAACCTTACTGATGACGTGCAAAGCCTCTCACAATCTTCTGAATTTCCCTCATTCATTATGCAGCAGTCACCGAACAGGCAAGAACCCATTTCAAGCACCATCCTGTCTCTGCTGAGAATCATGTAATCTATATTATTACTTTTAGAAAAGAATATGGAAAATACAGATCAGATATTGGAAACTCAAACAGGAATATTGCAACATTTGGTGGATAAATAGAGGAAAAAACAATCTATTCAAAACGCCCAAATCCTACTCACCAACTCAGAGACCGATAAGGGCAGAGAAGATAAGTTCTCTTATGCTTCCAGGTCCTAGTATTTCTCCTACTCAAAAAAAACAGAAGGCGACTCAGACGCCCACTGACACACAACAGCCCTTCCTTGGAGCAGCTTGGCCCGGAAGTGGCCACTTTCGAGTTGGTGGTCCTCCAAAAATTAGATCAAGCATTACGCTACATACCGAAACCACCTTACAATTTGAGTAAGGAAGAATACCAGGCCTTACACTCCTTGTCCTCTAATAATAATCTGACCATTAAAGGATGTGATAAAAGAGGTGGTATTGTGATTATTGACTCTACCCAATATGAGAAGAGTATGCTAGAAATGCTACAAGATCCTTTGTTTTATAGCCCAGTGAAATCATACTCTACTCTGAGCATCTCTAAAGAAATACGACTTCTAACAAATCAAGCTCTAGAAAATGGAGATATCTCGAACAAGGAATATGACTTTTTAAACCATAATCAAGGTAAAATGGCATGTGTATACGGATTACCGAAAATACACAAAAATCAGAGTAATCCTCCCTACCGTCCTATAGTTTCAACAATAGGGACAATAACAGAACCCTTGTCTAAGTATGTGGACAATTATTTACGCCCACATATCCCTAAGATTGAGTCATATGTACGAGATACAGGGCACATGATTTCTAGAGTTGAAGGCCTAAAGTTTAATCCAACACATGACCTACTAGTAACAATGGATGTAGAATCCTTATATAGCAATATACCTATTGCTGAAGCCATGGAAATCACTGCATGGTTTATTGACGAACATGGAATTCAATGTCCATCTACCTTTCTACTTGCATGTTTGAGGATTGTACTTACTGAGAACATCTTTGGATTCGGGCCCCATATTTATCGCCAAATTAAAGGAGTGAGTATGGGGGCTTCAGTGGCCCCGTCGATCGCAAATATCTATATGGCGGCTTTTGAAAGAAGATACATCCAAAATGAAGTTGCCCCTTTCTTCGAGTCTATCTCCCATTGGTCCAGATATATCGATGATATATTCTTTGTCTGGACCGATGGGAGAGAAACTCTAATGGAATTTACTGCTTGGATTAATGAAGCGGATCCCACTTGCGCTTTACCACTCATGTGAGTTCAGAAAGAGTCGAATTTCTAGACATTGTAATAATATCAGATCAAGGTGAACTCAAAGTCGACTTGCATGTACAGCCCACTGCAATGAATACACTCCTGCATTACAAAAGTTTCCACCCTAGAACACAAAAAGACAGTATTCCTTTCTCGCAGTTCTTGTGGGTGAGACGGAACTGTACTGACCTTGCCGACTTTCATAAGCAGGCTCTGATCATGAGATCAAAATTCATAGACAGGGGTTATCTCCACCGGTTGGTGAGGAACTCATACAAAACAGCCCGATATTATGATCGAGATTGTCTACTGAGAAATAAACCCTCTAAAGAAAATAAACAAGTGGTCTGCATTACCAAGCATTCTTCGGTTAATGCGAAGGTAAAACAGGTCATAAGTTCTAACTGGCACATTCTCAATAGTAATTGTACAGTGGAGACAAAACTAGATAAGCCATTATTTGCCCATAGGCGAAACAAGAACATTAAAGATTTTATAGTGCACTCACGTTTTTCAAACCAAGTGGACAGTCAGAAATTTGCACAAAGGTAAATTTTGACCAATAACCCCATTAGAGGAACATTACCTTGTTCAACTTGCATATCCTGTAGAAGTATCATTGCAGGTGAAGAGTTTAGCAATAATGGGCATACTACCAGAGCAAGAGAAATGTGGAATTGCAAATCCACAAATGTTGTCTACTTTATACAATGCCCGTGCCATCTGGGGTATATAGGGGAAACGTCACGAATGGTACAAACCCGCCTGACTGAACACCGTTCTGCCATTAGAACTAAGAAAATAATTGCACCCATGGTAAAGCATTTTGTTGATTTGAACCATGGCCCAGAGGATTTCCAATGGCGTGTATTAGAGAAAATCCATATACCAGACTCTAAAGGTGGAGCTGCAATAAGAAGAAAGAGAGAAGTCTATTGGATTTTCGTTTTTGATACTTTTCGGCGCGGTTTAAATAGCGAAATCCCCTGGGAAAATGCTCTATGCTAGCTCTGTGTGGTGTTGTAATTATGGAAACATTTTACCTTCCAGTCGATGTATTCACAGCTCATTGTTTTTCCGTTTCTGTACTCTACTAATGACACTGAATTCAGGCCCATCTTTAAATATGTCTCATAATGCGACTATTATGTTCAATACTGTGTCTTATAACTGTAGAAACCGCCAGGTTGAATTCCTTTTTAAGTAACACTGGCGATCAGGTAACATATTGAGTCCTTCGTTTGTTTCAATAGAAGGCTCATATACACACTTTGGTAGTCCATCAGCGCTTTTTCTTGTCCCTTGGAGGGGCGTGTGCGCACCATCGAGTGCTGGAATAACACACCTGAAACCATTCTGTGTCCTCAACTTCCGGAACACAGAGCTTAAAAAACGGGCATCTTTGACAAACGGTTGCTCGTACTACCAGAAGCCTTGGAATCCCGTGCCTCGCTTCCAGTTCTTATCGATTTTAACTACGTTCACATTGGTGAGAGTTTAGAATGCCGTTATGGTCCTTAGGCAGCTTTAGGCTCTGCAGAAATTGTCATTCAGAAGCGCAATAATCGTGCCAACTTCTCTCCCTTTCCCTTAAAAAATATTTTGTTTTTCTTTCTGTATGCAATCTTGCCGGTACCCCTTTTGATGCTTGACGAAATAAAGGAAGGTTCTTCATATCAAGAAGACTTCTTTGTTGCAATTCGTGCAGCATTTATATCAATTTAAGGTACGTTTTAAAGCAATACCAGAGCTGCAAAACCATCTTGGATTAGGTCATAATCGAGTAATGACTCACAAATGTATATATTTTTTTGTCTTGTTGTTTGCAGTATCTAAACACGCAATCAACGAAACAAACTGGGAAGCGAGGCAGTATTTTAAACATGTTTAGACCAGGTATTTATAGAGTTTTTTGTTTTCTTTTTTGATTATCACGTTATCATATCATTGACTTTATTTTATTTTGACACTATGTGTATTTCATCCATAGAATCCGTGTGAGTGTCAAGATTAGATATTTTTAGCAACATAGAAACAGGAAGCTGTCTGGCGATATTAATTCAGGTAACATTGGTTTCTTTGGGCTTTGTTCAAGAAACAATGCTTTAGAAAATATTTTCTGACGTCGGTATGTATCGCTCTTCCTCAATAGACCGTTACTAATCTCCCAAAGGCCTTACATTTTGGCAATTTGGAAGTTGAGTGTGATCTTTATATTTGCATATATAAGAGGTATTTTTTGTTTGAATTATGTCCATCTTTTATCTTTAAACGATAATAACTGTGTTGCATCTCTAAAAAGAATCGGATTATCTCTTGCAATATAAAGAAAAACATTATTGAGTCAAGAACCCCACCTCCTCATTCCGTTATTAATAAGATAATACGGTGTTGAATTAGGATTAATGAGTCTCAGTTGTGAGTCATACATACGTAACAAACTCAGGTGTAACGACAGAATATCACAATTGGTTTTGCTCTGGAATTAATCCAAGGAAGGGTAATAAAAGGGAACAAACGGAGAGAGTTTATACTTCTGAAAATATTCTGTATTGATATAATGAAACAATAAATTTACATCGTGGGAGACAAGTACATAGAAATAAATCAGAGCAAAAAACTGCGAAAAGAGATGTAGTTAATCACATTCCTTCAGTTCACAGCTCAAACATCAACTCCTGATCAGTGTAACAAACAACCAAAAATAATTAATAAGCTCTGGTCGAATGTTGGTGCAATGCAGCACTATTAGGAGATGATGGAGGTGTCGACGTTTCGGTCTAATGTGCAGTCGTCGAATAGACCATCATCAGGACTAAGCATTTCATTGCAGAAAGAAATCCCTGAAATTTCAGTTGTATACGTATTGGATTGGGTAAACCACTGGTGAAGCAAATTAATGGAGGAATGAATCCGATCTATTACTCTGGTGTAGCGGAAGAACACAAATCTGTAATAAGGCGTAACTTTGTGTTTTTGGTCAAACGAAGAGCAGCGTTGTACGTCGGCATCCGGGATCGTCTGTGATTTATTTCTATGTACTTGTCTCCCACGATGTAAATTTATTGTTTCATTATATCAATACAGAATATTTTCAGAATTATAAACTCTCTCCGTGTGTTCCCTTTTATTATCCTTCCTTGGATTAATTCCAGAGCAAAACCAATTGTGATATTCTGTCGTTACACCTGAGTTTGTTACGTATGTATGACTCACAACTGAGACTCTTTGTCCCAAAATAAGTCCCGTGTAGCACACTGTGACTTCAAATATTTAGTGCCCAAGCCTACAAGGGTTGATTGGGTTTCCCCTGCCTACTACGAATTAGGATTAAGTTATTCGAAGTGATCTTTATTATAATATCGTATGTTCTCAATCTCAATCTAGGGAAAAAGGGTTGCATAATCAAAATGTGCTTCTCGTTTCAGCTTATCCTGTTCCTCTATCCCCTCAAGCATTATCAGATAATTTAACCTTGGGGTTATTTTGCAACTAAGTTTGTGCAAGAACGTGTAAGTATTAAAGCGCTAAGTGTTGTGCTAAATAAACAGCTTCATATAAGAGCAATTATTCACTTTTATCACTCATTGCCTCTTAGAAGAATTTTATGCCTTTCTGCTGAGGCTTTATGAAATCAGGTCGCTGTCAACTGTCTTAATTGAGTAAGTAAGCTGTTGTTACTTCTCAACATAAGAAAGCATTTTTGCCAAAATAGAAGTGTATCCGCCGTATGTTTTCAGCAATACTTTGTGGTTTACCTATTTAGGAAAGTTAACTTATAGCTCTCTCCTTCCATCCCTCATGTCTCCTATCCCGTTCTTTTCTTTTCCTTCCCTTTCTGCTATATGCTGAATCCTGGTTTGAAACCAAAACGCACAAAGAGATGAAAGCCCTCATTTAGGGCACTGCTGAGTTATTCATACTCATTTTTGTTCCTTTAAAAAGAAGATGTTGTTATATTGTTGTAGGTTAACTGTACCAAATTTTAATTGTGTAATCTAAAAAAAATCTATTTTAAAATATGTATAAGTATTAGTAATTATAGTACGTTATATTATTTTGAATATTGTTTTTCTTTTATTTGCTTTTTCTGATTTTTAGGTCATACGTGGCTACTCCAGAAGAAGGCGCTGGTCGCCGAAACGCGGGTAGAGAACTATCTGTTATGCCACCTTTTAAACTGTGATTTGTTATTTTTTAATGTATATTGATTATGTATTGTTGATTTTATGAATATTTTGATAATGTCTAAATTGATGGTTATTATGTATGTTTTGTGATTTTTGTTTTTAGATAAGGTCAATAATACATTTTAAGTACAGACCTATTACTTCTTCTTTAAATTTGTTTAATTGATTGGAAAGAATTCTTATTTCAAGTGCCATGGTTGTTATTTTACACGCTATTTATCCCTGACCTAGGACTTGTAGTATCCACTTTCTCAGGGGGTCCTTGTTTTTTACACATAACACAACAGGCCCTGACCATATCAAATTTACGTTCATAGGCTGTCCAATCCTTTTGCTGTCCTGAGGAAGACCCGCCTTTAGATGCACCAAGCCAGCGCATCCGATTAAGGGTCGAAACGTCGACGTTCTGTCTATGTATTGGTCCACACAGAGTTTCAACCAAATTAGAGAAATAATATATCTGTTTCAAACAATTGTAATTTAACATGGACACTTATGTTTGAAATAGAGTTTTTATATATATATTTATGAGTATGTCTTCTGTTTGATTTTCTGTTGAGCACCCAGTCACCAGTCACGACCCACCTCCCTAAATGTACACTGTATTGCTGTATTGTTTGTTTTGGACAGCTTCCTTAATAACGTGAGTATCAAATCAAGCCCAATCAGTAAAGCGGCAAGTGCGGAGACCAGGCCGACCGCGCTGCTGGTGGGCCTCTGAGTATCAGCGAGGCCCGGTATAGCGGATCGGCAGGCCCTTGCAGTGGTGCTGTGATCACACCATTGGTAGGACCGACTGGCATTTTACCTGGCTGAAGGTGACACTCCGGGAAGGTGGTTGGGACCCACGGAAGATCCAGCGGTCTGGAGAGATGCAGCACCCACCATTTTGATTGCCGGTTAGGCTGCAGCAAAGAGTGCAGTAGAGAGGAGCGGTGTCCCCTTTCCACTCCCAAAACCCGGACCTGGGGTGCTGCGGAGGCTGGAGCGGCCTCGGGACGTCTGGTGTTTAGCCTGAAGGAAGTGACCCAAAAAGGGTCACATGGGCCATCTACAACCACCTAATCACCTTCTGTACAGAAGAAGAGTCGGGCAGACAGTAGAGAATACAAAAAGCTATTTATTAGTAATACTCTGCAGGGGAGTCCAATCTGACCTGCACCCTAATTTGTCTTCTGAGGGGAATGGCTCCCCAACCGTCTGCAACACATAATCATTCCTCCAAGAACCCCCAACCATGCCCACCGTGGAAAGTTACAGGCTTAGGCCGAACATGAACAAAGGAAGGACAGAGGATGGACTACCACCTGCTAGATGGGTACATGCTATCTCTTTCTCAAGGTTGCCTTGTTGGTCCTCGGCATCTCCTAACGTGGGAGCTAAGTTACACACAGGGATAAGAATGCAAAGGCAGAATGGCCTATTCATTAGTAAGTCAGAATGCAACCTTGAACAGAAAAGGAAAATAATAACTGAATACAGTGTTCTGCTGAGGCAGGCAACACAGAAAATGAGGCCTAGTTCAGAAACAGCCTAATAGGGATTACTAAATACAAATAGGAGTCAAGAGCACTAACTGAAGCTTACACATTGCAGGGATAACTCAGTGGGTTGCATGAAATGGAAACAGGTGATGCCTAATTTAGCCGCTCCCTGCTAACCTAATTATAGCATCAATCAGCTGTATAACGATAAAGGATTTTTCAAACCTAACAAGCCGACACTCCCAGAATGGAGATTGTTGAGACCAGACACTGTGGCACACAGCGGCAGAAGCGGGCGGCCATTTTTGTGCTGCAGAAGGCTGTAGCTGGACCTCCGGAGGAGCGGCATCGACCGGACGACCCAAGCCTGTGCAACCTGCTGCCCCCTACAGTCTGACGACGAGACGCAATTTAAGCCTGGGCCACCGAGCTGTGTGTGCATAAGTGCGGCTGAAAGGCCTGTCGGAGAGTGGAGTGTGATTGGTGGAGCGTTGATGAAGGTGAGACTCTCAGGCTCTGGGAGAATAGCAAGCAGCCCTCAAAGTGATTACCATTGTGCTCCTGGACAGATGGGAACAAGCTACATCCGTAGCAATAACTGGGAGGTACGGATCCCCCCAATGCGGAGACCACTACTGCAGACACGTTGGGATTTGAGAGCGGCTGGTGGAGCATGGAACATAGCAAGACTCCCAGGCATTGGGAGAACAGCGATCGGCCCCTAAGGTGACTAACAGTGCGTCTCTAGACCGCGAGCTGGTGGAAGAGCCCTGCACACACTGCAATACCTGAAAGTACAGGTCCCTCTGCGCTGCAACCATCTCTTTAGGGCGGGATCTTGGAAGCAAGAACAGAAAGGCCCCAGGGCCTGGGGGCCACCCTCTTTAGCACAGAGAGTAAGAGACATAACTGGCCTGCTTCCGTGCATAGTGTTGGGCCACAGTTCCTATTAAGTACCTATCACGGACTGGCCTGAGGACTCCTGTGGCCTCCAGGCACCCAACGGACAGGCATAGGAGCCTAACTATAACAATGCAAGTATCGGCAAAGACTTTGCGTTGCTCACGCCAGCACACTCCTATGAGTCAGGAACGCTCGGATGCAGCATCTCTATAAATACCTTGCGGGCGCGATTGGTACTTCCCGGCAAGTCACAGCATAGGTGCACACGGTTGTGCCCCAAGAATAGCCACCGCCTGCTTAGAGGTACCTGAAGAGAGGTACAAGGGTGGAGCACGTGGCGATATCCGGCCTGCTGCGGAGCCAGACAGCTGACGGACCACCCGCCGAGCGCTGAGTAGGACTCATGGATAAAGCATACACGAAGAGGGACAGGACAGTGAGAGAGATGCTGCTAAAGCAAACTGGAGCTTCGAGCTCAACAAGCACCACACATGCTGATGAGGGCCCGCCGGAGACAGCTGAGAGTGGCGATGGGCCAGCTACTAAGGCCTTTATGTTGGAGTTGTTCTCCTCCCTTAAAGACAGCATTCAAGAACTGAAGGGCCAACTCTCCGCTGATCTAAAGGAGATTTGATGCGATTTAGAAGACGTTGGCGAATGGGTGGCCACCCTAGAGGAGCACCACTCAAACAGGGAAGAGGAACTTCACATGATGAAACAAGATCTAATCCAACTGCAGGAGCAGCACCTTGACCTACAGGTGCACACCCAAGACCTCAAAAATCACTCTTGAAGGAACAATGTTCGGATATGGGGTGTGCCTTGGAGAGCAGAGGAGGAGGATCTGCTGTCCTACGTCCCAGCCCGCTTTCGACAGGTGCTGGGCAAAGAGGACACGAAAGACATCCAAATGGATCGGGTGCATGGAGTGGGCCTGCTTAGAGGAGATACGTTGCCACTGCCGGACATTCTTGTCTGTGTCCACGATTTTCAGCTAAAGGAGCTGATAATTTGCAAGTCCCAAGAGTCTCAACCCATACAATTCCGAGGCCATATTACCATCCTCTTTGAGGACCTAGCAGCGTGTACCTTGTACAAGCAGCGAGAATTCAGATCAGTGACCTCCCATCTCAGAGAGAAAGGAATTCTGTACTCCTGGGGCCACCCCTTCCGCATCGTCTTTAAGTATCAGGGGCATCTGCGGCAACTCTGTTCTCTCAAAGATGCACTCGAACTGCTGAGGCTGGAGGGGTCTTTGCCAGCAGAGCAAGAAAAGGGGCCTCAAGACTTCTCAGTGCGGAGGTTCTCACACTGGCAGCTATTTGGTAGGCCTGCATCTAAGCTTAAGCCAGATCCAGAGAGCGATGGCCAAAGAAAGAGAAGCGGTGCTCACTTCACTGTCTCAGGCCTCTGAACGCCTACCCACCCTTAATTCAATTCGTAATGAAGCTCTGGTATGGGCTCCTTGAGAGGCGGCCGGGAAGGGGGCGGTGAGGTCAGTCCATAATCCTTGCTGGAGATGTACTCTTGATGACCTGCAATGATTAGGTACTTTCTCACATGACCCTACAGTTGTGCCAGGTCCTCCAAGGTTTTCCTGTCACAGGCAAACTTTTGCCTCTCTGTATTGCACTGGCTTGGGGTATTGGGGGGATTTTTTTGTTTTTAAATGTTGTTGTTTTTCATTTTTGGGGTCTCCGCACAAGTCTCTGTAGCCTTTCCAACCTACCCTTACTAGATAGCATATGCCCACGGAATCCCAGGAGATTAGAGAGGGTGGATTGAATTCTAGTCGTTGATATGCCTTCATCCCTCTGAAGGTCATAAGCTTTAATGTTCAGGGATTAAATAATCCAGTAAAGAGATCAGCTATCCTCGCCCTGCAAGAGAATTCAGGGGGTGATATATGTCTCCTACAGGAGACTCATCTCCTCTCAAAAGATACTCCATGCATGTGCACAGGACGCTTCCCACAGTAATTCTGGTCCTCGGGCCCGGCAAAGAAAAATGAGGTGGCAATCCTAATACGAGCGCACTTTCCTGGTACGTTAGTAGCTACTCACACAGAAATAAGGGGACTCCTTCTAGCAATTAGGATACTATGGGAGGGCACATACATTACATTGGATAGTATTTGCTCACCTAACACTCAAGAAGAACCGTTTATCATCCAAGCCCTGATGGAGGTGCTTACATCCCCGGATGCAGCGGTATTCGTGGGGGGGATTTTAATTTAGTGATGGACGGGGACAAGGATAGGTCAGGGCAGAGGCCGGTCCAGATTGGGACCTTCTCCTCCCAAGGACTGGGATGATTGGTAGACAATGGGATGCAGGTCGTACGGCGCGCTCAAAATTCCAGAGTGAAAGAGTATACTTACTACTCTGCAGCTCACAAATCGTATGCACGGATAGATCATTTTCTTGCTTCCACCACGTTGGCCCATCAGCTCATAGACACTTCTATCGAGCCACAGTCCTTATCTGATCATGCAGTAATTGCAGTTAGTATACACTCATAACTGGCCCAGACAGCCCCCGGGATGTTGCTTGAGAGAGGATCTTCTGCACTCACCAGAGACTGTGGCAGCGATCAAAAGTAAATTAGTAGAATATTTGCAGCTCAATGATGTGTGATCTGCATCTCTGTTGGCGGTGTGGGAAGCCCTCAAATTGGTTATGTGAGGAGAATTTATATCCACCGCGGCAGTGGAGAATAAGGCACGGAAAGAAAAGCGACAAGAGCTTGAGCAGAGGGTATCAGAGATGGGATCCATACACAACTGAACAGGGGCACCGAGGGCATGGAGAGAGCTAGAAAAGAAAAGGCTGCTTTTGAAGCGATTGGACCTTGATAGGGCTGAGCAAACGCTTCTCAGACTGCGCCATGAATTCTATCTTAGCAGCGATAAATGTGGCAAGTTGCTGGCTTAATGTCTAAGGGCTAAAACGCAGACATCCATGATTCAGGCGATTAGAGGACCTACTGGCGAGGAGGTCAGTGCAGATTCACAGATAGTAGATGCCTTTCGAGCTTTTTATCAGACTGTCTACAAACGACAGGACCCACCGGTGCAAGACCCTCTCTCTTATTTAGAAAACTGTGCCATTTCCCCCTTACCAAAAACCACGGCGGAACAGCTTGACCAGCACATATGCATAGAAGAAGTTATCTCTGCAATCTCTTGCCTAAAACTGGGTAAGTTGCCGAGCTGGATGGCTTCTCAGCCCTGTTCTATAAGTCCTACTGTCAGGAGTTTGCTCTCTTTTTAACAAAATTATTTAATTCATTTTTAAAGTCAGGAGCGGTGACCGATTCCATGTCAGAGGCGGCCATCTCTGTTATTTTAAAACCCTCCAAGGATCCGCTGGACTGTGGGTGGAGGAGTGTGGCTCAATGGTTAGAGCGGCAGACCCTGATGCAGAGTTCTAGCCCGGGACCAGGGTTCAATTCCTGCCTCGGCAGGTCTTGGGCTCAATTTCCTCGGACCTGACAATTCTCGCCCCGGTGCCTATTCTAATCATGGGCCCCACGCTGCAACTCTGGGCAATAGCTTGCTTAACCTCCACACCGGCCCCAAAAGCGCTAGGATGCCTGGCTTCACCCTGGGGGTGCCCAGGAGTGGACACTTCACAGGGAAAGCCAGGAAGGGTTCCACAGCGGTATGAGTAATAGTGCCAGGAAACCGCTTGGTGGCAGTGCACTCTACAAATACCGTGACATTTACATTTACATTTGGGTCCTACAGACCCATCTCTTTACTAAATATTAATGCAAAAAAATTCACCAGCATTTTAGCAGCATGTCCTAACCCCCTAATGGCAGACCTAATCGACCTAGACCAGGCGGGTTTTATGCCTAACATACAAGGGGGAGATAATACGAAGAGCCTTTTCCACCTCATGGATAGTGTGCAGAGATCACGCAGGCATACGCTGTTCCTGTCCATCGACGTGGAGAAGGCCTTCAATCGAGTGAGCTGAACCTATTTGTTCGAGACGCTGCGATATTTTGGGTTTGGGGAAAACTACATCAAATGGATTAACTGCATTTACAGGGCGCCAATAGCATTTGTTTGGGTGAATGGCATGAAGTCCGCTGCATTTCCGATCTCCCAGTGGACAAGGTAAGGTTGCCCTCTGTCCCCCCTTTTATTTGCTCTGTACATGGAACCTTTTGCCCAACGCCTGAGGGATAACCCACAAATTGAAGGTCTGAAGTTTGGAAAAGACATTCACAAGGTCAGTCTATACACTGACTATGTGATCCTATCGCTCACTAATACACAGTCCACCCTGCCTGCTTTACTCCTAGAACTCAAAAATTTGGCGATAAAGCAGGGTTCAAAGTTAATTTGACTAAATTGCACATCCTGAACTTTTCGATTACTCAAACCGTATTGAACAACATCCAGACTCAGTTTCCATTTCAATAGACCCAGCAAGACATATCGTACCTGGGCATTAGACTCGTCCCAACTACATTCCAAGCGTTAACCCTAAATTATATGTCATTACTTGAACACACCACTAAATCTCTGGACAGTTGGACACAGCTAGGGCTGGTTTGGTTTAGGAGAATCGCAGCCATCAAAATGACAATCCTCCCCAGGATTCCTTTCCTATTCCAAACGATTCCAATGGTGCCACCCCGAAAGCATTAGACCAACTACAGACACTAATAAATAAGTTTGTCTGGGGGGGAGAAACCTCGCATAGCATTGCCCCAATGGCCCTCCAAAAAAGATGGAGGAGTTGGGCTCCCTTTGATCCACCGGTACTATCAGGTTCCTGTCCCTCCCACACATTATAAATGAATCAGACCCTTGTCTGATAAACACTAAAACTTTTATGGACCAAACGGTCGCTGCAAGATATGGCTACCCCACAAACAGAGAGCTTGAGGTCTAGATTCCTTCCCTGTTGCATCCCCAACAATGAAGGTTTGCGGCGCGGTACCTTGCAAAAGTGGTTGGACAACTTTTCCTTCTACTGTTAGTAGATAATCCGGACTTTCCACTGGGCTGATATTCCGCAGTGTTCCAACGATGGTGCGAAGAGGGAGGCAAACAACTTGGATCTCTCTTGGACACTAAAGGAATGATTCTGTTTGACCAGCTGAAACGCGATTATGGCCTACTGCCATCCAATGAGTTTGCATGTCAACAACTAAGCATTGGGCTACATCTCCCTCATACCACACTGGGGTGTCCCAACCACTTACGACATTCGAGAAATGGTTGGTGTACGAGAAAGAGGACCGGCACCTCATCTCTGAGTTCTACACCAGGCTTACTTCCAGTCATTCAAGGAGATGTACAAAAGCACAAATTGCGAGTGGTCGCGTATGCTTGCGACCGCGTGCGATGAGAAACTACCAGTCCGCGTTGAGAAAGCTGCCGCTCGAGTAAAAATCTACTCGAGCGGCAGTAAAAGACAGCTCGTACTGTGCAAGATGCGGTTTACAATGATTGCACAGTGCGGACAAGCATCCGGCACTGTGCAATCATCGCGAACAGCAGTCTGCATAGTGCTACACATAGCTCGCTTAGTGCGAAGTGCACTTTGTGTAGCTTTGCGTAGCGCTACTTCACGAACCTCGACCAGGGTTAATGCTGACCTATGGGCCCCTTTTTTGCATCTGCTATCCAAGGAACTGCATGAAATTACGTGCCCCAAATACCTCTAAATTCTTACATTGCCATCGTAAAACGCTCCTACACCAAGGTTATAGCGGTCATTAAAGGGAACATCTAGGAAGCTTTCTACCCCGGCGCTTGGGAATAGGGGGGCGGCTGGACGGGCGTGGACGGGGTGTGGGAGGAGGGGGAGATGTATTTTTAAAGTTCTCCTAACCTTATCCTTACCTTTTTGTTTTGAATTATAAAGTCTAATCCTGTGTTGCTTTGACACACTTACTGAGTAGCTGCTGGCCCCGTGGTTGTAGGCATATAGCTGTGTGATGATGCAAGATACACGCTTTGCCGGCCGGTGGATGTAGGCATGAATCTGTGTTCTTTTCCTGGGACTCTTTATAATGTTAATAAAAAGATTGGTTCCATAAAAAAGGCTCCAAATCGAACCCAAACAACTATAGACAAATCTCCCTCAAAGATGTCACTGAAAAGAGCTTCACAGCATGCATAGTGGACCACATAAAAGACTGGGCATTTTCTAATGGAGTGATTCCTATGACACAGGCTGGCTTCCACACAAACATTCAATTACGCACAATATTGCTATCCTTCAGACTGTCCTTAATCAGTATGTAGTGTTAAAATCACAAACATTTTACTGTTCTTTTATTGATTGTTCGCTGCTTTTGATGGCGTGGATAGGCCAACATTATGGAAAAAGTTAGACAGTTTAGGGATTCCGCACTATCTCCTTACAATAATCATTTCTTTGCATACAGCAACATGGTGTAGAGTCCAAATGGGAGAAAAGGGCTTAACCAGACCAATTGCCGTGATGAATGGATTGAAACAACGTTGCCTTCTCGCTCCCATGTTATTTTCCATTTACATAAGTGATCTACCGGGGTACTTTGCCCAAATTAATAATTCTCCACCAAAATTAGCACAAAGAGATATCCATAGCCTTATGTATGCCGACGGCATCGTTATACTCGATCGTACCCCAATTGGCCTACAGAGAAACTTAAACAAATTACATTGATTTTGGTCCCTAACACTTCAAAAAACAAATTGTTACCTTTTAGAGGAAGAAGGAAATCTCTTCCTTTCACATGGTCATTGGGAGGTAACCCTATCGAGATAGTGAAAGAATACGCTTATTTGGTTTGAATCTTTTCGTATATTTTAAAAAACGCTCCCCATTTCTAATATCTCGGGCGAAAGGCAGACGCCCATGTTGGGGCATTACACACATTTTATTCCTCAACTGGAAAGAGACATTTCCAATGCCTGCTGGAGGTTTACCGTATGAAATCTCATCTATTCTATTTTATGCTTTGGAATATATACAGATTAAAACCGGACAACCAGTAAAAGTGAAAGAAGGGATTATTCTACGAAACTTCTAAAAGTCACCCAATCAGTCCCGGCACAAGCCTTACGTCTCGAGCTTTCTTTAACAAGCATATTTGCTAGAGACTTTTCCAACATTATAAGGTGGGCCTTTAACCTTTTACATGCTGTCCCTGGCTCCCTACGATACATATTAAAATTGGAGACGTTTAGAGTTGAATCGGCACAGCACACTTTCAATAGGAACCTTAAAATAGCCCTCAATGTACCCAATGTACTGTAGCACTTTTGCAGGTTTGGTCTCCAGCACATCTGAAGCTCTTTCTTAAACATCTGACCCCAAGAATAAGTTTTCAATTTGATTGGGAACACTGTAACCAATTAAAGCACTATAAACAATTTGTGGAAATATAGTATTTAAAACCCCAAGCATTTTTTTCAGTTTCAGTTGGAACATAGAGAAGGCACTGTATCCTACTTCTGGGATTAGGAATTCGCCATTAAAAAGTTTATTCCTCCAGATGGAAACCCCCCTGAAAATTGCTCAGGTAATTGTGACTTGAGTAATGGCAGAGCACAAGACATTTCTCATGTATTATTAATCTGTTCAAACATGATCCTGGTTGAGGCTCTGTGACAATTTATAAAGCCCATTTGCTTTAGATACAACACTATATTACATAATTCAAGATTTAATTATGTTGTGCAAGTCTCCCCCAAATGAATTTGTTTGTCATAGGTTTTTTATGTTTTTAGAGTTTTTTAAAGCTGTTTTAAAAGCTCATAAATATAACAGCCTTAAACTCATGTATTCTGTATTTGTCTACCTCAATTTGCCATAACCTGTTAAAGTTTTCAATGAGTTTTTAAAGCTGGTTTTAAGAGTGCAAATAAAACTGCTTTGTACCAATTTATTTGTATTTGATGACCTCAGTTGAGGTCTGAATCAAAACAATTGATGGATTGATTAAGACTTGACAATGTTTTTTTAAATCTCAATCCAACGTCCCAGAAACACATCACACACAGGCCTACAGTAGCAGATCCTACTACAGGTACAGTACTGAACGCCAACTTTACAAATACATTAAATATACCAATTGCAGATAAGTAAAGAGACTATCTCTAGGACATTAACATATTCACTTGACCAACAAAGTTTTTAATCACCTAATTCCAACTACATGCTTCAGTGTATAACTATTTTGTTAGTGACTGCTTCATTATGTACATTTCAGTTACTGTTCAAATGGTTTACTAGTTCCATATCCACTCAGATTCATATATAATTAATTATTTCAGGTCTTTACATGTATGTTACAGGTTATATAACTAATATTTAAAACGTAATACCCTGAACTGACACATAACTGACATTATTTATATGTAAACACATAATCAGTATCTTCATTTTTAACATACCGCTTAATTCTCTTTGCTGATACTCAAATATTAACACTCTTTCACTTCGAATTTCTTCTCATAGAAAATGATTAGCACCACTCTCTGTAAGAAACAACTACTAATGACACATTTTCCCTCTCTGACACCATTGTGGATTCACAAAGGTAAAACATGAATTTAAAGCAACACCTCTAAGGGTTATAACTCTTTACATGTTACAATGACTGTAAATATTTTTTTGGAGTGTCTACGTGTATATGTAAGAAGGTGCATAAGTCTGAGCGGGTCTGTGAGTACACATGTCAGTTTTTGAGTGAGTGTGTAAGTCAGGTGGGAGTGTCTCAGTGGGTCTAAGAGCACCTGGTCAGTGTCTGACTGGGTTACGCGGAGGTTGCGTAAGTGTCTTAATACATGCATCAGTGTCTGACTATGTATGTGAGTGGGTGCATGTACCTTAGTAGGGTCTCTGAGTGGGTGCATAAAAGTTTGAGTAGGTCTGTGAGTGGGTGCCTGAGTCTCTGTAGGGGTCTGTGCGTAAGTCTATGAGTGTCTCACTGAGCCTCTGAGTAGGAGCATGAGTCTCTGAGTAGGTCTATGAGTGAGTTCATTAGCATCTGCGTGGTCTGTGAGTGGGAGAATGAGTGAGTGGGTCTCTGAGAAGGTGTGTGAGTGTCTGAGTGGGTTTGTGAGTGAGTGTGTGAGTCTCTGAATTGGGCTGTGGTGGGTGTGTGACTCACTGCGTGGGGCTGTGAGACTTTGTATGACTTTCTTAGTAGCTGAGTGAGTGGTGGATGAATTCCTGAGTGTGTTTGTGTCTTGGTGCATAAGTGTGTCAGTGGGTCTGTGAGTTGGTGCATGGGCCTCTGAGTGGATGCATGAGTCTCTGTGTGGGTCTGTGAGTGAGTCCCTGAGTGTCTCAGTGGCTGCTTGAGTGTCTCCGTGGGTATTTGAGTGGATGTGTGAGTCTGAGTGGGTGCATGAGTCTGTGATTGTGTATGGCTCTCTGAGTAGGACTGTGAGTAGCTGCATGAGTTCCTGAGTAGGTGTTTTGAGTGGGTGTATAAGTGTCTAAATAGGGCTGTGAGTGGTTGCATGAGTCAATGCGTAGGTTGTCTGTGAGTGAATGCATGAATCTCTCACTTGGTCTGTGAATGAGTGCATGAGTTTCTGAGTGGCCAGTGAGTGAGTGCTAAAGTCTTCCCCTGGGCCCGTGAGTAGTTGCATGAGTTTGAGTGGGTCTCTGAGTGGGTGCATGTACCTTTGAGTGAGTCTGTGTAAGGTGTGTGAGTATCTAAATGGGTCTTTTTGTTGGGGTGAGTGAATGACTGGGTTTGTGACTAGGTGCATGAATTTCTGAGTGGGTTTATAAGTGGGTGTATGCGTAGGTCAGTGGGTTTCTGAGTTTGTGAGTGAGACTTTAAGTGGGTCTGTGACTGTGTGCATGAGTTTTTGAGTGGGTCTATGAGTGGGTGCATGAGTGTATGAGTAGCTTTGTAAGTGGTTGGGTGACTTTCACAAGTCTGTATGTTGATGTGTGACTCTCTGAGTGGGTCTGTGTGTGAGTACCTGGGTCTGTGAGTGGGTCTGTGAGTGTCTGAGTGGGTCTGTGAATAGCTCCATCAGCCTCTAACTAGCTGAGAGAGTGGGTTTGCGAGTTTCTAAGTGGGTCTCTGAGTGGCTGCATGAGTCGTTGTGTAGGTCTGTTAGTGTGTGCATGAGTATCTTAGTAGGTCTGTGAGTAGCTCCATGAACATCGCACTGGGTGAACGGGTGTGTGAGTGTCTGAGTGGGTCTGTGCATGAGTCTCTGAGTGGGTGTTTGAGTGCCTGAGGGGGTCTATCAGTGGGTGCATTAATGTCTGAGTAGGTCTGTGATTGGCTCCATGAACCTCTGACTGGGTGATTGAGGGGATGCATGGGTGAATAGGTACGTTAGTCTCTGAGTGGGTCTGTGAGTGGGTACATGAGTGTCTAAGTGGGTCTGTGACAAAGGGTGCGTGAGATTCTATGTGGGTGATTGAGTTGGTGCAACAGTGTCAAAATAGCTCTGTGACTGAGTGTATGACTCTGTGGGTCTGTGAGTGCACACATTAGTATACGAGTGAGTGTGTGAATGTATATTTTTTTGGGCAATGTTTGGGACTCCACCGGCAAGCTACAAGGGGACCCGCACTTAGTGTCTCAATGGAGCTGTGACTCCAACCACTTGGAAAAAAATTATTCAGGCCATTTTCCTACTCATAAGGGGTCCCTCAGACACCCCTAAAATGCACCTGCTACCCTGACCCCTTCTATAGTATTTCATTTCGAGCCCATATGATTAGACATTTTACTTTAGTCATTACTTTTTACAGTAGTGGTTCAGAAGAGAAAGGACTATTCATTGAGAACTGTCGCTTAAGTGATAAGTAAGTGCAGTAAATCAAAAGGTTAAAGTGAACGATGTGCTGTACGTCTCTCAGCTGGGTCATCTCTTTAATTAAAAATAAATTAAATGGTATTTCATGAAGTATACTGAAGTTTATTGGATGATATAATCAGTGATGTCATTTGAGATGTCATCAGTGATGTCACTCACCACGTCATGAGTGAAGTAATATGTGAGGTCATAAGCAAATGCATTGCATGGGAATATGTTATAGTTAGTTTAGGTAACTTAGACTGCATAATGTCTATGGTTTTGTGTGTGTAACATTTGACACTAACTAAATGTCCCTGTATCCTGTTTTTTTCAGTGAATTTCGAAGGTTTTTTAAAAATTCTATTTCCTAAATATGAAATCCCTGTAGCCTTTCCTTTTCAATATACTAATAAATATTTTCACAAGTTTATGAATACATTTTATTCACACATTTATTCATTCTTATTATATATTTTAAAACTAAAAAATATTAAATGAAGGTAAGGTAACCTATGTAGTCTGTCTATCAATACAATGCACCATGTCTTTCTTTTTTAAATTTATTTCTTGGATCCGTGGATCTGTCGCAAGTTCTTAGACAAATAAGGGGTCTGTCGGTTATCTTGCACACATTCAATACTAAAACAACAACAACAACACATTTAATACAAACATGTGCTATTGAAATTTCTATAAGTGTGTCACTGCCTGTGTATGGGTGTGTGAGTGGCTGTGTTAGTGACTGTATGGGTGTGTGAGTGGCTATATGGGTATGCAAGTGGTTCTGTGGATGTGTGGTTAGGTATGTAAGTGGCTGTGTGGGTGGTTTAAGGGGGTATTTGAATGGGTCTCTGATTGGATGTATGGGTGTGTGAGTGGGTGTTTGAGTGAGTGTGTGTGTCCGCATGGGTGTGTGAGTGGGTAACAGAGTGACTGTATGGGTGTGTCAATAGCTGTGTGAATTACAGCATGGGTGTGTTAGAGGGGTTGTAAAATTTGTGTGGGTGTGTGAGTGGGCATGTCATTGGTTTAGATGTATGGGTGTGTGGGTAGATGTGTACGTGGCTGTGTTGGTCTGTGAGTGGGTTTGTAAGTTGTTGTATGGGTGCGTACATGGCTGTGAGACTGGCTGTATGGCTGTGTGAGTGGGTGTCTGAATGGTTGTGTGAGTGTGTAAGTGTGTGTGTGTGTTGTGAGTGTGTTTTGGGTATGTGAGTGGGTATGTAGGTCACTGCATGGGTCTTATGAGAGTAGGTGTGTGACTGACTGTATAAATGTTGATGTGGGTGTGTGAGTGCCTGTGTGGGTCTGTAAGTGGATGTATGACTTCTTCTCTGGGTCTTTAAGTGGATATGTGAATGTTTGTATGAGTGTACAAATAAGTATATGAGTGGTTAATGGAGCTCTGACTGTGTGTGTGCGTGATTTAGTACAAATGTAGGGTAGTCAACAGCTTCCTCCTCCTTAAACATAATTTAACCACAATATAGAGTGCCATCTGTCTCCCAATACCAACATATTAAAATTACATTCTGGTCTTACCCAAATAGTGAGCCACCTGATATGGGGTAGTAATCCAATAATATCATTCAAGTATTGAAGGCCAGACAGAGGGTATACATTGTCAGAAGCCCAAACGTCTTCTACAAAATTTCCTCTTGATATCCTGAAGAGAATATATGCCTATACAACTCCAAATGTGCCCCCATACATGCCAACAGATACACATTTAGCCTGATATGATTTAAACAGGGCCCCTATGGGTTTCTTACCCAATCCCGAGGCAAGGACAGAAATGGATCTAATTTTGGAATCGGTGTGGCCAGGGTGACTGCCTCCGGATCCTGGGGCTCACGGTTCGATCCCCAGTGCAGGCGGCAGATCAGCCCAGCCCCATGTGACTCTGGGATGATCTGCCGCCTGCAGGAGCACACTCAGTCACCTCACTGTAGTCATTTTCATTCACAATGGAATATGCCTAAGTTTTCTCTGTTTACTCATCCTTTCTTCCTGACAAGGATGTTCTGCCAATAGGACTGCAAAGTTAATGCACCTGCTGCAAACCTTTCTACACACTTCAAAGGGATAATAACCCAAACTCCCCGATTAAACCCATTACAAAACCCCTGGACAAATTTAATATGCTCAACTATGTATTTACACAGTCTCAAAAGATGCCCTCTGTCAGCAAATCACACATGCATGTAAATATGTAGAAGCACTGTAGAAATAACATTATTTCTCTGTAAATTGTATATCTACATGCTTATAGCACTTTTGCAATTCAGCATTTCAAACCTTTTTAAGTAATTGCATGGGATCTGCCAGTTACTTCAAACATCCTGTCATTAGATTTGACCTCAACAAAGCTTCAAATACCCTCTTCACAAACTCTGTATGGCAACTGAGCTGATCACCCAAAAACTACATGTGTATATGTTAACATGCACACATTTAACTGAAAAGAATAAGTTACACAAATATTGATTAAAAAAATTTGTGGGACATTAATGTTGTGTAAAAATAGTGTTGCTACCAAAATATTGGGAATCAGAACACCTAATGTGAGAATATCTTTTTTGTTGTATTTAAGATGTTTTTATGGATAATGTTGTATTTAATATTGTTTACTTTAATGTAGTTGTAATAAATATGTTTCATTATATCCTATATAAGTTAGTATACAAATTCTAGATGTTAGTATTGTTAGTATAATTTTTATTAATGTTTTAAAATATAGTTTGTAATTTTAAATGTATGATTTTAATGTTTAAAATATTAGCAATTTATATTATAGTACATGTTGTTGGGTTTTGGGGCAACATGGTGGAAAGTAAATTAAATTATAATTAATTTAAAGTTAATGTTATTGTACACTAAACATCTAATTGATTAATAAATATGTAAATTGTTTGATTGTTATTTTATATATTTAAGTTCAGTTTGCTAACTTTAATATTCAATTTAATTTGTATATTTTGATAGTAATTAAAACATTAGAAGCAGTTTCTTGGGGATGTAGGGAATTAGGTGGGAAGTTAATTAAATGATTACTAATTTCATTCTAATGTTAATAAAAATATTATTGCTAAATTTAATATTTATTTAATTAATAATTATTTAAATTGTTCAATTGCTATGTTTATTAAGGTTTACTTTTTTAATTTTAATGTATATTTTAATTGTGATACTATTGTTAAAAATGTATATTTTAGTAGATTGTATTACTGTTTGTTAGGTAATACGGAGGAAAGTTATTGAAATTACTACTTTTTAGCCAATTATTAAGTTTAACCAATTGAATAATTGATAATAACATACGTGCCTTTGTAATTCTTTATTTATCATGTCAATTATTTGCTTATTTCAATTATTTATTAATTATGATTCAATGAACTTTATTCGGTTTATACTATGTTAAAACAATAAGAGCATCATGACAGTTTTACAATATGAAAATATGAATACATAAAAATTCCATACACTAATCTTTTAACAGAATAATAAAATATACAGTGAATATTCATATATTTATATTAAGAAGAAAGAACCACAGTCTATATATGTGGAACCTACAGTGATCAGGATGATGACAATAAACTTCTAAAATCTAAACGAATAACACTATGCAGGAGGAGAACATTTTGCATATTGTGCAATCAAATACCATCCACCATGGTGGACAGAGGTCTAATAAACTAAGACATGTTAAATTCTATATTATCTAGTGTGTCCCTATGACACAGTTCCTTAGAGTAAAACATGGCTACCCAATAGCAGACTAAAGCATCTTCAGCTAGTAAATGATAGGCCTCCTGATACTAAACAATTATTTCATTCAATACAGTGGTTTAAGAAATAGTTTTCCATATGACTGATACACAAACGTTCAGTGTGCAGGGTTGATTGTTCCGATCTCTTATCACAGGGGGAGGTTTTGATTGGAAAAGAGATCATTCGATGAATGGTAAGAAATCAAAATCAGGTTAAAAGAAACCTACGGTGATTGTTATGGACTAGGGTAACATACTTTTGACACTTTTTATTTTTTAATTACTACATGTTTTTAATATTATTTGTGAAGAGCAACTTTTAACTATCATTTTTTAAGTTTATTTGATTTATACAAATAGTAAATTAATTCAAATGTCTTATTCATTATTTTACATTTTTTAGATGTTTGTAGTTTCTTTGGGTTGTAGGGAGCGAAGCAAACTCGATTTTACTTAAAGCAAGATGTAATGGGTCTTAGGCATGGAAACGTTTTATTGACTTATTACTTGCCATGAACCTATAAAAATTATCACCATTTTTCTTTTGAATCACTTGATTCAGTGGACTTATGACAAACAATGTTAATTTTATTTTCATATATTAACATTGAAAAGAAACACGTTGACACCTTATTTATCTTACGGAAAACCCCCTAATCATTGAGGCGCCTTGTAAATGCACCCCTTAACCCTTCTAAGAGTCCTATCCTGACCCCCCACCCCACCCCCGAAAGAAAAAACATAGAGTACATTGCAGCACGACCATAAGGTCAATGAATAGAAAGCATCCGAAAAATCGCAAAGTGCCTATCTATAGGACCCACAAAATTAAATCAGCAAGGTTAATCAAATCAAATCCCACTAATCTTGTGAGATCTTACAAAGCAACACTTGTGCTTCGTCTATATCAGTCAGCATATGAAATTTGCCTTTCACAAGAAATTTTAACTTTGATTGCTGAGCAATCATGGCTTGAGCGCCATTATCTTTAAAAAGTCCCAACATCTTTACAAATTCCTTTCTCCTCCTAGCTGCAGCAGCGGACATATCTGAGAAAATCCGGTATTTAGTGGTAGCGTTAGCAGCAAATTGCCTTTGCTTAAAGGCTTTGGAAAGAATTGTCTCTTTGACTCGGATATCCGAGAAATTCACCAGAATGGTCCGAGGAAGTGTAGAATTAGAAAGAGGTTGCGCTGGGACACGGTGGGATCGTTAGATCTCCTCTATATTCCGGTATGACCTCCTGAAGGAAAAAAGAAGTAATCCATTGTTTCATATCTGATCCCTCAATTTTCTCGGGAACTCCAACAATTCTAAGGTTTGATCTCCTATTATAATTTTCCAAGTCATCAAGTTTGGACTCAAGTGATTTTGAGGTTTTGGAAAAACTTTGGACCTCCTTTTTCACTTCAGTCATGTGATCTTCCAGGCCCGATATCCTAGTTTCAGCTTCTTGTAAACGGGCAGGGAGAGAATACATTGATTCTTCAATTTTATCTAAGCCTTGATTAATAACAGCCAGTTCAGTCCGTTGAAACTGCTTCATCTCCCTCACCTCACCTAGTATCATATTTAACATGTCTTTGACCAAGATCTGGAACTCTCCTGTGGTCTCGGTTTCCATGCCTAAAATTGGGCTTCGAAAGTCAGGGAGAGGAGAGGGTGTAAGTTCGATATGGGGCGAAGCAGTGACTTGTATACCTTTACTCTTTTCCATTCTCATTAAATCGGCGAGACTGGGTGTCAAGCTCGAGGTTTTAGAAATGGATGTAGCAGCTCCGACAGCTCCCGCGGCTGCAGCTCCCGGGAAAGAACTAGCAATCGGGCCGGTGACAGACGGTAAAGGAGTAAAGGATGTTGGTATGTTGGTTTTTCTCTCGAATAGAGGAAATTGTTTAGAAGTTTTGGGGTCCGCCGGAATCGTCCCTTCTTTGGATACCTGTGCACCAATCTAAAGAGGAGATTCAGTCAACTCTATCAGCTTACTCCCATGATTGTCTTTAACCACTGCAGATAACTCTTGCACAGGATTGTTCCCTGAATTAGGTTGAATCGAGGGTACAGAGACAATATCCGTGGACTCCTCCTCCTCTTCCCCAGAACTTTCAGAAATATCTGCCACAGAGTCTTCTTTACCCGCACCTGCATCTGCATCTTTTACAGCGTCAGCATCATCCTTCATTTGCTGGCGACGAATTTGCGCTTTGGCGCGTGCAGTTAGTTGCTTTCCCATCACAAAACTGCTAGTGCACGGGATAAGTAACCCAGAAAAGTTCGAGATTTATTTTAAAAGTATGTCCATTAAACCGAGATAATAGAAAATCCAAATCCAAATCCAAATTTATGTTTTTGTAATCCCAGACAACTGATGCGATCTCGAGGTACTCAAGAAGTGCACTGAAGGTGCACTAATCATGCTTGCCTGCTACAATTACCTGCTGCAATTGCCGCTAAGTATGCTAGAGCACAGAGTTAACCCAAACTGCGGCCGCTGCTAGATTGTATGCAGCTTCAGTGGCAGAGGGAAACTCTCAGCAGAGCAGCAGAGCAGTAAGGCGGGCCCAGCGGCAGTGAGGAGACAGTATACAAGGTGGTGAGGAAGCAGGGGACGCGCCGTGAACATTATCGGCAACAAAGACTTCCTTCAGTTCACCCTGCTACAATGTATCCCGGGTCCACTGGAGATGCAGTGCCGCTCACCTCGCAGCCCCGTAAGAAGCAGGCTACGTCTCCGTCTCCGTAGGTCCTAACGATAATATCAGCACGAATGCCGAACAGCAGACTCAGCAGGCACTCGGAGCTCCCTCGGCGTGAACACAGACGCCCAACGCAGCACGCCAAACCGCAGCGGTTGCTATTGACCTCGAGGTGAGGGGGGTAGGAGCCAGGAACAGGAACTCCGGGCTACGTGGAAGCATGGAACTTCACCATAGCGGTCTGACCAATCTTCCGTATGGACAGCGTGGGGACAGGGCCATAGGGGAGGGTGTAGTACGGGGGAGGTCACTGGTGTTGGGGGTGAAAAAAGAAAAAATATTGATGTATTTTGGATCTGCTTTGCTTTTGCAATCGAGGGCTTTTTTCTTCTATATATTATTAACAAGGAGAAAATTATTTGGACAGAAATGTACATTTTGTTGGAATGCTCATTGGGAGTTTGTAGAAATCAAAATGTCTATCAATAAGGAGCTTAAAATAATTTCTTTTAACGTTAATGGCCTAAACAACAACAAAAAAATGAGAGATATTGAATTATGGATCAAAACAGAAAATCCTGCGGCTATTATGTTACAAGAGACTCACATCCCCGCCGCAAAAATTTTTGATTTTTCTATGTTTAAGACTTGGGCCACATTTCGTGGATTTTCGTCCACTACTGTATCCCAACGAGGAGTCGCCCTTTTCTTAAATCGGAGTCTGAATGCAGAGATTATACAGTCAGAAGAGGGTGGCGGAGGTCGGTGGTGCTGGGTTACATGTTTAGCTAAGAATAGACGTACACCAATTACTTTTGTCTCCTTTTATGCTCCGGTGGACGTTATCCCACAAGACTACGAAGATCTGTTTCAATCATTGCTTATGGTAGGGGGGATATTATTATTGGGGGGGATTTTAACATTCTGATGGATACAAAGCTGGATTCTACCACACTTTCTAAAAAACAGCTTAAACCTAAGTCACGTAGAACAATTAATAATAAATTGTCAACTCTTGATTTATGTGATACATGGCGTTTACAGAACCCACAAAAAAAAGAGTTCACCTGCTGGTCGGGCAGGTTTAAATCTTCCTCACGTATTGATTTCTTCTTGGCTTCTCGGCAATTAAAATTTTCTCATCAGAGAATTCTTTTTTTTTTTTTTTTCAGACCACGCATTGCTGGTAGCCGAGTTTGTTCTGGGAGAAGATTCTAGAGCCCCGAAGCGATGGGTACTTAATAAATTATATCTACAAGATGAAGATTGGGTCACTTTTCTTAAATCAGAAATCTCAGACTTTATAGTTCGTAATTTTGATACCGCCACCGTACATATTATTTGGGACTCCTTGAAAGCCTTTATTCGGGGCTTTGTTATAAGTAAAGATGCAGCTGAGTGGCTGAATATTAAAAAAGCTAGAAACTTACTACAAGAAAAAATTCAGATTTTAACTTTGAACCGACAAGCTGATTATTCGAGCCATGTTCAGAACCAATTAAACGAAGCCAAACGTGAACTTTGCTCTAATTTATTTACACAAAGTGAGGCAATTTTTCTTAGACGAACTCAAAAAATTTACGAGGAAAGTAATTTCACAGGAAAACTTCTAGCCTGGCAGGCCAAAGAACAAGCTGCCGCAAATCAGATTCGCTGCTTAAAATGTCCCGTTCAAAACAGTGAGATAGTACAGCCGGAGGCAATCGGTTCCATAATGCTCTCACACTATCAACAGATCTATAGTAAACATCAAGTTATAGACCATCAAAAGCTCTCTAATTTCCTTGGTAGATATCCAGTTACCTCTCTTTCTAAGATTGAGCAGGAGACAATGTTGAGTCCATTTACTCACACCGAACTAGAATTGGTGATCAAGGATTTACCTCTCGGCAAGGATTGCGGCCCGGATGGGTTGACTTCGGAATTTTTTAAAGCTTTTTTCATTTCTTTTTCTGATTTGTTATTAAAATTATTAAATTCCATGCTGAATGGACGACGAGTTCCAGATTCTTTTCACTAAGGCACGGTAGTGAGCTTTCTGAAGAAGGGGAAAGATTCTAACGATCCTAGTTCATACAGAACAATTACTCTATTAAACTCTGATTATAAAATCACCACTAAACTACTATCTAGTCGTTTTAACACCATTGCCACTGATCTAATTCACTCCGATCAAAATGGTTTCATTGCAGGTTGTTAATTAATCACTAATACACACTTTTTAATTGAGGCGTTAGATTTTTTTCAGATAAGGAGTATTCCTGCACTAATTCTGTTTTTAGACGCAGAAAAAGCTTTTGACTTGGTGGTTTGGGAAACTCTTTTTTCTATTTTACCGCACTTTGGAATTCCTTTGCAGATTATTACTTTAATTAAAAATGTATACACGGGTGCCAAAGCTAATATTATTATTAATTCTGCTATGGTGCGTTCAGTTTTAGTGCAAAGTGGTACCAGACAAGGTTGTCCCCTGTCACCTATTCTTTTTGCTTTTTTTATTGAACCATTGGCTACCTCAATTTGGAATTACGCGAATATCACCCCTCCGATTATTTCTATGGCCAAAATTAAACTGTATGCGGATGATATTATGTTATTAATCAAACCGGATCTACAATCCCAGACCCATGTCTTACAGATTTTCGAAGAATTTGAAGCCCTAGGAGGCTACCGGATTAATAAGAAAAAAAGCGAAATTTTGATTTGTTGGGGCATAGATCCAGAACTACATCCAGATCTAATTAACTGTATTAACCCTAGGCCCATAAGGTATTTAGGAGTTTTGTTTTCCGCGTCTGTTTCAAATCTATATGTGCTCAATTTTGATCCACTTCTTCAGAAGGTTCGCACCATGCTTAATAGATGGAACTCGCTCCCACTATCCATTCTGGGCCATGTTGCTCTGATTAAAATGTCCATTCTCCCACTTTTTAATTTTTTATTTTCAACAATTCCTTGATTTCTGTCAGGTTCTTTTTTCTCAAAAGTAGAATCTTTGTTTTCAGGCTTTGTATGGGGTAAGAAGACCCCTCGTATAGCAATAGGGACACTTTATGCTGCCACAGAGCAAGGAGGCCTTGCGCTACCAAACAATAAAGATTATTATAACGCCTCTTTGGCACAATACTTAAATAGATTTAAATCTGAAATACAAGGCTTAGACTTATTTATTAATTTTTTTTCGGATTTAATTTGTCTTGAAGCTCAAATTCCCTCTCCGATTTTAGTGCCTAGATCTCCGAAACTCGTTAGATATAAGACTATGAATTGGTTTCTTAAAAGAAGAGATGCTATGTTCAAAAGATACTCTCTTCCGCAGTTTAACCTTACGACTCCCTTAAGGAATGTTTTTGCTCATACTGGGATAAAAATCAGCTCGGAAATTGTAGTTAACTGGTACTGCGTAGGGTTCCATACATTAGCAGATTTTTGTAGAGATGCCCGTTGGATAACTCCAGTACAGATGTCACGATTAATTCAAGGAAACTTTCTTTTAAGTGGCTCTTACATTAGGATACATAAAATGCTGGAACTACTGAATTTTACACACATTAGCACACCTAATCTGTTATGGAATGATCTCTTTGTAGCCTTACGGGCTAGGAAGCCGGGGGAATGGAAACGCTGCCTTGCTCAGAGCATTGAGAAAGATTTTAGTTTAAAAGCAATTAAAAAATGTCAGGAACATGAGAATCATAATATATCCCTTAATACTTGGAAGATCTTAAACAAATTAAATTTTTGTGGTTTGAGAGGGTCCAACTGGCGCAGAATGCTTTTCTTTAATAAATGGCTTCTATATCGCACTCCTGCTCTTATCGCTAAAATGTATGTTAACACTTCTGCCAACTGTTTTAGATGCCAGCAATTTGCTCCAGCTAATTTGTCCCATATAATTGCACTCTGTCCGAAAGTCCTGTCATTTTGGAACGAAATCTTTGATTTCCTCCGCACCGACTATAATATCAGGGTTACTTGTAGCCTTCAATTAAAGCTTTATGGCCACGATCCTGACCTTGGCTTCGCAGATCATTTGATTAATTTGTTATACATAGTTTCAGCTGTAGCAAGATCCTTGATACTACAGAATTGGCAATCCACACAGGTTCCCTTGTTTCTAGAATGTCTGTATAAAATGAAAAAAGTAAGAAAGACCGAGTCTCTATATGCACAACGAATTCGAATTGGAGGGATTAGAAAGTTTGACAAAATTTGGAAATCTTTCTTTGACTAGTTATATATAAATGTTTGGTGTTAAAAAAGATATACTTTGATTTGTCCCTGTATCTGTAATTTGTAATTTGCTTTTTTTTTTTAAAAAAAAACTATTTCGTTGTTGTGAAATACTTCTTCCTTTCTATTTGCCCATTGTTTGTATCTACGTTATTACTATTTTGATTCCAAAGTACTTCAATAAAAAAAAAAAAAAACGACACCTTATTTGGGGCCGATTCACAGAACTAATCTGAGATAAAATCCTAAACTTACTACTTTTGGTATTCACAAAAGGCATTCAGTAGTAGTAAAGTTAGTATTTTGTCTTAAGTTAGTATTTTGTTTTAAGACCAAAACTTAAGACAAACTTAAGTTTAACTTAAGA